>NC_140958.1:84390175-85725175 GCF_014529385.1 Adiantum capillus-veneris | reverse complement strand
TGTTTTCTCTTATTGCACATCAAATCACTCATTGTCATTCACAGACATGTATTTTTGTGTACAATTAAGTTGGGCTCTCAAAAAGCATTTTGTACGAGCATGAATTTAAGTGATTGAGCAAACAATTACCTATGTACTATGAGAAACAAAATTCCAAAAAACTACTTTTGTACTTTCTAGAATTACCTCTTTCTATGCCGAGTTCGCGTTTGTTAGAGGGCCCAAAATTGAGTCCAAGTTTCTCCCATTGAGTGTGACACGTGGGTGCCTTCTCCTTGCTCAAAATTTTTAAGCTCCATCATATAAAGTTTAGATAGACATGATCTTTCTCCTATGCAGCAGTAAGTTTATTCATCTTACTAATGATATGAGGAGTAACATACCCAAGTATGAGGTAAACCATTAAAGTAAGGATGGATAGCCCACCAAGAAAGGTGATATGAACCATTGGATGCAATTATTTGCACCATATGGAAACCGTTTTGTCATAAAATCTAATATCTAGCCATCCCAAATCATTTTCTCATATTAAATTAATCATTTAATGTGGGATAATAAACGGGGACAAGGGTTAGAATATAGACATGTGCTTATCGATCTGTCTCAACACGGAGCCAAGGTTAAAGGGGTCTAAATGAGAGATGGTCTGTTAAAGAGCATGGTACCTAGTGGAGCTTAAAGACCTTAGGGTTATCTTCATTAAAGACCTCCAAAATTTAGTGTTAAAAAGTCCTTTGATCTTAGGCGAGCTAGGGCTGACCTTCAGGTGGTAATCATACCCAAGCATGAGTTGCTTGTCGGGTTGCTAAGTGTTAGTCGGAACCTTGTCCAAAAGCTTGAGGTGCTTCTTACATGCTTAAATGACTAAGGTTCTTGAAGTGTTCAACTCAAAGATAAACTCTCAAGAGACATCAAAGTTTTCATGCTTGATTGACTAAGTGCTTGAAGTATTCAGTTCAAACAAAATGACTTAATAAACATAAAAGACGCATGTTCAAATGATCCTCCACATGTGTCCCTCATGATGTGCTTGAATCCTATTGGATAGGCTTTAAAGGGGTCCAATGATAATTTAGATGCATAAAAATAAATAATTAAGTTCTTTATCTCAAAGAGGAAAAAGAGGACACATGTCCAAATGAATTAATTAAATAATACGAGAGAGAGAGAGAGAGAGAGAGAGAGAGAGAGAGAGAGGTACACCAAGCATGAGATGGGGGTATACTCTCCCACACACACACACACACATTCTCTCATTGTGGGGAGTGCAAAGTGCAAGAACTCCATCTCCTTCTCCAAGCTTGTTGGGAAGTGGAGAGCCACACCAACACTCTTGGCTATGGAATGCAAATCCAACCAAGAGCCATGCTTCAATGCTTAATCTTGGCATCTTCTTCATCTTCATTACTATTCTATTATGCTATGTTGAGCAAGAAGAGTGATGATAAGTGAGGAACTATTTCTTTCTCCTATGGATGATTTTTCTTCATCTTCCCTACCCTCATTCCCTGCTAGCTCTCTCCACCTTCGAAGGTGTTTGAGGCCTTGGGACTGAGGATTGGGATAGTTAATTTTGTTATGTTTGTGATGCATGAATCTTTCCATCTTCATAGCATCACCAAGGTCACAAGGAACACAAATATTTTATTGTAACAAGTCTCTCTTGATGGGAGAATCTATAATACAAATGCCTTTTGGAGGGAGGACCGGCTCCAAGTAAATCCGGTCCTCAAATATTATCATGTTCTCTAATACTCTCTCTCTTGAAAAAGTATTGTTCATGCCAAGTTAATTAAGTACTATGCTCATGTTGCTACCATCAATTAAGTTCACCCTTTATGTTCTCAAAGTAATCTCACAAAAAATGCTCACTCTAGTTCTCTTAAATTTTCTATTCTCAAAGTTCATAGGCAATTTACATTAGGCCATTTACATTAGATTGGTATCGGTGCATTTGGTTTCTCTTTTCTTGCTTAAGAAAAGAGGTCCTTAAGTAGCCTATTAATGGTTGATTTTGTTAATTATATTAGGGTAAATGGGACTGGATCTATTATTGCTTTTGTTGAGCCCATTATGTGGGATATGGTGCACACTTCGGGAGCTTTGGTCCTAATAATGGGGTCTTTTTAGACTTTACTACGGCTTTACCATTATTGAGCCATAAGAAGTCTGAAAGGAGTTATCCCTAAAAAATTTTGCTATGTTAGACCCATACCTACTACTCTCTATAATTAACCAATTTGAGCCGTGGGTGTAGATACGTAAGTGCTTATTTTCAAAGGCTAAGAGGAGTAGCAGCTAAGGTTAGGTTTTGAATTTCCAAAGAATACACTAAGTAAACACATTAGTATAATTAGCATGGCTAACAATAACCAAGAGAATAGAATGAACATTGATAACTTTGATTTTGCACATGAAGGTGCTAATGATGATGCCCCCATGTTTATCAATTATCTTGTTACTAGGTTGCATCAAGCTATGGGCAGCCCTACTTTGGAAGCCAAAGTAACTCAACAACTTCGTGCTTATGGGATTTCCCTTCCTCTCCAAGAGGAGAGAGAGCTTAGGAGGCCTCTTGATGAGACACCCAAAAGAAGATTTTCTACCATATAAGAGGAGGACTCCAAAGAGAAAGAAACCAATGAATCCCTATAGTTTCTTTGAAGATGTGGCTCCACAAAGATGGCAGTCTAGACAATCATCAATTCCTCACATGAGGAAACGGTCAACACACAGTCCTTCTACTCGTCACTCTGAAAGGGAAGAGAGGAAAAAAAGGAAGAAAAGTTTAAGAAAGAGGTCACCCTCTTCTCATTCTTTTTCATCTTTCTCCTCTCCCAACAAAATCTATGGCTATTCTCCTAGAGAATAGAAGAGGGGAGGACATTGAAAATCATACCCTGCATGGCAAATATTACAAAAGCTCAAGAAGTTCAAAGAGGGAGGAAAGAGTATCTCTTTTCTCCTATGATGGCACCTTTGGTGCCACCGACAGGCCTTCATCCAACAAATTGATGCAGCCTTTGGAGATGAGGGCTTCACAGAGTTCTCCAAGCTGCACCATGTAGCTATGCACTTCCAAAAATTGGCTCGTCAATGGTGGGCTAGCCTTCGTGGTAACGATGAAGCCCTAAAGACATGGAAAACTCTACAAGTTTGCATCATGAAGCAATTCCTTGCAAGTGATGCAAAGGACAAAGTACTTACCGAATGGCGCCGTTTGAAGCTTCTCTCGCATGAGTCTATTCACAAATATGTGGACAAGTTTTGGGATTTACATCTCAAGGCTATTGTATTCCAAAAGATAGAGTTCGCTGAGCAAAATAAATTTTTTTGTGCGGGACTTCCTGAAGAAATGGCCAAGTATGTCAACTCCCAATGGCATGGTTCTATCATTGAAGTAATCCACCACACCTTGGTTGCTTTCCGCATCAATTTTTAATAACAAGGGGCTAGACGGAATGTCAAACCCATGGAAAACAAAGACAAAAATGATGCAAAGGAAAAACCAATGCCTAAAATTCTTCCCAAGGCACTTCCTACAACAACAACAATAGGTTTAAGGAGAAGGGAGTTTACAAAGGTAAAAACAAACTCTGTCCTGACCATAAGTGTTTTAAGTGTGGGGAGCAAGGACATGGCTATCGTTCTTGCCCCAAGAAAAATGCTCGGAGTGAGACTCCTAGGGCTTCCACCATCGAAGATACAAAAGAGGATGCTCATTGTAAAGGATCATCTCTCTCGTATGCTTGGGAAAAGGTAAGGGAGCATGATGCCTTCATCTTGTTTGACCCTGGCTCTACTCATAGTAATAGCCGTTTTTCGGCTCTCCGTAATTTTTATAGTGAGTTAACCCACCCTACCAAAATCATCCAAACACTGTGGCTATCCCTACCATTTCACTGTATATAGGTGTGTGTGAGTTAGGGGACTTTTCCCATATCTTCTTAAAAACCCTCAGCTAGCTAGTCACTGGGCTAGTTGAGCCAAAAAAATATAAAAATATAAGTATATTATGGCCCATTTGTGTGTAAATATTTCATTGTATATAGGGCCTAAATAAAAGGATTTTTCATAATTATTTTGGTATTTATTTAAATATTTCTACCTATGGTGTGTTATTTATGCTATGTACATTGACTCACCATTACCATATTTTTTTACCATTTTGCATACTCTTTATTCCATATAAAAATAATTTCATGCAAGCTTCTCTTATTTTTGGTGTAACTCCATCCCAACAAAAATCCAAAAAAACTAGTTTTATTTATGTGTATAACTCTCATAAATTAGAACACCAAAAATATTCATCTTTTTATGGTAGACTTATAATGAGAGAGATTTATTTTGACCCCTTTATATTTTTTCCACCTATATTATTTATATTTGACATATACATATTTTTTTAGACCCCTCAATATTTGATTTTCTTAGTTGTACTATTCACTTATATCATGATCTCAACAATATCTTCAATTATAGACCTACCAAATAAGGTCAAGGGTATGTGGAATGCATGCATGCACCATGGGGAGCTCACTCTTGGAGGTATTCAAAAAAATCATCCAAAGAAGGACCTCACAAGGACCTCGTGGAGTGGAAAAAATAGTCGGTTTTGCTGAATTTTTAAAGATCACATGCTCCCCGAATTTGAAAAGGTAATACAAACAAAAGTTGTAGCTCGTGAGCTGAACTTTTACCTCAAAGTTTTTCATATTTTTTTGAGCTACGAGCTATGAGCTAGGATTTTATTTGTGGACCCCAGTTTGCCCATGCTATGCAGTCACACTCCCTCTTCCACTTTATCATTTTCCTCTTTCACACACACCTCTCCACTCATCATCCCCACCTCTCTCACCACTCCTCTCTGCACCCTACTCACCTTCTTCACAACCTTGAAGAATAAGAGAAACCATGGTGAACACATGTCTCCTACACACACTTCCATTCCAAAATTGACCACCTAGTCTCATTTTTCCTCATCCATATTATCCATATCTATCAAAAAAACCATAAAATTCAGCCTCTTCTCTTGAAAGACAGCATCATGGTGATTGATTACTCATGTTCACTTACCTTGGCTCCCAAGGAAGGCCAAGAGTGGAGAAAAAACGTACCGTCAAAGCTAGTGGACCGTCAACAAGCGTCAAAATTGACTCTACTCAGGACACTTGGAGCATCAACATTGTAAGAAATCCATATTTTCTTACCTGTTAAGAGTTTTTTCTTCCTTATTTGTATCCTACATGGATATTCCCATTGTAAATATCCAATTCCATTTGTAAATCAATAAAAATACTAACTCTACTAATTTACTAACACTAATCTACTATGAAAAGTCCCATCACCTCCACTTTTCTCCTCTCTCTCTTCTTCATCTATCCCCACCAACTTCTTGATAAATTCAAGCAAAAGAAATTAGATAAGTGCTGAAAATCTAACCCAACCATGGTTAGAGGAGTAACCCTAGCCCTCAAAATTGATATAAAAGAAGGGTGTAGCTAGCACAAAAAGGGAAATCCATAAGCAAGAGCACTATGCTATAGCTTGAGAAGCCAAGCTCAACCTCTCTAGAAGGAGCTCTTGAGTGGAAGCTCATTGTCGTATGCTTGTGCATGTGTTGTAATAGGGGTGATTAGCACGGGAACTCTATGTCATTGTAAGAGAGAGAGCAATCATTCAATTGAGAGTGGAAAATCTATCATTCCTCCTACTAGTGTAAGCCCAACATTTGCTGAATCAAGGAGGGTGGATTTGGACTAATCTTGGATAATTTGTCTCTCTTCCAACGTGAAGTAATGGACAACAATGATGTGTAAGTGTCTTGGTGATATTTTTAGTTCTTCATAGCTTGTGTCTGGGTGTTGTCATCAATTTAGCCATAAATCCCACATATTGTAAGAGGGCGACAGGGTGGAGAGGACTCCCCTGGCCTTAAGAGAGTGATTGGGGTGGCTTTTCTTGTGATGTGTCGTGGTGAAATTTACTCAAGATATGTTGAACAAATACTAATCTCACTTTGATCGGTCATGACAAATTTGTAAGAAGGTATTAATGCAACAAGCACCCCCTCCCTCTTCTCTCTCTTTCTTACATATATAATTGTGTTTGCTTGATCATTGCCGATACATTTCAAAGCAGACCGAGCACTATCTCTCTCTCTCTCTCTCTCTCTCTCTCTCTCTCTCTCTCTCTCTCTCTCTCTCTCTCTCTCTCTTTACGCGTCCTAGTTTGCATCCAAAACTAGGTGGTGCCCCAAATTTGTGTAGGGTTAGGTTGCGGGTTTGTGTGTGTGTTTGTTGTTTTTTCCAACCCCAACCCAATTGAGCAGCACGGGAGCCTACAAGGGTGCTTAGAGGCCACTCTTCTTTTTGCCCACCCCGGACCGCCTCAAATTGGTGCCCCCACTGAGGAACGGCTTATGTATTTTTGTGAAGGCTCAACCTTTAGCATAATCAAGTAGCTTGCATGAATCACGAGAATTTGTATGATCCCTTCATTCCCATTGCAAGGAAAAAGGTACACATAATTTTTAGTACTAAGTTGCAATTTCAACGTGTAATTCGTAGAATTTTAGGTCCTCTTAGGTTGGCAGATATAAACGCATCAGTAAATCCTTTTATTTTGCCTCTCATTACGTACGACCTTAGTTTGTACGTCTATATTTTTGTTTTGTTTGAAGAATTAGGTCATGCATAGACTATGGATAATGGCTCAAGAATAGAGGTTTTCCCCTTTCATTTCACTCCACACATTAGAATAAACATTGCAATTAGTAGAAAAATCCATTTTCAACAACGTATGGTGTTCATGTTTGGTGCCCAAAGAGTAGGAGAAATTCACGCATCACCAAACCCTGTCATCCTGCCTCTTATTGATTATCATAGGTCATTTGATGTGAATATTTTTATTTTGTTGTAGAATAGATTGCAATTTAGAAACATTATTGTGAAATTTTTTAAAGAAAGAAAAACAAAAACGTGTTGTCACTTTGAAACCGATTCAATGGAGGCCCAACGCCAAATGTCCGGATATCCTCTTTTCTTTGGAGAGCCTAGAGAGGATGCATAATTATTTTTAGCAAATTTCAAGATGTCTTGTTGTATCAAGAGGATAGTAACTGATCAAGAACGTGTAGAGATGTTTGAGGTGGTCCTTAGGAAAGATGCTAGCACTTGGTTTGACTCTTTGCCTGAGGAAGTTAAAGGGAATTACACGGAAGTTTTGAATCATTTCAAGAGATACTTATTTGATCCCCAAAACACTCAAAAGCTATGGCAAGACATTGTTTCTCATAAGAAAAAAGACTTAGATGACTACTACTTGTACAAGCAAGAGTTTCTACGTCTTTGGGCTGTATGGGTGAGAAATGTTGCTAACGCTTGTGATGGTGCAGAGTTCCTAAAGAAGGAGAGGTTCATAGCCGGACTCTTTCCTAACCTTAAGATAAAAGTTGAGGCTGGTGCACCTGCTACCTTTGAAGCAGCTGAAACTAGGGCTGCTGAGAAATATAGGAAACTCAAGTGCTTAAGGGGGGAGGTTCCAATAGAAGGTCTTAGACCCAAAGGTAAGTCACAAGCATCAACATCTAGGGAGCTTCCTGAGGTAACGGCGGAAGTGATTGAGAAGTTAAATGAATCTTTAAGCATCTTGTCAATTCACCTTGCACAAGCTGTAGGTCCAAAGGGACAAACAAAGAAGTCTGAAGAGCGAGATTCACGACCTAGGAGAGTCTTGCAATGTTGGAATTGCGGTGAGTCTGGAAATGGGATGTATAATTGTCCTTGGCCCCGTGGGGAGACAGGGAGACCTAACTTGAATTACCCAGTGATGAATGCAGGAGAGGGAACTAGTCAGCAACCACGGCTTCTACAAAGGACAAATGGAGCAAGACCACCTCCACAAGCAGTGGAAGGAGTTACACCTTTGCCAGACCCAAATGTGCATGTGGTAGAGGTGACAAACTCAAAAGAGGTTGACATGGAAGCAAATGGCATTAAGCGTGGCCGTGGAAAAGGGAAGGAGAAAGAAGGATTCACATCACAAAGTGATCATGGACAAGAAAAGAAGGCAAAGGAGACCAAGGAAACTAAGAGGACTTGACGTCGTATCAATCTCCAAGACTTCCCTCTGGGACATGGTATGGCTCCATACAACCTATTGGAAGACATGAGAGGTAAGGGTCCTGATATCTCATGGCCTCTGTTTCTTGCATTATGCCCACAAGTTAAGAGGGATTTAACAAAGGCAGTTAGCACTAGGAGAAAGGTAAAAGAGAGTGTGCCTGTTTTAAAAATTGCACATGCTGAAATGAATAAGGATATTACACCTGTGCTAGATTGTTACATCAAAGGAAGTTTGGTTAGGAAAGGTCTAGTGGATGGGGGTGCACAAATTTGCATCATGACAGAGGGACTCATGCAAAAACTAGGCATGCACATCCATGAGACACCTGAAATTAAAGTCAAGATGGCAAACAATAGCAAAGCTAGGTGTGTAGGCATTTGTAAAAATGTCTCTGTGGAGGCCTTTGGCATTAAGAAGGCAGTGGATTTCTATGTCATGTCTACCAAAGGAAATGGTTACCCATTTATCCTAGGGAGACCATGGCTAATGAAAATGCGAGCTTTGCAGGATTGGGAGAGTGGAAAGCTAATTTGCAGGAATGACAATCATAAGAAGGTTGTCTTTGACATGAAGGAGCAACGCCAAGAGGAGCTCCATGAAGAATCATCTCAAAGTGAGACGGAGGAAGGCTGGACCGATAGTACTTCAGAAGGAGAAAGTAGCGGCAACATTACTGAAGAGGAGTCTTCCATCGAAGTCATGGGGGAAAGGTTTAATCCAAACAACCAAGAAACCTCTTGCCCAGGTTTGGAAGAGGTAGGTTCCCAAGAAAACCAAAAAGTGGAAGATGAAAGAATGCTAGAATGTATGCTATCTACAACACTTACAAAGGATGAAAGAGAGGAGCTCAAAGGTGTGTTAAGGAAATTTCCTAGGCTTTTCGCTAAAGACTACACCGATGTGCGTAGAGTAGAGGCTGTTCAACACAAAATTGAGTTGAAGCCAGAGGCCACACCTAAGGCTCATAAGCTACGAAGGCTAGGAGTCGTCAAGGAGCATGCTTTACTCAAGGAGGTAAGAAAGCTTCTAGCAGCAGGTTTCATTTATCCAGTGGAGAATTCAGAGTGGGTCTCTCCCGTTGTTGTCACTCCTAAGAAAAATGGCAAGTGGAGGGTGTGTGTGGATTACTGTCCACTCAATGAGGCAACAAAAAGAGATCACTTTCCCCTCCCATTTCAAGATGAGATACTAAATGAGGTAGCTGGTCATGAGAAGTACAATGTGTGTGATGGCTACTCGGGTTACTTTCAAATAGGTATCGCATTGGAAGATCAATTGAAAACAACCTTTATCACTCCTTGGGGTTGTTATGCTTTTAGAGTCATGCCATTTGGTCTGACAAATGCTCCTGCAACATTCCAACGTTTCATGAACATGGTGTTTCAATCATTCTTTGGAAAGTCAATTAGGGTGTTCATTGATGATTTCTGCATTTATAGCTCAAAATCATTGCATCTACAAAGGGTAGAAGAAGGTTAAAAGAAGCTCTATGACATGGGAGGTCAACTCAACACCGAGAAATGTCACATAGGTGAGGATGAAGTGATCTTGCTTGGTCACAAGGTTTCCTATAAAGGCATTGAGGTGGATCCTTCAAAGGCAAAGGCTCTTATTGAGCTCCCATCACCCAAGAATCTCAAAGAGGTCATCTCATTCATTCAAAAGGTGAAGTATATGTCACACTTTATTCACTTAGCTTCGGAGTTGCTTCATCCTTTGCAAAAGTTGACACAACAAGTAGAATTTGCATGGTCTGATGAGCTTGAAGAGTAATTTTGTAACATTAAAGTCATCATGTCAAAACTACCAACACTCATGCCTCCTTGTTGGGAGTACACATTCTTTGTTAGCTCTAGTGTTGGGAAAGAAACAATTGGAGCGGTTTTGCTACAACAAGATCCCCATAGTACCCGGATGCGACCCATCTACTTTGCTAGTAGGGTCATGAATGCTTTGGAGAGAGGCTACACGGAGGCAGAACTCATGATGCTTTCTCTCATGTTTGCGGTGAGAAAGTTTAGATCCTACTTGCTACCAAAACCTCTTGTAATTCTCACTGCAGAAAATTTGTTTCCTTGGGTGTCATCTCAATTGAATCTTAGCACTAGGATCTCAAAGTGGATTATGGAATTGCAAGAGTTTCAATACTCTTTCAAGGTAGAAGATAATGTGCGTGCACAATTGGCAGGGATCCTTACTTATAGGGTACATGAGAAGGAGATTAAGGTGCCTGAAATAAAGACCCTACCATTGCCACCACCGAAAAATATTCCTAATGCTTTTACCTTGTTCTTTGATGGAGCTTTTCGACGAGTCACAGGAAAAGCAGGGGGAGGGCTAGTGTTGCTCAACCCAAGTGGGGAGGTGGTCATGAAAGAGAAGGTCAATCTACCAGGTTCAACTAGCAACAATGAAGCAGAATGTGACACACTACTTCATGGTTTGAAGATGTGCATTGGCCAAGGGATACAATGTCTCATGGTAAAGGGAGATGCACTTCTCATTGTTAAACAGATTTTAGGCATTTGGGCATGCAAGAATGAAAGATTACGGACAAAACTTCATGCCATTCGTAGGATGTTTAATCACTTTGAAGAAGTGCAACTATATCATATTCCTAGGAAACAAAATGAAGATGCCGATTTACTTGCAAAACAAGCAGTTACATGTGTTGAGAAAGAAGTGCAGGTCATCATGGTGGCAGCAACTGTCAAGCAACCGAGATACCAGGGATTGGAGTCATTGACTCCCATTATTAGCTACATTTTGGAGGGTGAGTTTCCACAAGACTTCACAAAGGATCAGAAGAGGAGACTCATGAAAAAGGAAAGCGCGTATCTCTTCCTAGAAGGATCCCTCTATCAAAGAGGGAAGGATCAAGTGTGCAGAAGAGTACCAACTATCAAGGAGATTCCAGCCATTCTAAAAGATTTGCATGAAGAGGCATGTGGTGGTCATTTTGCCCAAGAGTTAACTGTGAAGAAGATTTTGCTTGCGGGGTATGTCTGGCCAAGTCTGCATGTGGATGTCCAACATTGGTGTAAAAGTTGTCACAATTGTCAGGTAAATGGGAATAGAAGATTGGTGTATGGTCCAAAGAAAATCGTGCTTGCAAATGGACCCTTTGAAAAGTGGGGCATTGATGCTATGGGTCCTCTCCCTAGGACAAAAAATGGTAAACTCTACATTCTAGTGGCGGTAGACTATATGACTAGGTGGGTGGAAGCACAAAGTGTGGCAAAGGTAATTGAGAGGACAGTGAGAAAATTTGTCTACACTCACATTAGTTGTAGATTTGGCACACCTTTGGAGATTGTTTCTGATAATGGTCTAGGGTTTAGAAAGGGCTTGCTCACAGAGGTCTGTGAAGAACTTCACATTCTACATCGTCATAGTACACCCTACTATCCCCAATCCAATGGTCTGGTAGAAAAAGCTAATGGTGTCATTGCAGGCATCATTAGAAAGATGGTGAGAAACAAGACAAAGTTGTGGGATGACTTCTTGGATGGTGCCTTGTGGGCGTATCGAACCACATATAGGGAAGCCACAGAGTTTACACAATTTCACTTGGTCTATGGTCAAGAGGCTTTAGAACCAATTGAGCTCAACATCCCAACAATACGACTTCATGGCAAAGCAGCACAAGATGATCAAGAAGCATGGATGGATCGACTTCTTACCTTAGCTGAGCTTGAGTGGAAAAGAGAAGCAGCATACGAGTGCTACAAGAAGAAAGCTACGCAGGCGAAGGAGAAGCTTGACAAGAAACTAAAGGACAAAGGCATCAATGAAGGAGATCTTGTGGTAAGGTATGACAATCGACTCGACAATCGTTTTGATGCCAAATTTGAAACTAGATGGCAAGGGCCATACATAGTTAAGAAGGCTTTCAATTCAAGTTACTATCACCTTATGGACTTGAATGGGAAAGAGCACTCCAGGAAGGTAAACGGGTATCGCTTGAAGCCTTATTTGAGTTGCCTTCTACCAAAGGATCTACCAAAGGATCTACCAAAGATCTGTCAAAAGGCAGCTATCTCATGTAGGTATTGTTCCGTGAAGCATGAGTGTAACTCAAACCAAAATTCTTAGGGGCCAAACAATGAAGACCTCGTCAAGGACTCTGAAGCACTCTCTTTGGAAAAGATGCTCTATGATGGTACATGAATATACCATCATCCTGGGGGAGGGCTAATGATAGACGTTTTTCGGCTCTCCGTAATTTTTATAGTGAGTTAACCCACCCTACCAAAATCATCCAAACACTGTGGCTATCCCTACCATTTCACTGTATATAGGTGTGTGTGTGAGTTAGGAGACTTTTCCCATATCTTCTTAAAAACCCTCAGGTAGCTAGTCACTGGGCTAGTTGAGCCAAAAAAATATAAAAATATAAAAAATATAAGTATATTATGGCCCATTTGTGTGTAAATATTTCATTGTATATAGGGCCTAAATAAAAGGATTTTTCATAATTATTTTGGTATTTATTTAAATATTTCTACCTATGGTGTGTTATTTATGCTATGTACATTGACTCACCATTACCATATTTTTTTACCATTTTGCATATTCTTTATTCCATATAAAAATAATTTCATGCAAGCTTCTCTTATTTTTGGTGTAACTCCATCCCAACAAAAATCCAAAAAAACTAGTTTTATTTATGTGTATATTTTTTCACTATTGTGATTTTTCCTTCCTACATCTATTCTCTTTTACTCTCATAAACTAGAACACCAAAAATATTCATCTTTTATGGTAGACTTATAATGAGAGAGAACGTACCGTCAAAGCTAGTGGACCGTCAACAAGCGTCAAAATTGACTCTACTCAGGACACTTCGAGCATCAACATTGTAAGAAATCCATATTTTCTTACCTATTAAGAGTTTTTTCTTCCTTATTTGTATCCTACATGGATACTCCCATTGTAAATATCCAATTCCATTTGTAAATCAATAAAAATACTAACTCTACTAATTTACTAATAACACTAACCTACTATGAAAAGTCCTATCACCTCCACTTCTCTCCTCTCTCTCTTCTTCATCTATCCCCACCAACTTCTTGATAATTCCAAGAAAAAGAAATTAGATAAGTGCTGAAAATCTAACCCAACCATGGTTAGAGGAGTAACCCTAGCCCTCAAAATTGCTATAAAAGAAGGGTGTAGCTAGCACAAAAAGGGAAAGCCATAAGCAAGAGCACTATGCTATAGCTTGAGAAGCCAAGCTCAACCTCTCTAGAAGGAGCTCTTGAGTGGAAGCTCATTGTCGTATGCTTGTGCATGTGTTGTAATAGGGGTGATTAGCACGGGAACTCTATGTCATTGTAAGAGAGAGAGCAATCATTCAATTGAGAGTGGAAAATCTATCATTCCTCCTACTAGTGTAAGCCCAACATTTGCTGAATCAAGGAGGGTGGATTTGGACTAATCTTGGATAATTTGTCTCTCTTCCAACGTGAAGTAATGGACAACAATGATGTGTAAGTGTCTTGGTGATATTTTTAGTTCTTCATAGCTTGTGTCTGGGTGTTGTCATCAATTTAGCCATAAATCCCACATATTGTAAGAGGGCGACAGGGTGGAGAGGACTCCCCTGGCCTTAAGAGAGTGATTGGGGTGGCTTTTCTTGTGATGTGTCGTGGTGAAAGTTACTCAAGATATGTTCAACAAATAATAATCTCACTTTGATCGGTCATGACAGATTTGTAAGAAGGTATTAATGCAACAAGCACCCCCTCCCTCTTCTCTCTCTTTCTTACATATATAATTGTGTTTGCTTGATCATTGCCGATACATTTCAAAGCAGCCCGAGCACTATCTCTCTCTCTCTCTCTCTCTCTCTCTCTCTTTACGCGTCCTAGTTTGCATCCAAAACTAGGTGGTGCCCCAAATTTGTGTAGGGTTAGGTTGCGGGTTTGTGTGTGTGTTTGTTGTTTTTTCCAACCCCAACCCAATTGAGCAGCACGGGAGCCTACAAGGGTGCTTAGAGGCCACTCTTCTTGTTGCCCGCCCCGGACCGCCTCAATAGCTTCATATCAACGGAGTTGTCCACCAAGTTGGACATCCAAGCTTTCTAGATGGGAGATATTGTAACGGCTGACACAAATTTTAAGGGATAACAAGCCTCTGTTGTCGGGGGCTTTGTGTTCGAAAGGTGAGCCAGGAAGGCGTCGAGCCTCTAGCTGTGAGAGGTGTGTGGAAGAGAGTTGCAAAAAACACAATTAATGTAGACAAAGCTTAAAACTGACAACTTGAACATGATTTCGAAGCTTGATTACCCAAAGCGGACAATTAACACTATCGTTCCTTAAATTATTTAAACTCATTACATAAGGTTAATCAGCCTTCATTGTCTTGCCGAGATTTCCTTGATAATATTTCTCTCCTTCATTCTTTCTTTGCTACTTTAAGATCGAGAGATCGAGAGAGAGAGAGAGAGAGAGAGAGAGAGAGAGAGAGAGAGAGAGAGAGAGAGAGAGAGAGAGAGAGAGAGAGAGAGATAGAGAGATAGAGATTCCAGGAAAATGATTAATTATGGCTTATGGAAGAGATTACCGCTTGGGTTATGGCTTCTTTTATTAGAGAGAGATCCCAAGAAAATGATTAATTATGGCTTATGGAAGAGATTACGGCTTGGGTTATGGCTTCTTTGATTAGAGTGTCTATGGAAGCTTGGATAAGAGTGGGATTTGGAAGCTTGGATTAGTGTGGGCTATGGAAGCTTGGAAAAGAAATAAAATGCCCAAATCTTATGGCTTCCCCCTCCTGATACAACAGAGAGAAAAAACTTGAATATCTCCTAATCGGTGCAGAATTAGCCTCTGTGCGTGAGATGCAGAAATGCTCAAAACACCCTTTTTCTTCTCCTAGATGTGGCCCGTTTTTACCAAAATCTATTTTACAAAAATTTTACAGACAGACTTTTTTGGCCTCCCTCATGCAAAGGTATGAAGTCTCTCACACACTTTTGTTTTTACCATTGACCACATGTCTTTCTCTACCCAAGCTGCCATGTATGTCCTAAGAGCCTTTTCACATGTAAAACCTTTTCTTCAAGCAAGAAATCTCTACTCTTAGGCCTTCATAACCACATAAAACATACACTTGCTGGATATTCTTGCTTGTTCTCGAGCCCTGGTCAATGCTGAATGTGTGAGCTTCAAAAGACTTTTTCTTCTTCTCTTACTCTTGTTCCTATCATGGAAGCGGACCTATACGACATCCACCCCTTCTGAACCTGCACAGTCTCCGGTTTGTGCCAATTGCACTCAATCAATATCATTAAAAGCATCATGAGACACATCGTGTGATGCATACATAATATTATCCTCTAGAGGTTGATCTGAATTGAGATCTTCAAGAACAATCTCGCATTCTTGCTTCTTGAATAGCTTGATCCGTTTTCTTGCAATAGGCACCTTGAGCATAGTGCCATCAAGTTCGCATAATTGTTATGCATTATCAAAAACATCTAGCACCATGTATGGTCCAAACCACCTTTTAACCATTTTCGACATAGCTCTATATTTATTCTCCAAGCTACTGTCATAAACAAGTACCTAGTCACCATCTTTGATAGCATGAGGTCGTAGTCTGCGCTTTCCATCAAATGCTACTTTATTCTTAAACCTTGCCTCCTTAAGATTCTCTTTAGCCTGTTCAATATCTTCTTGACACCTCTCAAGTTGGCGAATACGTAGAGCAAGAAAATCTTCTGTAGACATACCCTCTTCCCATGGCATTATGGTCCAAGTCATAACCGCTTCCTTTGTAGGCATAATGGGTTTTTTCCCGTACATCAACTCAAATGGAAAAAAACTGTAAACAGAACTCAATGTAGTGCGATTAGGCCACAAAGCAAATGGTAAAATCTTAGGCCAATCAACAATATGCCCTTGACATGCCTTCGCTAAAGCTTTAACAATAGGTGGATATCCTCTTTCATTTTCCCAATGATGTAGTGAGAGTTAGCTTAATGCCCATACGAGCAAAAAACTCTCGAGCTTCATCTGCATCCAGCTCTCCGCTATCAGCAATAATTCTGCCAACACCTCCATACCTAGAAATAACATCCTCAAGCAAGAACTTACATATAGAATTGGTAGCTTTGGTATGCAAAGATATGCCTTCAACCTGGTTAGTAAGATCTTCTCTGGCAAGAACAAAATACCTCATTTGCCACACTCCTACTGGCATTGTAATAAGGTCCACCACCCACTTGTAGTGCATAGCAAGTGGATAGGTGGGATGCAATCGACCTCTAGGTCACACTCTAGAATATCGTTTGGCATATTGAGCATGTTTTCACAAATTGAGCCACATCTTTATACATACCTTTCCACCAGTACCGGTCTTTAATCTTGAAAAAAGATGCCCATACTCCTCTGTGTCTAGCCCATAAACTTTCATGAAATTTTTTGATAACTTCCTATTGAGTTTCTTTATCACAAACAACCCGTTGCGGTACCCCTCCTGGGCGCTTTGGTTGCTTCCATAAATTTCCATCCTTCAGAAAATTGCCATATGACTTCTTCTTGATCCTCTTGTAGTCCTGGTCACTCTGTCCTTCTTGTCTAGTGAGAGTGCTAAGGTAGCGGCCAATCATAAGCCACTCTCCCTCATAGAATTCTTCAAAAAATACCTCAAAAACAAAAGCAATATTACCACAATTTTCATGTAGATAAGAAGATGTATAGAACTTCAAGCCAACATCATCACTTGTGGTCAGCATCTCTTCTTCATCTTCAAACCAGCACTACAAGAGGTACTTCACATTAGCGATGCTCGCACTGCGACACTCAAAAGTGAAAATCCACGGCGTCTCTATGGGTGTCGCTATTCTAAATGTTGCATAGCGACGCCCATAGCAACACTGACAAGGATAAAAATAAATCGAGAGTGCCAGAAACTCAGATCTCAAATCTGAGTTTTTGGCACTCAAGCGAAAGAGGTAACCCACGCTCTCCCTCTCTTCCTCTCTTTCTCCCCCCCCCCCCCCCCCCCCCACACACACACACACACACACTCACACTCACACACACACATACACGAGGAGAGGAAGGAGATCTAGGTATGCTCCTTCCCTCTCCTCTCTCTCACAGTCCCTTCTCCTCTTTCTCTCTCTCTCTCTCTCTCTCTCTCTCACGTACACACACACACACTCACTCACACACACACACACACATTGTGTCTATGAAAGAAAGAGAGAGAGAGAGAGCACATGCATAAACAAAAAAAACATACACACGTGCATGCATAAACAGAGAATGCATACACACACATTGAGAGAGAGAGAGAGAGAGAGAGAGAGAGAGAGAGAGAGAGACAGAGAGAGAGTAAAGAGAGAGAATGAGAGAGAGAGAGAGATATAAAACAAAGAGAAAGAGAATAAAAAACCAAAGAGAGAGAGAGAGAGGGGGAGAAAACGAAAGAGAGAGGTAAGGGAAGAAAACAACGAGAGAGAGATTAGGTTAAGATTTACATTAGGCTAAATTACATTTAGATTTATGTTTATGTTAAGTTTAAGATTAGGTTAGATTTAGATTTACGTTAGATTAAGATTAGGCTAGATTTAAAATTAGGCCAAGATTTAAGATTAGCTAGCTATGTTAGATTTAAGTTAGATTACATTTGGTTAGGATTTAAAATTGGATTGGATTGAGGTTTATGTTGAGTTTAAGATTAGATTAGATTTAGATTTAAGATTAATACAAGATTTAAGATTAACTAGATGAAATTTATATTTAAGTTAGATTACGTTTAGGTTTAGGTTAGATTTAAGGTTATATTAGATTTAGGTTTATTTTGAGTTTAAGATTATATTAGATCTAGATCTATGTTTGATTTAAAATTAGATTAGATCTAGGTTAGAGTCTAGTGTATGTCAATGAAGGTGTCCTTTGCCCAAAGAGCAAACACTAGTTACACAACAATATGTATATTCGCATCAGAATCTGACACCTATTAACTCACACACTAACCATATTCAATTAACCATGAATTACCACACGTTCAATTAGGTTAGATTTAAGATTAGATGCTGGATTGAGTTTTTATATTAGAGTCTACCTTCGAGATTACGGTTAAAAAATGAGAGTTAGGCAAAATGTGGTCCCTCTCTTCCTCTCTACGGATGCGACCTTAATTTGGAAATCTTTCAACGGCATGATACTCAGATTGGAGGCCAACATATAATGTGCTAAGTAATCCCTCGAACAAAGATCTTCTATGAAGAGATGTTAAGATCCTGTGAATTGCTACAACTAGAGAAGAGGCAAAGAGGTTTTGTCCACTACATGCACTATCATGTAGACATGAGTGTGTAGATTTCTCGTAACCACAAATATAGGCATTGAACAATAAAGACGAGATTATTACCTAGTGGTTCTGATCTCTGTGCACCATTAGACCGAGGTGTGCGGGGATTGGACATGACTAGAGAATGTGAGGTAGTTTACAGTGTGTACAAAGAGAGAGAGAGAGAGAGAGAGAGAGAGAGAGAGAGAGAGGGAGAGATAAAAGATGGAGGATGCCAATAGAAGATTAAATTATGTTCACGTTATAAGGTTTTTAACTTCATTATGAGTAGTGACGAGGATGTGGTGCGATCCAATCGAAACACCTATCTCTCAACAAGGATCTTATGTCCTTGTAATCAATGCAAGCATGCTGTGCGGAGGACAATACGCGTTTCTTTGCAACACATTCGTGAAATTGGTGAGCTTGATCCATCTATTATAGATCGAGTTGTTGCCAATTATAACTCGTCGGACTCTGACACTAGCCAAGGCATCAATCTTGTAGCCCAATAGACGTGTTCGCAGGTGCTTTGGTCAAGCAGCATTTGTGAGGCCACAAGATGTAGCCTTTGATAGCTTGGAGGATGATCATGCAAACCACATTCCCAACGAGGCAATGTTTGAGCCCGAGATCGATGAATTGATCGAGACGATCATGTATGCTGAAAGGATTATCTATGATGATATGAAGAGTGAATCCGATACGCCATTGCATGATGGAGCACGTGTGTCTAGATTGAAGTTGCTCCTGGTTCTTCTCAACATGCATGCAAATTTTGGATGGAGTGACACTAGCGTCATAGCGCTTTTTAGGTGATCTATTACAATGTGTTTACTTTAATAAAAAACTCTAGATGTATAATGATTTGATAGATTACTTACACGTGTACCGCATTTTTTTTGCTGTGTAGATTGCTCAAAGAGCACATACTGCCAGCTGATAATGTGATGCCATATTCCAGAGAGGAGGCAAGAAAGATCTTGCAAAACTTGGGGATGGATTACAATTCGATTCACGCTTGTCATAACGGCTGCATTCTTTTCAGAGGGGAATACATAGACATGGAGAAGTGTTCGAAATGTGATTCTAAGAGATATCGAGTAGATCTCCACGGAACAAAAATTCCACAAAAGGTTTTGCGACATTTTTCAGTGCTTCCTCGCTTCAAGCACTTCTTTTGATGTAAGTCCATGGCCGCCCTAGCATCATGGCATGAGGAGAATAAATCTTAGGATGGTGTGCTACGGATTCCTGAAGATTGCGCAGCCTGGAAGCATATAGACGGAACACGGCCAGATTTTGCCAGGGAAGCTCAAAATTTTCACCTAGGCCTGGCTATGGATGGTTTTTATCCATTTGGTCAAAGATCAACATCTTACATTGTAAGGCCTGTTGTCAACATCAACTACAACATTCCCCCGTGGTTGACTACCAAGAAGGGGCACCTGTGGCTAAGCTTGATTGTGCCGGGGCGGTATAAAGTGAAGAATATGGATGTGTATCTTTGTCCACTATTGGAAGAGCTACAACAATTGTGGATTGGCATAGATGTGGTGGATATGAGCCGACACAGAGGTCGACAGAATGCTTTGATCAAAGGCATTCTAATGTGGACCATGCATGACTATCTTGGACTAACAGAATGCTCAGGTGATTTACACTCAAACTCAAACACTATAAATCTTTGTTTTTGTCAAGCTTATATATTGTGATGTGTATACATGCAGCGCTTCAAACAAGCGGATACAGAGCATGTGTTACATGTGGACCTAGACTGAATGCACGTCGGGCGCCCTCATTGAAGAAGCAAATCTACGAAGTGTAAAGTGTGAGCTTTGTCCTAAGTTGTGAGTCAAGGAGAGGAGAGTGGATTTATCCCACATACTATGGAGCAAGGCTGTAGAGCTACTTAAAGCTAATTCTATCTTGGAACCTAATTCACTTGAGTGATAACCTTGCTTACACACACTCACACACTTGCACCATGTTTCTCTTTCATCCACCGTAGCTAGCACGATTCAATTCCTAACATTTGGTATCAAAGCCATGGTATGCTAGCTAGGCTTGTTTTCACAATTAGCATTCATTGATCATCATTAGATAGATCCATTAGGTTTGCTATTCTATTGCATAATGCATACCTAATTATTATTCCATTGGCTAGCATGAGCATGTTCTTGAGCTAAAGACTCTTAGGCCACTACTCACTGGCTTGTTGGAAGCTTAGTTAGCGTCAAAGTTCATTAATTTGCCATTAGGAACTTGCATTTTTCATTCAAAATCTGCTCCTCATTTTAGCAAAATTGGCATTCACCATTGGTATGTGTGCGTAGCCCCATTCAAGTGCTTTCCGTCAAACCCACCCATGCCAAAATCGCATCTCTTTTGCCTATTCTAAAGCTTGCTCAAAATTTTCCCTCATTCTCTGGTTTTCCCTACAGAATCAAGACTCAAATTGTGTGTGTGTGTGTGTGTGTGTGTGTGTGCCTAGAAGAGCATTCAACGCTCACCACACTCTTTTGGAAAAACAAGCCTAAGTAATCTCGTTGTGTGTGGGAACATCCTATAATTAGGAGTCAAACACCTTTTTTTTGAGGGCCCATTCCCACTGCCCGGCCGCCCACTGGCGGATGTGATTCCTGCGGTAAGCGGAATTAGAATCCGCTGTCGGGTCCGGACGAACTGACTGGTGCCGACTCCGACTGCTGTATCCGATGGCCTCGACTGGCTGGCGAGACCGACTGCGCGAGCGCGCCAATCCGACCGGTGAATGGATGCCCGCTTGCCCTACCGCCCGTCGACTGACCGTTTACCCGCTCGCTCAATTCCTTTGAAAAGGAATTTCGGGTCTGCCCCTATTGGGCCCCCTTCGCATGGCGCTACCTCAAGAGCTTCACTTGTCCAGCCCTGTAAGCCCCGCTTCCTGTGCTTCTCTCGGCCTCAAAGCTCCAAGGCAAGGCTCTTTAAGCCCTTGCTCCCACGGTGCTGCTCCTCGCCAAGCCTGCATAAGCCGCCCTTCACGCACTAACTCCCAATCCCCACAAAGGGGTGCTCCCACCCTATGCACCGGCTCCAAGGAAAACCTCCAAGAGACTTCAAAGCCTCCAAGAACCCTATAAGGGCTTGCTCCCACCAAACTGCAATGAGGAACCCTAAAGCTTTCAAAGCCTCAAAGGCATCAAAGAAACCGACCAAAGGTGACTTTTGTGAAGAGGGGCTTCACCGACGGTGAAGAGGAGCTTCACAAAGTTCAAAGGAATTTTCTCTTACTCTCTTTCTTATCTTTTCAAATCTTGCAGCCAAGCACAATAACTTGCAAATAAATAATCATCTTTATTTATTTGTGCGCCGTGTAAAGGGGCAGACACTGGTTAGGAGAGTCTCCTAAGCTAAGACCCCTCTATTGGCACAAATAGAGGACAAGGGAATAGAGAAATTCAATGGGGAGGGATTTCACACTTGGAAAACGAAGTTGAGAGGCTACCTTATGAAAAAAAAATTGTGGTCTGTCATTAGCACTGCCTTAGAGCAACAAGCCAAACCCGATGGAGTGCACACTAGGGCATCTGCACTCATAGCAAGTGCACAGAATTTGGCCAAAGACGAACAAGCATTGGGAATTATCATCACCTCCTTGCATGACAACTACGTGCATTTCATAGATGAATGTAAGCATGCACATGAATCCTGTCATGTCCTAGAAAGTAATTTTGGAGGTAGGGCCAAAAGAAGCAAAGCTAGTCTTAAAAGGAAGCTTTACAAAGTTACTATGATTGAAGGGGAGGACATTGCTAGCCTAGTGAACAGGCTTAAGAGCATTGTCACGTAGCTCACTTACATCCAAGTTGAAGTACCAGAAGATGACAAAGTGGCCATACTATTAAGTGCACTTGCACCTTCTTATGACCACTTAGTCACAATTGAAGAAAAAGAACCAGCACCACCATTTCAATATGTCATCAACTCAGTCCAAGCAGAAGAAAGAAAGCAAAGAGGTTCACTCATCCCATCAGGAGGAGTTTTCATCGCAACATACTTCAAGGGGAAGATATTCACCATCAACATCAACAAACAAAAGAAACTGTTATGAATGTGGAAGAATGGGACACGTAGTGAAAGATTGCTACACAAACAAACCTTGCAAGAAATGTGGTAGGAAGGGACACCCTCCTTCTTGGTGATACTCAAATGGATGCAGTAGCAATGGAGAAAGCAGCAACAGTAGAAGCAACAACAGAAGAAACGAAGGCAAGAGACCTGACAGAGGATCAACTCACATAGTAGAAGACAAAAAGGACGAGACAAGAGCAAAGTTATCTTTTATGAACACCCATTTTGAAGATGCAAACTCTCTACTTGTAGGGGAGGACTTTTTCCTGTGTGGATACCAGCTTATCATCCTGTGTGGACATCACCATCCTTTGTGGATTTTTCTTGTGTGGATTTTACCATCCTGTGTGGATATCACCATCCTTTGTGGACTTTATTTTCCTGTGTGGATACCACCATCCTATGTGGATTTTGTTAGCGTGTGTGGATCATGCATCTTCAGTATCTTGTCTTAGTCCAAACCTCAAGGGGAGGATTGTAAAGTGTGAGCTTTTTCCTAAGGTGTGAGTCAAGGAGAGGAGAGTGGATTTATCCCACATACTGTGGAGCAAGGATGTAGAGCTGCTTAAAGCTGATTTCTTGAATGAATAAACAACAACTTCATTTTGCACTACATGCTTCTCTATGGTGAGCTTGTGCTAAGCTAAGTCAATACTCAAGATTGTGTTTATAAGTCCAAGCTAATTCTATCTTGGAACCTAATTCACTTGAGTGATAACCTTGCTTACACACACTCACACACTTGCACCAGGTTACTCTCTCATCCACCATAGCTAACACGATCTAGTTCCTAACACGAAGGTCATCAAGCGTATCTTCCAGAGAATCATGTGTTACATGACGGCTTTCTGGGAAGAGAGCCACCGAGGATGTCTGCACAAGCATGCTTAGAGCATAAGGAGATGTGTGATGACAGTTTGCCCCCAGGGATGAAGAGACTCACTCTATGGTACGAGCTACCATATTGGCCCCGACTCATGATCAATCACTTGCTCGATCCAATGCACCTATTCAAGAATGTGGGTAATGTGCTATGGGACCATCTGACTGGCAAGAAAGATACTTTCGGAGCCAGGGTTGACCTTAGAAATGTGTATCGTATGGAGCAATATCCGTCGTAGGGCAGCATCCGATGGATCGATAAAACTCCGTAAAGTGCCCAAGAACGCAAAGTAAAAGAGACCATTCGATCTGTGCGGACCCCCACTAGCGTAATGCACTCGCTCAGTACGTGTTTCACTAAAGAAGGAAAGCATACCCGTTTGAAGTGACACAACTGGCATAAAATGTGTTAGGTATGTTTGAAGTGGAATATATCATAGTGGAAATTGTGTAACAAATTTGTGTGTGGACTTTAATATCATTGCTAGACGTGTCTCCTGGCGTCCGTAACACAATCTACAAACTTGCAAAGTTGGTGCAATGAATTTCACAAAAGGAGATCAATGTAGACTCCATACCATTCGCCAAACTAAACGCTATGGAGGCTATGTGCATGTTTGAGAAACACTTTCCTACTACCATGCTAACCATTCAGGTGCATCTTCTTGTTCACATAGTTGATGAGGTGGAAATAGCTGGCACAGTACATTCCAAATGGATGTTATTTTAAGAATGTTTCATGAAAACACATAAAGAATATGTGCGTCAGAAGGCACACCCAGAGGGTAGCATGGAAGAAGGTTGACTGGTATCAGATTCCCTAGTTTACATTAGGGAGTGGCTAGAAGGATTTGATAAAGCCCGGGACATGCTATGGAAAACCATAGATGATGAGCGCATATCTGGGATTGTCATGTGAAATCTCGATGTTGAGAAGAAGACGACGGAAGATCTAGAGGCTAAAATCAATCTATTTTGCATGCTTCACAATCCAGTGATACAAAAGTGGATTTCACAATGCAAGGATGCAAAGCAAGAGCGACAAAGGGTACGGATCGAGTGGAGATGGGGAAGACGACCACCGATGCATTATCCGGCGGGTCTGGAGAGCCTACCAACATTCATGAGCTTAATATGGTTGCACAACCAATTGAAAAGCGCATAATAGTGCGGTGAAGAAGTGATTGAGGAGGAGTGTGAGTACTCTCGGGGTTGCGTGACCAAGGTAAGTTTGCAATGTACGACTAGTGACTTTCTAGATGTTTGAATGGCCACTCATAATCTTTGTTGGTTGTAGTATAAGTCATACACAGCTGCATGGTGTAAAGGTCGACATTTTAGGGTGGAACGGATCAACAAAAAGCATTCTACTCAAGATTGTGGAATCATGGAAAAATTTGAATAGTCTAGTCGACGATGGTCCTCTAATGCAGATCGTGTGGTGGTGGAACTCACTTACTTCGGCACGCTTCAAGAGATTTTGAGGATCAATTATAGAGGATTTTTTGTTGACTTGTTCGACGTGCAATGTTTCAAGATAAACATGGAGGGTCGCAATGCTACTGTGCGCAAAGGAGAGTCTAGTTTCCTTGAGGTGAATTCAACTAAAAAATGGACGGAACTAAGAGACACTTTTGTACTACCCGAGCATTGTGAACAAGTAAGTTGTGTGCTTGGAAGCTCTCATGTAAGTTATGTGGCTCTGGAAAGTGATATTTCAAGTTTGCATCAAACTGGTGGTACGTCATAGAGGTAGCCCCTCGTAGTGCACGGACGTATCAGGGCTACCATGTGACAATCACAGTGGAATCAATGGAGCAGATTGGGAAGATGCTCAGTCAGAAGCTGCTGAGGTGGTTCCAGATGAGCATCAAGCTGCTACTCTCTATGGGGTGCATGCAGAGGATCTACAAAATGAAACGGAGGACATCTGCCTAAACGGAGAGATCTATATAGATATAGGGAGTTATGCTGAGCTATGCAAGGATGAGAGAGAGACGTCTTAAAGCCATAGACCTTGTATTTGAACCATTTTTCTCCGTTTTATAATATATATTGTATTCACGTGGCTATACTTAAGAAATTTAAATTGTGTTTAATCGTCATTGTGTCCACTCCAGGTACGTATGCTCCATGTATGTTCTCACAAGCAGGGACACTCCTTGGTGTGTCGTGAAATTTTGATATGCCGATGAGCGCTGCGCTCCAAGTACCATGGAGACTGAGGTTGCAATTGCAAAGGAGGTGATTCGTCTCTGCTCATAGATGTTGCTCGTCCCTCCACTAGATCTAACTGATCGGATGAAAGAGATGCTAAGAAGCACTGCTACTGCTTCTTAGCGTCTCTTTCACCCGATCAACTAGATCTAGTGGAGGGGCGAGCAGCATCTATGAGTAGAGATGGATCACCTCCTTTGCGATTGCAACCTCAGTCTCCATCTCACTCAGAGCGCAGTGCCTTTACAAGATACGTAGAATGCACACGGGAGACAAATTCACAAAAACTTGACAGGAATCTCTCTACACAGTAATCCCTCCCCCTTTATGAGTCCTCTCTCTATCTCTCTCTTTGTGTGTGTGTGTGTCTCTCTCTGTCGCTCTCTCTCTCTCTCTATGTCTCTCTGTACTTGTGCATGTTTTCTTCTCCATCCAATATTAAGATTAAATGTCCGTGTGTTTAATGCAAGTATGGATGATGATGAGTTTCTTTCTTCATTGTCACCCCAACAGAGGCAGTGGTATGAGGATCGTCATCCCTCTGGAGCACCATCACGTCGTTCTACTCCTTTAGCATCTCCATCTGTTTTGAAGTTTTTAGAAAGCTCCAAAGCTTCGATGTCGACGAGACAATCTTCACACTCGTCTAGGCACCGACGCTGTAGTGGTGGCATCGGTGGTTGTTGTGGGGATGCCACTGCTGATGCCTCGACACTGCCTCGTGTTTGACGAGGCTCTTTACCTTCCCCTTCTTTGTTCGCCCCCACACCTGCCACGACATCACCATCTATGCCAGGTTTTGCGTGGCTACCGGCCATTTCTGGCTACACACCACTACCTACTCCTCCAAGAGTCACCTCAGTCAACACTCCTCGCTTCAGGGCCCAGACTCCAGTGGAGACACCTACGTCCGTACCCCCATCGACACGCCGCTAGAGACCCCTGTCAAGACACCCAGGTTCACACGTTACAGGCGAGAGAGCTTGCCGTATTCCATCATCTTCAGCGGTGGAATCATCTTGGATGATGAAGACAAGAAGGTGATCTCGCACATGCACGGTCTTTTCTCTTAGGTGTTTAGACACTACATACTAAACACCTGGAGTGAAGTACCAAGTGAATTAAAAGAGAGAGTCATCAGCATGCTGCATGATGAGTTTCCCGTGTCAACGCGGGATGACCGCTTCAATGAAGACTTGATGAAGGTTCAAATGCGCCAATACTGTAAGCACAAGCATTTTGAAGTGCAAAAGGAATAAAGCATGGGTGGAATAGACTAGATCTTCTGGCCAAAGAAGATTGGAAGAATGGGAAGTGAGCAGCGCCCGAGAATTCTAACAAGTGGAAGCAATAAAAGGAGGCAGCCAAAGCGCAAGTAGAGGCAGGGAGCTCGCACCACTTTGGGAGTGACGCATGGGCATCATAAAGTTGAGGCCAATTTTGTAAGTGTTTTTGCATTGCTCTTTAGGTTTGGTAGTTACGTCTATTTGTACTTTTAAATTCTAACATAATGGATTCTTTGTATGTTTTGAACAGTGGTCGGTGAGACAGGACGTGACCCCACACCGTACGAGCGCAAGGACACAGACAAAAAGGGCTTAAATTCCTTGATGGACATTCTGACTTCTTACGGCGGCATGATTAGTATTATGGTTTACTCTTTTCTATTTGTTGTATTGTCTTGTAAATTATATATTTATACTTACAAAAAGCTGTCTTATTGTTCTTTTTTGCAAAATCCGACATATACGCCGCTTGGACGTGATGAGACGTCTGACTAGACGACGTTAGTCTATCCGTAGCTAGATAGCATTAGTTTCCTTTTGTGATAGCATATGTATAATGAGATGATGTGTATACGTCTTTTTGTAACTATTAAAAAACCATATATATTTTCTCAATAATGACAATGGTGTTGTAACTATTACATTTGCAAAGCTTAACAATCAAGTGATTTTGCCTATGATGTATACAATTGTCATTGATTTACTTTCATCAATTTACTTTCATTAGTTTTTTATCTTTACTACACAAACAATACGATGGATGATGGAGTTAATGGTTATATTGTCTGGTGGGTGACTACTTTGGGTCTATACCTTGCACTTTCTTTCAAAGGTGAATTTGGGCTTATCTTGGATTCATTTAGTTTTACTCTATTATTGAAACATTCAATATGGTTGATGGGTGAATGCCTTGCCACAATTTCTTTTACTCTCGGGTGTCGCTATAAGCGTCGCTATATAAGGCTCTACAATGTCTCTATGAGCGTCTCTATAGGTAGCCTATAATAACTGGCGCTACAAGCATCACTATATGCGTCGCTATATAGCGACGAGTATAGTGACATATATAGCAATGATATAGCGACGCTTATAACAACATTCCCGTAGAGATGCTATTTGTGACGGTCTTAGCTACATCGGGGAATATAAAAACCCAATGTATTTTTGTCGCTAAAAACGTCACAAGTGCACGCAACCTCTTGTATTGTGGCTCTTGATAACATATCTGCAACATGATTATCTCCCTGTAATATGACAAAATTCAGGGTTAAGAGACTTAATATAGGCTATCCATTGCAGCATAGCAATATATGGAGTAGAGCAATTTGCAATCATCCCTATCAGTGGGGGATCAGTGGCTATTTCCACCATGACTGAAGCTCCAATAAAATATTCTTTATCAAACCTTAGAGCAATAGCAACGCCCCAAAGTTCTCTCTTAACCTGTGGATAACCTCGTTGACGAGCATTGAGCACCTTGGCTCCAAATCAAATTGCATACCTATGTCCTTCTGCATCATCTTGACCTATAGCCCATCCAATACCTATCGAGCTAGTGTCAACTGTTAAAATAACCGGCCTTCCCTATTTGTAGTCGAATTTCCTCAAGGTTGGAGCCTTGAGAAGCATCTTCTTTAATTTCCTGATAGCTTCTGTGTGAACTTCTTCCCAAAAAAACCTTTTTCCTTTCCTTAGCAATTGATACAGCACCTTTGCAACATGAGAAAAGTGTGGCAACCATATAAGGTAGAACACACACGCACCCAAAAATCGATGAACTTCAGTAACCAAAGAGCTTGTTTCCTTCATCTTTTGGATAGCTTCAACTTTAGCTGGACTTGGCCCTCTACCCTTAGGACTACACATATATCCCATAATTAACACTTCCTTAGCACCAAAATTTGATTTTTGACTTGAAAGTGTTAAGTGAACTTCTTCAAGCCTGGATAAAATAGCATCACAATCAACAATATGTTGAGCAACAAACTGTCGATACCCCTTCTGATCTTTTACTTCATCTTTGGATCCTTCTTCGCATCCTTTAATTGGTAAATCATCAATGAAAGGCATAGTAAAATGAGAAATAAAGTTCCTCAATACCTTATTCATTTCGTTCATCATATGAGCAACAGAATTAGTAGCACCCTCTAGCAGAGTGCACATCCTTACCAAACCAAGAGGAGTACACATTGTAGTAAGATCCCTGCTCTCCAAAGCTAATTGGAATCGATTGTATCCAGAATAAAGATCACCCATGGCGTAAATAGATCTACCTACAAGGGCCTCAGCAAATTCATCCACGATTGGGTCAATACCCACATTATGGATTGTTACCTTGTTAACCGGCTCCACGTCCTGTATGAATCTTAAAGTACCATTTTTCTTTGGAACAATGAACGATCGATTGGAATATGGCACACCTAATGGATCCAAAATTCCCATTTGTGTTTTCTCATTAAGTAAATTGATAATCTTTGGAAAGTGAGCTTTAGGAGCTGGAATGAGACGTAAGCTCCATGGCATGTGAGGAACAGTGAATATAACCATAGGTGAAACACACTTGGATCCACACACCCAATCTCACTTGGCTCAAAAGAAAAAGCTTTACCGTGTTTTTCGAGCATACCTTGAAAACACTTGATTTACTCTTCGTTGAGAAAACCATCTTCTCCAACCTTCAACTGCTGTAATGTCTCCTTAGTAAATTTATGCCCAATGTTCTTTGGATTCTTGAGCATGGGCTATTGAGAAGCTTCTTTGATCACCTCCTCAATTCCTTTTGGTAGAGGTGTAGCAACTGGTCTCACTTCCTTTGCAACAGTCCTATACTTTGTCTCTACCTATGCTTCAATTGCTTTACGTGAATCATCCTCAATATGCATTAGTGATTCATATATACCCAACTCTTCATACATATCCATTGAATGGACCGTAATTAACCACTTCAGTTCCGCTTTGTAACCTGTATTTCTTGATCTCCTCGAGCTCTGACATAGTATCTACATAAGATATCTCTTCAAACATCCCTGGAATCACATCATCTGATTTAAGCACATCACATCCCTGCAATTCACTCTCGATACTTGAAAAATACTATTTTTTCCATTTTGGAAAATCATTAAATTTTTTGTAAGATACTAAACCTTCAGATGTTAACCCCAAAAATCCTCAAGAGAAAGCTTCTCTTTGGAGAACTTCTCCTCACTTGTACCACCATAGTCCCGCTTTATAGTGGCACTCCGAGAAAATCCTATGCAAACTTGTGTTCTTTAAACTCCTTGCGTATCTTTGGCAGTGGATGATCACATAAACTATCTTTGTTCCTGGCATGATCAACACATACAATCAAGAACTGAATTGCTTTCTTACCATCTTGGCTCGGATCCCTGGCATAGGCTGAGCCATCATCCAGCACCTTGGTTTCCATTTTCACAACTGTAATGTAGGGTTGTCCCAAAATCAATGGATAAGAGGAATGCTCTTGTATAAAGAAATTTTGCTCATCAGACATCCCCTACAATTACCTTAACAGTTGCACATGCACCATAGAAGTCGCCTGGAAGCATGTTGGCACCTCGAATCTGCCAACCGCGGTCTACATCAATAGGCCATTTCTCCTTTTTGTTTGAGCTTTTTTCCATCAAATTTATCTCCGATCCATGATCTATTAGTGCTTTAAAATTTTGATCTAGGCATGTTACAACCCCCTCTTTGGAGTTAGAGTGCATGTGCATGCAAAAAAAGGTCCAGGTTTCTATAGATCTACATTTTGGTGGTGCAACGGATGTGACTAGTGCAAAAGCAAGGAAGTTGCAATTGAAGCTTGAGCTAAATACAACACAAAAGAAAAACATGTCTATCAATGACTACTCATTGAATTTAAGAACATATGGGAATCTCTTGCATCAATTAGTGTTACATCTAATGATGATGATAAGGTGGAAGTATGACTATGATGTTTAACTAGAGAATACAAATGGTTTAATATTGGTATCCATCTTCAAGAGAACATCCTTGCATTTCTAAATTTGGTGTTTTAAGTGATTGTGGAAGAGAAGGAACTTGAGGAAGATTCATATATGCAAGGTAGAAATGGTTTTGAGCAGGTCCTCTTAAACAACAAAGGAAAAGCAAGAGGATGTGGTATATGTCATTATGGTGGGTGAGGAATAAGCAACCACTAGCGGCAACAACCAAAAAATTTCCAAAAGATAGAACATAAGTGGTTGAGGATATTTTTAAGACAAGGGAATCCCAAGAGGTTGTGTAAACTCACATCATAAAAATAGAAGTCAACATGGCAATCTTGTATGCTAGAATTTTTGGAGACATGGTCACTTTGAACGTGACTGTCTGTAATGGAAATGGCCTATGAACTTTGAGAGTAGTGGAATTAAGAGAATTAGCGAGAGCATTTTTGTGAGATTACTTTGAGAACATAGACGGTGAACTTAAATGATGGTAGCAACATAAACATAGTACTTAATTAACCTGGCATGAACAATACGTTTGCAAGAGAGAGAGTATTAGAGAACATGACAATAGTTGAGGACCAGATTTACTTGGAACAAGTTCCCCCTCCAAAAGGAGTTTGTATTTCTCCCATCAAGAGAAAGATTTGACACAATACAATCTTTGTGTTCGTTGTGACCTTGGTGATGCAATGAAGATGGAAAGCTTCATGCAGCACAAGAATAACATAAACTTTGCAAAAAGAATTAACTATCCCGAGCCTCAGTCCCAAAGCCTCAAACACCTTTGAAGGTGGAGAGAGCTAGTGGGGAATGAGGGTAGGGAAGAGGAAGAAGAATCATCCATAGGAGAAAGAAATAGTTCCTCACTTATCATCACTCTTCTTGCTTAGCATAACATAATAGCATAGTAATGAAGATGAAGAATATGGAAATCTTAATCATTGAAGCATGGATGTTGGTTGGATTTGCATTCCATAGCCAAGAGTGTTGGTGTAGGCTCTCCACTTCTCAACAAGCTTGGAGAAGGAGATAGAGCTCTTACACTTTGCACTCCACACAATGAGAGAATGTCTGTGTGTGTGGGTATGGGAGAGTATACCTCCCTCTCATGCTTGGTCCCCCCTTCCCCCCCCCCCCCCCCTCTCTCTCTCTCTCTTTTGTATTATTTAATTATTTCATTTGGACATGTGTACAATTTCCTCTTTGAGATAAAGAACTTAATTATTTATCATCTAACTTCACATTGCACACCTTTAAATCCTATCCAATAGGATTCAAACACATCATGAGGGACACATGTGGAGGATCATTTGGACATGTGTCTTTTATGCTTCTTAAGATATCATGTTTGAATTGAACACTTCAAGCACCTAGTCAATTAAGCATGGAAACCTTTTTTACCTCTTGAGAGTTTATGTTTGAATTGAATACTTCAAAAACCTTAGTCATTTAAGCATGAGAAGCACCTCAAGCTTGAGTAAGGTTCCCACAAACACTTTAAGTACTTTAGTTAACAAGCCGACAAGCACCTCATGCTTGGGTTGGGTTCCCACCTCAAGGTCAGTCCTAGATTTCCTAATTTCAAAGGACTTTTCAACACTAACTTTTGGAGGTTTTTAAAGAATCTAACCCTAAGGACTTTAAGATTTATTAAGTAGCATTGCTCTTTAACAACCGTCTCTCATTTGGACCCCTTTAACCTTGGTCGTGTGTTGAGATAGATCCATAAGCACATATCTATATTCTAACCCTTGTTCCCGTTTATTCTCCCACATTAAATGATCAGTTCAATATGAGAAAATCATTTGAATTGGTTAGATATTAGATTTTATGACATTACGTCTCTCTTGCAATCATAGTTGTCCTCAACTATGAGGTAGAAGAGATAAAGTCTTAGTCATTAGTCTACGTTTCTTAGCGGGTAGAGGATCCCTTTTCACCCTTCAACATCATTCCAAAATTGATTACTAGTCCATTCGGTGCTTCAGAGACGTAGCTACCGCAAGCATGTCTACTCCTTACTCCATATAATACAAAGTAGAGTGACAAATTCTACTTGGTGTTTGAGTAACGTAGTCATCACAAACATGGTTCTAAGCATGCATACTATTTAAATTTGTACACAAAAGAGGATTGGTCCAATAAAACAAAAACATTATTCATTTAGAAAGCATTTACATTTGTTTACTCTAGTTCACCATTGTAAGCATAGACAAGGTTCATACTATCCTTAAGCTATATTCCTTGCATCCATCAAGCATCTTCAAAAGGATAATTTTTTAGCTTATTGATTGGCTTCAAGATTTGAAAAGAACCATAGTATCTTTTTACTAATTTAGCACAATAATTTTGATGGCCCGTAGGATTTTTGCCCGTCGTTTGCCTCAATCCAGCCTTGGGAAACTTAAGTAAGACCCGATCATTTTCTTTCAATGTTAAGGCCCTTCTATGCTTGTTAGCAACAAGGTTTTGTCTTTGTTGAGAGATGGATAAAGCCTCCTTAACCTTTTGAAAATATTCTTGTAGGTCACGACTATACTCATCAGGAGCAAATAGCTTCCCATGTATTTTAAGTAGCAAGGGACTTTTAGTTCTTCCCTCTATGATCTCAAAAGGTGCTTTTCCTGTAGTAGTATGGACATTATTATTATACACATACTCTACAAGGGGTAAGTACTTCTCCCATTGTGATCGTTGATCTACTTTTGTAACATAAGTTTTTAGTAGATCGAGTATCGTAAGATTGGCTATCTCACTTTGGCCATCCGTTTGTGGGTGATAGGTCGAAACTAAATTCAATATTGTACCTAGATTTTCAAAGAGACCTTTCCAAAAACTATTGGTCATTCTACGATTTCTATGTGACACGAAGGATATTGATAATCCATGGTGTTTGAAAATCTGAGATATAAAGATGGCTGCCATTTGGTGTGCCTTAATAGTCTTTTCATTGACAAGAATAAAGTGTGCTTGCTTGCTAAACCTTTGGACTATTGTCCATATTTCCGTATTCCCATGAATAGACTTGGGTCATCTAAAGATAAAATCCATGGATATGCTCTCCCATGGTGAGCTAGGGATTGTCAATGGTTGGAGTAATCCACGTTTCTTCCCTCTATCATACTTAGTCTTTTGGCATACCATTCATTTTGAAACATACTCTTGTATGTCCACTTTCATGGTAGGCCAATAGAAGTACGTCTCTACTCCTCGAAAAGTAGGTTGAATGCCTCTCTGCCCTACATAGGAAGGAGCATGGGATTCATACATGACTTTCTCATGAAGGGAATGGGTAACACATAGCTATTGCCATGGAGAAGATAACCATCCTGCAAGGTGAATGGGTTCTCTTTCTTCCCCAAGAAAGGGCTAAGATTACATCTTTAAAGTCAGGGTTAGTAGCATACACATCTATCATAGAAGATAGATCATTGTCAGTATCTATAGACACCACATTGACTTTTGGTTTAGAGTGTCCCACTAGAGCATCTTATCTGTCACACATGTACCCTTGCACAAAGGATTTAAAGTCGGGAACTTGTGTCATCAAAAATGGTGCTGGAGCTGAGCTTTCACATTTTTGAAAATGTTCCATCAGATGTGAAAAAGTGAATGTCATTCCTGTTCGCAATCTTTTTGAGAACCTACTAAAGATTGCATCTATGTCCTCATGTGTATGACCCACCATTAAGAATCCCAAATGCATGGTTTTGAAAACTCCTTTTGCTACTAACAAGGATAAGTATGCAAACAAATATCGATTTTTATTCTCTCCTACACAATTATCTAGCTGTAGCAAAAGATTCTCAAGCAATTTTTGAAATACAGGAGTGGATATGGTATCCACAACACATTGAGAGGAAGTTGATTGTATGTGTACAATCTCTTCATTACATCCTTGGATGGCCAACGGTGGTGTCATTGTTGATGCATTCCTCTTACGTTCTTGCTTCATTTTGTTTTGAAGGTCTAGAGCTCTCCTTGAGTTCAATGCATTGAATAACGTTACATTGCTGCATGGCATACCATCATGGCATAAATATCCTAGTCCATGGTTTTCTGTTCTTTCCAGATTCTGTAAGAATAATGCAAGGGAACCAATTGTAGCATTGGGATCTGAAGGCCATAGACCATTAAGTGAGAAGTGACCATACATTCCATGACCATGTCCATGTGTTATCATACCTGTTAATGATACTTGCAATTGATATGCATTCGCATAATCTTTTGAGTTCACACGCAATCTAGGTATTGCTGTCTTTTTTTAATCCATTTTATCATGTATAATGCATAAATACTTATCCTTTTTCAACTGGGAGAACTTACGCCAGGTGTAGTACACATTCCTACAAATTTGTTGTTGCAACATGTGAATTCGACGTTCATCCTTCAAATGTGCAATCATCTCGTCATCCTTTGTTGACTCTAGTTGAGACTTTATCCAACTACACACATTACATTTGGAGAACTCACTTGTTTTTGACAATGTCACATTAGCAAACTTTGTATTCCAAATCCTATTGAATGTCATGCTAGACATTTGCTTGAGACTCATACTGTCAAGTGTTTTATTGACATCATGTAAAATGTCCACTTGCTTGTACATGTTTGTTATTGCAAGAAAAGTTTCCCTAGTACCATCTTCCATGGTTCTACTCTTATGTGGCATTCTCTCTGAGTTTTCATCAACAAAAGAGCGCATCAATGACCTTCCCATTTTTGTATGGTCTCTTCCTTTTTTCATGACACCATCATTACCATGCCTGAGCATCTAACCCCATTCTCAAAATGTTCACGGTAACGATAAAATGAAGTTTTTGGAATGCCATGAATTTTGTACCAAGCTCTACTGCAAACCTCACTGCCATTAAAACAAAACACATAGCATGTCTTTGTAGTTGTTTTGTTCTCACGCCATGCAGTCAACATTGTATCATACACATAGTTTGTTCTATTTTGCAAACTCTGTCCCCAAAATTCATTACGCATAGCCATGACCTTATCTCGATTGGCATATTGACAACACCTTTTGGAACAACAATCTATGGTTGAAACAAGCTGGACAAATGCTAGAGATGCTTGATTGGATCTCTTAGAAGCTTTCAATGACATTTTTGGCTTCCTATTTACAAAGCAATATTTCTGCTTTTTTGAAATAGGCTCTACCAAATAAGCTGATTCAATGCATGTGTCTTGTAGCGCATGCATAGCATGTAGATCCTCATAGCATAACAATTCTTTTCCATCCATAGTTGTCACTCTCTTGATAAGCCAACAAACTAGATTAATGCTACATACACTAGCTTCTGCAGAAATAGTAGCCTCATCTACATAGGATGTTTCAATACCAATACCAGTGTTATCTTCACCTAGCTCACCAAAGTTTACAGAGTCAAACGGAAACACATACATGACAACCCCTTCGGCTACTACATGTGTTTTGCTTTCATCCCAAAGTTGAACCCTCTTATCCTTCCAAACCTCTATGTAACTCATTCCATTACATTGTGCATCCAATGCTCCTTCTGCTTTGTTAGCTTCATGCATAGAAGCCCCTTTGTACTCCATCTCATTTATATGTTGCAACAACCCACTACTCCATTTCACAATACTATGAAAAGCATCTCCCACTGTCAATGCATCCATTGTTGGAAAAGGTATGAGTGCTTTCTTTTCAAAAAACAAATCAACTGACACCGATACATTGCCTTCCCCAATAAGCATGCCAGAACAATATGCACTTGGATTTATTTCAATTACAGTCCCAATGGCAACCTTTTGTGTCGCTACAAACATGCACACTCTATCACCATGATTGAAATTAGCCATACCTGCAAGAAGATTTGCAAGAATATTTGTTAAACAAACCTCTTGCAGAGTATATTGATTTACGTAGCATAAAGCATAACAAGTATGTATGTAGGTGTTTCATGAGAAGCACCATGTGGCCTGAAGGTCATAGGGTTCCCTCTATGCTATTAAGAATCTCTTCGTGCTCTATGCCCTATGATCTATATTGACTTCCTATGGACCCTAGACCACAAGGTGCCCTCATTGTTTCCAAAAAACCCTCATTGTTTTGCTATGGCCCCAGGGCCATAGCTCTCTATGCCGGTATAAAGCACTATTTGCTCTATATTAGCTCCCTAAGGCCTGAAGGCCATAGGGTTGTCCTCAAGATCACCTCACGGAGTTTCATGTCAAGTATATATACATCCTATGGCCTTAGGGCCATAGGGAGTTTCATGTCAAGTATATATACATCCTATGGCACCCCATGACCCTAGGGCCATAAGATCTCCAAATGAAACATACGGCAATGTATGGCCCTTGAGCTTATACATTGCAACCCCATGACCCTAGGGACATAGGATCGGCATATGAAACATATGGCAATGTATGGCCCTTGAGCTTATACATTGCAACCCCATGACCCTAGGGCTATAGGATTTCCAAATTGGAACATACGGCAATGTATGGCCCTTGAGTTTATACACTGCCACCGTATGGCCCTAGGGCCACAAGACTTCAAAACATAAAAAAGACAACCTATGGCCCTAAGCCCAAGGGTGTGAGTTCAAGGGTGGCCAAGATGTCAATGCAGCCCCATGGCCCTGTGGCCATAGGATTTCCAAATGGAACATAAGACAACGTATGGCCCTTGAGCTTATACATTGACACCCTATGGCCTTAGGGACACAAGATCTCACAACATACAAAAAGAAAACCTATGGCCAAGATGTCAAAGGTGGCCAAGATATCAATGCAGCCCCATGGCCCTAGGGCCATAAGATCTGTATATGGAACCAAGGCACCCTATGTCCCTTGAGCTTATACATTGCCACCCCATGACCCTAGGGCCATAGGATCTCCAAATGGAACATAGGCAATGTATGGCCCTTGAGCTTATACATTGCCACCCTATGGCCCTAGGGCCACAAGATCTCACAACATACAATAAGACAACCTAAGCCCCCTAAGCTCAAGGGTGCGGGTTCAAGGGTGTCCAAGATATCAATGCAGCCCCATGGCCCTATGGCCATAGGATCTCTATATGGGACATGTGGCACCCTATGGCCCTTGAGCTTATACATTGCCACCCCATTACCGTAGGGCCATAGGATTTGCAAATGGAACATAGGCAATGTATGGCCCTTGAGCTTATACATTGCCACCCCATTACCCTAGGGCCATAGGATTTCCGAATGGAACATAGGCAATATATGGCCATCGAGCTTAAACATTGCCACCCCATGGCCCTAGGGCCGTAGGATCTCCATATGGGACATGTGGCACCCTAGTAGGATCTCCAACTAGAAAGTAGAGCAACGTATGGCTCTTGAGCTTATACATTGTCGTGGACCTAGGGCCATAGGATCTGCAACTGGAACATAGGGCTATGTATTGGAGCTTATCCATTGTCACCCCTAAACCCTAGGGCCACAGGATTTCCAAATGGAATATAGGGCAACTTATGGCTCTTGAGCTTATACATTGCCACCCTATGGCCCTAGGTCCACAAGCTTTCACATTGCCACCGTAGGGCCACAAGGATCTCACAAGATAGAAGAAGAAAACCCTAGGACATAGGATTTTCAAATGGAACTGAGTGCATGCTTTGATCCTTGACCTCCAACATTGCCGCCCTATGGTGTGAGCCCGGGGGTGGCTGAGGTGTCTTCATAATAATTTCGGCCATTCAAGGGATATCTGCAAGTGGCATAAATTAAATAGATAAATAAATAATTAATTAATTAATTATTAAAAAATAAAAAATAATTTTAAAAAAATTACGCTACGATAAACTTTGTCATAATGCGTTCAAATACACTTATTGATACCGGACAAAAAAATAGCGCACAATTTTTGGGATAATTTTTTAAAAATTTAGCTATTTTTAGTGTATTTTTACTATTCAAATTTTGATTCTGGAGTCAAATTTTGCTTCATGGGTGTCGTTCCACTCGTACTACAAAGATATGGACATTGACAAAGCCTTGCACCAACGCTTTTTTTCCATACTGCAACCCCGTGAGAACAGCCCCTAAATTCAAAATTCGAATTTTGAATTTCTAACTAACCTTATCTCTCTCTTTCTCTGTCTACCACAATTTTTTTCGCCCTGTCGCTCTCTTTTCTCTCTCTTTTTTCTTGCTTGAAACCTACATAGAAACCTGCACAGAGGTTGTCTTTCTCTGTCTCTCTCTCCCTCTCTCCCTACCATAGTTCTACGCCATCGTTGCGACACGCATAGATCTACGCGAAGCCATCGCCACAACCTTCAACAGAAAGACTGTTGCCGTGACCTCCCAAACACAGATCTGTTACCATCATCGTCGCGGCCTCAACACAACTAAGTGACTGCTTGCTACTACTGCAGCCTCTCTTCATCAAACACAGATTTACTAAGAGGTAACCTTTACAAACCCTAATCTTTTTGCTTAATTTGGTATTAGTTGTTCTTAATCTAATTACGTTTTATCTAAGTTGTGAATCACCTCTCTCTAAAACAATAAACAAAAATCAATAATTGCATCTCTAAAACTGTAGATTGTAGAACTATAAAACGGAAAAATCTCTAATTAGAGATCTAAAACTGTAATAAAGAATACTCTAATTAGAGACCTAAAAATATAAAACAAAAGACACTAATTAGGGACCTAAATTTTTAAAACGAAAAACTATTATTAGGGACCTAAATCTGTAAAACAGAAAACTCCTCAAAAGTGACCTAATACTGTAAAACTGTAAAACTCTAACTGCAAAAATCTCTAATTACAAAAAAATTATAAACCTGCAAATACAAAAACAATAACTACGGAAAATGTTGAAACTATAGATGCCTGTAATTGGGTTGTGGGGAGTTGGGCACACGTTGTAAGAGGACGAGTAGAGCGCGCTATTGTATGAGGATGGATTAGGGCTCAGTTTTGCAGGAGGATGGGAAAAAAAGAGGCAAAAAGGTGGGAAAGAAAGTGTACACTATATGTGTTTGTAAGATATGGTGTAATATAGTTTCTTTAAATTCATTTGTAGTCACTAAAATAAAACTAGACATAGAATCTTTAGAAGGGCAGACAGGGTGTGGCTACATAGGGTTTCACCTCATACTAAAGAGTAACATTTGGCACTAAGGAACCCTATGACCATAAGGGCATAGGTTGGTCTCACATCGTACTATAGGGTGACCAATGTCCCATCTGGCCATAGGGTGCCAATGTACAATCTCAAGGGTCATAGGGTTCCCTATGTTCCTATTGAAGATCCTATGGCCATAGGGCCATAGGATCTCCAAAACATATATATGGCACTATGGCCATAGGATCACATGGTGCTCTTAGTCCGATCCAGAGACCTTGTGGCCCAAGGGCCTTAGGGTGGCAATGTACAATCTCAAGGGCCATAGGGTTCCCTATGTTCCTTTTGGAGATAGGGTGGCACTAGGGCCATAGAATCTCCAAAAGCAACATAAAAGCCTAGGGCCATAGGATCAAAGGGTGACCTATTGGAGACCGTGTGGCCCAAGGGCCATAGTGTGGAAATGTACAATCTCAAGGGCCATAGGGTTCCCTATGTTCCTTTTGGGGATCCTATGGTCCTCGGGCCATAGGATCTCCAAAAGGAACATAAGGAACCTCCCACCATAGGATCAAAGGGTTCCCTATGTCCCATCTAGAGACCTTTTGGCCCAAGGGCCATAGGGTGGAAATGTACAATCTCAAGGGCCATAGGGTTCCCTATGTTCCTTTTGGAGATAGGGTGGCACTAGGGCCATAGGATCTCCAAAAGCAACATAAATAGCCTAGGGCCAGAGGATCAAAGGGTGACCTATTGGAAACCTTGTGGCCCAAGGGCCATAGTGTGGGAATGTACAATCTCAAGGGCCATAGGGTTCCCTATGTTCCTTTTGGAGATCCTATGGTCCTAGAGCCAGAGGATCTCCAAAAGGAACATAAGGAAACTCGGACCATAGGATCAAAGGGTGCCCTATGTACCATCTAGAGACTTTTTGGCCCAAGGGCTATAGGGTGGCAATGTACAATCGCAAGGGCCATATGATTCCCTATGTTCCTTTTGGAGATCCTACGACCCTAGAGCCCTAGGTGCATGGGGCTGCCATGGTGCCCGTTAATATGCACCATGGTGTACTCTATGTACGTAGGCCACCCTTAGGCCCTTGGATGCCCTCTGTCCCATCTAAAGACCTTGTGGTCCAAGGGCCATAGGGTGACAATCTACAACTCAAGGGCCATAGGATTCTCTATATTCCCTAGGGTCACAAGGTGACCTACATTCCATCTGAAACAATGAGGGCACCTTGTGGCCTTCGGGCCATAGGATCTCTATATAGAGCATAGAGCAAAGATCATAGAGAGCTTCTTACTACCATAGAGAGTACTCTATGGCCCTCAGGCCACCGGGTGTCAATATAGAGAAAACAAAGGTTCTTACTAGCATAGAGGGGACCCTATGGCCTTCAGCCCACAAGGTCTCCTCAATATAGAGCAAATAGTGTTTTTTACTAGCATAGAGAGCACCCTATGGACCTGGCTCCATATGTTGCCAAAAAAATGTCATGAATGGTTTCTTTAAAACATTCAAGGCACCTTGTGCCCTTAGGGTCATAAGATGTGTAGAGCATAGAGAGGTTCTTACTAGCATACAGGGGACCCTATGGCCTTCAGGCCATAGGGTCCTAATATAGAGCATAGATCGGTTCTTACTAGCATAGAGAGACCAAATAGTGCTTTATACATGGGGCCATAAGGTGTCAAAACAATGAGGGTTTTTTCAAAACAATGAGGGCACCTTGTGGCCTTGGGGCCATAGGATGTCAATATAGAGCATAGAGCATAGAGAGCTTCTTACTATCATAGAGGGAACCCTATGGCCTTCAGGCCACAGGGTGTCATTAAACAGAGGTTCTTACTAGCATAGACAGGACCATATGGCCTTCAGCCCACAAGGTCTCCTCAATGGCATAGAAATAATCCTATGGCCCTAGGTCCATAGGTTGCCAAAAACCCCTCATGAAGGGTTTCTTCAAAACATATAGGATGTGTATAACATATAGAGTTACTTACTAGGGGGACCCTAGGGCCTTCAGACCATATGGTGCCAATATAGAGCATAGATCAGATATTAATAACATAGAGAGACCAAATAGTGCTTTATACATGTGGCCATAGGCTTCCAAAACAATGAGGGCACCTTGTGGCCTTGGGGCCATAGGATGTCAATATAGATCATACAGCATAGAGAGCTTCTTACTAGCATATAAGGAACCCTATGGCCTTCAGGCCACAGGGTGTTCACGTAGAGAAAACAAAGGTTCTCACTAGCATAGAGGGGAACCTATGTCCTTCAGCCCACACAATCTCCTCAATATAGAGCAAATAGTGTTTTTACTAGCATAGAGAGCACCCTATGGCCCTGGGTCCATAGGTTTCCAAAAAACCATCATGAAGGGTTTCTTCAAAACATAGAGGGCACCTTGTGCCCTTGGGGTCATAGTATGTGTAGAGCATAGAGAGGTTCTTACTAACATACAGGGGACCCTATGGCCTGAATTAGGGTGCCAATATAGAGAATAGATCGGTTCTTACTAGCACAGAGCGGACCCTATGGCCTTCAGGCCAAAGGGTGCCAATATAGAACAAAGATCAGTTCTTACTAGCATAGAGAAACCAAATAGTGCTTTATACCTGGGGCCATAGGGTACCAAAAAAATGAGGGTTTTTCAATGGCATAGAGAGCACCCTATGGCCCTGGGTCCATAGGTTGCCAAAAAAACCTCTTGAAGGGTTTCTTCAAAACATAGAGGGCAACTTGTGGCCTTGGGGTCATCGGATGTGTAGAGCATAGAGAGGTTCTTACTAGCATACAGGGGACCCTATGGCCTGAAGTCCATAGGGTGCCAATATACAGCATAGATCGGTTCTTACTAGCAAAGATTGGACCCTATGGACTTCAGGCCAAAGGGTGCCAATATAGATCATGGAGAGGCTCTTAGTAGAATACAGGGAACCATATGGATTTCAAGTCACATGGTGCCAATATAGAGCAAATAGTGTTTTTACTAGCATATAGGACATCCTGACCTAGGGGGATTGGTTGTCAAAAATCCATCATAGAAGGGTTCCTATGGCCTTCAGCCCACAAGGTCTTCTCAATATAGAGCAAATAGTATTTTTCATTGGCATATAGAGCATCCTTGGGGCCCTTGAGGACAACCCTATGGCCTTCAGGCCTTAGGGAGCTAATATAGAGCAAAGGGTGCTTTATATCGGCATAGAGAGCTATGGCCCTGGGGCCATAGAAAAACAGTAAGGTGTTTTTGGAAACAGTGAGGGCACCTTGTGGTCTTTGGGCCATAGGAAGTCAATATAGATCATAGAGCATAGAGCACAAAGAGATTCTTAGTAGCATAGAGGGAACCCTATGACCTTCAGGCCACAGGGTACCATTATAGAGTAAACAGAGATTCTTACTAGCATAGAGGGGACCCTATGGACTTCATCCCACAAGGTCTCTTCAATATAGAGAAAATAGTGGTTTTTACTTGCATGGAGAGCACCATATGGCCCTGGGCTCATAGGTTACCAAAAAACCCTCATGAAGCGTTTCTTTAAAACATTGAGGCCACCTTGTGGCCTTGGGGCCATAGGATGCCAATGTAGATCATAGATAGGTTCTTACTAGCATACAGGGGACCCTATGGCCTTTAGGCCATGTGATGCCATATGGTGTTGGTGTAGAGTCTCTAAAGGGGTATTTAGGCCATTCAAGGGATACTTCTTTGAGGGTCCTCTAATTTCATAAGAGAACATGTGATCACACTACCATAGAGTAGCCTAGGTACACTTGTAGAACCATTTTGGTTGCACCCTTTGGACCTAGGACCACATGGTTTAACATAGAGGGGACTCTATGGCCCTAGGTCCATATGGATGTAATAATATCCATCTTGTCTAAATATATGTCAATATTTTTACAGAAGATGTCTCAGAAGAGAAAGTCAAAGTCACTTGATGCAACGTGCTCAACACCAAGTTCTTGGTATCTAGATTTTCACTTACCAAATGGTGGAAGTGATGAGAAAGTCCACTTGTTCTTTCAAGATAAAGAGAAATTGCCCTTCAAGGATTGTGGTATTGTCAAGGAGATAAAGAAAGATTATTCAGATCTTGAAATGTCTCCATGCCTTGGAGTAAAACTACTCAATGGTGGCTCCTACTTGTTGGAGCCTGTGGCCTTTTCTCAAAAATTGGTGAAGGTTAATTATGAAGGAGTGACAATGACAAAAGCGGGGTGGGTGGAGCTTCAAGACGACACTCCAAGTGAGAACTTTATAGACTTATATATTGAGGGCTTTAAGAAATTCAATCAATATTTAGGTAAATTGAGCAGCACAAAGAATAATAAGAAGCGAAAGAATGAAGACACATGTACAGCAAATCAATCTAAGACGCTCAAGGAGAGTCAGACTCCCTCACTTTGAGAAAATAGTGGAAATGTGGCCGAAGAAAATCTTTCAGCTATACCCTTACAGACTCAAGAAGCAGGAGATTCTAGTGGACTTGCAACCCTAGCAGTTGGAACCCCCTTAGTGGCAGTGGTTGTGGACTCAGCATCCTTAGCTGTGTTGGACTCTATTATACAGCCCAAAGAAAAAGATCTTGATAAATAAGTTGCCAAAACTTCTAAGAGTGGGCTAGATGGATACGTCAAAATTTCACACTATTTTAAAATTGGTGTACAATTTGATCCCAGCTGAGCAATGCAACCTTGCACCAGATGGCTATAAATGCAAAACATTGTCAGATGTGTATGTGAAATATCTCTTGAAGCAATTGGCAGGGCACTCTAGGCCAGTCTCCAGTGCAGCAGACTTGATGCCGTATAACCCAATTACAAAAATGCCTTTACAAATAGCTGAAGTGCATGGAGACAAGCTATCAACATACCACTATTGGATTCTAGCTGGTCAGCATTCCATCATAGCATCTAGAGCTTTTTTGTGTAACAACAGCACTAAGTATGCTTTGAGAAAAGAGTTCTATAAGTTTAGAACTGCAAGGATAGTGGTAGATGCTCCGAAAGAGGTTTCTATTCGAAATTCCAAAATGGAGAACATGGAGAGAATAACAGCAATCAAACACCAGCCTTATGTGGAGGTCTTGAAGCATGGCCGTAGTCAATGGCTTGCATATTCTAAACCAACAAAACCCAAGGCAGGTGTTCCTGTCGGTCATCCGAGTCGAGCAGGTTGGGATGTAAGTTCCACTTCCTATGCTTGTTTTTGTTACAAATATGTCTTGAAATAAAGTTAATTTTATTTTTTTTATTTTGAAGGACTTTGTAAATATGGCAAACATCGTGTTCAACCATAAATCATTTGCCAATGAAAGAAGCACACATGGTCATGTACGATGATGAAATCTATGATCAGTGGAGAAGCATCAGACATCAACTACTCATGGGAGACAACCAAGCATAACAACCTATAGATGCCTAAATGGTTCAAAAGATAATGATGTCAAGCTACTACAACAGGAGCTGACAGATGAGATATCTTGAATTTTTTTCAATAGAGGGAAGGTAGGACTAGTAGGATTTTTTAGCTTGTTATGTAGCAATTGGAACATTGTATCAAGGTTTATTGCAAAGAAATGATTGTATAATGTATAACCATTGTTTAAGTTGGTAACTTGGAAGTAGAAGGCAATGCAAGTTCCAAAACATGTGCAATGCCATAAGGAGAATCCAGTACAAATACTTTTGCCCCTCAAGATTTGTAAATCAAAGTGCATGGTGAGTCGGACCTTCCATCCACCAACAGATCAATGCATTTGTGAATTAAAGTACTTGCAAATTTGATTTAAATGTTTGAATGCTATGTTGATATTTGAAGGCAAAGACCCCTTCAACTGTGTGGCAAAGCAAAAAATGTATGATGTATGATAAGGATTCAATTTTGTATATGGGATTGCATATTTATCGCAGTATTAACTTACACATTTTTCTAGCATAGAGGACACCCTATGGCCCTACGACCATAGGATGCCATCATATCCCATGTACGATTTCTCTTTTACCATAGAGGACATCTTATGGATCTAGGGTCATAAGACGCCAACATAGTGCATAAATGGCTTCTTATAAGTATACACGTAAACATAGTGCATAGAGGGAATTTTACTAGCATAAAGACCGCCCTATGGCCTTGGGGCCATAGGGTGCCAACGTAGAGCATAGAGGGCTTTTTATTAGCATCTTGTTGCCCTTGGGATGCCATATGCCATAAAGTGGTTTTTTTATATATAGTAGAGAATTGTCACACACATGATACCTTGGTCACTATCTAGCCCTTGGACTATATGATAGTAGCATAGAGGACACCCTATAGCCCTAGGGTTTCCTTCTATCCCTAGGGCCATACACTGCCAACATATAGTATACATGGTTTCTTCATAGAGCAAACCTTTTAGCCCTACGCAATAGAGTGGAAACCTAAACCATATAATGTATCCTACTAGCATAGAAGGCACCCTATGACCCTGAGGCCAAAGAGTACCAATTTAGGGCATAAAGGGTATCTTCCTAGGTTGAAGGGCACCTTGTGGCTCTAGGAAGCACCCTATGGCCCTGGGGCCATAGGGTGTCAACATAGTCAAATGGGGTGTTAACTTAGAGCATAAATGGTTTCTTACTATCATGGAGGACAGCTTGTGTCCTTGGTGCCATAGGGTGCAAACATATAGCATGGAGGGTTTCCTGCTAGCATAGAGAGCACCCTATGGCCTTGGGGCCATATGATTCCAACAAAGAGCATAAATGATTTTTTGATAGCATAGAGGATAGCTTATTTCCCTAGGGCCATATGATACAAAAATAAAAGAGTCTTAAGAAGGGCACCTAGGCCACTAAATCACCATGGGGCCATAAGGTGGTCTTTGTGGGGAATGCTCCTAAAGGGTTCCTTGGATATCCTATGTCCTTTGGGCCATAGGTTACCAACATAGATTTTAGATGGTTTCTTACTAACATAGAGCTCACCTTGTGGCCTACGGTCTTTAGATGCTAATATAGAGTTTCAATGGTTTCATACTATGCCTAAGGGGCACCCTATCGCCTTGGGGCCATAGAGTGTCATTGTAGAGAGCAGAGGTTTCCTTTCTAGCATAGAGGGAACCTTGTGGCCTAGGGGCACCATGTGGCCTAGGAGCCATTTGATGCACCCTATTGAACGAGGGCTGTAGGTTGCCAATGTAGACCGTAGAGGTTTTCTTTCTAGCATAGAGAGAACCTTGTGGCCTAGGGGCTATTTGGTGCTCCCCTAGAGCATACAAGGTTTCTTAGTAGCATTATAAAGGGTACCTTGTGGCCCTCAAGTCTCCATAGGGTGCCAACATAGAGCGTAGAGGGTTTTTCTTACTAGCATAGAGGACATCCTATGGCCTTGGGGCCATAGGGTTTCAATATTGAGCATAGAGGATTTCTTACTAGCATAGAGGGTACCTTGTGGCTCTAGGTCCATAAGGTGCAAACATAGAGAATAGAGGATTTCTTACTATCATAGAGGTTATCTTGTGGCCCTAAGTCCATAGGGTGCAAACATAGAGCATAGAAGATTTGTTACTAGCACAGAGGGCACCCTATGTCCCAAAGGCCATAGAGTGACAACATGTAGCATAAAGGATTTCTTACTAGCATAAGAGGCAGACCTTGTGGCTCTCGGGTCATAGGGTGCCAACATAAAGCATATATGGTTTCTTACTAGTGCTCACAGAGGGCATCTTGTGGCCCTATGACAACCCATGGCCTTAGGGCCATAGGGTGACACATAAATAAAGTACCATATGGCTTTGAAGCCATATATCTATTTATATGTTGAGACCTCCCAACAATCCTAACCCTATCGCCTTGAGTCCATAAAGAGACATATTTTGGTTTATCTTGAAGTCATAGAGATATTAACAAAGAGAACCGTATGGCTTGAAGGCCATAAGAAACTTAGTCAAGGAAATCATCCAATGCAAGAAGATCATGGCAATAGAAAATGAGACGTGTGCTCTAGAGCTTAAAGACATAAATGTTTCTCCAAGTATACTTCTAGGCGCCACCATCATGGACAAAGAACTAATGTAGCTAGATAAAGATTAGGAATCTCTAGACAATAAGGAGCATAAAAATAAATTCATTGTAGATGTGTTTTCAGTTAGTAAATTTTCTATTTGCGATTAGTTTTTTATTAAGAGTGTGACAAAAAAGAGTTATCAAAATGTAGATACTTTGGAATCTAAAATTAGGTGTTCTTTAAACTTGTAGTCCTTCAACAAGATATTGTGGTTGACAAAGTTTTACTCGAGATTGTTGGTATAGAGGATGCTAATGCCATTGACCCTACTGAGAAAGATTCTATCAATCTCCATGTCAACCAAAGAGTTTTTGAGGAAGATGACAAGAATCTACAAGTCTTTGAAGGTCAATTGCTACAACGACTGGAGATAAATTTAAAGAGTAATCCAATGGAAGAAGACATTGAAAGTTCCTGTACATGTGCAAGGCAAGAAGAAGAATCCAATGAAAATATTCTAGTAGCCCAAGAGTTGGGAATTGGATTGCATGACACCACAATGGAAGTAGAAGGCAATGGAAGTTCCAGAACATGTGCAATGCCAGAAGGAAAATCCAACACAAATATTTTAGCACCCTAGGATTTGGAAATTGAAGTGTATGGTGAGTCAGACCAATGGTGAGTCCACCAACAAACCAATGCTGACTATAATAGTGAGCTTGTGTGGATTGTTCCTTAGGAGATGCTAGCAAAAGTCCAAGAAAATGAAGAGCTTAAAATTTGCACATGAGCATATTGTTCTTTGTCCAGGATGCATTGAGTTTTTAAAGGCTCTACTTAGCAATTTCAATGTAGGGATATGGTCAGCTACTAATGACATGCATGTTGTGGACATCATCAAGATTTTAGAAAAGGAGTCTAAAGAAAAATTTCCATTCTTTATGATCTGGGGGCAAAGCCAATGTCAACCATGCGTAGAATCAAGGATCACTCACTTAGATAATCCAGGAGTAGAAGCACTTTTCAAACCGTTGGCTATTGCATCATCAAAATATGGGCTTGATGCAAGAAGATTGCTTCTTGTAGATGATGAACCATTAAAGGGATGTGTGAATCCTGCAATGAATTGTATTTTTCCACCATCATTTAATGTTGATGATGAGGAGGATAATATCCTCCTTGGGGAGCTGCTACCATATATCAAAGCTCTCAATCATGTAAATGACATTCGCAAAGATACAGGGTCTCATTTATATGGACAAGCACCCATTGCTCAAAGTCATGAGCTTTATAACTGTATACACAAGGTTGTTGCAAAGTGGGAGGAGAGAAATCTAATTTTTCTAGGAAAAACCTACTCCATGGGAAGGCTACCAGAAGTTTCTCGTCCAATTCACGAGGATGATAAAGTTACAACATCTAACACTAGTGGAATGTCCACTCGAAGTCAAGACAAGAAACTTTCATCACGTGATCGAGAAAAAGTAAGGGTCTTAAAGAATATCAAATCATTATCAGCCTTGAAAGGTACAGAAGCAATCATGCTTGCGCAAAAATTGGGATACAAGGAGCCTCTGATCAAAGTACATGAAGCCAGGAATTATATAAAGCATCTAAAAATTCAGTATGATCTTAAATAGCCCTATATCAAGAAATAATGGAGAAATGTTTTGTTACATTTTGTCATTTAAAAGATGTTTATGTACTCAGAGACTTTGTTAGAGTGCTTAGGGTTTCAAGATATATGAAGATGTAAATGATTAATAGTTTTTTAAATTGTCTTTCAATAGTATAAGTAACTTCTGAGTTTCATGTGCCAAATGCTCTTTTTTTTTTAAAGCTTTTATAGTTGTTTGCTTTGAAATTTGAGTTCACTATGCCATCAAGGACAATCTACATGCTCATAAGGTCAAATCTTGCTCTATAACCTTGGGGGAATTTCACTTTATGGTCTCAACACCCTATGACTCTAAGGCCATAGGGTCATAGTTTGGCATGTGTTCTTGCATAGGACTTACTAAGTGTAACCACAAATTAGCACCCTATGTCCCTAAGGTCTTCAACACACTTAAAATCTCTATATTAACTTTTTTTTAAAAATCATTTCGGGGCTTCTAAGAAAAAATGTTTTGCTATTAGATTATCACAAAATAGAGGAGCTCCCTTTCATATTACATCAAATATCACATTCAAACCAAGAGCAATGGTTTCATTATCTACCAACATCTTTCCAACAGGACAAAAGAACGCTTATCTTGGATTTAGAGAGTGTGCTTCTTGTAAAATTTGAGCTTCAATCAAGGCCAACCTGGACCAAGTACATGTGCATTTTAGAAGATAACAATGAGGTGTATGCGGTGCGTCCAGATGCAGAGTATTTCTTAAGATTTTGCTTTGAGTTCTTTGAGGTTTGGATTTGGATCTGCCAAGACACATAATCAACACATAATCAAGACCTGTTTTCCTACACAAAGTCACAAATTCAAGATGATTATGGATAACCGGTGCTACGAAAATTCAAATTTCATGATCGGTTACAAAAGAGCCTATCACAAAAATCTTTTGACCATATGGAAGCTATTTGATTATTTAGATGGGGGCAACACTATAATATTTGATGATAGTCCATATCAAGTGATGTGGAATATGCAAGGAACTTATATGATTTTTCCAAAGTTTTGGAACCAACCTACTCAATTGCTTCAAAGTTTTTTAAAAGATGAAATTGTTCCATGGTTATGTGGATGGCTGTATGCTAAAGACAAGAGAGACTATGCCATAAGAAATTTTGTAATGTTCCATCCTGATCCTAAGACTCACTATGCAATGCAATGTTATATGTCTCAAAGGACTCAAAATCTCAAGAGAAGGAGGCCATTTTAAGTTTACTAGTTAAGTATTCTAAATAGCATCTACCAAGTATTTGGCATTGTGTACTTTTCAAAATTTAAACTTGATGGAATGTTGTGGGATATCTTGAAACATCTTTAAACTATTTTTTTTAATGAAGTTCATCCTATTTTGAGGAGACTTCTCTCATTCAAGTTCTTTGGTTTCATTGTTTGATGCTTCTATGGTATTGTTAACTTTTTCTTCTCATTAATTGTCTTTATTAAGTGATCCAAACAACCAGAATGTTCTTGACATTTGGTAGTGTTACAAAATGGTGTTTTTTGAACACCCTCAATCTTGGAGATATCATACTCTTTCTAGTTAGTACTTTATTGTACATGCGATGAAGACCATCATTTTTATGAAACTATCAAGTTGGTGGTAATCTTTATGTCTATACTTTATACTATTTTGACATAATCAATGTATACAATTCATATTATTCACATCAAATGGTGTTTTTAAACACCTCATTTTTTTGAGACACCATCTCTAAAACCTTTGAGTGAAGTTTAAAAGCATGTACTTGATGTAAAAAATCTTCATCTTAACATTGATTCTTTGGCACAAACTTATATTAGGAGTTTTTATATTGTACTTTCATGTTAAGAAATAAATTCAAAGTTAGAATTATGATAGTTTACCTAAGTAAGTGCCTCATTTAACTTTGCATAGTTAAATAAAATACCAAATGGAATTATAGGTGCAATAGATGACATCTTATGGTCTTAGGGCCATAGGATACTCTATAGTATTGTTTATATTTTTTAATTGTTGGTGAACATAGATCATAGAGGGTTTTGCTCACTACCATATAGGATATCCTATGGCTTTGGGGACACATGGTCTCAATATTGAGCGTAGAGGATTTCTTACTAGCATAGAGGATACCTTGTGGCCCTCGGTCCATAGGGTGCAATACCCTCTATGGTCTAAGGCCATATGGTGACAACATATAGAATAAAGGGTTTCTAACTAGCATACGAGGCACACCTTGTGCGCCTGGGGATATAGAATGCCAACATAGAGCATAGATGGGTTTCTTATTGGCATAAACAACATCTTGTGGCCCTAAGACAACCTACAGCCTTAGGGACATAGGGTGGCACATAAATAAAGTCCCATATGGCTTTGAAGGACTGGATCTCTTTATACGTTGGGACCAGCTAACAATCCTAACCCTATGTCCTTGAGGTCATAAAGAGACATATTTTGGATTATCTTAAAGTCATAGACATGTCTACAAAGAGCACCACATGGCCTTAACACTAGAATGGTAACAGGACACTTTTATGTCCTTGGACACTTTTGTGTCCTGTTAAGTGACCATTTTGCTTGAATTATTTGAAGAGTATGAAAATGAATTTCTAGGTGCTATATATCCACAAAGTTGCCTTATGAGCTGAACAAAACTTAGCTTTTTTTTTTGAGTATCGATTTCATTATTAACCTTACTCTTGCACAACATTTTTGAACCTAAACTGTGTGAAAAAACGGGTCCTGTTTTTGGCTTTTTTTCAATTTTTGGCAACTATACCACTCTAAACTTCATGTTTGTGAGGTTTAGATGTCTAGAGGTCAGGACTTCATAGTTATCAACATGTTTTGATGCTTGTAGGGAGAGCTAAGTGTTAAAATTGAAAGTTATGACCAATTTACAAGAATTGCATAATCCTATGTTTTGGCCAAAATTAGCACTTTTATGATTTTTTTGGTGGCTTTCTTGATATCCAAGTTCAATTTTGATTGTGTAAGTGTAATGTATAACATAAATCTAATCTTCCTTGAGTTTTGGGGGACCTAATATGATGTATAGCATAGTACATGATGATGGTTGAGTTTTTTAATTTCTGAAGAATACGATACATTTTAGAGTAGCCAATTGTGTGTATTTTGTAGGCAGTAACCATATCTAATCATAGACTACAAACTTGGCTAGATATTGAGTAGTTTCTATGGGTTTCTAGAGGTCATAATGCTAAACCCAATTTTTTCATGTTTGCTGTATTTAGCACTTTATCATTGCCCCCAAGGTTCCAATTGTAAGAGATCCATTATCCTTTTGGCATGCTCCATGTCTCCTTTTGAATCCAAAGGCTCAAAGGGAGCTAAGAAAACATGTATATAGTATCTGTATTGAGCGTGTCTATAGAAACTTTGATGGTAGGTCCGCAGAATGGCAAAAATGAAACTTTCTTGTACCTATTTTTTTTGCCCAGAAAAAAATTAGTGAGGTAAAAGAAACCATACGTTTTGGTCACCAACCCATTGAAGTTAACGGGGAAAAATACATTGGTCCATCAACTTTGGAGGCTTGTAGTGACCAAGGGATGAGAAAAATTACAAGTTTCTCATTTTTTCCATATGTAGTAGCTATTGAACTATAAGCTCATGAAAGGATTTTTCAAAATGAGTGGATCTACTATGGTTTAGGAATTTTTTCCCAAAACCCTAAAAGGACAAGAGTGTCTAATAGTATTTGCCTTTACATATTATCTTTTTTAAATGTTGTAATCAATCTATATGCTGCTTTAAAATCATATCAATTGGTTTTTTTGACACCTCATTTTTTGAGAAGCTACTTCTAGAAGCATTTGTTGAATTTTGAAAAGCAATGATGTCATACAAATCCTCTTTCCAAAATCTATATTGGAGGTTTATTCTTAAATGTTATAGTAGAGAAATTAAAATAGACTCATACAATCATGATAATTTATCTAAATTAAAGGCAACTAGAGCTTAGAAATCATAAAATAACACAATCCTAGCACACACATTTAGAATTTGGGAAACGAGATTTTCCCAAATTATCTAAAATGGTGTTGTTTGTTAGGTGGTGAGCTTCATGATAGGAGCTCAATTTGATGGTCATCATCCCCTCATTTTAGAGGTAAATCCATAGGGATATCATCGATGAACACATCTTGGAATCATTTTAGAACGCTAGACAAGTCTTACTCGTCTTGATTCTTACCATTCACCTTTGATGAAACATTAGGGCCTTTAAAGGATTCTTTGAAAAAAATCATGTCCACAGAAACTGATCTTTTCATTGATTTATCAAGGGCAAGAGGATTTACAAGTGGTATAGTACGTCCAGACTCATTAGCACCTATATACATATTCTTTCCCCTATAGGTGTAGATTCTCCTTTCAGGGAACTTCATGCTGGCAGCCATGTGATTGAACCATGGTACCCCTAAGATAGCATCCTCATGTTGGAGAGGAGAGATAAAGAAGTCTTCTTTGTCGACATAGCTTTGGACATGAAGCCTCGAATTCCCAATCAAGGGAGTAACGGAGGCTTGTTGTCCCTTGAAAGCGGCATCGGTAGTTACAGCATCTCCCATATCAAAAGCTTGAATTCCCAGCTTGGTGGCCAACTCCACTAATATGAAGTTGAGAGTAGAACCAGGGTCAAACAAGATGAAGGCATCATGCTCCTTTACCTTTCCCCAAGCATAGGAGAGAGGTGATCCTTTGCAATGAGTATCCTCTTTTGGAGCTTTAATAGTGAAAGCTCTAGGAGTCTAATTGGGAGCATTTCTTTTGGGCAAGAACAATAGAGATTTCCTTGCTCCCCACACTTAAAAAATTTGTGATCCTTGCGAAAAGTTTCAAGCTCTTCATCACGAGAGAGTTTATTTTTACCTTTGTAAACTCCATTCTCCTTGGACCGATTGTTGTTGTTGTTGGAATGGGCTTGGGAGAAATTTGGGCATTAATTTTTCCCTTTGCATCACTTTTGTCTTTATTTTCCATGGGTTTGACATTCCGTCTAACCCCTTGTTGGAAATTGATGCGTGAAGCAACCATGGTATGGTGGATTACTTTGGTGATAGAGTCAGGCCATTGAGAGTTGACATACTTGGTCATCTCTTCAGTTAATCCCGCACAAAATTGATTTTTTTGCCCAGCAAAGTCTATCTTTTGAAAGACAATAGCCTTCAAATGTAAATCCCAAAACTTGTCCACATATTTGCGGATAGACTCATGAGAGAGAAGCCTTAAACTTCACATTCTGGCACTTTGTCCTTTTCATCACTTGCAAGGAATTGTTTCATGATGGAAACTCGTAGACTTTTTCCATGTCTTTGGGGCTTTGCCATTTCCATGAAGGCTAGCCCACCATTCACTAGCCAATTTTTGAAAGTGCATAGCTACATGGTGTAGGCCAATACTTTGTCGGTAGCACCAAGGTGCCATCATAGGTGAGAAAAGAGATACTCTTTCCTCCCTCTTTGAACTCCTTGAGCTTTTGTGACCGTAGCCATGCACGGTAAGATTTGTGATGTCCTCCCCTCTTATATTCTCTAGGAGAATAGCAATAGATTTCATTGATAGAGGAGGAAGGTGAAGAAGAAGGATAATAGACCCCAGACCCACTTACCCTAATATAATCAGCAAAAAAAACCATTAACAGTCTACTTAAGGACCTCTCTTCTTAAGCAAGAAAAGAGAAACCAAATGCTCTGATACCAATGTAATTAAAATGATCTATGAACTTTGAGAGTAGCAGAATTAGGAAATTAGGTGAAGCAATTTTAAGAGATTACTTTGTGAGCATAGCAGGTGAACTTAATTGATGGTAGCAACATAAACATGGTACTTAGTTAGCTTGGCATGAATAATGCTTTTGCAAGAGAGGGAGTTTAGAGAACATGAAAATAGTTGAGGACCAGATTTATATGGAGCCGGACCCCCCTCCACTAGGCATTTATATTATAGTTTCTCCCATCAAGAGAGACTTGGTACAATACAATCTTTGTGTTCCTTGTGACTTGCGTGATGCAATAGTTTAATTAACATGGCTGACAATAACCAAGAGAGTATAATGAAAATTGATAACTTTGATTTTGCACATGAAGGTTCTAACGATCATGCCCCCATGTTTGTTAATTATCTTGTTACTAGGTTGCAACAAGCTATGGGCAACTGTGCTTTGCAAGCCGAAGTTAACAACTTTGTGCTTATGGGATTTCCCTTCCTCTCCAAGAGGAAAGAGAGCTTAGGAGGCCTCTTGATGAGACCCCAAAATAAGACTCCCTCCCATAAGAGAGGAGGAATCCAAAGAACTAGAAAGTAATGAATCCCTAAGTTCCTTCGAAGATGTGGCTCCACGAAGACAACAGTCTAGATGATCGCCAACTCTTCCCAAGAGGGAATAGTCAACCCATAGTCCTTCTCCTCGTCACTCCAAAAGGAGAGAGAGAGAACAAAGGAAGAAAATGGCAAGAAATACATCACCCTCTTCTCCTTCTTCTTCGCCTTCCTCCGCTTTCGGTGAAAGCTATGGCTATTCTTCTAGAGAATACAAGAGGGAAGGACATTGCAAATCTCACCCTGCATGGCGAAGGTCACAAAATCTCAATAATTTCAAAGAGGGAGGAAACAATATCTCTTTTCTCACCTATGATGGAACCTTTGGTGCTACCAAAAAAGTATTGGCCTTCATCCAACAATTTAATGCGGCCTTTGGAGACGAGGTCTTCATGGAATCCTTCAAGCTCACCATGTAGCTATGCACTTCCAAAAATCGGCTCGTCAATGGTGGGCTAGCCTTCGTGGAAACGGTGAAGGCCCAAAGACATGGAAAACTCTATGAGTTTCCATCATGAAGCAATTCCTTGCAAGCGATGCAGAGGACAAAGTGCTTACCGACGAAGGATGGAGTTTGAAGCTTCTCTCTCATGAGTCTATCCACAAATATGTGGACAAGTTTTGGGATTTGCATCTCAAGGCTACTCTCTTTCAAAAGATAGACTTCGTCGAGGAAAAGCAACAATTATATGTGGGATTACTTGAAGAGATGGCAGAGTACGTTAACTCCCAATGGACTAGTTCTATCATCGAAGTAATCAACCACACTATGGTTTCTTCATGCATCAATTTCCAACAAGGGGCTAGACGGAATGTCAAACCCATGGAAAGCAAAGACAAAAGTGATTCAAAGGGGAAAACCAATGGCCAAACTTCTTCCCAAGGCAATTCCAACAACAACAACAACAATCGGTTCAACCACATGGATGCCAACATGAAGTTCCCTAAAAGGAGAATCTACTTCACCTACAAGGAAAAGAGCATGTATATAGATGCTAGTGAGTCTGGTCATACTATACCACTTGTAAATCCTCTTGCTTTTGACAAATCAATGAAAAGCTCAGCTTTTGTGTACATGATTTTTTTCATAGAGACCTTAAAAGGTCCTAAGGTTTCATCAAGTGTAGATGGTAGGAATCAAGAAGATTTTAACTTGTCTAGCTTTCTAAAAGGATTCGAAGATGTGTTCATTGATGATATCCCTATAGACTTACCTCCAAAATGAGGGGATGATGACCGTCAAATTGAGCTCCTAATAGGAATCTCACTGCCTAGTAGTCCTCCTTATCAAGTTTCCCAAGCTCAACAAGAGGAGATCATGAGGCAAGAGCAAATAATTGGTAGACAAAGTGATGGTGAGGCCTAGCTCCTCTCCCTTTTGTTCTCCAGTCATATTAGTGCAAAAGAAATATGGTGCATATTGCATGTGTGTGGACTATCGTGCACTAAAACATATCACTATCCAAAATAGACTTCCCACACCTCGGGTAGAAGATTTGTTTGATAAGATTTAAGACTCTACCTACTTCAATAGGATTGACCTTAAAAGTGGCTACCATCAAATAAGGATAGCAAATGAAGATATCCTAAAGACTCTACCTACTTCAGTAGGATTGAACTTCAAAGTGGCTACCATGAAATAAGGATAGCAAATGAAGATATCCTAAAGACCACATTTTATACAACGTTCGGCCTTTATGAATATCTAGTCATGCCTTTTGTCTTGACTAATGCACAAGCCACATTCAATCGATTAATGGAGAAATTTTTTAGACCCTGCCACAAATTCATTGGAGTGCTCTTTGATGATATCATCATCTACTCCAAGTCCTTGGAGGAACACAAGCAACATCTCCAAGCGATTTTTCAATCTCCAAGTGTTTTTTCAAGCATTGAGGAAAAACAAGCTTTTTCTCAATCAAAAGAAAATTGAATTTTTCCTTCAAGAGATTCAATACTTAGGTCATATTATCTCTCAAGATGGTATCCGTACGGATCCAACAAATTCAGAGGTAATAAAAGGATAGCCTAATCCAAGGAATTTATAGGAGCTACGAAGCTTTATAGGTATGTGTGCATACTATAGATGCTTCATAGAAAAATTCTCGCTAATAGCAAGCCCACTACATGACTTAACAAAAAAGAACATTAAGTATTCATAGATTGCAAAAGTGCAAGAAGCTTTTAAGAAGCTTAAGAAGAAACTTATCTCTCAATTTGTGCTCACACTACTAGATCTCTCAAAGTCATTTGAGGCTCAATGTGATGCTTGTGGTGATTGCCTTGGAGCTATTTTGCTTCAATAATGACATGCCATAGCATATGAGAGTCAAAGACTCAACTCCGATAAGCGAGTATTGGGCAAATACCAAAAGAGCTACTAGTTGTTATGTATGCTCTAGACACATGGAAACGTTATCTCTTGGGTACTCCATTCATCCTATGAATGGATCACAAAGCCTCAAGAACTTCATGACGCAAACCAACCTCTCTGCCAAACAAATGAGGTGGGAAATTTTTCTTTCGCAATTAAAATTTTATATTGCTCACATTGCTAGCAAGCACAATCAAGTGGTCGATGCACTTTCACAACGTCCAAGGGTAAATGTGGTGTCTATAGCAACTCACAATGATCTATCTTTTATGATAGATGAGTATGCTATTGACCGAGACTTTAAATATGTAATTACAGCCTTTGCAATAGGAAAGAAAAAAAGAACCATTCACCTTGAAGGATGGTTATCTTCCAAACGGCAATAGGTTATGTGTTACTCACCCATACAATAAGAAAGCTATGTATGAATCCCATGCTTCTCCTTATGTGGGGTAAAGAGGGATTCCAATATTATCTACTTTGTGAGGAGTAGAAATGTATTTCAATTGGTCTACCATGAAAAGTAAACATACAAGAGTATGTTTCAAAATGCGTGGTATACCAAAATTTGAATTTTGATCAAGGGAAGTAACTTGGTTTGTTTCAATTGACAGGTTAGCAAGAAAACACACTCTATGCCTGTCAAAAAGACTATTTAGGTACATCAAACGGCAACCCTCTTTAGATCTCAAATTTTCAAGTATCATGGATTGCCAACATCCATAGTGTCGGGCAAAGATCCTAGAATGACCAGTAATTTCTAGAAGGGTATCTTTGAGAATCTAGAAAGTAGATTAAATTTCTCTTTCAGCCTATAATCCACAAACAGATGACCAAACTGAAATAACTAATCTAACTATTCTTGAATCTACTAAAAGCCTATGTCATGGAAGTAGATCAACATTCGCAATGAGAGAAGTGCCTACCTCTTATAGAGTATGCGTACAATGACTTTGTACTTACTTCTATGGGGAAAGCACTTTTTGAGGTTAAAGATGGAAGATCTAAAGTCCCTTTCTACTAAAAGTACATGGGAAGATCTTCGCCTACTGATGAATATAGTTGAGACTCACGATAATATTTTCCAAAGTGTTGGGGGTCCCATCGTTGCAATAGCTCCAATGACCAACAAAATTATCAATCCGGAGGGATGAGCTACCCAACTAGGGCATGGAAACACTCGCATGCTTAGTGAGCTAATCGTGGCAACACAAATGGTTAACTCTATGAGGTGAGATTCTCGGCCTATGGAGGAGCTAAGCCGCAAAGAAGGGAAATCTCCATATCCTTTTCTCTTCACCTCTAATCAACCCAATCACACACACACTACGATTGCAAGACACACACAACACTAATCCTATCATGCAACACACTAATCGCAAGCACACACACACATAGATCTATGGAGCACCACACTCCAATCAAACCTACATGCACACACAAGAAAAAGAGGACAATCACACAATATTAGAGAGGGATTGACCACTAATTAGTTAAGATCTAGTTAATCTAAGCATCATAGGCAATCATAAGAAGTAAGAGAGAAGCATAGTGAGAGAGAATGAATCATTGACTAGTGTTAATCAAGTCTCATGAGCAAGGAGAAGCTCAAGGACTCCATAGTCACACACCTCAAGAGCTCTCACCAAAGAGTGCTCTCAACAAATGACTTGAGAACCTTAATTTCGTTTACACACTGCCTTATATACCTAGGTTAAAAACATGCAATGTTCGGGCGCCCAAGGCCTTTAGGGCTCACCACTTATTAAATCTTCAACCTAGGCACAGTAAGTGACCTATCCTTTACAACTTGGAACTCCCATTGAGCCCGTAACACATTAGAAATATTACAATGGCTTGAAATAAATCGGAATTTACAATACGTGACCATTTTAGAAAAACGTGAAAAATGTGTATTTCCAATCTTTACTGCTTCTTTGTATTCATGCTCGGTGTGCATCCATATGTCTTCCATATTTAGCAACTTCTGTTAACTGAAGTTGACTCAGTTAACATTCCCCCCTTCCTATGTTAGTGTCCGTCCCCAGGCACTGTTGAAAGGTGTCCATGGAGGCAAGGAAAGGTTTTGATTGGTTCTTGATGGGCTGATCGTCTTCATTTTGTCATTGGATTTGTTGATGAGGTTCAATGTTTTGCAGCATCTGGGTTGGTCTGAATATGTCTGTTGTGAGAGATGATGTTGCTTTTGTCAATGTAATAGCATAATGATGAGGCTGATGTTTATTTATGAAAAGTATGTACAAGGGAAGTAAATTGATGAGGTTCTGAATTAGGGTCTATTACCTGGATGACCAAAGGGAAAAAACCCAGTGGAAAAAAAGTGTCTTTGGGATACGTGCATTATTGGAGTACTTATTAGCATGGGAAATATTAATAGAGTACTCAAGGGATTATTTGCTGATAGATATGGAATTAAAAAGGAAGCAAATGTGAGAGGGTAGCATGATGGAACATTGGTTTTCTTGTTGTAGTCCAATCAAGGTGCATAGGTGGAAGCAAAAAAGAGTGTCTGATGCATATGTCCAATGATGGAACATCCTATTTATGCATCACAGAAATGCATGGGAAACAATATGCTATGCAAGCAAGATTTTGAGGGGTTATTCAAAAAGATGGTGTAGCTATAAAAGCATATGACATGGCTTTGCAAGCTGGCACCCCTTTAAGAATGGTTTTTGTTGACGAGGATATGTGCTCTCATCTTACTATGCATTGTGCTGAGTGTTGGACTCCACGACACTCCACCAATTGTAAGTTAATAGACTTTGACTCTTATGTTGATCTCATCCAGCATGAGCAACATGACTTTAGATATGCTCAACTCTTCCAGCTTGAGCGTAAGCTTAATAACTAAGACTCTTAGCACAGAGTTTAATATAACTTGAAGCTTTGGGTCTAATTCTTTGCTCATTTTATGGCTCAGCAGCCCGACTCTGACTATGACAAAGAGTATTTTTTGCACCCTGGTGACTTGAATTTTCACATTCTTGTGCTTACTACAAACATTTCTTCAAGTAAAAGTAAGCTTGAATCCTCAAAAAGAGGATTACTGAAGGACCAAGTTGGCATTGAAGGTTTCTTTTGCCATACCTGTTTTATCATCTTTGAATTTGCATTCGCGTTGGTTGGGTTGTCCTTTTTTGACTGTGAAGACTCCATTATATGTTTGATTCTCCAAGTATACCTTTTGTAAGAAGTCCTTGATGTTGTTGTAGGCCTCTGTTGATCATTGACATTTGACTTTGGACTAGGAGCATTGGAAGACTTAGGAATCCAAATCTCTTGATGACCTTTGTATCTCCATTGTTCACTTTGATTCATTCTATGTCTTGTTAAGTTCTTGAGATCTTCATGCAGGTCTGGTGTAGTTGCAGCTGGTTTGCGATTGACTGGTAGACAAATCTTTGTATACCCTGTGTAGAATCCTTGTCCAAGAGGAAGATTCTTTGAGATCCTTCTTTGTTCTGTATCCTCTTGAAAGTTGTGGTAGATTTTAGCATCTTTTGATGTTGTTCTATTGTATACCTGCTTCTTAGGTTTCCTAGGATATTGTCAAGGTGGATACCTTGTGGGCCTTCTTTCATGGGAGGGACTTGACGTTACTTCATATTCTCTCACCTGTGATTTTGAAACCCATATCTACTTGTTACCTCCGTAGTACTCCTATTCCTTTAAGCTTCATTGTGATGCTATCCATCCCATGTGTTTGTCTTTTCGTGTCGATTTCTTGTCTTCAATCCAAACCGGATCATTGACTTTGACTAAACTTCTCTGAACAAACACTTGCTATGCTTTCCTTTGCTTTCTTGAGTACTTTGGTTGAAAAATCTTTTCTTTTCTAGGTGTCTCCTTAGAGGTTTTAGTTGATCCCGCAATTGAATTGAATTTTTGAAAGCCTGACATGTTTGAAGAAGCTGATCCATGAGGGTTCTTTGATGTAGATGCATATGATGTCACACCTTCTTTGCTAATCAGTGGAAGTTCCACTTTAGATTTACCTTTTTCTGCAAGATTTGTCTTCGATCCTTGTGACTTTTGCAACTCTTAATCTGGCATTTTTGGTTCTATTGAAGATCTTTGTCCAGCTTTTTCCATGGTCTCATCTTGATCTAACTGTGTCTCGTTGGAGGGTAGCTTGAGACTATGATTTCCAATCTGACTTTCATCAGCTGATTTAGTTGGCAATGAGTGATTGATCTTTGGACTTCATATTTCTTTTTCATTTTTTTCAAACTTGTTCTTCTTAACTTCTGGCTTTGGTGGCATTCTTTGTTCTGTTTGATCTGCACTAGCTATTGCCTGGTTTACTTTAAGCTCTTTTGAAGTTTTGCTAAATGGAGATGAATCATCTTCAATAAGCTTTGCTTTGGCATCGGTCTCCATTTTAACTGTGCTTGAGGACTTTGCACTGTTGTCCGCGGGTGACCACTCTTGGTCTTCTCTTTAAAGACTGCATCACGTTTGAATTTTGTATCTCTAGTACCTTTTGGGCCATTGGAATTCCCATTATGATGTCTTCTGGCATATCCTTTGTTGTGATCACTTGGAATTGAGCTTTGATGATCTGGGAACTTACTTCAATGGTGGTGGAGATGATTCCTCAGAATTTTGCTCGTTCGTTTCTTGATATGCTCACAAATTCATGAGCATCTTCCAGCTGTGGTTGGCCACATGTTTTCCAAGTACGAAAAGACATGAGGTTCTTGTCTAACTAAAAATCTAGCTTTACTTCTCTTCACAGTTTTTCTTCGTGTTCACCAAAGATGTTGCACTTGATCATTTTAGGATTCGTGTCTGAATTGACTGCTTTTGCTATGTCCCAACATCCTTTGGTTTAACTTTATCTGCATTCTCTTTGCTTTGACCACTTGCTTCATTTGATGTTGACTCCATTGGCTATGATACTGCACTTTTTTGCAATTGTTGAGCATTGTCCTCCTACATCTTGGTAACCTTTGATCTTAGAAGATCCATTGTACTGTCTGGAAAAATCTGTCTCTTTGGAGGAGATTTTGGTGGTGACCTTTGTGTAGCCGTCTAAATTGTAGCTTTCATTGGCTTTAGTTTTTCTGTCACCTATTCTGGCAGCTTGAGGCTTTCCATCATCTTCAAATAGTCTTTGACTTCTGTCGTACCATCTGTGTGGGTTTGTACAAGATCATGATCTTGCTGATATTCGTTACCATGTGCATCTTGATATGGATATGTGAGCTTGGTCACATGTAACTGTTTGAACACTATGAGATTTATCGGCTTTTGGCTTTGACTTGTGAAGATCAGCTGAAACTTCTGTCCTTGATGATCTTCATAGAAGCATTTGTCTACAGATTGGAATCTGGGTCAATTGGAAACTTCCAACAACCATATGATCTTTCAATGGTTTCTTCCTTGAAGGGGTTTGCTGGCTAGAAGCTGTAGGGCTTCTAACTGGTGTAGCATTTCCTAGCACATAAGCTGACCTTGATGGATTTACAGCTCCCCCCTTCCTAGGGTGATCACTATAGCCTGCTTCATTGCAAGAGTTTAAAATTGTTTTGCTCTGGTTTAGTCTCACCTTTTGGGACTGTGAAGATACACTTTGGATAGCACTGTTGACATTTGGCATCTATAAACCTTCTGCATAGTTTCCTATGTATCTCCTTGAAACATGACAAATTATTCCCCAAGTCAAGCTGTAGATAGCTTTATCTTTGCCTTGATATTGTCTATCCCAGGGGTCTTCTATGATGTAAGCTTTTGTGGTTTTAGGACCCAAGGCATCATAGATGCTAGTTTCTTGTCTATATCTATGACTATTTTGGTGAAACTATATGTGAGTCGTTTCGTCACAACATCGAAGCTTGATTTTTTATGGAGGAGAGTTTGGCTCTGAACAAATTTTTGGGTTCACTCGAGTAATATCCTTCAGCTCTAGAGAGGATGGGCTATAATAGATTCTTTTCTCTGAAATGAACCATCCTTTCTGATCTATCACTGGTTGCACTTCTCGATTTTTTTTTCTATTGATTTTCTATTGTTTCTGTCTTTTTTGTTGTTTGTTCGGTGTGAGATTTCCCCGGTGTTTCTATATTTTCTTTTTTGGGGTTTTTTTGGCACTTTATGGCTTTTTCTAGCTCTAAAATCGGTCACTCTGTCAAAGTCGTAGCCAAATGTAGATCTAGTAACCAAATCAAATTCTAATCGCGCATCAGTGTACTAAGAATAGCGAAAAGCGACCAAATCGAGATCTCGTAGGTGAACACGCTCTAACTAGCTAAATCTGGTCAATATCAAGGGCAAAACGAATCTCTATCGCAAGTAGAGGTCAAATATGGTCAATCATAAGACTCTACGGTCAAATCAAGCTAGAATGCAATATTGCGCGTGAAACAGCTCTAAAACGTGTAATCTGAAAAATCGTAGACCCAAAATCAAAAATCCGTGTCAAACAAGGTCTATGTGTGTGATCTGACTCGAATTTGCTAAAAACGGCTCAAATCGACAAAATCGAACAATTTCGGATGAAATTTGACTCTCGAAGCTCTAAACGCGTTTATTCGTGCTTAAATGCGTATGAACGGAACTTGTGCGGATGTTTGATGCATGTGCAATGCAATGAAGAGAAACAAGACAAAGAAAATCGAACAAAACAAAAAAAATTGTTTTTTGAGTTTTTGAAATTTTTTTAATTTATTTATTTTTTAAGTCTTTTTTTTTTGTCTCTTGTGTGTGCGTGAGAGAGAAAAGTGTGTGTGTGTGTGTATGTTTGTTTGTGTGTTGACTTTCTTGTCTTTTCTTCTTTTGTTTGTTTTGTGTGTGTGTGTAGGGGTTGGGTCACACAAGGTCAAGGAAGAAGAAGAAGAGAAGTATTTTATGCGCCGCAAGGCACGATACCGAAGCTCCAAACCCGCTTCCTTTTATTTATTATTTATTATTTATTTTCAAATTTTCAAGAAATGCCAAAAATACAAAAAATAGGCCGAAAATTAATTAACCAAAAACTCCAAAAATCGTCAAAAAATTCCTAAATTTTCCAAAAAAGTCCAAAAAATTCTAGGAATCGTAGAAAATCATGGTCGTTCACAACTGAGCATTTCCAATACGCAAAAGCACACCGAAAATAGCTGATTTTACCAAAAATATAATTTACGACACAAAATATCAACCTGGCCCTTAGAAATAGCAAAACGCTCAAAACGCGACGACGGAAGGCACGACTGCGAACAAAATGATGCCGTAAATAAGTACACACAAAATAGCTCGTAAAGATCGCAAAATCAATTTTTTATGGAATTATCCAAAAATTTCCAAATATTATCCGAAAAATACCCAAAAAAATCTACAAATTCTCCACATATTGGGGAATGGTGCCGAAGAATAAAATGACCAAAATCGCACCAATTCAATTGCCAACAATTTTATCAATAAATTCAAGAATAGGCAATTAAACCGGCAAAATTACCGACAAAAATAGGTCAAAAATTGACGCAATCAGATTGTGTAAATCCGTGTTTTGAGCACAAAAATGCAAAAATTAATCATTACACACATCGATCATGCAATCAAAACATTGAATCAACCATGCAAATTTAAACACTTTTAGGCACACACACACACACACACAAAATAATTGGCAATTTTTGACAATCTTTAGGTGCGCACACAAAAGGGTGAAATTTGTCGAATTTGCAATATGATTTCAGAAACAATAGTTAAGCATGTGCACAACACATATCAATCATCACATTTCAAAAATCATAACGCACACAGTGATTTCTAGGTGCTCAAACATGGGCAAAATAGTGCACACACACCTAAAATTAGCATGCACACACTCAATTAGAATGCACACACACTTGATTTTAGTGCATACACACCTAAAATTGACCATCCAAGCATGCAATTAACTCAATTAGGCATCCAATTAGCAGCACACATTCATCAATTAGCAACACACATTCATCAATTAGCAATTGAAACTTATCAAATTCATGCGCCACCAATTCTTAAAAATTTCGGCATTACGACGGCGTGAAAATGAAAAATCGCAAAATTTTCAATCCTCAACATCAACATTGCATTGCATCAACATAGCATAGCATTACATTGCATCATGGTGGGATATCTACACATCTCTAGATTCTAGGGAGGTTGAGAATACTACCTTAATTACCTTTCCGTTGAAGATCAATTGGATGGTCGATTGCTCCAATCCTTCATAGCACATTAGTAAGTTAGTAAAAATTAGTCAAATTAGCAAAGGGTTAGTGAGAAGTTAGTGTGTGTAAACACACAATTGGCAAGATATGGTCACACATTAGAAAATTATGAACACAATGCTTCATGCACACACATTCAAGATCCACAAAAACATAAACACACACGAGTAAAATTAGTAGTGAAATTAGTAAGGGAACGCATTTGTTTATGCCACAATTACACTATCATAGGCCATCGCCCCCGGTAGCGGCGCCAAATTTTGGGGGTCCCATCGTTGCCATAGCTCCAATGACCAACAAAATTATCAATCTGGAGGGATGAGCTACCCGGCTTGGGCATGGAAACACTCACATGGTTAGTGAGCTAATTGTGGCAACACAAATGGTTAACTCTATGAGGTGAGCTTCTCGGCCTATGGAGGAGCGAAGCCGCAATGAAGGGCAATCTCCATATCCACTTCTGTTCACTTCTAATCAACCCAATCACACACACTATAATTGCAAGATACACACAACACTAATCCTGTCATGCAATACACTAATCGCAAGCATAGACACATAGATCTATTGAGCACCACAATCCAATCAAACATACATGCACACACAAGCAAAAGAGGGCAATCACACAAGATTAGAGAGTGATCAACCACTAATTAGTTAAAATCTAGTTAATCTAAGCATCATAGGCAATCATAAGAAGTAAGAGAGGCATAGTGAGAGAGAATGAATCACTGATTAGTGTGAATCAAGTCTCATGAGCAAAGAGAAGCTCAAGGAATCCATAACCACACACCTCAAGATCTCTCACCAAATAGTGCTCTCAACAAATGACTTGAGAACCCTAATTTCTTTTACACACTGTCTTATATACCTAGGTTAAAAACATGCAATGTACATGCGCCCAAGGCCTTTAGGGCTCACCACTTACTGAATCTGCAACCTAGGCATAGATATTCCGCTTGGACATGATGAGACGTCTGATTAGACGACATCAGTCTAACCATAGCTAGATAGCATTAGTTTCCTTTTGTCATAGCATATGTATCTTGAGATGACGTGTATATGTCTTTTTGTAACTATTGAAAAACCATGTATATTTTCTCAATAATGGCAATGGTGTTGTAACTATTACATTTGCAAAGCTTAACAATCAAGTGATTTTGCCTATGATGTGTACAATTGTCATTGATTTACTTTCATCAATTTACTTTTATCAGTTTTGTATCTTTATTCTGCAAACAATACTATGGATGATGGAGTTAATGGTTATATTGTCTTGTGGGTGACTACTTTGGGTCTATACCTTGCATTTTCTTTCAAAGGTTAATCTGGGCTTATCTTGGATTCATTTAGGTTTACTCTATTATTGAAACATTCAATATGGTTGATGGATGGCAAGGCATTCAATGCCTTGCCACCAAAAAATTTTACTCTCGGACGTCGCTATATAAGGCTCTGCAACATCGCTATAGGTAGCATGTAAGCATCGCTATATAGCAACGATTATAGCGACGCTCATACGGACGGTTTTAGCAACGCTAATAGCGATGTTCCCGTATCGACGCTATTAGTGACTGTCTAAGCGACGCAAGGGAGTATAAAAACCCAATGTATTTTCGTCGCTAAAAACGTCACAAGTACAAAAAACCTCTTGTTTTCCACTAGCATTAGTTACTACAACAAACAATGGACAGTCAAAATTAGGCGATTGTAACACAAGTCCATTAGTCAAAGTATCCTTGAGTGCAGTGAATGACCTTTCTTGTAAGTGAGTGCATACATATGGGATATGTTTCTTTAACAGAAGAGTAAAATAATGAGATTTATAAGCAAAATTTCAAAAAGACTTCCTGTATAACTACATAGATCAATGAAAGAATGTAGCTCATGTAGGTTTTTAGGTCTAGTCCAGGATTGTATAGCTTCAATTTTCTTGGGGCCTACATGTATTCACTTTCTCGATACAATCCCAAATACTCAATTTCAGATTGAAAAAAAGAACTCTTTTTGGGATCTAGGTATGTGTGGTTTTGTGACAGAAGGTCAAAGATACGTCTTAAATGCTATTTATGTTCTTACTTAGTTTGTCCAATAGATCATCCACTTTGGGAATAGTATACCTATTCTTAATGATGATCTTATTTAAAGTGTGATAGTCAATACACATACGAAAGGTTCCATTTTTCTTCTTGACAAGAAGTATTGGAGCTCCGTATGGTGAGCAATTAGGTCTAATAAGCACCCGCTCAAGTAAATATGTGATTTGGTTTTGTATTTCTTTGTGTGCTATTGGGATTACATGATAGGGACCTCTACAATGTGGTTCACTACTTGGGATAATTTCAATTTTATGGCCTTGAGAGCATGATGGTGGTATTCCAAGAGGCAGATCATGCATGAAACAATGTTTAAATTGTGAGAGAAATGTTAGGAAATAAGACGTAGCTAAATAGATTTTTGAATAGATTACTTAATGGAGAGAGATAGATTTCACACACAAGAGATTATAGAGTAGAGAGAGAGAGAGAGAGAGTACACACGATATACGTGGTTCACCCAATGTGGGCTACGTCCACGGGAAAGCAGCCACTCAATGGCTTTAGCACTTCAAAAGAAGAAGTAGTTTACAAAGGGATTAAACCCTTGATAGAGCTCCCGCCTTGCTTCACTCTCACCACCTCACACTCACCTTGTTGCATCACTCTCACCACCTCACACTCACCTTGTTGCATCAACTTCACACTATGAAATGTGTGTAGAAATGGCCTCCTTTTATAGGCCAAAAGGGCTGCCTCTCTTATGAGAGGCAACCATGTGTAGCCGCCCATGTGCGAATAAATCCAAATCGGACCCTCCAATCCGCCCATGTGTGGCCGCCCTTGAGAAGACAAGTCCGCTTTTGAATTCGGCCACCCGCCATTGACTTCAGACCACCGGCCATCGGCCATTGACTACCGGCCACCAGCCAACCGACCGGTTGTTTTCCGACCACTTTCCTGCCACCGTCCGGCCATAATTTTTTGACGAAAAGGAATATTCCGGCAAAAAAAAAAGTCCTTGGGGCCTCCGCCCGCGAGGCCTCTAAATTTGCCCCTGATTCTTGTCCGTTAAAATTTTGGTTTCCAGTGAGTGATTTTCCTTCACGCACGATGGCTTCTCCTCATAATGGGGGCCTTACAATGTGCGCTTTCACCACAGAAAATTACAAGGGTAAATCAGGCTCCATACTTAACAATCTCCCACTTGGAGACTGATCTCCAAACCAAACCTGTGACTGCTTTCCATCTTGGCTTCTTATCCTTGAATGCCGATTGAAGATGAGCAAAAACTCAACTTCTCCTTGTTGACCACCTTTGTAAACATGTCTGCAGGATTTTCACTTGTATGCACCTTTCCTAGCTTTAGCTGTCCCTCTTCCAAAAGAGTGCGTATGAAGTGATATCTCACCTCAATGTGCTTTGTCCTTGAATGAAAGGCTGAGTTCTTCGCAAGATGGATAGCACTTTGGCTATCACTGTACAAGACACAATTGTCTTGTTTGAATCCAAGCTCTTCTAAGAATCTGTGGAGCCACAGAATTTCTTTGCTTGCCTGCGTCATTGCTACATACTCTGCTTCCGTGGTAGAAAGTGAAACCACTTTCTACAGCTTTGAAGCCCAGCTTACTGCTGTGCCTCCAACCGTGAACACATAGCCAGTAGTGCTCCTTCAAGTATCTTTGTCACCTGCCATATCTGCATCAGCATACCCTTCTAGAAAAATATCAGTTCCTCCAAAATACAAAGCATTTGTTGTTGTCCCTTTTAGATACCTAAGTATCCACTTCACAGCTTGCCAATGCTCTTTACCTGGGTTGTCCATGAACCTACTCAAAACTCCCACTGCATGTGCAATGTCTGGCCTTGTCCAGACCATAGCATACATTAGAGAACCTACCGCTGCAGCATATAGAAATTTAGACATATAGGCTATCTCCTCTTGTGTCTTTGGACACATATCCTTCGTTAGTTTAAAATGACCAGCCAAAGGTGTAGAAACTGGTTTTGCATTTTGCATTGCAAACCTTTCTAGTACCTTCTTGATGTAATCTTCTTGAGATAGATTTATTGTCTTATTCATCCTGTCCCTTGATATTTTCATACCAAGTATCCTCTTTGCAGCACCTAAATCTTTCATTGAAAAAGATTCGGACAGCTCCTCTTTTAGGTCTTTGATGTCCTGCATGTTAGCACTTGCAATCAACATGTCATCTACATACAACATTAGGATGATGAATTTCCCATCTCCCAAATTCTTCGTGTAGACGCAGTGATCCGAGTTGCATCTTGTGAATCCATGATCCAACATCCATCGATCAAACTTCAAGTACCATTGTCTTTATGCTTGCTTTAAACCATACAAGCTCTTCTTTAATCTGCAAACCATTTTCTCCTTACCTTTTACTTCATACCCCTTTGGTTGAAGCATGTAGATTTCCTCCTCTAAGTCACCGTGAGGGAATGTCGTATTTACATCCATTTGCTCGAGATTTAAATCATGAGCAGCCACAAGGCTTAAGACAAGCCTAATTGAGTTCATTTTTACAACAGGAGAAAATATTTCATTGAAGTCAATACCTTTCTTTTGAGAAACCCCTTTTACCACAAGCCTAGACTTGTACCTTTTCTTCCCACCTTCTTCTTCCTTCACCTTGTACACCCATTTGTTTTGAAGTGCCCGCTTGCCTTTAGGAAACTCAACCAACTCCCATGTTTGGTTGCGATGTAGTGATTCCATCTCCACTTGCATGCTCTTCGTCCATTCTTCTTTGGATTCATGTTGCATAGTTTCTTCGTATGATTTCGGCTCTCCAGAATCTGAGATCAAGAGATGGTTGAAGGAAGGAACAAACCTTTCTGGAGGTCTACTTGCTCTTGTAGATCTTCGGGAAATAGGTTGAGGCTCCTCATTTGGTTGACGTTGTTGCAAATTGTCACAGTTTGCAGTCATTGAGTCTTCACCGTCCTCAAGCTCCATGTACTCATCACCTGTTTCTTTTGTTTGTTTTCTTTCCAAGTAATCTTTGTACATATTTTTTTCGTTAAAAATTACATCCCTACTCCTTAAGATTTTAGCATCTTCAGGATTCCATAGGCGATACCCAAAGTCACCTTCTCCATAGCCAATGAAGAAACACTTTTTGGACTTTGCATCTAGCTTTGATCTTAGGCTTCTATCTATGTGCATGAAAGCCTCACACCCAAACACTTTGAAAAATGCATAATTCACCGGTTTACCTGTCCATGCCTCTTCTGGAACTCCCCCATCCAATGCCGTTGAGGGTGACCGGTTGATTAAGTACACAGACGTACTTACAGCTTCCGCCCAAAGCTCAAGCGGTAGGCCTGCATGTAGCCGCATGCTTCATGCTCGTTCCATGATTGTCCTGTTCATCCTTTCCGAAATCCCATTTTGTTGAGGTGTCCTTGGGGTTGTCCTTTGCCTCCGAATGCCATTGCTAGCACAAAAGCTTTCAAGAGCTTGGCTGCAATATTCACCTCCATTGTCAGATCTGAGGCATTTAACCTTGGTACCTGTTTCATTCTCCACAAAGGCTTTCCACCTTTGAAATATGGAAAATACATCGGATTTATTCTTCATGACATAAACCCATGTTTTTCTAGTCGCATCGTCTATGAATGTTACATAGTACAATGAGCTACCAAGTGATGGTGTACTTGCTGGACCCCAAACATCAGAATGAACCAACTCAAGTTTTTTTATTTTTCTTTCATTTCTTGACTTTTGAAATTTTACCCTCTTTTGTTTACCATAAACACAATCTTCACAGAACTCTAAGTCCACTTCTTTTAAACCTGGTAGAAGCTTCTTTGTTTGAAGGATTTGCATTCCTTTGGCACTCATATGCCCAAGTCGATAGTGCCACACTGCACTATCAACTTCTGTAGTTGCTGCACAAGCTGAAGGTTGCGTGCTAACAGTACACAAGTAAAGTGTACCGACCTTTTCTCCCTTGGCAACCACCAAAGATCCCTTTGAGATCTTCCACCGTTTGTTTCCAAATGCAATGTTGTGACCTTCATCATCCAATTGTCCTGTAGAAATCAAATTTTTACGAAGAGAAGGAACATGCCTAACATCTTTAAGCCTCCATTCATTTCGGTTAGCAGTTTTGACAGAAACTGTACCTTTGCCGACAATCTCACAAGCTTCATCATCTCCCAAGTATACATACCCAAAATTACCTTTGGTGTAGTCTTGAAAATGTTGCTTGTGTGGTGTCGCATGGAATGAAGCCCCGGAATCTACTATCCAAGAATTAGACACATTGTCTAATGAGAGAATTAGAGCATCTTGCTCTACTTTACCTGCCACATTGGCCTCCGATGTTGGCTTGTTGTCTTGAGACTTTGTCTCCTTCTTCTTCTTGGACTAGCAATCCTTCTTGACGTGGCCCTTCTTGCCGCAGTTCCAACATTCAAGAACTGAATTTGTGTGTGACTTGCTCCGCCTTGAGCGATCACGACCCTTTTGGCTTTTGAACCTCTCCATAGGCCTTCCTCTTGTTTCCATTGATAGTGCAGCACTTGATGATTCTCCTATGCTTCTCCTTCGCATTTCCTCGCTTAGAAGAACACCCACAACATCATCAAACTTAAGAGTATTTGTACCAGAGATAGAATTACTTACAGCCATCACAAGGCTGTCCCAACTATCCGGTAGAGATGATAGTATAAGGAGCGCTCGCACTTCGTCATCGAATTTGACTTATGTTTGTGTTAAAGTCATTTAGGTGTTCTGTAACTGAACCATTCTCTGCCATCTTTAGATTGAACAAGCGCTTCATAAGAAATACCTTATTGGATGCCAATGGTTTCTCGTAGAAGTCGTCAAGTGACTTCATCAAGTTCTCCATGGTCTTCATCTCCGAAACATTGAAGGCCACCGTTGATGCCAAGATTAACCGGATTGTTCCCAGTGCCTTTCGACCAAGGACAATCTATGCTTCATCTGCCATTGTTGCGGGCTTCTTCGCAAGACCGCCTAGTGGCAAATAGAGGTCCTTCTGGTAGAGATAGTCTTCAATCTGCATCTTCCAATGTTGGTAGTTTTTGTCGTTGAACTTCTCAATATTGAGCTTCCCTTCCTCCACCATAACTCCCACTCAATTCAAGGAATCCTTTCCTTGAGATAATTTAGCTACGAGCAAACCTTGCTCTGATACCAGTTGTTAGGAAATAAGACGTAGCTAAATAGATTTTTGAGTAGATTACTTAATGGAGAGAGATAGATTTCACACACAAGAGATTATAGAGTAGAGAAAGAGAGAGAGAGTACACACGATATACGTGGTTCACCCAATGTGGCCTACGTCCACAGGAAAGCAGCCACTCAATGTCTTTAGCACTTCAAAAGAAGAAGTAGTTTACAAAGGGATTAAACCCTTGATAGAGCTCACGCCTTGCTTCACTCTCACCACCTCACACTCACCTTGTTGCATCAACTTCACACTATGAAATGTGTGTAGAAATGGCCTCCTTTTATAGGCCAAAAGGGATGCCCTCTCTTATGAGAGGCAGCCATGTGTAGTCGCCCTTGTGCGAATAAGTCCAAATCGGACTCTCCAATCCGCCCATGTGTGGCCGCCCTTGAGAAGACAAGTCCGCTTTTGAATTCAACCACCGGCCACCGGCCATTGACTTCCGACCACCGGCCATCGGCCATTGACTATCGGCCACCGGCCAACCGACCGGTTGTTTTCCGACCACTTTCCGACCGCCATCTGGCCATAATTTTCCGACGAAAAGGAATATTCCAGCGAAAAAAAAAAGTTTCCGGTGAGTGATTTTGGTTTCCGGTGAGTGATTTTCCTTCACGCACGATGGCTTCTCCTCATAATGGGGGCCTTACAAATGTGCGCTTTTACCACAGAAAATTACAAGGGTAAATCAGGCTCCATACTTAACAAGAAATTCATTGTGTGAAGAGTGTTGAGGAGTTTCAATTTGAGCAGAGAGCTGGTTTACAAGCACTAGATATGGTTTGCCTTGCTTTTGAATTGCTCGTTTGGCTTGAGTGTGACAGAGTAGTGGAAATTTTTGTTGTTCTAAGATTGCTTGTATGGGGTAGGTTTTGTTTTCATGGACGAGTTAAAGTGTGTGTTTTGTAATTAATTGGTGTATTAAATTTATGTCAAAAAGGCATCCCCAAAATCATATTAATACCATGCAGTGGTGCGATCATAAATGTAAGTATATGAGAAAATCCACCAATGCAAACTTCAACAATGACTTGATTTTTACAGTTAAAATGTTGATTATTAAAGACAGTTTTTACTTTGTGAGGTGACGAGAGTTGTGAAAAAGAAAGTTTTTATGCCAACCGTGTAGAGATGAAATCATGGCTACTACCATCATCTAGAAGAATTGTGATATCTTCACCTTTAACTATGCCTTTCACTTCAAGAAGAGTGTGTCGAAAGATAGCAATACCTAGAGAAATATTGTCATTGGCATCATATTCAGGATCATAGCCCTCACCACAATTTACCTCAACTTTATTATCATAAAGATTAGCATCTTCGATAAGGTTAATTTGTGCACCATTTGGGAGGTTATTGTTGAATGGTCTTTGGTTGTGGTTTCCATTGGGATGACCATTGCTCTTCGCATTTTTGTGTAGCAAGTTTATTTGGACACTTATCTGTATAGTGACCAAATTGAAAACATTTGAAACATTCTGTATAGTGACCAAATTGAAAACATTTGAAACATTTCACCTTTTTATTAATTCTGGAAGATTGATTGGTGTGCTGATTGTTGGAAGGATTTTGGTTGCCTCTCTGCTACATGTGGTTTTTGTTATTAATGTGAGGTTGGGAAGAGGTAGCAGAGTTGTCAAATCTACATCTCTTAAGAAAGTACAAATGGTTTTTATTCCTGTCAAAGTTAGGATAAGAAGGAATTTTCTTGTTACGGTTAGTATTAGTAGACTCATTAATGTGAAGTTGATGTCCTTCTTTTCCTCCGCATTGAGTGCCAAGTTGATGGATTTTGACATTGAATCTGGCTCAAACATGTCTATTCAACATCAATTTGTAGTGCTAACCCATATATATACTTACACTTTAGTTTCCTACAGTTGACATGTCGATAGCTTGAAGTTGAATGAGACAATGCAAAAAACGATCAATGTAAGCTTATACATCTTCATTTCTACCTTGGCGAATTAAATCCCATTCGTGACATGCTTTAGCTTTGTACTATGTGGGTACAAAATGGGGTAAAAATAACTTTTTGAATGCATTCCAGGTGTGAGGTCTTCTACTGTGTTGTTTGGTAGTATTCCATCATAGTGCAACGCTTGATCATGTCACGCTCGTGGAAATCTTTATCATGGAAGTAGTCATCTTTTTGACTAACCCATGCCAATACCATGCTAGCATCGTTAGTGCCATCAAAATACTTAAATGTGAAAGCTTTTCTGTTAATTGTGAGTCTCTTTAGAGCAAGTGCAGATTTGGTGCATACAACATCCAATAGGTTATCTTCTGGTTATGCCTTTCCATGCATTCATATGCAACTAATTGATGCAAACTTGTGGGCTGTTTAGCAATAGACGGTGGCTTTGAAAAATGGGCCATGATGGCGTGCATTTCTCTCTCTTTGTTTCTTTTTTTGATATATATATATACACACACACACACACACAGACACACACACACATATATTACACACACACACACACACACATATATATATATAATGTATGTATGTGTTTTTACAGGCACATTCTGGCAAGAGTTTCTAAGTTGTTCGACCAAGAATAATATTTTTCTTTTTGAACTAGGCAGCCAAAGTATTATCGGGGTCTTCTTGAATTAGGTGGCCAAGAGTTGTTGATGATAGGTGGCTTCCTGAGTCTAGCGACCAATCAAGAAATTGGAGCAAGAAGGAGATGAATGGGAATTGTCCCTAGGGGGTATTGCCTTTTGCTTGGTTGCTAGGCGCTTGATCAAATTAGGACGTTCAGTTTGATGCCAATTCTACAGGGTTTGGCAGTGGTCGATGGTGATGCTCTCTTGCATGCAAGAGATGTATCCCATGGTAGCGTGCTAACGAATCGTCTAGAGCTTACAAATTTTCAATTTCCCCTCTAAGAAAGCCTTGAAATATCCCACAAGCCATCTTCTCAATCATTTTTCTCTTCTTATCTCCATTAAGTTGATACACGACTTCATAACTTTTTCAGATCTGCTTCTTTTCATTTTTTTCTTTGCCTCTATCGGATTCGGCCCTCCAGATTTTTCTTCAAAGAACTCGATGCCAAGTCGGAATTATCACTTCTTAAATATCTCCAAGATCTTTTCTTTCCTTGTTTTCAAAATTTAGATGGAATCACTCTTAATCTAGGTTTTTCTAGCATTGATTAGTAAACCCAGGTTCTTTTTAGGACTAATTACTTGTAGCTGCAACAATTTCAATGCTTCATGCATTCAACACTCTGCTAAAGCCTTCAGTTGGCTCGGGGCCCAATGGTATTCTTGTGAAAGGGATCGGTAGGAGGTGGTGAGATAGAATTTATTGCCATTGCAGCCGGTGGGCGATGATGGTAAATTCAAGTGCTTTTGCCTATGTGGCAATAACGCTCGCCATTAAGCATTTGAAGATCCATAAAGTCAACCACGATCGCTAGTGCCACATGATAGGCACTAGCGCTTGGTCACATTGTTCCAAGGAATCATTAGCTTACTCAGGAAAAGCTTGCTTTGGCAAGACTGCATTGGTGAGGATGAGAGCTTTTTCACCATCACCAATGATCGAATGTTGTACATTGAACAATGTGTCAGTTCTAGAGTAATGGTGATTCTTACAAGTGTGGGTAACATTCTCTATTGTTTGGAAGAATGATAGCATATCAAATATCCGGAATAACTTACACGGTGATCTAAATTGCAAAGTTGAGATTTTGAGCAAAAAAACAAACCTTGTGTTTTTCCACTATTTAGCTCCAAAAATATGCGTGACGTATATGGTTCTTAAAAAAATTAGGAAAAATTACCAAAATACCCCTCTAATTTGTGGAAATTCCCAAAATACCCCTCAAATTTTAAAAATTCCCAAAATACCCTTGTGCCTATCATTGGATGGATTGCTTTGGATTTTTTAGAGTTTATTCCTTTTGGCAATTGAAACAATTCATCTTCAAAGCCTACATAACCAGCTCAAATTCTAGTTTTAACATCTTACAATTAAAATGATAGGCAATTAATCTTCTTATGAAAAGGTTTTAAAAGAACTGTCTTTGGAGATTTTTAGTCTCCTATCTAGGGGTACTTTGAGAATTTTGACAATTCTGAAGAGCTTTTTGGAAATTTTTGACAAAATATCACTACAAGAGGCTATTCATATTAGCGACGCTCACACAGCGACGCTCAAAAAAAAAAATCCCGGCGTCGCTATGAGCGTCGCAAATTCACAAGTAAATTTGCGACCCTCATAGCGACGCCGACTGGGCTAAAAAAATAAGAGAGAGCGCCCAAAAACTCAGATCTCAGATCTGAGTTTTTCTTCGCCCTCAAGCAAGGAGCAGGTAACGCTCTCCCTCTCTCTCTCTCTCTCTCTCTCTTTCTTCTCCACACACACACACACACACACACGAGGAGAGGAAGAAGAGCCAGGTATGCTCCTTCCCTCTCCTCACTCTCATGTTCCCTTCCCCTCTTTCTCTCTCCCTCTCTCTCTCTCTCACACACACACATAGTGTTTTTGAGAGAGAGAGAGAGAGAGAGAGAGAGAGAGTACAAACATAAACAAAAACGCACACACACATACATAAACAAAGAATGCACACACACATTGAGAGAGGAAAAGAGAGAGAGAGCATGCATAAACAAAAAACGCACACATTGAGAGAGGAAAAGAGAGAGAGAACATGCATAAACAAAAAACGCACACATTGAGAGAGGAAAAGAGAGAGAAAACATGCATAAACAAAAAAACGCACACACATTGAGAGAGAAAGAGAGAGAAACTAATTTAACATCGTAGGAAACTAATTAAAATTAAAAGACCTAAAGATCTAGCCGACGAGGAGTTGAACTCAAGACCTATTATTCAAGAGGGAAATGGCATAGCCAATCTATCATACTTGGCATGGGTGATAGAAGGTTATACCATTTATCTCTTTTTATTGGCACACACATCCACACACGTGCACACACACAAGAAGAAGAGAGTTATAACGTCGTAGGAAACTATCCTAAAAGATGTTAAAGATTAGGTTAGATGTAGACTTACGTTAAATTAGATTTAGGTTTATTTAAGTTAAATTAGATTAGATTTAGGTTTATTTTTAATTAGATTTACGTTTATTTACGCTAGATTTAGATTTACGTTATATTAGATTAGATTTAGGTCTCCATAGACTGCGATGCCTGCATGAAGCGGGTGAAGAAAGCCCTCAATGGAATAAAGGGTATTGCTGCCTTCACTCATGGTGGGCTCCGTCGATCCAAAAGTACTGGTGAAATGTCTTCAGAAAATAGGGAAGAAGGTGGATCTTCAGGGCAGCAAGAGTCACTACATCCTCGACACAATGACCATCTAGACAACCTCTAGTCATTCAACAGCAACTTCAAAGTTAGTAACAAGAGCAAGAACGGTCTAAAGGGCCAATTGCTGTCGTCAGATGTGGATGGAGATGAGGCAGCGTCACCGTCGGAAGTTAACTCTCACATCTTTAGTGATGAGAATGCCAACTCTTGCCGAGTTATGTGAAAAATTATGTGTTAAATCAGTTTTAAGGTTCTTATAATCCCTGTTAGTTTAGTTCTTTGTTTTTAATATAACATAATTTACGTTAGATTTAGATTTATGTTATATTAGATTAGATTAGTTTTATTTAGGTTTACCCACACACACACACACACACAAGAAGAAGAGAGTTTTAACGTCGTAGGAAACTATCCCAAAAGACGTTAAAGATTAGGTTAGATGTAGACTTACGTTAAATTAGCTTTAGGTTTATTTTTAGTTAGATTTACGTTTATTTAGATTTACGCTTATTTACGTTAGATCGAGTCCACGCAAGAATTACTTACAGTTTAGGGTTTAGAGTTAGACGAACAGTGAAAAGATCTACTATGAAAAGATGTTAAGATGCTGTGAAGTGCTACAGCTAGAGAAGAGGCAAAGGGGTTTTGTCCACTACATGCAGTATCATGTAGACGTGGGTCTGTAGATTTATTGTACCCACAAATATAGGTATTGACCAATAAAGACGAGATTATAACCCGGTGGTTCTGATCTCCGTGCACCTCTAGACCGAGGTGTGCGGGGATTGGACATGACTAGAGAATGTGAGGTAAAGAGAGAGAGAGAGAGAGAGAGAGAGAGAGAGAGAGAGAGAGAGAGAGAGAGAGATAAGACGAAGAATGCCAATAGAATATTAAATTTGTTGTCCAGGTTATAAGATTTTTATCCTCATTATGAGTAGTGACGAGGATGTGGGACCGTCCAACCGAAACACCTATCTCTCAACGAGGATCTTATGTCCTTGTAATCAATGCAAGCATGTTGTGCGACGGACAAGACGTGTTTCTTTGCAGCACGTTCGCGAATTTTGCGAGTTCGATCCATCTATTATAGATCGAGTTGTTGCCAATTATAACTCGTCGGACTCTGATGCTGACCAACAAGCAGCAATCTTGCAACCCAATAGACGTGTTCGTAGGCGCTTTGATCAAGCAGCATATGTGAGGCCACAAGACGTAGCCTCTGACAGCTCGAGGGATGATCATGCACAGCACATTCCCAACGAGGCAATGTTTGAGCCCGAGATTGATGAAATGATCGAGACGATCATGGATTCAGAAAGGCTTATCTATGATGATATGCAAAGTGAAGCCGATACGCCATTGTATAATGGAGCACGTATGTCTAGATTGAAAGCACTCCTGGTACTTCTCAACATGCAGGCAAAGTTTGGATGGAGTGACACTAGCGTCACAGCGCTTTTCAGGTGATCTATTACAATTAGTTTACTTTAATAAAACTCTAAATGTATAATGATCTGATAGATTTTTACACGACTGTATCGTATTTTTATGTTGTGTAGACTGCTTAAAGAGCACATACTACCAGCTGACAATGTGATGCCAGATTCCCGAGATGAAGCAAGAAAGATTTTGCGAAACTTGGGGATGGATTACAATTCTATCCACGCTTGTCCTAATGACTGCATTCTTTTCAGAGGGGAATACATAGACATGGAGAAGTGTCCGAAATGTGATTCCGAAAGATATTGAGTAGATCTCCACGGGACAAAAATTCCACAAAAGGTTTTGCGACATTTTCCTCTGCTTCCTCGCATCACGCATTTCTTCGAATGTAAGTCCATGGCCGCCCTAGCATCATGGCATGAGGAGAATAAATCTTCGGATGGTGTGCTACGAATTCCTGCAGATTGCGCAGCCTGGAAACATATAGATGGAACATGGTCGGATTTTGCTAGGGAAGCTCGAAATTTGCGCTTAGGCTTGGCTATGGATGGCGTAAATCCATTTGGTCAAAGATCAACATCTTACAGTGTATGGCCCGTTGTCATCGTCAACTACAACATTCCCCCGTGGTTGACTACGAAGAAGGGGCACCTATGGCTAAGCTTGATTGTGCCAGGGCGATATAAAGTGGGGAATATGGATGTGTATCTTCATCCACTATTGGAAGAGCTACAACAATTGTGGATTGGCATAGAGGTGGTGGATATGAGCCGACACACAGGACGACGGAATGCTTTGATCAGAGGCATTCTAATGTGGACCATGCATGACTATCCCGAGCTAACAGAATGCTCAGGTGATCTATTGACACTCCTCACTCAGACACTGTAAATCTTGTTTTTTTCCATAGTTGATCTATTATCATGTGTATACATGCAGGGCTTCAAACAAGCGGATACAGAGCATGTGTCACATGTGGACCTAGCCATAATGCACGTAGGGCGCCCTCACTGAAGAAGAAAATCTACGAAGGTCATCAAGCGTATCTTCTAGAGAATCATGTGTTATGCGACGGCTTTTTGGGAAGAGAGCCACCAAGGATGTCTGCACAAGCATGGTTAGAGTAGAAATAGATGTGCGATGACGGATTGCCTCCAGGGATGAAGAGACTATCTCTATGGTACGAGTTACCATACTGGCCCCGACTCATGATCAATCACTTGCTCGATCCAATGCACATATTCAAGAATGTGGGTAATCTACTATGGGACCATCTGACCGGCAAGAAAGATACTTTGGGAGCCAGAGTTGACCTTGGAAATGTGGATCGTATGGAGCAATATTGGCCGCAAACAGCGTCTGATGGATCGATAAAACTCCCTAAAGCACCATGGATTTTCACAGGAGCCCAAGAACGCAAAGTAAAAGAGACCATTCGATCTTTGCGGACCCCCACTGGCGTAATGCACTCGCTCCGAACGTGTTTTACTAAAGAAGGAAAGCTTACCGGTTTGAAGTCACACGATTGGCATAAAATGTGTCAGGTATGTTCATAGTGGACTTTAATATCATTGCATAAAATGTGGACTTTAATATCATTGCTGCACATACTTTACAGTTTATTGTACCGGTTGCCATTGAGGGATGTTTGTCTCTCGACATCCGTAACACAATCTACAAACTTGCAAAGCTGGTGCAATGGATCTCACAAAAGGAGATCAACGTAGACTCCATACCATTCGCCAAACTAAATGCTGCGGAGCTTGTGTGCATGTTTGAGAAACATTTTCCTACTACCATGCTAACCATTCAGGTGCATCTTCTTGTTCACATAGTTGATGAGGTGGAAATAGCTGGCACAGTTCATTCCAGATGGATGTTCTTCTTAGAACGTTTCATGAAAACGCTTAAGGGATATGTGCGTCAAAAGGCACGTCCGGAGGGTAGCATGGCAGAAGGTTGGTTGGTATCAGAGTCCCTAGTGTACATTGGAGAGTGGCTAGACGGATTTGATAAAGCCTGGGACACGCTATGGCGAACCATAGATGATGAGCGCATATTTGGGATTGTCATGTGCAATCTCGGTGTTGAGAAGAAGATGACGGAAGATCTAGAGGCTAAAATCAACCGATTTTGCATGCTTCACAATCCAGTGATGCAAAAGTGGATTTCACAATATGAGGATGCAAAGCAAAAGCGACAAAGGGCACGAATCGAGTGGAGACGGGGAAGACGACCACCGATGCACTATCCGACGGTTCTGGAGAGCCTACCAACCTTCATGAGCTTAATATGGTTGCACAACCAATTGAAAAGCGCACAACAATGCGGTGACGAAGTGACTGAGGAAGAGTAGGAGTACTCTAGGGGTTGCGCGACCAAGGTAAGTTTGCAATGTACAACTAGCTAGTGACTTTATTTCTAAACGTTTGAACGGCCACTCATAATCTTTGTTCGTTGTAGTATAAGTCATACACAGCAGCATGGTGTAAAGGTCGACATTTTAGGGTGGAACGAATCGACAAAAAGCGTTTTACTCAAGATTGTGGAATCATGGAAAAATTTGAACAGTTTAGTCGACGACATTCCTCTGATGTAGATCCTGTGGTGGCGGAACTCACTTACCACTACAAGAGGCTCTTCACATTAGCGACCGTCACACAGCGACGCTCCAAAAAAAAATTCCCGGCGTCGCTATGAGCGTCGCTATAAGCGTCGCTATGAGCGTCGCAAATTTCTTTGTAAATTTGCGACGCTCATAGCGACGCTCATAGCGACGCCAGCTGGGGTAAAAAAAATAACCGAGCGCGCCCAAAAACTCAGATCTCAGATCTGAGTTTTTCGGCGCCCTCAAGCAAAGAGCAGGTAACGCTCTCCCTCACTCTCTCTCTCTCTCTCTCTCTTTTTCTTTTACACACACACACACACACACACACACACGCACGAGGAGAGGAAGGAGAGACAGGTATGCTCCCTCCCTCTCCTCTTTCTCATGTTCCCTTCCTTTCTTTCTCTCTCCCTCGCTCTCTCTCTCACACACACACACATACACACACACATATAGTGTTTTTGAGAGAGAGAGAGAGAGAGAGAGAGAGAGAGTGCAAAAACGCACACACATACATAAACAAAGAATGCACACACACATTGAGAGAGAAAAAGAGAGAGAGAGCATGCATAAACAAAAAACGCACGCATTGAGAGAGGAAAAGAGAGAGAGAACATGCATAAACAAAAAACGCACACATTGAGAGAGGAAAAGAGAAAGAAAACATGCATACGATCCAAAAAAACGCACACACATTGAAAGAGAAAGAAAGAGAAACTAAGGGAGCGTCGTAGGAAACTAATTAAAATTAAAAGACCTAAAGATCTAGCCGACGAGGAGTTGAACTGAAGACCTATTATTCAAGAGAGAAATGGCATAATCAATCTATCATACTTGGCATGGGTGATAGAAAGGTTATACCATTTATCTCTTTTTATTGGCACACACATCCACACACGCGCACACACACAGGAAGAAGAGAGTTATAACGTCGTAGGAAACTATTTTAAAAGACGTTAAAGATTAGGTTATATGTAGACTTACATTAAATTAAATTTAGGTTTATTTTTAACTAGATTTACATTTATTTAAGCTAGATTTAGATTTATGTTATATTAGATTAGATGCGGGTCTCCATAGACTGCGATGCCTGCATGAAGCGGGTGAAGAAAGCCCTCAATGGAATATAGGGTATTGCTGCCTTCTCTCATAGTGGGCTCCGTCGATCCAAAAGTACTGGTGAAATGTCTTCAGAAGATAGGGAAGAAGGTGGATCTTCAGGGCGGCAAGAGTCACTACATCCCCGACACAATGACCATCTAGACAACCTCTAGTCATTAGACTTACGTTAAATTAGATTTAGCTTTATTTTTAGTTAGATTTACGTTTATTTAGATTTACGCTTATTTACGTTAGATCGAGTCCACGCAAAAATTACTTACGGTTTAGGGTTTAGAGTTAGACGAACAGTGAAAAGATCTACTGTGAAAAGATGTTAAGATGAAGTGAAGTGCTACAGCTAGAGAAGAGGCAAAGGGATTTTGTCCACTACATGCAGTATCATGTAGACGTGGGTGTCTAGATTTCTTGTACCCACAAATATAGGTATTGACCAATAAAGACGAGATTATAACCCGGTGGTTCTGATCTCCGTGCACCTCTAGACCGAGGTGTGCGGGGATTGGACATGACTAGAGAATGTGAGGTAAAGAGAGAGAGAGAGAGAGAGAGAGAGAGAGAGAGAGAGAGAGAGAGAGAGAGAGATAAGACGAAGAATGCCAATAGAATATTAAATTTGTTGTCTAGGTTATAAGTTTTTTATCCTCATTATGAGTAGCGACAAAGATGTGGGACCGTCCAACCGAAACACCTATCTCTCAACGAGGGTCTTATGTCCTTGTAATCAATGCAAGCATGCTGTGCGACGGACAAGACGTGTTTCTTTGCAGCACGTTCGTGAATTTGGCGAGTTCGATCCATCTATTATAGATCGAGTTGTTGCCAATTATAACTCGTCGGACTCTGACGCTGGCCAACAAGCAGCAATCTTGCAACCCAATAGACGTATTCGCAGGCGCTTTGGTCAAGCAGCATATGTGAGGCCACAAGATGTAGCCTCTGACAGCTCGGGGGATGATCATGCAGAGCACATTCCCAACGAGGCAATGTTTGAGCCCGAGATTGATGAAATGATCGAGACGATCATGGATTCAGAAAGGCTTATCTATGATGATATGAAAAGTGAAGCCGATACATCATTGTATAATGGAGCACGTATGTCTAGATTGAAAGCACTCCTGGTTCTTCTCAACATGCAGGCAAAGTTTGGATGGAGTGACACTAGCGTCACAGCGCTTTTCAGGTGATCTATTACAATTAGTTTACTTTAATAGAACTCATGGTGTATAATGATCTGATAGATTTTTACACGACTATATCATATTTTTATGTTGTGTAGATTGCTGAAAGAGCACATTCTACCAGCTGACAATGTGATGCCAGATTCCCGAGATGAAGCAAGAAAGATTTTGCGAAACTTGGGGATGGATTACAATTCTATCCACGCTTGTCCTAATGACTGCATTCTTTTCAGAGGGGAATACACAGACATGGAGAAGTGTCCGAAATGTGATTCCGAAAGATATCGAGTAGATCTCCACGGGACAAAAATTCCACAAAAGGTTTTGCGACATTTTCCTTTGCTTCCTCGCATCAAGCATTTCTTCGAATGTAAGTCCATGGCCGCCCTAGCATCATGGCATGAGGAGAATAAATCTTCGGATGGTGTGCTACGAATTCCTGCAGATTGCGCAGCCTGGAAACATATAGATGGAACATGGTCGGATTTTGCCAGGGAAGCTCGAAATTTGCGCTTAGGCCTGGCTATGGATGGCGTAAATCCATTTGGTCAAAGATCAACATCTTACAGTGTATGGCCCGTTGTCATCGTCAACTACAACATTCCCCCGTGGTTGACTACGAAGAAGGAGCACCTATGGCTAAGCTTGATTGTGCCAGGGCGATATAAAGTGGGGAATATGGATGTGTATCTTCGTCCACTATTGGAAGAGCTACAACAATTGTGGATTGGCATAGAGGTGGTGGATATGAGCCGACACACAGGACGACGGAATGCTTTGATCAGAGGTATTCTAATGTGGACCATGCATGACTATCCCGGGCTAACAGAATGCTCAGGTGATCTATTGACACTCCTCTCTCAAACACTGTAAATCTGGTTTTTCCCCATAGTTGATCTATTATCATGTGTATACATGCAGGGCTTCAAACAAGCGGATACAGAGCATGTGTCACATGTGGACCTAGACTGAATGCACGTAGGGCACCCTCACTGAAGAAGCAAATCTACGAAGGTCATCAAGCGTATCTTCCGGAGAATCATGTGTTACGCGACGGCTTTTTGGGAAGAGAGCCACCAAGGATGTCTGCACAAGCATGGTTAGAGCAGAAGGAGATGTGCGATGACGGATTGCCTCCAGGGATGAAGAGACTATCTCTATGGTACGAGTTACCATACTGGCCTCGACTCGTGATCAATCACTTGCTCGATCCAATGCACATATTCAAGAATGTGGGTAATCTACTATGGGACCATTTGACCGGCAAGAAAGATACTTTGGGAGCCAGAGTTGACCTTAGAAATGTGGATCGTATGGAGCAATATTGGCCGCAAACAGCGTCTGATGGATCGATAAAACTTCCTAAAGCACCATGGATTTTCACAGGAGCCCAAGAACGCAAAGTAAAAGAGGCCATTCGATCTTTGCGGACCCCCACTGGCGTAATGCACTCGCTCCGAACGTGTTTTACTAAAGAAGGAAAGCTTACCGGTTTGAAGTCACACGATTGGCATAAAATGTGTCAGGTACGTTCATAGTGGACTTTAATATCATTGCATAAAATGTGGACTTTAATATCATTGCTGCACATACTTTACAGTTTATTTTACCGGTTGCCATTGAGGGATGTTTGTCTCTCGACATCCGTAACACAATCTACAAACTTGCAAAGCTGGTGCAATGGATCTCACAAAAGGAGATCGACGTAGACTCCATACCATTCGCCAAACTAAATGCTGCGGAGCTTGTGTGCATGTTTGAGAAACATTTTCCTACTACAATGCTAACCATTCAGGTGCATCTTCTTATTCACATAGTTGATGAGGTGGAAATAGCTGGCACAGTTCATTCCAGATGGATGTTCTTCTTAGAGCGTTTCATGAAAACGCTTAAGGGATATGTGCGTCAAAAGGCACGTCCGGAGGGTAGCATGGCAGAAGGTTGGTTGGTATCAGAGTCCCTAGTGTACATTGGAGAGTGGCTAGACGGATTTGATAAATCCCGGGACACGCTATGGCGAACCATAGATGATGAGCGCATATCTGGGATTGTCATGTGCAATCTCGGTGTTGAGAAGAAGATGACGGAAGATCTAGAGGCTAAAATCAACCGATTTTGCATGCTTCACAATCCAGTGATGCAAAAGTGGATTTCACAATATGAGGATGCAAAGCAAGAGCGACAAAGGGCACGAATCGAGTGGAGACGGGGAAGACGACCACCGATGCACTATCCAGCGGTTCTGGAGAGCCTACCAACCTTCATGAGCTTAAGATGGTTGCACAACCAATTGAAAAGCGCACAACAATGCGGTGACGAAGTGACTGAAGAAGAGTGGGAGTACTCTCGGGGTTGCGCGACCAAGGTAAGTTTGCAATGTACGACTAGCAAGTGACTTTATTTATAAACGTTTGAACGGCCACTCATAATCTTTGTTCGTTGTAGTATAAGTCATACACAGCAGCATGGTGTAAAGGTCGACATTTTAGGGTGGAACGAATCGACAAAAAGCGTTTTACTCAAGATTGTGGAATCATGGCAAAATTTGAACAGTCTAGTCGACGACGTTCCTCTGATGCAGATCCCGTGGTGGCGGAACTCACTTACTTCGGCACGCTGCAAGAGATTTTGAGGATCGATTACAGAGGATTTTTTGTCGACTTGTTCGACGTGCAATGGTTCAAGATAATCATGGAGGGTCGAAACGCTACTGTGCGTAGAGGAGAGTCTGGTTTTCTTGAGGTGGATTCTACTAAGAAATGGACTGACCTAAGAGACACTTTCGTACTACCCGAGCATTGTGAACAAGTAAGTATATATATAAATAGTTAACATCCCCCTTTTACAAGTTATGTGCTTGAAAGCTCTCATGTAAGTTATGTGGCTTTGGCAGGTAGTATTTCATCCTACAAAGTCTACATCAAACTGGTGGTACGTCATAGAGTTAGCCCCTCGTAGTGCAAGGACGTATGAAGGCTACCATGTGCCAATCACAACGACATCAATGGAGGAGATCAGAGAAGATGCTCAATCAGAAGCCGCTGCGGTGGTGCCAGACGAGCATCAAGATGCTACTGCTCTATATGGGGTGCATGCAGAGGAGCTACAAAATGAAACAGAGGATATGTGTTTAAACGGAGAGCTCTATATAGATATAGGAAGTTATGCTGAGTTATGCGAGGATGAGAGAGAGATCTCTTAAAGCCACAAATATTGTATTTGAACAATTTTGCTCCGTGCTGTAAAAGCTCTAGCTCTCTAAGTAGCTTCCATGGTGTGTAACGCTCTTTTCTACTCGCGCTCACATCTTTTGATTGAAAATTCTGAGTTTTCGACTTGCCTCTTCTACCACTCGATTCATTGCGTCATTGTATTTATATGCGTCATTACGTCATTGTATTTAATGGTCTTTGCGTCATTGTCTACTCTATTCATTCAATATTAAGTTTAAATATTCGTGTGTTTAATGCAGGTATGGATGATGAGGAGTTTCTTTCTTCTTTGTCACCGCAGCAGAGACAGTGGTACGTGGAGCGTCATCGCTCTGGCGCATCATCGCGCGTTCCTACACCATCCGCATCTCCCTCTCTTTCGGAGCATTCGGCGCGCTCCGAAGCTTCGGCGTCGACGAGACGAGCGTCACACTCTTCTAGACACCGGCGCTCTAGTGGTGGCGGTGGCGGTTGTTGTGGGGATTCCGCCACCGATGCCTCCACACCGCCTCGTGTTCGACGAGGCTCTTTACCCTCCCCTTCTTTGCCCGCCCCCACACCAGCCACAGCATCGCCGTCTACGCCAGGTTTTGTACGGCTCACTGTTCCTAGAAGCTACACACCTCTACCTACTCCGCCAGGAGCCACCCCACTCGACACTCCTCGCTTCGGGGCCCAGACGCCGGTGGAGACACCTGACGTCCGTACCCCCATCGACACGCCGCTAGAGACCCCTGCCGGGACACCCAGGTTCACGCGTCACCGGCCAGAGGGCTTGCCTTACTCCGTCGACATCAGCGGCGGCATCATCATGGATGATGACGGCAAGAAGGTGATCTCGCGCATGCGTGGTCTTTGCTCTCAGCTGTTTAGACACTATATACTAAACAAATGGAGTGAAGTACCAAGTGATTTAAAAAACAGAGTCATCAGCATACTTCATGATGAGTTTCCCGTTCCAACACGGGATCAGCGCTTCAATGAAGACCTGATGAAGATTCGAATGCGCGAATACTGCAAACACAAGCGTTCCGAAGTGCAAAAAGCAATCAAGAATGGGTGGAATAGGCCAGATTGGCTGGCCAAAGAAGATTGGAAGAATGCGAAGAAAGCAGCGCGCGAGAATCCCGACAAGTGGAAGCAACAAAAGGATGCAGCCAGAGCGCGAGTAGAGGCAGGGAGCTCGCACCACTTGGGGAGCGGTGGATGGGCATCATTTGAGGCCGATTTTGTAAGTCTTTTCACATTGCTCTTTATGCATGTTCGATAGTTTAGGGTTTATGAGTTTTTTAGTTCTAACATAATGAAATCTTTGTATGTTTTGACAGTGGTCGATGACAGGACGTGATCCCACACCGTACGAGCGCGAGTACGCAGGCAGGAAGGGCTTAAACGCCCTGATGGACATTCTCAGTTCTCGCAGCGGCATGGTTAGTATTAGGGTTTACTCTTTTTTATTTTTTGTATTGTTTTATAAATGTCGTTATATGTTTATACTTACTGAAAACTGTCTTATTGTCTTTTTTTGCAGAATCCGACAGATACGCCGCTTGGACGCGATGAGACGTCTGATTAAACGACGTCAGTTTAGCCGTATCTAGATAGCATTAGTTTAGGGTTTCTCATAGCTTATGTATCATGAGACGGATTTTATACGTCTTTTTGAACCATGTATATTATTACATTTGTCACCGCAATTCCTTTTGCCAATCAATTCTTTATGCCTATGATGTTGTACAATTGTCATTATTACATTTGCCAATCAATTCAGTTTGTCTATGATGTGTACAATTGTCAATTTTGCAAACAATGCGTCTTGTGGGTGACTATTTTGGGTCTATTATTTACCTTTGCACTTTTTTTAAAAAGTGAATCAAGTACAATATGGTTTATGGGTGGCAGGCATTCAATGTCCTGCCACCAAAAAAATATTCTCTCAGGCGTCGCTATATGCGTCGCTATTTATGGCTCTGTAACGTCGCTATATGCGTCGCTATACTCTTCTGTGAGAGCGTCGCTATAGGCGTCGCTATAAGCGTCGCTATATAGCGACGTCTATAGCGACGCCTATAGCGACGCCTATAGCGACGCTCTCGTAGCGACGCTTTTAGCGACGCTTATAGCGACGCCGGGGGTTATAAAAACCCAGTGTATTTCCGTCGCTAAGAGCGTCACAAGAACACATAACCTCTTGTAGTGTACTTCGGCACGTTGCAAGAGATTTTGAGGATCGATTACAGAGGATTTTTTGTCGACTTGTTCGATGTGCAATGGTTCAAGATAATCATGGAGGGTCGCAACGCTACTGTGCGTAGAGGAGAGTCTGGTTTTCTTGAGGTGGATTATACTAAGAAATGGACTGACCTAAGAGACACTTTCGTACTACGCGAGCATTGTGAACAGGTAAGTATGTAAATAGTTAACATCCCCCTTTTACAAGTTATGTGCTTGAAAGCTCTCATGTAAGTTATGTGGCTCTGGCAGGTAATATTTCATCCTACAAAGTCTACATCAAACTAGTGGTACGTCATAGAGGTAGCCCCTCGTAGTGCAAGGACGTATGAAGGCTACCATGTGCCAATCACAACGGCATCAATGGAGGAGATCAGAGAAGATGCTCAATCAGAAGCCGCTGCGGTGGTGCCAGACGAGCATCAAGATGCTACTACTCTATATGGGGTGCATGCAGAGGAGCTACAAAATGAAACAGAGGATATGTGTTTAAACGGAGAGCTCTATATAGATATAGGAAGCTATGCTGAGTTATGCGAGGATGAGAGAGAGATCTCTTAAAGCCACAAATATTGTATTTGAACAATTTTGCTCCGTGTTGTAAAAGCTCTGGCTCTCTAAGTACCTTCCATGGTGTATAACGCTCTTTTCTACTCGCGCTCACATCTTTTGATTGAAAATTCTGAGTTTTCGACTTGCCTCTTCTATCACTCAATTCATTGCGTCATTGTATTTATATGCGTCATTACGTCATTGTATTTAATGGTCTTTGCGTCATTGTCTACTCTATTCATTCAATATTAAGTTTAAATATTCGTGTGTTTAATGCAGGTATGGATGATGAGGAGTTTCTTTCTTCTTTGTCACCGCAGCAGAGACAGTGGTACGTGGAGCGTCATCGCTCTGGCGCATCATCGCGCGTTCCTACTCCATCCGCATCTCCCTCTCTTTCGGAGCATTCGGCGCGCTCCGAAGCTTCGGCGTCGACGAGACGAGCTTCACACTCGTCTAGACACCGGCGCTCTAGTGGTGGCAGTGGTGGTTGTTGTGGGGATTCCGCCACCGATGCCTCCACACCGCCTCGTGTTCGACGAGGCTCTTTACCCTCCCCTTCTTTGCCCGCCCCCACACCAGCCACTGTAGACATGTAGTAGTGTTAGTGTGTATACGCGCTTCACTAGGGGCACTTTTCTCCCACTGGGTTTTCCCCCCTGGACATCTGGTGTGAAAGGACACCTTATCTCTTAGGGTTTCATATAAGCTTTGTAGCTCTGAGTTTGTACAAAATAATTATTCCAATACAGAGAGACAGACTACAGAGATCTCGTACACAAGCTCTGTGTCTTCTCCTTCTCCATCTTCTTCCTACTCTGAGTTGCTGTCTTCCTTCTGTGTCCTGTTTCATCATCTTCAACAATTGGTATCAGAGCAAGGTGATTTCCAGAGCCTCTACTTGCGTTTTCGCGTCCGCGCGCGCAATCGCAGTTTTCAGGCAGTTTTCGGAAAATTTGTTCGTGGGAGTATCCTCGACGTTCCGGGAGTATTCTGATCAGGCGACCTGGAGTTTTACCCCCCTTTCGAAGCCGTTCGAGCCCTCAGAATTTTGTTCTGAGCAGCGTAGCAGAAGTTACTTTTCGGAGGCGTTTAGATCAAGAGGGTGTGCTTTTTGACAGATTTTCTTCAGGTAAACAGTTCTTTTGGGAAGCAGCTTGTCTTAGCTTTGTGCTGAGATTTTGTGTAGAGTTTTGCTTGGATTGGAGAGGAGATTTGTGAATCTCTTGGAGGTTCTTTTGCTCTCTTGTGTGCATCTACAGTATGGCTCAATCTACGGAGAAAGAGATTTTTGGTGCGTTTACATCCGAAGACAAATTGGATGGTACCAACTATTCTCTTTGGTCTTTTATGGCCAAAAATGTTTTGGTTGGTAAAGGATTGTGGGATTATGTATCTGGAGATGAAGTTCGTCCAGGTAGCATTGCACCTGCCACGCCTGGTCGTGGTGCAGCTGTTGGGGCAGGACCCTCACAAGTCACTCCAGAGCAAAAGAGATGGGATACTAAAGATGCACAGGCTATGGCTGTGATTGCCTTAACCATAAAGAGGACAATCACACCACATATCAGATCTTGCAGAACTTCTGAGGATGCTTGGAACACTCTGCAAGCTATGTTTGGAGGAAGAAACGCTGCCAGAATAGAGTTTTTGAAGAAACAACTTGACAAAATACAGATGGACGAAGGTGACGATATTGTCGAGCATCTTACAAAAATCAGGGATCTTAAAGAGCAATTGCTTAGCATTGATGAAGTGATTCCAGAGAAGGACTTGGTTTCCAAAACACTCAATTCACTACCACCATCTTATTTGACTTTTCAGACTTCTTTGACTCTGTCTTTGCGAGCTAATCCTGACCCTCTTCATTTTGAAGAGTTAGTGGCTTTGCTATTGCAGGAGGATCAATCACGTAAGAACAAGTCTTTACAGGTGGATGGTATGGATCATGCTCTTGTTGTACAGAACAAAAACAGGGGTAAAGAGAGTGCTCATTACTCCAAGTCTAGTGCAGGACAATCTTCAGAGAAGTCTAAAGGTGATTCCGACAAGTCCAAGAAGAAAGGTAAATGTCACTACTGTAAGAAACCTGGTCACTACATTAGTGAGTGTAAAAAGCGAATTGCTAAAGAAAAGAAGAAAGAGTCAAGTTTGGTTGTTTCAGCTTCTGGTGATTCTTCTACAGCTAAAGAAGAGTCTGCAAACTTTGTGCAGGATTCTTATGCTTTTGTAGTATGTTCAAATTTTTCTGCTTACAGTGTTGACAAGACACAAATGATTTGGTACTTTGATAGTGGTGCATCCAGGCATATTACTTCAAGGAAGGATTTGTTTTGTTCATTAGATGCAGCTCCAGCAGGAAAGAAGGTGACATGTGCAAATAATGCTTCTTATCCAATCAAAGGCGTTGGTAAGATTTTGATTACCATTTCAGATGGTTCAGATTTATGCTTTCCAGATGTCTTATATGTTCCAGGGATCAAGAAGAATTTGTTGTCTGTATCCTCTCTTGCAAAAAATGGTCTTCGGGTCATTTTTGAGAATGACAGATGTGTTGTACGAGATCGAGAGAATGGTTATTCTCTTATCACTACAGGTACGCTGGAAAATGGACTATTTGTGCTAGATCGTTATGAAAAGCAGATTCAGGTATGTATTGCAGAAACAAAGACTCAGGCCATGCAGGATGCTGAGTTGTGGCATGCTAGATTTGGGCATGTTGGTTATGGCAGTTTGATGACTTTACAACGTCATAATATGGTGCATGATTTGTCTTTATTGGAGATGCCACCAAGACATGTATGTGAAGGTTGCGTTCTTGGAAAGATGCACAGATTTTCATTTTCGCAGGATGGTTCAGTTAGAGCGACACGAAAGTTGCAGCTTGTACACAGTGATGTATGTGGTCCTATGAGGACGCCATCTTTGGGAAACAGCCTTTATTTTGTGACCTTCATTGATGACTTTTCCAGGTTTTGTTGGGTGTATCCACTCAAAGCAAAGTCAGATGTGTTTGCAGTTTTTCAACATTATGTCGCCATGGTTGAAAATGAAATAGGTTGCAAAGTACAGACTCTTCGTACCGATCGAGGAGGTGAATACATGTTAGGTGCATTTAAGGATTTTTTGGGAAAGAAAGGCATTAAACACCAATGCACTATGCCATACACACCACAACAGAATGGTGTTGCAGAAAGGAAGAACAGGTCTTTAATGGAGACGGCTAGATGTATGCTCAAGGCTAAGAGTTTGCCTCATAAGCTATGGATGGAGGCAGTTGCTTGTGCAACACATGTTTTGAACAGGTGTCCTACTCGTGCCTTGAAGACCATTACTGCATATGAATCTTGGTATGACAAAAAACCTTCAGTCAGTTATCTTCGTGTTTTTGGTTGTTTTGCTTATGCTCACATCCCTCAGCAGTTACGTGGAAAGCTTGATGATAAGGTAATCAAATGTATATTTGTGGGGTACAGTAGTGGAAGTAAAGGTTATAGACTTTACAATCCTGCTACAAACAAGATTTTTGAAAGTCGTGATGTAATTTTTGCAGAAACTACTGCTCAACCTATGGTTGCTTTTGATGTACCTCATATGCAGACACATGATGTATTTGAAGGTTTTCTTCCTTCTTTTGTGGAGAATCAAGAATCACAACAGGTTGATAATCTTGATCAATCTTTTGATCAGCATGTGACACCTCATGATGTAGAGGAAATTGTGCGTGAAGAGCAAGAAGTTCTCAGGGAAGAAAGAACCTTGCCTAAATGGGTTCAGAAAACTTTGCAGGATAGCAAGTTGGATGCACCGTTGCCACGGAAAACACGTGTTGGTACTACTTTTGGCAGAGAGCAAGTAGATTTGGCTTGCTTTAGCACTCTTTGTGATGCAGATGAGCCTGATTCATTTGAACAAGCTTTAGAGTGTGTTCAGTGGAAAGATGCTATGCAGCAAGAAATTGATTCTATTCATAAGAATCATACATGGGATCTAGTGGACTTGCCTACAGGTAAAAAGCCTATTGGTACAAAGTGGGTTTTTAAGGTAAAAAGGAAACAAGATGGTACTGTTGACAGGTACAAAGCAAGGCTTGTGGCAAAAGGCTATGCGCAACAGAAAGGCATAGATTATGATGAAACCTTTGCTCCTACTTCTCGTGCATCCACAGTTAGATCACTAGTTGCAATTGCTGCTCATCATGGTTGGAAAGTGCATCAGTTGGATATCAAAACTGATTTTTTGAATGGTGATTTGCAGGAAGAAGTTTATGTAATTCAACCAAGTGGTTTTGTTGTAAAAGGTCAAGAGCAAAAGGTATGTAGATTGCGTAAAGCTTTGTATGGTCTCAAACAGGCTCCAAGAGCATGGTATGAGAAGATACATACTTATTTGATTGGCCAGGGATTTCAGAATAGTCCAACAGAAAGTACTTTGTATGTCAAAAAGAGAGATGGAGTTCTCATTATGCTAACACTTTATGTGGATGATATGCTTCTTACAGGAAATAATGCAAATGAAATTGAAGCGTTTAAAGATGCTTTGAGAAAAACCTTTGAGATGTCTGATATTGGTTTGCTACATTATTACTTGGGTATTCAGTTTGTGCAATCAGAGGATGGCATATACATGTTGCAGGCAAAATATTTGCATAAAATTTTGGACAAGTTTGGTATGCAAAATTGTAAACCAATCTCTACACCCGTAGAAACTGGATCAAAGTTGAGCATGCACGATGCTGGAGAACCTTTTGATGTACATACTTATGCAGCAGCGGTTGGTTGCTTGATATATTTGGCAGACAACACTCGTCCAGACATTCAATTTGGGGTTTCACAAGCAAGCAGATTTATGCACAGCCCAGGTATGCATCATTGGCAGGCTGTGAAGCGCATACTTCATTACCTTTCAGGTACCCCTAATCTTGCCATGTTCTTTCCAAGGGGGGATATGTATGGAAAGCACAGTTCTATGCAGCTTCTTGGTTACAGCGATTCAGATTGGGCTGGTGATTTTGACACACGACATTCCACAAGTGGCAATTGTTTTTTCTTGGGAAATGCATGTATATCTTGGCTAAGCAAGAAGCAACCCACAGTGGCTACATCAACTTGTGAAGCTGAGTACAGGGCAGCTTTCACGGCAACAGTTGATTGTGTATGGATACGCAGGTTATTGGCAGATCTTTGTGAGTGTCAACAGGCACCCACTACCATTTTCACTGACAGTCAGAGTGCTATTGCAGTTGCAAGGAATCCAGTATTTCATGCAAGAACAAAGCACATAGAGGTTCACTACCACTATGTCAGGGAAAGGCTACATGCAGGGGAGATCACACTAACTTACTGTCCTACATAGGATAACATTGCAGATCTATTTACGAAGGCGTTATCACGAGAAAAGTTTGAAGCTTTCCGAAAAGCTTTGGGCTTACTCTCATACACATGATGATCTGCTACCTTGTACGGATTCACACTATCACTACAGGGGGGATTTGTAGACATGTAGTAGTGTTAGTGTGTATACGCGCTTCACCAGGGGCACTTTTCTCCCACTGGGTTTTTCCCCCTGGACATCTGGTGTGAAAGGACACCTTATCTCTTAGGGTTTCATATAAGCTTTGTAGCTCTGAGTTTGTACAAAATAATTATTCCAATACAGAGAGACAGACTACAGAGATCTCGTACACAAGCTCTGTGTCTTCTCCTTCTCCATCTTCTTCCTACTCTGAGTTGCTGTCTTCCTTCTGTTTCCTGTTTCATCATCTTCAACAGCCACAGCATCGCCATCTACGCCAGGTTTTGCACGGTTGAATGTTCCTAGCAGCTACACACCTCTACCTACTCCGCCAGGAGCCACCCCACTCGACACTCCTCGCTTCGGGGCTTAGACGCCGGTGGAGACACCTGACGTCCGTACCCCCATCGACACGCCGCTAGAAACCCCTGCCGGGACACCCAGGTTCACGCGTCACCGGCCAGAGGGCTTGCCTTACTCCGTCGACTTCAGCGGCGGCATCATCATGGATGATGACGGCAAGAAGGTGATCTCGCGCATGCGTGGTTTTTGCTCTCAGCTGTTTAGACACTATATACTAAACAAATGGAGTGAAGTACCAAGTGATTTAAAAAACAGAGTCATCAGCATACTTGATGATGAGTTTCCCGTTCCAACACGGGATCAGTGCTTCAATGAAGACCTGATGAAGATTCGAATGCGCGAATACTACAAACACAAGCGTTCCGAAGTGCAAAAAGCAATCAAGCATGGGTGGAACAGGCCAAATTGGCTGGCCAAAGAAGATTGGAAGAATGCGAAGAAAGCAGCGCGCGAGAATCCCGGCAAGTGGAAGCAACAAAAGGATGCAGCCAGAGCGCGAGTAGAGACAGGGAGCTCGCACCACTTGGGGAGCGGTGGATGGGCATCATTTGAGGCCAATTTTGCAAGTGTTTGCGCATTGCTCTTTATGTTCGATAGTTTAGGGTTTATGAGTTTTTTAATTCTAACATAATGAATTCTTTGTATGTTTTGACAGTGGTCGATGACAGGACGTGATCCCACACCGTACGAGCGCGAGTACGCAAGCAGGAAGGGCTTAAACGCCCTGATAGACATTCTCAGTTCTCACGGCGGCATGGTTAGTATTAGGGTTTACTCTTTTCTATTTTTTGTATTGTTTTATAAATTTCGTTATATGTTTATACTTACTGAAAGCTGTCTTATTGTCTTTTTTTGCAGAATCCGACAGATACGCCGCTTGGACGCGATGAAACGTCTGACTAAACGACATCAGTTTAGCCGTAGCTAGATAGCATTAGTTTAGAGTTTCTCATAGCTTATGTATCATGAGACGGATTTTATACGTCTTTTTGAACCATGTATATTATTACATTTGTCACCGCAGTTCATTTTGCCAATCAATTCTTTATGCCTATGATGTTGTACAATTGTCATTATTACATTTGCCAATCAATTCATTTTGCCTATGATGTGTACAATTGTCAATTTTACGCTTGTCAATTTTGCAAACAATGCGTCTTGTGGGTGACTATTTTGGGTCTATTATCTACCCTTGCACTTTTTTTAAAAAGTGAATCAAGTACAATATGGTTGATGGGTGGCAGGGCATTCAATGCCCTGTCACCAAAAAGAAATTCTCTCGGGCGTCGCTATAACCGTCGCTATTTATGGCTCTGTAGCGTCGCTATGAGCGTCGTTATAGACTTCTGTGTAAACGTCGCTATAACCGTCACTATATAGCGACGGTTATAGCGACGCATATAGCGACGCTCTCATAGCGACACTATTAGCGATGTTTTTAGCGACGCCGAGGGTTATAAAAACCCAGTGTATTTCCGTCGCTTACAGCGTCACAAGAGCACACAACCTCTTGTAGTGTATGGGGGCTATTTTGAGTTTTTTTGAAATTTAAGGGGTGTTTTGGGAATTTCCGCAAATAAGATGGGTATTTTGATAATTTTTCCAAAAAGTCAAAAGCTTTCCTAATGGCTCTAATGACTTGAAAACGCTACAGGAAAGAAAATTAATGAGGTAAACTTGACTTATTTTTATTTATATATATACAAAAAGTATTTTGACTTTCCACCTTGAGGGTCTTTTTATTTCCTGAACTCACCCTTCACTTATGCACTCGAGATGTTTTGAAAGGATTTTTAATTTTTCGCTCCTCTTCAAGTTTATTCCATTTCTTTCAAGATTCCTCCCACTCATCATCGCCTACCTTTGAAACATGGGAAGGCCTCATCTCTCATCTTCCAAGAACAAAGGCAGGCATCGAACTCAATTCGTTTGCTTAAAGGCTCTGTGAACCATCTCGTAACTAGTAGCGCTGGGGCACAAAGTTGCTGCCTCAGATTCACTTTGTATTATCACAATAAATTGCTGCCACCCCTTCGCTCAACTGCTGTTCGTCGGACTGCTACCGCCAACTGCTCGTCACAACTGTTGCCGCCCCTTCGCTCTCATGGCCTCACCTCCCCCATCATGGGTCGCCACCTGCTTGCGAGCAATCATTGCACTGCGGCACCTTTCGGCTCTGCAACCCTTCGCTTTCATAATGCAGATCTTCCGTTGATTCTCACTAATAAAATATTAAAAAAGATCGTACCACCTACTGGTTGAAGGTGGAATCCATGGCCCACAAAATATTAGAACAACCAATGTTAATTAAAACATTGCACTATATATGTCTTTCCCTCATATTATTGCAAACCCCTCTTTGTGACTCCCCCACCTAACCCCCACCCCCACACTTTGATTTCACAAATCTTTTTTTCGCACGCCATTGTGATCCTTCACCTTGATTAAAATACAATAAAAATAATGTAATTGTAAGCACTCATTTAGACCCACTCCCGATAACTCCCATCTCCCCTCAACTTTAGCAAGCCTTAGTGACTCCTCACCTTGTTTGTTTAGAGGTAGGTTATTCAGAAAGGTAATCATTTCTATCCTATTTACATATTGACTAAGAATACTTGATCCGCAATTAAGGACATTTGTAGATATTGTGGGGTCCTCTTAATCAGCAAACTACCCAACTTTGCGTTCTCATCGTTGCGCACCAGAGATTTTAGAACATGAAACAATCACATAAGCCAATGTTGACAAACACTACCAATCACAATTCACACAAAACCTGTAAATAGATACAAGGGAAAAATTACCAAAATACCCGCCAAAATACTCCCAATGTTTTGTCATGAATTCCCAAAATGCCCTTCAAATTTTCCAAAATTCTGAAAATACCCCTCGTTGTGAGAGTTAATTTCTCAAAAAATAGGAAATTTTGTAGTTTTTCTTATGAAGTCGACTGATTGTCTATCGCACAAGATGCTAAAAGTAGAATTTGAGTTGGTTATGTAGGCTTTGCAAATGAGTCGCTTCATTATTTTTAGGCATAATTGCCTTTTTGTGAGATAATTTGTGACAAATTACATGCTAAGCACTCAAAAAATGGATCTCAATTTTCGTAAAGGAATAAAGATTAGAATCACTTAAACAATCCAACCAAAATAGATACAAGGGTATTTTGAAAATTATTGAAATTTGAGGGGTATTTTGAGAATTTCCACAATTTAGAGGGGTATTTTAGTAATTTTCCCTAGATACAATGCACCTGCCACTTTCAATTCATGAGATTTTCTTTGTTGGCAATCTGAGAAACTGCAAAAAAAAATCATGGTTGTAAAAACTTTCAAAGTTTTGGCAAAAAACCTGTTACTTTCAATAACCCAATTTTTAAACTTTGTTTAGAAAAATGTTCTTGGGAACACTCCAACCAATAGGATTAACAAGTTACTAACCAAATTAAAACAACTGCCTTTTTCATTAGTTATTTTAAATATATTTAGAGAGAGAAAATAACTTTATATATTGATTGAAACTTTAAGATGAATCATATCTTGAAGTTTAAGTAATAATCCTACTAAACTTTAAGTAATAAACTCTTTCTTCTTCTTCTTCTCTCTCTCTCTCTCTCTCTCTCTCTCTCTCTCTCTCTCTCTCTCGGAGAAGAAGAGAATTTTATGTCGTAGGAAACTATCCCAAGAGACCTTAAAGATCTATCCGACGAGGAGAGTTGAACTCAAGACCTGTTATTCAAGAGGGAAATGGCATAACCAATCTACCACACTTGGGTGAGAGAGAGACAGACGTCTGTGTGACGTCGAGATTGTGTGTGACGTCGAGATTGAGTCATGATCGCCTACAACTAAACGACAAGAGAGAGAGAGAGAGAGAGAGAGAGAGAGAAATAGAGACAATCCAATCTGGAGATTGTCCTCAACTCATTCTTTTCCAAAATCGTGCAGACATATTCAGTCTTGCTGCAAATCCAAGAGGGGGCAGCACCCTAGCCAGTGATACCTAAAACCCTTTTGCATTACCAGATGCAGAAATCAAAGAATCTGCAATAATTAACCACACAACATTCATAAACTCAAAATACAGCGACAAATTTTATGAACTTCACCACATCATGACCAGCATTCGCTTCCAATTTCTCTGTGAGAATAGATGTCACATAAAGCCGACCAAAGAGTACCTCAAAACCTAACCTTTTCTTGGGGAACCTTCACTGCCTAAAAATCGCCGAACCAGTGCTGCTTTCATCATCACAGTCTGGCTGAAAGCTTGGCTAAATTGGGTGCAAGCCTGGCTCATCGTCGACATTATCGGTATCATTTCGCCAATGCTACTTTCACAAGACTTTATCTGATCCACCAAAGCTTCCTTGTTCACATTGCATTCCTGTGTTAGCGCAGTAGGTCTACCGAATTGATCCTTACTATTATATGCTTGTGACGGTTCAACCGGGTCCTCACCAGCACCATAGCCAGCTTGATGCTTTGTCCCTTTGCTCTCTTTGGCCCTAGCCGCTGCCGGGATACCTCTTTGCTTCTTTGAGGGTCTTGTCTCTTTGGAGGCATACCCATTCAATGTATACACCCTGCCTCTTGTCTGTTTTCTTTGCACATGGTACTGCACATCTTCATTATCATTAGCAATCTCATCAAAAGAGTCCTTATCTCCAGCCTCTTGCTCATCATTTTGTCCATAAACCTTCTCCACATGATTGTCGACACCGTTAACACAGCCACCATTGTTGCTATCGACGTTAACGTTGTGCCCTTCACCAACATCTCTGTTAAGAATACCATCCACATCCTCAGCATCATTTCCATGTTGTTCCTGCATTGTGCTCTCTATTGCATTCCGTGCATTCTTCAGTCGAGTACTTGCTCTCGTCTTCACAGAAAATCTACCCTTTGTACTTGCTCTCGACTTAATAGAAAATCTACCCTTTGCACCCCTTACTCGGGTGCCCTTTGTCTCTTCCATTTGAAGCTCATCAAATTTTGTCTTTTGGAAGAAGCTTGTCATCCGCTTGTACAAATAGCTATCAAAAGCAGTAGGCAAGTCATTGGTTTTCCTTTGTGAGACTGGGAGATCGTCATATGCGATGCGCTCTTTATCAGAGTTCCAAGCTCGTACCCTTTGATAATTGTTCATGAGAGTTAAAAATTTGGAAATAAGCTTGTTCCCGGGGCGATTCACATGGCCCTCATTGCACATATGTGCATATACGATTTCCCAGCGATTCTCACTGTCCCAGCATTTGTCTTCCAATATGCATTTTTCAGCAGCATTTATAAGACTGACTTGCTCTGACATGCTCCAAAAACGCGAATTGAACACCCTCTCCGGCGCGCGCCAGCTGCCATTCTCTAAAGAGTCCAAATGCGATGGACTCCCATGTGTGGAGTCTACCTGTTGCTTACCTCTGGAGTCTTCGTTGCATTGCGGGTGGGATCGTGCTTCATTGATAGCCTCATCAACGCATACATGCTCTGCATTATGAGGGATGTTCATGGAAACAAGGTTTTGTGTTCCACCATAGCTTGTGAAGCCTGGTGGGCCAGAAAGCAAGTCATCTTCATCGACAAGGGGGAAGTTGTCTCGTCTACTCTGCCCCCCTCTCCAATTAGGCGCATATTGGTCAGCAGCAAATGGGCGGAAGAGAGGTTCTTGAAAGGTGTGATAATTGATATCATCACCATCTCTGTCCGTTGCATTACTTCCAGCACCATCTCTATAAGCTGGCAGCATGAGGGCCACAGTGTTTCTGTACTTACGATTCATCTGCATATGCAGACAAAGAAGACCTCATTTTCAAGGTAAACTTCTCTCTCTCTCTCTCTCTCTCACGCGCGCGCGAAGATAATTCTTTAGACGAACAAACCTTGAAAGTCCGAAGCAGTGCTCCTCCATCTCAAGGCGCAGAGGTAAACTGCGTTGCTCGCCACATGCATGCATGCAAAAGAGGACGATTTGTTTACATCACAAGCTGCAATTCACTCATTCTCTTTACTTGCGGAGCCTAAGGAGGTTTTTTTAAATTTCCCCAAGCAACAACTTGGCATAATCCAAGCCATTGCCCATGATCCCACGAGCGAACAGGCTAGATGCAACGAGCTGCGTTCCAGCTTTTTTTTATTGAGCAGCAACAGGCTGCATTCCAGCTTTTTATTTCTTCAAAAGCAACGTGATAAAGCAATAAATAACAAGTATATAAAGAGCTCCCCCAAAAGCTTTGCACATTACCGCAAGGAGATTCGAGCACAAAGAGCAAGCAGGAGCACAAGAAAAGGGCATGTTGTTGCATACCGAGTCAAGCCCAAGGGATCAAGGCAGCTATCGGTAATGTTGATATCCTCGTTCTCCCAATTGTCGTCAAGGCTCCATGTGTCCTCAACAGTCCCTCCTAGATCCATTGAGAGGGGCAGGTGTGTGTGTGTGTGTTGGGGGGGGGGGGGGGGGGGGGGGGGGGGGTGTTCACCAAGTAAACAGAGAGAGCTACGTCCTTACCTTTCTGTTCTTTCTTCACTGCTAAAGGCCGTGTCACAAATACCATTAATATCCTAGTTTTCCCACTTGTAGTCATGGCTCTGTGTGTCCTCAACAACCCCTTCTGGATGCATTGAGAGGGGCAATCTGTGTCACAAATAATATTTCCGTTAATGTCAACATGGACATCATTCTGAAACCTTAGAATGTTTACCTGGTTAGCCTAAAGAACTTAATCCCAAAACAAGTAAATACACCCTTGAGGAATGAGTCTTCTCGAAGTATTTGAAATATCATTGGGCGGCCACTTGGTTCAAACCCCCCCCACCCCCATGGATGGGGTGCCTCAGAAGGACACAATTGCCATTCATGACTCGAGAGCGGTTAAAGAAGGCTTGCATGGCAGTCTTTTTAGCGAAGCTGTTGTGGGCCCCGGACAAAATTAGCGGTTGTATCTTCATAAGAAACCCAAAGTTTTCCATAGTGGCATCTTTCATGGATCCAGTTATTCGTTTGACTAGAACACGGTTCAATAGGAGGTTCAATGAAAGCAAGAATAACATCTTGATTTTCCACATTATTGTCCCTTTGCAACCATCTTCTGTAAAACGGCTCATATTCATCATAGCATGTAAACTCCATTTAAAACTCACTTGAGTATGCTAAACGAGTTATCACAACTAAGATGTACCCAAAAGAGTACCTCTTCTCATTACTTTTCCTGAAAGTAACTGGCTGATGTAACTCATTAGCAAAGTATAAGTCCTTAACTTATTATCAATTTTCATCAGTAAACAACCCCACCATAACTAGTGTTCAAGGTTGAGAACCGGACTTACACATGAAGAGACTAAACCGAGTCTCAAGCATGCTTTACCTTATGGTTAGCAAACTCCAACTAGAGCGATACATGTTTACTAATTAGATTGCTTGGTGCTAATGTACGTGCTTCCCATATCCTTTAGCACAAGCTTACACTTGTAATCTGTCGGAGAGTACTGGGTGTGTTTCCCCAATGTTTACAGATAATCTTCCAAAATGATTGGGAAATAGGGATCACAATACCTTACAACATGGCTGAGCAATCAACAATGTTATAAATAACCATCTTTGTTAACTTGAAAGATCCACAAGCACCCAAAACGAGCCATGACCTCTATTGGTGATTGTTAGATCTATGTCATGAATGTGCATGCCACTCTAAATCGGCCTTGGCTAAACACTATGGCCTATAACACCTAGTGTGCATGCATTTAACAAAAACAAATACGAACCTGCATATCCATGATCATGCTTGCCAATACTTATGGCGAATATGATACTCGTCGCATACATGAAAGACGAGTGTAAATAGCTTTCAAAAGAAACTAAATACTTTCTATTTCAAACATTTGCAAGCCTCGCTGGAATGTTTGAACCATAAGAGAGTGTGAAACATAAGTTAGTTCTAGGTACAAACAATGAAACATTCTCATTAACCACACATAGCCTTGCTATATGCATAAACAACCATCCGTTAATGTTGTTTAGAAGCACTTGTAACCTTAACACTAGAATGGTAACCTAACAGAACATAAAAGTGTCCTTTCAAGGTGTGAAAAAAAATTCCAAAACCATAGTAGATCCACTCATTTTGAAAAATCCTTTCATGAGCTTATAGTTCAAGAACTACTACATATGGGAAAAATGAGAAACTTGTAAGTTATCTCATCCTTTGGTCACTACAAGCCTCCAAAGTTGATGGACCAGTGCATTTTGCCCAAAACAACAATTTCTTACATTTGATTGCATATAAATAAGAGTGGGGATTTTTGTAGGACATGAGATAAAATGCCCCGTTAACTTCAATGGGTTGGTGATCAAAACATATGGTTGCTTTTCCCTCACTTTTTTTTTTCTTGGGCAAAAAAAAGGTACAAAAAAGTTGCATTTTTGCTATTCCGCGGACCTATTATCAAAGTTTCTATAGTCACTCTCAACATAGATATTATATACATGTTTTCTTAGTTCCCTTTGGGCCTTTGGATTCAAAAGGAGGCATGGAGCATGTCAAAAGGATAATGGATCTCTTACTAAGTGGAACCTTGGGGGCAATGATAAAGTGCTAAATACAACAAACATGAAAAAACTGGGTTTAGCATTATGACCTCTAGAAACCCATAGAAACTACTCAATATCTAGCCAAGGTTGTAGTCTATGATTAGATATGGTTACTACCTACAAAATACACACAATTGGCCTAAGAAACTAGCAATATTGAGAAAGTTATACTTGCTACTCTAAAATGTATCGTATTCTTCGGCAATCAAAAAACTCAACCATCATCATATACTATGCTATATAGCATATTAGGTCCCCCAAAACTAAAAGAAGATTAGATTTATGTTATACATTACACTTACACAATAAAAATTGAATTTGGATATCAAGAAAGCCACAAAAGAAATCATAAAAGTGCTAATTTTGGCCAAAAAACTGGATTATGCAATTCTTGTAAGTTGGTCATAACTTTCAATTTTAACACTTAGCTCTCCCTACAAGCATCAAAACATGTTGAGAACTATGAAGGCCTAACCTCTAGCGATCTAAACCTCACAAACATGAAGTTTAGAGTGGTATAGTTGCCAAAATTTGAAAAAAAAACCAAAAACAGGACCTGTTTTTTCACACAGTTTAGGTTCAAAAATGTTGTGCAAGAGTAAGGTTAATGGTGAGATCGATACTCCAAAAAAAAAGTCAAGTTTTTTTCCGCTCATAAGGCAACTTTGTGGATATATAGCAGCTATAAATTCATTTTCATACTCTTCAAATAATTCAAGAGAAATGGTCACTTAACAGGACACAAAAGTGTCCAAGGACATAAAAGTGTCCTATTACCATTCTAGTGTTAACAAGTCGTGCTAAATATCTGACAACTTTTGGCCATTGAAATTGTTCTTGATACTACGTGCTCAAAATGGTCGATAAAAAGGATTTGACCAACACCTAAGGACTTTGTCGCGATGGACGCCAGTGTCAATCCCAAAGATTCATATTCTCCACATGTGGAATATTTTCTCTCTCTCTCTCTCTCTCTCTCTCTCTCTCTCTCTCCACCCTTTGTTCTTTGTGGAGCACCATATCCCCCCCCCCCTCTCTCTCTCTCTCTACCTATCTATCTCCATGGCATCTGAGGCCAATACCATATCTACAGAGACGATGTTGGAATCCGATCACGATCCCTTCAACAATCTTGAGTCAGGGATACCTACATTTACAGAGGGTACTGTAATGGGAACCATGAGCATTCATGAACCTGTAGGCAATGAAGAATTTATGTGGGGCTATTTAGGTGCAAAAGAAGCGTGAGCAAGGATGCAAGGAGTTCAACCCTACTAAGAGAACTAAACTTTCTACAACCAGGTCAAAGAACAATATATGCAAAGCCATGGCTAGATGTTAGTGTCAGTAGACCCAAGGATTAACTATAGTATAACAACAACAAATTCTAGACCAGCTCATGCATCATCAACCATTTTCCAAGTTAAGGAGTTTGAATGTGGAATCAAGTCTTCTTTCCGATGTTCACAACACATTGACTCAAATGAAAGTACCCCACTCTTCAAGTGAGTTTTTTGTGAAGAGAACCTCTTTGACAATAATACTGAACAATGCCGATCAGAGGACAAAGTCACTGAACCAATCCAAATTGCTGCTATCTTGGGTGTTCATCGATGCAACATAGAAGCAACAAGCAGTCGATTGGAAATGAAAGATAAGGATGAAGTGTTGCCACTTACTGGTTGTCACAAAAAATTGTCTCTGCATACAAGTATTACAAGTGAAACTAGAGATCTGGTTACCACTTTTTTGAAATCCAAGATGAGAGTTTCACCTTTAAAAAAGGATATTTGCAAGCATATGATCGAGGAAAAATGTTTCATCAACCATCCCATCATCTTTGATGACCCTCGGGTAATATGTTTTTCCTAATGCAATTTTGATGGCCTTGGTTTCAGTTGGATTAGTGTTCACAAAATTTGTAGTCTTTAGGGTTTGGTTGTACGTACCAAATTGGTAGTTTTTTTGCCAACAATCGCTCTAGGCCAAACAGTACCACTTCGGTACTTTTTGGGAAATAGTCTTTGTAGGTACCATTTCCCAGGTACATAGTACCAATTTGGTGCTTCTTTGGATTTTTCCAGGTACATAGTACCAATTTGGTTCCCAAGAGGATTCACAATAATATTTTTTGGTTGCAATGCCCGAAGGTATGGATACACATTCTCAATCTGGTACTTTTGATTTCCACCCAAACTTGGTAGTGTAATACCGGATCAAGTTTTGGAAACAAATTTGGTGCCTTCAGTATATCCTGCTACGTACCAAACTAGAGAGATTGTACCAATTTTGGCTCTTTTCTGTATCTAGAAAAGTTCCCAATTTAGTACTCTGGATCCAATTTTTAATTATGTAATATAAAGAAAAGTACCCAATTTGGTACTATGCAGGTTACTTTAGGTGTGTCCATACTATTTAAAGGGATCCACAATACCAATTTGATACTTTTGGGAGCTTCTTATACTCGAATGTATAGTAACAATTTGGATTTTTGGTGCTTTAAATGTTGCCTGCAAAGTACCAAATAAGATGCGTAAAACCAATTTTGCTGCTTCTTAGAAAATAAAAAGTACCCCATTTGGTACTGTTGGTACTACTGAATTACATTGGCAATATGAAGGATGCTGAAAAGTTTTTGTTTGGTGCTATGCATTCACTTTGGAACTATGAAGTGTAAGGAAATGTGCCCAATTTGGTACTATGCAGGGTGCTTTGAGTTTGCATGCATATAATAGTCTCAATTTGGTACTTTTGGGCATCACTCACACTTGGTAGTATTGAATACCAAATTGGGTTTGGAAACACATTTTTTTCCTTGAAATTATCTTGCAAAGTACCAAACTCGATACATAGTACCAACATTGGTGCATTTCTCTACCCAAAAAATCCATCTTGGTACTAGGGATCCATTTTGGGACTATGGAGTTTATAGAAAAATATGAAATTGTGTAACGGTATAGGGGATCCATAGTACCAAATTTGGTGCTTTCAAGCAACAAAGTACCAAAGATATATGCAATTTAATTATTTTGCGCACCAATCACTAAAGGTAGTATAATTCCAAAAACAGAGTAGTAGCTTACATAGAACCAAATTTGGTACTATAGTCTAATTTCTGACAGTACAGTGCCAAATTTGGTATTTGAGAATGAGTTAGTGTTTTACAGTACCAAATTTGGTTTGTAAAGTGTTTTGGTGCTTTACTCTTTTTTTGTAATAATATGAGCTCTAACGTGGATTATTTTTTGTTTACAGGTGGAACTCTACAAAAGATTCAAGAGCATATATCCTGCAGTGAAGTTGTCACTTAGGTCCTTTGAGACACTCAAACCATTCTTTGTCCAAAAATCAAAAGAGTGTTATACTTGCTGCTGTGTTTACCCTATCCAAATGGTATACTTCAAGGATGCTTTGATTCAAATGCACCAGAATAAATTTGGGTATCACGCAAAAGAACATCCATGTACATGCTCCATTTGTGGTACACATAGTGCCACAGGTCAGTGTTCTGCAAATGAAGCATTTTTTCAACACATAAGTAACTTGTTGGATACCATATTGTGCCCTCGCCCTACGAATCATGAATATCATGCAAAGAGATGCTTGCTTGGATAGTGTCCTAGATGTGGTGTAAGAAAGTTGTCATTTTGCCCAAACGAGATTGCAACAAATAGCATAGAGGTGAATATTAACAATAGGTTGGTAACCTAACAGGACATAAAAGTGTCCTTTCAGGGTTTTGGAAAAAATCTCCAAAACCATAGTAGATCCACTCATTTTGTAAAATCCTTTCATGAGGTTATAGTTCAAGGCCGACTACACATGGCAAAAATAAGAAACTTGTAAAATTTCTCATCTTTTGGTCACACCAAGCCTCCAAAGTTGATGGACCAGTGCATTTTCATCAAAACAGTCATTTCTTACGTTTTGTTGCATAAAAATAAGATTAAGGATTTTTGTAGGACTTGAGATAAATTCCCTAGTTAACTTCAATGGGTTGGTGATTAGAACATATGATTGATTCTCACTCACTATTTTTTGTTTTGCCAAAATAAATAGGTACAAAAAAGTTGAATTTTTACCATTCTGCAAACCCATCATCAAAGTTTCTATAGCCACGCTCAATACAAATAATATATGCATGTTTTCTTAGTTCCCTATTGTCCTTTATGTTCATAAGGAGCCATGGACCATGTCAAAAGAATAATACATCTCTTACCAAGGGGAATCTTGGGGAAAAAGGTGAAGTGTTAAATACAACAAACATGAAAAAACTAGGTTCAACATTATGAGTTGTAGAATCCCATAGAAACTATTCAATATCTAGCCAAATTTGATCCTTATGACTAGATATGGTTACTACCTACAAAATGCATGTAGTTGTCACAAGAAACTAACAATATTGAAAAAGCTATACTTGATATACTAGAATGTTTCGTTTTCTTCTATAATTGAAAAAATCAACCATCGTTGTGTACTATGCAAAATAGGGTATTAGGTGCCCCAAAACTCAAGGAATATTAGCTTTATGTTACAATATGAGACATAGAAAATCAAAAAAGCATTCGGATATCATGAAATCCACCAAAAAAATCATAGAAGAGCTAAAATTGGCTAAACAACAGGATTTGACAATTTTTGTAATTTGGTCATAACTTACAACTTTAATATTTATTTCTCCCTAGAAGCATCAGGACATGTTGAGGACTACTAAAGATAGTTCTCTAGCATTATAGACCTCACAAACATGAATTCTAGAGTGGTATAGTTGCAAAAAGTTGAAAAAAGCCAGAAACAGGACCCGTTTTTTCTCACAGTTTAGGTTGTGAAATGTTGTGCAAGGACAATGTTAAAGATGGAATTGATATTCCACAAAAATGTCGAGTTTTTTTCAGCTCATGAGACAACTTTCTAGATAGATAGCACCTCAAAATCCATTTTGAAACTCTTGACATAATTTAAGGAAAATGGTTACTTAACAGGACATAAAAGTGTCCCATTACCAACCTAGTGTTAAGGTATTTAAGGATGTGGGTATTGGACATGTTAATGCCAAAGGTAAAGAGAAGAAGAGAAAGGACTTCGCTGTGGTAAGTATGAAAAGTAATTTAAACTTTCATTCATCTTGTTTCAGATCATCTGAAAGGCGTCGTCAAGCATAACTTTGTGTTTAGGTGGCAGGCCCATCGATTTAAAGACTCCTTGCTTAAGTTTTATAGAGACACTGTGGTTTTTGTTGTTAAGTTTGCAGAAAATTACAACTTTAAAGTGCAACACAAGATCCAGTCCATGCATTGGCGGTCAACATAGGTAATCATACTAGTGCACATCTCTTATATCAGGAATTCAATAGGAGTTGTTGAGAAGACTTTGCATTTTTACATATCGGATGATAATACTCTATAGTAATGTAGTACCTAATTTGATACTCTATATTGTGTTATACAGTACCAATATTTGGTGGTAATATGCCACCAATTTTGGTACTGTAGTATCAAATCTTGGTACTGTGCTAAATGGTTTTAGCTAACTGTTGTGTATAGTTCTTATGTAGGTAGAGGTATAAAGCCCATTTTTATTGTGTAATAAGAACCCTTTCTGGTACTCTGCAAAAACTCTCCCCTTCCTTTTTCTTTCTCATCCTCTCCTCCCTTTCTCTCATCATTTCTCTCTTCTAGATTCATGTTGTCCTCTTCCCTCCTCTCATCCAGCCTTGAAGAGGAACTACTAACCTGGAAAATCGCTCTTGTCACTAACTTCAAAGTCGAGCTTGTCACTAAATAGTAGCAAAAAATTACCAAAATAATAGCAAGGAAAAGTACGTGTACACAATATAAAAGTGCAATAGTCAAAATTTCCAGGGGACCGAGATACATGCGCAAAGATAATGTTCATGAAAATGCCAGAGGAAATTTTCAAGCTTACACAATCCTTTACACATCAAGGGGGTCAAAGAAGTACGAACACCCCTCCAAAGATACAAAATAATTTGCAATGTACAAAGGAATGTCATCCTCGACATCAAATAAGGGTGTGTGGTAGGTGCAGTGGGGAAATTCTCATCTACCCACCCACACATCCATGGAAAAATGACCTCCATAAGATACTTCAGCTTTTTTGGGTCATATTATTTTGGCTCATATGACCAAATACAACAACATGAGTCGTAATCATTCTTCAAGGACTTGTATCTCGTGTTGTCCACAAGGAGGGTGTTTGCTTCATTGAACTGTGGATGCTTGAGCCACACTCTTTTTAGGAGCTTTAGAAAAATAGGCTTGTCACCGAATTCCTCTGATATTGCAGGCACATCTCTGCGTGTGGGAGCCCACATCTCACATTGAGACTGGTCAAAAATATATATGTGATTGAGAAACCAAGCAGTTAGAATAGCTATACAAATAAGAGTACCAAAGCAACAAACACACAGTACCAAATGAGCAAAGAACCAAAGTACAAAACAATAGGAAATTGTGTACACAATACCAAAGTACCATATAAGGAGAAAACCAAAGACACAAACAATACCAAATTCTGTACACAACAGTAAAACAACCAAAAGTACCAAATAGTACCAAAGTACCGTATATTACTAGAATGTGTACAAATTAGTAGCAAAGTGCGAAAAAAGTACCAAAATCACTAAAGCCATTTTGAAAGTCTAGGGATAAATACCTAAAAAGAGGTCGTTCATCTTCATCAATTTAGGGAAGCAAGCATTCATTATATTCATCAAATTATTTCTTTGGCTACATGACCAGAGCATCATGTAGCGTTGCTCCCTCAAGTTGATGATAAAGTCCTCCGCATCAGGTTTGACCACACGATATTTGTATCGGGATACTTGCACACCTCACAATCGACATCCCGTTCGGAATGGGATATTCCAAAAATCTTCGGTTTCTTCAACACAATCCTTCATTTGACATCCAAAATAACAAGGCGACTATTAGTCACCATTACATCTATTGGCATTGATGTATCCGGCCATTCTTCGTTTAGCCACCAACTGTCCCTGGTTGTAGTACCACTAAACTATATGAGTAGAACAACACAACCTTTTTGCAATAGCAAAGTTGGACATCTGTTGGCATTGATGTATCTGGTCATTCTTCATTTAGCCACCAACTGTCCCTGGCTGTAGTACCACTAAACTAATATGAGTAAAAGAGCACAACCTTTTTTCAATAGCAAAGTTGGAAATCAGGCACCATCTATCCCTAATTGTAGTACCACTAAACTATATGAGTAGAAGAACACAACCTTTTTGCAATAGCAAAGCTGGACATTCTTCATTTAGCCATCAACTATCCCTAGCTATAGTACCACTAAACTATATGAGTAGAAGAACACAACCTTTTTGCGATAGAAAAGTTGGACATTAGGCACCATCAAAGTTTACCAATTTTGACAGTAGATCATGAAAGTTTACAAACACATTGACATCTTTCAAGAGTATAGTGACATGACACCAAACGCATTGACATAAGCAAAATGGGCCGGTATTTCATACTAAGCCAGAAGCAAGTACAAAATATTGTCACAATGGCTAATTCTTGCAGGTTCGCGGTTTGAGGCAACGACCAATGGGACGCTTTCTAGATTTCACATTGAAGAATTGGGAGAGAGTGGCTGAGTCAATGCTATCACCTATTTCTAAGGTCGTCGCATCGAGTGTCTCCTCTGCACCAAACCTTTGGCCTCATCCGCACCTTTAGCCACCTCTAAAGGTTTAGCCCCTTTAGCCTCGTCCATGCCAAAAACCTCCCCCGTGCCTTTGTGCTCCTTGGCATACAACCTCCTGTGCACTTTTAGTAGGTTCCGCTGTCCACTTTTCTCTCTTCCTCCTCTTTCTACTCACCCTCTCCTCTGCAACTTTTGATGTCGCATCCAAAAACTCTACCACTAAGAAAACTTCATTGCCATCTCTTCGATGGGCATTTCTTTGTTGATCTACTCGCCTTGGTCAATATTCATTTTAGAAACTTTCTCCGTAGGATCACTTCCCCCATGCTCTTGATGCCCTCTTCCCTCTTTACCATGTTTAACCCTCTCCCGCACTTTGGCTTTCAGCTTCTCTTTTCCCAATCTTAAGTCCAGCGTGTGCGCCCTCATCCCCTTTCCCTTCTGATGTGTTGGCATCAAGGTCTTGTAGTATATCCTACACTTCATCTTTCACCTGATCTTCTCTCTTGCTTGAATCTATAGTAGGCTCAACCCATTTCCATTCTATTGTGCTAGCATCAAGGTCTTGCAGTATTTCCTGCACTTTAGCTTTCACTTGATCTTATCCCAAGCTTGAATCTACAGCATGCTCAACCCTTTTCCCTTCCACTGTGTTGGCATCAAGGTCTTGCAGTATTTCTTGCCTGACTTGTGAGGATCTTCTTGGAACATGTGAGTCGCATCAGACTTTCTATGGCCACGGAGATCCTTCCTTTGAATTTTAACTTCCATTAGGATTTGATGTTGGTTGTAGGAATGTCGATATGGTTTGTTTTTGGTAGCTTGTAGACTAATTTTGCTTTTTTTCCCTCTTTGTACACACTAGTTACACATTAATTTCACACTAATCCGCTAGCAATTGGAGTGTTTAACATGTGTCTGTATGCCTAATCAGAGGCTTAGTAATCACTCTTGTGAAACAAAATTGCCAAAATTTTGTAAACATTTGAGTGATTTTTAATATGTAATTAAGAGATTTTTCACTAATTTCCCCCTCTTATTACTCACTAATTGCATGTGCATTTAATGCTACACATTAATAAATCTTTACTTGGATGTGTGCTCATTGATCTTATGTATTTAGTTTTGTTGAAATGGAAGTTCCACATAAGATTTTGTGTTGGTGTGTGTTGGTCAAAGTGGGTTTGGAAGCACACACACACACACGCGCACACACCGGTGGAGTCGTCGCTTGGAGTGAGAATTTGATACGATTATTAAAGTTAATGTGAGTGCATTTTCCCACTCAAATGCTGATTTATTTGCAGGTTTTCATTGAGTTTAATTGCGTCAAATTTGGGCAACTTCAGACACGTGTGATCTTCTAGCTTAGGCGCTCGATCCCCGACAACGGCGCCAATGTTGGTGATCATAGCATACTGCACAACCCATCGACAAAATGTCAATCCAGTGGCCAAATGCGGAAGATTGAGGACTCTAATGAGAGAGTAGGAGTTAGTGATTAGAGAGGTGGGAATGTAAGAAGACATGGGAAGATCTTTGCACACACACCTCGATCCATCACTCAATTCTCACAAGCTCAAGGACATAATACTAATCTCTCACTAATGATTACCACTCACACACAAAATCATGCATACACAAGCATATGGAAGCTCAGATTAGATAAATGCAATGCCATTGCCTCAAAACACACACTCTAATAAAGCACACATGTGAAGAAAGTGTACAACACATGAGTAAATTAGCAAGAGCAGAGAATGATTAGATGAAATTAAAGACTAATAATCACAAATCTAAGCATCACAGCACATAGAAACATGAAAGAGAAGCATAGAGAAACAAATAGATTTTCATTATCAATCCAATGCTAGATACGATGTGAGAGTGGAGCTTCATCTCCATAGCCACCTCTCTTCTCTACTCTCCACCCTAGCTCTCAAAAGAATGAGCTTCACATTGTAGCATTTGACATTTATAACTAGGGTTTTTTAAGAAGTTGTCGACCGCACAATTGTGCATAAAAAGCCTAGGCTCACAAATACAAGCTAAAACTCTCCCAATAGATACAAAAAAGGTACGTATACACATGTGGTATACATCAATGGAAGCACAATGCATGTCGTTGGAACTCGCCCATCAACAGACACTGAGAAAAAGCTTAACCATATGTACAGTATGTACAATGTTGCATGTCCATCTCACTTAAGCCTCTTCGGTGGGTTTCCCAACCCCTCGGGCTACAATCTAATCCACATCAAGTACCAAACTCATGTCAAAGTATAGCTTAAGTCGCACCCATTCACCCTGTTTCTAAGCAGCTTATCATTCAACCTCACCAGTTGATAGGTCCCATTTGGAAAAGCCTTTTGTACCTTGTACAGACCCTTCCACTTCTTCTAGGACTTATTTTGTAAATTAAAATCTAAGTAGCTCTCATACTTCATCACCAGGTCTCCTTCCTCTATCTTGTTTTCCAACAAGCTTTGGTTGAACCTAGTAATCCGCTTCGCTCGTTGCTTTACATAATAGTCTACTGCTACCTCTCTATCCATCCACAAAGTTTCAATATTGAAGATTCTATCCTATAAAATCTCTTGCTTTTGTGTGGCATTGACTCCCTTCAAAGCACCTAGTTGTGTATGTACTAGCAACACTTTTTCCTTACCATGTACCAATTTAAACGGAGTGAAATTGGTAGCCACTTTGTAAGAAGTTCGGTAAGCCCATAAACACTTCTCAAGATTTTCTTCCCACTCTACTTCCTACTTGTAAACATACTTCATCAGCATCTTTATGATTTTTCCATTGGAAGTCTCTACTAGACCATGTCATTGAGGATGATAGGGTGAAGAGAATCGGTGTTGTAGGCCCATTTTCTCCACCAAATCCCGCATGAGCTTGCTTCTAAATCTATATCCTCCATCTAACACAAGCACACATGGTACTCCAAAATGACAAAAGATGTTTTCAGAAACAAACTGAGCTACAACATGAGCATTCACCTCCTTGATCGCCTTCACATCTACCCATCTGGTAAAGTAGTCAGTGGCTACCTATTTATTCCTACTTGTCAACCTCAAGAGTGGACTAATGGCATCCAAACCCCACTTCTCAAAAGTGTTTTGGGCAATGATAGTCCCCCTATGACTAAGCTATTAGCCTCCTCTCACCCATAGTTTGGGATTTGTAACAGCTTTTTCACCAATAGTGCACATCACATACTTTTGAGGGCCACCAAGAAACTTCTCTTAAAGCTCCAAACAAAACCCGGTCTTTACCTTGATGCCCACTTTTCCCAATGCACTACTACAACATCATGCCGATTTATTCTTTGTAAAGCACCCTTTGCAACACTTCATCTTGCTTATAGGTCATCAAATCCGCACCTATTAACGTGAACTTACGATCTTTTGTACTATCCTCCGTTTTTGAAGCGTAGACAACTTTTCTAGACACTGGCGTAGGCCTAAAAAGTCTTCAATCTCGAAAGTTTCATGACCTGCATAAGTAATTGGGGTCACCTATAAACCTATAACTTATACTTACACTTTGCTACTTCCAAGATGATCCGCTTCTTGGTTTTTCTCTCTTTTGACATGCTTGAATTGAACCTCTTCAAAAAACTTTAATGACTTTTTAATGGCATAAAATGAATGATTCAATGAATCTAGTTTTACCTATCGTTGGCCTAGAAGCTTCTTGATGACCAACAAAGCATCACCTTTTACCACCAACCTGGAAATTCCAAACTCTGCACACTGCTTCAACTCCAAATGCAAAGTAAGATACTTACCTCATTAAGATCGTTCTCTAACTTGTATGCTTTGGAAAAATCACTTTTTTGTGTGGATCCCGTATCACCACACCTCCTTCTACTAAGTTTTGTATCACCATCTTATACACACCATCAAACCACAAGGTAAAAGCTCCCACTAAGTCAAGGTCCCCTTTAGATTCGTCTTATACCACCCTTGGATAAATTGGTAGATCAACAACCTTACTCAAAAAAATATTGGCTAAGTGAGATCAACTAGTATGGCTGACCTTGAACTCAAACTCAAACTTATGTAGCTCTATCATCCATCTCATGATTCCCTTCCCTGACTTCAAGTGCAACACCACTTCAGGCAGCAAATTGTTAGCCGTCAACACATAATGTTTTTGTATATTGAGATGCACTTTGAACCTCCTCAAGCAAAGACTAAATCCATGACCCACTATTCCGCTTCGGTGTAGGTCGCCTCTCCAGGGTTTATTACCCTGCTTTCAAAGTAGATAGTCTTATTGTTCCTTCCCACCTTTTGCACAAACACCAATCCAATAGCCACGGTACATATTGTCATGGCAAAATAAAAAACATACTCTCCATTGGGAGTACATACTATAGACAACTCACACAAAATTTCTTTCACTTTATCAAAGTCTTCTTGAGCTTCTACATCCCATTCAAATCCATGCACCTACTGAGCCCTCTTTTTAAGAGGATACACACACTAGGAAAACATCCAAGTAACCTTGACAGATACTTCTATTTAGGCATGAACGATGCAAAACCTTGAGCACTGGTTGAAGGATCCATAAGAACTAGAGCCTTGAACTGTTTTGGATCTGCTTCAATTTCTCTGTGACACCACATGGCCTAATAGGGACGCCCAAGGTTGTGCTAGCTTTCACTTCTTGGGATTCAATTAACCTCCTTCATCAAGCCTCTAAAGACATAGCCGCAACTTCAATAAATGCTCTGCCCTTGAGCTATAACACCCTATATCGTCCATAAATACCCTAATGAACCTATCCAAAGCAGGGACCAAATACCATGTTCATCCAATCCTAAAAAGTTTCATAGGAATTTACCAACCCACATGGATTCCTGTGGTAGGAAAAACATCCCCATGGAGAGATAAATGTCGTCTTCAGCTAGTATTCAAATGGAGTCCCTATCTGAAAGTACCCTAAAAACCATCCATGATGGAATACCTCTCATGGCCAACTACATGATTTAAGATCTCATCCTGAAACAACAATGGGTAGTGGTCCCTTTTGGTTTCCACATTCAAGGGTTTTCAGTCAACGCACACCCGCCATTTCCCATTCTTGTTAGGAGTGGTAACTATTAGGTAAACCCAATCAAACTCCTTCATGGGGTATATAATACCTGCATCAACCGATAGTTGGTTGATATCTTGCCAAAGGGCTTCCTTTTGAATTTCCCACAATCTCTGCTTTTGGTTTGTACCCCTTCTTGTTGAGAAATATCTTGTGGTCAACACCTTTTGCTCATTGCAGATCCTTGTACTATGATGCAAACCGATTTGGAAAGGAGGCACACAATTGGACATAACCTTCTTTCTCTTGCTTGGTCAAATCTTCACTCACATATTGGCTACCTCTTTCACACATGTGCCATGAACCTTTAGTTGCACTTTCTCTTTTTCATGAGAGTCCTCTATGATGACACCAAACAAATCGGCATCAATCTTTAGCATATCAGCTTCCTCCTCCTCCTCCTCTGTATAACCCTCACCATAAGTTATCTTAGTCTTGTACTCATAGCTCGTCGTATTAGCCTCATCTTTTCCACCATAGGATGGAAACGGCTCTCTTTGGCCTGCAGATCATCCAACACTACATGTCTCCCTCTCTCCGTATCAAGCAAGGTGAACACCCTGCTCTTGCAATATTTTTTAACACCTATTGCAAGTAGCCACGGCCTACCCAAGATGATAGGGTATGCATTATCACCTTCTTTCATCACAAAGAAGTCAATCAGGCACTCAATTCCCATCACCTTTACTCTTACATCCTGAGCTATTTCCAAACACATAGCTTTGGCATGGTTAGCCATCCGCATGCACACATTCAATTTGGCCACTACTTTAACACAATTTTTCCTCATAGTAGTCTCCTTCGTGACGTAAACCTGTGCTCCACCATCTATATAGGCATGAACCTACATCCTCTTTTCAATGACATCATCCACCAAAGAAAGAACATCAGCTAGGCTAACCACCCTTAATGCCATGTTTTGTACTGCATGCACATTCCCATGAGCTTTGGGTAGCCTCATGCTCACACTTGTAGACCACTATCTCCTTAGCTTAGGATTCAAAGCCAGCAATCGACTAAAAGTTATATTAGCTTTTTGGCCCTACACATCACTTTTCAGATGGGGTAGCCACGTCCTAGCTAGAATTTTGCTTGCTTGATCTTGTGACACCTTCTCTTCTTGCTAGTTTTTGGTTGCTCTCTTCCCTCATGCACTTTCTTTGCCTTTACAAGCTCCAGTTTCCCTTTTGGTCTTTGTTTTCCTTTCAGCTCTTGCCCTTTTATTGGCAAAATCCGGCACGTAATGTCCTTCTTCTCCACAATTATGGCACCTGCTAGGCAGCGACCTTGCTATGCCATTTACTCCTCTTGGTTGTCCACTATCCATCACACTCAGCCGCAATTCCTACATTTGCTTGAACAAATCTTGTACGGTTTGCACCCAATTTTGTGTCACAACTGATACACCTTGGTTGCCATGTTTCTCCTTATGAACGGCATCCCTTGGACCGTGTGGTTGGGTTGGAATCATTGCTTCATAACCCGACACACCCTGCTCAATCTTCTTTTTTATATTATTTCTCTTTGCCTTCACAATTTTCACTGCACCATTATTATTCTTTGAGCTTTCAAAGTCCACCTTTTCTCTCACTTTAGGATGTAGACACACCATGAATTTATCTAGCTTAAAGTAGTGTCCATTAGCCACCTGCATGGCTGGCTCTAACTTTGCCCAACAAGCTTCAAAATGATCCAAAAACAGATCAAATTCTTCACTTACATTTTGTTTAAGCACCTTTAGTTTGGCATCCATCTCAACTAGGGATGTCTCTTTGCAAAAATCATGTAAGAAACACACCTGTAGAGCCGAACAAGCATGCCTCGGCTCACCTTCCAATGCTTCGTACTACACTTTTGCTTTTATCATGCATCACCAACGGAAAAGTATGCATCCTGGTGTCCTCGTTCATCATACTTAGTTCAATGATAGCATCTAAAGCTCAAAATTTGCAATTCACTCGTCTCGACTCTCGCCACCTGTGAAAAGTGGACCATAATTCCAAGGCGCCATCTCTTCCAATGCAAAAACATGTTCTTCTTTACCAAATTAGGAGCAATCAGCATGCCCCCCGATGAAGGCACCAGAAGATGGAAAGGGGGAAGGAGATACACACCCAGAATGTGAGCCTCTCTACATCCGAAGGCAAAGACAACACCCCTAACCACTAGTTTTCAGCTTTAAAAATGGCACAAAACCACTTGCACAAGCTTGTTTTGATGCACCAACGCACACGCACACTTCATTGGAATCTCTACCACATATCACACACCCAAAATCTCTGTTCCACACTACAAGCAGTTACAATCCTCTCTCTCTCTCTCTCTCTCTCTCTCTCTCTGTGTGTGTGTGTGTGTGTGTGTGTGTGTGTGTGTGTGTGTGTGTGTGTGTGTGTGTGTGTGTGTGTGTGTGTGTGTGTGTGTGTGTGTGCACATACATGGACCTCGATTCAAGGTTGAGGTCCGGGTTTGCACTCAGCCACACCAACAACACAAGAAAATCACACGAGAAAAGGAAGGGAGGGGGAGCCGAGAACCAACACCAAAAGAGGGGGGAATGGAAAACTTCTCCTTGCAAAAGATTACAAAGCCAGCATGGCTTGCACACCCTATGTCCTTAGGGCCATAGGGTTCCTTGATAACCAACATAAAGAGCATCCTATGGGCCTAGGTCCCCAACACAAAGGTTAAAAATGATGACCCTATGTTCCTTAGCTTAAAATGAGATTACTTTATGGTCATAGGACTATCGCCCTAGGGCCATTGGGTGCCAATATTGAGGCTATGCATAGGAACCCAGGCGGCCTTATGGCCTAAGAGCCATTAGGTATACTTTGTAGGCAATACAAAATGCATACAATCCTTAGGTACAAAACAAAAAACCTTATGGTTGAGGCTTATAAGGCCTTACTAATAGAGGCCATAGAGATCCTCACTAACATAGATAGCACCCTATAGCAATGAGGCCATAGGATTCTAGTACAGATCCATTAGTACATTATATCTAAGGCAACTTGACCACCCTACGGCCTTAGGGCCATAGGGTTTCTTTTTAACGTAAGGATGCAAACATATGACATTATGACCATGGGGCCACAAAATGCCAATAGAGATCCATTAGGTAATGTTTGTATGCAGTACATAAGGATTTTGAATGTAGTACACAGGGAAACTTGACCACCCTATGGCCTTAGGGCCATAGTCTTCCTTGTTAAGATAAAGGTTCAAAAAGATGATCATATGGTCCTTAGGTACAAAACAAAGCATCTTATGGCCTAGGCTTATAAGGCCTCAATAATAGAGGGCATCCTATGACCCTAGGTCCATAGAGTTTCTCACTAACATAGATAGCACCCTATAGCCCTAGGGCCATAGGGTTCTAGTATGGAGCCATTAGTACACAATTCTCTTGTATGTATTACCTAAGGCAAATTGACCACTTACGTCCATAGGGTTCCTTGTGTAGCATAAGGATGAAAAAATATAAGATTATGACCATGGGGCCACAAAATGCTAGTAAAAATCCATTAGGTAATCTTTGTATGTGGTACATAAGGATTTTGTATATAGTACACAAGGAAACTTGACCACCCTATGGCCCTAAGGCCATAGGGTTCCTAGTTAACATAAAGGTGAAAAAAGATGAGCATATGGTCCTTAGGTACAAATCAAAGCACCTTATGGTCTAGTCTTATAAGGCCTCCCTGTGGGCATCCTATGACCCTAGGGCCATAGAGTACCTCACTAGCATAGATAGCGCCATATGGATCCTAGGAGCATAAGATATCTCATTAGATAGCACCCTATGGACCATAAGGACATTAGATTGTCCAAAATTATCTAGAACTATGTTATTGGCACCCTATGTCCCTAGGGACATAATATCTCTCATTAGATTAGAGGGAAATCTATGACCCTAGAACCATAGGGTGGCCTAGGTATCAATGTAAAATCTCCAAAAGGGAATTTAGGCCATTCAAGGGCACCTACATATGTAGCATGGCAGCCCTAGCTTAGGGCCATAGGGTCTCTCATTAGAATAGAGGGCAATCAATGGCCCTTAAGCTTGGACATTGTCACCCTATTGCCCTAGGACCATAGGGTCTCTCTTTAGAATAGAGGGTAACATATGTCCCTAGGGATAGAGGGTGGCCTATGTGTTAATGTAAAAGCTTTTAAAAAGTATTTAGGCCATTCAAAGGCACCTACATATGCACCATGGCAGCCATAGGGCTAGGATATCTAATTGGAATAGAGGACAACCTATGGCCCTTGATATTCTACATTATAACACTATGTCCCTAGGGCCATAAGATCTCTCATTAGAGTATAGGGAAACCTATGGCCCTAGGACCATAGGGTGACCTAGGTATCAATGTTGAGGAAACCTTTGGCCCAAGGGCCATAGGGTGACCTAGGTATCAAATTAGATGGAAACCTTTGGCCCTAGGGACAGAGGGTGGCCTATGTGTTAATTTAAAAGCTTTCAATAATCATTTAGGCCATTCAAGGGCAATAGTATCTCTAATTGGAATAGAGGGTAACCTATGGCCCTTGAGATTCTACATTGATACCCTATGGCCCTAGGGCCATAAGATCTTTCATTAGAGTAGAGGACAACCTATGGCCCTAGGACCATAGGGTGGTCTAGGTCTCAATGTAAAAGCTCCCAAAATAATTTAGGGCATTGAAGGACACCTACTTATGTACCATGACACCAACGTGCCCTAGGTGTTGATGTAAAAGATCTGAAAGAGCATTTAGACTATTTAGGGAGCCTACATATGCATAATGGCTGCCTTGTGTCCCTAGAGAAATCTATGACTCTTGAGCTTATACATTGGAATTGAGGGCAATATATGACCCTTGAGCTTATACATTGGCACCCTACTGCCCAAGGGCCATAGGAATCTTCTTCAAAATAGAGGGCAACCTATGGCCCTAAGGAGGAGGGTGGTCTATGTGTTAATGTAACAGCTTCCACTAAGAATTTATGATATTCAAGGGCACCTACATATGCACCATGGCCCTTGGGCCATAGGATCTCTAATTGTTATAGAGGGCAACCTATTGCCCTTGAGATTATACATAGGTAGCCTATGGCCCTAAGGCCATAGGATCTCTCATCAAAATAGAGGGCAACCTATGGCCCTAGGAACAAGGGCACCTACATGGGCACCATGGTAGCCCTATGATCCTAGGGCCATAGGATTTTTAATTGGAACAAAGGGCAACAACCTATGTCCCTAGAGCCATAAGATCTTTGATTGGAACAGAGGAAAAACTTAGTGCCTTGAGATTATGCATTGGCATCCTATGGCCCTAGGGCCATAGTATCTCTCATCATAATAGAGGGGAACCTAAGGCCCTAGGGCCAGGGGGTGGCCTAGGTTTTAATGCATAATCTCTCAAAGAGAATTTAGGCTATTCAAGGGCACCACTATGGCAGCCATATGGCCCTATGGCCATAGAATCTCTCATTACACTAGAGGAAAATTTGTGACATAATCCCAATACGTGTAATACTACATAGCCAAGCTATGGTGCAATTTTTGACAGTCTTGTTAGTCTAGGATTATGATAGAGGTCACTTGCTAGAAATAAACTAGAAGATAAATGGGTTTTTCTCACTACATGCATTGTCATGTAGACATGGGTGTGCCCGTATGTCGGACCCATGAATATACGCATTTGTAACTCTTAGATTTTTGGAAACAATCCCCTATGTAATCAATATGCTTTACTTTGGAAAATTTAAGACTTTGAATATAAATTTTCACTCTATAATGGTCGTTTTACAACTTGCTTTACAACCATCTTTAGTTATTATTGAAATCTAACCATCACATTAAGATGAAAATTCATTTTTGGTGAAAGAGCCTTTTTTTTTTGGAAAAGTGCCTTCTTTAAAAAAGGACCATTATAAAAGGGGGGCTGCATAACTCATTCAAACCTTTCACTTTTGCAAACCTTGAGCTCCTCCACTCTCTGTCTACACCCCAAGCTAGATATTGACGCCTTCACAGCCTCTGCATCTACACCCACATCCACCCCTTTGTCACATTTCACCCTCTTTCTTGAGGACACCAACTACAAGGGGAATTTGCATCTCCACACATTCTTTACTCATCTCCCTGACCTTGACGCCACAATTTCCCTCCACATGGATGCATTTGTCAAGATTTCAACGTTCATGGAGGAGCACATCATGCTACAAACGGGAGCGTGGCTGCCCTGCGAAATACCCAAAATAACACAATAAACAGCATAAAACAAGCTAATCGGCATACCTGGCACAATCACGTGGTCGCATGATCGCAAGATACACAAACAGAGAGAGACAGAGAGCGAGAGAGATTGAGATAGCACGTGTAGGTGCAACTCCTAGAGCAGAGTGCTACGCTGGCGCGGCGAGAGAGAAGAGGGGAGAGATGAGAAGAGCAACACAGACACTGGGTGCAATCTCCCCCCGTGCAAGAGAGTGAGCATTTCCCTCTTGCACGTATTTATTTATAGATTTCTTGAATGCCCAAAAATGAGTACAAACTGGCCGGCCGGACATAATTGGCCAAAGCTCATAAAGAGCACTTGAATAATCTAATATACATAAAAGTAATATCCTTCTGCATAATCCATTATCTGTTGAAGCTTTTGCCACCTGTGAGCTGCATAAATAATAAAATATCAATTCTATAACATACCTCTCCGTTGGAAAGCAACTGTCCTCAGTTGCGAAGATAAATCTGCAAACAATACTTGTCAAAAACAATGATTAAAAATCTGTAGCAAATAATAAAAGAGAAAGCCATAAAATTAGACAACATTTCTTATGCCTGCCGTCATCCACATACTATCTATTCTAGTGTCCCATACCACTAGAATAAGCAGTATATGTCATACCCTGATGAATCAGGATATCATTGGTCACACTCATCATCAATCTCATAATGTCAAGTCTCATCACATAAACACTGCCATAAATATAATCACCAGATACAAAATCCCAATCCAATTCCAATTCCACTGCATAAGTCCAAATTCAAATCAGTTTCATTATGTACCCGGGTAACAAAATCATACCAGTTACAGTGGTGGCCAGCCACTGCAGCATGATTTTGTGATTGGTGTTGCCTATATCGACGAATCTACACCAATATGACGTGCTACCTAAATCGGCGAATCTGAATTTGATATTGTTTAAAAAAAGCATGAATTTTCATTTTATCAATATGCTGTCTAAATTGGCGGATCTGCACCAAGATGAGTATCTACACACTGCCTAAATCGGCGAATCTGCGTGTTGGTGACCAATGGACTAGGCTAGACATAAAATATTAGCTTTCTGTGTGACACCACTTTGGAGTATATCAAAGTACTTACAAATTGTTGTTCAGTATCCCAAAGCACCTTAGCTCACCAGAGTAATTACATAGCTTATTGACAAATCATCTCGATAAAAATTCCTATGTGTGGCGAGCATGAGGGTCTTGTAATATGTCAACTCATGTGTTGAGCAGTGTAACTCTCGTACTACTTGAAATTCTGTTCTTGTAAACACCATTTTCTATCCTATCATTTGTGTCTCACTACATACTTGAAATTAGAAAGCAAACGGTACTTCAATTTATCTTGTTAGAATACTCAGCTCATATGCTAGGTGAGAGTGTGAGATTTCTAGAAAATAAGCACACAAAATTGCAATATTGCTACCTGCATTGGTCAAAAAATATTAAAATGGGGTTGTGTTGGGCAATTAGCACGAGGTATTGGTTAAGGATGTCCTTGCTTTACGGTTTACGAATTGTACATAGTTAGAAAATTCTGACTATTCATATGAGATAAAAGGAAAGGACCTATCGGTAATGTGGAAGGATTCTTTGCCTTAATGTGACCCAAGGCGTGTAAAAATTTAATTGTATCCACTTTTTTTTTAATTCTTACTACAGGCGGCAAGCAGAAAAATGAGTAGCAAATACATTATGTAAAAACAAATAATGAAAAAATTATCACTACCTAGCCAAAATTGTAATAATGATTTGATACAATTCCATATCGTGTTGTGTCGATGATCCTAATCGTCCCATATTGCGCAGCCCCGTGAATACCTTGTAGCCGATGAGTATCCGACTTCATCCACCAAGGTCTAGGATCGTGATTATCGTCTCTAATTTTAATGTGGTCGTCAATTTTTGAATTGGTGAATGATAGTTATGAAACCTACGTAAGGCAACGAGTTTTATTATTATAATTATTATTATTTAAATATGTTTATGCTACCACTTCTGGAAGATGCCACATTAACAGAACGCACGAGTTGACGAGCAAAGAGAGAAGCACATATAATTATGAAGGACAAATGACTTCCTTAGTGTATTAACCGTCTGCAAAAAATCTTATGAGACCAAATTGATATAATCCTTATGGATGCAATACAATGTCTAGGTGCAAAATAATATGAATTACAACAAAAGACTGAAAAAAATAAATAAAAAATTTGTCATCGGTGTTGGGTGTCAATGCCTGAGGATGATGTGCATTGGGCGTCATCAGAAAGTATTGCAACGGTTAGTACAGAGCTTCGACAATGTCTACCGTGGTAGGTAGTTATTATGGGAGGGGAAAGACAAATAGAGCAAAACTGAAATGAAATGTTATATTACTTGGCTTCAAAAGGCCAAATTTACATATGAAACCATTGAGCTAAGACAATCCGTGTGAATCGAATCCAATGTCCAGATACAACATAAAATTAGGTAAAGGGGAAGACGAAAGTCCTGGCCTAGCTCTGATCCGCCACTTGCCTCGCAGCCTCCGTCGCTTCCTAGCTTCTTCCAAGGCGTGATGAGAGAGAGAGAGAGAGAGAGTCTCTTTTACAGCAGTCATTGAAGAGCTTCAATAGCAGCCGCCTCTGTAGGTAGTCGGACTATGAGGGGGCGAAGAAGACTATGAGGGATGTATTGTAAAAGAGGGGTAGAGAGAGAGAGAAAGTTTGAGAGAATAGTGATGTGCTCCTCTCTCTGCAAGGCACGACAGGAGTAGGGGAAGGCTTAGGGGTACATACACCTTGATTGGGTATGGCTGGGAGTAGGGTTTGACGCTACTTTTGGTGGCCATGCTAAGTCGGCAACGCATGCAAGGCTTGGAGGTTTAGAGGGAAATGAAAGTTAAAGGTTAACTGCGGCCGGTCTCCCAGAAGTGATGTGGGCCACATGGTGGGCACTACAAATGTCACTACTAATTTGTGGAGTGCATGACAACTACTCTGTGGAGTGCATGACATGAAACAGGAAAAATTGGCTGCGCACGGTTAGGTAGGGAGTTGGTAAGAAGGAGAATTTGTGTGGCCTGCATGGCAACAACGCTCTACACTACTCCATTTTAGGAGGGGAGGTGCGTTGTTGGGACTGAGAGCGACTAAGGGACGGATCCATACGTCCTCCATTACATGCTGATCTTGTTCAAGTCATCTTCTCAATCTGCTACACACAAAGTGCCACTGTGGAGTCCCAGAATTTCAAACTTGCATGCAGAGACTTCTATGGCATGGGCATCAAGTCATGGACAGACAATCAACAACATGGATGGTTGATAGTCTATTACAAGATCAGCACGGGAGTTTTTCTTTTAAATGTTTTTTTTTCTTTTTTCAGCAGGCGTCAACATGAACGTATGCCGTCAGAAGCAGAAAATGAGGTAGAAAGGCCAAGGCAAAGCTATAGTGCGGATACAGAGCTTTCCAGATACAGGAATTTTAGTTTCTAGGTCTTGAGGTTGGTTGGTAGCCGCCGCAGGGCATCTGTTGACGCACTGGATAATGTTCACTAATTTAGAATTGAAATTAAAAAAAGTGATGATAATTAAAAAAATAAAAATAACGGCGCAACTCAGTTGCCGCCCAGTTGATTGGAGTAGGTGTGGTTGCATGCAACACACAAAGAAAAAGTGTGGGTGCCAGAAAACAACGAGAGAGAGAGAGAGAGAGAGAGAGAGAGAGAGAGAGAGAGAGAGAGAGAGAGAGAGAGAGAGAGAGAGAGAGAGAGAGAGAGAGAGAGAGAGAGAATTCTACATGAGACGAGAGAGGAAGAAGGCTTTAGGGTAGGCGCTATTCGACCAGAGAGATATTTGGTTGGTTACTGTAGAAAGTGAGGGTGCGTCTGGTAATTGGTGGCAAATGGCAGGACCACTGCTACAAACGGGAGCATGGATGCCCTGCGAAATACCCGAAATAACACAATAAACAGCATAAAACAAGCTAATCGGCATACCTGGCACAATCACGTGGTCGCATGATCGCAAGATACACGAACAGAGAGAGACAAAGAGCGAGAGAGATTGAGAGAGCACGTGCAGGCGCACCTCCTAGAGCGGAGTGCTACGTCGGCGCGGCGAGAGAGAAGAGGGGAGAGATGAGAAGAGCAACACAGACACTGGGTGCAATCTCCCCCCGTGCAAGAGAGTGAGAATTTCCCTCTTGCACGTATTTATTTATAGATTTCTTGAATGCCAAAAAATGAGTACAAACTGGCCGACCGGACATAATTGGACAAAGCTTATAAAGAGTACTTGAATAATCTAATATACATAAAAGTAATATCCTTCTGCATAATCCATTATCTGATGATGCTTTTGCCACCTGTCAGCTGCATAAATAATAAAATATCAATTCTATAACACATCATAAAATATGTCGTATCTATCTCTCAACATGCAGGGATCTGGGTGTCTTGCAATCTCTTGCGCTTCATACACAAAGGTGATCACCCTGTGACCTTGATTAGATTCTTGAGAATGTTTTTCTAATGTATTGAAGATATGCCACCCTTTCAATTCTTTTAAAACTTCCAACGACCTATATTTTTGAAGATTTTGTCAGTCCACCAAATTTACTTACAAGGTTATTAGTAACATTGAGAAAAGTAAATGTGTTACTGCATATAAAAAGGACTTCTTTGTGATCATGTGACTTTCAAATCAAGAAAACCACAAAATTGAAGACTTTGAAATCTATCTATCATTTAAAATGATCACCTACAAAGCTATTGTTGATTCTCTTTTCAATGCTCCCATTTACTCTTTGAAAGCTATTGTTAGTATTATTTGTAATTTTCTCTTTCCATAAGGCCATAGGTTATTGTCAAATTCCAGATTCCTTTTATAGTCTACACCTGTAAAGGACCCTATGGTCTTGAATCCATAAGGAGGACATAGTTTAGGTTTTTATGTAGTCTTCAATATGTGTACCAAGTGCATCACATGTTTTTAGCTTATCTGGGTGTCTTGTGTGATGTTCCAAGCGCACTTAAGAAGAAAAGATAAATAGGATCTCTGTAACACTGCAGACTCTTATGTTCAAAGCATACCCTACTATGGTCCAACCATACAAAGGGAACCCTATTGCCCTTCATCCATAGGGTCCCAATATAGAGCCCCTATAGATACAGTCAGGTCACCAATGGCCTTGGGTCATTGAGTACTCTTTGTTTGTAGTACAAATTAAGATGTTAAATCATAGGGCACCTTTGTCACCCTATGGCCATAAGTCCATCAGGTTGTCTAACTAAAATAGAGTGAACCCTTTGGAACTATGATCTATGTTATGTTGAGTAAAAAGATTAAGGGTCGTGATGAGATTACCAAAATGTATCCTATGTACAAAGGCTTTAAATTGCTTCCACTTTCTCGATAAGGCACTCCATATAGGCCTTATAGCCATAAGGCTATAGGGTGGTACATATATAAATCACTCTACAATCTTAGGACTATAATTCCCTCTCTTTTGATACCTATAAGAAATTATTTTCCTATGGTCCTAATTCCTTATAAAGGCACATTTTTTGCTTTCATAAATTCTTAAAAATATCTACAAAGATCATTTAGAACCTATTATCCACACCCTTGTATCAAAGCATACCATGGTATGGTCATAAAACCATACAAAAGGCACCATATTGCCCTTGGGCCATAGGGTCCCAATATAGAGCCCCTATATATATAGTTAATTCTTTCAATGGCCTGGGAGCCATTGTGTACCATTTTTTTGTATTACATTGAGATGTTAAAGGGGACCTTTTCCACCCTATGGCCATAAGTCCACAGGGTTTTCTAACTAAAATAGAGGGAACCCTTTGTCACTATGATCTATGTTATGTTGAGTAAAAAGATCAAGGGGTTGTGGTGAGATCACCAAATGTATGCTATTTCCAAAGGCTATAAATTGCTGCTAGTTTCTCTATAAGGTACTCCATATAGGTCATATAGCCCTGTACATACATAAATCATTCTAAAATCTTAGGAGTATAATTCCCTATCCTTTGATACCTCTAAAAATCCTTTTTTGATGGTCTAATTTCATAGAAAGGCATATTTTTGGCTTTCATAGAGTCTTAAAAATACCTACACATATGGTAAAATGTGGGTCTCTTCTAGAAACCTATTATCAACACCTTTGTATCAAAAAATAAAGAGTAACCCTCATGGCCCTCGATCCTTAGAGTTCCAATATATCAATACATAAAAATAAGGCCACAATCTCTTAGGCTCAAAACAAAGCATGTTATGGTCATAAAAAATCATATAGAGGGTATTGTATGGTTCCAAGGCCTTGAAAGGGTGTCAATATAGATTCTCTAGAAGGACACTTAGTCTACACATTACCCTTGGGGCCATTGGATACTCTTTAGATATATTACACTTTCTCTTAATGGGCACCTTGGCTAACCTATGGCCTTAGGGCAATAAGACTCTAACAAACATATAAGGCACCCTTTGTCTTTAGGATCTACATAATTCTAAGTAAATAGAAAAAGGAGTTGTTTCACTAAAGTGTATTATTTGGCCCAAAGGATATATATTATTTCTCTTTATGTATAAAGTACTTTATAAATGCCCGATGGCCCTAGCGCCATACAATGGTACATACAAAAAACACCCTATGATCTTAGAGCCATTGGGTGCTACAAGCAAAAGTACCCTACAATGCTGAGGTTATAGAGCTCTCTCTATTTTATACCTACAAAAAGTACCCTACTACAATTTTGAGGTTGTACTACTCCGTACATGTCCTATGGCCTTAGGGCCATAGGGTGACACATGCAAAAAGTACTTGATGCATGGTTTTTAGGACCCCTTCTGAAGATGCAATAAAGGCACAGTCAGTTGTTGGGGAGATGAGGATACTCTAGTCCAAGGGATCTCGAAAGAGAAGAAAAATCTACTTCACAAGCACCAAAGAGTAAAAAGTTCCATGGACAGAAGATACGTGGGAACGAGCTCTTATGCATGCCTACAACCTATATCTTACAGAATAGCCCATTCTAGGTGTGAATTTCTAGTGAAATTTACACGAGGATGTTCGTGTGGACTCACAGCACAGCATACTCCGTTTTCACTTTTTTATCGACAGTAAATATTTTTTTACCATAGTAAATATTTTTTACCTACAGTAAATATTTTTTCACCTACATGGTAAATACAAATCACTTTTTACCTACAGTAACTTTTTTTACCCATGGTAAATATTTTTTACTGTACCATAAGTTTTTGGTAGGTAACAGTTCACTGTTACTAGAAGCAGTGATTGGGCATCAACAATGCAGTTACAGGAGGAGAAAAGGGGAAAATCTTATGGTAAAGGTGAGTCAACAGGGATAAAGACTTTTGAGTTGAAAAGAGACATGCTGATTTTTTCAAAGAACACATGTCAAAAGAAGCCATGGTTGAGGATTTTTTGAGAATTTGATATTCAGGAGGACCCAGTTTCAACAGCCACCTTACCTGCTCTTAAATGTTGGTCAAGGCCTTATCCCCATGTGTCACAATCAGAAAAATCAGCATTTACCCTCCCCTCTCACATCACTCTAGAGAATATCTTGATGGTGACATATCAGGTGACCTCAATCTGTTGACCACCCTAAGCAAAAAGTTACCCCAATCAGCGGATTTAAGCATGTTTATCCCTAATCCTAAACCCTCTCAGAAACCTATATAAGGAGTCCTTCTCTCACTCAAAACCAACACTTCACCCACTTCACCAAGCAACGAAGCTATGACGACCTTGCTCACAACGAGAAGCTATGGATGGAGCTCTACTCTCTCTCCCTCTCTCTCTCTCCCTCTAGTATGCTACATTACTAGCCCTAAAACCTAAATAAAGAGTCTTCTCTCATGCTCCATGGCCACCATCCTCGCCATCATTCTCTAAGGTATTGATGTGTTGCTAGTAGGATCATACCTACTTGCTGGGTTGATTGTTTTTGACAAGGGATTATGCCATCCTTGGCTTGCTTCTCTATATCCTTGTTATGTATGATCAGATGCCGTTGTATTGTTAAGCTGATGTCTTGTGTATATATATGCTACATAAGGTCCCTAAGCTTCGTTTCTATGTGTTTTGCCATATGTTTTGATGCCATCATAATGCCAGAAGTCTCACTTGCCTATGTGCACTATGTGTGAGGTCCCTAAACCTCTTAATTTAGGGTGGTGTCCCCTTTGTTTTGTTCTTTGCTTGTTTGCATGAGGCGTGGTTTGTGGAGTGTGCACGAGTACAGAGGCCACCCGATTGCACTGCTCTTTTTCCCGCTATCATCTTGGTGCCCCCACTGAGGAGGGCTACACAGACCTTCAGTCCACAAGCAATGAAGATGTGCAATCTACAACATGGACGAATGGCGTGAGGAGTTTGCAAATTGGAGAACAGAAGAGGAGGAGGCTTTAGAGGCCTTAAAAGCTTTCATCGAGGTCTTGTTACCAGGTTGCAGTATCATTGAAATTCAAGAAGTAAGTTCTTCTACGTGCCTTGTTCGTGATCGTCGCCAACGAAGGAGAGTAAGAAGAAGAGCTTGATATACCTCTCCTCTCAACCTATGAGTGCTCCAGAAACCTCCAACGCACACGAGCTTGAAATATTCTACATCAACATACAAGAAGGTACTGTGACACACATTAAGGGAAGAGAAAGCATCACCAGACCTCTCTTTCCTGAGGAGCCGACTAAGAGGAGGAAGATCACCTCTACACCTAAGTGGCCCAAGGCCGCAGCGCGTGCTCAAGCGTAAGGTAACATTTGGCTGAATCTCATTAATAATGGATTACATGACCACTACAGGCAAGAAAAAGGCTAGTGAGCAACCAACTTCAACCTCCAACTTGCAACCACGACTATCACCCCTAAATCCTCCTGAAGCAAAGAGGCGAAGGCTAGCCTACAAGATTGCCGCCCGTCTACGAGTGCTCCCAGTGCACTTTGTGAATCCAGACACAACCAATCCCAAGCCAACCTCCTGTCCGCATGAAGATCACTTTGGATATTGTCCAAAGTGCTTTGGAGACCGGGTGAAAAGCCTCCCTGCCCTACCTTTGCTGCTAATTTTCAAGAAGTTATCTCAATCTAAGGAAACTACCTTAGTTGATGATGTGCTGCACATTAATGGTGTCACTTTCATTCGTCATTCTAATTATGGTAATAGCATCCAATTGTTGCTTGCTAAAAGTCTCAGCATTGTACAAAGTGTTGCCATCACGCCTTACGTTTTCACAGATGCATCAGGAAGAGTCGAAGTGATCCGAGGTGCTGACCTTCTGTGGCTGATCAGGCTCATTGGTCCCAAGGTGGTGCAACTAAGCTAGGCTCTTGTGTGTAAGTATGGATGCCAATAATGAGAATGATGATCCCCGCATGTTTCCTTTCCATTTTGTGCGTCATATCTGTGTGAATATGTGTATTGATAGAAAAATCTTTTATCAGCAAAAAATAGCCCTATTGTTTGGAGCCGAGAGACTTGGGAAAATCTTGCGCTCTCCTCATCCTGTCATTCTACCCTTACTAGACTATTACCATTCCTTTGATGTGTCGATCTTCATCCTATTTTGAGCTAAGTTGTGCTAAAGCTCCAAATTGTAATTACCATACTCTATTTTAAAATAAATTGGAGCTGTTTGTGTAATTGTTTACTCTCTCACTTATGGCCTTCCCTAATTTTTATGGTAAGCCTGGGGAGGTTGCTCCGGACTTTTTGGATAATTTGGAAATGGCCTTTCTAGTATCGGGAAGGGATGACGAAGCTACTAAGTTAAGGGCCTTTCCTTTGGTCTTGAGGGAAGGTGCAAAATTATGGTATCAAACTTTGGCACCTGAAGAAAGAAGAGACTGGGAGTCCTTAAAGATGGCCTTCATCGAATAATTTCGCCGCCATGAGCCTCCAGAGGAGATATGGAGACAGCTCTTAGAGCTACGCCAAACATCACCCAATGACTATAGAAGCTATGAAGGAAAGTTTTCCAACCTGTGGGAGAAATGGTGTGCATCACTAGGTGAAGGAGAAAGGGCGCCAGAATGCCTAAAGAAGGACTGTTTCCTGGCAGGGCTTTACCCCATCCTTCGAGAAAAGGTAAAAGGTAAATTCCCAGATACCTTTGATAAAGCTATGACTTATGCAAGGGAGAAGGATAGGAAGTTAAAATTCCAAGATCAACTACAAGGGGGAATGGAGCCTCCACCGCTAGCTCAACCTACGGCAAGGGTAGTAGCACGGACAGGAGCAACAGACCAAGAGTCCTCTCAACAAGAATTACTTCAACAAATCACCAATCAACTAGAGAGCCTGTCCATCAATCTGGTTCAAGGTGTAAGGGCTCCCCAGCCAGGAAATGAACGAAATAGACAAGAAGGACAAAGGCAAGCACGTGAGTACATTTGCTACAACTGTGGAGAGGTAGGTCACGGCATGTATTATTGCCCCCATCCACGACGCTATCAAGGAAATGGTAATCAAAGACGGCCTCCTTGCCAGCAAGTCACTCCTCCTCGAGCTAGGCCACTAAATGGACAAAATGCACACGTGGCTCCACCAATCCAAATATTGAGACCCCCTCCTCCACCACCACAAGAACCAGGAGAGATCCCTCCACTACCATTGGGAGGGGAGGACAGGACTGTCTCTGTCATAAGTCTTGACAATGGTAAGGATAAAGGGAAAGAAAAAATGGAGGAAGCTGTTGCCATGCCAATAAAGAGAGTTAGGAGACAAAGAACTGATGAAATGGAAGCTTCAGAGCCGGATAAAGGGAATGAGGGTTCCTCCCAAGTGATAGGAGACAAGAAAAGGAAGAGTAGGTCAAGGAGGCACATAGGAGTAGAAGACTTTCCACTTGGGGTAGGATCCATACCTTACAACCTGGTACCAGATGTGAGTAAGCAAGGACCAAAGATTTCATGGCAGCAACTCCTCCACCTTTCCCCAAAGAAGCGTAGAACCTGGTCTAAGATGGTCAGCACCAGGAGGGCTCAGGCAAAGTCAGTTGGGTCTATTAGTGCAAGAGGCATGAAGGATATCGTGGAGTGTGCACGAGTACAGAGGCCACCCGATTGCACTGCTCTTTTTCCCGCTATCAGTACTCTACTACAATCCTAAGGTTATAGAGTTCTCTCCGTATTATACTTACAAAAAACCCTATCTTTATGGCCCTGAAGCCAAAACTAGAAATATTTTAGGCTCTCATATATTCTTAAAGATGAAGGAGTACGGGTGGTCTCGGGTATCATGTTGTTCTTTGATGGCATTTGTGCTTTTGTCTTTGTTTCCAGTGATTGCAGAGATCAAATTTGCTTGAGCTCTTGAATCAAGCAATGCTGTTGATTCAACTTGATTGCTGCCCACCTTGACCGCAATTATTGGCTCCATTGTTTTCTCCTCCAACTTCGTCAGTGGAATGTCATTGATTCGCAATGGTGGTCCACTTTGTTGTTGTCATCGTAGAAGCCGTCTTTTTGCAATGTGTTCTTGTGCTTCAGCTTGAGCTTCTTCTCGTACTCTCTATTTTTCCTTCATTCTTTGTTTTCCTTGATGAATTTGTAGGAGCATCTCCTGTGTGAGTGGTAGATGATACCTCCTCATCACCACAACAACTAATCCAGTTTGGCATTTCTTCACCTGCTAATGTAGCAAGCTTGACAACTCCACTTTGTGATAGATCACTAATAAAAAATGGTCCCATCCCTCGCTTTTTAAGTTTCTTGGCATGTTGCTTCAAGGTATAAACAAGTACGTAATCACCTGTTTTGAACTCTTTGATACGCACATGTTTGTCAAAAAATTATTTTTGTCTTCTCTTTTTAGCATAGATTGAAGCGACAGCTCGTAAGCGAAGTTCATCTAGCTTTTCAAGATCATCAATTCTTGAAGAGAGCTCATGCCCCGTCCATTCCAAGATTTTTGCTACTTGTAGAGTAGGAATTAAAAACTCTATGGGTAGTATAGCATTTAGGCCAAACACCATGTTGTATGGTGTTGTTCCAATTGATGTTTTGTAAGCTACTCTTTATGTCCATAGTGTTGAGTGTAGCTATTGATCCCAATCTGTTCTTGATTCTGACACTATTTTAGTGAGAACTGTGAATAGTGTTTTATTTGTGGCCTCAGCTTGACCATTGGCCTGTGGATGGTATGGTGCGGATTTCCTATGTATGACCATGAATTTCTCTAGCAGATATTCAATGACTTCATTGAGAAAATGTGTTCCACGGTCACTGACAATTTCTATTGGTAACCCGTAACGTACAAAAACATTCTCATACAAAAATTGTGCCGTGGTGCGTGCATCAGCTTTTTGTGTTGCTTTGGCTTCGACCCATTTTGTGAGATAGTCCGTGGCCACAATGATATATTGGGTATGGGTGCGATATGCAGGGGGTGTTATAGGTCCCATAAAATCAATGCCCCATTTTGCAAATTCTCTTGCTCCCATCATTGGCCGTAATGGCATCTCATCTCTTTTTATTGGCACCTTGGTGCGTTGACATGCGTCACAACGCTTTGAAAACTCTTCAGCATCCATGTGCAATGTAGTCCACCAAATCCCTGCGATTAAGACAATTTTTACCGTCTTCTCGTCCGAAAAATGGCATCCACTTATTCCGCTATGTGCATGCAGGTATTTGCTTTCACTTCCACAAATTCTAAGTTGATTGTCCTTACCTCGCTTATAGAGTTGGTTCCCGATTAACTGAAAGTCACGAGCTTCCAGCTCTATAGCTTTTTTTCGTGCTCTTGTGATTTTCTCAGGGAACGTCCAGGTGGTTAAGAAGTCAATAATATATTGACTCCATGTGCTATGTTTACCTGAAACAAAGTTACCTGGTCCACTGGTCGTTTGGCACTACATATAGTACAATTGGTAACATAAGAATGTGTGTCCGCATACATGGTTGGCCAATAAACCCCTAACTGTTTCAGTCTCTAGTGTGTCTTCACTGTTGAACAATGAAATGCACAACCCTGGACATGTGCCTCTTCAAGGTAGCACTCGAATTCTTCCGGATTTATACATAATCGTAGGATTCGGTCCGGTTCAAGATGATACAGCCGTCCTACTATCAACTGGAAGTTTTTTGTTTGTCGAATTGTTTGATGTTTGGATCTGCATTCCGTATCATCAAACCCACTTCCAAAGGAAAGAATGCTAACAATTTCCTGAGACCATTTGGGTACCGTTTCAATGTTGAACAGATAAGCATCTGGTATGTCATCATCGACTCCTTCAGGAGCTTCCCCGTTGTGTATCCTTAAAAGATGATCTGCTTGTAGATGGGTTTTACCCTTTTTGACCACCAATGTGAAGTCAAATTCTAGTAATATAATAAACCAGCGTACGATTCTCCCTGTATTGGATGGTTTATTTACCAGATACAAAAGAGCTTGATGACATGTAAAGAACACAAATTTGTTTGCAAGAAAATAATACCGAAATTTCTTTACATCATAAATCATTCCTAACCCTTCCCGCTCGATGGTTGTGTAGTTATTTTCCGCACTGTTTAACTGTCGGCTGGCATAGCAAACCGGAAAATCCATTGTTCCGTCTGTAGGTTGAGCTAGAATACTTCCAATGTCATATGCTGAAGCATCAATGTGCACATGGAATATCTTTTCCCAATCTGGTGCCTTTAGTATAGGTGCTGATATAAGGTTTTCCTTCAGCTTTTGGAATGAAGTTTCACACTGCTCGGTCCACTCCAAATTTACTAGCAAACGATATAGAGGTTGTGCGATAACTGCATACATGTATATGAATCTTCGATAATATCCGCAGTGTCCCATGAAGGATTGCACTTGTTTCGCATTAGTAGGCATGGGTAGGTCTACAATGACTTTGACTTTGTCTAGGTCAGTGGTTATGCCATTTCTTGAGAAAATGTGTCCTAAGATTCGGCCTTGCTTAACCATAAATACACACTTTTCTAAGACATATTTGATATGTCCTGCACTTTTCAAAGACCTTTTGCAAATGGTCAATATGTTCCTCTCATAGAAGACAGTGTACACACAGGTCATCCATGTAAATTTCTAAGAATATTCTTAGGTATTCCTTGAATACGTGAGTCATTAACCTTTGGAAAGTGGCTGGTGCATTAGTTAAGCCAAATGGCATAACTCGATACGCATAAATCCCCCATTCTCTGGCAAACGCTGCTTTGTGTTGATCCTCCCTTGCTATTGCCAGTTGGTTGTATCCTGAAAACCCATCCAGAAAGGAATAAGCCCGTTTCTCGGCCACTCGCTCAAGTACATGTTCTGTGATTGGCAAGGGATAATTATCCCTTATGGTTGTTGCATTCACCTTCTTGAGGTTTACACACACTCGCAGTTTTCCATTCTTTTTGGGAACTACCACAATGGGTGACACCCAATCTGTATGTTCAATCTCATAGATTAATTCATCTTCCATCAGTTTATCAATCTCTTCTTTGATTCGTTTAGCAAATGTGTCATTATATGTATAAGGACGTTGTTTGCTAGGTTTTGCATCCGATTTCAAAGGAATTGTATGTTGGCATATCAATGGATCAACTCCTTTGAGGTCTTTATAGGACCAAGCACACATCTTTATAATTCTTGAGAAGTTGTGTTAGTTGTTCTTCCTCTTCAGGCTCTAAATCGTTAGCTATATAGACTAGCTGAGGCTTTTCACCTGGTTCTGCGAGGTCTATCTTTTTTGCATTTTCAAGCCCATCGTAAGATTCTTGGTTGGTTCTTTCCCTGACTGGTGGTGTCATTATGATTTTTTTGTCCTGGATAGTAAATTTTCGATAGTGTGATGGTACATTCATGTTCCCTTTTCCTGACTCCCCTTTACCATCACTATCTTCTTCAGTAGTCCATATCTCTCGCAAAGACCGTTTCAGTTCTTGGTATTTCTGTTTATGCTCCAGTTTGGTCCACTCTTGGTCTTTTGTTGTTTCTTTTTCTGATTTTTGAGATTTTTGTGATTTTGTTTCGGTTTTAGCTTTTCGTACCTGTTTTATTTCCTATCGCGTTCTTTCTTTTCGATTTTTTGAGAATCTTCCTGATATTTGATCTTTTACACAATCCTCTGCTTTTACAAGCATCAAATAGTGAGTTTTACCTTTTATCCTAGGCATCAGGTTGTCTCTAGCTTTGTTTCCTGCTCGTTTCCTCCTATAGCGTTCTTGGCGTCTAGGGTGTTGATTAGCGAAATCATAAAACTTGATATTCTTGGTTTCATTTCCACGCTCACTTGAGGTGTCTGAACACTCATTATCTGCATCATCATTTACTTCCAAATGTTCAGAGGAGTTGTAAAACTCTTCTTGTTCTGGTGGTTCTACCGTCTCTTTTTCTGGTATAATGCTTACCATGTAATAGGGTAACACATCATAGCCATCCTTATCGCAAAATTTTGTTGTTGGACTGTCGGTAATGGTACAGACATCCAATGTTGCTAGTATGTGTTCCCATTCTAGAGGTTCCAAGGCAACTTCAGGGAAAGGTTCCGGAATATATTCCTTGTCCTCAATTGCTCTTTTTAAGACGCATTCCTCTCTTCTTAACCTTCCACAATGTGAAGCTCCGCACATCCATAGCTCTTTTGGTTGCCCTAACCATGTTGGTAGTTCTGATCCTGCTACTGTAGCCGAATCAAACTCTTCCACAGGTGTTTGGTTCACATCTTTGTAACTATGGTCTTTCAGGTGTATTTTAGTTGTTGTCTCGCCATGTCTGAGGTATATGTGTTCATAACCCCAATCTTAGACCATCTTCAATTGTCGCATGAATGGTCGTCCCAAGATGATCTCATAATTGTTCTTTTTGTCGAAATCGACTATTGCAAATGTATGCTCATACTCGATTCCACACAAAGTGACAATCACTTTTTCTAAGAGTCCTAAAGGCTTCTCCATGAACCCATCTGCCAATTCCAGTTTCATTCTGGTAGCCCTCAAAGCTGGTTTTCCCCATTTTTTCCAGATTTATTTGGTGGCGATAGCAACCCCCGCACCACTGTCAAGAATAGCTTTGAAAACTACTCCTTGGAATTCTACTAGTAGCGTGGTGTTTCTGTTAAAGAATATGATGTTAAAGAATATGTCCATTGTGCTATGGGCGGGTGGACACTGACTATACTATGTTGTAAATATACTTTGGATAATAGTTCAAAAGAGAAGAAGAAGAGAAGAGCAACACGTTGAATGGCTGCTGCAGGGTAACGATTGTGTGTGTGTGTCTCGATGTGTGTTGGTGTGTATGCGTAGTCTTCTTTTCTACCTTCTCCATCACCTGCGCACTCTACAAAGTGGTATCAGAGCTCAGTTTGAAGAGCTACAGTCAATACATAGGTTTCCGCAGCTCTGGAAAACAGCAAAAAAGAGAGGTTTTTTGGTCATAACTCCCTCACCCGAACTCGGAATACAGTGATCCAGGAGTCTATCTTTATGTTTTTGGGCGTTCCGGACGCATTGGCATACTCAGATTTTGCCAAAATCTGCAATTTTTTGCAGCAAACAGCCAATTCACACAAGCATAGGAGATGTCCAGTTTTGCACTCGGCAGTAGATTTACAGGTTACAGGTGAAGAATTTAGCATTTACACAGGTTTTGGAGAGTGACATAGAGCTTTTGCATCATGATATTGTGTTATCAAAGATTATGTTTGGTTGTTATGGGTCTGTTATGGACAGCCGCCTATGTAAGAAAGGTTGTGGGAAGAAGTTGAGGCGGTTATATTGTCAGATTGAGTACTTTGTGGTTATGTATGGATATGCGGTCAATGTATTTTGGAAAACTGCAGCCTTTGTGAGGGTCGAGTGAGTTTTTCTGAAGCCTTGCCTTGGGAGCTTTGGTACCTTGGCAAGGTGGATAAGGTACTGGAGCGAACCCCCGACTAGCCCCGCGAAAGACCTCATATGTCGTTTACGACTATGGGAAGAAGGTGGATGTATGGATATGTGGTACATGACAGCGTATGGATTGCATTTGCATACATGTCCATGTGGACATTGTTTTAGAGTATTTATGCATAGTATTGAGTCAGTCTGTGGCAAAGTGAGTCAGTGGATTTTCCCTTGGCAGTGAGAGATTTTCTGTCAGTGTTTATGAGCACTTTGGTTGAGATTGTCACTTGAGATATTGTCCAAATACAAACAAAACTCTGCCGAAATTTTATCAAAATCCTTTGGAAGAAATTGAAAGAGTGAAGATGGCAGAAAGTTCAACTCAAGTCACACAAATTGTTGGAGAGAAGCTGACCAGAGAGAACTACAGCATATGGTCTTACAGGATGGAGAACTTTATTATGGGCAAAGGTTTATGGGATTATATTATAGGTGAACAAGAGTGTCCCGAGGTTGGTTTGGAACCAAATAGAGAGAATGTTGAAGCACATGGCAAGCAAGAGTAGAAGCTTACAAGAAGTGGATCGAGAACTCAAGGAAAGTGATGCATTGGATTTCACTATGCATTAGTGACTTCTTTATACCACATGTGAAGAAGGCTCAATCCCCAAAGGAAGCATGGGAGATACTAGCAAGAATGAACAGCTCCAATACAGAACCACGAAAAGTTCACTTGAAGCAAAGGTTACATTGTGTATGGCGAGGAAATAGATCCATATCAGATTATGTGACAGAGATAAAGCAAATACAGGAAGATCTTGCGAGCATTAATGTTGAAGTTCCAAATGATGACTTAGTTTCAGTGACATTGAATGGTTTGGGACCGGAATACAAGTCATTGGATACATCTATATCTGTTCGAGGACACATGCCTGATTTTGAAGAGTTAGTAAACCTTTGTTTGCAAGAAGAGGTGAAGTTAGGCAAGTCAGGTCCTTCTACATCAAATAACAATTCCAGAGATCAGGTTTTTTACTCTAGAGGTCGTGGAAACAATAGAGGTGGAAGAGGAAACTATGGTCGTGGAAACAATGTTGGAAGAGGTCAATGGCAAAACCAACAAAGTCAAAGTTACAACGATTATAGCCAAAGAGGCAGGGGAGAGCCCGAACTCGTGGACGTGGAGGTGGACGATTTGTACATCCTCAAAGACATGGATATTGTAACAGATGTGGCATTTATGGTCACTTTGAAAGAGAATGTTACACAAGGCTAAATCAAAATCGTGATCGTGGTGGAAGAGGCCGAGGTTATGGCAGACATGGAGGAAACTTTTTTGGATACAATCTTCATGATCAGAATATATATGACAATAGGTCGAGTGGACATTTATTTCCTATGGAGCATGTTGTTGGAAGCATGGTGGAGCCACATCATACAGATGATTGGTATTTAGATAGTAGTGCCACAAATCATATGACATATCATGGTGAATGGTTTGACAGAAAAGAGAAGTTAGAAGAGGATGAGTTTGTCGCTACAGGTGATGATACTATGCATCGAATTACACATGTTGGTTCAGTTCCATTGCTAGAAAATTACGGGACATACAACACATTGGGAGATGTTCTATATCTGCCTTCAATCACAAAGAATTTAGCATCAGTTGGACAAATGACAGATCAAGGGTTGCTAGTCCGTTTTAATCGTTATGGCTGCTTCATAGAGGAGTTTCACAACGGCATACCAGGCAAGATATTGGCACGTGGAAGAAAGAAAGGTCGCTTGTTCTCATTGGAAGCTGGAGATCCATGTTTACACAGTGGTATGTATGCAAACAAATCAGCCACTCAAGATGATTGGGCAGAGTTATGGCATAAGAGGATTGGTTATGTCAATTTTAGAAGATTAAAGCATATGCAATCAAATCAAATTGTACGTGGATTACCAAAGTTTGGCAGATTGAATTTTGATCATGTTTGTGAAGCTTGTCAATTTGGAAAGCAATCTCGTTTACCATTTCCAAAGAGGGGGAGAATTAGCCAAAGTCCTTTGGAAATTGTTCATTCAGATATTTGGGGACCTTGTGATCATGCTACGCCAAATGGTTGTCGATATTTTATCACATTTACAGATGATTACAGCAGAATGACATGGGTTTACTTTCTAAAGGCAAAGTCAGAGGCATTTGAAGTATTTTTGGAGTTCAAAGTTATGGTTGAGAAAGAGAATGGTTGTCAAATCAAATGCCTACGTACAGATGGAGGGGGAGGGTACATGTCACACAGTTTTGATGATTACTTACGTGAACAAGGCATAAGAAGACAGATTACTTGCAGATACACACCACAACAAAATGGAGTTGTTGAGAGAAAGAGAAGAGTCATAGCAGAGATTGCAAGAGCCATGATGAATGAGATGAATATGCCATTAACATATTGGGCTGAAGCAGTTCATACACCAGTACACATTATGAATCGAACACCAACAGCTGCCATTCATGAAATTTCACCTTATGAGAGACTTTATGGGATCAAGCCAACAGTTTCCTACATGAAAGTTTTTGGATGTGTTTGCTATGTTCATGTGCCAAATGAAGCAAGAAAGAAGATGGAGCCAAAGGCAGTGAAGTGTATATTCTTGGGCTACCCAGTTGAAAAGAAAGGTTACAAGTGCTATGATCCTACGACAAGACAAGTTTATGTCAGTAGAGATGTCAGATTTTGTGAGCATGAACCATGGTATAAACCAAAGCCAGTGATGATATAAGATGAGTATGAAAAGCAAGAGAATGTGCGTCATGTTGTTGATAAGCCAGGACCATCAACAAGAACTATTTCAGGACCACATATGGCAGAGGAGAGTACAGGAAGTGTCAACCCATGGAGCGATCATTTGCGAGATAAGAAGCAAGACGAGAAAGGCAAGAAGAAAGTGGTTGAAGAGAGTTCTGGAGATGAAAGCCTCGATGAAGAGCACGGTTTACCAATTTTGAGGACACCTGGCAGTAAGAATATTGAGAAATATGTACCCCCATATGCAAGAGTTGAAGAGAAGAGTGCACCACAGTTGAGAAGATCAGAGAGGGTGCGTTATCCAGTTGATAGATTGACATACAACAGTTACATGCGTACACATTATGCATACATGGTTTCACGTGTGCAACATAAAGAGCCTGCATGTTTTCAAGAGGCAATTGGAAAATCAGAATGGGAGTCAGCTATGGATGATGAGATGGATGCTCTTGTGAAGAATGACACTTGGGATTTGGTTCGCTTGCCAAGTGGAAAGAAAGCAATTGGTTCAAAATGGGTATACAAAGTCAAGTGCAAGTCAGATGGTAGTGTGGAAAGATACAAAGCGAGGCTTGTTGCTAAAGGTTATGCACAAACAAAAGGTCTTGATTATGATGATACATTTAGTCCAGTTGCAAAGATGACAACAGTCAGATTGGTGATAGAAATGGCAAGTATGTTCGGTTGGAAGTTACGGCAAATGGATATGGATAATGCATTCTTGAATGGTGACTTGGAAGAAGAAGTTTATATGATACAGCCAGAGGGTTATCAACATCCAGAGTTTCCAAATTATGTGTGTAAGTTGAAGAAAGCATTGTATGGTTTGAAGCAAGCATCTAGAGCTTGGTGTGAAAAGATAACCAGATTCTTGAAGAAGATTGGATTTAAACAATCTACTGCTGATCACTCATTATTTTTGAAGCATGTTGATGGAGAGATCGTCATTATTGTTATCTATGTTGATGACTTGATTCTCACTGGAAGTCATGCTGAGAAAATTTTGCATGTCAAGAAGAGTTTGTTGAGAGAATTCAACATGAAGGACCTTGGTGAGTTGAGATATTTCTTGGGAATTGAAATTGTCAATACTTTATCAAGAATTTGGATGATACAAAGACAATGCGCGTTGGATATGCTTGAGAAGTATGGAATGACAGCGTGCAAACCGGTTGATACACCTCTTGATCAAAATGTGAAGTTGTTTGATGATGGACATTACATTGAGGATGTCACTATGTATCGCAAGATGGTTGGAAGCCTTATTTACTTGACAATAACAAGGCCAGATTTGAGTTATGCCGTGGGTGTTGTGAGTCAATTCATGCAAAATCCATGTAAAAGTCATCTTGATGCAGTGAGACGGATTATGAGATATGTGAAAGCCACTGTCAGTTATGGAATGTTTTATGAAAAGAATGGGAAGCTTTGTCTTTATGGTTACACAGATGCAGATTGGGCAGGAGATTTTATGGATAGAAGATTTACAAGTGGTTATGCATTTTCCATTGGCAATGGTATGATAAGTTGGAGTAGCAAGAAGCAATCAACTGTAGCATTATCAAGTACAGAAGCTGAATATCGTGGAGCAGCTTTGGCAGCATGTGAAGAGTCATGGTTGAGAGTACTTATGGTAGAATTTGGTTTTGACTATCTTGACAGTGTCATTATATATTGTGACAATATTAGCAGCATCATGTTGGCAAAGAATCCAGTCTACCATGCTCGCACTAAACACATTGAGGTACATTATCACTTCATTAGAGAAAAAGTTTTGGCAAATGAGATTGATTTGGTGTATGTGAAGACAAATGATCAAGTTGCGGATATATTCACAAAAGCTCTTGGAAAGGAGAAGTTTTGCTACTTTCGTGAAGCATTGAGAATCCATCATATGCAAGCTCACTCTGAGCTTGAGGGGGAGTGTTAAAGAATATGATGTTAAAGAATATGTCCATTGTGCTATGGGCGGTTGGACACTGACTATACTATGTTGTAAATATACTTTGGATAATAGTTCAAAAGAGAAGAAGAAGAGAAGAGCAGCACGTTGAATGGCTACTGCAGGGTAACGATTGTGTGTGTGTGTCTCGATGTGTGTTGGTGTGTATGCGTAGTCTTCTTTTCTACCTTCTCTATCACCTGCGCACTCTACAGTTTCCACTTCTCCCTCGCAATATTCTCCAACCTTATTCAATGGTACTGGCCTAGTGTTTAGTTGAGGCCTGTCCAACTCTCTGATCCCTTCTTGTAGCTTCAAGGTGGGGTCTTTCACTCCAAATTTTTCTAGGCATTTTCCTACTGTGGTCCACATGTTTGGCCTTAACCTTAGGAGTTCTGCTAACGTGATTGTGCATGCCACCGGGGTGGATAACAACTCAATCAATCCTTGCAAATCCATCACCTTATTAGAAGAAAGTCTTTGAGATGGGATTGCTCTCACTTCCGACTTAGCTTCATACTCTCCTAGGTAAGAGGGTAAAGTTCTTAACAAGTCTGGATGGCTGTGCCCCGAACTAATTGATCCTTGGTCTCCCCCTTGTGAATGTATCTCAAAGTTCATTTGCGACCTTGCCTCAAATTCTTCAATAGAAGGTAAGGTTACATTCTTTTCTTTTCTCGTGCTATTCACGTGGTTACTCATCCTATTAGCCTCGTTGGCCTCATGGATTTGCTTCCACAAATCGTCTAGACAGTTACGGTCCTTACCCATTTCTGCCAATATTTTAGGCTGGAACCCGTCACTTGTCCCATCTGTGGTATTTGGCACTATGATAGGCTCTCCTCTGGAATCATAGGCATTAGTGAGTCTTTCCTTTGTTTCCACATGTTTCTCTAAAATTGGTTGGATAGGGGTTGGAGCTGGTGCCTCATGCTAATTTGCAGGTTTACCCAGCGGGTCTTCCATCAATGATTGAGCCGTTTCGATCATCTTTTTACACATATCCAACCTCTGTTTTTCTATTTCTGCATATGGATAAGTCATCCACCTTTGCTCCTGGTTTTGGTTCTTTGTAAGTCGAGCTTCATAAGATTTTAGAAGCGCATCCAACTGCTCATTTACCTTGTCTGCCAATGCAGATCCTCCTGATCCTGCAATTTTAGGCTCTGCTATTTCCTTGGGTACTATGGCTGCTGTGGTGTGTGAGCTTAAGCTAGCTATATCCTCTAATCGCTCCAATCTGTCCTTTGTATGTTTCAACTCCTCGGATAGGGCTGTTTGCTCTCGTTCTTTCATGGCTTTCCTACACGCCTTTCTAGCTTTCCAAGTGCTTCTCTGATTTTTCGTTTCTGAACTTTGGGCATCGGTTTTTGGTTCTTCGACTATGGGTTCGTTCGTCCGCCTGAATAGGTATGATTGTTTCATTTTCTGATCCTCCATTGGAACGTACTATTTCTAACATGTTCAAGGTGGTTTTTGCTCCTTTGCTCGGGTTTTTAGGGAAATCGGTAATCAAATGATTTATTCCACATTCTGGGCAATACGCATTGACTCTAATGATTTCATCATGAGGACAGTCTCTCAGCCAATGGTCTCCACCACACTTGTAGCAGGGTCCCTTGGGTTGTTGAGGTGCTCCTTGACCTCCTCTTTGTTGGTAAGCATGTCTCTATCCGCCCATGCCTCCATTGGCTATGAACATCAGTGTTCGTTCATCTAGGCTATATCTTCCTTCTTCTGCTTCTGTGCAGCAGTTGGTGGTCTTGTATTTCCTATCATGATCCATGGTTCTGGTGTCGAGGGTTCTTCCGGTGGATAATAGACAGGGTTTGCCGCATATCCATTGGGATCTTCATAATATGCATGCATAGGCACCAAAGCCTTATCCTCTAATTCAGTTACTGTTGGTGTGTATCTTATACCAATTGGTCTTAATCCTGGTAGGGGTGGTTGTTGTCCCAACACCGGTTGTGGTGTTTCTACACCTACAGGCCCTGGTAAGTTGCCTGCTTGATATCTAGGCATCGGTGGAACTTGAGGGGAAGCTACTGGAGCTTGGGGAGCGTAAGGTCTCTCTCTCACATATCCCTTGTTATAATAACATTCCTCGGTCCCATGGTTTGTCCATTTTTGTTCAATAGCACACCACTTGGGCTGTTTAGCCTGGGGTTTGGCATACAAGTTGATCTTTTTTAGCACTTCATCTACGAGCTGCTCTTGGTTGACCGCTACTTCTCCTTTCGGTGCTATCTTAGAAGACTTGCTTCCACTTTGCTGTGAAGAAGAATCGTCATCAAGGTCCTTGAACTCCCCTTCTTTGTAGACCGCACAATTGTCCACAAGGTAAAGAGCCTCCTTGGTCAATTCATTCAACGTCATGCTCCTCTTCATATGTAAGTCTTTCTGGAGATCTACATTCCTAAGTTCTTGGATGAATATCAGCATAAGTCTGGACTGAGTTGGCAGTTCTTCAACAGGACAGAACTTAACATATCTGTTTAGTCTTAGGGCTGCCTTTCGTACAGATTCTCCATCTTTCTGTTTGAATTTATGGATCTCTGAGACGGTATTATGAGCTATTCTCCTTTGAGAGAATTCCTCGATAAGCTTGTCAAACACTTCCTCCATCGACTCAAAGTCTCTACACTCTACAGAGTCGAACCAAGTGGTAGCATCATCCTCTAGGGTTAGTCCAAACCCTGCAAATTGGGTAGGAAAATCTAACACCTCTTCGGCTCTAATTACACACACAAAGGCTGCTACATGATCTCTTGGGTCTCTGCTTCCTGTGTATTTCTTGTTTACCCACTTTTGCACTTGAGAATGTATAATTCTTCGATGGTCTACAAACCTCATCATTGGATCCCCTCGTCCTAATTGATACACCTCCTCATTTCTTCTGTAATAGGCTGGTTCCTCTCCCAATGGTGCTCTTAAGCCATAATTTCTAACGGTTCTCGCTGGAGGTGGTTCTTCCCTTCGAACTCCTTCTATGGGTGGTCCTCTAGGCTCTCTCGACCCTTGAGTCTTTGGCTTACTCTCTGCTTGATACCTTGAATAGAGTGGTGGTTCTTGCAAATCCTTGAGCCCTCGTGCGGCTTGATAACCATCTCGGTTTTGGTCTGGTTCCATTGTTGCACTCTGCCAAAGCCATGCCTGCAATGATGGTTGGTTTGTTATTTGGTCTTGGTTGTTGAATGCTTGCGGTCGGGTGGAATGTGAGGTTGCGTCATACTCATCCGAAAAAGGATTCGTTGACTTGCTTGGGGTGTAGGTGGCTCTGGGCACTTCCTCAGGGGCATATGCTGATGCTCTTGGACCTGTTTCCCTCTCTACCTCCTCTGGGAGAATATGTTGGTATTCTCACCCGTATCTATCAACAAAAACTATGCCCTTCCCCGTAGCAGTTTCATAAGAGAATAAGTAAAGAACCTTGTCTTTGCTTAATTCGTTTACGTATGGTTCTTTGCTGCGAAAGTAAGAGACTATACCCTCATTCTCATGTTTGTAGATTCCCACGTTCTCGTTATAATTTGGAACCTTGGTTGTTTTCTTATCATACATAAAAATAGCTCTAGGCCGATCAATGTTTGGTGGCGGTTCTTGAGTTTCTGAAACCATTTTTCCTTTCGCCGCGTTACCTCGATATCTATTGTAATCTTCAGGGTTACTAACTATTACATAGTGGTTCCCCTTTTCGTCTTAGAATCTATCTCCATCATCATAGACTCAGATTATCTCCAATCTTTGAGCTAGCCTCTCTTCGATACAAATGCACTTGCGGCCTCGATAGTCAGAATAGACTAGGGCTCCTCTCGAGTTTGTTCCCTCTAAGAAGATCACCGTGAGCTTGGAATCATTCAAAGGATTTTGGGAGGTGCTTCCTCCTCGCATAGGTCCATCATAGGTGAAACCTCCTGGCTGTTGACTACCCATCATGAAGAAAGATTTGTTTGACGAAGTGTCAGTATCACTACCTTCCTCAATAATCGGTGCTAGCGGATCTAGCCTTGCCTGAGTCACACTCTCTTCGGTGGACACTAAGCTACCTTGGTCACCTGCCACCTTCTGGTCTCTAACAATGTATCTTCCTGATCTTAAATTCATCAAACTTATCAATGCAACAACCTTTGTAACCAACCCTCTAATGGATTCCTAAAATACAAACCAATCATCACATGGCCACACACCAGCCAATTACAAAACCAACCATCAAAGGAAGGGTATCCATGCTTCAACAACTTCTCTTCAAAAAATGTGCACATGAGGAAACCTCGCCAACAAAAACCACTGAACAATTGGTTCATGACCCACCTTTTGCACCGCATTGTGCTACCCAATGCGTCTCTTCTCTTAGCATAGTAAGGCCACCTTATGTTGTTTTCACCCATGCACCTCGCACAAACCTTTGTTTGAGGTGACTCAGAATCGGAAGGGGGGAGTAACAACAGTGGCTACAGTAGCCAATGTAGCACATTTCAAGATGATAGGCTACAACATGGTTGAGAAATTATGTGTATAATGTATAAATTGTGTATGATGCCTTCATTTTCTTTTTTTGACCACTTCTAACAGGTTTCTACTCTTTTTTGGCAATGTATTTAGCCATATCGACAAATTTCAATGGAAGAGATACTCAGAGTGAGAGTATGCATATATGCGTGTGAGGAATAATTTTGGCAATTTTTTTGGCCAAATTATAACAATTTTAGAAATTTTCTATCACAAATCCAACCACTCACCTGGCAAAGGGTCAGTTTCTGCACAACTTCTTGCTTTGTTGCTGAATATACCTGTACACAAGCGTTTTAATTTTGGCAATCGAATCAAAGCATTTATCTGCTAGAGGTTATCTTAGTAATGTTTGGTATAACTGGAGAGTTAATCTCAACCACTACTGTATTTTATACACTGCTGATGTTCTGGATTAGGTCTGCTAATCTGAAATAGTACTGCCCTCAGATGTTGGTCAATTTACGTGAAAAAAATTCTGAATTCAATCTTTGCTTCGTCAAATGGGCAAACAAGGTCCAATTTCACTTCTGAAAGAATTTCTGGCACCCTTAAGCCAAATGGAATCTCACTGTCTATGTCAGGTCAAATTTTCTTTGCAGTATGCCCCAATAGACATCCTACGCGTAGGATGTCTCCTGTTGTGTTTTGCCTGGACTTTTGCACTCTTGTTTCCCTTTGTTGTGCTGAGCTTACAGCTGCTTTTACTTTTTGAATTGGACACCTATTAGCTAGTCAATGAGTCAGAAATCTGTTCCGACAGCCTGTTGCTGATATTGATCAGTCTAATCAACTCCAATTTGGACCAAAATTGACTAGGAGGCTTGCCTTAGGCTATACAACACCTTACTATGCTCAAAGTCAAAGTCTGGCTTCAGTTTCTTGCATTAGACATCTACACGTAGGATGTCTTTTTCATTAGAATGGATTCAAAGTCAAAGCCCAGGCTCCCCTTGAGTTGCTGATCACTTTGGTATACTCAAAATTTAGTTTGGAGTCCAAAATCACTCAGAAGACATCCTACGCGTAGGATGTTTTTTTGGCCTGTTTGACCCCAGACTTGTCCCACAGCTTCCTCTTGATGTCAGTAACCCAGTGGTATGCTTAGATTTTGGTTTGGATGTCAAAAGTCCCAAATTTCGGCTATTCTTGCCCTTTTTCAGTCAAAAGTGCTAAAGTCCGCTTTGAACCCAATTTTCTTACCCAAATGAGGTGAAACCCCTTTCAGTCACTCAATATATCATGCAAGACATGATCATGCATCCATCTTATGGTTTTGGTCTCAAAATAATGTTTTGGCACTATTTGGGTAGGATGTTTGGCAATTTCAGTCTATTTGGCCTTATCCTGTCAAGATATGGCCAAACTTCCACATTCTTAAAAAAAATTAGGGTAAACCCTAATTTGAACACACAAGTCAACTCAAAATCCCAAATTCCTCCCAGATTAGCCTGTAGACATCCTACGCGTAGGATGTCTCCTGGCTTAAAATTAATTTTTTTTCTGACAGGAATGCTCCTGATGCTCTGTAGATCTATCAGAAACACTCACAGTAACTTTTGGACTTCAATTAGGCTTTCAAACACACTTTTGCGTATTTTTGCGTCTTGTACAAACTTGTAATGACTTTACCAAGCAAGTATACATGCATGAAATGCTTTAGATCCTGAATCATGATGTCCTACTTACTCTACTCCTACCTATCATGTGAAATGGTGATAATGGTGTTTTTGGTTGCTTTTTGGCCTCTCCAGACTCTCAAGCTCTCCTTTCACCGCTTCTACCACTCCAACTCCTACTCTAGAACTCGACTACCACCTAAAACTACCTAAGTCTACCTCATCTACCTAAGTCGAAGGATCTAGGCCAGACACACGCTTCCTAGATTCCCTCTAAGACCTAGAGAGTCCTCCACCCTCTGATCTTATCTAAATGTAAAGCGAGACTCTTGGCAAGCCAAAAATCCCAATCCTCAAGGATTAGTCCCGGTCACCTACCTAAGTTTTTCGTCCCCGGCAACGGCGCCAATGTTGGACGGATACGCCGCGACGGACGTCAGCACAACGAGAACTCACCTAACATGTAATGTCATCTAAGGACGAAGATCGACCCGCAGGCACGTGGAAGCAAGCATAAGGTGTCAACCTACACTCGACCGACTCCTAACTAATTCCTACAGAGGTCTCTATCAATTGTCTAAGTCACAGCCTTCAAGAGTGCATAAGAGGAAACTTCCTACAACTCTTTCTAGAGCCGAACACCCATCAAACAATCTCGAAACACCATAGAGCTTGAAGGAGACCCTACTAATACCAATAGATCGCTCTCCCTAAGGTCTATGAACCAAAATAACGACCCAAAACACCTGGTGCAGAAACACGTAGGATGTCTGGCCGAAATTTGCAGGTCTTCGTTTCCAAAATCTAAAGTTCCTAATGTGTAGTTCTACTCAATGTGAATGCGTGGATATGCTGCAATGCAAAATCGGACAACGTATGCTCACCCAAACACCCGATGAAGCTCGTAGAAGGAGCTCGCAAAACCGGACCGTACGCGTGCAATGTAGGTATCGACGCGTAGCTCTCGTCGGGGGCAACACACTGCATTTCTTCGCACTCGATTCCGACCACCAGAGCACACGTGGCGTCAAGACGAAGCTCACACTCTCTCTCTCGTACACAATACGCTCGCTCATAGACTTCAAAACTTGTTTTAAAATGACAAAAGGGTTTTTCATTAAGGTCAAAAAGTGGTATATATACCTTACAATTTCTCAAACCCTAAAGTTCCAAAATCAACTATGTACTCAATCTAACTATCAAAACTGGGATACAATCTGGAAACTTCTGTAAGTCCCAATAATTACAAGGTGAAAATCAGCCTTTCCTTAATGAATGAATAATTACAACAATAATAATCCTCCGAGTAGTTACTGTCGTGGGGTGTGTCCAGCTTCTAACAGACCCATGAGCTTATACATTAGTATCATATGGCCCTAATGCCATAGGATCTCTTATCAAAATATAGAGCAACCTATGGTCCTATAAATAGAGGTTGGCCTAGGTGTCAATGTAAAAGGTCTCAAAGAGCATCTAGGCCATTCAAGGGTACCTACATTGGCAACATGGCAGCCCTATGTCCCTAGAGCCATAGGAACTCACATTACAATGAAGGGAAACCTATGGCCCTTGAGATTATACATCGGTACCCTATGGTCATCAAAATAAAGGACAACATATCTCCCTAGGTGAAGAGGGTGGCCTAAGTATCAATGTAAAAGCTCTCAAAGATCATTTAGGCCATTCAAGGGCACCTACATGGGCACGATGGCATCCCTATGGCACTAGGGCCATAGGACCTTTGATTGGAATAGAGAGAAACATATGGCCCTTGAGCTTATACATTTTCACCCTATGGCTCTAAGGCCAAAAAATCTCCCATTACAAACCAGACAAGCCTATGGACCTAGGGCTGACCTAGGGCTAGCAAATGGCCTAGGTGTTAATGTCAAATCTATTAAAGATAATTTAAGCCATTCAAGGTCACATACATGGACATTAGGAAGTCCTATGGCCCTAGGGCCATAGGATCTCTCATTACAATACAGAGCAACCTATGGCCCTTAATATTCTACATTGGCACCCTATGGCCCTAGGGACATTGGATCTCCCATGAGAATAGAAGGAAACCTATGACCCTAGGGCTAGAGGGTGGCCCAGGTGTCAATTTAAAATCTCTCTAACAACATTTAGACCATTCAAGGGATCCTACATATGCACCATGACAGCCCTATGGCCCTAGGGCCATAAGATCTCTTATTTGAATGGAGGACAACCTATGGACCTTAAGCTTATACATTGGCACTCTATGGTCCTAGGACCATAGGATCTCTAATCAAAATAGGGAACAACCTATGGCCATAGGGCTAGATGTGTCAATGTAAAAGCTCTCAAAGAGAATTGAGAAAATTCACGGGCACCTACATGGAAATCATGGTAGCCCTAGGGCAATAGGATCTCTCATTACAATATGAGGCAACCTATGGTGCTTGAGCTTATACATTGGCACCCTATGACCCTAGGGTCATATGATCTCTCATTAGAATAGAGGGAAACCTATGGTCCTAGGGATAGAGGGTGGTCTAGGTGTCAATGTAAAATCTCTCAAAGAGAATTTAGTCCATTCAAAAGAACCTACATGGGCACCTTGGCAACCCTATGGCCCTAGAACCACAGGATCTTTATTGGAATAGAGGGAATCATATGACCCTTGAGCTTGTACATTGGCACCTGATGGCCCTAAGGTAATAGGATCTCTCATTAGAATAGAAGGCAACGTGTATCCTACCTATGATCAACGCCATGTGTCCTAGAAACCATAATTAGAACCCCAATGGCCTAAATCCATAGAGTGCCAATATAGAGGTATATGAGTTTGCAGTCCCTTAGGTTTAGGAAAAGCACATTATGGTCATAGGACCCGGGGGGTTCACTATATCTAAAACCACTATATCACGTGCGTTCAGGATCTTTTTCTAAAATCCCTATTTTGTGAATTTTTTAGGAAATATAATGAACCCTTTTCTTTTAAATAGAAATATAATGAACCCTTTTCTTTTAAATTCTATAACTTTTTTTGAGATTTGTAAAAAACATATCCTTATGTAAATTTATTCCTGTAAATTTTAAGGGATTTAAATACACTTCTGTTGAACTCACGTGATAGGCCACATACTATGTAAGGTGACCCCCCCGGGTCATAGGATCATATGGAAAGCATCCTATAATTCTAAGACCAAATTGTGTCAATGTAGAGGGTCTAGAGGGTATAAAGTACTCTATGGTCCTAAGACTATAGATTTCTAATTATCTATACATAAAACTCCTTATGGACCTAAGACCATAGAAGGAATATTTTAAGCTCCCACACAGTCTTCAAGATACCTACAAAACTCACCCTATAGACCCTTAGGCCATAGGGTGAAACTTATTTTTCTTCAAGGAACATATTATCAACATCTTGTAGTCAAAGTCTACCATGCGGACATAATGCATGTTCTACGGCTAGAATTCATTGAGTTTTTAAAGACTCTACTTAGTGATTTCAATGTTGGGATATGGTCAGCTGCTAATCATACACATGTTATGGACATCATCAAGATTTTAGAAAAGGAGGCTGGAGACAAGCTTCCATTATTTATTCTTTGGGGAAAGAGTTAGTGTCAATCATGTGAAGAATCAAGAATCACTCACCAAGATAATCTAGGAGTAGAAGCACTTTTCAAACCATTGGCTATAACATCAATAAAATTTGGGATTGATGCAAAGAGAATGCTTAGTAGATTATGCACCATCAAAGGATGTGTTAATCTTGCATTGAATTGTATTTTTCTATCATCATCCTATGTTGATGATGAGGATAATATTCCCATTGGGATCTAATGCCATATATTCAAGCTCTTCATCATGTCAACGACATTTGCCTAGTTCTAGGCTACATAATGTAAGGAACAAGCCTTTTAATTACAAAATACAAAGAAAATCCTAACTCTCTTAGGCCAAACTTAGTCTCCATCTATTCACAACTATAAAGAAGGACCTTAGCCTTTCAAAAGAACAGAAAATATTTGAGAACTTTACAGAGCATTTCTGCCATTTGGAATCATAGAAACCTATGATCCTAGTTCCATAGAAAGCCAACATATACATACCATATGGTATCACAACCCACAAGCTTGAGACCATAAGACAAAAATGTGATCTAATTAGAACTCAGTATAGAAGGTATCCTATGACCGCAAAGACACTAAATCTTATATGTATATTGTGTTCTATTGTTTGTTAACCACGTTTTGATTTGTTGTGAGTTGGAGCGCAACTATTGAATTGATTTTTTGTTGTCATTCAAGGGCGTATTTTGAAAAATGTTTTGCTATTATAATGTCATAAATTAGAAGAGCTCCTTCTCAAGTTACATCAAGTATCTCATTCAAAGTGGAACAATGATTTGATCAGCTACCAACTTCTTTCAAGAAAATTAGAAAATTTGAGTTACCAAATAGGTTCAAAAATCAGTAAATTTTGGATTTATGAAGTGCATCCTATGTGAGGAGACACCACTCACTCAAGTAACATTGCTAATATAAATGTTGGGAAAATCACCAAAATACCCCTCTAAATTGTGGAAATTCCCAAAATACCCTCAAATTTCAAACATTCCCAAAATACCCTTATATCTATTTTGGTTGAATTGTTCAAGATTTTCTAATCTTTATTCCTTTTTGACAATTGAGATTCGTTTTTGCATGCTTAGCATGTAATTTGTCACTAATTACCTCGCAAAAAAGGCAATTATGTCTAAAGATAATGAAGCAATTCATCTCCAAAGCCTACATAATCAACTCAAATTCTAGATTTAGCATCTTGTATTGATAAACAATGAGTCTTCTTATGATAAGCTACAAAAAAAAATTAAGCTTTGGGAGAAATCTAATTTCACAACCAGGGGTATTTTGGGAATTTTGGAAAATTCGAAGGGCATTTCGTGAATTTATGACAAAATATTGGGGGTATTTTGGGAATTTCCACAAATTAGAGGGGTATTTTGGTAGTTTTTCCATAATTGTTTGATGCTCCTATCATTTTCTTCTTAGTACTTGTCTTTTTTGAGGTGATGAAAACTACCAAAATGATGTCGACAATTGATAGTGCTACAAAAATGGTGTTTGTTGAACACCCTCTATCTTGAAGATACTATACTAGATAAAGACCATAAATTTCATAAAATGAGTTGTTGGAAATCTTTGTATACAACCCATACAGATTTGGTGTAGTCAATTCATATGCTACTTGTTAGTCATATCAATGGTGTTTTTTAACACCTCCTGTTTTGAGACACCGCCTCTAGAATATTTATTAAAGTTTTAAAGCATGTATTGAGATACCATGTTTAGAAGCTTTATTGAAGATTTAAAGCATGTATTGATGAAAATGTGGCATGTTAATATAGATTCTTTGGCACAAACATATATTCTTTGACACTATGTCATACATGACTAGTTATGGTCTTAGGGCCATAGGCTACTCCATAATGTTCTTTAGGTTTTTTAATTATCAAATGTTAATTTGGGTGTTGTACATATCATAGTGTAGTTAAAACTTGAAAGTGTTTTAAAATTGGGACTAGCTATTTTCTGATCGTACTTGAGATTAGCAATTTTATGATAAGAGTTTTTTTTTTTGGGTGTCTAGATATTATATTTTTGGTTGGCACAATCAATATATAGGTTGCTTAGTAGCTAAATCATTTAGTGTGTTTTGACACATTATCTTTTTTAGAATCCATCTTTATGAATTTTGAATGATGGTTTAGGACATTTTGATCCCGTATCTGCATAATTTGTATTACAGTCCACTGACTATTTCAAAATTTATACTTACAAATACTCTTCAAAATGCTAACTATGTACATTAATATGATTCTTTGTATCTACTAGTGTGGTGCCAATGATGTGTGATGTGTGCATGTATGTGTGTGTGTGTGTGTGTGTGTGTGAGTGAGTGTGTGTGTGTGTGTGTGTGTGTGTGTGTGTGTGTGTGTGTGTGTGTGTGTGTGTGTGTGTGTGTGTGTGTGTGTGTGTGTGTGTGTGTGAGTGAGAGAGAGAGAGAGAGAGAGAGAGAGAGGAGAGAGTCAGGTTCATCTTACAATTGATAAAGATACAACTAATTGAAAGAAACGCTACAATGGAATTCATCAATATAGATTTCAATTGAAGGAAATGTTACACCCAATAGAATTCATCCAAGTTACATTGACACGATTTGAACTCAGCCACTTAGCTCTCTACAAACAATCTCTTTTTCCCTTTGTTGCATTACTTTGCATCCACCTAGTAACAAACAAAATTGTGTGGGCTCATTGTCCGCAGTCTCCTCCACTATGTCATGCCGGAGTTGAAAAAGGTTGGATTTATCCCTTATTGTGATCTTTGTCACAAGGTTGAGCTCTTTATCCACCACCTCCACATCTATGAAAACGTTGTTCCCGAAGCTTGTCGTCTCTTGATTAGTAGGTGCAAGCTAAGACCATCTTGCAAAAAATTTAGAGCACTTGTACCAGAAAGAGATGAGAAGTGATTGTGTGTCGATCAGGTACTTGGACACCAAAGTGTCCAGTGCAATCTGACAATGAATGCCATCTACCTCTTTGTCATACCACCCTCTACCAAGAAGCTTCTCACAAAAGCAAGAATCTAGAGATTTACATACTAGCATAGTCTTTGCCACATATATGTGGCTAGTGTGAAAAATATCCACAAATAAACTTATAGGACAAAAATTAGCAATCTTCACCAATTTTGTGGGTGCAAAGTTTTGGAGGGACCCTTGCACATCCCTTAAAAAATGTCTCCAGAGAGCTTCACTCACTATTGTGTCTAGGACAGGCCAGTCCATAGAGTTTTAATTGGTAGGGAGAGGGAGCTTAACCAATGTACCCTTTTTATTCCTCTAGTTGAGCTGGTACAAGTGCTCGTCAAAGAAAATGCCCTCATCTGCAAGGCTCTTGCTAGATTGTCTAGCATATTGTAAAACACCAATGTGAGCATGGATTACAAATATGAGCCTTGCAATACAGTTCATTGGCTCACATTCCTCGTACGAAGAAGGATAGACACTTGGAAGTGTAATAACCAAAAGTAAGAGACCACTCATTCTAACATCTGAGTAGAATTTAGAATATAGGACCTCCACTGTTTCCGATATACATTTACAAGAGGGGCATGCCTTATACATTTACACAGCTTATGGGCTAACCCTCCTGAGGGTTCTTTGTTATTTTGTTTTTATTTATTTTGATACAATTCTACCTCTTCAAAAAGAAAAAAAATTATGAGACTAGAAAGGTCTCAAAGAAAGACTACAAAAGGAAGGCTAAGAAAGCACTTATAGTTGCATCGTGGTGGGTGATGCAACATAATGACATTGCCACCGTGGGCAATCACATTAGAGTGAGTGTAGACATGTTGAACTTAAACCTCCTTCACAATCTTCTTGCCAATCTCCACTTTGAAATCTATCACTCATTCTTTCCATGCAGAACGAAATAGGTTTGTTGTAGAGGAACTTTTCCTCCTTCTTGGCTGCATGAAAACCCAAGAATCTTTGCAAATCATCTTCTCTTGCCATTGACTATCTATAGTGATGGAGTTTGAGATGGAAATAGAGCAGATGTTAATTCTTGGCCTCCTTGGTAGACTAATGGTGAGGTTAGCTAGGGAGAGAGTACAACAACCCCTAGAGCTTTTTGGGTGGGAAGAAGAAGTAGAAGAAGTCATGGTTCTTTTTCAATGGAAGAAGAAAGCCTGAACTTGCTTGTAATGGAGGGTGAATCACTTTTGGACCCTTCCTTAATAGAGGAATAACTTTTTGTGGTGGGAGTATGATAGCTTTTTGTAGCTATCTTTCAATACCTTTATGGCTATTAGATTCCATCTACAACGGGTCCACCTATGGATACCATAAAAACGGGATGTTACCTCATGTTTGAGCATTTTTTTTTGTATTTCTTGATTTATTTTAGCTATTTTCTATGTTATGTTTCCTTGCTTCTCATTGGACGCACTTGCTTTTCTCTGTCTTCAATATGGGCCTCTAAAAGGCCTCCAAAATCTCTTGATGAAGAGTAGAGCTTCACCCCCATGTCCCCAAAGTTAAGAGGGTCTCTCCTTTTTATTGCAATCCATCACCCATGTTGATCTCTTTGTATTAGTCTTCATTCCATGGTACCTTTCTTTTGTTGTAACTTTGGTGGGTATCTTCAACCTATTCTTGGTCATTTTGATACTTTGTTTCACACTTGAATGGACACTCTACTTTTACTTGTTTTTTGTCTTAAATAGAAGGCAAAGTTATTTGAAGGCCTCTAGGTCAGTGAAACAAGCGTTGAAAGAAAGGAAATAAATGCTTTGTTACACTAAGAGATGTAGGTTGGGAATCTGTTTGAACTATTTAGGGACCATTCCAATAAGTTTATAGAGCACAACTCTTTTTACAAATGTCAAGCAATGCAATTTAAGGAGTGTCTATGTGTATTCCTTGAAGATGTGGTTGTGTTTGTTGATTTTTCGACAGCTAAATGTTCACAAAACAAAATAAAACAAAATTCAAGCAATGCATTGGTTTTCTAGCCAAGTGACAATTTTTGTTCAAAACACCTATGTGCGAATTGTATGTAGCATCCAAAAGTACTATCAAATCTATATTTCAAATGATAAGATCCATGACACTCTTGTTGTTGAACATTGCTTCAAGATCCATCATGGTTGGTTGAAAGAGCTACGTATCCCCGTCAATGAACACTGGGTGCATGTGTTCCAAAAATGTGACATCATAGCTCAAAGCTAAAGGCACTTATTTTGTAGCTTGCTATGGGACACCGATTGACTAGGTTGAAGATGACACATCATTTCTCACAATTAGGTTATGCGAAGGGTGAACTTGATGGTACAAGTGATGTTATCAAGGGACATCTTGCTCAAGATCACTTCAAAATGAAACATGTGAATTTACAACATGCAGTAGATGTTGTTCCTTCTTGAGGGAAGCCATGTCAGAGGGGGCTATTGCCACTTATGCATCTAAGTCACATCCAGTTACTCCAATTTTTTGGGAATTCAAGGAGGGCGATGTGGTTAAAGCATCCATTGAGAATGTAAGGTTACAGAAGGTTCACATGGTTTAGGTTCAGATGCTTTGAGTGATGCACTCTATATTGATTACAATTTTGTTATTGTCACTCATCATGAAAATGAGGAACTTACTAAGTTATATGATCTGAAATGCAAGGTAGAACAGAAGAGAACCCACACTATTGTCACAAATGTTGGGGGAACTATTTTCATACTGGAACATACATAGTCATGAGTACTTGGTATGCACAAGCAAAAGGAAATCCCTATGAGTTCAAGCTCTTGATGTGTAAGATAGAAGCTATCTTGCAATCACACTTTATAGGATCTATTAAGTTCCCAATGCAAAGGGTGGTGCAAATGTTTCAGAAAGAGTGTTTAATATGGTTTCCTGGTATTGGAGTTTTTTGTTTCTCAGTAGTTTGGGCGATTAGTTAATATGCCATTTGATCTAGGAGGGTGCTATGATGCCTATGGTTTGTGGAAGACTACTTTTGTGAGCTACAAAGTACGAAACTAATCAGTTATTGTGTTCATATACTCTACTGAAGAAATTTGTTTTGAGCTATCCATACAATCCTGGAGGTGTTTTTCCTGACAATCAAATGAAGTTTGGGTGTTTAGTGCTACGATGTATATAGTGTAGGGATGATCTGGTACAAACTTTTTGTGTGGAGAATTTGATGTAGTTGGCACATGCCAGAGGATCTGCAGGTTTAGAGGGGATGAATGTCATGCCAGTTTGCATGCACGGTGAAAAATAGAAATCAACAACAAATTTGCAATTTTCTAGATTGGGTACAGTTGCTTGGTGTCTCTTTGAAGGACATGCCTACAAAGTTTCTAGCAAGTGCTACAATGGTTGATTCAGATTCTCAAGAAAATTTGAGGAGGAAGAGAGCTAAAAGAAAGTAACTCTTTCTTCTATTCTAGTGAAGGATATTGACTTCAGTCCCAAGAAAAGAAACAAGAAGAGTAGGTAGTTTTTGTGCACAAGAGGACAGGGATCTCTCATGCCAAAAAAGTGCTAATTAAGGGGGTGAAATTTGACAGAAAACATTTTTGGAAACACAACCCTACTAGAGCAAGGAAATAAACCTTACAGACATTGTTGCCTCTCACACGCATAGCCAAATTCCGCATCATTTAATAGATCTTTAAGTTTTGTATTTTGATTTATTCTGGATCACTGCAGAGAATAGGAGGAGGAAGAAGAGGAGTCGTGGAGTCCCTTGGAGGAAGAAGAGGATTGGTGGACTCTCTTGGATCTCTCACTTAGAGAATGAAAGGAGGGAAGAACAAGAAAGGGTGACTCACATCTCTCTCTCTCTCTCTCTCTCTCTCTCTCTCTCTCTCTCCCCCCCACCCACCCACCCACCCGCCCCTCAAATCTAGAGACGGAGGCCAACAAGGGATCTCCTAGACATTTTTGGGAAGAGAAACACCAAATTTCTATGTTCAAATTAGAGCTTGGCAAACCAAAGCGCTTCCTATTAGGATCAATCTTACAATCAATTGGGTTCGGGGTTTCTTGTTTTGGGTTATTAAATCTAGGCATACACCGACAATGGAGTTAATACAACCAACGTGTGTCAATGCCAAAAATGGTGTAAAATGGGGTTGTCAATACTAACAGAGGTGTGCTAGAATGTCTGAGAACGTGCGAAGACCTAGGGTAGGCAAGGGGATCCAGATATGTATGTCTTATATGGTTTCACATACCAAAGTGTGGGGATTTGATGTTATATGAATAAATTGCTTAAAGTTGAGTGAAATGCATGTGGAAGAGTGAATTTTGTGTTCCTTGATGTGCTTTTTGGTCTTGTACAAATGGCTCATCAATCGAAGCCTAGGTGTGCAAGTTATGGCAAGGTGAAGGTCAAAGTGTGTTATAGCTCTGTATCGGGTGGTGTACATGCCATGAGGGGTTCGATGGCTTATGAGGTTATATGATAAGAGCATTGAGTTTTATTTCCATGCCGATCTTCTCAAATCCCAATCGAAGTTCAAACGGCCTAGTTATAAGCATTTGAAATTTTTTGGAGGGTTGGGTCCGTACCATTTTTACCTGCCTTGAGATGCACGCACCCGAAGGTTTTTTCAACCTTCCAAGGACTTTGGAGCTCATATGTGAGATTTGAAGCAAGTTAAAAGTGATGATTTGCCCATCGGAGTCATGAGCATAATGATATCACCAATAGAATGGCCAAGGAGTTTGGTGGAAGAATTTGATTTTTGCCTGTTTTGGGGCACTCGGTTCAAGACCCAAGAAATCTTGAAATGATGCTTGGAGGATGGAGATCCAAGTTAGGAACGTAAGTTTTTTAAAGGTCCAAGCAGCTTGGAAATCATATATGTGAAGCAAGAATTGCAATCATGAGAAATTATGTCCAAAACTAAGTGAGTCGGGAAGTTTTTGAAGAGCTTGGAACCTTTGTTTTTGGAGGATGGAAAACAATTCACTCAAACACCATTCGCATAGGTGATCATGTATCAACACATAACCTTTTAGGACTAAGCAAGTGCAATCCAATTACTAAAAAACATAATGAAACATACTTAAAATTCATAGTGATTTGACAAGTCCATATGGTAACTCCCCTTTGTAGCACCTCTATGTAGTATGTAGTAGACAACTTAGTTTCTAGAGTTGCGCATAATGAACCCTCAAGACATGATAATGGTGATCTAAAGTGATATTTTAGCACGTCTAAATAATCTTAAGAGTTGGTTCATTGGGCTTTGATATCGGGCAAGTCTACATGGTAGCCCTCCTGTGAACCGACGACCTACAATTTAGATTAAGCTTTAAAGAAAAAAAGCAAGTTGTATATTAACCATAACTCATCACATAGAACGAATCTGGACATGAACCATGAGAAAGAAAATTCACTAAATGATGAGGTTGATACGAATATCAAAGGGGTTGTCCTAATTCTTAGCAGTCTGACCATTTACTTGAAAAGGACAACGTGCATACTTTTTACATGCTCATGCTAGAATATACACACCATAAACATACTTTGGCATGATAAACATAATTGGAAAGAATTAATAGCATACAAGTGAAGTGGAGCATACATCTAAACTAACATAATATGGCGGAAGGGGTAGCCCTTTACATGTGTCACAATCTGTGACATGAAGGCTAAACTCCAAAATAGAGAGAAGCCCATGTGCACACGATAAAGAGGAAGAGAAAAAGAGAGAGAGAGAGAGAGAGGTCGCCGAAGGTGGCTGGCCGTACTAGTGCCTATCTGTAGGTGGCACCATCAATTGGAAAGAAGTAACAGCATACACTTAAGGCCAGCCCATACATGCCTATGTGTAGGTGACACCATCCACCGGTTACGTGTTTTTGATAAATGAAGTATGTGGGAGATGTAGAGAGAGAAATAGAAGATGACTATTAAGAGTAAAGAGCTTCAAGTATCTTCACTTGAGGGCTAATTACGGATGTTTCAAGTATTCTTGCATTGTCACAAGAGATCCATAGAGAGTACTACATAGAGGGTATACCAAAAAGGTGCCAATGAAGAGCACTATCACCATGAAAAGAGAAGAGATGGAAAGAAGATTCTTCTTCTTCTTGCTTGCCGCGAAGATAGCAAAGAGTGAAAGTACATCATTGAGGGAGTGAGACCACGGAAATTATGATGGAGAGAGAGAGAGAGAGAGAGTAGCAACGACAAAACTGCTAGAGGATATACCATCCTCCATAGAACTTATATCCACAAAACCTAGTCTTACATCATCATCCCATACAATGTTCCAAATGCCCTTTGCAACACAAACATGCTACATCATGTGTGCCCCAGAGTTGGTAGTTGACCCCATTCAGTTTGTTCTCAGTAGACAACACGCAAAAAACATCATTGTTGTCAGCCATGGCCGATGACTACACCTGATGCAAGAATTGCTTCTATCAAAGAAAAATTGCACAAAACCAACGTTACCTATATAACACAACCCACATTAGATTACAAAGTTCTTATTTTGCAAAAATTATACTCTCAAAAATCTATGAAATGGCTTGTGCAGTACTACTAGTAGTGGAAATAGAGATTGAAATGAGCCAGAATCAACATTTTGATAGCCCCAATCTTACGCAAAGAGTATGCCCCTCTATGAGCACTCACCAAAAATCACCTCAATCAAACAACATGAGCCTGAACGTTGCTTGAAATTGTGCCCTCGATAAAGCATGGTTTGATACCAATTGTTGGAAATAGAGGTACAAGAATGCATGTGAAGATGGAGAAGATGAAGGAGAAGCTCAAGAGCACACAACACAGGAATCAGTATTAGTGAGTATTCGAATACAAAGACAAAGCTTGCCCTAGAGTGATGGGTGTATATACAAGCCCGCAGGGGGGGTGGGGGGCGGGGACCTCCTAAAGAGGGAAAATCGTGCCTCGATGCTTCTAAGTGTGTTCAAACACATTACTACCATAATATGGTAGCAGAGTCAACTTCAAGAGAAAACAACCATAATATAGAGAAGACATGTTACATCATGTATGCATATATTGTGTAGTTGTTCCTATTTTATGTGTCCACAAAAATAACATGTGTAGAATAAAAGGTCCACAAAACAAATGTGTGCTATATAACACAAATTACACAAGACTACGAAGTGTCTATTTTGCAGAAAAATTGCACTACCACAAAGCCTGCAAAAAGGACAAATTAGCTTTCACAATTCTGCCATTAGTGAAAATGGAAAGTGAAATGAGCCCAAAGCAAAACTTTCAAAACACCAAGCTATAGAAGGTAATATGAAGTCTATGTCTCCTTGCAAATATTAATCAAACATGACTTCAATTTGAGGAGGTGAGCTAGGAGTGTGTTGGGGACACTGCTAGCGAGACTGGAGCCTGCTCTGATACCAATGGTTGAAATAGAGTTGCAAGAATGCACAAAAAGCTTTGAAAAGAAGTTCAACAACACCCAAGCTTGGTGATGCTTCTCGTGGATCTAACTTTGAAGCTTAGATACCACCTTAAGGGAATGCAATGATACACATACACCATTGAGAGAGAGAGAGAGAGAGAGAGAGAGAGAGAGAGAGGAGAAGAAGAAGAAGAGAATTTTTAATGTTCTGGGAAACTATCCCAAGCGACCTCAAAGATGTATCCTACGAGAGTTCAAATCAAGACTTGTTATTCAAGAGGGAAATGGAATAACCAATCTACCACACTTGGGCAGATAAAGTGTATGTCACTGATTATAGTAGAGTGTGGGTTTGCTCGCCTTCCTTGCCAGTGTCTGTTGCAAGAGTGTGAGGCGAGGCCTACAAAAATCTAAAGAAGGGCTCCGCACTCATAGTTGTTCATGGCGTCCATGGGGATGTTCATGGTGCAATGCATGCATTTTGGCCTTTTTGGTTTTGATAGGATCTGGTTTTGGGCGTTCATGCAGGTTTTTTGAGCCTTCTTCTGATCTCCATGGGCTCGTCGCGTTGGTTTTTGACTGGGTGTTCGATGCATGGCAGGCAGGTCTTTCTCTTTTGCTCTTTCGGCTTTAGCTTCTTTCTATGTGTTTGCAATGTATGGGCTGCTCCCTTTATGCCTCTATCACACATGTCTGGGCGGACGTGTGTGCAAGTGAGATGGCGAAAAGCCATTGGTCGGCTACGGCGTCTGCCAGAGAAGAAAAGCAGCCGGCTTCACCCCCTCGCCCAACCTTGGCACTGTGCGGACATGAGCAAAAGAAGGCACGCGAAGGATGGCCAATGGGTGTGAGCTGCACACCTTCCTCCACCGCGGCTGTGGAAAACCTATTTTTAAAGGGCATATGGGCACACTATGAGATTTTGAAAGGGCCCTTTCAAAATCTCATAGTGTGCCCGTATGGCCTTTAAAAATAGGTTTTCTAGTAGTCGATTGTGCAAAGAATTTTAGAGCACACCCTCACTTTTGACTTGTGAACCTTCTATAGCAAATTGTAATGGCGTTTTTGAAATGTAGGGGGTGGTAGAAGGACCCCCTAAAACTTTTGTGCTATATTACCTCATTTCTGTGAGTATTGCAAAAACACAAAGTGACCCCAACACCTTTGTCTTGGCTCAAAAAAACTCTCTTGTCTTTGTTTTGATTGCAATTGTAGTATCAATTGCCTAATTGCATGTGTGTGTTGATGCAAGAGATCCTCTATAGAGAGAGAGAGAGAGAGAGAGAGAGAGAGAGAGAGAGAGAGAGAAAGCTATGGTATGATCAAGCTGTGGTTTTTGCAACACATCAGATTGACTCTTGGACAAATTGAGCCTACTTCCCATAGGCAACCTCGTTCTGATACCGATGTTACACCACCATGGCTACACTTAGTCCGCAAACCGGTATTACAACCATTAATGAGAAGGTGAGAGTAGTCTAATTGGATTCTTTTGTCATCATAAAACCCATGGAATACATATAAATGTTTTCCAAGCTGAATGACATGGGCAAATGTTTGAAAAGACATCAACAAACAAAAAGAAAATGTTTGAAATGATAGTATCTTGATCTAAAATGCATCCAACTTGAAGCCACTAGATTTTAGAATTTGATTCACAACAGGAGACAGGGATTCTTGTGTGTGTGTTTGTGTGTTGGGAGAGGGGATATTCGGAATAACTTGGATGCCGCTAGGAATTGAGCTTGGGTCTTTACCTTGCGAGAACACACACGGAGTGTATGTATGTGTTGGTATAAGACCTTGCATGACTTGCAACCTCCTACATGTACATCAACCACTTCTATAAATCACCTTGTTTTGCCTTTTTTTTTTTACCGACAGTCCTTTATAGTAATGACTAAGAATGAAAATATAAATTATTTTCAAGAGAGGAGGTTCAAAAAAGGCTCAAAAAAGCTCTGTGAAAATTCTTCATGCATTAAGTTTTAGAAATAAAACCATCATGATTCTGCTTCAAGGACAAATATAGAAATTAAAGAAATTTTGAAGCACTCGCCACGATTGTTCATCAACCCATGTAAAAACTAGATTTTCATTGAGTGATTTTGCATATTTTCATTGGCGAGACTTGTATCGAGCAAGGTCGAACACATGTGCGCCGCTCATCGAAAGGGTAGCCATGAGAGAGGTATGAGGTCATGCATTGTCATATGTGACCATAGGGAGACTAGTTATAAAAGATGAAAGCTTTTAGTAAAGGTTTTTTGACACGAGCTGGGTTAAGATAACGAAGAGCATAGCATAAGGCCGTGTGTGAAAATAGATGACATGTGGGTCAAATAGTACCCTTCCACTAAGGAGCTCGAAATGATTGCTTCGTAGAGATTTTCAAACGGCTTGCACTTATATAGCTCGCTGCCCTCACTCTTGTGTGCAAAGGGTTTGGGTGTAATAACCTCAAGAAGTCCCATCTCCATGGACGAGGCATTGTGGGTGATATGTCTCTCTCTTGTTCTTGCACTCACATACCCAAACTCTTCTGCATTGGCTGATAATGCCATTGATTTGCAATGGCTTGTTGTAACTGCCCCTCCACCACCTTTAACTCCTCTTCCACCTCCTCTGCTCATTTCGCCTCCACCATCACCTCCTCCTCCACATAAACCACACACTAAACATCATCCTCCTCCCCCCCCCTTTCCGCCACCCCCCACACCTTCACCTCCCCCTCCTCCAACAACACCGCCACTGCCATCACTGCCCCCTTCTCCGCCACCGCCACCGCCACCGCCACCTTCATCACCTTTTACTCCTCCTCCAAAACGTATAAAGAATCGACATCCTCCCCCTCCTCCCCTACCAACTCCAACATTGTCACCTCCTCTGCCATCATCACCTCCCCCTCCTCCACCACTGCCACTGACACCACCTTTTCCTCCTCCTCCAAAACACATAAAGAATCGACATCCTCCCCCTCCTCCGTTGCCAAGTCCAACATTATCACCTCCACTGCCCCCTTCTCTGCCACCACCACCATCTCCGCCCCCTCCTACACCATCACCTTTTCCTCCTCCTCCTCCTCCGAAACATATAAAAAATCGACATCCTCCGCCTCCTCCATTGCCAAATCCAACATTATCACCTCCATCGCCCCCTTCTCTGTCACCACCACCATCTCCGCCCCCTTCTACACCATCATCACCTTTTCCTCCTCCTCCTCCTCCAAAACATATAAAGAATCGACATCCTCCGTTGCCAACTCCAACATTACCACCTCCCCCCCCTCCACCACCGCCGCCGCCGCCATCACCTTTTCCTCCTCCTCCTCATATAAAGAATCGACATCCTCCCCCTCCTCTATTGCCAACTCCAAAATCATCACCTCCCCTGCCTCCGTCGTTGCCATCATCACCTTCCCCTCCACTCACAAAACATCCTCCTCCTCCTACTCCTTCCCCTCCCAACCATCACCCACCGCCTCCAACAGCACCACCCCCACCACCTTCCCCCAAACACCATCCCAAGCATCACACACCTCCTCCAACACCATCAACATCTTCACCTCCCCCACCACCGTCTCCCAAACACCATCCCAAGCATCACCCACCGCCTCCCACAACAACACCTTCACCTCCCACGTCGCACTCGCCACCGAAAAAATCCACTCCAGCCCCATCTTCACCACCTCATTATTCAACTCCACCCGCTCCACACAAATCACACAACATTTCTTCACCAAAGCCACCAAAAACTCATCGTTCTCCACCAACTTCACCTAAACCACCACCATCTACCTCTCATCCTCACCATCCCCCCCCTATCAAACCACCGAGGGTACAACCATCTCCGCCCACTACTCCAAAACCCCACAGCCCACCACCGTCACAATCACATCACCCTCCTTATCCTCCCACAATGCAGCACCACTCGCCCTCCATTCCTCACCCGACACCTAAACATCCTTCTCCTCCAAAAATTCCACACCATCCTTCAGCACCCAAAACCACCAAAAACCCATACAAAACCACATAGTCCTCCACCCATACCAATCACGCTTCATCCACCACCATGGGCTCGAATACAACCACCACCTTCCCCTAGCAGATCAGCACAGAAACATACTCCTAAACAGCATTCAAAGTCGCATGAGCACTCACATTCGCCGCCAAAAAGACATCATCATACTCCGCCTGCACATCCAAAAGCACATGACTGAATTGCATGTGCAACATGTATTTGTACATTATGTGGGACGGCTAGTAAGGAAGAAGATGCCTGCCTAAGAGTGTTAATGTACTGGGTCAGGCTTCTAGAAAGGCAGAGCAGGCAAGGCCTGCCACCCCTTCTCATTACTAACCCTTGTTACCTGAGTTACAAGAATTGGCTTTTGAAAATCTCTCTCTCTCTCTCTCTCTCTCTCTCTCTCTCTCTCTCTCTCTCTCTCAAAAACACACACACAAACACACGCAAGCTTCTTGAATCTAGATTTCTTGGCAACCTCAGTATAATCCTTAAGAATCCCAAAGTGATGTACCTGCAGCAATTTGGCAGGGTTTGGCCGTACTCACTGTTTGGTCTGATCTCTCTAAACGGGGATTGAAACCCGACGATACCAGGCACTGCAAAGGTGCGAAGCTCATTCAGAAGTCATCATCTACTGTCCTGTTTACATTTCAATCAATTCTTGTTCGTCGTCCTCAAGTTCTGCATACATGTTTAGCATTAGCTTGTAGGATGCAATTTCTCTGCTGCTCAACCCTACCACACTTTCAAAGGCATGCCTACCAAGTTCTAGGTTCCTCCACTTCCGACTAGCACCTAATATAACATGCCAAGTCACAAGATCAGGTTGAAAAGGCAGCAGCTCGAGCACAGCGACGGCCGTGTTGAGCTGGCCTGCACGGCCAAGTAGATCAATTATACAGTTGTAATGTTCATGAATCAGAAAGAAGCGATAATTTGTGTGCAGCAGCTGAAAACACATTTGCCCCTCCTCTAGCAACCCTGCATGGCTACAAACAGTAAGAACGTTCAAATATGTAAGCTTGTTGGGCTCCACATCCTCCTCATGCATCCTCTCAAGCACATGTCTTATCAAATCGCATCGCCCACAACATGCAAAACCGCTTACCAGCGCATTCCACAAGACTAGACTCTGAGCAGATTCCTTGTTAAAAGTTCCCAAAGCTTCTGCAAGCAAGCCGGATTTTGCATACATGTCCAGCAGAGCCTTTCTAATGAATGTATTACCTTCAAGCCCCTTGGCAATGACCTCGCCATGGAAAAGTAGGCCTTTGTCCACTCTACATAAGCTACTGCATGCTTTTAAGCTGAGCACAAAGGAGATGGCATTAGGAGAGATGAACTCAGCCTGCATTTTTTCCCAACAACTCAACACCTCCTCATCAAGCCCATGCTCTGTGTGACCTGCCATAAGAGAATTCCATGAGACAACATCTTTTACAGGCAACTCAAGAAAAGCTTCCCATGCTTCGGCAAGCAAACCAAGCTTGGCATACATAGCCACCAAAGAATTGCCAACTAGAGAATCTCTCTCCAATCCTTCGCACAAAATACCTGCATGTAGCTTCAAGCCTTTCCTAATATCTCCTAGGTTACCACATGCTTTCAAGCCGCACAAACATGAGATCTCATTAAGATCTACTCCTTCCATTTGCATTCTCTCCAGGCAGACTAACACTTGCTCTGCCATAGAGTATTCATTGTGGCCTAAAATGATAGCATTCCACGCAGAAACTGATCTCATAAGAAGATCATCATCATGAACATGATGCGCTTCGGCAAAACAGCAACACTTTACATACATGGAAATCAAAGCAACTCCAAGACTAGAATCATTCTCAAGTCCTAGACTAACAATCCTCATGTGAATGTTGCAGCCTGTGTCGATTGCTGCAACACTTGCACAGACCTTCAAGCTACCAACAAGCATTGAAGAAGGAAAAGTCGCGCCACTCAAGAGCATTTCTTCAACTTGCAGTAGAAAGTTTTCAGCACCAAGGTTGTGTTTACTATACCATGATGCTGAGACATTACATGAGAGCGCTAGCCAAGCGGGTAAGTCAGCAAACACATTTTGTGCTTCCAGAGGCAAGCCAATGGTTGCATATGTATCTACCAAAGCGCTTGCAACACGCATATCTGACTCCAGTCCATCTTTGGCAAGCTCGCAATGTACTTGAAAGATTTTGTCTGTTCTCCTAGTGGCGCAACTGCATTCTATAAGGCATACATATAGAGAAGCATCTGGTGACACATTCTCAGAGTACAATGTTGTAAAGCTATCCAATGCTTCTTCTATCAGCCCATGTTCTGCATAACCAGTGATAAGAGCAGTCCAAGAAACAACATTGTGGGCCCGCAGTGTGTTGAAAACTTGCTGCCCCTCATCAAGCCAGCCAATGGACATGTACATTTCTACCAAAGAGCTGCCAACAGATGGATGTGACTCAAGGCCCAGTTTAACAATATCAGCGTGTAGATTGTGACCACTATTGATATCTCCTAATCTGCTGCAACAACTTAATCCACATGAAACAGTGACATGCGTAAATGAAAAACCTTGTGATTGCATCTTGTCCAAGCAACTCAATGCCTCCTCACATCCATGCTCAAGGTAGCCAGCCAACAAAGCGTTCCATGAAACCACAGTCCGGATTGTAATAACATCAAACACTTTCTCAGCATCCTCAAGAGAGCCACACTTCATGTACATATCAACCAGTGTGTTGCTGATAATAACACTGCCCTCAAATCCAAGTTTGATAGCAAAATTATGAATATCTCTGCCTGCATTCACATCTTGAACCATACTACAAGCTTTCAAACTACCAATCAGAGATACCACATCTGGCGACAAGCGAGTATCTTGCAAGAGTTTGAAAAGGTGTAGAGCCTCCTTGCCAAGCCCATTATCAGTATAATCCGTGATAAGTATGTTCCATGAGACTACATCATGGGCAGGCAGCTTCTCCAAAACCTCCCATGCTTCAGCATATGACCCACACTTCACATACATCTCAATCAAAGTGACACCAATAATTTGATTGTAATCGTGTCCCCTTTTCACAATCTCTGTATGCAACTCTTGACCAAATTCAATGTTCTTTAAACCAACAGAAGTTTTCACAAAGGCCTGAAATGTATAACAGCTTAATCGAACATGGACAGCATGCATTCTGTGAAAAACGTCATGGGCTTGTTCAAATTTGCCCCTATCATTGAAACCATGCACAAGAGCTGTCCATGAGTTAACATTTGGCTGATGCAACTCATTGAACACCTGTTGGGCGATGTCAAAACTGCCACAATCAACAAGAGTAGGCATCATGTAATCTCCAACGTCTCCATTGGCTCTGAAATCATCATTGTGAAGAAAATATGTACATAATTGTTTGGCATGCGTAGAATTCTTGCTTCTTCTGCAGACAAGTAAGCTGCAAATAAAGTCATATGCAGTGGGTAACCTGGCAACTCGTTCAAACAATACTAACAAATCCTCTGTGAGCATTACACTTTTGTAGTGTGATAGGTTCAACACTCATCATGTGAGACTAGGAAGGGATACGAGCAAGCACATGCGCATCCGCATATATGGATCAGTCTGGCCCATCTTAGTTTTCTGCTTAAGCACGGCGGAAACCCAGCTAGTCAAGAAGAGGACCGTAAAAAAGTATCTGCATAGTGAAAAAGAACTTACCTTAAACAATGCCCTGCGTATAAGCAACGTCAACATATGGCAAGGGTGGGCGATGGTGGCGGTCCAGATGCAAGGCCATGGGTGATGCATGGGATGATTTGGGAGGCAAGCAAGAGCCCTTGATGAAACTCTCCCTTCTTCACCAGCCCTTGGGCAGCATCCCAAGAGAAATTCTGTAGTCTTCATTGGACTTCCTAGAACTCAATAGCTCGCGAGCGACAGTGAAGAATTAGCCTCACGCGTCACATGGAGGGAGGATCAGCGAAGGCGACGGATTCTTTTAATTCGTTTATATCTTCTGCGTGGTCTTCTCATGCCTCAGTGATTGCAAAAGAAGTCGACTGATTCTTTACCTTGATTATGTAATAGCGTTTTGGAGAACGCTGGAAGGAGAAGTAGTCCTTCCAGCAGGCCACCTGGAATCACTTCACTTGAAGGGGAAACCGAAAGAAAGGGTGGACGGGCACTGCACAGAAATCCAAGCCTAATAGTGGAGATTCAAGCAAAGGCAACCGCAGGAAAAGCAGTGGTCTAGTTGAGAGAGAGAGAGAGAGAGAGAGAGAGAGAGAGAGAAAGAAGGGGGGGGGGGGGGGGGGGGGGGGGGGGGGGGGGGGGGGGGGGGGGTGGGGGTAGCTATGCCCCTCCACTGAACATCATGTCCAACCGTGCGCCTTGATGAAACTGAGGCCCTTCCTAGAGGAGCCTCCTTCAGTTGTGCCACAGCCAATCCTGTGGTGTTCCAGCCTTGATCTCTCATCCATTCTACCTTTGCGGTCCTTGTATGCAATATACAGATTTGGGTTTCGATCAGTTGGGCTCGCCTCAGCAAGAAAACACAGGTTTGGCCTTGCAGAAGCTCCACAAACATTATATGCTTGCTTAGCAAGGTAGATTCGAGAGAGAGCTTTTAGTCATCAACAGAATTATCTGTGCGTGTCAGTCAGTCAAAGGAAGACATGAGAGTTTGCAGAGGACTTTGAAAACTTTTGAGTAGATCAAGAATTTGTAGGAGAGACTTCACTTGCATGCACAATAAGGGCTTTGCAGGTTTGAATTTATGGATTTGTGCATTGTGCTTGTTCATGAGTTGAGCTGGAGGCCTAGGATGACTTGAGCATTATCGAAAAACACGGTTACTTCATATCGTCCAAGTCGCATAGCTCATAGTAATCTTTGAGGGGACTTCCACGACTTCCACGTCTACATGAACTAGCTTGCAAGCCTTTATAGAATAAATCTTATGATGGTTAAGGACTTCTTTACTGAATATGGTGAAGTGAATCGCTACCAACTCCTGGAAGTCATTGGAAAGGGCAGCTATGGGCTTCTGTGCTTGGCAATTGACACATACACTGGAGAGAAAGTTGCCATTAAGAAGATAAATGATATATTCGAGCATGTTTCTGATGCTATTTGAATACTCATAGAGATCAAAATCCTTCGATTCATGCAACATCTTGACATTGTTCTACCCCCTTCTCCTCGTGATTTCAAAGACATTCATGTGGTTTTTGAGCTAATAGAAGCTGAAATTTACCAGGTCATCAAAGCTAATGATGACCTCACACAAGCATTTCCAGTTCTTCTTGTACCAGCTTCTGTGGGCCCTGAAATTTATTCATTCAGCTAGCATATTTCATTGCGATTTGAAGCCAAAGAATGTTTTGGCTAACTCTGATTGCAAGCTCAAATTATTTGATTTTGGATTAGCTGGACTCACATTCACTGGCTTGTCATCTGCCATTTTTTGGACAGACTATGTTGCAACAAGATGGTATCGGGCTCCAGAACTTTGTGGTTCTTTCTATGCAAAGACTGATCGATTAATTTGCAGTACACTACTACAATAGACATATGGAGCATTGGATGCATTTTTGCGGAGCTGCTGACTGGAAAGCCTCTTTTCCCGGGGAAGCACGATACTGTCCGCAAGATTGGAGAACTTTGAGAGCGTGCTGGCGGCGGCCCAAGGTCAAGGTACCGCCCCCCTCTTTCTACTTTTCCTTTCCAACTGAGACCCTATCCTTGGTCATAGCTAGTGCCCAGATTGTGTCCGTGCTGAACCAGTCATATATAAGTCTTAAGACATTTGATAATTTTGACCATTATTGAGGGCTTCTATCGGCGATCGTCCAACATGGAGGCAGTGTTCAAAGAAAACCGGTCTTTAGTGTATTTTTAAAGGACAAAAATTGAAAATTCCCAATTAGTTTTGAGGGCCGCCTTGAAGAAAACTGTCAAAATTTTGAGGATTTCAGTGTAAAAACCAATAAAAACCAGCTTAGTTTCTTTTAAAAATGGTAGATTTTCAAAGCTCTCCTTTTTTCCACTGGTTCCTAAAAAGGTTTTTGGTATACACTGCATGGAGAAATCCAGCCCATCCATGGAGAGTGGACAAGAGGTTTCGACTCAAGGGGGTAGCTGGTTTTGGAAGGCTGTAGGATAACGACGCACATATGGAGCATCATGTTTAAAAGCTTTTGAACTTAGCAACTATTGATGCCTAACCTTTTAGGCGGGGTATCTAGCACCTACAACAATGGAAATTTTGTTGCCTTTAAAAGGTCAAATGATGATAGTTTGTAGTAATTATGTGCATTGTAAAATATTAATATAAACTAATAGTCCATTTTAATACTTGGTTCAAGTGGTGGTACCAGTGACATATATGTGTATTGTCTTTACATGAGTAGCTCATTTTAGTATGTAAACTTTGTTCTCTCTCCGAGCGAGAGAGAGAGAGAGAGAGAGAGAGAGAGAGAGAGAGAGAGAGAGAGAGAGAGAGAGAGAGAGAGAGAGAGTTGCAGCAGCTCTGAACATGAGGCCCTCGTATTGCAGCTCTGAACATCGCTTGGAAAGGAGATAGAGGTTTCATCAAGGCTTGTCACATGTATCAGATTGCCAGTCTCAACGGATCCTTTGCAGCAACAATGTGAGGTTCTAGAGAGCATGGTTTCTACAAACACTCTAGTCTTTTGCACATTCACGAGAGGCAACCAGAGTTGATTAGAGCCTCAAGCCCATACAAAGAGAGTTGGAGCGCAACAAATAAACGTTATTAGGAGCAGGAGCGTGATTCTTCAACCGTCAGACGCGATAGGAAATTCAGTTACGGTAGCAAATGTGGACGTGAACGGAGGAACTGAGGCACTATGCAAGAGAGTCCGAAAAATTATTGATGCCCAACAAAGACAATTTACTGCATCATGGCAGTCTTGAATGATACATGTCTTCATAAAACATTGGTAATAAGTTTTTCTTTGTGCAACTACAATATTTTTATAATAAGAAAATCCCTCCAGCACTAAAGGAGAATCATAAGTCCCCCTTCAACACTGGAGGGGATAAAAGTGGCGGGGGAAAGGCACATTCCCTACGGTATTATTGTAATGTGGAGAATGGTGCCAACTCCACACCATACGTATATATCATGCGTATGGTTTTTTTCTTTTTTATGGGCACAAGCATCGCAATGCACAAAATGCATTGCGATGCACAAAATGCATCTCTCTCCATCTTTAAATATAATAATGCGAAAATATTAACTTCCATACATCTTTTAATGTTAAATCTCATTTGTGATGCGAGGTCGTAATGCTTTTGGCGAAAGCTTCGAAAGAGATGCTTTGGATCCATCAACACAAGCTATGCCAGGTGGTAAATTCCACATCACTATCATTTTTTAAATTCTTATCATATGCACAGTGAGTAGGAGTTACCAGTTGGGAAAAAATTAAAAAATCGCCCATGGGCCATTAGTGGAAGGGGAAAAGGGAAGGGTGAGAGATTTTTCTCGAGTTTTTCTCAGAGGTGTATAGATGTTCTGAAGGAGAGGAAATTATCTTTAAAGGGAGGTGAGTTTTGAATGCAAGCAAATGGCGAAGGGCTACTATAGGTAGGGGTGGACTAGTCGTCGTAGGGGTAGAGGTGACTCAGGCGAGAGGAGAGGAAGCGATATACAAAGGAGGTGATAAAGTTTGAGAAAAGCGGACAAGAAATATACAATCAAGGCAAACTAGTTTCGAAATCCATTAGTGTCGCGAGATAAGGGATCGGATTTCCCAGTAGACGAGAAATCGATCGTGCTTTGATACCACTGTAAGAAACTTGGACACCCCAAGTCAAGATTCTACCGCAACACAACAGAGATTCACTTCAAATTTATTCACAAATCACAAGAAAGTCGACACGGCATGGCATAGTTCCATGCCAAGAGATATTGGCCCCAAAGACTGGCGCCAATCTTTAAGCAAAGTACAACAGACCCGTGGGTGCTCGCTCTTAGACTCTACATCCATATGCTCTACATAGTGAGTCCCTAAGGTCACTTATAAAGAGTTTACAAGGGATGCTATGCAGAGTGAGCCCCTAAGGTCACTTATAAAGAGTTTACAAGGAAGGCTAAAAGCAGAGCCCCAAAAGCTGCCAAATCAAAAGAAAAACTGCCCCAAAAGCTGCCAGTGCTAAAAGCGAAAATCCGTACGCTGCCAACGCTAAAGCAAGAAATCTGTACATTGCTATCGTGGACATCCCCATCAGCCTATCAACTCATTACCTTGGCGTGTGTGCCACATCAGTATGCGTTTGTGTGTGGGCATTGCCACGTCATCAATTTGTGACATTGACCTCCACGGCCAGCTGGCACACTTCTTGGCGTCCACTCTCCCGCCTCGAATGTTAGGCCTGTGTCACACTGGGGCAGGCAAATGTTGGCCATGCCTAGGTGACTGACTCTCATTTGCGAAGGAAAAAGGAAAGGATGGCCTGCAGCTTTTGCCAGAGGGGCGGGCAAGAGAGCCTGGCCAACTTGTGAGGGAAGCGGCCAGCTACAAGGCCAGATGGCACACTTCTTGGCGTCCACTCTCCCGCCTCGAATGTTAGGCCTGTGTCACACTGGGGCAGGCAAATGTTGGCCATGCCTAGGTGGACGACTCTCATTTGCGAAGGAAAAAGGAGAGGATGGTGTTGGGGTATAAAGCCCAATGTGGTCGCCCAGGTAAGTGGGCAGGCCGCCAGGAATGTACACATGTTCTTTTGTAAAAACCTAATAAGAACTCACTATGCTCTACACATTACAGTAGAGCGAGTTCACCATATCGTCGTGCTCTTCTTCTCGCACTCTCTCTCGCGTCACACTTCCGCTCGTACTCCTTCAACTGGTATCAGAGCTCAGATCGAGGCTCGGGGCAGCACTGCATGAGGCTAGAGTCACCAACTCAGATTGGAGTGAAATTCGACAGGCGAAGACACGGCCCCAAATCTCGTGGGAGAGCCCGAATGGCTTGGTGTTGTCAGAATTTCATTCTGAGGTCATCTCGGCCAGCGTTCGGCTTCGACAAAGGTCTGCGCAAGCCATTTCGACTACGTGGTCTCGACGGGTGCAGATCCGACTCTGCAAATTTGGGGTTTTCGGCCTACAACTGTAGGTGCTGAGGATATTGAGACTCCCAGAGTGTTGATTTGTGGCTGTCTACACATCGAAGGACGGCTCACAGTTCTTGGAGGCATGTCACATACGACACAGGCGCATCTACACATAGACTGTAGGCGACATCCACTAGTTCATCATGTAGCTTGTGTTTGCTGCTTGATATTCCAGATTTCATTCTGACATTGCAGGTACTTCCACATGGGATGTATTGTCAGAGATGATGTATGTTTGTTGAGGGTTTGCTGGCTGTGAGTCACGCAGCAAACAATCGTCGAAGCGGTTACAGCATACAGTGGGAAATTTGTGGATGTATGACTTTGTGGGAAGTCTATGTACTGTCAGATTTACTGTAGCCTTTGTTGAGGGTCGAGTGAGGTTTTATTGAGTTGGGGGATTCTCGAATGTTGAGATCCTTTCGGTGATACATGTCTTGGAGCGATCCCTCGAGCACCCTTAGATAGGTAGCTAGGATGTATTGACTGTGAGTTAGACAGTTGGGATTGCATCTTTGCTTTACTGCCGTTGAGGCATTGTCCCAGTCTATGCTTACAGGACAGTGACAGGACAGTGAGAGATAGTACAGGTGCAGGATAGGTTTACCCGCAGCTTACAGTGTCAGAGAGACAGTGTTTTTTGAGCTGTTTTTTGGTCTGTTTTAGTACACCAGAGCCATTTTACAAAGGAGACTCTGCCAAAATTTCTGCAGAATCTGAAGCTTTCTTGGTTCATTTGATAGGTTGATATTGGTTCAGAGGTCAGTTTACAGGGGAAACTCTGCCGAATTTTTCCCAGGAAAGTAAACTACTGTGAAGCGTAGCTATGGCTGGATCACAGGACACTGCTCTTTACAATATCAAGAAGCTGGATGGAACCAATTTCCCATTGTGAAAGCAGCAGATTTGGCACGTGTTGGTACAAAAGAAGCAGATAAAACCTATAAAGGTCAAGGGGATAAAACCAGAAGATATGGACGAAGATGAATGGAGCGAAATGGATGAATTGGCACTTTCTACCATTATGCTGACTTTGGCAGAAAGCGTTTACTTCAATGTAGCAAACGAGATGTCGGCTTATCAAGCATGGTTAAAGTTGAGTGATCTTTATGAGAAGCAGAGTGCAGCTTCACAGGTATACTGGCTTAAGAAGCTTGTTGACTTGAAGATGAAAGAAGGGACACCTATGTCCAATCATCTGAATGAATTCAGCACAATCTATATTCAGTTGTCAGCTCAAGGTGTCAAGTTTGATGAACCTGTTAGAGCTATGTTCCTGTTGATCACATTGCCGGAAAGTTGGGACACTTTTCGCACAGCTTTGAGTAATTCTGCACCTCCAGATGGTTTGAACATAGCAGGTGTAGAAGGAAGTCTGCTTACTGCAGAAACCAATAGAAAGACAATGGACAAAGGCAAAGGAACAGCCTTAGTTGTCAGGGGAAGGACCAAAGAAAAGTACAAAGCTGGAAAGAGGAATCAGTCTTGTAGCAAGTCCCGCAGTGCTAAAGGCAAGAGTGACATAGAATGCTACCATTGTGGCAAGAAAGGTCACATGAAAAGAGACTGCAGAGAATGGAAAGCATAAAAAGGCAAAGAGAAAGCTGAAGACCATGGTGAGAAGAACAAGTCCTCAGTGAAGATTCAAGAAATAAATGTGACAAACACTGTTGCAGAGGATGACAGTCTAGTGTCAGGAGACATCTACTTCTTGAAGAATACAATGGACTCAGCTCTTCTTACAACATCTGATGGAAATGCACTGAGTGACTCGATTATAGACTCAAGGGCATCACTTCATGTGTCTCCAAACAAGGAGTGGTTTACTTCTTATGTGACCACTAAAGATCATGTTCGGCTAGGCAATGAGCAGACATGTGAGATCTTAGGTGTTGGAGATGTTCAATTGAAGTTTCAGAATGGCTCTTCTTTCACGCTGAAGAATGTGCGACATGTTCCCGCAATTACAAAGAGCTTGATCAGCACAGGTTTACTTGATGATACTGGCTACGTCACCACTTTTGGACACAACATGTGGAAGATATCCAAGGGTTCTATGACAGTAGCACATGGAGTAAAGTCTGGAGGACTTTACATGATTTATGTATCAAATGTCTCTAAAAATGTAATCAATGTAACCGAGCAGCCGAACGTTTCTTTGTGGCATAGCCGGTTAGGACATATGTCCAAGAAGGGAATGGAAATCTTTTCTCGTTCTGGTTATTTGCCTGGCTTTTCATTTAATGATTTTGAATTCTGTGAACATTGTCTGTATGGTAAGCAAACACAGCAGCCACATAAGCATAGAAGCAGTAGAAGAGATACACAGTTGGCACTTGTTCATAGTGATTTGTGTGGACCTATGCCTAACCTATCTCTAGGGGGAGCTTCTTACTTTATGACATTTATAGATGATTACTCGAGGAAAGTATGGGTTTACTTTCTCAAGCACAAGGATGAAGCGTTTAGTGTTTTCAAAACGTTTGTGACACTTGTGGAGAATCAGAGTGGCAAGAAGCTTAAATGTTTACGCACTGACAATGGTGGAGAGTATGTTTCAAAGGCCTTTCAGGACTTTTGTGAGTCAAAAGGTATAAAACGTGAACTTACTGCTCCTTACAATCCTCCTCAAAATGGTGTTGCTGAGAGGATGAATAGGACCATACAAGAGAAGGTCAGAAGTATGTTGTCTAATGCACAGCTGCCAAATGGGTTTTGGGCTGAAGCTGTATCAACATCTGTTCATCTTGTAAATAGATCTCCTAGCAAGGTTTTGCAGAAGGATTCAGTGCCAGAGATGGTATGGTCAGGCAAAATGCCCTCATACAAGCATCTCAGAGTCTTTGGCTGTGAGGCATATACTCACGTTCCAAAGGAATTTAGGAACAAACTTGAGCCAAAGAGTAGAAAGTTCATCTTTCTAGGCTATGGTAATTCTGGTGAGATGGGGTACAGACTTTGGGATCCCGAATCCAGAAAGGTTATCCGCAGCAATGATGTTCACTGTAATGAAGCCAAATATCATTCTAAACCAGAGAGGGTTGAGGAGATTAGAAGAGTTGTCTTCCAAGAAGATGGACCTACACGTGCAAGACAAAATGTCAGGGCTCAACAGGAGCAAGGACAGGATAGAGTGGAACCACAGGTTGTGGCTGAGCCTGAGCCACCTATTGTGCGTAGATCTGGACGTGTCACGAGACCTCCTGATAGGTTTGTTCCATCTATGAACTATGTCATGTTGACTGATTGCAATGAGCATTCATGTTACAAGGAAGCAGTGCTAATGAAGGACTCCGGGAATTGGCAATTGGCCATGCAGTCAGAGATGACAGCTCTGCATAAAAACAAGACATGGAAGCTAGTTAAATTACCACAGGGCAAAAAGGCTCTACCTTGTAAATGGGTTTACAGGTATAAGATCACCGCTCATGATAGTCAGTCAAAGTACAAAGCAAGGCTTGTTGCCAAGGGCTTTAAGCAAGAACAAGGCATTGACTTTGATGAAGTCTTCTCTCCGGTGGTCAAGATGACTACATTGAGATGCTTTCTTGCATTGGTTGCCATATTAGATTTGGTGTTGCACCAAATGGATGTCAAGACAGCGTTCTTGCATGGTGATTTAGATGTGGAAATTTACATGCAGCAGCCAGAAGGGTTTGTTGAGAAAGGCAAGGAAGATTGGGTATGCTAGTTGTTAAAGAGTCTTTATGGCTTAAAACAATCACCGAGGGCATGGTACCATAAATTCCACAAGTTTATGCTTTCTCAAGGCTACAAACGTAGTGAGTTCGATCACTGTCTATATACAAAGAAGGCTAAGGATGGGAGTTGGCTGATCCTTATTTTGTATGTGGATGACATGTTGATTGCTGGCAAGCACTTGGAAGAAATTTCAGCTTTGAAGTCAAAGATGGCAAAATCGTTTGACATGAAAGACATGGGTGAGGCAAGTCATATACTTGGTATGCGCATTGAGAGAGGCAGATCAAAGAAGTTGATTTGGTTATCTCAAACAGAGTATATTGACAAGTTTTTGCAACGTTTCAATATGGAGAAGGGAAAGGCATTGAGTGTTCCATTGCCACCATATGTGAAACTTAGCAAACAAGATTGTCGTGTGTCTGAGGAAGAACAGGCTGAAATGGATAAGATTCCATATGCGTCTGCAGTGGGTAGTTTGATGTATGCAATGATTTCTACTCGCCCAGACATTGCATTTGCAGTGGGAGTAGTAAGTCGATACATGTCAAACCCAGGCAAGAAACATTGGGAGGCAGTGAAAGGAATATTGAGATACCTGAAAGCTACAAAGAGTATGCGTATATGCTATGGGAGTCAGGAGCTAAGTGTAAAGGGTTTTACAGACTCAGATTATGCAGGTGACTTAGACAACCGAAGGTCTACGTCAGGGTATGTCTTTACATTGGATGGTGGAGCAGTATCATGGCGTTCTAGATTACAAGATTGTGTTACTCAGTCTACTACAGAGGCTGAATATGTTGCAGCATCAGAGGCATGCAAAGAATCAATTTGGCTTAATCGACTAGTAACAGATTTGGGAATCAAAGAAGAGATGCCTGTGTTATATTGTGATAGTCAAAGTGCTAAACAATTGGCTCGCAATCCAGTTTATCACTCAAAGACAAAGCATGTGGATGTGAAGTATCATTTCATCAGGGAAATGCTCGAGGATAAGCAACTTCAGCTTGTCAAAGTTCACACCACAGAAAATCCTGATGATCTACTTACAAAAGGACTTCCTTGAGAGAGCTTTGCGCATTTTCGCAAGCAGTTAGGTGTAGGGTAGTACATCACTTCTGTACATCTCTTGTATATTAGCTTGTATAGTAGCTTCTCTCACACTTAAAGTACCACATTGGACTTTAAGTGGGAGGATGTTGGGGTATAAAGCCCAATGTGGTCGCCCAGGTAAGTGGGCGGGCCGCCAGGTATGTACACATGTTCTTTTGTAAAAACCTAATAAGAACTCACTATGCTGTACACATTACAGTAGAACGAGTTCACCATATCGTCGTGCTCTTCTTCTCGCACTCTCTTTCGCGTCGCACTTCCACTCGTACTCCTTCACAATACAATTCTTTGTGTTCCTTCACGACTAGCTCTTGCTATGAAGATGAAAGCTTCATGCACTAAGCAAAACACTTAGTAAACACAACTTGAATTATCCCCGTTCTCAGACCCAAGACCTCACACACCTTCGAATATGGTGAGAGCTAGAAGGGTATGAGAGTATATTGAGAGGAAGAAGGAGTATCTTACGAGAAAGATGTACATGTCTTCACATAATCACTCATATTAGCATATCTTTAGCTTGGTAGAGGAGATGAGCATGCATTGAAGCTTGGCTCTTGGTTGGATTTGCATCCACAAGCCAAGAGTGTGTCGATGTAGGCTTCTATCTCACAAGCTTCGAGTAGGTGATGAGCTCTCCATTAAAGCTTGGGAAGAGATAGTCTTCTCTTTCTTCACACATGAGATTTTGTGAGTGTGTGTGTGATAATGCCTTGCAAAAATCAGCCCCCTCTCTCTCTTGGGCGAGCCCTCTTGCTATTTGCTCTTGCAGGCTCCCCATTGGACCTCCCCAAGTCAAGCCAATGGCTATTAAGCAGCATAAGTGATAGCCTTCTGACATGTGTCCCCCTTTCCCCTTTTGTGAGAGCTTTAGGTAAATTAATAATTAAACTAAACTCTCATCGGACCCCTTTGCCTCCTAGCCAATAGGAATCAGGCAATCCATTGGGCTCCTGAATGCTCATTGGACCCCTTGGGAGACTGTCCAATAGTCTTCTAGGAGACTTAATTCTCATTGGTTCTTTTATTAAGTGTTAATTAAACTAGATTTACTCTAGCCTAATTCTCATTGGTCCACCTCCAAGGCCATCCAATAGGAATTGGGCACACCTTCTGGGCATCTGGGCTAGGGAGCTGACATGTGTCCCTAATTCTCTTTGTGTAAAGGGAGCCTGTGTGTGTGACTTTCTCTCTCATCCCCTAGAAGAAGGGCTCGCCCCCTCCCATGTAGGGATATGCAAAGACTTTTTAGTTACACACAAAGCATCCAATTTCCCCTAGGGTTGACCTTTGGACACAACCTTTGAATTTTGGAACCTTAGCATTTTGGAAGTCTTAATGGGCTGAACCCGAGGGTCTTTTTAGCCCATTGTTGCACATGGATCTTTTGCAGATGGCCCCCCCTTTGGATCCCTATTTTCCCTCCTTTGGATCCCTACTGTGGCCGGTCTACTAGCTTAACCAATATTCTAGCTTTTTCTCCCCTGGAACTTCCTCACATTAAATGATCAGTTTAATATGAGAAAATCATTTAGGAGAATTAGATATTGATTATTATGAAATTACCTCTCTCTTGAAATCATAGTCGTCCTTGACTATGGTGTAGAGAAGATAAAGCATATTCATGAGTCCTTTTCTTAGCCGGTAGAGGATCCCTATGTTACCCTACGACATCATTCCACAATGGATGACTAGTCCATTTGGCGCTTGAGAGCCTGAGGCTGCCGCAAACATGTCTGCACATTAGTCCTATCAGTCTTCCATAGTAGAGTGACAAGCTCTACTTGGTGTTTGGGAGACGTCGTCTCCGCAAAGTTAATCTAAGCATGCATACTACTTCATTTTTGTGCACAATAAAGAAAAAGAGAGTCTTATAAGACAAAAAAACTTTGATCATTTTTAACATTTTGTACATTTGCTTACTCTTGGGAAGCAATGTAAGCATTGACAAGGTTTAGGTTATCCTTTAATTGTATGCCTTGCATCCATCTAGCATCTTCAAAAGGATAATTCTTAAACTTATTAAGATATCGTCGGATAGTCTTACCACCTCTTTATACCTTGTCTTCATGTCGGAGAATGGACTCGGGCTGCAGCACCTCCCCTTGGTCCTCGATCTCCGGTGGGTCTTCAATAGTTGGTTCTTGAGGTGGCTCTCCTTTGTAAGGCTTTAATAGGCTCACATGCAAAGCATTGTGTATGAGCCAATGATTGGGCAACTTGAGTTGATAGGCCATCTCATTGATTGGCCTAAGAATCTGGAAGGGACCATAGTACCTTTTTGCTAGTTTAGCATAGTACTTTTGGTGGCCCGTAGGATTCTTGCCTGTCGTGTGCCTTAATCGAGCCTTGGGAAACTTTAACAAGACCCAATCGTTTTCTTTAAAGGCTTGGGCTCTTCTGTGCTTGTCAGCAGCAGCCTTTTGCTTTTGCTGTGAGATAGAGATAGCATCCTTAATCTTGTGAAAAGATTCTTGTAAGTCTCGGCTATACTCATCTGCAACGAAGATCTTCCCATGTACCTTAAGTAGCGAGGGAATTTTTTATCTTCCCTCAATTACCTCGAAAGGTGCTTTTCCCGTGGAAGTATGTACAGTGTTATTGTAAGCATACTCCACTAAGGGTAAGTACTTCTCCCATTGGGATCTTTGATCTACTTCCGTTACATAGGCTTTTAGTAGATCGAGAATTGTTAGGTTAGCTATTTCACTTTGGCCATCCGTTTGTGGATGATAGGCCGAAGAGAAGTTTAGCCTTGTTCCTAAATTCTCAAAGAGACCCTTCCAGAAATTACTGGTCATTCTAGGATCTCTATCCGACACTATAGACATTGGCAAGCCATGGTACTTGAAAATTTGTGAAATGAAGAGGGTTGCCATTTGATGGGCTTTGATAGTCTTTTTGACAGATATAAAATGAGCTTGTTTACTGAACCTGTCTACTATTGTCCATATTCCCGTATTCCCATGGATAGACTTAGGCAATCCAAAGATACAATCCATGGATATGCTCTCCCATGGTGAATTAGGGATTGGCAAGGGTTGAAGCAATCCAAGTTGCTTCCCTCTATCAAATTTTGTCTTTTGGAAAACCACACATGTAGAAACATACTCTTGTATGTTCACTTTCATGGTAGGCAAATAGAAATATGTTTCAATTCCCTTTAAGGTAGATTGAATCCCTCTATGCCCCACATACGGTGGAGCATGAGATTCATACATTACTTTCTCACGTAGTGAGTTAGTAACGCATAGTCTATTGCCATAGAGAAGATAACCATTTTGTAAAGTAAATGGTTCTTTTTTCTTCCCTAATGCAAGGGCTGAAAGCACATCTCTAAAATCGGGATCAATAGCGTACTCATCTATCATTGAAGATAGATCATTGTGAGTTGCTATGGAAACCGCATTCACTCTCGGCGGTCTTGAGAGTGCATCAGCTACTTGATTATGCTTGCCAGCAATGTGGGCAATATGAAAATGAAATTGCGAAAGGAAATTTGACCACCTCATTTGTTTGTCGGAGAGCTTGGTCTGCGTCATGAAGTACTTAAGACTTTGGTGATCCGTTCGCAGAATGAAAGGAGTCCCCAATAAATAGTGCTTCCATGAGTCTAAGGCATGTAGAACTGCAAGGAGTTCCTTTTCATATATTCCTAGAGCTTGCTCAACAGGGTCGAGCCTTCGACTCTCATAGCCTATGGCGTGCCCTTCTTGGAGTAAAACAGCTCCAAGGCAATCACCACAAGCATCACATTGGACCTCAAATGGTGTTGAGAGATCCGGTAGTGTAAGCACAGGTTGAGAGATAAGCTTTTCGAAAGCATTGTTCTCCTTAGCAGACCATGTGTACCTAACGCTTTTCTTTGTTAGGTCATGTAATGGTCCCGCAATTTGTGAGAACTTTTCTATGAAGCGTCTATAGTATGCACAATACGTGTAAAGCTTCTTAGTTCATGAAGATTCCTTGGTTTAGGCCATCCTTTTATTACCTCTAACTTTGATGGATCCATTTGGATGCCGTCTTGAGAGATAATGTGACCTAAATACTGAATCTCTTGCAAAAAAAATTCACTTTTCTTTCGATTAACATAAAGTTTATTCTCTCTCAAAACTTGAAATATTACCTGGAGGTGTTGCTTGTGTTCGTCTAATGAATTAGAGTAGATGATAATATCATCAAAGAACACTCCAGTGAAGGTTCGATGAGGCCGAAACAGCTTCTCCATCAAGCGGTTGAATGTGGCTGGTGCATTGGTCAAGCCAAAAGGCATGACAATGTATTCGTAAAGACTAAATGTGGTGCGAAATGAGTTCTTTACAATATCTTGATCAACTATCCTTATCTGATGATAGCCACTTTTTAGGTCAATCCTACTGAAGTAGTTCGATCCTTGTAGCTTATCAAATAGGTCTTCTACTCGTGGAACGGGAAACCTATTCTTGATAGTGATCCTATTTAGTGCTCTATAGTCGACACACATACGATATGTGCCGCCTTTCTTTTGCACTATAGCACCGGTGAGCAAAATGGAGATGAGATAGGCCTAACCATGCCCTTCTCAACTAACTCATGCACTTGCCGCATAATCTCCTCTTGTTGAGCTTGAGAAACTCTATAAGGAGGTTTGTTAGGCGGTGAACTTGGTGGAAGAAGTTCAATTGCATGGTCATCATTACCTCGTTTAGGAGGTAGCTCACAAGGGATGTCGTCAATAAAAACATCTTGAAACCCCTTGAGAAAACTGGATAACTCTAATTCCTTTTGGTTGCTTTTATTTTTCTAAAGCATTAGGTTCATTTTGAGAATCTTTAACAAAAATCATGTACACGGAAATAGAGCTCTTTATTGACTTGTTGAAAGCTGGTGTATGTACAATGGGGATAGTGTTACCCATTTCCTTAGCATCTATATACATGTCTTTTTCCCTGAACTTAAAGGAGATTCTCCTTTCAGGAAATTTAACATCGGCAGCCAGGCAGTCAAACCATGGTGCCCCTAGGATTACATCCTCATGCTTGAGAGGAGAGATAAAGAAGTCCTCTTTGTCCACATAGCCTTGTACATGAAGCCTCAATTTCCCGATTTAGGGAGTGACTGAAGCTTCTTGCCCCTTGAAAGCACTGTCTGCGGGGTAGGACATCTCCCATCTCGTAGGATTGTATGCCTAACTTGGTGGCCAACTCTATAGATATAAAATTGTGAGTAGAACCAGGGTCAAAGAGAATAAAAGCATCATGTTCTCTTATCTTTCCCCAAGCATGGCATAGAGGAGATCCTTTGTGATGAGTTTGGTGAGTCTCCTCCTCTTGGATTTCAACCAAGGAAGCTCTAGGAGGATCTTGACGATTGTTCTTTTGGGGACAAGCGCGGTACGCATGCCCTTGTTCGCTGCGCTTGAAACACCGGTTATGCTTGCGATAACGCTCAAGCTCTTCAGGAGAGAGTTTGTTCTTACCTTTGTAAACTCCCTTCTCTTTAGCTTTGTTGGAGTTGCCCTTAGGAGACTTTTGGACATTGTCCTTCCCCTTAGGCTCATTGGAACCCTTGTTTTCCGGGGGCTTATTATTTCTTTTAGCCCCCGTTTGGAAATTGATTCGTGAGGCCACCATAGTATGGTGTATTACCGCCGATATGGTACGTGGCCTTTGGGAGTTGACATACTCCGCCATTTCTTCGGTTAAGCCCGCAAAAAATTGTTGCTTTTGCTCTCCAAAATCCAACTTTTTGAAGACAGTGGCTTTGAGTTGTAGGTCCCAAAACTTGTCTACATATTTGTGGATGGATTCATTGGGAGAGAGCTTTAAGCTTCGCTATTCGGTGAGTACTTTGTCTTTGGCATCGGTGGCCAAAAACTGCTTCATAATGGAAGCTCTTAAAGCCTTCCATGTTCGTGGAGCTTCACCGTTGGCTCGTAGGCTAGACCACCATTGCGTGGCGGACTTTTGAAAGTGCATAGATACATGGCGTAGCTTAGAGGACTCCGTGAAGCCCTCATCTCCAAACGCCGCATCAAATTGCTGGATAAAGGCCAAGACTTTTTCCGTAGCACCAAAGGTACCATCATAGGTAAGGAAAGAGATGCTCTTACCTCCCTCTTTGAATTTCTTCAGCTTGGATGACCTCTTACATGCGGCATAGGATTTCCTATGGCCTCTTCTTTTTGATGGTTCAAAGGTTGCATCATCACTTTCTTCAGAAGGTGAAGAATTTGAAGAAGGTGGAGAAGAGGGTGACCTCTTTCTCGCCTTTTTCTTGTCTTGATCTTTGTTGTCTTCACCATCACTTTCATAAGAAGAAGAGGATGAAGAAGATGGAGAAGAGGGTGTCCTCTTTCTCGCCTTTTTCTTCTCTTGCTTTTTATCATCCCTCTTTGAATTATGCGTGGAGAAGAGTGTGATGGTCTTCTCCGCTTTGGTGGTGATGGAGAGCGTTTAGCCCTCCGTCTTCGTGGAGCCATCTCCGCCGAGGTGGCGGGAGACTCACTTTTTTCTCGTTCCTTCGATGGAGGCTCTTGAGTTCTCCTTTGGGAAGGAGATGCATCATCAAGAAGTAAATTCTTGAGCCCTTTGTAGGGATTCTCTTCTTCTTCCCGAATCGGAGAGAGACCTCTTTTGGGAGTCTCACAAGGAGGCTTCCTAGGTGTTCTCTCGTCATGGTGATGAGCTTGGAGAATCCCATGAGCATGGAGCTGCCGTTGCACTTCACTTTGGAGAGATGGATTGCCCATGGCTTGTTGAAGCCTAGAAACAAGATAGTTAACAAGCATTGAAGCATCATTAGTAGCTTGCTCATGAGCAAAATCAAAGTTATCAACATTAATTTCACTCTCTTTACTATTGTCAGCCATTCTATCAAATTTTAGGTGTAAACTTTTTAGGTGTACTTTGGCACTTCAAGCCCTAGTTGCTACTCCTCTTTACCCCTTTAGAAAAAGCACTCAAGCTACTGTACCCGCGGCTCGAATACCATTAATTGCAAGGAATAGAAGAGAGGGTCTTTCGACACCAAAACAACACCGGTTCCTGTCAAGCTTCTAATAGCTCAATAGTGGTTAAGCCGTAGGCAAGCCCCGTAGGACTCCACTATTAAGACCATAGCTCTCGACGGTGATGCCCTGTTAACTGCACAAAGGCAGGCGCACTGCAAGGCTGAAAAATCCCTATTCTACTTACTCACATGCAATTAATAATACCAACCATTTATAGCTAGCTTGAGGACCTCCCTTCTTGAGCAAGAAAAGAGAAACCTTGTGCTCTGATACCAATGTAACATTTAATGGTCTAAAAACTTATGTGTAGCGGAAATTAGCATGAACATAGTGGGCATTTCATTAGAATAGATTCCTAATGAGAATTACAAGAGTGCTTGGGTGGAGAGGGCAACAAAAAGCATAGCACGTAGCTAGATAGCATCAACAATACTTTCAAAAGAGAGAGAAATTAAGCTATTGACAACAATTGAGGACCAGATTTGCATGGAGCCGGTCCCCCCTCCAAAAGGCTTTGTATTATGGTTTCTCCCATCAAGAGAGACATTGTACAATATGTTGGGGTATAAAGCCGAATGTGGTCGCCCAGGTAAGTGCGCGGGCCGCCAGGTATGTACACATATTCTTTTGTAAAAACCTAATAAGAACTCACTATGCTCTACACATTACAGTAGAGCGAGTTCACCATATCGTCGTGCTCTTCTTCTCGCACTCTCTCTCGCGTCGCACTTCCACTCATACTCCTTCAACTGGTATCAGAGCTCAGATCGAGGCTCGGGGCAGCACTGCAGTAGGCTAGAGTCACCAGCTCAGATTGGAGGGAAATCGGACAGGCAAAGACACGGCCCCAAATCCTGCGGGAGAGGCCAAGGGGAATGGTGTTCTCAGAATTTCATTCTGAGGTCATCTCGGCCACCATTCGGCTTTGACAAAGTTCTGCGCAGGCCATTTTTGACTACGTGGTCTCAACGGGTGCATATCCGACTCTGCAAATTTGGGGTTTTCGGTCTACGACTGCAGGTGCTGAGGATATCGACACTCCCAGAGTGTTGATTTGTGGCTGTCTACACATCGAAGGACGGCTCACAGTTCTTGGAGGCGTGTCACATACGACACGGGCGCATCTACACACAGACTGTAGGCGACATCCACTAGTTCATCAGGTAGCTTGTGTTTGCTGCTTGATATTCCAGATTTCATCCTGACACTGCAGGTACTTCCACATGGGATGTATTGTCAAAGATGATGTATGTCTGTCGAGGGTTTGCTGGCTGTGAGTCACGCAGCAAACAACCGCCGCAATGCTAAAGGCAAGAGTGACATAGAATGCTACCATTGTGGCAAGAAGGGTCACATGAAAAGAGACTGCAGAGAATGGAAAGCAAAAAAAGGCAAAGAGAAAGCTGAAGACCATGGTGAGAAGAACAAGTCCTCAGTGAAGATTCAAGAAATAAATGTGACAAACAATGTTGCAGAGGATGTCAGTCTAGTGTCAGGAGACATCTACTTTTTGAAGAATACAATGGACTCAGCTCTTCTTACAACATCTGATGGAAATGCACTGAGTGATTGGATTATAGACTCAGGGGCATCACTTCATGTGTCTCCAAACAAGGAGTGGTTTACTTCTTATGTGACCACTAAAGATCATGTTCGGCTAGGCAATGGGCAGACATGTGAGATCTTAGGTGTTGGAGATGTTCAATTGAAGTTTCAGAATGGCTCTTCTTTCACGCTGAAGAATGTGAGACATGTTCCCGCAATTACAAAGAGCTTGATCAACACATGTTTACTTGATGATGCTCGCTATGTCACCACTTTTGGACACAACATGTGGAAGATATCCAAGGGTTCTATACAGTAGCACATGGAGTAAAGTCTGGAGGACATTACATGATTTATGTATCAAATGTCTCTAAAAATGTAATCAATGTAACCAAGCATCCGAACGTTTCTTTATGGCATAGCTGGTTAGGACATATGTCCAAGAAGGGAATGGAAATCTTGTCTCGTTCTGGTTATTTTCCTAGCTTTTCATTTAATTGAATTCTATGAACATTGTCTGTATGGAAAGCAAACACAGTAGCCACATCAGCATAGAAGCAGTAGAAGAGATACACAGTTGGCACTTGTTCATAGTGATTTGTGTGGATCTATGCCTAACCTATCTCTAGGGGGAGCTTCTTACTTTATGACATTTATAGATGATTACTCGAGGAAAGTATGGGTTTACTTTCTCAAGCACAAGGATGAAGCGTTTAGTGTCTTCAAAACGTTTGTGACACTTGTGGAGAATCAGAGTGGCAAGAAGTTTAAATGCTTACGCACTGACAATGGTGGAGAGTATGTTTCAAAGGCCTTTCAGGACTTTTGTGAGTCAAAAGGTATAAAACGTGAACTTACTGCTCCTTACAATCCTCCTCAAAATGGTGTTGCTGAGAGGATGAATAGGACCATACAAGAGAAGGTCAGAAGTATGTTGTCTAATGCACAGCTGCCAAATGGGTTTTGGGCTGAAGCTGTATCAACATCTGTTCATCTTGTAAATAGATCTCCTAGCAAGGTTTTGCAGAAGGATTCAGTGCCAGAGATGGTATGGTCAGGGAAAATGCCCTCATACAAGCATCTCAGAGTCTTTGGCTGTGAGGCATATACTCACGTTCCAAAGGAATTTAGGAACAAACTTGAGCCAAAGAGTAGAAAGTGCATCTTTCTAGGCTAGGGTAATTCTGGTGAGATGGGGTACAGACTTTGGGATCCCGAATCCAGAAAGGTTATCCGCAGCAATGATGTTCACTTTAATGAAGCCAAATATCATTCTAAACCAGAGAGGGTTGAGGAGATTAGAAGAGTTGTCTTCCAAGAAGATGGACCTGCACGTGCAAGACAAAATGTCAGGGCTCAACAGGAGCAAGGACAGGATAGAGTGGAACCACTGGTTGTGGCTGAGCCTGATCCACCTATTGTGCCTAGATCTGGACGTGTCACGCGACGTCCTGATAGGTTTGTTCCATCTATGAACTATGTCATGTTGACTGATTGCAATGAGCCTTCATGTTACAAGGAAGCAGTGCAAATGAAGGACTGCGGGAATTGGCAATTGGCCATGCAGTCAGAGATGACAGCTCTGCATAAAAACAAGACATGGAAGCTAGTTAAATTACCACAGGGCAAAAAGGCTCTACCTTGTAAATGGGTTTACAGGTATAAGATCACCGCTCATGATAGTCAGCCAAAGTACAAAGCAAGGCTTGTTGCCAAGGGCTTTAAGCAAGAACAAGGCATTGACTTTGATGAAGTCTTCTCTCCGGTGGTCAAGATGACTACATTAAGATGCTTTCTTGCATTGGTTGCCATATTAGATTTGGTGTTGCGCCAAATGGATGTCAAGACAGCGTTCTTGCATGGTGATTTAGATGTGGAAATTTACATGCAGCAGCCAGAAGGGTTTGTTGAGAAAGTCAAGGAAGATTGGGTATGCCAGTTGTTAAAGAGTCTTTATGGCTTAAAACAATCACCGAGGGCATGGTACCATAAATTCCACAAGTTTATGCTTTCTCAAGGCTACAAACGTAGTGAGTTCGATCACTGTCTATATACAAAGAAGGCTAAGGATGGGAGTTGGCTGATCCTTATTTTGTATGTGGATGACATGTTGATTGCTGGCAAGCACTTGGAAGAAATTTCAGCTTTGAAGTCAAAGATGGCAAAATCGTTTGACACGAAAGACATGGGTGAGGCAAGTCATATACTTGGTATGCGCATTGAAAGAGACAGATCAAAGAAGTTGATTCGGTTGTCTCAAACAGAGTATATTGACAAGGTTTTGCAACGTTTCAATATGGAAAAGGGAAAGGCATTGAGTGTTCCATTGCCACCATATGTGAAACTTAGCAAACAAGATTGTCCCATGTCTGAGGAAGAACAGGCTGAAATGGATAAGATTCCATATGCGTCTGCAGTGGGTAGTTTGATTTATGCAATGATTGCTACTCGCCCAGACATTGCATTTGCAGTGGGAGTAGTAAGTCGATACATGTCAAACCCAGGCAAGAAACATTGGGAGGCAGTGAAAGGAATATTGAGATACCTGAAAGCTACAAAGAGTATGCACATATGCTATGGGAGTGAGGAGCTAAGTGTAAAGGGTTTTACAGACTCAGATTATGCAGGTGACTTAGACAATCGAAGGTCTACGTCAGGGTATGTCTTTACATTGGATGGTGGAGCAGTATCATGGCGTTCTAGATTACAAGATTGTGTTACTCAGTCTACTACAGAGGCTGAATATGTTGCAGCATCAGAGGCATGCAAAGAATCAATTTGGCTTAATCGACTAGTAACAGATTTGGGAATCAAAGAAGAGATGCCTGTGTTATATTGTGATAGTCAAAGTGCTAAACAATTGGCTCGCAATCCAGTTTATCACTCAAAGACAAAGCATGTGGATGTGAAGTATCATTTCATCAGGGAAATGCTCGAGGATAAGCAACTTCAGCTTGTCAAAGTTCACACCACAGAAAATCCTGATGATCTACTTACAAAAGGACTTCCTTGAGAGAGCTTTGCGCATTTTCGCAAGCAGTTAGGTGTAGGGTAGTACATCACTTCTGTACATCTCTTGTATATTAGCTTGTATAGTAGCTTCTCTCACACTTAAAGTACCACATTGGACTTTAAGTGGGAGGATGTTGGGGTATAAAGCCCAATGTGGTCGCCCAGGTAAGTGGGCGGGCCGCCAGGTATGTACACATGTTCTTTTGTAAAAACCTAATAAGAACTCACTATGCTGTACACATTACAGTAGAACGAGTTCACCATATCGTCGTGCTCTTCTTCTCGCACTCTCTTTCGCGTCGCACTTCCACTCGTACTCCTTCACAATACAATTCTTTGTGTTCCTTCACGACTAGCTCTTGCTATGAAGATGAAAGCTTCATGCACTAAGCAAAACACTTAGTAAACACAACTTGAATTATCCCCGTTCTCAGACCCAAGACCTCACACACCTTCGAATATGGTGAGAGCTAGAAGGGTATGAGAGTATATTGCGAGGAAGAAGGAGTATCTTACGAGAAAGATGTACATCTCCTCACATAATCACTCATATTAGCATAGCTTTAGCTTGGTAGAGGAGATGAGCATGCATTGAAGCTTGGCTCTTGGTTGGATTTTCATCCACAAGCCAAGAGTGTGTCGATGTAGGCTTCTATCTCGCAAGCTTTGAGTAGGTGATGAGCTCTCCATTAAAGCCTTGGAAGAGATAGTCTTCTCTTTCTTCACACATGAGATTGTGTGAGTGTGTGTGTGATAATGCCTTGCAAAAATCAGCCCCCTCTCTCTCTTGTGGAAGAGCCCTCTTGCTATTTGCTCTTGCAGGCTCCCCATTGGACCTCCCCAAGTCAAGCCAATGGCTATTAAGCAGCATAAGTGATAGCCTTCTGACATGTGTCCCCCTTTCCCCTTTTGTGAGAGCTTTAGGTAATTTAATAATTAAACTAAACTCTCATTGGACCCCTTTGCCTCCTGGCCAATAGGAATAAGACAAGCCATTGGGCTCCTGAATGCTCATTGGACCCCTTGGGAGATTGTCCAATAGTCTTCTAGGAGACTTAATTCTGATTGGTTCTTTTATTAAGTGTTAATTAAACTAGATTTACTCTAGCCTAATTCTCATTGGTCCACCTCCAAGGCCATCCAATAGGAATTGGGCACACCTTGTGGGCATCTGGGCTAGGGAGCTGACATGTGTCCCTAATTCCCTTTGTGTAAATGGAGCCTGTGTGTGTGTGTGACTTTATCTCTCATCCCCTAGAAGAAGGGCTCTCCCCCTCCCATGTAGGGATATGCAAAGACTTTTTAGTTACACACGAAGCATCCAATTTCCCCTAGGGTTGACCTTTGGACACAACCTTTGAATTTTGGAACCTTAGCATTTTGGAAGTCATAATGGACTGAACCTTAGGGTCTTTTTAGCCCATTGTTGCACATGGCTCTTTTGCAGATGGCCCCCCTTTGGATCCCTATTTTCCCTCCTTTGGATCCCTACTGTGGCCGGTCTGCTAGCTTAACCAATATTCTAGCTTTTTCTCCCCTGGAACTTCCCCACATTAAATGATCAGTTTAATATGAGAAAATCATTTAGGAGAATTAGATATTGATTATTATGACAGTTACTATCTTCGGATGACCAAGGGAGATTCTTTGGACACTTATTGCAAAGGTTTTGGGACTCTTTTCTACCAACCTCTTCATTTAAGAAGGTCACCTTTAAGGAACAAATTGAGCGGTTTTGCTATGGACTCTCTATAGAGACCACTGCTTTGAACAAAAGTCGAATTCTATGCAAGAATTAATGGGTTATGCGAAACGGGGTTTCTCAATACATTCAAAGAATTTGACTTGCCCCACTTATGAGATCTTGACTCAGCGGACCAGAAAGACCTCTAACAATGAAAGTAGAAAGAAAAAGAGTTCCCATGAAAAGAAGGATGCACGACCCTGTATGACTCTTCAAGAAAGGGCTAACTATCTCAAAGAGGGGAAGTGTTGTGGTTGCAAGGAACAAGTTCACATCTCCGCAAAGTGCCCCAAAAAGGCATAGCAAGGAGAGACTGAAGACAGGCTAGAGAGTTCTAGAGCAGTAGAGGAACGTGGCAGAAAAGGCAAGATGAAAGCAAGATGGTACCAGATTGCATGGGTACTAACCCAAGCCAGATAGATGAAAGTACGTAACTTTGTTGAGCTTGGGGCAAAGTGAAAGATCAATAAGCCCTTATTTTCTTCGATGGAGGAGCCAATGCCAACTTCATTTCACCTGAATTGGCAGTGCGGCTCGAGATTACACCCGAGAGGATGGGACCACTAGCAGAGGCAGTTCTAGCGGCGCCCGGATAGGATATAGCCATTACGCCTGTCATTGGAAAACTTTGTTTGCATTGTCAGGGGTATTTAGGACACGAGGACTTTTACGTCATGCATTTGGAAGGGTGTGCAGTCCTCCTAGGAGTCCCTTGGTACCATAAGAACAACGCCATGGTCGACAATCGGGCTAACAAAGAGACTTTGACTAATGAAAAGGGCCAAAAAAGTGTACTTGATGTAAAACTGAAGGATGAGTCCGTCCCTATTGTATCGGATTTGGCCATTTCCAAATTAATGAAATCTAGTCTCTTTGTTTACTTGATCTATTTGAAAGAGTTGAATGATGAACACAGAATGAACATGTTTGAACTTGACAAAGAACGCCAAGATTTTCTCCACACACATGCTGATTTTTTCTCTGAGGGCCTTCCAGGCGAGTTACCCCCATCTCGTCGTGAGAATCACCTTATTGATATGATTCCTGGAAGCACACCACCAAACCGGCCACCTTACCGTGTTAGCTCAGCCCAAAATGAAGAGATCGTGAGCCAAGTGAAAGACCTCCTGAAAAGGGGTCTTATCCAGCCAAGTACTTCACCCTACTGTTCTTCGGTGTTGTTGGTATTAAAGAAAATGGATCTTGGAGAATGTGCATTGATTATAGAGCTCTCAATAAAATCACTATCAAAAACAGATTTTTGATTCCAAGGATCGATGATATTCTTGACCGACTACAGGGATTCTCTTGGTTTAGCACGATTGATTTGAAAAGCGGATATCATCAAATCAGAATTGCCCTGAGAGATGTCTACAAGCCAAACTTTCGGAGAAGTTTCAGTTTGTATGAATTTTTGGTGATGCCTTTTGGTCTTACGAATGCTCCAACGACTTTCAACCGAATGATGGATAGGATTTTTTGAGAGTATCGATCTTTTGTCGGCAATTTCTTTGATGACATTATAGTCTTCTCCAAGGATGAAGCAGAACATCAGACACCATCTGCTACAGGTCTTTCAAGCATTGCGTGATCACAAATTAGTCATCAATGCCAAAAAGGGTGATTTTTTCTTGCCGGAGGTACACTTTTTGAGACACATCGTCTCAACGGCAAGAGTACAGATGGACCCGGCCAAGATTGACACTATATGTGACTGGCTCTCAAGAATGACATAAGAAGGCAGCATATTGACATCGACGAGATTTGAAATTAAAGAAAGACGATTGGGTGCTCTTACGTTTTGAGAAGGCACGCCTAAGAAAACGAAAAGGAAAGGAGCAGCTTTTTCCAAAGCTTAGCATGAGGTATTATGGCCCTTTCTAGATTAAAGAAAAGATAAACGATGTCTCCTTTAAACTCAAGCTGCCCGATACTAGGAAGATTCACAATGCATTCCATGTGAGTCTATTGAAGCCGTTTAAAGGCGATGTGCCAGTTGATGGGGAGCTTGATGAGCAACATGAAGTGGAGAAAAGCGAGGAGATACTCGTTCCAGAATAGATTTTTGCACACAAGGACAGAAAGATAAAGGTAAAGTGATTAGGCGGCTCTTTGTTAAATTCAAGAACTATCCTGCATTAGATGTGAAGTGGATGAGGGAGGAGTACCTTGCGAATACTCAGATTTTGGAACTTTACCTTCTTGAAGCATTCGGTTTAGCATAGTCTACTCCGATAGAACCTCGAATTCAGCAAGGGTGAATCTAGTGCAGCGGGTTTACACAAAGAGGGGAGTCACTCCGCTCCTTTATCAACGGATTACCTCGATTTTGAATAAAGTCACTAATGTCTCCTTTGGCTTCAGGGATACTAATGGACTGACTAGTATTCTCTTGTATGACTTCATGACACAGAATTCCCGAAAATAAATATGATTGATTTGTACTCTCTCATTTGACTTGCTTGAGGGCAAAAACTGAAAGACAAAATGACTACAATATTTTGGTCTCATAAATCTCTATAGACATGATTGCAATAAGGTTAGTTAATCGGGCATCAGGTCCGGACATTTTGTACAAGTGCTAGATGTGTCTTGTCTAGTGCGTCGGTGCTATAATCACAAACTATCCATTCTTTGTGACTAGGTCCCCATAAAAAGTTCAACTACATTGATCTAAACCTAATCAAAGCCAAAAAATCTAATTAGTCCAATAGAGGAAAAAAAAATAGTAGGCAAGGCACGAGTATAGCTTGTAGAATCCTAACCCTGACATGAAAAGGCCACTGATCACAGTGCCAGCTAGCAATTTTTAGAGCACACTCTATCTTCTACCTAGTCAGTCAATTCTTTGGAGGTCACATCCACCCCAATAGGATATCCCCAATGACTGAAAATTGTACCTCTCCAAATTATTTTATGAGGTCCTCTTAGCTATATGCTGACACGTCTATAAGATCACATCTATCCAAGTTTATCTCTAGCCCTACAACAAGTGAGTAAACATTTAGATAGTTCATGTGTTTCCCAATATTTGCATTATTAGCCTAAAGAAATGTTATGATATCATCAACAAGCCCCAAAGACACCACATGTCCTTGCCCAATTTGTAGCCCTTTCAAGTTCCCCACAATAGCTTGAGCAGTAAGAAAACAAAACAGAGGGTAAGTAGGAATAGCAAACAGTAATGGAATCAAGGGACACCCCTGTCTAATTGATCTACATATCTGCATATCCTCAGAGAGCCGGCCATTGACCAATATCTATGAGGATGCTCCCAATAACAACAACAAAATGAATGATAATATTCCCAAACCCCATTTTTATGACAATCCTAACCAGAATGTCCCATAGCATAGAGTCAAAATCCTGAGCAAAGTCAATCTATAGCATAACTATTTTTTGTTTGGTTTTTTGGCATGCCTCAATGGCCAACATCACAGTTAAGATGTTATCTAGTATGTATCTTCCACCTATAAACCCAGCTTGAGCTTCATGCAAGTGGATCCTTAGGAAAGGAGAGATTCTAATGGCTATTGCCTTGTCTACTATTTTGTATAGAATGCCCATCATGGTTACAGGTCTCCAATCTTAAAAGAAGGCTAGAAAAATCTTCTTGGGCAACAATTTGATGACTTCTTGTTTTAGTTGAGGATCCATGAATTTGGTGTGCCAAATATGATTTATGACTGATTGAATCAATGGGCTCAATTCCCCCCAATTTGCCATCATAAATTCTTTAGTAAGACCACAAACACTTGGTCTTTTCTCATTTCCCAACTTCTTCAATGCCCATAAAAATTATTTTTCTTCAAATGGAACTTCCAATCTTCTAGCATTACATTCCTCAATGCACGGATCCACCACTAATAATAGTAACTCAATATCTTGTTGCCTCCTAGGATATTCGGCTGCCTTCTTGTTCAGAATGGCCTCATAATAAGATTTACATTCCCTCATTATGGCACATGGTTCTACTATCATCTGCCCATCTTCTTTGACAACTCTATTGATGCATTTTCTAGCATGTTTAGTCTGCAAGTTTCCAAAAAAGACCTTGGAGGAGCAATGCACGTCTTTAAGCTCATGGTATCTACATAAAAACCTAGCTCTAGCTGCCATCTCTACATCAAATTTCCTTAACACCTGTCTAGATGATTTTAGTTGTTCTATTTTATGTTAGGAAATGTGACGTAGCTAAATAGATATTTGAGTAGATTACTTAATGGAGAGAGATAGTTTCACACACATGAGATTATAGAGTAGAGAGAGAGAGAGAGAGAGAGTACACACGATATACGTGGTTCACCCAATGTGGGCTACGTCCACAACCACTCAATGGATTTGGTACTTCAAAAGAAGAAATACTTTACAAAGGGATTATACCCTTAATAGAGCTTCCTCCTTGCTTCACTTTCACCACCTCACACTCACCTTATTGAATCAACTTCACACTATGAAATGTGTGTAGAAATTGTTACCATATACATGTGGTAGTGATGTGTGTGAACACACTAGGACCGCCGGGGCATTTTTTCCCTCTTTAGGAGGTTTTTTCCCCCGTGCATTGTATATACGCCCATCACTCTAGGGCTAACTATCTTTCCATTGCACACTAAGTAACACACTCTCTATTGTGTGCCTTGAGCTTCCTTCGTCTTCTCCAAGCTGTGTGTGTTTCTCTGCAACCCTAATTCCAACAATTGGTATCAGAGCAGGTCACGTCCTCCCGGGCTTAGTCACCAGCTGCTCCAGCACACGCCTGCTCACTTTCTCCGATTTCAGTGAGCTTTGGCGAGCGTTCGCAGGTCGACAAATATTTTGGGTAAGCTCATAGAGCTTGGTCTGCTCAGAATTTTGATTTGGGCTCATTTCGGCCTCCGTTTCCACTACAGGCAGTACTGCACAGGCTATTTCGTCATTTTGTGCAGATTTTCTGTCAGTGCCGTTTTCTGCATAAAAGGTGCCTTATAGTCTACTACAGTTTGTGCTATATAGCACAAGTTGTTCCCGCTCCATTTCTCCTATTTTCGGGCAGTTTTCACATCAGGTGCAGCATTTACCATGGCTGACAACAACAACACAGATGTGTTCAAGATGTTTGCTGTTGAGGACAGGTTGGATGGGGACAACTACCCTATGTGGGCTTATATGATGCAACATGTTCTTGTGTCAAAAGGTGTCTGGAACATTGTGCAGGGCATTGATGTACGTCCTTGTTCTGAAGATGTAGGCGATGTTGAGGATGTTGCAGGTCTTGCTGCAAGGATTGCAGCTGTTAGAGTTGTTTTGCCTACGGCAGAACAAGCTCGTTGGGATGTTAAGGATGCGCAGGCTCATGCATTGATTGCGTTGTCTGTGAAGCGCACCATTATTCCTCACATCCGTTCAGCAAAATCTGCAAAACAGGCTTGGGATATTCTAGCAGGTCTTTATGCAAGCCGCAATGAGGCTAAAATTGCTTTGCTGCGTAAAGAGCTAGAGTCGAAGATTATGCATGAGGAAGATGATATGGACACTTTCCTTGCTAGTGTCAAGGATATCAATGAGCAACTCATTTCTGCAGGTGAAGTCATTTCGGACAGTTCCCTTGTGCAGACTGTTCTTGATGCCTTACCAGATTCCTACCAGACTTTTGCTAGTACTTGGAGACTGATGACCCAAGGAAATCCTGAAGTTGTCAAGTTTGATGCATTATGCACATTGCTGTTGCAAGAGTCACTTTCTAGAAAAAACAGGACTAGGCAGCGTGCAGTTGAACAGGCTTTTATTGCTTCTCAAAGAAAGGGTGGTAACAATAATGCAGCCACTTCTTATGGTTCTGCTGTGAGTGAATTGAATCCTTTTCAACCACCATTGCTTGGTATAGTAAAATCCCCAAACCCTGTTACATCTCTCATGAATGTGATTGTCATGCAAAAATATCTGATAAAAAAGTATGGTAGTCAAGGTCTACCAATTAGCAGATGAATTTGGAAGTTCCCAATCTTGAATCTCTGAGTTGAGTCCTAGTTATTGGTGCTATATATGGCTCACTCTACTCAACTTGGTCTCACCCGAATATATGTATCTTGTCCTAACAATGAATAAGTCTTTGGGAGCGTACATGGTGTGCCTCTTACCTTGTCCTAACAATGAATCAGTGTTTGGGAGCGTACATGGTGTGCCTCTTATCTTGTCTCTCTCTCCCTCTCACTCTCTCTTTCTCTCTACATCTCAACATGGTATCCTGAGCAAAGTCAAGCTACAACATAACTATTTTTTGTTTAATTTTTTGGCATGCCTCAATGCCAACATCATAGTTAAGATTTTATCCAGTATGGATCTTCCACCTATGAACCCAGATGGCGCTTCATGCAAGTGGGTCCTAGGAAAGGAGAGATTCTAATGGCTATTGCCTTGTCTAGTATTTTGTACATAATGCCCATCATGATTATAGGTCTTCAATCTTAAAAGAAGGCGTTTTCTCATTTCTCAACTTCTTCAATGCCCATATAAATTCTTTCTCTTTAAATGTAACTTCCAATCTTCTAGCATTACATTCCTCAATGCGTGGATCCACCAATGATAATAGTAACTCAATAGCTTGTTGCCCTTTAGGAGATTCAACTACCTTCTTGTTTAGAATGGCCTCATAATAAGATTTACATTCCCTCATTATGGCATCTGGTTATGATATCATCTACCCATCTTCCTTGACAACTCTATTGATGTGTTGTCTAGCTTGTTTACTCTATAACTTGCTAAAAAAGACCTTGGAGGAGAAATGCACATCTTTAAGCTTGTGTTGTATACATAGAAACCCAGCTCTAGTTGCCATCTCTACATCAAATTTCCTTAACACCTATCTAGCTTATTTTAGCTGCTCTATGTTATCCTCAGACAAGTTTGATACATCCTAAGACATTACATTCTTGATGAAGACAACACCCCAGAGTTTTTCAGGCACAACAAAGTTTTAGCTTCCCATATAAAGGACCACATGCAAACTCTAATAGACAACAAACAAAAAGTAAGACCCTCTTAATCAATTTGCTTCAACCGAAAATGCATTCTGTACTTTGTGCTTTTGATCTTCCAACACAACATATAGTAATCTTGGAGAGTTTTCCACAATACTCTAACTTGATTACAATAAAAAAACAAGTGTTTCATAGACTCAAGCTTATTACATCTGGCAAGGCCACTCATCACAGTGCCAGCTAGCAATTTTAGAGCACACTCTATCTTCTACCCAGTCAGTCAATTTTTGGAGGTCACGTCCACCCAACCAGGATATCCAAGCTGCCTGAAAATCATACCTCTCCAAATTCCTTTCCCTCTCCAAATGATGGCCTCAAAGTTATTTGCTGACACATCTATAAGATTAGATCTACCCAAGTTAATCTCTAGCCGTGAAACAAGTGAGTAAATATTTAGATAGTTCATGCATTTCCTAATATTTGTATTATTAGTATGAAGAAAGGTGGTTGTATCATGCGAGAACCCCAAATCCACCACATGTTCTTGCCCAATTTGTAGCCCTTTCAAGTTCCTCACAATATCTTGAGCAATAAGAAAATAGAACAGAGGGTAAACAACAATATATAGCAAACAATAATGGACTCAAGGGATGCCCCTATCTAATTTGATCTACATATCTCATAGATCCTACCATTAATCAATATCTATGATGATGATCCCAATAACAAAAATAGAATGCATGATAGTATTCTATTCCCAAACCCCATTTTTCTAAGAATCCTAACTAGAAAGTCCCATAGCATAGAGTCAAAAGCCTGAGGAAATTCAAGCTACAACATAACTATTTTTTGTTTGTTTTTTTGGCATGCCTCAATGCCCAACATCATAGAGAAGATGTTATCGAGTATGAATCTTCCACCTTTGAACCCAACTTAACCTTCATGCAAGTGGGTCCTTAGGAAATGAGAGATTCTAATGGCTATTACCTTGGCTAGTTCTTTGTACAAAATGCCCATCATGGTTATAGGTCTCCAATCTAAAAAGGAGTTTGGAAAAATCTTCTTGAGAAAAAAATTGATGACTCCTTGTTTCACTTGAGGATCCATGCATTGGGTGTGCCAAAAATGATTTATGACCGATAGAATCATGGGCTCAATTCCCCCCACTATGCCAACATTAATTATTTTGTAAGACCACAAACACTTGGTGTTTTCTCATTTCCCAACTTCTCAATGCCCATAGAAATTCTTTCTCTTCAAATGGAACTTCCAATATTTTGGCATGACATTCCTCAATATGGATCCACCACTGATAATAGTGACTCAATAGCCCTTTGCCTCTTAGGAGATTCATCTACCTTCTTGTTTAGAATGGCCTCATAATAAGATTTACATTCCCACATTATGGAAGCTAGTTCTAATATCATCTTCCCATCTTACTTGACAAATCTATTGATGCGTTGTGTAGCATTTTTAGTATGCAACTTGCTAAAAAAGACCTTGGAGGAGCAAACCACATCTCTAAGCTCATGCTATCTACATAAAAACCCAGCTCTAGATAATTTTAGCTACTCCATGTGCTTTAAATCCCCTTAACACCTGTCTAGATGATTTTAGCTACTCTATGTTATCCTTAGATAGGCTGGATACATCTTGAGCCATAACAAATAAGAAATTCCATGTTTTTATCACTATGCTACACTAGAATACAACTTATTTCAAAGACATTTCTGCATCAATAGGCACAAAGAATGTCTTCATCCAATCTTGTGAAAGACACCTACATCTTTCCACATATGTGGCTTGATTTTCAACAGAGTCATGGTGCATCAAGCTAGCATTGACAATAGATCATGAAGACCCTTAAAGTCCAATATAGGGGTGCCAAGTTCTCTTTTGCAATATCAATAGCTTGTTGCCCAACTTGGATTCATGTTCACCTAGGTATGATGGAATCATCCTTAGGGTTTTTGACTTTGCCTCCTTACACTTGCAAGAAACTGCATCACCATAGAGGGTTTTAAGGTCCAAGTATAGGGTTGCATGTTCTAAGTCCACTTTTGGGATAAGAGCAGATTCAAATGTGTTTCTAACAAAATTTATGTCCTATTAAGCCTCCTAATGTTCACTAGGCCATGCATCATCCACTTTTTGCACAATCATATGACACACAGATTGAGAGTTTCTCAGTCATTCTTTGGTCAAATATTCTTTAATCATTTTCAGAACTCTTTTGCAGCATGTTGGCCTCTTAGGTGTATGGTGTTTTCACTACATTTTTATTAGGTTGCTCAAATTTGACTTGCGGATTCATCAATATTCTCTCTTGAAGAAATATTTATGGACATAGTTCCGTCGATGCTTGTGTTGTCTCAATGAGATTTTGTGCATGTTTAACCTCTCCTTGTCTCCCGTTGGATGATGATATGTGAGCTATCAATTCTCTAGAGTTTGGTTATTGTTCAATCTCACTTCATATTCGCTCTCACTATAGTCCCAATATTGAAAGCACCAGATTGGAATAAGATATTCCATGTACATGTTGATGCTTTCAATTTCTTAGCTCAACCAGGAGACAAAAAAATGATTTTCCCATTTCTTATGCTAGTAGACAACTGAATGTGGCAGAGAAAAACTGTACAACAACCAAAAGAGAAGGATAAACCGTAAAAACATATAGACATTACCTATTAGCCAACAAAACTGTGTTCTTTGTGGGCCACCAAGTTTTATTGTGTTTGGTCAACAAGCCATGCAACACAGGGAGAATAGTGAGATGGTTCATCATTCTTTTGGAATTTGATTTCATTATAGTTTTAAAAAAGGGAACCACACACCAAAGTGAATAACATTTATCAAGGACTACACCAATCAACTCAAGTTATCACTTAAAGGAGGACAACTCTTAGTTCCAATTGCACCGAGCAAAGAGGAATGGAAAAGAGGTCACCCACAAAAGAAACCAGGGGATAATCAATCTACATCAACCTCTAGACAAGAAAATGCTACAAGCAACATGCAAGGAGTCAGGTAGATTTGGATACCAAAAGCACAAATCAAGGACAATCCATCTCAAATTTGGTTGCCCAGAAACTCATCTATCGTACTGAAGGAAGTTTCACATCTAACAATCCAGAGAAAAACATTTTTCAAAAGAGAAACTAGCACTAGATGGGTTTGGAAACCAAAGGAGCCTTTATCTTCTTCACAAACAGTAAAGCCGATGAATAAGTGTAAAGTCAAATCTCAAAAAACTCCACCACAACAATTTATCAACTGAAAACCGAAATACCAATGGAGAGTTAAATCCAAAAACTATCATCATTGTTATCGACATCTCATGAAATCAGTGTGCCAAAGCATCCAAACGGTACAATCAGGCAAAGAGCACATAAATTACAAAATCTTCTATTTAGAAAACATCAACAAGAAACATCGACCACCTTGAGTTAACTACTTAAGAGCCAACGCTTGCATCGCATACTGATTTGAATTGCATTGACCTTCAAAGCATGATAGAGCCAACCACAGCTATGCATAGACACAATTGTTCAACCCATGCATACAGTCGTCCCGGAGTACTCCATCTAGGATGGCTGGAAGGAAACTTCATTAATTAAGGGCAATGTTTGAAGAGGGAGAAAACAGTTGGATGTTGACGTGTGTTTTTTTGGAAAATTACCTAATAATGCCCTTCAAAATCATCAACATGGAATTTTAGCTGATAAAATCTCCCCAGTGATTGTAAATAGTGTATATACTATCAAAAATTATATTAAAAATAGCCCTTTTTGTTTATTTTTATTATTTTTTCTTGATATTGGAGCTTAAAAATAGAGAAATCGACCAAAAAGTAATAAAAAAGTGTTTTTCAATGGATTTTCTTAATAGTTGATCTTTCAATTTTCTTTTTTTATGCATTTTATTATTTTTCTTTGATCTTTCCAATAAATAGGTCAAAAATTAATAATAAATAGCAAATGAGCTCAAATGTAGAAATTGAAAATATGCTAATGATCAGGAGGACAAGATGGGCAGTCACAAATGTTTTTGATCAAAACGACAAATGAAAGTGGAAGGCCTAAATTAGGCCGACAGGGCCTGTTTTTGCAAATTCTTGTAGAATGAGCTAACAGAGTCCGATTGAGAAACTTTTCAAGTCTAGCGTAGATTTCAAGGCCTATTAGGACTAACAAGGGAATTTGGGGAAAAGTAGTTTGGGAAGTCCGAGTATAGATATCTTAAGTAGCCCAAAATCACCTCATTTCTACTAGTCACTCTTGGAGAAGATAGCTCTCCGCCTTCTTCGCGTGCAATTTTCGGAGTCCACAGTCACCCATTTTTAGTGTTGTTTCACAAGACATGAGGGGTAAGTTCTAAACTCATCAAAGAAAATTTTTATGCATTCAGGTAGCAGGTATAGGTCCAAGAAAAAACCCTAGAATCCCTGCTGTGTACAGAATCCTAGAACACAAAAATGAGCATAACCACCTATCAACTCAATCAAATTGGACAAGATTTGAACTGTAGCATTCCACTAGATAGTAGAACAATTCCATATCATTAGATGACCATTTGGTAGGGGTTGAGAGGGTCCCCAAGTAAATAATGTAGGTTTTTGCCACATGCAAGAATTAAATTTTGATTCCACGGGCAACATATAGACAAAGTCTATAAACAATGTACCTAGATGGTTTCAAGAAAATAGTCAAGCAAAGCCCTCCAATAGTAGGAAACATCTGGCAAACTACAAAGTGTCAATTTTGACATATAGAGTCAAACTGACTCCGAATGAGCCCAAATTGGATGAGCAGCATTAGGACTATGTAGCGGACAAGTCCATGGCTTCAACAGTGACCAAACATCTCTACACACCAAGTGGTAACAAAATCGGATGATTTCAGAGTCGACAAGAGCAAAAGTGATGCCAGCATGACCAAATCTTACCAAACTCATTTTAGGACTTATTTTAGATGTAGTAAAGAGGTGTAGGTTATAAAATTGTCATTTCAAGAATAAAATTCAATTGTTGTAAATAATCACAGTTATTTACTTTTTTGCAAAATTGGCTTGAAAATCATCATCATGCTTCACCTATCACTAGTACACATCTACCTCATGTCGCATTTCAAATATGAGCCCAAAATATCTAGTAGTTCTCAGATCTTGTCAAAAAACACACCAAAAGCTCTTCAATCCAAATTTTAAGTTTTGTCACATTTTTTGATCCAAAACCTCCCATATCTTACACAGAGGGTCTATAGCATGTCTACAATCAATTTGAAAGAAAAAATGCTCAAATTGATGCAAACGTAAATAATCGTGATTATTTACATTTTTATCCATATCAGTCAAAATCTCATCTTTGACCTCATGGGACCAAAGTAGATGATGTGACAAGCCCACTAATCAAGTTTGATCACATTTGGATCTCAAAAACCCAAAATCCCTTCATATCTATTGTTTCACACTTTGAAGCCTGTACACTCAAATGAGCTCACACTTCACTCAAAGTATCTAAATCACATGTTCTTCAAGCCTATGAAGTCAATGTTAAATTCCCTAAAAGGAGAATCTCCTTTAGGTTAGATGCCAAGCAAATGGGTAACACCATACCCATTGTACATACACAAGCTTTCAATAAGTGAATAAAGAGCTCTATTTGTTGGAGCTATATATGGCTCACTCTACTCAACTTGGTCTCACCTATATATTTGTATCTTGTCCTCAATATGAATCACTCTTTGGGAGCGTATATGGTGTGTCTCTTGTCTCGTCTCTCTCTCTTTCTCTCTACATCTCAACATGGTATCAGAGCAGTAACGATCATGCGCCGATTCAATTCATGGTGACAAAACCGTATGTGTATGCGATTTGCATGTAAGATTCAAAAATTGCTACAAATTTTATTTTTGAGCATTGATTCTTGTTAATTGTGGTTGTTTTGTGTTAAGAAGAATATGATTAGTGTTTTGTGTGATGTTTATTGCTAATCAATCTAATCGTTGATTACGTTTTCTTGTTGATGACACCCTGAACTTCATCTCAATTTTTCTTGCTGTTCTACTCAAAATTTGGAGAAACGGGAAAAGAGAAATGGAGCGTAGCGCAATGGCACTTTTCATCCAAAACTTGTTCGTCTCCTCGAGCTCTTCAATTTGAGTTCTAGGTTTGCGTCAATCGGAGTTCGCAGCAGAAACTTATGCTGTTTTTACTGCAATTGAGCTTGACGCAGCTTTCTTCGTCCTACTTCTTCGTGAAGCATCCGCGATCGTTTTTCTTATTTTGGCGTTAACTTTTTCGAGAAGATTTATCTTTTTGCTATTCGTATTGTGGCCGTCAATCTTGCGTCTCACGCCACTCTATTTTGAGGACTCTTTTATTATTAACGTCTCCTTTACCCTGCCCTTTTTGGGTGACGTCTCTCACATCTTTGGAAGTTCCTTGAGCATCCTTCTTACGTTTATCATTGACAGAACGCAGTCCTCATATCTCTCTCATTCTTAGTTGCGGCCTTCACCATATATGGTGTGCAAATTCTGCGATCTTATCTTATACGTCTTCTCGCAACAAGATATGGCTATGAATATTCTCGTCAACGGCTTTCCTTCTGGCCAGCGTTCTGTTCCTCCTTTCCAAGGTCAAGGTTTTCCAGGCTAGAAAGCAAAGATGTTGTTAATTCTTGAAGGCGATGAACTCTCTGATGTTGTTCTTGGAAATCGTGTTTGTCCGCCTCAGCCTGTTGATACGGATAATGATAACGTGCTTATCACTGAAGGACCTATATTTGAAGATTGGAATGTTGCCTATACGGATTGGCAACGACGTGATAAAGCAGCTCGTCGGTATATTCTTTTTGCTCTTACTGATTCCCTTTTGCTTGATATGTACGAACTGCCTACTTCCCACGACGTATGGAAGTACCTTATTGCAAACTTTTAGAAGAAATCTGTCACAGAAATACTTTATTTGAGAGGGTTTCTTAACAAGTTACAATATGAAGTTGGTAATGCCATGACGGGACATATTGAATCTTTAAAATCTATTATTAATCAACTTGCTGCTGCCGGTGATCCTGTTCCACAAAAGCAGCTGATTACACTTCTCCTTGATACAGTGAAGGACTCTTCTTATGATAACATTGTTACTATTCTCTCTAATAAAGATGGTCTTGATTTCGACCAAGCCTGCATATCTTTAATTGAATACTCTCAACGTCAAGAACGTCGTAATGCTAGTCATGATACAGCTATGATTTCACACGAGGAGACTGAGCCACAACAGATGGAACGGGCTTTTTATGCTTGAAGGCGTCCATTTCAACGAGGAAACCGCAGAGGTGGCCATCGCGGTAATATTTTCTCTCGTCTCAAATTTCCTAATAAGCAATGTTCTTACTGCAACAGAAATGGCCATACTGAAGATGATTGTTGGGCACGTTAATATGATGAAGAACACAATATTACCACAAAACAACCACGTTTATCTAGAGACTCTTCTTCTTCTTCTTGTGAATATTGTGGACGATCTGATCATCCCACTCATATGTGCTATAAGCGTCGATTTGACACAGATCGGAATAGAGCATATGCTACTAAACATCGAAACAACATTGTACCACAAACAAGCTGCGTCCTATGTTCAGTTGCTCCAGACAGAATACTTCATGTACGCGATGGATCACTTTTTATTGTCGATTCTGGTGCTACAGGAAATATGACATATCAGTCTAATTGGCTCCATAACTATCATCCACTGCCAGTTCAACGTGTTGTTTATCTTGCTGATGATACTACTTGTCAAGTAAAGGGTATTGGAGACTTATATCTTGGTACCTTATCTTCTTCCGCTCGAATTTTGCGAGGAGTATTACATGTACCAGATCTTCAAATTAATCTTCTTTCAGTTGCTAGACTTGTTGATCTTGGTCTGTTTGTTGGATTTGATCATACCAAATGCCGAATTGAGAAAGATGGACAGACTATAGCCACTGCTCCTCAAAATGGTAATTTGTTTGAACTCTCTCTCAACGATGCTGTAGAAAATGTTGTCACTGCTCCAGGTGATCATGATTGCAAAGTATGGCATCACCGTTTTGTTCATGCTGATTTCTCAAAACTCCTTGATCTTCAACGTCGTGATCTTGTTCATGGCATGGATCTTAAAGCCCATCCTCATATGGGAATTTGTGAATTTTGTGCTCTTGGGAAACACAATCGAAAACCCTTTCCTCTTTCAAATACAACTCATTCTCATGACATATTGGATCTTGTTCATACTGATATATGTGGACCTCTACCTTCTTCGAGATCACAATATCGCTACTTCATTACTTTCATTGATGATTTCTCAAGGTATACGACTGTATTTCTACTTAGACAAAAATCTGAAGCCTTATCTGTTTTCAAACAATTCCACAAGGCTGTGGAACTTCAAACTGGTCGTCGCCTTAAGAAGCTTCGTAGTGACAATGGAGGCGAATATGTTTCTCGAGAGTTTGTGAGTTACTGTGGTGACAGTGGAATTCATCATGAACACACTATTCCATATTCGCCTCAACAGAACGGTGTTGCTGAACGAAAGAATCGCACTATTCTCAATGCTGTAAGATGTATGCTGATTCATTTTGGCTTATCTCGTGTTTTTTGGGCTGAAGCTACTTTGACAACAGTATTTATTCAGATTCATCTTCCTACTACTGCACCCTCTGGTAAGATACCCATGACAGCATGGACAGGTGACATTCCTTCTGTATCTCATTTTTGAACCTTTGGATATATTGCTTATATTCATGTTCCCAAAGAAACACGAACAAAGCTTGATGCTCCTGGTCTTAAAGTTATTTTTATTGGATATTCTGACACTTCCAAAGGCTACAAATTCTATGACCCTTCCTCCAAGAAAGTAATTGTGAATCGTGATGCTACTTTTAACGAACAGCTTATGGGAGGCTCATGGTCCATGGATGATTCTGATGATACTAAATCATTGCTTCAAACTTTTCCATGTCTTTCAGAAGATGAAACTCTTCCTATAGAGCAACTTTCCTCTTCACAACCATCCATTCCGAATGTTGCCAATGATGATATTTATATTTTTGTTGATCTGCCTATTGATTTTGAACATGGCTCATGTCATGTTTATGATGATGATATTGCTGATAATGCTTTTTCTACTTCCAAAGATCCCATTACTTATGATGAAGATATCTCTTCACCACAAAAGGATCAATGGCAAGAGGCTATGGAAGCAGAGTACGATTCTCTTATCTCTAAAGGTACATGGATACTAACTGAATTACCTCCTGGTCGTACAACTATTAAATGTAAGTGGGTGTATAAGACAAAAGTAAAAGCAGATGGATCTTTTGACAAGTTCAAGGCGAGTTTAGTTGCAAAAGGTTACTCCCAAGTAGCTGGTGTTGATTATCAAGAGACTTTTTCACCAGTTGTTCGCATTACAAGTGTTCGAGTTTTATTGTCATTTGCTGTTCAATTTGATTTAGAAGCTCATCAAATGGATGTGCGAACTGCTTTTCTTAATGGTGACTTGGAAGAGGAAATTTATATGGAACAACCAGAAGGGTTTGTTATTCCAGGTAAAGAAGACCTTGTTGCTCAACTCCATAAGGCACTATATGGTCTCAAACTCCATAAGCTTGGTATACAAAATTTGATCTTTTTCTCACCTCTAAAGATTCATCTCTTGCTCGTCAGACCCCAACTTATACATAAAAGGCCAAGGTAGCAGTTTTGTGATTCTTGCTCTTTATGTGGATGATACCATCCTTGTTTCCAATGATTTGGGATTTCTTCAGCAAGTGAAAAAGTTATTGTCTTCTGCATTTGATATGGTGGATCTTGGAGAGATTCACTCGTGTCTTGGCATTCAAATCCAACGGAACCGTACAAAAGGTATTTTATTCCTTCGACAGTCAAAGTTTATTGCAGATACTATTCAAAAATTTGGTATGGAATCTGCACATTCAGCCAACACACCTTGTCTTGCGAGCTCTACGAAGAACACTTCTGACAATGGCGGTCAACTTGTCACAAATCAACCTGGATGTCTTCAGTTTGTTGGCATGAACACTCGTCCTGATATTCTGTTTGCTGCTAATTATCTTGGACAACATCTTGCATGTCCTTCTCTTAAGAATTGGTCTGCTGCAAAGCGTGTGTTGAAATATTTGAAAGGCACTACAAATTTTGGTTTAGTCTATCGACGACAACTCACATCGGATTCTATGCAATCTCTTTCTGTTTTGGGTTACACAGATGCAGACTGGGCAAGCTCACATTTATCTATGCGATCTACTAGTGGAAATTGCTTCTTTATAAATGGTTGTCTTGTTTCTTGGACTAGCAAGAAACAACGTTGTGTAGCAGTTTCTACGACTGAGTCAGAATATGTTGCGGCATCACTTGCAGCTCGTGAGTTGATTTGGCTTCTACAAATGCTGGTTGATATTGGTCACTCTCCTCTTTCTAGCACACCCTTGCGGTGTGACAACCAAAGTGCTATTAGTCTTGCAAAAGACTATGTTCAACATAATAAGTCAAAGCACATTGCTGTCCATTATCATTATGTCAGGTATGAAGTATGCAAAGGAACCATTATGGTTGAACACTGTCCAAGTGACCAGATGATTGCATACATTTTGACCAAAGGCCTCAACGAGTCACGTTTCATCCTCTTGCGCTCGGAGCTTGGAGTTGCTTCGACCTCACTATTTCTAGATTAGCTTCTTTGCTATTGTAATAGCTTTGTACATATGACATTGTAATCTTTTAGGTACCATGCACTATGCACACTCCACATTTGCACATTGTGATCCCTAAGTCACTTGAATATTTGTACATAGATGCACAATTCACTTTCACATCATCATCGCTGGTTCATATTTTCACATTGTATAGGGGCTTGGGTTTTTCCCTTGAACTCCCCAAGGGTTTTTTCATCCAAAGCTAAAGACCTTTGTTTGAGTGGGGGTGTTGGAGCTATATATGGATCACTCTACTCAACTTGGTCTCACCTATATATTTGTATCTTGTCCTCAATATGAATCAGTCTTTGGGAGCGTATATGGTGTGTCTCTTGTCTCATCTCTCTCTCTTTCTCTCTACATCTCAACACTATTTCCATGTACATGATTTTTGTTAAAGACTCTCAAAATGAACCTAATGTTTTAGCAAAAGAAAATATACACAACCAAAAGGAATTAGAGTTATCCAATTTCCTCAAGGGGTTTCAAGATGTCTTTATTGACGACATCCCTTGTGAGCTACCTCCTAAACGAGGCAATGATGACCATGCAATTGAACTTCTTCAGGAAGTTCACCACGTAACAAACCTCCTTATAGAGTTTCTCAAGCTCAACAAGAGGAGATTATGTAGCAAGTGCATGAGTTAGTCGAGAAGGACATGGTTAGGCCTAGCTCATCTCCATTTTGTTCTCCTGTGCTACTAGTGCAAAAGAAAGACGGCACATATCATATGTGTGTCCACTATAGAGCACTAAATAGGATCACTATCAAGAATAGGTTTTGTGTTCATTGGGTAGAAGGCTTATTTGACAAGCTACAAGGGTCCACCCACTTCAGTAGGATTGACCTAAAAAGTGGCTATCATCGAATAAGGTTAGTTGATCAAGAAATTGTAAAGACCGCATTTCACACTACGTTTGGTCTTTAGGAATACATTGTCATTCCTTTTGGCTTGACCAATGCACCAACAACATTCAACCGCTTGATGGAGAAGCTATTCATGCCTCCCCAAACCTTTATTGGAGTGTTCTTTGATGATATAATCATCTACTCTAATTCATTAGACGAACACAAGCAACACCTCTAGGTAATATTTCAAGTTTTAAGAGAGAATAAACTTTATGTTGATCAAAAGAAAAGTGAATAGCATTTAGGTCACATTATCTTTCAAGATGGCATCCAAGTGGATCCATCAAAGCTAGAGGTAATAAAAGGATGGCCTAAAGCAAGGAATCTTCATGAACTAAGAAGATTTATAGGTATGTGTGCATACTATAGATGCTTCATAGAAAAGTTCTCAATAATAGCAAGAACATTACATGACCTAACAAAGAAAAATGTTAGGTACACATGGTCTGCCAAGGAGAACAATGCTTTCAAAAAGCTTAAAGAAAAGATTATCTCTCAACCTGTGCTTACACTAACGGATCTCTCAAATCCATTTGAGGTCCAATGTGATGCTTGTGGTGATTCCCTTGGAGCTGTTTTTCTCCAAGAAGGGAACGCTATAGGCTATGAAAGTCGAGGGATCGACCCTGTTGAGCAAGCTCTAGGCATATATGAAAAGGAATTCCTCGTAGTTCTACATGCTTTAAACTCATGGAAGCACTATTTATTGGGGACTCCTTTCATTCCATGAACGGATCACCAAAGTCTTAAGTACTTCATGAGCAGACCAAGCTCTCCGACAAACAAATGAGGTGGAAAAATTTTATTTCGCAATTTCATCTTTATATTGCTCACATTGCTAGCAAGCATAATCAAGTAGCCAATGCACTCTCAAGACGCCCAATAGTGAATGTGGTTTCCATAGCAACTCACAATGACCTATCTTCTATGATAGATGAGTATGCTGCTGATCCCAATTTTAGAGATGTGATTTCAACTCTTGCACTAGGGAAGAAAGAGGAGCCATTTACTTTACAAGATGGTTATCTTCTCTATGGAAATAGACTATGCATTACTAGCTCACTACATGAGAAAGTAATGTATGAATCTCATGCTCCTCCTTATGCAGGGCATAGAGGGATTCAGTCTACCCTGAAAGGGATTAAATTTCTATTGGCCTAGCATGAAAGCAAACATAAAAGAGAATGTTTCTAAACGTGTGGTATGCCAAAAGACAAAGTTTGATAGAGGGCAGCAACCTGGATTGCTTCAACCTTTGCCAATCCCTTATTCACCATGGGAGAGCATATCCATGGATTTTATCTTTGGATTGCCTAAGTCTATCCATGGACAGGTTTAGTAAACAAGCTCATTTTATATCTTTCAAAAAGACTATCAAAGCCCATCAAATGGCAACCCTCTTCATTTCACAAATTTTCAAGTACCATGGCTTGCCAATGTTTATAGTGTTGGATAGAGATCCTAGAATGACTAGTAATTTCTGGAAGGGTCTCTTTGAGAATTTAGGAACAAAACTAAATTTATCTTCGGCCTATCACCTGCAAACGGATGGCCAAAGTGAAATAGCTAACCTAACAATTCTCGATCTACTAAAAGCCTATGTAACGGAAGTAGATCAAAGATCCCAATGGGAGAAGTACTTACCCTTAGTGGAGTATGCCTACAATAACACTATACATACTTCCAGGGGAAAAGCACCATTTGAGATAATTGAGGGAAGATAAAAAAGTCCCCTGCTACTTAAGGTACATGGGAAGATCTTCGTTGCAGATGAGTATAGCTGAGACCTACAAGAATATTTCCAAAATATTAAGGATGCTATCTCTATCTCACAGCAAAGGCAAAAGGCTGCTGCTGAGAAGCGCAGGAGATCCCAAGACTTTAAGGAAAATGATTGGGTCTTTCAAATTTCCCAAGTCTCGATTAAGGCACACGACGGGCAAGAATCATACGGGACACCAAAAATACTATGCTAAGTTAGCAAAAAGGTAATATGGTCCCTTCCAAATTCTTAGGCCAATCAATGAGATGGCCTATCAACTCATGTTGCCCAACCATTGGCTCATACATAATGCTTTTCATGTGAGCCTATTAAAGCCTTACAACAGAGAGCCACCTCAAGAACCTACTATTGAAGACCCACCGGAGATCGAGGACCAAGAAGAGGTGTTGCAGCCCGAGTCCATCCTCCCACATGAAGACAAGGTACTAAGAGGCGGTAAGACTATCTGTTGATATCTTAATTAAGTTTAAGAATTATCCTTTTGAAGATGCTAGATGGATGCAAGGAATAACCTAAACCATGTCAATGCTTACAATGCTTCCTAAGAGTAAGCAAATGTACAAATGTTAAAAATGAACAAATTTTTTGTCTTATAAGACTCTCTTTATCTTTATTGTGCACAAATGTGAAGTAGTATGCATGCTTAGATCAATTTTGCGGAGATGACGTCTCCCAAACACCAAGTAGAGCTGTCACTCTACTATGGAATTGATAGGACTAATGTGCAAACATGATTGCGGAAACTTAAGCTCTCAATCGCCAAATGGACTAGTCATCCATTCTTGAATGATGTCGTAGGGTAACATAGGGATCCTCTACCCGCTAGAAAAAGGACTAATGAATATGCTTTATCTTCTCTACCCCATAGTCGAGGACTACTATGATTTCAAGAGAGAGGTGATTTCATAATAACTAATATCTAATTCTCCTAAATGATTTTCTCATGTTAAACTGATCATTTAATATGGGGAAGTGCCAGGGGAGAAAAAGCTAGAACATTGGTTAAGCTGGAAGACCGGCCAGAGTAGGGATCCAAAGGAGGGAAAATAGGGATCCAAAGGGGGGCCCATCTGCAAAAGAGCTATGTGAAACAATGGGCTCCAAAGACCTTTGGGTTTAGCCCATTAAGACTTCCAAAATGCTAAGGTTCCAAAATTCAAAGGTTGTGTCCAAAGGTCAACCATGGGGGAATTGGATGCTTTGTGTATGTCAAAAAAGTATTTACAAATCTTTACTTAGGAGGGCACAAGCCTTGCTTGTAGGGGATGAGAGAGAAAGCCACACACACACAGAAGCTCCCTTTACACAAAGGGAATGAGGGACACATGTCAGCTCCCTAGGCCAGATGCCCACAAGGTGTACTCAAATCCTATTGGATGGCCTTGGAGGTGGACCAATGAGAATTAGGCTAGAGTAATCTAGTTTAATTAATTTAAAAACACTTAATAAAAGAACCAATAGGAATTAATCTCTCTAGAAGACTATTGGACAATCTCCCAAGGGGTCCAATGAGCATTCAACAACCCAATGGGTTGCCTGATTCCTATTGGCCAAGAGACAAAGGGGTCCAATGAGAGTTTAATTTTATTTATTAATTACCTAAAGCTCTCACAAAAGGGGAAAGGGGGACACATGTCAGAAGGCTATCATATTATCTAGATACGAGAGTCAACTAAAGGACAATCAAAGCAGTTTCATAACAATGGAAAAAAAATTTATGTTGCTCAAGAAGTGAAAATAAACCTGAGATTGCTCAAGAAGATGCATTGGTTGTTTCTCAAACACTTTTTGTGCACTACACTTCCAACACACATCCTTCTTGTTGTGGGTGATAAACGTGTATTGTTAGTCCAAAATGTCACAACTATGGCCTTTACTTCCTTTGCAATTAAATTGTTTGTGTATGATTGGTGCTTGTACAAATGCAATGACAGTTGTGTATGATTACATTTCCATCGGGATCTAGTTGCATAGAAGTTTCTTCAATGTAAACCAAGAAGACTCGATGCAGCTACTATATTTGGTTCATGCTTATTAAACTCATAACCATCATGATGCTCGTCCATTTAAAAAACAACTCATTCAAGATTTTTGGTCTCAAAATTGGAAACCTCAGCTCCTTTAGATTGAATTTTCAGGCCTCTCAATGCTCCATGCTTCAGAATGCTACCAATGATTTCTCCCTTTGCCTTGTTGTCAAGACCCTCTAGTAGTGTGAAACGCTTGAAAAACTTGATCACCTTTCTTGTAAATGCATGGCGCTTAAATTCATTGAAGTTGACTTGTTTAATTCTAGCTTCCCTTTGTTTGACTCTATCGTGATATACGCGCTTTTTGTTTGCTTCATACTCCTTGATTACACTTTGTTTGCATGAGTTGCAATTCATCAAACCAAAACAAAGGCATGTGCTAGTAGTTGAGCTCATAACATCCTCAACTGGAAGGATCGCTAGCATCATGAGAGTCTTTGAGAGGTGGAAGACAAAGTATCATGCCCAAATTTTCTAAACAAGAAACACATATAGAGGGATATGTGTGTGTGTGTGTGTGTGTGTGTGTGTGTGAGAGAGAGAGAGAGAGAGAGAGAGAGAGAGAGAGAGAGAGAGAGAGAGAGGAGGGGAGGTGCTAGGTGCTCAGTTGACAGAGGGACAACATTCTTATTTTTACCCCATTGATTGTATCACATCTTTTTGTATTAATGAGAAATCCCACAAAAGTCCAAAGCTGTTGTATTATCATTGACTGTTAAAGAGTGTAAAGGGGCCAAGGGCTACTAAATTTGTAACTAAATCTAGTTCCTAAGCCTTGTTATTGAGCCCAAATAGCTAGGAATCCATTCTTTAAACCTTGGCTAAGCTATAAAGGCCAACTTTTGTAATTTTGAACCTAAGTTTTGGATAATGAAAGTGAGCTTACGCTGCAGCTGAGTACTATGAGTTTTGTGTTTTCCAATTGCTCGTGTCTTCCTCATGCGGTGTTCCATTGTCAATCCAAGCATACTAACGCACTCGCGGGTGAAAGCTCTCTCTTTCTACGTAAGTTTATCTTGATGAAGTTGTGCTTTTAGTCACATGTCTATGTATGATTTATTTTCATTCCAAGCACAATACACGCATCTAAACTGATTTTCAACCATAGGGATAGCTAGAGCACATCCTAAGGAAGCTATAGAGTGCTTTGGAGGCCAAAACCAACTTGCTCAAAATAGGCTATTTATCTTAAGCATGATCTTGTCCAAGTGTCATAAATGACATTTGAGTACATGGGGATGTTGAGGCGACCTAACCAACATAGGTTGTTTATCTTAGGCATGATTTTGTCTGAGTGTCATAAATGACATTTGAGCATATGGGGATGTTGAGAATACTTTGCACATTCTAGATAGTGGTTTTCATTGCATTCAGAGCACAGTATCTATACAAAATCATCAAATACAGCTTACAACAAGAAAAGTTGCTTTTGTTTTTTGACACACATCTACTGAGATAAATTTAGGCATGAGTACATAGGACTTGCATTTTTCAAGAGATAAGCTATCTCTTATAGCCTTGGGGGTTTCCAATCAACGAGCAAAGAAAACCGAGCAAAGCTAATTTCCGAGCAAATATGAGAAATACCCTTGGCAGATTGATGCAAGCGCAAGCTATATTGAAGAAAATAATCATGGCTTGTTGGATTCCACCACCCAACACCTCAAATCAAAAGGAAATTACCCAACACCTATTAAAGCGCACCACAAATTTAAATGAGTCACTACTGAAAGTCACATATTTTGTCCAAAAGTTCACATCAAATTGTTGTTCCTTACCATACATGCTTGAGCTGTCACATTGTGGTGGCATCTCAAATGTAATATATCCATCATATTGTAATGGAAGCTCATGAACATGCTTTATTTCTTGAGCTTGACTAAGCGCAATGGTAACGGTGGTATGCAATGGTAGGACCTAATGATGTCAACTAGATTTATTAAGTGATGGATGTTGTCTTAGAGATCCTCTTTGATAAATACTAGTGAGATCTTGGAACAAACATTTCTCTATATTCACTACTAGCCAAGGGGGTGGTTAGCGACGGTTGTAGCGACGGATAAATGTCGCTTAAGCAAGGGTCAGATGCGTCGCTACTCTACGTCGCATATGCCACGACCATAGCATGGCTTTTTGCATCGACTTATCGTCGCTTATGCATCCGTTGTAGTAGCGCCTTTTGCATGGCATGTAGCATCGCTATTAGCATCGTCTGTAGCATCGCCTTTCGATGCTTATGCCACGCTTGTAGCATCGAATAAAGCATCGATTATTGATGCTTATGCCACGCTTGTAGCATCGATGCATCGTCTCTTATGGGACGTCTCATTTTTTGTTAAAAAATGTGCGTCGCAAGCGGCGGTTCAGGAACGTTAAGAAAAAAAAGACCATTTTTTATAGCCACGAGCTTGTAACAGCTCGCGCTGCTATCTTAGCTTGCTCTCTATCTATCTCCAGCTTTCTCTCTCTCTCTTTTTTGTTTGGTTAGCTAGTAGTGCTCTCTCTCTCTCTCTCTCTCTCTCTCTCTCTCTCTCTCTCTCTCTCTCTCTTTGACATACACATACATACACACGCTCGATTTCTTGCGTTCGTGATTGCTTACGGAGTTTTTATTATTTGAGAAAGTTGATTGGATCAGTGCGCAAGGAATTTCAGATAACTACTTCAATGGCAAGGATGAATTCTGGTAAACACACATATCCCACTCTTGTTGCTTTGTTATTTGATGCTCGACTAGATTGGGATATTAGAATGCGTAGCGTAGAATCCAAAACTTATGAAGAAACTAGAGAATCATAAGCATGTTAAAAATAGATCATAACATAAAAACAACGCTTGTGGACTTAAAAAACATGGACATCTATTAGGGCTTGCAGAAGCACCCCCCTCGCGGATGGGCATGTTTGCATACTATGGAGCTCGCCAATCGATGAAGGTTGTGAGCTCTCAACGAGTTGTATCCCTTGGCCACACGGTGCATTGATCAATAAATTAACAAAAAAACAAAGAAAACTTTTTAGGGTTAGATTTAGTACTTGGTACTTGGTGGTTTGGTACATGGTACATATAATTTGATGCGCCGCGTATGTTCTGACTCTTGGTACTTGGTACGTAATATGTATTCTGATTTGGTACGTAGAATTTGATACCTGATAGTTCAAACTTGATACTTTGGTACTTTGTACTTGGTACTCGACTTTGTATGTGATACGTAGAATCTGATAGGTATCATATATTCTCAAATCTGTGCAGAAACTATGGAAATCAAAAGCTTGTTAATATTAGAGTGTGACATATAAAAATATTCGTAAACTTAAAAAATGACCCATCGACCAGCCACATTTTGTTTTTCTTAATGTAAAAACGAATAAACTACGGTGCTAATTTTTGGTGCACTTTTGAAGTACATGGATCAATAAAATAACAAAAAAACAAAGAAAACATTTTAGTGTTAGATTTGGTACTTGGTACTCTGTGGTTTGGTACATGGTACGTAGAATTTGATGCGCCTCGTATGTTCTGATATCTGGTACTTGGTACGTAGCATATATTCTGATTTGGTACGTAGAATTTGATACCTCATAGTGCACACCCGATACTTTGGTACTTTGTACTTGGTACCCGACTTTGTACATGATACGTAGAATCTGATAAGTATCGTATATTCTCATATCTGTGCAGAAACTATGGAAATCAAAAGCTTGTTAATATTAGAGTGTGACATAGAAAAATATTTGTAAACTTGAAAAATGACTCATCGACCAGCCACGTTTTGTTTTTCTTAATGTAAAAACAAATAAACTACCTTTCAACACTAGTTTGGTACCAAAACACGACACTTAGGTGTCCCTTTTTGAAAAATTATATTGAATGCTACTTTCATTGGACAATGCATTTAAGAAAACCCTCTTAATGTGATCAAACATGTCAACTAGGGGATCTTTTAAAAATATGATCTTGCATTTTGGAAGCTATCATGGTCAAGAATTACACTCATCAAGTGGACCCTTGTAAGACTACGATTGATGTTTTCAAAACATTGACTTTACAAGCTAAAATAAAAATGAATAGACCTTGTAGAAAATTATGATGAAAGTTTGATATTGACATTTTGAGACAAACACATTAAAATCCTCAAACTTTGCACGTAGATCAGCTAGAATTGTTAAAAGACATGGTATGGAACAATTGGAGCACCTAGAACCTTGGTTTCAATGTGCTTGTATAGGACTTAAAATTTTCAAGAGATTTTGCACAACAAAAAAATCAAGATTGGGTTCAAGCAACAAGATTTAATTGAGTTAGGGATCCAAAAATATATACGGGTGAAAGCATGTTAACCTGTCGGGCTTTTTGTGCTAGTTAGCAGTTTCAAGTTAGCACATCTTCGAAAAGTTGGGCGTCCGGTAAATTTTTTACAAATAATATCAAATTTTTTTGGAGGTTGTACATTTGGATTCCTTGTTTCAAGTGCTTTCTATTGATATATCATATGTCATAGATCTTGGAGATGTAGCTCAAGTTATTGTACTAGTTAGCATATGTCAAAATTGTGCTAGTTAGCATTGTCCGGGACATGAAAAAGCATGACAGGTTAACATGCTTTCACCCATACTCTCGTGGTTTTTACATATAGAACAAGTGTACGTCTCATCTCCATCAGCTCATATACAACACACATATACAAAACGAGTCTCATCAGTGCATATACAAAACGTGTCTCATCAGCGCATATACAAAACAAATATCTACTCTCATCAGTCGCATATACAAAATGAGTCTCATCTCCATCCTCAAATATACAACCAACAAATCCCTAGTCTCTATCACTATATGAGCCGTGCTCACTACCAGAACAATCACTAGCATCCGTGTGGTGACCAGCAGTGTCATCTCCATGAGCATCACCCCTGGCACTACGACTGTGGATATCTCCAAACACGTCCCTAGGTCTGTCATCATTGACTGGATCGCCGCTCCTCTCAGCCTCTCGGTGTCGCCCCTCTGCCTCTTGTCGAGCCACCTCTGCTGGATCGGCCTCGCCATGTTGCTCCTGTATTAGTAGTGAAATCAAATAGCAATATATTACAATCTGCATGAAAAAAAAGTACAAAATAAACAATCATACTCACAAGTGGATCTGGCTTGTCAGAAAGCGTCGCGCACAAAGCCCGGTAGCCGTAGTACGTAGCGTACTCTATCTCCTGTATCGTAGGTGGACGACCATAGTCTTTGGTCTACAATAAGACAGAACCAAAGACTTGTTGTAAACTTCATTCGCTAATATTAGCTTTGAAAGTTCAAATTTGAAGGGTCTATACTCACAAATGTGGCCACGAATCCGTCTCGTCCCATCCGGCCTAGTCTAGATGTGTGACCACTAGCCACTCTCTTTCGTGCTGCCTCCTATGTAGATTTGATTATATAAAATAACATACATTAGAGAATTGTATAATAGATAAGTTTCTAATAATTCTAGTATATGTTGGAAAAAACACACACCTTCTGCTGAGGAAAAGTGATGCATAAGCACATCTCCTTGCGGTAGTTCTGCCATGTCTCCATGCAAATAGACGCCTTCCTCTTGTTTGTCTCCACCAAACAGTAGCGTCTGCTTATTTTTTCATTAGAATAAGCGTTAGAGTATACAGTAATACTTGTTAGATTTCAACGTTATGTTACTTTTATTGAGTTCTTATTTTGTTCATTTGATAAATGTCTCTTGTTTTTATGTTAAATGCAAATTAGATTCGGATCGGTCAGAGGGTATACCGCCACCCCCAACTAGTTGTGATCGGGACGCAAATGAACCCGTTGATGATGATTTTTACTACAATGAGTCTATTATATGTTGGTGCACTCATTGTTGTGGCACATATCGGAGACCTAGACGGGAGTGTTTTTCACATCAGATGACTTATGGTACTTTTGAGCGAGCACCACCTCCTGAGGAGCGACATCAACCTATGGTATGTGACTGATCTCTCTTATTTTCATATTGAAATTTTATTAACAAAAAATTGATATGTAATAGAACCTATTATATATGTAGGTTCCTTCACTTGATGAGGAGGATGACTTCACTATTAGTGGTGCATATGTCCCTCGCACACGACACGGACAAGTCATTTATCAGTTGCAGCTCGAGGTTTCTTGATAGCCTCTACCTTTTGCTTTGGACACTGAGACGAGTGGAGATCACCTCTTGCCTACTCATTTGCAAGCTCTAGTACAGACGTACGGTCAAAGGCGATACGGAGGATGGCAGGGAGGATCATTTCCTTTAGATGGAGTTGTTTTTAGCTTTTGGGGCAATCGCTACATGATTGCTCCATCCACCATCAGTGGAGTAGGACGAGGCCTCTTTATTGCACAGGATTTGCACGTTCCCCCTCATTCAGAGGTCACCCTTATGTCTTTTTGTGGACCTATATATGGATGGGGTCCATGGCATCGGCTTGCTCATTACATCCAGAGCATGAGCACATATGGTTTATGTCTCAATGCAGCCTCTCTTTCTGATAGAGGGATTATACATGCAGAAGGACAAAGACTCTATGTTGATGGAAGACCTTAATCTCAAGGAAACATAACAGGTTTAATCAACAGTAGTCGAGGGATGAGTGCAAGAACCAATTGCACATTTGTGGAGTGTGAGAATAGTCATGAACCAGGACATATGAGTAGGGTTGTACCACGATATATTGTTGTCAATGCTATCAGACCATTACGGACTGGTGATGAATTGTTAGTAAACTATGGATGGCATAGACCTCCGCGAGCACCCTTAACGAATTATGATTAGAAACTTCATTGTATACAGATTATTAATGTTATTTTGGACTCTTGTATCCTAATTTTACACTTTAATTTACATCTTGTTTCTTTTATCTCGGATTTATTGTGATGATCGTCTTGTCTTTTATTTTAATGTTTGTACATGTGTAACAAAGTGCAATTTCAATTATAAGGAAAAGTGCTACTTATATGTGTGTGCCTGTCTAAACATGCTTATGATACAATCTTCTTTGCCTATGTAGATTCCGGATTATGACATTGATAATGTCGCAAACCAACATCCACATGACGTATCTCACATGTCTATAGAGTGCATGAGGATCCTATGCAGAAGTGATACTCACACGTATGCAAGACTTAAAGAACAATATTCAAAGGATTTTAATGGATGTGCTGATATCTTTGATAATGACGATGGCATGGCTGATTTTATTGAGGATTGGTATCAAAATGATAGTACAAATATTCCTAAAAATGAGAAATATCTTCGAGAATAAGCTCTAAAGCATATCTACACAAGAAGCCTGTTAACATGACTAAGTGCAAGCTTACTTATACTTAATCTTAAGAATCGTTTTGGATGGAGTAATGTATCTACTTCAGCACTATTGAAGTATGTACGAATACAACATATTTTTTTGCTAGAATTCTAAACTTTTGTGATTTTTATTGATCATAGTTTTTGTTCAACTTGCAGACTACTCTCTCAGAAGTTCTTGCCGACAAGCAATATCCTTCCTACATCACATGATGAGGTGAAAAGGATGTAAAGTAGTCTTGGACTTGACTATTCTTCTATATATGCATGTCCCAACGATTGCATTTTATATAGAGGTGAGTACAAGGAAAATATGTCCTGTCCAAAATGTCAAATGTCTTGTTATAAACAGAAGAAAGGTAAGGTCCCTAGAAAGGTATTGAGACATTTTCCCCTCGCTCCACGTATAAAACATATGTTTCAAAGTCCCGAACTAGCTAAGCTTATGATATGGGGAGCAGAGCACAAGAGCAAAGATGAATGGATAGTCCTGCATTTGAGCATATTGAAATGCAATGGGCAGATTTTGCAAAAGAACCACGCAATTTAAAGATGGGTGTAGCATTTGATGGTGTGAATCCATTTTCTATGAAATCAAGTAAATGGTCTACATGGCCGGTGATAGTTATCAATTATAACCTACCCCCATATCTCAGCATCAAGAAAGAACATTTAATGCTCTCACTCTTGATTCCCGAAAAACGACAAGTTAAAGACTTGAATGTTTATTTGGCTCCTCTTATTGATGATCGTCAAGAATTGTGGAGAGGGATTGATGTCGTTGATATGTCTAGAAGCATTGATCAGAGAAAATTTACTTTTCATGGAATTGTAGCATGGACTATCCACGATTTTCCAGGATATGGATTTTGCTCAGGTAAAGGTGCTTTTATATATAAATTATCTCATATGCTAGGATTTTTAATGCACTAATCACCTTCATTATTTTTTTTCATGCAGGGATATGTACGAAGGGCTATAAAGCTTGTCCTGTTTGTGGTGATTGGTTAAAATCAATTTTATAGCAAAAATCTCAACAAAAATATATATCTTCGACATAGACGATTTTTAACTGAAGATCATCATCTACGAAACAGAAAGCAAGCCATACATTTTAATGGTTTGGTAGAAGAAGGAAGATGTCCAATACCAATGACACCAAAGGATTGGTATCTAAAGTGGACTGTTGAACCCGCTATTGATCCGGAGTCTGAGATCATAAGCGACGACGATGATAATGGTGTGAAGGCGCGAGGCAGAGGAAAACATTCCTTAGCTCAAAGTCCTTCGATATGGTACACTTTGGAACATTGGAAGGATTTGAATATATGTCATCTTCTTGATCCGATGCACATATTCAAGAATGTTGGTCATTCATTATGGAAACACCTCGTTGGCTTAAAAGACACAGTGGCAGCAAGACATGACTTAAAAGATCAAAAATCAAAGCCCAATCTATGGCCACTTTATGATGAAACTCGAAATGAGACAACTTATGAGGCTGCTCCATGGGTACTTACGGCATAAGAATTGCAGGCAGTTAACATGAAGATTCACTCAATTCGTACACCTACGGGATATGGAGCATCTTGTAGCAACATGTTCACTTTAGATGACAAGAGCTTGTTTAGTTTAAAAACACATGATTGGCACAACTTTGTGAAGGTAAATCTACAACGATCTTTGTAAATAGTTAGTTTCTTGTATATTTTCTTGATTGGATGAATCATGTATGCAGCATGTTCTACCCCTTATTATTGATGGATGCACTACCCAAGGAGTTTGAGATGTAATTTATCGTCTTGGATCGCTTGCAAGGTATATATTTATGGCTCTTTAATTTTCAATGAGAATTTTTAGTTGATAACTTATTTGAATCATTCTCTAATGTCTTCTTGATAACTCACTGATAGATGGATTATATCTAAAGAGATCGACAAACAAATAATTCCACAAAAGAAGCGTGAATGTATAGAGCTTCTTTGTTTGATGGAGAAGGAACTTCCAACAACCTTTTTTGATATTCAAGTCCATCTTCTGGTCCATCTAGTGGACGAGATAGAGCTCGCCGGTGTTGTTTCTACTCGATGGATGTTTTGGGCCGAAAGATTTATGGGCGTACTCAAAGGTTATGTACGTCAAAAAGCAAGACCTGAGGGTGCAATAGCAGAGGGATGGATGCTTGAAGAATGCATGTATACGTTTCAGAATATCTTGAACAAACGGAGTCTAAAGCTCCGCGTGCATGGACAAATGAGTCTTCTTCTATCATGGTAGACGAGGTACTGTCTGGTAAGGGAGTCTCTTTTAGACTTAACATCCACGATAATTTGGATATTTCTACTTTCATTGTCTATAATAGCGAATGCATGCAACAATTTATTGATGAGTATGAAGAGGAGCTTGCAAACCAATGAGTTGGCAGACGTAAAAAGAGAAGATCTAGATGTCAAACAAATGTAAATAACAAGCAGAATGTATCTTCTTTCACGGATTGGTTATACACCCGTATGCAACGTGCGGTTAGTGATCATGAGTCAATCTCAAGGGAGCAACGAGAGTATATGATCGGGTGTGAAAGAAAGGTAACTTCTTGGGTTTCAAAAATTGAACTAAATAAGCTTCAATCTTCTCTTTTTTCTTATATAATTTATCTATTGTTCTAGGCTCGAATGTATACCAACATGTGGGCTTATGGGCAACATCTTCGGATAAAAGACATTGATGACTTACGTCTAACTCAGGATTCTTGCGTTGTTGCCTCTTTCAAGCATGGGAGTCATGTGAGTGGTCCCACCGCTATCCACAATCCAAGCACCGGATTGTGAAGAGGTCAAGGCAAGGTCCCGTGAGGCAATCAAAGAGACTCCAACACTCACCTTCACCTCCGGCACAAAACTCGGCTCGGCTCTCAATCTACATGAGCTGGGAAAGAGCCTCCTCCCAAGTGGGTTGCGTGGTACACCTTGACTGAATGAGACTCTGGTAGAAAGAGTCGAACCTGTCTATAAGTTTGAATAGGAGTTGTTGTGCCATCCGAGTAGAGGTCATCTCTCCTTAGACCGCAATCAAATCATCCCATAGCTCTCGCATCATGTGGGTCAACCCTGAGAGAGAGTTGAATTGGCTATACTGCAACTTGTAGAGCTCCTTCTCCAATCACATAATACGGCCAATAGACTTGTCTACGAAGAGATCTGAGAGTCTCTTCCAAAGACCATGGGCATGTGACTCCGTTCTGACTTCCTGAAGGATAGAATCAGAAAGGTTAAGAAAAAGGAAAGTAAACACCTTGCGGTCTATCTTTTGCCACTCGTCTGCCGTTCCATGTGTATAGTCCTCCTCCGCTGGGTGAGGCATAACCGCTGTTGGGAAACAAGCACACTGGAACACCTCTATAGAAATGTCACCCAAGAGCGTTGAAAGAGAACTACAAGAAACCAAAAGCTTGGAAAAATAATTTTGGAACACCACAAGTCCAATAGGAGTAGACCCTTGGGAATTTACTAGCTGTCGCCCACCCAAGAGACTATGTCACATAGGAGAAAAACCCTACCAAAGCACGGATTTACAGCACACGCTGACCAATGCATATGAATACAAGGCCCTCCCCTTTAATAATTGAACATCACAAACCCACAACTTCAACATAAATTCCACAATTCATACATACATGCCCTCCAATTCTATCAGCACACAGTTTGCCACTAGGCTGCCATAGCCATAACCCTGCAGAGAACTAGTCGTAACCTGATGAGCACAATTCCAATTGGGGCACTTTAACACTAGGTTGGTAATGGGACACTTTTATGTCCTGGGACACTTTTATGTCCTGTGAAGTGACCATTTTCCTTGAATTATGTCAAGAGTTTCAAAATGGATTTTGAGGTGCTATCTATCTAGAAAGTTGTCTCATGAGCTGAAAAAAACTCGACATTTTTTTGGAATATCAATTCCATCTTTAACCTTGTCCTTGCACAACATTCCACAACCTAAACTGTGTGAAAAAACAGGTCCTGTTTTTGGTTTTTTTCAACTTTTTGCAGCTATACCACTCTAGAATTCATGTTTGTGAGGTCTATAATGCTAGAGAACTATCTTTAGTAGTCCTCAACATGTCCTGATGCTTCTAGGGAGAAATAAATGTTAAAGTTCTAAGTTATGACCAAATTACAAAAAATTATCAAATCTTGTTTTTTAGCCAATTTTAGCTCTTCTATGATTTTTTTGATGGCTTTCATGATATCCAAATGCAGTTTTGATTTTCTATGTCTCATATTGTAACATAAAGCTAATATTCCTTGAGTTTTGGGGCACCTAATACCCTATTTTGCATAGTAGACAACGATGGTTGATTTTTTCAATTATAGAAGAAAACGAAACATTCTAGTATATCAAGTATAGCTTTTTCAATATTGTTAGTTTCTTGTGACAACTACATGCATTTTGTAGGTAGTAACCATATCTAGTCATAAGGATCAAATTTGGCTAGATATTGAATAGTTTCTATGGGATTCTACAACTCATAATGTTGAACCCAGATTTTTCATGTTTGCTGTATTTAGCACTTCATCTTTATCCCCAAGATTCCCCTTGGTACGAGATGTATTATTCTTTTGACATGCTCCATGGATCCTTATGAACCTAAAGGAAAATTGGGAACTAAGAAAACATGCATATATTATTTGTATTGAGCGTGGCTATAGAAACTTTGATGATAGGTTTACAGAATGGTAAAAATTCAACTTTTTTGTACCTATTTCTTTTGGCAAAACAAAAAATAGTGAGTGAGAAGCAATCATATGTTCTGATCACCAACCCATTGAAGTTAACTAGGGAATTTATCTCAAGTCCTACAAAAATCCCTAATCTTATTTTTATGCAACAAAACGCAAGAAATGACTGTTTTGATGAAAATGTACTGGTCCATCAACTTTGGAGGCTTGGTGTGACCAAAAGATAAGAAATTTTACAAGTTTCTTATTTTATACATGTGTAGTAGGCCTTGAACTATAACCTCATGAAAGGATTTTACAAAATGAGTGGATCTACTATGGTTTTGGAGGTTTTTTTCAAAACCCTGAAAGGACACTTTTATGTCCTGTTAGGTTACCAACCTAGTGTTAAAGCTTGAGAGAAAGATTGAAAAATGACTGGCAAGAAAGATGAAGATGAAAAAATTTGATTCCATACTCCGCCATGAGAAAAATTGATGCGAACAGAAAGCTGTCTCAGCACGACTACACATAGAGAAGGCTAGTCAGGGCAAAAAACTGCATCCAAAAGCATCAAGAAGCCACAACGACCCAAAACCTGCAAATTTCTGATGTTTGGCTGAAAATTTTTAAGTTCGTACATGAGTTTTAGTACGTTATATACAAGGCTCACTTCAAAAAACTCACTCACGGGCACTTACTGTAGCCAGACAGCTGCCACTAGACTAGCGACTTGCAGTGCATGTACATGTGCTTGCTAAAGCAAGCTAAAAACCCCACAAAAAGAAAGCCCACACACACTTTTGACATCGGACATCATGTCCATATGTACAAATTTACAAAAAACGGGGTTTCAGAAATGTGCCCAACATAGTTTGCCACACCCCAGCCTGCTAGATCATTCATGATCAGCAGCACAAAAGAGATCCTGTAAACCACATGAGGGAGTCTTCACTTCATCTTCATCATTAGAAACATGATCAGAAAATTCTTCAAAAGAAGGCTCATCGTCAATCACAGTCATCAACCTTGCAATATATTTCTTCAACCTGTAGCCATTCACACGTGCTTTATGTGGGGTACCATCCAAGTCAGGAAGCTGATATGTGCCATTTGGAAACCTGTTTAAGACCAAGAAAGGACCTTGCCACTTGATTTGAAATTTCTTTTGAAAAGTGCTATCAAGCTTACTATTGTAACAAAGCACCATGTCACCCTTCTTGATGTCCTTGTCCTTTACCTTCTCATTTTCCTTTGCTTGATTCTTGTTCAAGACCTGCTCATAATGCTCAAAAGCTAACACCCTATCCAATTGTACACATTACAAATATAAAAGTCTTTCCTTGAATGCATACTTGGGCTCTTCTTCAAGCTTTAGCATCATCTTCAAGGCTGGTATCTCCACCTCAATAGGAAGTAAAGCCTCTTTGCCAAAAACTAGATGGAAGGGAGAAAAACCAGTACCTGATTTGATGGTAGTCCTATAATCCCATAGAGCACAAGGTAGCTCTAAATCCCAAGTCTTCACATTGTTTCTTGTCATCTTTGTAAGAATCCTTATGAGCTCTCCATTAAACCTCTCATTCATGCCATTGCATTGGGGATAATATGGAGTAGTAAACCTGCGATGCACATGAAGCTTCTCACATAGATAATCCACCAACTCTCCCCTGAAACCTGGACCCTTGTCAGAAATTAACTCCAATGGCATGCCAAATTTGCAGCAAATATCTTCATATATAAATAAGGAAACATCTTTACTCGTGATGTGCTTAAAATCTTTGGCTTCGGCCCACCTGGATAGATAGTCAACAGCAGTAAGTATGTAACATTTGCCTCTAGCTGTCATAGGTAGAGGACCTATTGCATCAATACCCCACTTCTCAAACACATCATAAGCCACAATGGTGCCTCTAATTTCTGATTTGAGAACCCTATTTGCCATGCTTTGACACTCTTTACAAGACTTGCACCAATGATGAACATCACGTTGAACACTTGGCCACACATAACCCTCCTGCAAGACTTTATGCAAAGTGATCTTTGCATCAAAGTGACCACCACAAGAACCCTCATGATTCTCCTCTATAATTTTGTAAATTTCTTCTTTCCAAGGCACTTTTTTCATCACAAGATCAGCCCCCTTCATATACAAGGCATCACCAAGTAGCACATACCTTTTGGCACGACGTAGGAAGGCGTACTTTTTTGGCTTCTCCAACTCTGATGGAAGCATACCTGTTTGTAGAAACTCTCACTCCCTCTCTAAAGCTTCTCTTCCCAAATAAAGAGGAGCATCAGACCTTATCACATACAATTGCCCAATTGAACCTTGCGCTGCACCATGTGCTTCTTCATTTTGAGACCTGTCCACATGCCTTAAACTCCAAGATTCAAAATGCTTAAGCAGATTCTTCACTTGAAAACACATATTTTTCAGCCTTGGATTCTTACTTTGCCACACCCCAAGTACTTGCTTCACCACCAAAAGAGCATCACCTCTTACCCTCACACGACGGATGTCAAGCTCAAGGCAAAGGTTGAGACCTTTCTCCAAAGTAGCATACTCAGCTTCATTGTTGCTTTGTGCTGTAAGCTTCAAACTCCTTTTAGTTACCAAAGCACCTTGAGGATCATAAACTACCACACCTCCTGAAGCTTCACCATGCTCTTTCCTGTAAGATCCATCAAAAAATAATAGATAGGCATTGTCTATGCCAGGAGCTTCTATGTGTTGCTTCTTCACTGCATCCTCCTTAAGAAGAAGAGGTCTTTCCTTATAGGTAAGCAAATCAGCCAATGTAGCCCTTGTACTCTCCTCAACAAGAAAAGAGAATTGGAATTCCTGTAGCTCCACAATCCACTTCATGAGCCTCTTTGACAAAGTAGGGCTATTCACCAATTGAGGTAGAAGAGTGTAGCTAGTGAGGAATGTGAATGGTTTAGGGAGAAGGTAGTGCCTAAACCTTCTACATGCATAAATCACGCTTACCATAATGAGCTCCACCTCAGTATAGCCTCTTTCCACCTCTAGCTTCACCCTGCTAGCACAATAGATAGGCTTCATGTAGTGGGAATTATTACCTCGTTGAAGAAGCATAGCTCCAATAGCATCCTCACCTACTAATAGATTCACATAAAACTCCTTATCCCAATTAGGAGCTTGCATAGCAGGAAGAGAACCAAGAACCTCTTTGATACCTTGAAAAACCTCTTCACATTCATTTGTCCATTGTAGAGGATCCAACCTTGCTACTTGTTGTAGAGGATAAAGAAGTTGAGAGGACAAAGGAATGAACCTTGCCATATACTTCACATTTTGAATAAAAGTAGAAAGTTGCTTTGTATCTTTAGGTGATGGGAGGAGCACCAAAGCCTTCACTTTGTCAGGATCCGCTTCAATCCCATTCTCTGAGATCATATGCGCCAAAAACTTCACTCTTGGTTGAGCAAGATGACATTTCTTTGGGTTGAGTTGACCTCCACTTTCATCATATTGCTTCAATGCCATCCCAAGCTTTGCACAACGATCCTTTCTAGAGCTATAAACACAAAATTCATCAATAAGATCCTTCACAAACTTGCCAAGAAAGGGAGAGAACACCTTGTTGACGCGCTTTTGATACCACACACAGCCATTCATAAGACCAAAAGGAAGTACACAATAACAAAAGCATCCCCATGGCATGATAAATGTGGTCTTATTTCGATCTTCCAAAGCCAAGGTGAGCTGAAAATATCTAGAGAATCCATCACATACGCTATACCTCTCATGCCCTGCAATAGAATCAAGTATGTCATCTATGAAAGGAAGAGGGTATGGATCCCTCTTCATGGCTACGTTTAGAGGCTTAAAATCAACACATATCCTCCACTTTCCATCCTTCTTGGGTGTGACAAAAACAGGACTCACCCATTCTGCAGTGCTCACAGGACATATGAAATGTGCTTCAAGAAGCTTGTCTACCTCTTCCTCTAAAGCATTAAGTTGTACCTGTCCCATTCTCCTTAGCTTTTGGCATACGGGATGAGCTCCTTCCTTGATTGGAATGTGGATTTAATCTCCCTTAAAGCCTCTAATTTCCTCATAAGAAGTGATGAATAAATGGGGAAATTGTTGTATCATATGTAGGTACTCACTCTTCTCATGACTAGTCAAGTCGGAAGACAACATACCTTGTATCAGCTCCTGTTTGACATTAGGTTGAACTTTGGGTTGCATCAGCTTTTCAATTTGCTCATAAGGACCAGAGATATCCTCATTCTCCATAAGGCCAAGAAATCTTTGTTTCTCATCATGCTCTTCTTCAAGAAACAAGGAGGAAACATCTAGATCACTATCGATGCTATCTTCCACTTCACTGCCCTCATCCCCATTGTCTTCTTCTTCACTTGAGTACTCTTCTTCATCACTTTTCTCATCAAAATAAACATCCAAAGATTGCTTGATAGCCATGTCAAACCTCTTCTTATCACCCCTTCTATTGTAGAGAGTGATGGTACCATGTCCCCAATCCTGTATAGCTTTGGTTGCCTGTAACCATGGTCTTCCAAGGATGAGAGGGAAAGCACCAATACCCGCGAGCATAACATGGAAATTGACCAGCACTTTAACATCAAATACATCCACCTCCAAGTCCTTTACAACTCCCAAGCACCTCACCCTTGATTGGTTGGCAAGATTTATGCGAAAACGTGAATTCTTCACCATGTTGAGTCCCAACTTTGATACACAAGCTTGAGTAATAACACATTCCTGTGCACCTCCATCAATATAAGCCTCTCCAATGCACTTCCTCTTATTCCATGCATCCATAGTAGGACATATATCAGGTAGCTCATTCAAAGATAGGACTCTCACTGACCCCCTTGTAGGCTCCTTCTTCATGGGGTTGACTACGTGCTTCCATTGCCTCTTTAACTTGGGACACATCTCCATGAGTTGCCCAAAGGTAACATCAGCCTTTCTACCCACCAAATCAGCCCTTAAACTATAATTTGGTTGCCCTTCTCCCAAAGGAAAATCGGATGCATTGTAATGTTTCCTGGGCTTTCTCTTCTGCTTCTCTTTACATGTACCTGTTTCAACCTGTTTCCCTCTTTTATGGCTGGGACTTGCATCACTCATGTCATGATCTCTTGTAACCCTCTTACCTACAAGCATGACCATAGCTCCCAAATCATCCTCTTTATTCTCCAAACGGATTATGCTTACCACTTTTGTTTTTCCCTTCTCTTCTGCTGTCAATCCACTTGGTCCTGCTTCCCCTTTAATCTCAATACCATAATCTTGAGCTCGAGAAGGAATTTGTGGAGGAAGAGGAAACATGTTGCCACCCATTCTCTTTGGCTTGTCACATTGAGGGATTTTATGACCCCATTCACCACAATTGTAGCATTGAAACATATCCCCTCTTCTAGCCATGCCTCTTCCTCTATCACCTGTATAACCCTCATTGCTTCCATAACCACGTCCATATCCATAACTTTGACCTCTTCCCCCTCCCATCATATGCACACTAAGATTCTTCATAAGACCTACAACCTCTTGCATATCCTTGCGAAAGGAATTCACATCATGAGAAGCTTGCTGATCATAACTTGGCTCCCTTATGAGGACCCTTGGTTGCTCTACCGCTTTAACTTCAAGCTTTGGGTCGACATTGATTCCAAGTTGATGAAGACGCTCTGCTTTCCACTCTTTATTCTTTGCAATTTCGACTGCTTCCTCAAAGGTCCTTGGTTGCTTAAGCTCTACCTTCAAGCGTAGGTTACTCCTCAAGCTTGCAAGAAACCTGTCCTTCTTCAAAATGGCTGGAGTAATTTCAGCCCCCATACACCACTTTGCCCATAACGCATTGAATGCCTTGACAAAGTCTTCTATGGTTTGGCCTTCATCTTGTACAAAGCCTTGAATAGACTGCCACACCTTTTGTGGGTCTTCCACCTGTTGAAAGTGTGTAAGAAAATCATTTCTTACCATTTCATAAGTCATAACTTGAGGAGGTTGGGCTGATTGTAGCTCGTTTTCGTAGCCTTCCAACCATTCCCTAGCATCTCCCTTCAAACAGAAGTAGAAGATTCGTAGCACCAACGTTGGGTCTTGCTTGTCAGCAAGAAGGCAAGCAAACTCCATTCTCTCAATGAAAGCTTTGGAACTTTCATTTTATTTCCCACTAAACTCCGGAAAATTAAACGCCATGACTTCAAAACTGTAAACTGAAGGTAACTTGAAGCGATTCCTTGGTGGCGGGCACCAAAACACTGTTGGGAAACAAGCACACTGGAACACCTCTATAGAAATGTCACCCAAGAGCGTTGAAATAGAACTACAAGACACCAAAATATTTGCAAAATCCTTTTGAAACACCACAAGTCCAATAGGAGTAGACCCTTGGGAATTTACTAGCTGTCGCCCACCCAAGAGACTATGTCACATAGGAGAAAAACCCTGCCAAAGCACGGATTTACAACACACGCCGACCAATGCATATGAATACAAGGCCCTCCCCTTTCATAATTGAACATCACAAACCCAAAAATTCAACATAAATTCCACAATTCATACATACATGCCCTCCAATTCTATCAGCACACAATTTGCCACTAGGCTGCCATAGCCATAACCCTGCAGAGAACTAGTCGTAACCTGATGAGCACAACTCCAATTGGGGCACTTTAAATCTTGAGAGAAATCTTGAAAAATGACTGGTGAGAAAGCTGAAGATGAACAAATTTGATTCCATACTCCGCCATAAGAAAAATTGACGCGAACAGAAAGCTGTCCCAGCACGACTACACGTAGAGAAGGCTAGTCGGGGCAAAAAACTGCATCCAAAAGCATCAAGAAGCCACAACGACCCAAAACCTGAAAATTTCTGATGTTTGGATGAAATTTTTTAAGTTTGTACATGAGTTTTAGTTATATACAAGGCTCACTTCAAAAAACTTACTCACGGGCACTTACAGTAGCCCGACAGCTGTCACTAGACTAGCGACTTGCAGTGCATGTACATGTGCTTGCTAAAGCAAGATAAAAACCCCACAAAAAGAGATCCCACACACACTTTTGACATCGGGCATCATGTCCATATGTACAAATTTACAAAAAATGGGGTGTGAGAAATGTGCCCAATACCGCCTGTGCGGCATCCTCGAGCCAATCCCAAACTTCGTTGTACATACATATAGTACGCACCTTTGTCTTCCATATGGACCAGTTAGCACTGTCCAACTTGGCACTCTCCGGGAACATGGAGAAGCCGTAAGGTATAATTTGCAACTCCGATTAGTGTTCTCCTCAGAGGGCAAGGTATGCCACGTACGAGAGATGCAAGACTCCAAGATCGAATAGGCACAGAAACGCAACCGCAAGTGGACTCCTCCTCAAAACAGCTCGAGAAAACAGCCTGAGATCCCTCCAAAACACTTTTGAGAAGTGTATAAGCCTTCGAAATGTCGATGTCATCCAAAAAAACCAGTAAATCCGCTGCTGTCCGCCAAAAAACAGCAAGTGCAGAGCGCTGAAAAACACAAAAAACAATGATTTTCAGCGACTTACGCGCACCCATAAACGTCCAAGATGCGTAGTGCCGATGGGGAGAAGCCAATCCTTGCCAGGTAGGCTGAGTTTGGGACCTCTCAGTTTGAAATATTTAAACTAGATCTATCTCTCTGTCTATCTCTCTTTGTGTGTCTCTCAGAATAGAGCCACTACACTGCCTTGGTTTCAGGACAACCTGCACTCAGAGAGCTCATGGAGTCCAGAGACCAGAGACAGCTTGGATGTTTTCTTCTAGAGATGCAGAGACATAGAGATCTGATGCTACAGAGACATAGAGATCTCATGGAGTCCAGAGACCAGAGACAGCTTGGATGTTTTCTTCTAGAGATGCAGAGACATAGAGATCTGATGCTACAGTCACCTAGTGGAGATACACAGTCCCAGCTTACAGATTTTTTTCATCGAGCGACTTCAGCACCCCCTATTACTACCACACATAGAGGGGTCACTCTAAAGAGGGGTCACTCTACAACAGGAAGAGGTTGTTAGAGCTAGGAGACGACCTAGAGTTCTGGGATACCGGACCCGACAAGCACACCAGCGGGAGATCCACCAAATCCGGGCACACCATGAGCATGATAGATAGAGAGCGATACAGCGAGTCTACTCCGACCCTGCCACCATACTACAAGGACTCTTCACACCCTACCCACCTATGCATGATATCCTACACCCCCAGTTTGGTACCGGATGGAGCTAGTTTGCATATCATGGTTGTATCTCTTGAGAATATAGCTACGCATCCATTAGAGATAGAGCTTCATCCCTTCATTTTACATGCACATGTACTCACCCTACCCTTGAGGAGATTACTCTAGCCTTGTATCACCTTTTTTTTAGCAGTATGTACCACTTTACTTTAGTTTTTCAGCACTTTAATCCTTTTTGGTTACCAGAGGATACACATGGTTTTGTCTCATAGGCCGACTTCGGCCTCTAGAAGAAGACGTTAATAAAGCTTTCTCTCTCTCTCTCTCTCTCTCTCTCTCTCTCTCTCTCTCTCTCTCTCTCTCTCTCTCTCTCTCTCTCTCTCTCTCTCTCTCTCTCGTGCATACCGTGTATTGTTTCGTCGATGAGCCATGAGCTTGCACATTCGCTTAAGCAACCATTTGTGGCTCCATCCTGTCCCATACTCCGCCTCAAGTGAGTTGATGACATATTTCTTGTCATCCTCAAGCTGATCACTACATTGCATCAAAAAGTCAATTAGTAATTCAAATAACAAACTATAAATCATACTTTTTGATGTTAATTAATACTTACTCCCATGGAATATGAACTTGCTTTATATATGACATGCAGAGATCTCCAATCCGACGTCTGAAGAGTAAGCCGGCTCCAAGAGGGAGAATAGACCCATCAGGCAGGATGTCGCACGTGACGCCCAAATTGCCGGTGCAAGTGCGCATCGGCAATGGAGGGGGCACAAAGGGGGGCACTGGCGGCGGCTGAGGCGGTCTCTCGCGAGTCGATATCTCTGGTGGTGTGATACTCTGTCGACGACGCAAGCTACATGAATATAAACATACGGCAGTTAGGATGATAGTTCTTAAACACTACTTGATATTAATTCCATAACTGGCATAAAAGAAATACCTCCGAGGCTGACGGCCACTAGCCTGTGACTCAGGTGTCACCTGAGTACGAGGAGGTACATCAGGAGTAAGGCGCTGACTCTCGTGATGTGATGTACCTGGGATAGGGGTCCTAAGAAATCAAAGATAGCAAAAGAAACAAGTTTTAAGAGTACTTTACACAAAAGAAGACTGACATTACAATTTTATCACTCCAGAAGCTTACCAAAATGCTCTAGTGTGATCCTCTGCTCCTACATGTGGCTGGGAGGACGTACCCTCTCCCGAACGTAAGGGCATACTAAACCTCCCAAGAATCTCGATGGCGTCATCTAAACCTACGGCATCCATCTCCACATAATCGGACATAGCCTCCGTCAACGCCTCTCCTGAAAGTCCAGTGCTCCGTAGTAGCAAAGTCTTGATGATGGTAAGCTTAACACTACGACCAGGGTCACTCATTGTATTTGTACATTTTAAAACAGCTATATGTCAGACTAACACAAACATATAGTCAGGCCCCTCCGGTTGCGGTTGCATTTGGGGCCTCTCGTTTCCATTTCCCATTTCCTTTGCAGGTAACTAATGCTATAGAAAGCATCTTCTCCAACTTATTGAGAATGGTCTTGTGATGAAGCCAAGATACCCAGACACCCACTTATCTCATGGGATACGATGTACTATCTTCCATGGAGTCTACGACTCCAAATGGTTCTCGAAAAGCCAGGCAATTTGAAAGTTGTTGATGAAATAGAGGCAAACCCTGTTGTAACAGTTGATGAAATAGAGGCAAACCCTGTTGTAACAGTTGCAGGAAAGCCACCTGCCACCTAAGCAGGCATTGATGCTTGTAATAAAAGGACCTTGAAGCACGCACCGAAATTGTCCTTCATCTCGGGAGCAAACAACTACAACTTGTTCAGCAATCTCCAACAGCACATGAGATGCAGAGTCTTCTAAAACAATAGTATCAACGAACCATTGTGGTTTCACGAGTTCTTTTACACAAACAACTAAATGAACTCACTATGAAATCTTTTCCTTCTACGAATGCTTTCCTAGAGCGCTCACAACGCCCCACTTTCTTCTTCCAAGCATGCAATGCCCCTCTCTCTCTCTGTCTCCATCAATCACTCTCTCTCTCTCTCTCTCTCTCTCTCTCTCTCTCTCTCTCTCTCTCTCTCTCTCTCTCTCTCTCTCTCTCTTTGGACACAAGTTTGAGCACCCACATATTATTATGCTATCCTGTTTGATACACGAGAAACCCTCACTGCCACATGACATCATTAGAGCAGAGCTAGCCACACCACCTATGCTAGTAGAGGCTCTTTTTTAGACAGTATGTTCTATCCAGCGAGTGCGACAACTTCCCCCAGATAGACATCACATGGAGCACTTGAGGCATCCCGCCAGCTAGCTGAGTCTGGAGAGAGTGGATCATGGTATGCACAGGCGACACAATGGTTCAGCACCCATGGTTTGGATATTCAGCAGCTACCACCCTTTCAGTACAACCCCGACTCACCACTCATTTGCCTTTCCCATGAGGAGAGGAATCAGGTGCTCAAACATGATGTTTGGCAGCTATATATCAGGGAGACATGGATCACACCTAGACATCATCTTCCACCAAAGATGTTGTACTACAAGGATAAGTTCATGACTATTCTAGAGGATGGCTTCATCGAAAGTCCTAGATACATGGATGTTTATATGCCCCACAATGCTAGAGTAGCCATTGGACAGCTTCAAGTCTCTTCACACAGACTGGAGATTGAGGTAGGGCGAGCAGCTCATATCCCTAGAGAGCACAAGATATGCACGATATGTAGAGCAGAGGTGGAGAGCAAGGAGCATTATGTTTGCAGCTCTCGAGCCTACCATGATATACAGAGCCACTACACTGCCTTGTTTTTAGGACAACCTACACTCAAAGAGCTCATGGAGTCCAGAGACCAGAGACAGCTTGGACGCTTTCTTCTTGAGATTCAGAGACATAGAGATCTGATGCTATAGTCACCCAGTGGAGATAGACAATATTTTTTCATCGAGCGACTCCAGCACCCCCTATCACTACCACACAGAGAGGGTCACTCTACAGCAGGCAGAGGTGGTTAGAGCTAGGAGACGACCTAGAATTGTGGGATATCGGACCCGACGAGCACACCAAAGATAGATCGACCAAATCTGGGCACACCATGAGCAGGCTAGACAGAGAGCAATACAGCGAGTCTACTTCGACCCTGCCACCATACTACAGGGACTCTTCAGACCCTACCCACCTATGCATGATATCCTACACCCCATTTTGGTACCAGATGGAGTTAGTTTGCATATTATGGTTGTATCTCCTGAGTATATAGCTACACATCCATTAGAGATAGAGCTCCATCCCCTCATTTTACATGCACATGTACTCACCCTACCCTTGAGGAGATTACTGTAACCTTGTATCACCTTTTCCCTAGCAGTATGTACCACTTTACTTTAGTTTTTTCAGCACTTTTATCCTTTTTGGTTACCATAGGGTACACATATATACATGGTTCTGTCTCATAGGCCGAATTTGGCCTCTAGAAGAAGACGTTAATAAAACTTTCTTTCTTTCTCTCTCTCTCTCTCTCTCTCTCTCTCTCTCTCTCTCTCTCTCTCTCTCTCTCTCTCTCTCTCTCTCTCTCTCTCTCTCTCTATCGCTCACACACACACTGACTTCGGCCTCTAGAAGATGTTAATAAAAATTTCTCTCTCTATCTTTCTCTCTCTCTCTCTCTCTCACACACACACACACACATGCCGACTTCGGCCTCTAGAAGACGCTAATAAAGCTTTCTTTCTCTCTCTCTCTCTCTCTCTCTCTCTCTCTCTCTCTCTCTCTCTCACACACACACACACACACACACACACACACACACACACACACACACACACACACATACGAACATTGCCAGGAGAGGGTGTGGGAGGGAGGAGAGCATACCTGAACTGCGTGACTGGTGTTGGCCAAGCAACACAGAAGGAGCTTCGTTTGAAAAGCCTGGCGAATTTTGGGAGCCCGCGGGTACTGAGAATTCCCGAGCGTCCCTTAAGGGACGTAAGCCAGTCTGCAAACATCACAAAGGCCGTCATTATTTACCATCGCATAAGCAAAGCTTAATTATGGCGTCGCATAAGCAAGGCTTGGTCGTCCCATAAAAGACGCCAACTTTTTATAAAAAAAATTTGCGATGCTTATGCATCGGCCGTCGCTTATGCATAGGGCACAACTTTGCTTATGCATCGCCTTCATCATCGCTTAAGTGACGCCCGTAGATTTTAGGCCGTCGCTACACACCCCTTGGCTAGTAGTGATTGGAGAACTAGATAGAACAACCTTGTAGAACTAAGAAACCTCATGATAAATAGCATAAACATGCTCTCCCATATTATTTTCTATGTGCCAAAAGCTTTACATGCTCTTGTGACAAAGTGAGAGGACCTCGCAAAAATGTGTCCCTAAGCGTTGGCCCAAAGGAATAGTGCTACCATAGATAGCTAAGGTCTCCTCATCAACCGAAGCTTGGCTACTCTTCAAATTGTTTCCTTGCATTAAGTGGGAAAAAAATGTGCATACTGACTAACAAAAAGCATTGCATGTTAGAACCTTATAGAAGTGCAAAGTCTTTAGGGGTTGACATGAAGGACCTTCTTATGAGGCTAATAGGCATGTTATTTTTTGCTACGACATATAGGCTTCTATGAGCTCTCATGCTTTCTCATTGAATTTTTCTATGATAGCATCGATAAGCCATCCCAACAGTCATGTTACCTTTCTACTAACAAGCTACCAAAGAAAGGAGACTCTGAAGCCCAACTAATTGCATGATTTACTATAGTATCCAATCTTCCACATCCTTTTCAGTAGTTTGACTTGCCTGAACCACCACTTTTTTTAATACAAAATTGTCAATATGAACTGGTGCACCGTCGAATGGATGGCCAAGGACTCTTTGAGGAATTCCGGTTGGTATTCCTACAATGAGAATAAACAGAGATAGGTTTTGCTCTATTTTCCTAGATTTTCTTCTGGAGTTGAGCCAACATAGCGACAAATATGAGCACAATGAACACTCCAATGCAGATGTCAATCATTACCCAAAGCTTGAACTGATAGCTATGTGTCTAGTAGAATACTCTTGCTCATGCAATCAATCATTGTGCGAAGGATACAATGCTAGTGACGAGGGTGGAAGCAGAATGCATTGGGTAGCTAGAGATGGGCAAATGGAGCTCAAGCATGAGCTATGTATGACAAGGATGATGCATTGTGAAGGAGAGTTGCTTCCATGGAGCAAGGGTGACTAGCGTCATCATCACGCCAAAGCCAAAATTTTGGACACAAAAGGAGCATATACCATATGCCTTTCGGAGTAGATGGTCAAAGAAAGTGAGCACTTAGATGGAGCCGAAATGGAGTAACAATATTAGTGATCAATACTTGAATGTGGAGTAATGCGACATCACATGCTACTTGATTGCAAAGTAATGAGAGACATGCGATATTACTACTTCCAAGTTATCCTCTACTATGTTGCATGGGATGTGGCCATCCCCCTTCCCGTGTCTCCACCATTGTGAAATGTGCCAAAACCCGGTCAACGCGGATCACTGGTTCCAACATGCATCCTCCCATCCTGATCATGGGCTACGTCCATTGAGTAAAAGGCTAATGGCATATCGTGGGTATAGTCTCTCTCTCTCTCTCTCTCTCTCTCTCTCTCTCTCTCTCTCTCTCTCTCTCTCTCTCTCTCTCTCAACTCAGTTCGGAAAAATGTGTCTCAGTTTAATATCGTGCCATTTTCAATTTCAAAAATGCCGGTTGAGGGCATGGGAAAAAGGAGAAATTCCGTCCCATAATAGACAAGAATAGTGTAAAAATCTTTAAAAAATAGCCTAATTTTCTAAAATTTCCTCTTGAAATAAACAAGGAAAGGAATTTGCTATGTTTGAAAAAATGGTTTTTCTCGAACACTGCGAGTCGGAGTCTCTCATGACCTCGTGGTCCTTGCAAGGGGCAGCCGCCTGGAGGTAACAAATGTAGGACACTTCTTACATTTGTATGACGTGTTTTTGCTCCATCTAGCTTGCTCTCTCAGTAGTCTCTGCCCTTCCGAAACATGTTAGAACCAGTCCGCGCCGGCGCGGACTGGTTCCAGCATGCATCCTCTTTATGATGGGCTACACCTCTACCTACCATGCCAACACTCATCATGTCTCTCTCTCTCTCTCTCTCTCTCTCTCTCTCTCGCGTACATATCCCATAGGAGGTAACTTGAGAGCCAAGAACTCTCTCTCTCTCTCTCTCTCTCTCTCTCTCTCTCTCTCTTTGGCCATCTGAAAATATACTTCTATTACATCTAAAGAAAGAGCATTACGAAATCGGTTCACTGTCTCCCTTTCCAAAAACCTTAGTCAAAGAAACTAAATCCCATATCATCATCGGACTCCTCCACGGCCTCCTTCTTTTCCTCTTTCTCCTCCTTTTTCTCCTCAACTGCTGCGGCCGGCCTGCACCACCACCACCTCCTGTACTGACCACAACGACTCTCCTTTCCGACAGCAATGAGCTCCACATCAAGTCTATCGTATCATCATCAGCTTCGGAACCAATTGAGCCAAGAATATTCTTCGTGTCGGCAGCGGAAGGCGAGCAGTTACCCCCTAGTAGTGCCAGTAGGTAAGCCCCGACTAGCTCACAGGCAATCAGGTCTCTCTCTCTCTCTCTCCCAAAAACTTTTAAAAAAGGTGCTGAAACCAGTCCGCGCGCGGATTGGTTTCAGCACCTTTTTTAAAAGTTTTTGGGAGGGGGAGAGAGCTGGCGCGGACTGGTTTCAACACCTTTTTTAAAAGTTTTTGGGAGGGGGAGAGAGAGAGAGGCGCACTCCTCGCACAGATCGCACGCAATCGGGCGCACTCCTCACAAGCGATCAAGCGTACTCCTCGCACAGCTCGCAGGCGATCAATTTCACTCCTTGCACAACTCGCATGCGATCAAGTCTCTCTCTCTCTCTCTCTCTACCTAAACCTTTTAAAAAAAGCTGTTGAAACCAATCCGCGCCGGCGCAGACTGGTTTCACCAGCTTTTTTTTAAAGGTTTTGGTAGAGATATAGAGGTGAAGAGAGAGGTAAGTCATAGAGAGAGTGAGATTGGCAATGCTGTGAGCCAGATAGTGTCCGCCAGGGCAAAGAAAGACTAGAGAGTTATCATGGAAGGCAGCAAAAGGAGCAGCTCCAGGGTGGTGGCGGCACTAGTGATGGTGATGGTGGTGGCGGGCAGTCTTACCGAGAAGGAGGAGGCGGCAATCTGATGCAGGACAGTGCGAAGCAAGCTGTTTTCGTGTCAGGCTTCCTTACAAGAACCACGTCGGTGCCTTCATCCACATTGACGTGCTGCGACGGGGTGAAGTCATTGTACTCCCTCACCAAGGGGGTGAGGGCGGGGACCGCGTCACCACCTACGGCTACATGAAGCAGTTGTTCGCATCTTTGGGCTCTGCGCTCAAAAGATCCAGTGTGTCCGTCCTTCCTAGCCTATGCAGCGTCAATCTCGGCTATGCGATCAACACCGCCACGGTTCCTTGAATGAATAGCCCTTGCGGCTAACGATGCCATCCTATATTATAACGCCTACTTATGCTGATCTCCGCCCTCCATGATGAGTACATTAGCCTCCTAGATGTCGTGATATTGGCCCCCTACCACCCAAGCTGCAGTAGGGTGTCAGCAACTAGCTTTGCTCCCCTCTGCGGTTGAAGTTATGCCCATACTCTTACACTGCTGTACTTGCTTCTTGGTGAATAAAATCCGCCCACTTATTACAAGTTCAAAAGAGAGAGAGAGAGAGAGAGAGAGAGAGAGAGAGAGAGAGAGAGAGAGAGAGAGAGACGCTTCTCAACTCACCGAGTCACCTACAGAGTATAGAAAAAACTGAGTGAGAGAGACAAACATAGAGAGAGAGAGAGAGAGAGAGAGAGAGAGAGAGAGAGAGAGAGAGAGAGAGAGAGAGAGAGAGAGAGAGAGAGAGAGAGAGAGAGAGAGAGAGAGAGAGAGACTTGTGGAGCTTGGGATGGATGTTGATATTTCAGAGAACGTGGTAGAGCTCAAAGCTCTGCTTGACCAAGCTACGGGATGTCGTCGCGACCTCATGTGTAGAGTCTTATAGCCTTTGCGATATAGACATTAGAAATGGTAGCAACCTTGTCTGCGCAATGTCAAGGGAAGGCCACATTATTTCATACCTCAGAAAGTCAAATGATCATCAACACATTATAAAGATTGCCTAGTTTTAGCTGGCATCAGGATGTTGAAAAGTAAAAGATCTAGATATCTCTCTTCAAGGGGCCTCCAAGGAAAAAATTGATGTTGATGTGGATTTTAAGGCAAGATCCTTGGAGTTGAAGGTCCATGATATTGATGGCAAGAACTATCATCTATGTGATTATCATCTGGGTGTGTTGTGTTTGTGTAAAGCTATCGTACCTGAGAAATGTAACGTCATTGTTAGGCCTACTCAGATTAACATTATTTTGATGAAGCGGGAGAAGGGCACCTGGCAATATCTTCATGGGAATGAAGACAAGTCAGAGCTGTGCAGTGATGATAAAGAACCCATATCTGGGCTCATGCAAATAATGAGGAATTTCTTACTTTGTTGCGACTTTGATGTGGTGGTCATGATTGGTCCAAAGAACTATTTTGATATGGAAGTAGAACCATCCACTCGATTGGTCTAGAGAGTTGGCATCAATGTTCCTAGGGAAAATCATACAAATTTCCCTTTATGGTAGATTCAAACCTAGGAAAATTTTCCCACTAATTGACATTTTTTACAATTTAACTCTATTTTTATGAATTCTCCGAGTGGATTTTCTCCCTCTCCATCTATTTTGATTTTTCAACATCTAGTGCTTACCCAAAACATTTGTCAGAGAAACGAGTGATAAAATAAGCTCTAGGCTAAGCTAAGGCACACTTTTCTCAAACATTGGTTGGCATGGTAGAGGCATCAAACCTCCATTTTTTTATATATAGAGAGAGAGGTTTCTCAAATCACATATAGACCTAAGAGAGAGAGAGAGAGAGAGAGAGAGAGAGAGAGAGAGAGAGAGAGAGAGAGAGAGAGAGAGAGAGAGAGAGAGAGAGAGAGTCAGCATGGTAGCAGCATCAAACCTCCAAAAACTAAAAAAAAGCCCAAAAAACTCAAATAAAATATTTTGTGACTGCAATATTGATAGAATGCCACATGAGATGTTTCTTATAAAACAAAGCTCAATGTTTGTGAGAAAGTAGCTCGGTTTTTTCTTTGCGCGAGAATGTTCGCTCGCCGTTTGGTAAGACTCATAGACTCCATGCACTAGTCGGGTCAGCTACATCCCACGGATTGACATTTTATGTTTGTGGTTCTCGCTTTGCTAGCATCAATATGGTGAGGCTTGCAGCCGGCTCACATTTTGGTGTCATTGCCGCAGGCGCGGCAACCTAGACTAGGGGAAAACCTAAAGCATTCACTTGAAATTCCATCGCTTCCTCTAGTTTCAGCTAGAGTAACACATTTTTGTGATTTTATCATGATTGAGAGTTACTTGAGAGTAGGGATACCCAATAAGGTCCTTGAGAGCTTTAGTTAAAAGGAGGGATTAGGTGAAGGAGCCTTGAGACTAGCTAGTGGTCGTTCGGTAGGGGTGTCACCTAAGTAAGAAAGTAGAGATCTGAGATTGAACGTTTAAATTTTCACTTTCTGCACTCATTTTCATGGTCAATAGGAGCAGGGTAGCTAGTATACCATCAAGATTGCATCTCTGATCCAAGGTGCATTGAAGAAAACCAAACAAATTCCAGGTCTATCTTAGGCACGCTAAATATAGACGGAGAATTTCTAGAATTGATAATGACATACTAAACTTGCAAGGTGGTAGACCAACTTGAGTACACTACTCCCTTTGAATTTGGAAATATTTGGATCACTAAAAGGCATGGTCAAGCCCAAATCTGGGAAAAAATGCCAACTTCAGAGAAAAGTAACAAGGAAAAGTCAATTTTGGCTAAAACTTGAACCATGGTGTGAGTAAATCCTAAAAATTGTAAGAAAATCAATCTGTGAAATGAAAACTACAAAATGTCAAAATCTGGTGGAGTTTTATCTTAGGCACGCTGAAGATAGAAGTCTATCCAGAGAGGGTTCAAACTTTCATCTCATAGGGTTTATTTAGACCATAAAATAGCTCCTATGCAAGTTTTATCGAGTTTGGAGATGTGCAAGGGTTAAAACACCAAGAAAGTGCATGACCAACGGCTAAAATCAAGCTATGTCAAGAGCTCGTGTGTGAACGGGCTCTAACTAGCATGATCAAGTCAATGTCAAGACCACAAAGGAATCCTAATTGACCACAATTCACCTACACACAACCAATCAAAAAAGAGTTATGTGTAGCATCAAATTCATGAAAAATTACACACATTTTAGCAATGAACACCAACGCTTGATTTATCTATGCATTTCATTAAAATCACATGCAATTAGTGAGTAATTAGAGAGGATAACTAGTGAGAAATCCCTTAATTACACACTAAAATCACTCAGATCCACATCAAATTTTTGCAATTTTCTTTCAAAAGTGTTGTTTGGTGGATACAGGCGTATGGACACCAAACCCTATAAACACTCACTCGATTTTTCAAAGAAAGCCGTGTAATTGAGCCTATGGTGATTTGTAATTGTAATGTAATTTGACATACCCTCTCAGTCTCTCCCTCTTTGAGTCTACACCCTTGTAAGTGGCCAAATGGCCATGGGAAATCTCCCTTAACTTTTAAGTCAAAACCCTTAGTTTGGACTAAGGAGGGATCATTAGCTTGGAAGATTTGAAAACGTTCACTGTGAGAGCTTCTTGCTACTACAAATTGTAATCTTCTTTTCTCCTAGACTCCAAATCAGAATTCATTTTTGAATAGCACATTGTGTTCCTTGTCTCTTGCTCTACAATCTAAGTGTAATCATTTTCAATCTTACTATGGTTTGCAATGCTTTGCTTGTGAGATAAATGCATTGATTTGGAGGTTAAAATGGTTGTTTTTTGATGTTTTGACCATGGATAAGTGTTTCTATGCTTAAGGGGGATCTTTGAGTAGTTCTGTTTCACTTTTCTACACATTTTTTGTGATGGATCGTGATTTATGTACCTTCCCAGATAGTAACTGAACTTGGTAGGATTGTGTCCCTAGGTGTTGTGATACCTCTCCTTAAGTTTTGTTGCATTCCAAATTCGTTTGGCTGCCGAAAAGGTGTGATGCTCTAGAGCGGTGAGATTGGAGGCATACTAATTTTTTGACTAAGAAGTGATTGGTTTGCTTTTTTTTGTAGAATGAGTAGCCCTCTGCGTTCACTTTGGTAAGGTCAACACTCTCATTAAGTCTCCACTTCCCATCTCGGGTCGCTTCCTTGCATATTGACATTATGTTAGTACAAAAGAGCTATGCTGTAGACGTTCGTCGCGGCGACCCGCTAACATTGGCGCCGTTGCCGGGGAACTCGATCCTTAGGTGGTGAGTGACTTAGTGTACGAAAAAAATCTCCCTTCAAAGATTTTGACACCCATTCCGCTTACACATAGACAATGAAGGAGTTAGACGTAGGTTTAGTGCTTGGTAGAGATTGGAGTCCGAAACTAGCCAGTGCTACTTCTTAAGAGAAAAGAAAGCTGTGAGTGAAGTACAATATAGTATTTCATTCTTTGATTTTCCCATGCTTGAAAAGGACTATTCTACCACACACTTCGTTGTCATTTCTGTACTGTTAAGTTCATTTATGTTTGCAAATTTATTTCAGATTATAGGAGTAGTTTAGGAAACAAATTACACCATCATTTGGAGCCAAAAGGATCGACAAAAGAAACTATCAGAAACCTTATTTTAGTGTTGAAGACAATAACTCTAAAAAGCTGAAGAATTGATGCTCAGAGCTTCAAAACTGAACCAAACCCAGCAAAACCTTCAAAAAGGGGATAAAAACTCTTACTGAAAACAGACTGTGCAAAAAACTTCCAATTTGCCTGTCCAACATCGATCGCGATCCATGTACCTTTTTGGCAAAATGTGCTAAAACTGTTTCCTTTGCTTAGAACATTCTCTCAGGCATCAGAACCTTGAGTTTGGTCAGAAATAGAGTGCTAGACGATCACTTAAATCAAGAGATTGGGGTGAGTAGAGCAAAGTCTTGGAAATTGAGGAAAACACGAAAAAATTGAACTTTTACTTGTCCAAATTCAAAAAGGGGAGAGAATTGGGATCAACTAGAAGCAAGGAAGCAGCATAACCAAAAATCATGTCCAAATGCTTCCCAACATGGATCGCAATCCATGTTCTAGGTAGACATCTGACAATAAAATTTACTGAGTGTACTCTTGATTACTAGTTGGACAACTTTTCCAAAAGGAGACATAGACAAAAAGTGAAAAAACCTGATCAAAATACCAAAAAAGGAGTTGTTTGCAGAAAGAAAAACATACACAAAATCTTTCTTTTCACTTGGAAAAAATTGATCAAATCCAAAAGGGTTTGGGGAATAGCATCACCAGACCTTGTGTCACCAACTCACAAAGTATTAGTCCAAAATCCTCGGGGGATTCACCACTTCGAGCATACACCTCCGCTATCCTTGGGCTGCCTAGGGCTTTGGTACCTGCCCTAGCCTTTTGCACTGCACTCACATGCTGCCTCTTCCTGGCATAGACCATCTCTTAGCTCGGAACAACTTTAGCTGCACCATCATTGCCCACCCCCTCGTTGAACATTTATGTTCAACCACACATGGCCTTATTGCACTAAAAAACTGCACACCATAAACAAACTCGCTGTACACTTCAAAAACACCTAGCATATGTACACCACTGGCACCTACTACCCACTTTGTTTGCTCATGCGGGTTGCCCAACCCCCTGCTTTGCCTGCAACAACCCTCCTGGGTCAAAAACTTTGCATTGGTCATCTCCATCCACCTGTAATAGTTTGCATAGTGCCATACTAACGCACACACCCAACTGCATAGCCAAACTGCCAACATCATACCTCTACCACTCCAAGCATTCCTTGGCAAACTGCCCACTCGCAACAAAGCACCTTCAGTAACACCAAATAGAGCACCTTCGTGCTCACCATCCAAAGACTTGCTTGTATCATCACTCACACCAAGCAAACCTAACACATCTCACCCACCCTCCCATCCATGTACGTAAAGCTAGATCCTCGTCTAGTAGATCATGTACCTGCTCAACAGCATACTGCACAGCTACTTTGATCACCATTCCTTTTAACCACCACTTACAGACCTTCTTACAAAGCTTGGACACCACCTTGGAATCTGCATCACCTGCCATAGAAGGCACTCACTGCATAGGAAGCACCTCTAACTTTGACTCCGCTTTGCCTTTATCACCTGCCATGAACTCAATTCTAGCATCGTCGAGCTCCTCCTCGTCAATTGGCCCTTCAAGGTCGATAAGCACCGCTTGCCTGTCCGCTTCAACCACCTGCTCTTCTACCACTGCATCCTCAAGCTCTACCAAGGAAGAGAGAAACTCCTTCTCTATCACCTCCTCCTCATCCTCTTCCATTGGTACAACTACCCCAACCCTTTTGGCAAAACTTTGCACCTGCTGCACCGCTATGGCATATTCCACCGCTATCTTCATCATCATGGTCATTAGCATCGCATTGCACACCAGCTTTAGCTGCTCTCCACCACATGGAGGACTAAATTGCTTCGCTCGGTCTTCACTAAGCACCTCGGCTTGCACTTCATGCTGCTCCTCGCACGTATTCACTGCCTCTCCACTCACATGTAAGAGGTCGAACTCATCATTCCTGGATTGAGATGACTTGGTCTCCCAACTCGTATCTGCGTCCATAGAGCTACTGTCACTAGACCTAGTCTCTTCTTCGGTTTCAAGCTCAGGAACCTCATCTAGCTTCACCGCCTTAACCCCGTAAGCAAACCGCACTCCTTGCTCTTTACCGCACTTCAATGGAGCTTCAACAGCTACACTCGAACTTGGCAGTACAATCTTTGTCCATTCTGGAACCACCTGCACTTCCTTCACAACTCCAACTGCTCTAGCCGGCATCTTAGGCATAGGAACGAACCTGTCTCTTTGTAGCCAAAGAACCCTTGGTTCTTCTTGCACTTGCACTTCTCTTTGCATCTCCTGCGGCTCCGCTATCACCGCATCCCACTGCTTTGGCCTCACATCATTTTGCAAATACCGCCTAGCCTCACACTTCTTCAAAATCTTCTTGGTTCGCCCTTTTGCTAGGGTTACCGCCTCCTCATACGACATTGGACCATCTATTTCCACCTTATCTCGCACTTCTTCATGCAGGTAATCCATAAACTTACACAATTTCAAAAAAGTGGCATTTTCTGCAATAGTTACCTTGATTAACTTTCCCCAAAGAGCTTTGAACTCCCACTCGAACGCTTGAAAATCTCCCTCCAAGCTTTTCTTTAAACTGTCTAGCTTTTGCTTTACTTCATCTAGCTGCGCATCCGCTATGAATCTGCTTCGAAAAGCCGCCTCCAGGGCTTCACAATCTGCTTTTTCTTCTTCACCCAGGCCATCGCAAACCATAGCCTTGCCTTACCATGAACCAGGAGTGGGAACACCTGTACCGCACCATCCTCTCTCGATAAACCGCTTTCTAACACGAACAATCCATAGTCTTGAAGCCAAGTTTCCGCATCTTCAACCCAAGTGAAAATGGGAAATCCTATCCAAGCCATCACTAGCAGCACCTGCTCTTCAAAGGCCGCACCTTTGGTATCACCAAAATCACCGCTTCGACATCAACTAGGAGCACCAACATAATCCTCAATGGGGGCACCAGAAGATGGAGAGGGGGAATTGGGGAACACGCCCGGCACAAACAAAGGGGCCTCTCTATAGCTCAGGCCACACACAACACCCCAATCCACTTAGTGAGCACCTTCGACTCACAGAATTCACACTATCACACACACGATCAAACACAACTTCACGCACCGTAGCGCACACGCACTCAAATAGACCACCAATCAACCTGCACCCACAAAACGGTTGCAATCATCGCCTACCCTTGCACACATGCCACTATCTCTCTCTCTCTCTCTCTCTCTCTCTCTCTCTCTCTCTCTCTTGGCACACACACTCATCGAGGGGACGCACACGCCATCACACACCCGGCATCACATGCAACAGAACAGAGCAGGAGAAGGGGGGGGAAGGAAATAGCACGACAAGAAACGCCCGTTTTCAATGGGGGGAACTCACTCCCTGCTCAAAAACACACTATAGCCGCACTCGGCTTCACAAAATACCTAGGGGGAGGCGCCCTCTCGGCCTTCTGCAGACGAAAAACCACTCTTGGCTCTTTTACATGTGGCTCCCAAGCCTCACGAGGCGACAAAAAGCCCCTAAAAATGATAAAAATGACTCCTTTATAGAGGGGGAGCACCCATTTTAGCATGTTTGGCCTCTTTCCAACACATGGCGAGCTCTTTTAGACACTTTTGCACGGTCATTCTCTCCCTCTGACTCGCTTTGTTCTACTGCTTTGGGACCCTACCTTTACATGAGGGGGGGAGGCAATAGCGATGTCGCTATTGCTCCCTCTCCCATCCTAAAAATTTTGGCGCCCCATGGGCTCGCGGGACCATTCCCTATCGGGACTGCCACATCATCACCACTACTGCACTGCTCTACAGGCGCGAGTGCTGCAGCGCCGCCCCGCTCACCTCCAAAACCGGCTCATTACTGCCTGCGTAGCGCCGAAGGCGCTCTCCGCCATAGCCACGAACTCAAGGAGCTCACGCTCCCCCTTCACCATGTGATGCTAATGAGGGCTACACGCCCCAGCCTTTATACTGTGTTCAGCAGGCTACGCCTTGCGCATGTGGGCCAATACCTCCGCCACGTGGCGCTCACCCATGAGTTGCCTACAAGAACCTCATTACCTTTTGTAAAAAAACCTTCTATTTTGCCATTTTTTGGTCTCCCTTGGTCAAGCTACTACCAGTAGCCTACTGACCCGTTCTCCAAGCAGAAGAAACACACTGAAACTCCACATTCCCAGCCTCGTCTTCACCAATCATCTTTGCATTTCGATCCCTCGGTGTCCTCGAACTAAGGCCTCCAAAAAGAAAAAAAATATTCTGCAACTGCTCACCACAAAAATGCTCCCGACTTCGTCTAGCCGTATCTTGCCGACTAAGCATCCAATTGACGTGCAGTCAACTCGTGCTAGCTCCACATGGTAAACACTCCCACCGAGAACCTTGGCGAGGCCCAAAAACTGCCAAATGGGACCTCCTCCAATGCGGCCAAGTGGGCACAGACCCGACCCCCGGAAAATATTCAACTGACCATATCTTGCCATCCAGAGCTCCGATTTGCAATCCGAGAAGATAGGCATGCTCCACCACTCGAGCACTACACACATATACACTGACATCAGCCCAGGCCACCTGTTCCCAGCTTCCCTGTCCGTTGGGGATTTGCTACACTCCCTTCCTTTAAACTGCAATATCTTGCACATCGGGGCTCCGTTTGACGAGCCGTCTGAACTGGCTTCTAGAGCACACTGATCACTACATTATAGGACATAAAACCCACATCTCGGGCACAATAGTCCATCAGCATCCTTGGCTCTTTGCAACACACCTTTGGCCTGAAAAACCACTTCGAGCATACACCTCCTCTATCCTTGGGCTGCCTAGGGCTTTGGTACCTTCCCTAGCCTTTTGCACTGCACTCACATGCTGCCTCTGCCTGGCATTGACCACCTCCTAGCTTGGAGACCACCTCCTAGCTTGGACCAACTTTGGCTACCCCAGCGTCTTGTTTGTTGCACATCATGCTTGCATTGATTACAAGGACATAAGATCCTTGTTGAGAGATAGGTGTTTCAGTTGGACAGCCCCAGATCCTCGTCACTACTCATAATGAATGTAAAAAACCTCATAACCTAGACATAAATTTAATCTTCTATTGGTCTCTCTCTCTCTCTCTCTCTCTCTCTCTCTCTCTCTCTCTCTCTCTCTCTCTCTCTCTCTCTCTTCACAATGTAAACTACCTCACATTCTCTAGTCATGTAGGATCGCCGCACACCTCGGTCTAGAGGTGCATGGAGATCATAATCATCGGTCTATAGTCTCTTCTTTATTGGTCGATGCCTATTTGTGGGTACAAGAAATCTACACACCCACGTCTACATGATAGTGCATGTAGTGGACAAAACCCCTTTGCCTCTTCTCTAGCTCTAGCAATTCATAGCATCTTAACATCTCTTCATAGCATATCCTTGTTCGAGGGATTGCTTAGCACATTACATGTTGGCCTCCAATCTGAGTATCATGGCGTTGAAATCTTTCCAACTTAAGGCCGCATTCATAGAGAGGAAGAGAGGGATCACCGTTCGCCTGGCTCTTATTTTTTTCCATAATCCCGAAGGTAGACTTAAAAATAAAAACTAAATCCAAAATCTAATCTTAAATCTAACCTAATTGAACATATGGTGATTCTGAACTAATTGAACATGGTTAGTGGGTGAGTTAATAGGTGTCAGGTTCTAATGGGAATATACATATTGTTGCGTGCCTAGCGTTGGCTCTTGGGGCAAAGCCTTGATCATTCACATGTCCTAAAATCTAACATAAATCTAGATCTAATCTAATCTTAAACTCAACATAAACCTAAATCTAATCTAATTTGAAATCTAACCTAGCTAACCTTAAATCTTGTCTTAATCTTAAATCTAACATAAATCTAAGCCTAATCTAATCTTAAACTCAACATAAACCTAAATCTAATCTAATCTTAACTCCTAAACCTAAATGTAATCCAACTTAAATCTAACCTAGCAAATCTTAAATCTTGCCCTAATTTTAAATCTAACCTAATCTTAAACTCACAGATCATGAAGAGTGACTTCACAATTGGTTCTTATCAAGATCACACTTGCACCTTTTTTTTCTAAAATTGGAAAGACACTGGCGTAGAGAGAGTCTCTAAATTTATAAGCAAGTCCCTGGCATTTTTTCACGAGCACTTGCATCATGGAAGAAAAAGGACCTCTAAAATTTAATTGGGAGGGTTTCCATACCTAGCAAACTAAGCTAAGGGCATACTTAATGAAGAAAACATTATGGGGTGTTGTTAAAACACTTGTCAATGATTATGAAGGCACACAAACCAGGGCTTCTACTTCACTCAATCAAGAAAAATATGAACAGGCACTTGGAATCATAATTACTACCTACATTCAATGCGAAGTAGAAGAAGATGACAAAGTTTCAATCCTCCTTAGTGCACTTCCTTCCAAATATGACCATATAGTCACTATTCTTGAAGAAAAGGAGCGAACTCCAGCACTTCAAGATGTGATAAGCTCGCTTCAGGTAGAAGAAAAGAAGCAAGAAATTTCACTTACACCGATAAATAGAGCTTTTGTGACAAAGGGAGGCAAATCGTCCGTAGATTTCATATCATCTCCCAACATTTAAAGTGCTATGAATGTGGTAAATGGGACATATAGCTAAGGACTACTATATCAATAAATTTTGTAGCAATTGTAGAAAGAAGGGGCGTCCTTCTTCTAGATGCTATTCAAAAGTTCCAGATAGTAGTAGAAATAGTAATAACAAAGGCAAGAAGCTAGTGAGAGGAGCAGCTCATATAGTCAAGGAAAAAGAAACTGAGGACGAAGGGGAAGTTTCTTTCATTACAGATGTACTTTGAAGATCCATTACTACTTTCTCTAGTTCAAGGGGAGGTATTATCATCAACGTGTATGGATAGTTCTTGTCATCTAGTGTGGATAGTGTCATCCCATGTGGATAATCTAGTCTTCATTATGTATTGCATACCCAAGGGGAGGATTGAAAGGTGTGCACTGGATCTCCTTCAACACCTAGTTCAAATTTTGATGTAGCACATATTACATATATGTGTGTAGCCATTTGAAAAGGCACCTAGAGATATGAGCTGCTCGATATTGGCTATGACACCTTTTGTACATAACCCCTTCCTTTTGCATATGAGTGATAACATATGCTGTAAATATATTGCAGTTACATTATAGTGTATAGAATGTGAGTCTCTCTCTCTCTCTCTCTCTCTCTCTCTCTCTCTCTCTCTCTCTACTGTGTGCAACCATGGCTGTTCCAAGATTCAAACCACCTTAAGCTCATTGCACCAATCCACAAATCCAATCCTAATAGTGGAGGTCTTTGAAAGAAGATAAAATAGGCAAGCTCTTGAAGGCAACATATTGAGGTGGTCCGGGGCGGGCAACAAGAGAGGTGACCTCTAACCATCCCTCAAGCCTCCCGTGCTGCTCAATTGGGGCTGGGGCAACCACAAGCACAAAAACAACAACAACAAACCCACAGCCAAACAAGTGAAAGGGCACCACTTAGTTATGTTATGCGAACTAGGACGCAAGAGAGATTTTGGCACAACCAAGAAGATGTACCACACAACACACACAAGCAACCTCACACCAAGACACACATAAAATGGACCAGAGAGAGCTAGAGCAAAGGGAAGAGAGAGAGGAAAGGATCTTGCGTAATACCTTATTTGTGACTTGCAAATGGAGATGGTTCGTTATGATGCTATCGTAGAACTTGTACAAAACTCATGCAATGCTTAGTGATTGCTAAACATTGCCAAAACACACACACACTGTCTTAGGGTGTGGGAGACCTCTCACCACAATACCCTCTTACAATGGACACAAAATTGGCAATGAAAAACACACTAAAACACTTTCTAAAATCAAGATCAACCGATAAAAACTCAAAATACACAAGTCACCTTGAATTCACCAAACCGTATTGCACAAATGGAAGGACGAAGATTTGAACGTCGAATCACGCCTTTGATGCACCAAACCTCAATTTATTGATGATGAAGGAGCATATACAATAGTGGTTTTGAGATTTGTGGAACTCACGCTCTCTCACTTGCAATGTGTAGCTTGAAAGATTCTCTCACACCAAGAGTGAAGCTCACAAGTGGTTGCTACACCTAAGTCTCTCCTCACGCATAGAGTGTTGGGGTGCTATGTGAGATATTGGAGGTTGTTTACAAGAAGGAGAGGGGCCTATTTATAGGTTGAAGATCCCTCATTAAGATTATTGGAAATCCTAATTTACAAGATAACAAATCAGGATTATGATTTTTTTGAATATCAAAACATTGCGGGCCTTCTTTGTCTGCTTGAGTCATGGGTGTGGGCTCAAAAGAGAGCATTATTGATGGTAGATAAGGTGAAAGTAAGTAAGAAGAGAGAGAGAGAGAGAGAGAGAGAGAGAGAGAGAGAGAGAGAGAGAGAGAGTTACTATACACATGTCTTGAGGTGAGGTGTCTTTTATGGTTAGGTCAATGGCTATTTTGTGTTAGTATGTTAGTGGTTAGTGTTAGTAATCACTAGAAAGTTATATTTACAATGGGTAGAATGGGGTGGATGGTTGAATTAAGATGGTTGAATGAAGTGAGGAAATCGTTGTGATGGTGAAGCTTGAAGGACTTACTTGTGTAGGTTCTCAAAATGACTATCGATCTTCTTCTTTGTCTTCTCTTCTTTACGCCACCGTCGCCAAGGTTGATTATCGCGATGAAAATGATAATTTGTTGATGAGATCTCTTGATTTGCAGAGTTTAAGCATGGTTTACATGCTGAATTTCATGTATATAGAGAAGGGTAAGATGGAATTGTACTTTGGAAGTAATAGAGAGAGGCATAGAGATGGTGTATGTATATGGAGAGCTCATATGAGAGCTATGGGAGTAAGAGGAGAGGTTAATGGTGAAGAAGGTGAGAGAAACCATGGAAGGTGCAGGTTTGTGTGAGAGATTGAGAGGAATGAGTGTGTGTGTGTGTGTAGAAGTGTGGAAAGAGGTGAGAGAAGACTATGGGCTACTTGAGAAAAGTGGGCAGACTGAGGTCCACTCAGAAAATCATAGCTCACCGGTGGTTGCTCCAAAAATAACCAAAATGTTTGAGGTGACTATTCAGGTTTTGGTCCACATTTTCTCTTTTGACCACCGCTTCAAATTCGGAGTGGAGATGGATATTAAAAATCCCACTAAAAGACCTGTTTTTTCTTCCCAAAAAGTCTTCAGTGGCCCCCCTTTTGTTGAATTTTCATATGGCTCCAAAGGGGAGCCCCTCCTTGCATGAGAGCATGACATAATTGATTCCTAGGGGTTTGAAAATGTGCATGGTTGTGGATTATGCACAAATATAATACATGGAAATGATGAAAAAAGACGGGCTAGTATATATAAACAATTTATGGAATCTAGAATAGTGTGGGCTATAAATATATAAAAAATAAATATATGAAAATATAGGGAATCAAATGAGGAGGGCCCTCATTTTTTTTTTGATGTATATTTATTTACAAGAGGTAAGAAATAATACCTTTAAGAAATAGGAATTTAGTGAAAGGCAATGACTGATGGTGGAAAGCATTTTTGAGGTTTTTTCTTAGGAGTGGATTCACATAAAAAATAAGAGAAGCTTGTGTGAAGATATTTTTATAAGGAATAAAGAGCATGAAAAATGGTAAGAAAATTGTGGTAATGGTGAGTCAATGTACATAGCATACATAGACAAATAACACACACCTAGGTAGAAATATTTAAATAAATACCAAAATAATTATGAAAATTCCTTATATTTAGGCCCTATATACAATGAAATATTTACACACAAATGGGCCATAATATATGGTATTTTTTTTATTTTTTTGGTTGAACTAGCCCAATGACTAGCTAACTGAGGGTTTTAAGAAGATATGGGAAAAGCCCCCTAACTCACGCATGCCTATGTACAATGAAAAGGTAAGAATAACCACAGTGTTTAGGTGATTTTGGTAGGGTGAGGTAACTCACTATGGCAATTACGGAGAGCCGAAAAACGGCTATCATTAGCCCCCCCCCCCCCCCCCCCCCCCCCACCCTCTTAGATAATGGTACATTTATGTTCCATTTATCCGATCATACAACATGTAGATTGTGTAACGTCTATCTTTGTCTGCTCTCATCTTTGAAGCACCTTTGTTGTATGATTAAAAAACCTTGTGTGATATGAAAGGTTCTCAGAGCCAATAGCAGGATGTACTGAAGTGACTGAGTAAACCTCCTCCATTGAGAAAGTTTCCATAAGCACCCCCCAGGATCAAAGATCTTGAAATATCTTTCCCAAAGAGAGATGTATGGTATTGAAACACTTACTGATTTCGATTGAAGAAAATTGTAGATTTTATTGTTGTCCATCATTACATCTTTCACTATGAATGTGATATAAAAGATTGGTTGCTCTTCCTCCTATGTAAAGTTGATGTATCTGCTACGATCTTCAAGAGCTTGTATGAGCAAATTCCTGAATCGTAGCTCATAAAATTCATTCAACCTGGGTAGGCTCATCAAGTCAAAAATTCTATGACCTTCATGATTTAGAAAAGCTTGATCCATGCTTCCAGCTGTTATTGGAAGATATTGCAAATAGTTTACCACATAAGTAGATAATAGATGAAGGTTTCTATTGCTTCCAACACATTGGAAGAGAATAGATTTTGGTACTGATTGATGAAATATCCACATGTAGCAATCAACAAGTTTTTCATCTATGATGAAGACTAGAATCATCACAATGTGCGACCTCCATACACCAAAGAACCAAATGAAGAAGGTTTGGAAACATCCGTTCATCACCAAGTATTCATGTCCTCTTCCACTTAAGAAGGTATGGTGCCCCCGATGAAAGGTTTCTGTGAAGAGAGGAGAAGTTGAATTTGAAGAGGTGAAACCCAATGTGAAGATGATTGGGGCTTCAAAAGTTTGGATTTTCTTGCTAGGAGATTGTCCCATGAATGAAGAGCCACCCACTAAAACACCATTGGAGAGAATGATACCCTTTTAACAGTTTCCTTTTATGATTTTATTTTTTACTACTCTCCCATGTTCTTCATCCCCTTCTAACCGCCCCCTTTGGCAAGGTTGTAACTCCTCACATTGTACCACCTCAAAGGTTGATGGAACTTTGGCTTCTTGCATGATAGGTTCCTCCATGCTTAATATACATGGGTCATACCAATGCTTTTCAACATCCTCAAACACTTCTTGAAGATTATCCTCACATGGATTCAACTCACACACTTCTACTTTGTTTTGGAGTTGGCATTCCATGTACACAATCATCTCTTTATGATCAATGTGGTCTATGATCTCCCCACCTATGATTTCATCTTCTTCTTCACTCTCCTCTTTTAGACAAGATACACTCTCAGAACATTCCATACGATCAAGGTTACCTTCAAGGTCTTCATTCTCCATAGAGTCATGTAGCACAAAAGCTTCGTCTGCTCGGACTATAAATTGATCCTCCGCCAAAAAGCTGGATGTATCCATTATTGAATCATCAATGCCATTTAAGATATCTTGTGTCAATTTTTGCATGCTTGTGATAAAGGTAGAAGAAAGAGATTCCACATTTGAATCTTGGCCACACACTTTAGCACTTGAATAATCAGTTGGCATGTAAGTAACTTCTTCAACATTTGTCGGAGTAGAAGGAGACAAGCATGGCAAAGGAGATGACTCCTTGATAGAAACACTTTCATGATGGTTGGTTCTTCCAGCATGATGGAAACCATTTTTGATGTAGAAGTACTTGTGAAACTTCCTTCGGGCAATAGTGACCGCTTCTTCAAAGGTAGAGGGTCCACTAGAAGTAACCTTAGTGTTTAGGAAAGGAGACAAACCCGAAATAAATTGCTCCATTTTTACATAATCTGGAAATGTAGAACTAAATCCACATCCTTCCCATTGACGAGAAAAAATATCCTCATAAGCATAGTAGTCTTCACCATGTTGTTGAAATCTCCCTAATAAAGCCCATGCTTTCTCCGTTGTTGGAACTTTAGAGAATCTGGTCTTCAAAGCTTTGGAAATTTGGGTATATCCATCTTCAATCTGAGAAGACATACTCCAAAACCATTGCTCAGCATTGCCTCTAAGGCATAGCAACAAAAAATCTCCTTTTTCAATGTCATCCCTTTTACCAAGGATATGGCAAACCATTCTAAAATCAGCAAGAACATCATCAACATCTTCTTCTAAATTTCCAAAGAAGATTGGGATATCCTCAAAGGTATAGCGTGCCATAGCCTTTCAATGCTAGAACCACACAAAGATTAGGTTCAAACAAATATTTTCTCTCATAACATCAACTAACTACAATACAACAATACAAAGATTAGTTCAAGCATTCATGCAATACAACAATAATAAGCACAAAGTCATCCTCAGTGGGGGCACCAAAATTGAGGCGGTCCGAGGCGGGCAACAAGAGAGGCGACCTCTAAACATCCCTCAAGGCTCCCGTGCTGCTCAATTGGGGCTGGGGCAACCACAAGCACAAAAACAACAACAACAAACCCACAGCCAAACAAGTGAAAGGGCACCACCTAGTTATGGTATGCGAACTAGGATGCAAGAGATATTTTGGCACAACCAAGAAGATGTACCACACAACACACACAAGCAACCTCACACCAAGACACACATAAAATGGACCAGAGAGAGTTAGAGCAAAGGGAAGAGAGAGAGGAAAGGATCTTGCGTAATACCTTATTTGTGACTTGCAAATGGCAATGGTTCGTTATGATGCTATCGTAGAACTTGAGCAAAACTCACTCAATGCTTAGTGATTGCTAAACATTTCCAAAACACACACACACTGTCTTACGGTGTGGGAGACCTCTCACAACAATACCCTCTTACAATGGACACAAAATTGGCAATGAAAAACACACTAAAACACTTTCTAAAATCAAGATCAACCGATAAAAACTCAAAATACACAAGTCACCTTGAATTCACCAAACCGTATTGCACAAATGGAAGGACGAAGATTTGAACGTCGAATCATGCCTTTGATGCACCAAACCTCAATTTATTGATGATGAAGGAGCATATACAATAGTGGTTTTGAGATTTGTGGAACTCACGCTCTCTCACTTGCAATGTGTAGCTTGAAAGCTTCTCTCACACCAAGAGTGAAGCTCACAAGTGGTTGCTACACCTAAGTCTCTCCTCACGCATAGAGTGTTGGGGTGCTATGTGAGATATTGGAGGTTGTTTTACAAGAAGGAGAGGGGCCTATTTATAGGTTGAAGACCCCTCATTAAGATTATTGGAAATCCTAATTTACAAGATAACAAATCAGGATTATGATTTTTTTGAATATCAAAACATTGCGGGCCTTCTTTGTCTGCTTGAGTCATGGGTGTGGGCTCAAAAGAGAGCATTATTGATGGTAGATAAGGTGAAAGTAAGTAAGAAGAGAGATTGAGAGAGAGAGAGAGAGTTACTATACACATGTCTTGAGGTGAGGTGTCTTTTATGGTTAGGTCAATGGCTATTTTGTGTTAGTATGTTAGTGGTTAGTGTTAGTAATCACTAGAAAGTTATATTTACAATGGGTAGAATGGGGTGGATGGTTGAAGTAAGATGGTTGAATGAAGTGAGGAAATCCTTGTGATGGTGAAGCTTGAAGAAGGACTTATTTGTGTAGGTTCTCAAAATGACTATCGATCTTCTTCTTTGTCTTCTCTTCTTTACGCCACCGCCGCCAAGGTTGATTATCGTGATGAAAATGATAATTTTTTGATGAGATCTCTTGATTTGCAGAGTTTAAGCATGGTTTACATGCTGAATTTCATGTATATAGAGAAGGGGTAAGATGGAATTGTACTTTGGAAGTAATAGAGAGAGGCATGGAGATGGTGTATGTATATGGAGAGCTCATATGAGAGCTATGGGAGTAAGAGGAGAGGTTAATGGTGAAGAAGGTGAGAGAAACCATGGAAGGTGCAGGTTTGTGTGAGAAATTGAGAGGAATGAGTGTGTGTGTGTGTAGAAGTGTGGAAAGAGGTGAGAGAAGACTATGGGCTACTTGTGAGAAAAGTGGGCAGACTGAGGTCCACTCAGAAAATCATAGCTCACTGGTGGTTGCTCCAAAAATAACCAAAATGTTTGAGGTGACTATTCAGATTTTGGTCCACATTTTCTCTTTTGACCACCGCTTCAAATTCGGAGTGGAGATGGATATTAAAAATCCCACTAAAAGACCTGTTTTTTCTTCACAAAAAGTCTTCAGTGGCCCCCCTTTTGTTGAATTTGCATATGGCTCCAAAGGGGAGCCCCTCCTTGCATGAGAGCATGACATAATTGATTCCTAGGGGTTTGAAAATGTGCATGGTTGTGGATTATGCACAAATATAATACATGGAAATGATGAAAAAAGACGGGCTAGTATATATAAACAATTTATGGAATCTATAATAGTGTGGACTATAAATATATAAAAAATAAATATATGAAAATATAGGGAATCAAATGAGGAGGGCCCTCATTTTTTTTAATGTATATTTATTTACAAGAGGTAAGAAATAATACCTGTAAGAAATAGGAATTTAGTGAAAGGCAATGACTGATGGTGGAAAGTATTTTTGAGGTTTTTTCTTAGGAGTGGATTCACATAAAAAATAAGAGAAGCTTGTGTGAAGATATTTTTATAAGGAATAAAGAGCATGAAAAATGGTAAGAAAATTGTGGTAATGGTGAGTCAATGTACATAGCATACATAGGCAAATAACACACACCTAGGTATAAATATTTATATAAATACCAAAATAATTATGAAAATTCCTTATATTTAGGCCTTATATACAATGAAATATTTACACACAAATGGGCCATAATATATCCTTTTTATTTTATTTTTTTGGCTGAACTAGCTAACTGAGGGTTTTAAGAAGATATGGGAAAAGCCCCCTAACTCACGCACGCCTATGTACAATGAAAAGGTAAGAATAACCACAATGTTTAGGTGATTTTGGTAGGGTGAGGTAACTCACTATGGCAATTACGGAGAGCCAAAAAACGGCTATCAATACAAAAGCATGAATAAGAGAAAATGTCTCATATGCTCTCTTTCGTGTTTATGATTTTTTTTTAAAATTCAAGACCGGGATGGAAGCACCCAAGTGGGGAGTAAATCTGTTGGCAAGTGGAACTAGAGGGAGGAGAAGCTATGTGGAGCAAGAGCTACGAGTGACTATTTTCAAAGCTGCAATAATTCTTGGTTTATGTCAACAATCTTATGCTGCTTCAACTGTGGGGATTTGTGGGTCAATAGGCATACCAACATTAGCAAGATACGATAGCCAACGGTTAAATTTTCTATTATTTCCTTGGATTTAGGTTGGAAAGATGACAACAAATAGAAGGTTTTCATGTGATTTTGAGAAAGTGAATAGAGCAGGGCTTTAGGTGAGCATGGGTGCAAATAATAATGGATTGGTACGCCAACATGTGATCATTACAGGCCTAGGTGCATACTGCCCATGACAGCTTGAGTATGCGATGGGTAAGAATCAAACTGAGGATGAGCTAGAGGGCCAAGGATAGGAAATTCAGTATGTTTGGGGCCAATGCTTGTGATTCTATCATTACCCATGGTTTTTTTTTACAATTTTGGTGTTACCAAGGGTCAATTTTGTTCACACTTTGTACATGATTTGGGATATTCAAGGAATTCAGTGTTGGGGTCAAACTGTGTAGCCATTTTCTCTCTGTTTCTCTCCATTTCTATTGTGTTGCCTCTATCCCTCTCAACTCTCTCACAACCAGCAGCCAGGTGCTTTCTTGGTTGACACTGGAGAACTGTGCACTCTGACCACACTCTCTCTATCTACCTTGACCTACCTCCCTCTCTATCTACCTTAGGTAGAGAGCTAGAGGTGTGTAGATTAGGTAAATATTAGATGTAGAGAGAGAGGTAGATACATGAATAAACCTCTATCTAACTCTCTCTATATGCTCTCTCTATCTAACTCTATTTACCCTCTACTCACTCTCTATCTACGTCTATTTACCTCTCTCTCTATGCCCTTTGCAGCCTTGGACTTGGTTTAGATTAGGTGTAGAGGATAGAGATTACCTCTCTCTCTCTATGCCCTCTTCATCTACCTTAATCTACCTCCCTCTCTCTATGCCCTCACTATCTACCTTAGATAGAGAGATAGTGCTATGTAGATTATTTAGAAATTAGGTAGATAGATTTATAGTAATCTATATACCTCTTTCTCTATAATCTATAGAGGTGTGTAGATTAGGTAGAGAGAGGTGTAGAAATGGAAGATATATTGAGCTGTGTAGATTAGATAGAAATTAGGTTTAGAGAGAGTAGATAAAGAGATTAGGTATAAAGGGTAGAGATATAGACGTATGTAGATTAGGTAGAAAAAGGATGTAGTAATTAGAGCGATACAAAGATCTCCTCTTCCCTCAGCCAAATTATTTTGTCGGCCAGACGATATGGAAGACATGGCGACATCTCACAAGAGTGACTCTCTGGGGTAGAGACCATTTCCGCAACAATACCCGACTTGCTATGGTTACAGAAGCTCTGGGACTTGACCCTCGATACAAAAAACGCCGCTACCAACAACACCGGTAGTCCACCCAGAAGAATAAGTGGCTGCACTGAAGAGGGAGCTGGAGTTGGAAAGAAAACATCGCTTAATGATAGCCGAAAATGCGCCTAGAGCAGAGGATATTACAACTGGGCAGTAGTCCTTCTGTATATACAGTTGATGCATGATATCCTTGAGAAGAATAAAGTAACATTGCTGGCCATAACAAAGCTGGTAGTGGAGTTCAGAGGCAAAGACCCTTCCTCATTTGAGCTTTCTTGCTTGCTTCCTAATGCTGCATTCACAAGAGAAGCAAGAGTTAAGCCTGCACTAAATGTTTTCTTTAATACCTCTAACCATACCTCCACATCCTCTAACTCTTCCTTTGATGCCAATGGGCAACTACCAAACTTTGATAGTGACTCGGAAGTATCTGACTCACCATCCGTCAACAAGTACAAGTAATAGACAAACTCATGGTTGAATTCCACTAAGTGGAAATTTTAAGAGTGCCTTAGAAATATGTCTTGGACAAGCAATGCATCGGAGGGACACTTTTCTAGACATCAATTCAATCTCTTGGCTGCACGCTTCTCAGGGTAAAGATTGGTTGGATGCGCATATCTCATGCCATCAATTGTCAAGGAATTGTCACAAATGACTGATTCATATTGCTGCAAATGTGTTTGTAGGTACTCAATTGAGCAATCAATGATCCTCACGTGTATCCTCCCCTACATCGTCCATCTCTAGGACTATGTTCCCCATGTGTGAAAGAAAAAGCAAGCCAAAAACTACTATTATATCCTCAATGATATGTGTCAGAACCAAGCAAATACTGAGCATGGAGAATCCCCCATGGACCCCTACTCACTTGCTTCTGACCCATGTGATTATGTCAATACAATTCACACTAACGTGTGTTGAAAGGACATGGATACAAAATTAAGGGGTCCAAAATATAACATGGGTCAAAACCAAGCTAATAAGGGCCTATGTGTTGAGATCATAATAGGTAATGTGATGAGAGTCAAAACTAGGTGAATTGGGGCCTAAAGAATCCCCCATGGACCCTATTTGCTAGCTTTTGACCCTTGTGATAATGTAAGTACAAATCACGCTCCATTTATGTCCTTTAGACACAAAACACGTTATGAGAGTCAAAATCAGGTGAGTAAAGACTTGAGGGATCACCCAAGCCCCTACTCGCATTGTTTTGATTTAATTGATAATGTCAGTAGAGCTCACGCTATACCCATGTCCATTTGGCACAAATGTGTCAGAACATAGCATTAAATGTTATCAGCAATAGATTTCTAGGCCCACTCACTCACTATGCCCAAACATAGCAACCATAGCCTTGCATGGTCACACTAGGAGTTATTATTCCAACTATGCCTTGAACCTCACAACTTTGCGTGGAGAATCTCAACTAACTCCTACAATTTTTAGCTATTGGGGTAAAATCCCATGTGGCTGGTTAGGCTAGGCGCCCACCCACTATACTTATTCATTATGTGCATAATAGAATAACGGGGCTCAAATAGTGATGGTGAGTTCTAGCCCTTGCAAATACAAGTCTCCTCTTCTCATGTCTTCTACATTGCTGCACACACTCACACACGCTCTCGCTCATGCACTTCAACTCATATCAGATCTCATGGTGATTGCAACGGAGAGCACGATGACATTGTGGTGGAGATTGTGGTGAAGATGTAAAATTTACAGCATTTTTTTGTAGCAGATTTTTGGTTAAGTAAAAGGTCAATTTGCAGCTTGATTCCTAACATCCCTACCAAAAACTTCGTAGTCTATAACTTTCTAGTTGAAAGTTTTTCCAAATTCAGCACTGATTTAGATTCACGTTTGGCTGACTCTCTGCATGTCTAGGGTACACAGCTGCAGATTTTTACAGTTCTGTTTTGCCCTGTAAAAATAGCATATTTCAGGTCCATTCTCGCACTACCGGCTGTTTTTTTGGGATCTACAAATTTGCGAAAGGAAGTTTCTGCAAATTTTGAACGGTTTGAGAGATATGGGCTGGCTGGCTGGCTGCTGCAGGGTGTTTGAAAAGATGAACATTATGTATGCCTATTCTGGTTTTGCTATATTCGGAGAGCTCAGAGTGAGCTTTGTCATTCTCTTGTTTTGTGCATTGATGTATTGCTCTCATTGAAGAGAGTGTGGGTTGAGATTTTCAAAAAATTATTGCGTATACGTTGAGAACACTTTGTGGACGTATGCATTTTTGTGGACTCTCAGGATTCGAGAGTGGATTCATCATAGGTTATATGCATTGACTTATGCAATTAAGCAGATTTTGAGGGTGTGGTGCACAAATTTGTAGAGAGTTTTGTGCTGATTCGGATGCTCATTTGGTGCATGCTTGATGGTCATTTATACTACCATGTGTATGCACATGATGTACGCTTTTTGGCGGATGATATTCTTTGCCTTGCAATGGAATATGTGGGCTGATTTTTAGCTATTTCGAGCATCAATTTATGCCATATTTTGGTTGGTTTGCATCCAGGTTTATTCTAGTATATGCCTCACTTGTAGAGTGTAGTTGGTGCACTTTGTGTTTCGGATTACACGATTGTTTTTCCAGGTTTAGAGAGTTGAGACTTTGGGGAAGCTCACATATGCTTGAGTGTGGAGTTTGTGCATGCTTTTCTCATGATTTTGAGCATGTTTAGGGCATGTATGGTTATTAAAGGTTAGATAGCCAAATACTATGAGAACTCTACTGGATTTTTCTTACGAGTTTATTTGTTTATGTGCATGGTTTGCAATCGTGTTTTGATTGCATTTGGCACTCAGTGGTTTCTTTGCAATAGCGTTTCAACATCGCATTGTGAGAGTGTTTGCTCACCAGATTATGTAATTTGATATGTATGTGGTAACCTCTTCAGGAGGGATATTGTTGATGATAGACTCATCAAATACCACATAGTGCTCTTGGATTTGAGCGGGTTTTTTGGCATATTTGAGCGCTCTTGCTCACTTGTTTCATTACATTGATTGCCATAATGTTTACATTTCTCTTAGACAACTTATGCCAGATTTTGTTGTATTTTGGCAGTGTTTGGTGTATGAGTTAGCGAGGCTTTGGCTATTGTCAATTGATCGATTTGTGATTGATCTTGTCACTGGTTATCACCATGGATTTGGCATGTACATCATTGTTAGGGTTGATGCTTTTCCATACAAAGTTTGATGGTTCAAACTTTGAGCATTGGAAAGCAGGTATGCATGATGCATCGACTCAATTGGGCATCTATTCTAGGCTAGAGTCTATGACTGACGATGAGTGGGAGGACTTGGAATAGCTTTCATGTTTAACGATCATGTTACACCTTGGTGAGTCTCTCTATTGCATTGGTTTGGATGCATGTACAACTAGATATTTATGGCAAAGATTGTGCAATTCTTTTGCACAAATGAGCCTAGAGATATTCCTATAGTCAAAGGATGATCTTGCAATCACAAAGATGCTGTGTTGGTGTTTTGGTCATATAGGGCATGTAGGTAAGCATTGTTTTTGATGGATGAGATAACGCAGGAGACAACATAAGAGGGATGTTGTCACTTTGGATGATGTGGGAGAAGATGTAGCGTATGTGGCCACGCATGACGAAGATGTCCACTTTTCTTCGGAGTTTACTCCTGAATTTCTTATGCTAGTTTTTGACAACACGTTACCTTTGCATTGGATACTAAATGTGAGTGCTAAATTTCTTGCTACGCCGAGTCCTGAGTGGTTTAACACATATGCTAATGGTATGCTTGGAGGTGTGTGTCTAGATAATGGTTGAGTGCATGACATAGTTGATGCAAAAGATGTCCGACTATTGTTTCCAAGTGGTGCATCATACTGATAGCCGATTTTTGAAAATCACGAAAAAAAAGAAACGTTTCTTTTTCCTCTGCTCGTAGCACAACAACACTGCTGGAGGGCTCGACAATGCCCTCGTTGATTGGTGGGCCACGAATCGCGCATTTTCAGCCCTTCATCCACGAATATAGAATATCTTGACTAGCCTTGCTAACACTTTGAAAAAAAAGGTAAATAAGCTATCTTCTAGTTAGTGAAAGGCTCTCCCTACCAAAAGACTTGCCTACTCCAATCCCATACGCCACCGTCATTTATGGAATCACCCACCCCGGGATTACAGATTTCCTTGCCCTCTTGCCCTCGCCGGAGTCACCTAGCCCATCAACACCACGGGCTCAACTCGCCCCCCACCATGGCCCATGCGGCCCGTCTCTGGCGGCACCCCTGGTCATGGCCCATCGTTGCCCATCATTAGCCCCTAGCATTTGGAGCTTGCCACACGAACCAACCCCAACCGGGGAGCTCCATAATACAAGAAAATAAAAACACGTTTTGTTTGCAGACCACCACTGCCACCCCCCCTTGCTTGCTCGCATGCAAGAGTGGGCCGCCCCCTTTTGCGCCACCCCCTCTCTTCCCTCCATTATCCAATCCCTCACTCTCTCTCTCTCTCTCTCTCTTTTCCTGAGTAAGCAGCTAGCAACAAAAAAATAATAATCCCTCTCTCTATCTCGCTCCCACACACACACTCACCTACGCACATACACACACACACACACCCATCTCTCTCTCTCTCTCTCTCTCTCTCTCTCTCTCTCTCTCTCTCTCTCTCTCTCTCTCTCAATTCGCTAAAAAACTATCTCTCTCACTCTCTTTCCATACACACATAAACACACGCACGTACACTACACGTGTAAGCGTACATACATACACAAGTACATGACATGCACACAGTCACACAAACACATGCAGGTTATATGCACACACAAGAAGAAGAAACTTGGGTGAAACTCGACATCGACGCCTAAGAGAACAACAAAAAAATGCCAAAATCACGCGATGGTGACCACGGTTCAAGGAATGACGCCAAAGGCATGCCTTGGCCAGCCCCGAAACTGGGGAATGCGCTACACCGATGCACTAGCAAAGCCCGCCATTTATCGACATCTCGCCCACAACGCATCTTTGAAGTATACATCCATAAGGTAATCTATTTTCCCATTTTAAAGCCAAAAATCTTATATAGAAACCAATTGTATATTGCCATCTCTCTCTAGGTGATGGTCACAATGGCCCACTTAGGAGAAATCATTTTAAAGTTCTCATAAAACAAAGCAAAGGTCAACCATCTGGGACCCGGCTCCTTGCTTTGTCTCTCCTGATGATTAGAGCCCTAACCTAATCATATTATCCTAAACTAATGAATCTTGCACCTATAAAGGGGCACTGAGAGGTCACTATCAAGGGGCAGCATTTTGGGAGAGCACTCTAGGACGGGCAACACTTGCAGCATTTTGGGAAACACTTGGGAACTTGGGGGGGTAGCACTTGGGAGTCGGCACTTGAGAAGGAAGCCATGTATACACCCTGGCTCCAAGGGTTGCCACACAGGCAAGAGTAGAATCTCAGTGTATATGGAATTTTCTCTAGAGAACTCACTATAGGCTCTCTATCTCTCAATATCTCTCTCTATCACCACAGTCGCCATCTCATCGAAACTAAGGTTTCTCTAAATAACTCTTTGAATCAAGTTTTCCTCACATCCCGAGGGGTTTTCATTACCTACATCTCTCTCTCTCTCTCTCTCTCTCTCTCTCTCTACAATGTGTAATATTAGTCTTATTCTAAATCACTATTGTCCACGTCCTAGCTGCTCAACTCTAGGTGGTGCTCCATTTTCACTTGCCGTGACAAGCTCAACGTGCACGATCCTGGCGTTGAGGCCGTCGGGGTTCGTTTTGCGCCAAAGAACAATTGTCAACTACATCAACCACAAAGTCCAAGCCACAAAGCCTAAAGCATTTGGTGGAAGCAAGTGGGCCTATGCTCTCTATAGGCCTAGAGAGTTCAAGTGAAGTATGACCACATCAGCGTCGCCGCCGCATGCAAAATGGAAAGCCAATTGAGGTAAACTCTTCTCACCCAATCTGTTTTGAACCTATTATGGAGGATTATATGGACTTCAACAAGAGGTATAGGCCTGTGGTGAAGGTGCCACCTTCTCAATATTTAAGGTATGGAACTCTAGTGGTCAAAGCCTTTCCCTACACTCGATATGGATAACAACAATAGGCCAAAAGTCTTTCGTTTCCATTTCTTGCAACACATGCATGTAAACGTGTACATTGATAGGAAGATATTCTACCAAGAAAAGATTGTTTTCCTATTCGGAGAAAAGATGCTTGATGAAATTCTTATATCCCCACATCCCATCATCTTGCCCATTCTTGAAATTTACTACCACTCTTTTAATGTAAGCATCTTTATTCTATTCTAGCCTTGTGCTCTTCTTAGCTCCTACTCAAGTTTTCCACCCATGTATAAACCTTTATGAATCAGTAAGTCATTCCACAAAAAAAAAAATCAAAAACTTGTAATTGTCTGCTCATTGATTTACTACCATGACAAGTGTTGCTTTTTCCACGTTTAGTGGAAAGAAACGAGAAGACATCACCACCAAATTGTTGGATAACTTTGACATCGCTTGTGTGGTTTCCAACAAGGATGACAATGCCTCATGGCTACAAATATTTTCTCTATGGATGAAAGTAGAGGACAAGTCTTTGTACAATGATTTTCCCCAAGATACCAAGGATGCATGGGACTTACTACATGCTACCTTTGTGAAGAGGTTTGGTGCAGGCACAACCTCACAAAAATCATGGCAGCTATTGACAGAGTTAAAACAGGGTGGTGTGCTAGAGTATGCCACTTATGAATCCAAGTTTTTGGATTTGTGGGAGCGATGGGATGCCTTGCTGGAGGAAGTTAAAGGAGCACCTAATTTACTGAAGAAGGACCATTTCATTGATGGCCTGTGGTCACCGCTTAAAGAGAAGGTGAAGGGGAGATTCCCTGCAACATATGAGTTGGTAGTAGAAGTAGCCCTCCTTAAAGACATGAAGATGCACATGCAAGAAAGAGTCAACGAGGTAGAGGAATCAAGCTCATTCTACCAACTAACCCTAGTAGCTACAACAACCACTCAAAGAACCCAACCATAAGAAGCATCAGAAGAGCAACAAGACCTTTTGAGTCGCATCACTACTCAGCTTGAGAATCTATCTGTGCATTTGGTGCAACAAGGGCATGCACACAACCTCAATCAAGAGCAAGGGAAAGGACAACAATGGCAAAACCAAGAATACCATTGCTATAATTGTGGGGAGGTGTGGGGAGGATAGCCATGGAATGTATTACTACCCACATCCAAGGACGCCAAATTTCAACAAAGGAGCATGACAAAACTAGGTTTTACCATCAAGTGCAAGACCACCACCACCGAGGGCACCACAACAAACACCATCCGTAAAAATCCTACAACCACCCATTCAACCACATCCACCACCACCACCACAACCTCTCATTCCACCCTTACCCCAACCACCAATTTGCAACCAGACAGTAAGTTTCCTTAGTCTTGAAGGTAAGGGAAAGGAGAAAGTGGAGGAGGATATCAAAGGAGTGGCAAAAGGTAAGACCAAATTTAAAGGAGTAGATGCCATGGGGGTGAAGCACGCTAGGCATGGTGAATCTTCCCAAAAGGAAGAAAAGATGAAAACTAAAGGGGAATCTAGCCAAAATCCATCCAAGTCATGACGTAAAATTGACATTGTAGAGGTATCTTTGGGTGAATGTTCTAAACCATATGATTTGGCTCAAGATGTTTCTCTGCAGGGCCCAAAAATCACATTGCCAGTTACTTCACCTAGCACCTAGGGTGAGGAGACAATGGACAAAGACGGTTAGCCAAAGATGGAAAACCAAAGCCAAAGATAGCTGGGGCTATCTCTCAGAGGAATCTAGATGACATACTACCAGTGATGGATGCTCATATCAAAGGGCAACACATCTCTAAAATCTACATCAATGGCGGTGCACAAATATGGGTCATGAGTGAAACATTGATGCACCATTTGGGTTTAGTGGTGAGTAGGCCAGCACCATGCCTAGCCAAAATGACAAATAATGTAAAAGTTGAATGTGTTGGTGCTATAAATGTAGCTAGGATAAAGGCGTTTAATCAACACCGAGGTAGATGTAGACATCTTTGTCATGCCACACAAAGGGCAGAGCTATCCTATCATTCTACGGAGGCCTTGGCTTATGGATATGAGAGCTAAGCAGTACTATGATACTGGAATAATCCAAATGAAGGATGCCAAAAGGAAGCCAATACTTTATGACATGAAGACAGGTCGGCAACGTGACATGGATCTAGAAACCTTTGGGGATGAGTTTTCTAGTAGTGACTCTTCAACCACTTCAGAAGAGGAGTCAACAATGATTGAAGAAAGTGACAATAGCATTGAGGTGATGGGGGTAATTCTCAAGGACCCTATGAGGATGGAGCAACCTGATGCATCATCATCAAACCAAGGAGAGACACCAGGTATACAACCTCTGGTAGAAGCAAGTAAGAAAAATTGAATGCTCTCTAGTGAGTTGTGTGAGAAGAAGCATGAAGATTATATTTTGATTCTAAGTAATTTTACCACATTGTTCATTGATGAATATGACAAAATCACAGGCATCATAGTAGTTAAACATCACATTAAGCTCAAGAAGAGAAGTAAACCTGTAGTGCAGAAGATCAAGAGGCTAGGAGTAATTCAACAAGACACCTTGCTCAAAGAGGTAAGGAAACTCCTAGAAGCAGGTTTCATCTATCCTGTTGATGACTCAAAGGGGGTTTCTCCAGTGGTAGTCACACCAAAGAAGAATGGTAAGTGGAGGGTTTGTGTTGATTACAACAAGTCCCTTAATGCAGCCACAAAGAGGGACCATTTTCCTCTTCCTTTTTAAAATGAAATTCTCAATGAGGTAGCAAGACATGAGTGCTACATGGTATGTGATGGCTACTCAGGCTACTTTGAAATAGCATCACTACAGAATATCAAAAGAAGACAACCTTCATCACACCATGGGGGTATTTTGCTTACAGAGTTATGCCTTTTGGTCTCACTAATGCTCCAGCCACTTTTCAGTGCTATGTGACATTTGTTTTTCAGACATTATTTGAAAAATCAATCCGTGTTTTCATTGATGACATTTGTATCTATAGCTCCCGCTCTCTTCGTTTGGAGAACTTTATGAAGGTCTAGCTAGGCTGCAAGCTTTGGGTGGCCAACTCAACATGGAGAAATGCCACATTGGTAAAAGCAAGGCTACTCTTCTTGGACATGTGATCTCTGCCAAGGGCATTGAAGCTGACCCAAGCAAGGTTCAAGCCTTGGTGGCTTTGACCTCTGCCACCACAACAAAGCAGTTGGTCTCTTTTCTTCCAAAGGTGAGGTATTTGAGTAGGTTCATTCACCTGCTCTCTCAAGTGGTTCTCCCTTTAGAACAAGTTAACCATTGATACTGGGTTAACCGCACCGCCCTCTAGCCCCGCCCTCTAGCCCGGCCTGAGAGTTAAAGTTCTCAGTTTTCAAAACCCAAACCGCAAGAATAAGCCACGTTCAGGAGCATGAGGTAACACAAATAAAAAACGTTTTTTCTCTTATTACTTCCACCACCAATTCCCCCTTCCTTGCTCGCGCACGTGCAATAGGCTGCCACGTTTTACCTTTTTAAACCACCATCTCTCTATCTCTTACCCTGATTCTCTACCATCTAGCCAATAAAACAAACCTACATTGTTCTTTTCCATTGGCGGGCCGCCATGCATGAACCAAAGTTAGTCTCTCTCTTGCATTATTTATACACACATACCCTTCACATTTTTTTTATTTCCTCTCTCTCTTACCTCTGACTCATCCATACTCCACTGGCGGGTCGCCATACCTCACCCCTCACTCTCTCCCCTCTTGTTTTTCCTCCCACCGGCGGACCACCGCGCTCCCAAGCACAATAATATTCTCTCACTCTCTCTTATTTCCTTTTTTCCCTTTCTTTTTCTCTCTCTTTCCTCACTATCTTTCTCTCTCTCTCTCTCTCTCTCTCTCTCTCTCTCTCATACCTCAACCACCCACACCCTCCCCCACCCCGTTGACCTCACCCCCCCTCCCTCGTTTCCATTGGTGGGCCACCCCGAACCAAAGCCTCTCTCTTCCTCTCTCGCGCTCTGTGTCTTCAAGCCCGCGGGCCGCCAGTAAAGTGCTTCCTCTCTCTCTCTCTCTTATCCACACACACACACACACACACAACCTCACACAATCCCTGTCAATGGGCTTGCTCTTCATCTCTCTCTCTCTCTCTCTCTTATCCACACACACACACACACACACACACAACCTCACACAATCCCTGTCAATGGGCTTGCTCTTCATCTCTCTCTCTCTCTCTCTCTCTCTCTCTCTCTCTCTCTCTCTCTCTCTCTCTCTCTCTCTCTCTCTCTCTCTCTCTCTCTCTCTCTCTCTCTCTCTCTCTCTCTCTCTCTCTCTCTCTCTCTCTCTCTCTCTCTCTCTCTCTCGCAGGCCTATGCAAGTGCATATACAAAGCCACCCTCTCTATCGCTCTTATCCACACCCACACACCTTCTCCCTCCCTCGCCATCTCACCCCCCCGCCCTGTCTCTCCCTCGTTCTCTATGTCGTGAAGAATGAAGGCGCGCAGTATACATGACCGAAGACTCTCTCTCTCTAAGTACACACACACCCACTACACACCTACATACACACACACACTCCCCCCCTCCCCTCGTCCAGCACCCACGCTCTTCACGTCCCTCACTCTCATTCTCTTGCCCTGTCTCCCTGCGCACAAGAAGCACGATAATATATATATATATATATATATATATATATATATATATATATATTATATACACATATTCTACCAAAAATTATTCCCCTCTCTCTCTCGTTCCAACACACACACTCGTTTAAACACACAATCCTTATATACATATACATATGCACGCATACACAGCACATAAACACATACACACACTCATGCACTCACCTATATACACAAACTCACCCATAGACACACCGAACATGCACGCATATACGCACACACCAGATAATAATAAAAAAACCAAAGGAATCAACACCAACAACAAAAAAAAAGACGGCCAACTCGCATGCCGTCAACACCAAAACAAGAAGTGGTGCCGAAGGCGCGTCCCAGCCGGCACTGAGAGGAAGCGACAAGTAGCATCTCGGCTTCCCGTAACAACTACCAATTCTGGCAACCTTAAACCTTACACCGAGCACCCGAACCATCAACAAAACCTTGTAAATTCCCCGAAATCCACTCTTCCCTAATAACCTAGCCAGTGGCTAGTGGATTGTAAAAGAACACTCCCCACCCCACGTTTTTGTCTCTTTCTATCTCTACCTTCTCTCTCTCTCTCTCTCTATCTCCCTTACTAGAGAGGCATGTAGGCTCCCTACAACGACTAGTGAATATTTGCAAGTACCATTGGGTAAGGACCACCTCTCAAGCCTATAAAAAGAGGCCTCCACTAAGCACAAAGGGACACAAGTGAAGGAGGAACACACTAACTCCATGCACTCTACATTGTAAGCACCACTAAGAACATAATGCACCCCCAAGATAGAGAGCTCATGGCATCATGTTTGGTTGCAAGCTTGCAAATTTCAACATTGGCAACATCACCATTTTCCCCATTATCCACCACACCATGGTTGAGTTACTAGTCACCACCACTCCATGCACATAAGGCAGTCACTACTCCCTCGCAAGGCAACATGAGCATGCTAGGATTGAATGCATCCACAACATGCTACCTTGGGCTGCTCTCGATGTTGGTGATTGATGTCGTCGATGGATGCATCATCTTGATGTTTTTCCTCAACTAACCTTCCCACTAACATTAAACTTTGCCATGCACCATATGGCGCTCGCATTCCATCAAGCATCCCTAGTTCTAAGAGCCAGGTTTGTAACAGTCAAGACCACCATTTGTAAGTATCATCATCACCAATAAAAGTGTGCAATGCTGCCTTGATCCTTGGGGCCCATTCTCTGTTATCCTTAGTTTTGTTTTCCCACATTCGCGGGATGTTTTTTCTCTTGTATATCACTCTACTTGTGCTCCACCACGTGCGGCCTCTCTAGTTAGTCAGTATGCTCCATTCTGACCTTGTCGTATACCTCTCTCGAACACACACACTCTTGATTGTTGACTAGGAATTTTCTACATGTGGACGTTGGTGTATCACCATTTCATGTTGGTTACCTAGAGGGCATCTTACTTTTGCTACCCTAGGTCATGTATGTCTGCATCCTAGCCGTACTTATGCTAGGTGGTACCCCTCTCTACTTATAGGATTACTCCTACCTTGAGATGATGCTTGGCAATGTTCATGCTATGTGTGGTGTAGAGGCCACCCCATATGGCATGTCCTTTACAGCTATCATTTTCTTGGTGCCCCCATCGAGGATCATTTCATGAAACCCTCCAGTTTACAAGACTGAAACCCCTAAACTTTTGTGGATGGATGAATGGTTAGCAGGGCTCGCTAACTGGATGACAGAAGAAGAAGATCTCCAAGCACAACTAGACGAACTCTACATCTCCATCGAAGCTCGAGTGCTAGGCGTAATGGTAATCCATTTGAAGTGAGAGAGTCAACCAACAAGGCAAAGTCAGTGGATATACATAGGCTGGGTGACAAGAAGAAGAATGAGAAAATCGAGACCATGTCTACAACCTACAACCAACCCGCAACAAAAAGATGGAGGAAGCTCTACAAAAAAGAGAATCAACACTCTTCTACTTCGAGAATCGGGTAACTCAAGTCACCGAGGTAATTATCATAGTCAGTTTTCAAGTCGCACCTGATGCTGCACCATAGATAACGGAATCACATGCTCATGCTCTCACTAGAGAGACTAGGGATCTACTGAGCTTGTTTCAAGAAAGAACACCACCCTCTCCCACAAGCTTGGACAGTGACTAAGCACCTCTAAGCTTCACATGAATCATTACAACTTACCTCAAGGCAAATCACACATTCCGATACGAGTACGCTCAATCAAGGTAATACTGGACTTGAAGGCTAGGCTCACTACCAGCACATCATCGACACCATGCTGGGTGGGGAGCGCTACTTTGAGGTTCTGGCATCAGATTAGCCGTTTGTCTTACCTTTGGTACAAGGCAATGTACCATTTGAGATTTTAATCTATGTTCTAGTGTAAGAAGTGTATACACGCCTCCTTGTAAAGAAAAAAAGAACTTTTTATTACAAGCTAAGTAGTGTGTCTTTCTAGCTCTCTCTCTCTCAGTAATCATGGCAAGCGTAGCATTTCCAACATTTAAAGGAAAGAAGGGGGAGGGTTTGGTAACAGATTTCCTATATGACTTTGAAGTAGCATGTGTAGTAAGTAACAAAGATACATATGAATCACGGGTTAAAATCTTTAAGCATCTCATGAATATAGAAGCTAGGTCATGGTACAACGCACTTCCACAAGCAACTAAGGATGACTGGGAGCCCTTAAAAACTGCTTTTAAGAGGCGCTTGGGGGAGGTACCACTTCAGAGAAGCTGTGGGACAAGTTGAGAGATGAAGCAGGAGGGTCTTTTAGAATACGCCACCTATGAGTCCAAGTTTGTGGATTTGTGGGAACGGTTCATTGAGTCACTGGGAAGAGGGGAAGCTGCACCCGATTTCCTAAAAAAGGAATGGTTCACGCATGGCTTATGGCCACTTCTTAAGGATAAGGTGAGGGGTAGATTCCCGGCTACGTACAAGTTAGCCGTCGAGATTTCTCGCCTTAAGGACAAGAAGCTGCGGATTAAAGCCAAAGAAACCGAGTCAACAAAAGCAGGAACATCACATCGACCAACAACCATGACAAACACGTCAAGTTTGTGGATTTGTGGGAACGGTGCATTGAGTCACTGGCAAGAGGGGAAGCTGCACCCAATTTCCTAAAAAAGGACCGGTTCACACATGGCTTATGGCCACTTCTTAAGCATAAGGTGAAGGGTAGATTCCCGGTTACGTACAAGTTAGCCGTTGAGATTGCTCGCCTTAAGGACAAGAAGATGCGGATGAAAGCCAAAGAAACCGAGTCAACAAAAGCAAGAACATCACATCGACCAACAACCATGACAACCACCATTCCTCCACCACCACCGGCTCCTGGGGTAAGAAATGACCAACAAGATATGTTTACCCACATTATTGACCAACTGCACAATTTGTATTTCCATTTGATACAGTAAGGAAGGAACCAGGAAAGAGATCAAGACCCGAGAAGAGCACGATGACAAAACAGGGAGTATCACTGCTACAACTGCGGAGAAGATAGTCACGGTATGTACTACTATCCCAAACCGCGACAAAACTATAATAGAGGAGGTAGAGGAACCAACTATCACCCCTAGAGAGAGAACACCCCCACCGCGAGCACCAGCCCCACCAACACAAATTCTATGTCCACCCCAGGCACCACCTCAAGCACCCATTTCACCTCTTCCACCTACACCACCGCCTGATCGCCCTATAAACATCATAAGGTTAGAAGATAAAGGAAAGGCCGTAGTAGTGGATCCACCCAGAGTAAAGGAGAGCGATAAGGGTAAGGAGAAGGTAAACTTTGTAGAACCATTTGAAGCCATGACTGTAAAGAGAGCTAGAATGGAGAAATCTACACAATCTAATGATGAGAGAAGAATGAAAGGAGATACTAGCAAGAGGCCATCAAGGCCACGATGAAAATAGGCATAACCGAATTTTAGTTAGGGGAAAGTTCTAAACCCTATGATCTAGCATTGGATGTGGAAGTGCAAGGACCAAATATTACATGGCCACAACTGCTACATCTTGCACCAAAGGTAAGGCAAAAATGGTCCAAAATGGTAAGTACAAGGCGCTCCAAAGAAAAGGTAGCCGGAGCAATTTGGGGTTGCAACATGGATGACATCCTTCCAATTGTTGATGTCAACATAAAAGGTAAAAGGGTTGGAAACACCTAAATTGATGGAGGTGCACAAATTTGTGTGATGAGTGAAGCTATGATGCTTCGGCTAGGGCTTGAGGTTTACAGGCCTTCTCCATGCAAGACAAAGATGGCAAACAATGCAAAAGTAAAATGTGCAGGTGTGGTAAGTGCTGTGAAGATAAAAGCTTTCAACACTGAGGTAGAAGTAGATTTTTTTGTAATGCCTACTAAGGAGGAGGGCTACCCATTAATCTTGGGAAGTCCATGGTTGATGGTAATGAAGGCAAAGCAAGACTGGGGCACTGGCCTTCTATGCATGACTGGTAAGAAAGGGGAAACAATCTACTATGACATGAAGACTGGCAAGCAGAAGCAAATGGACCTAAAGACATCAACAGATGAAACCACTAGTGAGTCTTCCACTTCTGAGGATGGGGCCACATCCACCGATGAAAGCAACAATTCGATGTGATGGGTATCATCATGAAGGATCTACAAAGGGTAAGCACAACTGGCGACCCGTCACCAAAAGGGCAAAGCAACAAAGAGGAAAGTAAATCACCTAGCCTAGGAAAAAGTAGGTTGAAGGGTATGTTGTCTATGCAATTAACAATTGAGGAGAAAGATAAATTTTTGCAAATGTTGATGGGATTTCCTGACATTTTCATTGGCAACTATGAAAGAATCACAGGTATTACAGTAGTGGAACATCATATTAAGTTGAAGGAAGGGGTAAAACCAGTTGTGCAAAAGTTATGACGACTGGGGGTCATACAAAAAAGGAACTCTTGGCCGAGTTAAGAAAGCTACTAGAATAAGGGTTCATCTATCCTATAGAAAACTCAGAGTGGGTGTCACCCGTAGTCGTGACACCTAAGAAGAATGGTAAGTGGAGGGTCTGCGTTGACTACAAACCAACAAATGCAACTACAAAGAGAGACCACTTTCCTCTCCCTTTCTTGGATGAAATTTTGAATGAAGTGGCATAGGGGTATTTTAAAATATGCATAGCCTTGGAAGATCATCTAAAAACCACCTTCATTACGCCATGGGGTTGTTTTGCATACAGAGTTATGCCATTTGGTCTCACAAATGCACCTGCCACATTCCAAAGATATGTCACATATGTCTTTTCAACAGTTCTTTGGAACATCCATAAGAGTGTTCATTGATGATTTTTGTATATATAGCCCTCGCATTTCACACTTAGAAAAGGTAACTGAGGGTTTGGCAAGGTTGCAAAGCATAGGTGGGAAATTAAATTTGGACAAGTTCCACATTGGGGAAAGTAGAGTCATTCTATTAGGTCATGAAATTTCAATGAAAGGTATCGACACCGATCCAAGTAAGGTGTCTGCACTCATAGCCCTACCTTCACCAACAATCGCATGTCAACTGGTCTCTTTTTTACAAAAGGTGAGGTACTTGAGTAGATTCATACATCTACTATCACAACTTGTTCTACCACTGCAACAACTCACTCAAAGATCAACTTTCACATTGGGGAGGAGAGCGAACGTCACTACAACAAGGTAAAGGAGGTCTTAGCCACCCTACCAACTATCTCACCACCTAAGTGGGATCAAAAATTCTATGTCACCTCAAGAATGGATGATGACTCCTTGGGGGCTGTGCTACTCCACAAGGATACAACAACATCTTTCATGACGCCAATTTACTTCTCCAGTCGAATGATGATAGCAGTAGAGAAAGGTTTCACCCATGTGGAACACCTAGTCCTAGCTATTAGATTTGCAACCTCAAAGTTTAGGTCATATTTGCTGCCTAAGAAATTTGTGATTTTAACCATGGATGAGATGTTTCCTTATGTTGTACAACACATGGATGTTTCTGCTAGGATTATTAAATGGCTAGTTCGTCTGCAAGAATTTGACTACACGGTACAGGTGGAAAGCACGACAAGGGCAAGCTTGGGGGGACTAATGACCTACCAAAACTTTGAGAAGAAGGTGAAGCAATCTAAAGGGGAAGGAATTCAATCACTTACAGAGCCACCGGTGGTAGAAAGCGCACACTCTCTCTACTTTGATGGAGCCTACGAGCCTACGAGCACACTCTCTCTACTTTGATGGAGCCTACGAGCGAGCATCCGACAAAGCAGCTACAAGCATACTGGTCTTTGATGACAAAAGTATCAAGGTATTTTTGCTTGGCCATTTGTTAGAATCAAATTCTAACAATGAAACTGAGTATGCAGCACTAACCAAGGGTTTACAATGGTGCGTCTCGCAAGGGGTAAAGCGCCTTAACGTGTTTGGGGATGCTCTACTTTTGGTAAGGCAAGTAAATGGAGTATGGACATGCAAGAATCCTAGCTTGAAGACTCACTTAAGCTGTGTAAAAACTCTATTGGGTAAGTTTGAAGCAGTTCAATTACACCACATCCCAAGGGCTCAAAACCATGAAGCTGATGCCTTAGCAAGCAAAAGACTGCAGGAAGTGGTGGTTGGGGCTATAAAGCTAAAGCTCCCTCTATTTCAAGGTAGTTACTCCTTACCTGACATCATGCATTTTTTGTAAACGGGGGAATGTCCACCAGATTTAACAAAAGGACAGAGGCAATGGCTTACACGGAAGGCCACAAGGTATCGGCTTATCAATGAAGGTTTTTATTGTAAGGGTAAGGACCAAATACTCAAGAAGGTCCCTCTCTCTAACAAAATGACGGGGGTAATTGCCTGTTGTCATGATGGTGTCTATGGTGGTCACTTTGCCCTAGATATAACAAGTAGGAAGATCTTGCAAGATGGTTTTGTATGTCCTAGCCTCAATCATGATGTACACCACTGGTGTAAGACATGTAAGTTATGTCAAAAGGCCGGCACCAGGTCACTCATGCCTGAACCACAAACACCTATCCTTTCATATGGACCATTTGAAAAATGGGGTATAGATGCCATAGGACCATTGCCTAGGGTCAACTTAGGGAAGTTCTACATCATCATGGGAGTCGACTATATGACTAGATGGGTGGAAGCTACAGCCACAACAACAATCACAGTTCTAGAGGTAGCTAAGTTTTTCTATGAGCACATATGTTGAAGGTTTGGCACACCATTAGAAATCGTCTCTAATAGAGGGCCATGTTTCAGAGAAAACTTGGTAGGAGAGTTAATGCAAAAACTTGGCATTACAAGGAGGCACTCCTCACCATATTACACTCAATGTAATGACCTAGTTGAGAAAGTGAATGGAATGGTTTGTAAAATTATCACCAAGCTAGTTAACAATCATCCTGAAGATTGGGATAAGTATCTACCCCCAGCTTTGTGAGCCTACAGAACCTCATTCTGTACATCTTTGGGGTTCACCCCATATCATTTGGTATTTGGCAAGGAGGCAATCTTGCCTATTGAGGTGCAACTAGCAAGTATCAGAGTGATGGAAAGACATCTTTAAAGACCCAACATGCATTTGAGAGATCACATCCACGACTTGGAAAGACTATAGCTGGACCGAGAAGAAGCAATCAATTATTATGCGGCACAGGTAGAGCACAGACGACTTAATTTCAACCAGCATTTTTGACGTAAAGATTTAAAGAAAGGAATGTTGGTGCTCCGCTATGACAATCGCTTCGACACACACAAAGATAAGAAGCTCCTACTCCGATGGGAGGGCCCTTTCATCATCAAGAAAAAGAATGCCAATGGGAGTTACCAGCTTATGGAAGATGATGGCAACCTTCATAAGACTAGAGTAAATGGTTGGCGGCTCAAACCTTATTTTCTTCGATTTGATCAGACTCCACCTATCGACATTCCTGATGAGGATACACCATCAACCTCCACCTCCTCCGACAATGATAATACAAATGAGTTAGAGACATGAATGCCCCTAACCTTAGGAGGGAGGGCTAATGATACGGGTTAACTGCACCGCCCATTAGCCTGGCTTGAGAGTTAAAGTTCTCAATTTTCAAAACCCAATCCGCAAGAATAATCCATAGGCAAGAGCATGAGGTAGCACAAATAAAAAAAAACTTTTTTTCTCTTATTACTTCCACCACCAATTCCCCCTTCCTTGCTCGCGCCCCTGCAATAGGCTGCCGCGTTTTCCCTTTTAAACCACCATCTCTCTATCTCTTACCCTGATCCCGTACCATCTAGCCAATAAAACAAGCCTACATTGTTCTTTTCCATTGGCAGGCCACCCTGCATGAACCAGAGTCAGTCTCTCTCTTGCATTATTTATACACACACACCCTTCACATTTTTTTTATTTCCTCTCTCTCTTACCTCTTGCTCGTCCATACTCCACTGGCAGGCTGCCATACCTCACCCCTCCCTCTCTCCCCTCTTGTTTTTCCTCCCACCGGCAGACCACCGCGCTCCCAAGCACAATAATATTCTCTCTCTCTCTCTTCTTTCCTTTTTTCCCTTTCTTTCTCTCTCTTTCCTCACTATCTATCTCTCTCACTATCTCTCTGTCTCTCAACTTACTCGCTCGATCCCAGCGGAGACCACCTCCAAGGTTGCATAATCTTTCTCTCTCTCTCTCTCTCTCTCTCTCTCTCTCTCTCTCTCTCTCTCTCTCTCTCTCTCTCTCTCTCTCTCTCTCTCTCTCTCTCTCTCTCTCTCTCTCTCTCTCTCGTAACTCAACCACCCACACCCTCCCGCACGCCGTCGACCTCACCCCCCCTCCCTCGTTTCCATTGACGGGCCACCCCAAACCAAAGACCCTCTCTTCCTCTCTCACGCTCTGTGTCGTCACGCCTGTAGGCTGCCAGTACAATGCTTCCTCTCTCTCTCTTTCTCTTATCCACACACACACACACCCTCACACACTTCCTGTCGACGGACTTGCTCTCCATATCTCTCTCTCTCTCTCTCTCTCTCTCTCTCTCTTGCAAGCCTGTGCAGGTGAAGATACGAAGCCACCCTCTCTCTCTCTCTCTCTCTCTCTCTCTCTCTCTCTCTCTCTCTCTCTCTCTCTCTCTATCCACACCCACACACCTTCTCCCTCCCTCGCCCGAATACTCTCTCTCTCTAACTACACACACACACCCACTACACACCTACATACAGACACACACTCCCCCCCCCCCCTCCCCTCGTCCAACACCCGTGCGCTACCCCTCCCTCACTTTCATTCTCTTGCCCTGTCTCCCTGCGCACGCGAAGCACGTAATATATATATATATATATATATATATTATATACACATATTTTACCAAAAATTACCCCCCTCTCTCTCTTGTTTCCACACACACAATCCTTATATACATATACATATGCACGCACACACAACACATAAACACATACACACACTCATGCACTCACCTATATACACACACGTCTACACAAACTCACCCATAGACACACCGAACACGCACGCATATATGCACACACCAAAGAATAATAAAAAAACCAAAGGAATCAATGCCAACAACAAAAAAGAAGATGGCCAACTTGCGTGCCGCCAACACCAAAACAAGAAGTGGCGCCGAAGGGGCACCCCGGCCAACACCAAGAGGAAGCGACACGTAGCATCTCGGCTTCCCGCAACAACTACCAATTTTGGCAGCCTTAAACCTTACACCGACCACCCAAATCATCAACAAAACCCTTGTAAATTCCCCAAACTCCACTCTTCCCTAATAACCTAGCCAATGACTAGTGTATTGTAAAAAAACTCTCCCCACCCCACTCTTTCCTCTCTCTCTATCTCTCTTACTAGAGAGGCATCTAGGCTCCCTACAACAATTGGTGGATAATTGCAAGGACCATTTGGTAAGGACCACCTCTCAAGCCTATATAAAGAGGCCTCGGCTAAGCACAAAGGGGCACAAGTGAAGGAGTAACACACTAGCTCCATGCACTCTACATTTTAAGCACTACTAAGCACATAATGCACCCCCAAGCTAGAGAGCTCATGGCATCATGTTTGGTTGCAAGCTTGGGCATTATAGCATTGGAAACATCACCATTTTCCCCATTATCCACCACACCATGGTTGAGTTACTAGTCACGACCACTCCATGCACATAAGGCAGGCACTACGCCCCCGCAAGGCAACATGAGCACGCTAGGATTGAATGCATCCACACCATGCTACCTTGGGCCGCTCTCCATGTTGGTGATTGATGTCCTCGGTGGATGCATCGTCTTGATGTTTTTCCTCAACTAACCTTCCTGCTAACATTCAACTTTGCCATACACCATATGGTGCTCGCATTCCATCAGGCATCCCTAGTGCCCAGATCCAGGTTTGTAACAGTCAAGACCACCATTTGTAAGTATCATCATCACTAATAAAAGTGTGCAATGTTGTCTTAATCCTTGGGGTCCATTCTCTGTTCTCCTTAGTTTTTTTTTCCCACATTCGCGGGATGTTTTGTCTCTTATATATCACTCTGCTTGTGCTCCACCACGTGCGGCCTCTCTAGTTAGTCAGTATGTCCATTCCAACCTTGTCACATACCTCTCTCGTACACACACTTGTGATTGTTGACTACTCATTTTCTACATGTGGACGTTGGTGTATCACCATTTCATGTTGGTTACCTAGAGGGCACCTCACTTTTGCTACCCTAGGTCATCTATGTTTGCGTTCTAGCCGCACTTATGCTAGGTGATGCCCCTCTCTACTTATAGGATTACTCCTACCTTGAGATGATGCTTGGGGATGTTCAGCTATGTGCAGTGTAGAGGCCACCCCATATGGCATGTCCTTTCCATCCATCACCATCAAGATATCTTTAGTTGGAGTGAAGAAAATGAACAATAGTTCAATGAGGTAAAACAAATTCTAGCCTCACTTCCCATCATTGCACCTCCAAAGTGGGACAAGCCATTTTATGTAAACCCTAGTGTGGGCAATGACACACTTGGGGCGGTATTGATGCAAAATGATCCTCAAACTTCTTTCATGTGTCCTATCTACTTCTCTAGTTGCATGATGACTCCGTCAAAAAAGGGATACACAGGAGTGGAGCACATGGTGCTTACATTAATGTTTGGTAGTACCACCAAATTTCACCCTTATTTATTCTTAACAATGAAAGAAGTATTTTCCTTATGCAGCACATGGATGTTTCTTCTAGGATTTCCAAATGGCTCACAAGGTTGCAAGAGTTTGACTACACAATGCAAGTGGAGAACTCTATAAGAGCCAGTCTAGGAGGCATTCTCACTCATCGCCACTATGAAAAGAAGCTAAAGATTAAGACAAGTAGCAAAGAAGTAACACCTGTGTTGAAAATCCCTAAGTAGAGAGGGCTCACTCTCTTTTCTTTGATGGACTCTATAAGAGGATAGTGGACAACACGGATTTAATATTTACGTGATCACTCACAAATTTTAAGTGATCACAAAATGTTTATTAGCCTTAACAACCATATAAATTGGTTCCTTCCCCCTTCATCCAATAGTTTACATGCATGACTTTTTGAAACTGAACAAAAGATTCACCTTGCCAACTTGATGTTCTCTCTAATGTCATTTTGAGTGATTACGTGAATTTTAAATCCCTAGTGGACAAAGCTGCGGTAGGCATTGTCATCTTCAATGAGCAAGGGGAAAAGGTATTCTCCATTGGAAATCTCTTGGATTCCCACTCGAACAATAAGGCAAAATATGCAGCCTTAACTCTTGGGTAAGATTGGTGTGTGACACAGGGTATTCAATGGTTAAATGTATTTGGTGATGCCATGCTTTTAATAAAACAAATACAAGGAACTTGGGCTTGTAAAATTCATAGCTTGCTAGGCCATTCTCACAAAGTTAAGGAACTTTTAGGTAAGTTTCAATTTGTACAATTACATAATGTCCCTTGAGCAAAAAATCAAGAAGCAGATGCTCTAGCTAGAGAGAAGCTACAAGATGTTCCAGTGGTGGGTGCTATAAAGTTGAGGCTGCCTCTCTTCCAAAGTAGCGATGCTATGCTTGGCATCATGAGTTTCTTGGACACAGAAGAGTGTGCTAAACATCTTACTAAGGGCCAAAAGCAATGGCTTGTGCGCAAGGCAAAAAAATACCGCCTTATCAATGATGACCTCTATTGCAAGGTTAAGGATCAAATTCTTAGGCGTGTACATCTCTCTAGAGAAATCACATAAATAAATTCAAGTTTCCATGATGGTGTTTGTGGAGGGCACATTAGGAGATTTCGGAGGTCATTTGGAGGGCCTTCTAAGAAATTCTATTTCTCTCTCTAGAAAATGTTCTTAAAATATACTTGCACTTGCTGCGTACGTCCAAAAGGACAACTGAACACTCTGAAAAGTGAACCTAACTTTTCAAAAATCCTTGAATACGGTCACCTTTTTGTTCAATGCGTGTGTCGTTTTCATGAAGTACACGAGGCTCATTTAATATAGCTTTCGTCATCATCGAAATTAAAAAAATCACTAAATTATCAGTTGGTGTCAGAATTTAAAGTTTTTGATACCGCCAATACGTCCAAAATGACCAAAAACTTAAAAAACGTTTATCTACTTGTTTTCTCAATTTGACAGCCAGCGAGGGAGAATTTGTCAAAATACCCCTAAAAAGGAAATTTTGCCTCATGGCGCGCAGGGGGGCATCTAAAAATTTCCAAAATGGCCCTCCGCGTATCGTGACGCAAAAAATAAAAAAAGTTGGATCACCGCGCGCAAAGGGTCATCTAGAATTCTCCAAACAGTTCCTCATGCGCCATGATCCAAAATCCCCTTTTTAGGGGTTTCTTGGCAATTTCTCCTTCTCCGGATGTCAGATTGAGGCAAGTAGATAGCCATTTTTTACGTTTTTGGACGTCCTGGACGCATAAGCAGTGTCAAAAGCTTCAAATTCCAACACCAATTGATAGTTTTGTGATTTTTAAAATTTCAATGATGACGAAAGCCATATTAAATGAGCGTTGCCTACCTCATGAAAAAGACATTCGCGTTGAATGAAAAGGCGTATGTTTTCAAGGACCACTGATACCTTTTTTATATTTTTCTTAATATCAATCTATTTTTCTATGTAACGTAAGCTCTTTTTTCATTGGAGGAGCGCTTTTTTCTCTCTCTTCTAAAAGGCCCTCCAAAAGACCTCTGAAATCTCCTAATGCTTTGTACTTGACTTCACCAGTAGGAAGGTTCTACAAGCCGGGTTTGTGTGGCCTAATTTACAGAGAGATGTGCATCACTGGTGCAAAACATGCAAAGAGTGTCAGAAAGCTGGTGATAGGAGGCTCACATATGATCCACAGACTCCTATAATCTCTTATGGAACATTTCAAAAATGGGGAATTGATGCCATTGGGCCTTTGCCAAGGAGTCAATCATCTAAATTATATACCATCATGGGTGTGGACTACATGACGAGGTGGGCTGAAGCAGTTGTTATCACCCAGATTACAGCTAAGGAGGTGGCTAATCTTGTATTTGAAAACATGTTTTGCTATTTTGGCATTCCGCTTGAAATAATTTTTGATAGGGAACGAGGTTTTAGAGGAAACCTGGTAGGAGAGCTGATGGAGAAGCTAGGTATCTCACGGCGACACTCAACTCCCTACTATCCACAATGCAATGGTTTGGTGGAAAAGGTAAATGGTATGATTTATAAAATCATCACTAAACGTGTAAACAATCACAAAAGTGATTGGGACACGAATCTTAAAGCTGCACTTTGAGCTTATCTCACTTCATGTTGCACATCCCTTGGGTTCACACCATATCACTTGGTGTTTGGTAAGGGGGCCATTTTACCCATTGAAGTACAATTGGATAGTCTTAGGGTGCTAGCTAGGCAGATGGAACACCCTAATGCTCATCTTCACAACCACATTCTTGATCTAGAGAGGCCTTAACTAGACAGAGAAGATGCTATCAACTATTATGTAGCACAGGCAAAGCAACATCGACTTACCTTCAACAAGGGACTTAGGGCAAAAGGTCTCAAGAAGGGTATATTGGTCCTAAGGTATCATTAGGGGAAGTTTGTACTCAATTTGGTCCTTTTAGCACTAGAGAGAGATTTCAACGCGACCAATGGATGGCGGGCTACAGTAACGGTACCTCGGATTTTCCTTGTTTTTATCTCAAATTTTAGCATTTTCAAAAAACAAACTTTAGTTGCATAAAAAACTTTAACACTAATATAGGTTTTGATTTACTTGAATCTTTCTTGTCAGGACCAAATATAGGACAAATGTACCATAACTCACACTCAATGCAGTTGTGTGCACTTTTTCAACAGGAGAGACTTTATAGTATTCCCGCTCAATATCATTCATTTACGCTCAACTAAGTATTTTGCTCGCATTTGACTTTATTGTGTTTGCGCTCAAAAACACTCCTCCTCTCACATTTGTGATGTGCATCTTGCCATACAAGAATCACTGATGGAGAACAAAAAAACTCAACGACCATCTGCAAGTATTAAGTCTGTCAAAATTTTCAACAACTTTGATTTGGACAACAATTGATGGCTTTCCACCACCATTATAGTTGGAAGCTGGGTTCTCCTACAGACCAAGAAGAGAAAGCGCACACACACCGAGTTTGTGAACAGTTATAAAGATAGGGTGAAAAACTTTTGCTTGTCACAAACGGGCAAAATACTCAAAGAGACTCTCATTGAGAATGCATATATGCACTCAGAGTGAACAACGCCGACAAGATTTCCAAAAAATCAACCAAATTGTAAGTTTTCTTACATCCACAATAGATTTTACTCTTCACTCGTGTGTTGTGTGTTCAACCTGCCAGTTTGTAGATATTTATCTTTCCAACAAAGAAGATTGGCAGTAGCTGGTGGATTTCATTATTGGCATTTTTGATGCATTCCATGCAACTGTGGAAGAGCTACTCTATAACACTAGCACCAGAAGAGCATTGGCTGATAGTGGGGTTTTCTTCTTTGACCACATTTATAATGCTCCGCGGTCTGTGCTTGTCTTTGGCACTCTAGAATATCTCCCGGTTCCTTCAAAGGACAGTCTAGAGTGGCCAGTTCCTTCATCTAAAACTGCTAAGTGTTTGAGACTAAAGCTCCATCAGGAAATACAAAAGTGCTTAAGACCAAATATTGCTAGTCGACTGGTACATGTTTCAATCTTCATGCCCATGCATGTGTTCATCAAATTTTTCCACGATGAAGAGATTAGGAAGATTGGAACTATGCTACTCAACAAGACAGAGAAATGCCTCGATTTCCTACATGAATCTTGGGATGTCCATGATTTTGATTGCATCTTATGCAAGGTAGATAAGAAATCTTTGTGTGTAAGTGCATGATAGCTTCTCAAAATTTCATAGCTTCCTTCCACAATATAAGGTGGCATCAAGTGAATGGTCATATGGTAGCTTTGGACCAAGGTTTAACTGATGACCTGAACAATTCTTTGAGAATACAGGAGGTATGGTGTGGATCCAATCTACTAAATGTTATTAGCATTTGAGGCAATGTGACACTTCGACAAGTGCGCAAGGATTTAATTGGAGAATGAGGTTGACCTCAACCTACCTGCAAAATATCTTTTCCAGTGCAACATACAAAAAGTAGTATGTTTTGTATGTAATCTTTAATGTTGCGTTAGTTATTTTCTTGCTAGTTATCATCACCAAATATTGGTCTAATCTAGCTATTCGACTAACTATTATACAGGTGCCTCAGAGAAAAAAATAAGAAGACATTGTGCACAGAGATAAGGGATGATCAACTATTTCTAGTCCAACGTAACTCTTGATGGAAGAAGGCAGCTCACACAGTATATCACATTGCTTTGAACTGCGAATACCAAAGAAAGATGTTCTTGCAATCTATATTCATGCAAAAATGATTTGTTAACGAATTTTTCGCAAATAAAGTATGAGAATAATTATTCATTCAAAATTGACTCAAATTATCTTTATATTGGGTTTAATAATGTCCAATTAAATCGATTGATTAGTAGCTCTCATTTGCAATTGAGGGGAGCTCTCCCGAGCTTGATTATCATGAGTGGAATGTAAAGGCTCAGGAGACGGTCTAGGGGTTGGGTGAGGTCTTGGGTTGAGGAAAAGATTGTGTAATGGCCTCGTCTTCCTCAGTAAAATCGAGTATCACGAAAATACTAGAGGTTAAGAGTCTAGAAACACGAGGGGAGGCAGGTGTAGGTGCTTGGCCAGTCATTGATTGAGGTGTTGCTTTGTACCTCCGAGGTGGAGGCTGAGGTTGTGGTCATGGCGGTGGCACGACGAATGCATCGGTGGCTCTTAGAGGACGTGTCTCCACAAGATCGATCATATTTTGGATCATTGTCGGCCTAAAAGGCCTCCACATGGACGTTCAAATAATCTGCCAGGTTCCTTGCCTGCAAATGAATTCCCTAGTTTTTATATGTAATTCAAAGAAATCATGTGTGCAAGGATTCCAAAAACAAAACATTGCACTTACACTTCTATGCTCCTCAGCATAAATGCGTTTCAGAAGAAGCTCTGCATTTGCAAGTACTCTCCATTCACAAGAATGTCCGTCGTCTTGTTTTGGGACCTTCCAACTCAAAATCAGGATATCTTCCTAAACACTGTGTTGGGTCAATGCTGCCCATGCAGTGACAAGTTTCTGAGCAGACCTGCCAGACATAGCATATGATGACCACACATTGCATCAAAATCGCAGAATCAAGAAACAAGTAGCTACGTACCTTCGGTCATTTCCACAAAAACCATGCACAAAATTTTCAAGGTAGCAATGCTTACGCTCAATGTTTAGTCCAACAAGGCTCCAATGTGAACCGATTGCACAAAACAAGGAAATAGCTTGTTATTCATAGTATACAAAATATTTAGGAATAGCGAGATAAAAAACACTTACTTTCTGTTGTAAGCTAAAAGTAAAACTTTTGTCGTGTCCATGTTGACTCGTTGAAACCAATCAATGACTTCTATCAGGAAAGTGGACTTTGAGGTAAGCACGACTGACAGCTGTGAATCCAAAATGGCTACCTCGCATTGTTGAGTTCATGAAAGGTTGGAAACCAGCATGCTGCAAATTGAGAAAATTAATTGATAAGAATCTCCAATAAGCCAGAATAAAATAAATACCTTTGCAAAAATAATATAACATACAAGACCAAAATTTATAATTTGGTCCGTAAGCTCCCTCTCACTATTTTGAAAAACAGTTATCTCGTGAGGGCCAAAACGAAAATACAAATTTTGGCCCTAGACCAAACGTGCTACGTCAAAAGTTGGGCCGAGAAAACCTAAGGTCTTAGTGTTAGCTTGGTCAATTGATACTAACATCTCCCATTCATTTGACTCGGTGGTGCAACCAAGTTTAGTGTGTGTTGGGAAGTACGCTATATAGTGCTAAAGTTGCAGGCAGGTGCAAGTTGGGATGCTAGAGTAGATATGAAGGCCTTGTGCAGGTAGGTGGCATAAAAAACATATGATTAAAGTGGTTTTTTAGGCCAGGAAGGCCTCAAAAATGGGCTCATTGGGATGGTAGTCAAAGTGCACAAGATACCAAGTAGGTGCTCTAGAATGTGGTCTCCAAGATTCTCTAGGAGCTCGTCAAACGGAGTCACAGTTTGGAAGTTACGCCAGTTCAAAGTTGTAATGTTTTGCAAATCCCCAACGAACAAGGCACATCGAGACAGATGGACGGAGTTGCTATAAGTGGATAGGTGCACAATGCTCAAATTATGGAGCATGCCGATCTTTTCAAACTATCAATCAAAGTCCGAATGGGAAAGTTATGGTCAGTTGAAAGTTTGTTGGGGGTCGAGTGTGTACAAAGTTATCCTTGTTAAAAGGCGTGTTGTCATGTGTTTTTTAAATCTCAGGCACGTTTGGCAAGGTAGCATGCACTAGGTGGAGTCAATAGAAATCAAAGGCTTGCAAATCAAAATTGTCAATCGCCAGATACACCAAGGCAAATATGGGACATCACAAATATTCTCCTTGATTTTTGGTGATCTCACTTGACGGGCTCAAGAAGGTTGGTGTGTGGTATATTGCTCATGGTTTTGGATCAGGAAGACGAGATTCCCATGCGTTCATGAGGTAGGCGTTTGGCAAATTCGATACAGGAAAGCACCGACGGGGTGGATCTTGTGCCCAGAAAATCCATGTGTTGGTGGTAAAATGCAAAAGGAAGTGGTGGTTGGGAATTGGAAAAGGAAAGGGGTGCTAGTACTTAAGGGGAGTGCAAAGAGAAGGAAAAGACTTTTTCAGGACTTATGTCTAAGCAAGTTCAGGCGGCTCTGTTGATAAAAGCTATCTTTTTGTTAGAAAATGTGGATAAAGGAGGGGTCTAAAAGGGTGAAAAAAATGAGCATTATTGAGGGGAACAAAAGAAGAAGAAGCAAGGGAGCAACGACGGTGCCGTCGCTGCCCCTTGGAAGCAAAATAAGAAAAAACTTCCTTTTTTGTGAGGGGGAAAAAAGAAGGGCCGCTGGATTGTTTTTTTTGGGGGAGCTTGGAGGGGAGTGAAGAGAGGAGGAGGAGGAGGGATTTCCCTTTGCGATCGAGGAGTAGAAGAGAAGGGTTCTTGGCCACCACGGAGGTGTGTGCCCATGCGCGAGGAATCCATAGGGGAGGCTATTGAGTCAAAGGTATTGGCTTGTCAAGGCACGGCTATGGTGATGGAATGGAGTCGGAGGGCTACTGAATGGTCTCTTTGAGCTCATCGAGGGTGTGTTGGCTTGGAGCTAGATTGTAAATGGTGCTTTTTCAAGGTTAAGCCATCATTGTGGTGTAGTTTTGGACTGATTTCCTCCTTCCCCCTTCTTCTCTACTCTGTTGCAAGTGGGTGTGGGTTGTGTTATGATCTGTGTGGGCTTGGGTGAGTCTGTGTGAGCATGTGGTCTTGGTGATTGAGTTGTTTGGAGGTGGTTTTCAAGTGGGCAGGGGTGTTGTATATGCCCTGAACTATAGGAGGTATTGTTGAGTGAATTCTGGGTGTGTTCCTCCATTTCCCTCTCCATCTTCTGGTGCTCCCATTGAGGAGCATGCTGATTGCTCCACGGTTGATTGTCCGTGATCAAAGATGTGGCAGAGTTTGGGTCCAATTTTCAATGGTGATGAGGATGTGGACAAACGGCTGGCAGATTTTCAGTTATTTATGCTACCATTGTATATGTGAACCAATGAAGAAAAGATAGAGACAGTGCCCTTGGTTTTTTGAGGTAAATCAAAGGCTTGGTTCGATGGTCTAGAAGCTGCAAATAAGCAGGATTGGGTTGGCTTCCAAGTGAAATTTCTCTGCAAGTTTTGCAAGGTGTTGTCGCCTGGTGAAGCAGATGCGAGAATTAAAGGCCTACGCAGGATATAGGTGAAAATTTCGATGTTTTTGTGGATAAACTTGAAGCATGCTAAATAGATCTGGTGGATGTCACCCAAGTGGCCAATGCAGAATTATTCAAGCTGGAGAAGTTCCTAGCGTGCCTGCCTCTGTGTGTTCAAGATAAGGTTGATTACAAAGAACCAGAAAGCTATGTCGAGGCAGTCAAAGTTGCCAAGGTGAAAAGTAGGAAAGTGAAGAGAAAATTTTAGTTGGTCTTGTTGAAGCCTATAGATTATGCACCTATGGTGGAGGGAGGGTGTTTTATGGACCAATTGAGGTTGGTGCCAAGTGTGCGAAGTGCGGAGCCTGCTAGGGTAACGCCTTTGATTGACTTTGTTCCTTGGGAGTTGCGTGTTTGTGAGGGGTCTATGCCAATTGTGGAGGAGCTCGTCAACAAAGATGAGACTTTTGTTGAAGAGAGCTTGTGAGTAGAGGAAATAGCAGATGCCAAGTTCCCAGTGTAGCTTGAAGAGGTGGAGCCTGTTCTTGTGGAGTGCTTGTACGAGAAGGTAACAAATTGTGCTCAGGTTGTAGGTGGCAAGAGCTTGGGGTTGGATGATGAAACTAGATACGATGATGGTCCATATTTTGTGGAGCAGCTGGAGGATGATGATGGTGATATTGAATCAAACTATGGTGAAGATGATGAGGCTATAAGCTTGAGTTTCTGGGAAACAAGCAAGGAGGATAGAGATACAAGCTGGGAGACAGAATCCGAAGAGCCAGTGCTGGTAAAGATAAAGTTACCTTCCTATATGCATGAGGATTTGGTGGTTGTCACTATAGATAAAGAGCAAGGAAGAGTGTGGAAGCTTGAGGATGAAAACCTATAGGTGAGGGTGCTATGTGGCACCATGCTGATCATGATGCTCGTGAAGGTAGCGATGGAAGGTTCTTTGATTGTACAACGGGTACATGGGTTTCCCAGAAGGAGAGTGCTATTGTGGCTAAGGAAGAAGAACAGGTTGAAGAAGATGGCACGCAAGAGGTGTTGGATGCTCATCAAAGGGAAGAGAAACTCCACCTAGCTATGGATTGCATGAGAGATGACTTGGATACGGGTTCTTTTAAGCAAGTATGCTTGGATGATGAGGTTGGTTGGGGGTTTAATGACCGAGTGGATGAGATGGATGAAGAGACATAGGTGATGGTTGGGAAAGCTTTGACGAGAATGCAGGTGATACGAGGGTCTTTCCCTCTACAGGTGGAAGTTTCTTTGGGAGAGCAAAAGTCTGCTGCTATGGTGGTGCTACCAGAGGCACGTATGGTGGTGAGTATGGAGTTGATGGGCAGTATGCCTATGTTGAAAGAGTTGCCAGCTAAGAGGAGTGGTCCTTTTGAGCATAAGAAAAGTCCAAGGGTGTGGACTTGTTCGAGCTGTCAAAGGAAGTTTATGTGTGGTGGCTAAAGGGTATGCTGATAAGTGCAAATGTGCAGTGGGCCGTCAAGCAAGTACACGATTTGCTTGAGGAGGATCTCACCTTATATGGTGTGAGGTCCCCACCCCGTCATCTCAAACGACGGATCTGATGGTAAACCTGGTGGCCACTAGATCTACAGCGGAAGAAAACAAAGTGGTTTATGGTTCATCTAGCCGATCTCTCATCACAAAGTGAGTCGAGTTCGAGCCTACTAGCGTCGAGATCTAGCTCCACCCCGCATGAGAAGCGTGATTAACTTATCTAGCGATCCTAAGACCCACCTTCCAAGAGGAGAGAAGTCCCGAGTGCCTTTTTCCCCATGTTTCAGAGGCACGTACACTTGAGACCTTACCGCTCTAGGGGCAATGAGTAATACTAATGTTCTTATTGCACTTATGGGGACGGAGAGTTATCGACTAATCGGGACCACCCTTCTCAAAGGCATTGGCAACCCAAGACAAGCCCCCACTTTCACCCCATACTCACACTTCCTATGTTACCTAATTACTACCACACATGGTTGTTCAACTCATAAGTTCCTTGTTTATTTTCCAATTCACAAGTTCTTTAATACAGCCCTTCAACCAGTATTGCAAAGCGGAACCAAGACAGTAACTCTAGTAAAAATTTACTCAAAAAATTATTCATTTAAAATTCCAATGTTCTGGGGGTACAACATCCCTCCCCCAGCGAGAGTTTACTCCTCCCGTTGTCACCTAGCTGCCCATACAACTAGGTTGTCCACCACTTAACCAGCAGTTGTGGACTTCCACCGCTTAACCAGCAGTCGTGGATATCCACCGCTTAACCAGCAGTCATGAATTCAAGAGCCCTTAACCAGGAACTCTAGCTCCTGCGAATAACTTCGCGAGCTGCCCCATGTGATCAAGAGGGGGTTTGGACTAGATCAACATTGGAATTGAAAAGGAACTAGCTGAGCTAAATTTTCCCTACCAACATTCTTTCCTAGCTCAAACAGTATATCCAACAATCATTCTTTCCTACTTGGAAATTAATATACATTTCAATTTAAATGATGTGATCTCTGTTGGATTTCTCCTATGTGTTTAGGGATATGTTCTTTCCTAACTTATCCGATACAATGTTAACTTAAACAAAACTTGAATTAAAAATGTGACCTACCTCCACAATTTCCTCGTCATTGCTCCGTGAGATGGCCAGTACTTGGTCGACCATGGGAGCTTTTCCCTTTCTATTAGTGTTGCTTGTCCCCGCCTCGCAGTCGTGGGAACCACCGAAACGAGTTCTCTTTACGGGGGCCATTTTATACTCACTACTTAAATTGAAAACTTGGAAAAAAAAAGAGCTAATATTCGAGAGCAGCATACGACCAAAATGACAGATTAGTTTCAATAAGAAAATCCCGTTATACAAGAGGTTTGATTACTTCAAGACATAGAGATTTTTGATAGCACCTTACTTGTTCTATGGGAACTGGCCCTAAGGTTAATTATTTGGCATAGAGATGAATTAGGCATGCTTAATCACTTCCTAATGCAAGTAGAGATTTGCAGATTTACCGCATGCATAAGTGAGAGGATTCCTTTTTCCTAGGGGATTAATTGTGGAATTAATTACACTAATTACATCCTAATATTTGAACAAATTGAATCTAAACATAGCTATATAAACATTGTGTGGTAATAGAATGAAATGGATGTTCTTATCACATTGCTGGCTTGATTCTATTATTCATTAACTATAATGAATTAGTGGATAATTCTCTTATTGCTAATCATACATTAATCTATGATTAGGAGAGGTTAATTGTTTGCATAATTGACAATTAATAATTAAGAATGTACAATGGAATAATCATATAGCAATTTAGAGAGTGTCTAATGAGAAATTTAACTGTGATTATGCATACTAGCAACCGAATTATGAGAACCATTGAAGGAATTATAACATAACGTGAAATTAGCTTTATGTTACCATAGTTTGGGCTGAATTTGAATCAATTTGCTGATCTAAAGGAGCTTCTTGTGGCGAGAATTGGGCAGCACTTGGGCTGAATTTGAATCAATTTGCTGATCCAAAGGAGCTTCTTGTGGTGAGAATTGGGCAGCATTTCCGTCTTTTGCTCCTTCTCCAAATCTATGTGTGACGGTAGCACCTCCCCAAGGTGTGTGTATATATGTGTGTGTGTTTGTGTGTGTGTGTGTGTATAATGAATGTGTGTGTGAGCATATATGTGTGTATACTGAATGTGTGTGTGAGCATATATGTGCTTGTGTGTGTGTGAGCATATATGTGTTTGTGTGTGAGCATGCTCTTATATAGGCTCACAAGCTCAAAATTTCAAAATCACCTGCTACGCTAGTCTGGAGTCCACTCAAGCCTTCATGGGCAGGGTTACTTGCATGGGGTGCATGGGCTGCAAAGTGTCTCATTTGCTATTCTAACTCACTCACTCACTATCTCTCGAGCTGGGAAAGTAGCCCACGAGCCCTATCTGTGTGTGAGGGCGCCCTCTACCTGCCATATCAACTCAGCAGTGGCCAGAAGCGGGTTCCCACACAGCTCCCGAGCCCCGGTGCCTCCCCACACAACCTTAGGAAAAATTGTTTTTAATCCTAGATGGGCAATTCTAATCAGATTTTGATGCAGAAACTTGCTATGCTAAGCTAGAACTAAGGTGCATAATCTTGAGTACCTGCCATATTTAGCAGCCCTCGACGGCCGAAAATGCATTTTTTTCAAGTTTGGGTTATGGGTGTAGTTTGTCGAGACGGTCAAAACTAAACGAGTCGGGCGACCAAAAACTTACTATTTTTGGAAATTTTCCAAAAAAATTATTTTAATTCACTTTTGGAAGCTTTATGACATTCTAAACATCATGGTATCCAGATTTTGGAAAACTGCTAAAAATAGTAACTTTTTCCATTATGATTATTTCATGGTACAATGGTGTTCTTTTAGCTCAGGTCAGAGACCTTACATATGGTTGGGATGGAGGGCATGGTATGTTCTATGTTAGTGATGGCACGTTTGATGAGAGTGGTAATGCGTTTGATGGTGTTTTTTTGGAAGTGAGTAGTTTGCCAATGGATGCAACATGCAGTGAAATCATGCCCATGGTATCTTATGTAAATGGTTGGCTAGATGCACGCGTATGGAACTATGGTAAAGAGCTATAGGTGGATGAAATTGATCAAACTCAGGTGTTTGACCCATATGGTAACCATGTTGTAATGCAGGGGGTTGGTCAACCCTCTTAAGCAAGTGTAGTGGGTGACAACAGAAAGATTTTGTACATATGGTTGTGGTTTTGAAGTGTTTTTGGTTTCTAGTTTGGTGTTGCAATTTTTTTAGGTGCAATAAACATGTGTGTGGTTGAACATAAATGTTCAACTAGGGGATGGGCAATGATGGTGCAACCAAATTTGGTCCGTGCTGGGAAGTGTGCTATATAGTGCTAAAGTTGTAGGCAGGTGCAGGCTGGGATGCTAGAGTAGATATGAAGGCCCTCTTCAGTAGGTGGCAGCAGAAACGTATGCTTAAAGCGGTTTTTTAGGCTAGGAAGGCCTCAAAAGTGGGCTCATTGGGATGGTCTTCAAAGTGCATGAGATGCCGAGTAGGTTCTCTAGAATGTGGTCTTCAAGATTTTCTAGGAGCCCGTCCAAACGGCTCGTCAAACGGAGCCACAATGTGGAAGTTACTCTAGTCCAAAGTTGGAAGGTTTTGCAGATCCCCGGCGAACAAGGTAGATGGGGCCGGTCTTTTCGAACTATCGATCAGAGTCCAGATGGGAAAGTATGGTCAGATGAATTTTTTTCGGGGGTCGAGTGTGTACCAAGTTATCCTCATTAAAAGGCGTGCTTCCATGTGTTTTTTCAATATTGGGCACATTTCACAAGGCAGCATGCACTGGGTGGAGTCAGTAGAAATTGACGGCTTGCAAATCAAAATCGTGGGTGGCTAGATACACCAACGGGAATGTGGGATGATCACAAATATTTTCCTAGATTTTTTGCGATCTCACTTGACGGGCTCAAGAAGGTTGGTGTGTGGTAAATTGCTCATGGTTTCGGATCAGCAATATGGGATTCTAACACGTTCACACAGTGGGCGTTTGGTAAATTCGGTACGAGAAAGCACCGACAGGGTGGAGCTTGTGCGAAGAAAATTCATGTGTTGTTGGGTACTAAAATGCAAAAGGAAGTGGTGGTTGGGATTTGGAAAAGGAAAGGGGTGCTAATACTCAAGGGGAGTGCAAAGAGAAGGAAGAAAGCCACCAAAAAAATCATAAAAGTGCTAATTTTGGCAAAAAAAAAAGGACTATGCAATTTTTGTAAGTTGGTCATAACTTTCAATTTTAACACTTAGCTCTCCGTACAAGCATCAAAACATGTTGAGAACTATGAATGCCTAACCTCTAGCCATCTAAACCTCACAAACATGAAGTAAAGAGTGGTATAGTTGCCAAAAATTGAAAAAAAGCCAAACACAGGACCCGTTTTTTCACACAGTTTAGGTTCAAAATGTTACCATATACATGTGGTAGTGATGTGTGTGAACACACTAGGACCGCCGGGGCATTTTTTCCCTCTTTAGGAGGTTTTTTCCCCCGTGCATTGTATATACGCCCATCACTCTAGGGCTATCTATCTTTCCATTGCGTACTAAGTAACACACTCTCTATTGTGTGCCTTGAGCTTCCTTCGTCTTCTCCAAGCTGTGTGTGTTTCTCTGCAACCCTAATTCCAACAATTGGTATCAGAGCAGGTCACGTCCTCCCGGGCTTAGTCGCCAGTTGCTCCAGCACACGCCTGCTCACTTTCTCCGATTTCAGTGAGCTTTGGCGAGCGTTCGCAGGTCGACAAATATTTTGGGAGAGCTCAAAGAGCTTGGTCTACTCAGAATTTTGATTTGGGCTCATTTCGGCCTCCGTTTCCACTACGGGCAGTACTGCACAGGCTATTTCGTCATTTTGTGCAGATTTTCTGTCAGTGCCGTTTTCTGCATAACAGGTGCCTTATAGTCTTCTACGGTTTGTGCTATATAGCACAAGTTGTTCCCGCTCCATTTCTCCTATTTTCGGGCAGTTTCCACATCAGGTGCAGCATTTACCATGGCTGACAACAACAACACAGATGTGTTCAAGATGTTTGCTGCTGAGGACAGGTTGGATGGGGACAACTACCCTATGTGGGCTTATATGATGCAACACGTTCTTGTGTCAAAAGGTGTCTGGAACATTGTGCAGGGCATTGATGTACGTCCTGGTTCTGAAGATGTAGGCGATATTGAGGATGTTGCAGGTCTTGCTGCAAGGATTGCAGCTGTTAGAGTTGTTTTGCCTACAGCAGAACAAGCTCGTTGGGATGTTAAGGATGCGCAGGCTCATGCATTGATTGCGTTGTCTGTGAAGCGCACCATTATTCCTCACATCCGTTCAGCAAAATCTGCAAAACAGGCTTGGGATATTCTAGCAGGTCTTTATGCAAGCCGCAATGAGGCTAAAATTGCTTTGCTGCGTAAAGAGCTAGAGTCGAAGATTATGCATGAGGAAGATGATATGGACACTTTCCTTGCTAGTGTCAACGATATCAATGAGCAACTCATTTCTGCAGGTGAAGTCATTTCTGACAGTTCCCTTGTGCAGACTGTTCTTGATGCCTTACCAGATTCCTACCAGACTTTTGCTAGTACTTGGAGACTGATGACCCAAGGAAATCCTGAAGTTGTCAAGTTTGATGCATTATGCACATTGCTGTTGCAAGAGTCACTTTCTAGAAAAAACAGGACTAGGCAGCGTGCAGTTGAACAGGCTTTTATTGCTTCTCAAAGAAAGGGTGGTAACAGTAATGCAGCCACTTCTTATGGTTCTGCTGCGAGTGGCAAAAATTATGTTCCTAATGCTTCTGCTGGCAGCACTTCGTCTGGCAATTCTGGTGATAAGGGCAAAAAGAAGATGCGTTGCCATTATTGTAAAGCCAATGATCACTTGATCAAGTCGTGTCCTAAGTTGAAGGCCAAAGAGGCTAAGAAGAAAGAGGGTGGTTCCACTGCAAATGCTGGTTCCACTACAAATGCAGCCATTGTTGAGTCTTCTGTGAAAGGAGATTGTGATGCTAATGTTGATGCAGAATGGGCTTTTAGCACAGAGTGCACTTACAATCCTGCTGTCCATGATGCATGCTTGTCAGTTGCTGCAGATTCACATGTGTGGTATTTCGACAGTGGTGCTACAAAGCACATTACCTCACATCATGAATTGTTTACCTCTCTCGAGTCTGTCCCTCATGGGAATTCAGTCACTTGTGCCAACAACGCCTCTTATCCAGTTCAGGGAGTTGGAAAGATTGTGCTCACTGCTGCTAATGGCAGTTCCTTCACACTTGTTGATGCACTTTATGTACCTGGGATCAAGAAGAATCTATTGTCTGTATCCGCACTTGCTAGACTTGGACTTGTAGTCAAATTTGTGGATGACAGATGTACAGTTCATGATCTCAGTTTTGGTGATGAAATTGTTGCATCTGGGCTTTTGTGCCGTGGGCTGTATAAGCTCACTTTGTATGACAAGTGTGGACAAAATTTTGCAAATGCTGTTGCAGATTCAAGGGCTATTTCAGATGCAAAACTTTGGCATGCACGTTTTGGTCATCTGAATTTTGCCAGTTTGCTGCGTTTGCAGAAATCTGATATGGTTGCTTCTTTGCCTCCTCTTGAAGCACCTATCAAACATGTTTGTGAAGGCTGTATTCTGGGTAAAATGCAGCGTTCTAAGTTTCCAAAGGATGGTTCAGTTAGGGCCACATGCAGGTTGCAGCTTGTGCATAGTGACGTTTGTGGGCCCATGCAAACTCCGTCCTTGGGCAATTACCTGTACTTCGTGACTTTCATTGATGATTACTCCAGGCATGCGTGGGTATTTCCGCTTAAAGCGAAGTCCGAAGTTTTTATGTGCTTCAAACAATTTTTGGCTATGGCTGAAAATGTCTCAAAATGTACTATGGGCACCCTCCGTTCCGATCGAGGGGGGGAGTATATGTCTCATGAATTTAATGCATTTCTGGCTAGTCGTGGGATAAAACACCAATGTACAGTGCCTTATACACCTCAGCAAAATGGTGTTGTTGAGAGGAAAAACAGGTCACTAACGGAAATGGCACGATGTATGGTCAAAAGTCAAGCTTTGCCGCATTCTTTTTGGCTTGAGGCCATCATGTGTGCCACTTATGTACTTAACAGGTGTCCTACGAAAGCTTTGCAGTCTATTACTCCATATGAAGCATGGCATGATAGAAAACCTTCTATTGAGCACATGCGTGTTTTTGGCTGTTTGGCATATGCTTTGGTGCCACAAGTGCAGCGCAGAAAATTGGATGATAAGGCTGTCAAATGTATTTTTGTTGGTTATAGTGCTGAAAGCAAAGGTTACAGGTTGTATCATCCGCAAACAAAACGTATTTTGGTTTCACGGGATGTAGTGTTTGTGGAAGATTCTGTTCAACCCTTGCTGTCATGTACTAGAGACAGTAATGTAAGCTCACAGGACATTTATGACACTTTGTTGCCTCTTTTCAGTGGTGGAAATACGAATGTAAGTTCCAATGAGGCAAATGTACAGCCTATGGGGGTTTCTGAAAATGTTTTAGAACAGCCTATTACTGATGCAGATGTACATGATGTACTTGATGAGGAAAGGGCTGAAAATGAGCAGGCTAGAGGTATGCCAAAATGGCTGGTGCACACTTTGCGTGACAGTAAATTGGATGCACCTTTATCTAGTCGTACTCGTTCAGGCTCTCGCCATGCATCTTATGCATCAGATTGTTATGCTTTGGCTGTGTCTAGTTTACATGATGTTGAGGAGCCTCTGTCTTTTGATGAAGCACAGAATTCAGAAAATTGGATTGCTGCCATGAAATCAGAATATGATGCACTTATAGAGAATGACACATGGACTTTATGTGATTTGCCTCCTGGCAAAAAGGCCATTGGTACGAAGTGGGTTTACAAGTTGAAACGCAAGCCGGATGGTGAGATCGATCGCCATAAGGCTCGACTTGTTGCAAAGGGTTATGCACAACAAAAAGGCATAGATTATGAAGAGACTTTTGCTCCCACTTGTCGTATGACTACTGTGCGTTTTCTATGTGCATTGGCAGCTCATTTTGGTTGGGATGTACATCAATCAGACATTGTTACTGCTTTCTTGAATGGTGACATATTTGAGGAAGTTTATGTAACGCAGCCTCGCGGTTTTGTCATAAAAGGACAAGAGGACAAAGTGTGCAAATGTAAGAAGGCTTTGTATGGGTTGAAGCAATCTCCTCGTGCTTGGTATGAGAAAGCTGACACTCATTTGGTTAAACGAGGCTTTCGTAACAGTCCAACAGAAAGCACATTGTATGTAAAGCGTGAGGATGATGTATTTCTCATTGTGGTTCTTTACGTTGATGATTTGCTGATCACTGGACCAAATGAGAGACATATTGCTGAATTTAAGGCTGATTTGAATGCTACTTTCAAGATGAAAGATTTGGGGCTGTTGCATCATTACTTGGGTATACAGTTTAAGCAGTGTGATGGTGGTATTGCCTTGTGTCAGAAAAGTTACATAGAGACATTGCTATGTAAGTTTGGACTTGAGGATTGCAAACCTATTGCCACTCCCATGGAAACAGGTTTGAAGTTGAGTCTACATGATGCTGGCGATCCTGCTGATGTCACTCTTTACCAAACTGCTGTTGGCTGCCTCATTTATGTATGCAACACGAGGCCAGATATTCAGTTTGCAGTCTCGCAGGTCAGCAGATTTATGCATAGCCCAGGGTCTAAGCATTGGCAGGCTGTCAAGAGGATTTTCCGCTACCTTAGTGGCACTTTACATCTTGGCTTGTTTTATCCCAAGGGGGGATCATTGCCGCCAGACTTACATGCTTTTTCGGACTCAGATTGGGCTGGTTGTTTTGACACGCGAGTGTCCACAAGTGGTTTTTGTTTCATGCTTGGCAGTTCATGTATATCATGGTTGAGCAAGAAGCAACCTACTGTGGCCACTTCGAGTTGTGAGGCTGAGTACAGGGCAGTCTTCACAGCTACGGTTGAGTGTGTATGGCTCAGACGCCTTATGGCTGACTTGGGTGTTGGACAGGACACTGCCAACACTATCTACACTGACAGTCAGAGCGCATTGGCAGTTGCGAGGAACCCAGTTTTTCATGCTCGCACAAAGCACATTGAGGTGCATTACCACTATGTCAGGGAGAGGCTCTCAGCAGGAGAGATCAGCTTGGCTTATGTGCCAACACAGGACAACCTTGCAGATCTTTTCACAAAGGCATTGTCTCGTGAGAAGCTTGAAGCTTTCCGCAAAGCTTTGGGCTTACTCCCCTTTGTGGACTGATCCTGTCCTCAGGGCATGGCACTTCCCTTTACTCATGTGCCAGCTCTCGTTCACCGCATCACTCCAGGGGGGATTTGTTACCATATACATGTGGTAGTGATGTGTGTGAACACACTAGGACCGCCGGGGCATTTTTTCCCTCTTTAGGAGGTTTTTTCCCCCGTGCATTGTATATACGCCCATCACTCTAGGGCTATCTATCTTTCCATTGCGTACTAAGTAACACACTCTCTATTGTGTGCCTTGAGCTTCCTTTGTCTTCTCCAAGCTGTGTGTGTTTCTCTGCAACCCTAATTCCAACACAAAAATGTTCTACAAGAGTAAGGTTAATGGTGAGATCCATACTCCAAAAAAAATGTCAAGTTTTTTTCAGCTCATAAGGCAACTTTGTGGATATATAGCACCTAGAAATTCATTTTCATACTCTTCAAATAATTCAAGCAAATTGGTCACTTAACAGGACATAAAAGTGTCATGTTACCATTCTAGTGTTAAGGTGCTTTATATAGCTACGATACTCACGCAACTAGGACACATTCCATAGGGATGGTTGAGCCTGCCTTGGTCTTTGTGTTGCATTCATTGCACTATTACTAATGCAATCATAAGGGTGGTTGTGATTACCTGGTCGAGTTCCTGAGGAGTCTATAAATAGAAGGCCCATCAGTCCCTCCTTCGTACTCCCTAGTGTTAGCCGGTGTCTTCCTACCTTTACCCTAACCAACAACCCAAGTTTTCTTACCTCTCTTCAGAAATGGATTCCTTTTAGATCGACATAGAGGAGGATCTGACTTGCTCTAACGAGGCACCCAAAGACAAGGTGTACCATTATCTCTATAGAATTAGGCTTCAACAACGCAAGCAAGAATTAAAGCCTGTTTTCAACCCTGCCTTCTCATTGAAAGAGTTTTGGGATTCTGAGTCACATTTCCTTGCAGAGTTTCATCAGACATACGAGCAACAGACAATCATGCGCATGTCTGAGTTTGAAGGTTCTCGATATGTTTATATGAAGGATATCAGTTTTGATCGTTCAAAGAAAGATATTCTGTACGGGAGTAGCCTCAAGTTGCCACTGCAATCTCTCAAGAATGACATCAGATGTCCCGTACATAATCAAAAGTGTCGAGTTGCAGAATACTATGTTGAGTCCATACTCTTTTTGAATGTTAATCTAGACGATCAGCGAGACACAGCAGAGGAGGCTGAGAGAAGTCACCATTTGGTCACTGGTGAGGAGTTGGTGTAGCCACAAGGTGGTGCTTTGTGTGTTTCAGAAGGTGTTCAATTGCCAGAGGGAGCTTTGCCAACAAATGTGCTCCCTGCTATCCTCATCGATGATCATCATTATGTCATGCTTAATAAAATCATGGTGTTGTTTGACTTGAGAGAGGACTGCTGCCTTGCTATAGTTGTTGAAACCTACAAAAGGATGACAATATAATCAACCCTGCCAATGACAAGTATTCTGTCATGTATGCTCATGTAACAGTGGGTGAGTTTATCAAACCAGCAAAGGCACTAGCAATGATATACAAGGATGCAGTCGCATGTGTCACGACGCTTCCAATGAAAATCAGAAGGTATACTATTGTGTAAATATTTTTTTGCTTCCCCGTGTATGAGAGTTTCATGTGTATATACCAACACTTGGATTTTATTTCTTGTAGCTCATAGTCTATGATGATAAGTTTATTCCTCATCCCTATGGACGAGGTAAAGGAGACTTGGGAAATAATTCCTCCCTTGGTCAGTACTCGGAGAGTTTAAACTCACCAAACTTCCTCTGCTTCCTTTCCATCTTCTTCGAGGAAAAGGCTGAATTCCCTCTTTTTATATTGAAGACACTCTCAATATATCTAGGAGGTGCGGCCATCGGATGGAACACAGACAAGTTTATGATGCTAGACAAGCAAGAAGCGGTCTCAATTTTTCATGTAGGGCCTGGTATGTATGGCCTGCACAGTCGCTACTTTGTGTCACATGCTATGTATGGTCTAGCTTGTGGAATCACAGACCCAAGCCAATTGTCACAATATGGAAAACATGATCTGCTGAAACAAAAGCAGTCAATAATTCAACTTATAGAAGAGGCCCCACAGGTTGAGGCATCTAAGGAGATCCAATTGCTCGACCTCAACGTGCTTGCGACAAATGATGATGACAAAACATGTCATTCACAGAGACCAAGGCATGAGGAAGAGGGTCCTTCAGATAAGGGCAAGAGGCCAAAATATTTTGTATCATTTCTAGATGACTAGAAATAAGTAGAATGTATTTGTTTTATGCATTGAAGTTAGATTGATTGTGTATTAGTGTCTTGCAATGTACTTTTTTTGTTGCAACCATCATTCACATTATGAAAAGTTGAAATGATAATAATATCAATATCTTGCTGCATTTTTACTTTTGTTGCAATCATCATTCATAATACGAAAAGCTGAAATTACATCAATTCTTCTAGATACATTAAGTCTGGTGTTTGGATCTTGCTATGGCTGAGAGTTATGGCATAACTTGCAACGGTGTTGTCCAAAACCTTCCCACGTGCTCTTTTTGTAGATGCTAATCTTCATGTTGTCTAGATGTAGACGATAACTCCCATATCACCTTTCTGCACCATATTTTGGCTAATCTCACCACATGGCCAATCTGAATTTGTTTGACTAGTTCCTTGTGATGTGACCTATGCATTAGTTTTTGATACGTCCATTGGTGCATTGCAAACCAAGGAATGTGATTACAGATAATGTGTTGCACACAAAGAGTTCAAACATTATAAGGATGAGTATGTTTTCGATACGTCCATTGGTGTAGCTGCTTTAATCTATTTGCTTTGTCCGCACCACCTCCATGTCGAGTGTGACTGAAATAACCAGTATGATCTTGATAGTGGGTTTTTTCCATGCCCTATGTAGACCAAACACCCAAGATTCCATATTGCCTTGCAAACCAAGGAATGTGATTACAGATAATGTGTCGCACACAAAGCATTCAAACATTATAAGGATGAGTATTCGCAATTCAGAAGATTATCATGTCATCAAACCAATTACGGTACCATGTAGTGAGTAATATGTTGATTTGTCCACGCACTTATGAATGTCTTGTGGAAGGTCTCCACAGCTTCTTGGAATTATGTATAGTCGCCCATCAGTCCACGAGTTCAATTCAGAGAACTTAAATATTGCATCCAAGGTTTTCCATATCTTCACTTTGCGATTCCTTGCTGCACCATCGTCTGCATGGTCAACTACAACATTGTGCAGATTTTTCCACCTGTTGTATCTCAATGCTTGTCTTTCTTGTGCACTTTGGCTTTCGCATTGTCGTCCAGTTGTGGGCAGTGAAAGGAAGAGCCCAACTTTCACACCACCAATGGACAGTTTCTTTGGAACATCCCGGCCATTTTTCAATCTCTTTTCATCCTGCTCTATCTTAACATGTCCTTCGTGCAAACCCATTTATGAGAAGGCCGTCTCTAAGGATGAGAGTTCCCTTTGCTTCATAGAGAGAGGTTGACTACGTTGGGGAAGGGGGGGGGGGAGGTGGGAAGGGAGGGGAGGTGTCCCCTCCGGTGATCTTTGGTCTTTTAATGGAGTTTATTTTGGAAGTAGTATATATTTGGTTGAATGATCCACTCAAAAGAAAAATCTTGTGCCACAAATGTAGTGAGGTTGTTGGCTTCTCACCCAAATATGGTCAAGCGTTGAATTATAGATGGTTGTTGTTTCTTTAATATATTTTTTTATAGTTGTTTGAATGAAGTAGAGCTTCCGAATGTTGGTATTGGGTGTTTGTGGTGTCGATATCGATGTTCAAGGCTCCTAGTATGATGCTCAAGTTTTTTTTATCATTGTCTTGTATCAAGTGTTGGAATTATGAAAGAAGTGTGCTTATAGAGAAACATTAGTTTTTCTATTATTGTACAAAGTGCATGCATTGTGCATATGTGTACTCTAGACAATGGGATATCCAAAATGGGTCGAAAGTTAGGGTCACACAGATGCCTATCCGGAGCTCTTCTCCAAAACGGTTTGTCAAGGATGTGAACCCCTCCCATGAAACACAAGCAAGGGCCTTTGCTTGTTGCTCCTTTGAAAACATTGTACATGCATTTAAAGGTTTTTAGATCTCTAGCATATGCCACTCTACATTGTAGGAACCCATGGCCTCCACATCCAATTTCTTTCCATTTCTCTGTTCGCTTATTGTTTCTAGTATGTTTGTTAGATAAAAAATCCAATTCAATATATCCAAGTTCTCAATGGGCACCTAAAAGGATACTTTTGAACTTATTATAATGCACATTCAAAAGCATTCAGCTCAAACATAACGAGAAATTATCTTAAACAAAACGTCTATGCACCTTGAACGTTGCAAGAAGGAAAATGGTGTGCTCAGATTGCACACTAAAGTTTTGAGGATCATTTGGTCCAATGTTTGCATTAAGAACTCTATTCATAAGTGTGATTGTGACTTGCTCATTGTGACTCGCTCAACCTTTGTCTCCTTTACAAGCTCGCATCATCTAGTTTGATGACAAACTTTAAGACGTCGTTGCACTCTTCAGGAGTAACATCAAACAACTGCACAATGTATAACTGTAGTGCAATCATATCATAATAAAAAAATTTATAATTGTCATAGACCATTTCTTCTCCTTTTGGCAATTTGTATGTCGATTCAATGTGGAAAGGAATTCCTAGCTTTTGAAGCACCTCCTCGCTAACTTCATGTCTTGTTTTTGGAATAGAGAAAGGGTTTGTAAGTAGCATTTTCCTGATGTGGAACTTTTTGACTTGTCTTTGCATAGACCTCGGTAAGAGGACTTATGAATTAAAACCCTTTTCTAGTGGATCAACACTGCAAATGATGCAAAACCCTTTTCTAGTGGAACAACACTGCAAATGATGCTACTAATGGCCGGCTTTCAAGAGCCGCAACCATGGGAACTAAACCCAATCAAGGAGCATTATAAAATTTATTAAAAAAATGTTTTTGTTTTTTGTAGGTTGTCGCCACCACCCCACCCTCCTTGTCTCAGCGCTCACAGACGGGCCACCATATCTCTCCTCCATTATGGAAAGAAGACCACCCTATCTCTCTCCCTCTTGCTTGGCTTATCTCCCTCTCTCTCTCCTCCATTATCCAAAGTGGCCAACTCTCTCTCTCTCTCTCTCTCTCTCTCTCTCTCTCTCTCTCTCTCTCTCTCTCTCTCTCTCTCTCTCTCTCTCTCTTTCCATATACACACTCACAAGCACATACATGTACACACACAAGACACATAGAAGCAAAAAAAATAGAAAAAAAAGACCTCAACGCATCAATAAACAACACCAAAAACATGCGACGGTGACAACAATTCAAAGAAAGATGTTGAAAGCATGCCCCAACCGGCACCAACATCAACGAGCGCGGTACACCAACACACCAATAAAGCCTGCAATTTACTGGCATCTCATCCACAATGCATTTCCTTAGTAAACATCCATAGGGTAATCCATTTTCCGTTTTCAAGCCAAACCTTGTAGAGAAATCATTTGTATATTCCACCTCTCTCTAGGTGATGGTCACAAAGGCCCACCTAGGAGAATATCATTTTCTTATTTCTCCCAAAACAAAACACCAATCAACCATCCAAGACTCGCCTGCTTGCTTTGTCTCTCCAGCTTAGGGCCCTAAACCTAATTAGTTTATGCTAAACTAATGCAACGTGCACCTATAAAAGAGCACTGAGAGGTCACTATCAGGGGAGGCACTTGAAAGAGAATCCATGCACACGTACTGACTCCAAGGGTCACCATGCACATGAGTAGGATCTTCGTAAATATGTAATTTCCCTAGAGAATGCACTATATGTTCTCTCTCTCTCTCTCTCTCTCTCTCTCTCTCTCTCTCTCTCTCTCTCACACACACACACACACACACACACACACACACTCATCGCAGTTTGCATCTTGCCAAAACGAAGGGTTCTGTAAATACCACCTTGAATCAAGTTTTCTCTCACATCCCGAGGGATTTTCATCATCTACTTCTACGTCTCCATCTCTCTCCCTCTTTATCATCTCTCTCTCTCTCTCTCTCTCTCTCTCTCTCTCTCTCTCTCTCTCTCTCTCTCTCTCTCTCTCTCTCTCTCTCTACGTGTGCTATGTTAGTGTTATCTGAATCATTGTTGTTCGCGTCCTAGCCACTCAAAGCTAGGTGGTACCCCCTGTTCACTCCCCCTGATGAGTTCTGTGTGCACGGTCCTGGCTTAGAGGCCATTGAGGTCCGTTTTTTGCTTGTGCTTGTGATTTGGTTCCCCCATTGCGAAGGGCTCTTTGGAATCCTTCAGTTTACAATGCTAAAAAAAATGCACGTCGTCGACCATGGATGAGTGGCTGCGAGAATTCTCCAATTGGAGAACAGAGAAGGAAGAAATTGAAGAAGCACTAATAGCCTTCATCAAAGTGCTACTATCAGAATACACCGTCGTCAACATCCAAGAAGTAAGTTCTCCATATTGCATATCTCATTCTAGCCATAAATCAAGAGCCACCAGAGGAGGGCAGCAAGTTGCTCTCAATGTTGTCACTCACCGCACTCTATCGAGTTACATTGACGGAAGTAAAGGAAAAGCAAAAATCCTCTATATCGATGTCCACCATGAAGAAATCATCCATATTAAGAAAGTAAAGAGGTTAGTGTAGCCTTTGAAAATAAAAGTGTAGCCTCTGCTTCTAAGTGGCCCAAAGGTGTTGCTCATGCCAAGGGAAAAGGAGAGCTAGGTCAATACTAAATCACATGACCCCCAAGGAAGAAGAAACATTTGGCCATGCAAGTGATTTGCGTTCGTCTTTGGAAAGAAGAATTGTGCCTAGGCTACCAAAAAGAAGGTCATCTAAAGCAAAGCAAAAGAAGATCGCATATTGATTTGCGGCGCACATGTGAGTGCTACTAGTCCACTTCAACAACCCCAAAGAGGAGGTGATCAGAATGTTCCCATGCCCCAGAGAGGAGTGGTTTGGCTATTGTCCTTGCTGTTTTGGAAGGCGGGTAGAGGACCTTCCTCCTCTCCCCGTACAGCTCATCCTGAAGAAACTATCTACCACGGGTGAAACCTAGTGGGCCAAAGATGAGCTACAAGTAAATGGTGTGGAATTCATGCAACTAGCCGATTACAGTAACTAATTGCAACTGCTGCTAGCTAAAAGGCTAGGAGTGGTCAAACACGTCATCATCACTCCATACATGTTGAGCATGAAGGAAAGATGGAGCTTATGAAGGGAGATGACCTCCTATGGATGTGCCGACTTGTCAACACCGTCATGGTAAGAGTATAAGTGAGTACTCTACACTCTGTGCATCATGGATAACGGACCAACCGCTTTTTTGTTTAGATTTTTTCAACACATGCACGTACATATATATGTAGATAGGAAGATATTCTATCAGCAAAAGATTATATGTGTTTTTGTTTGGTGTTACGGAGCTAAGAGAGATCCTTAGCTCCCCAAATCCCATTATCCTCCTCGTGTTGGATTACCATCACTCCTGTAATGTTTCAATTTTCATCCTGTTTTGATCTATTCACCCAACCTTATAAGAAGCCACTATAAGCTGCTAAGCTACTTGTGTTTAAGAAAAAGAAAGAAAAAAGAAAAAGAGTTTGAAGAAAAAAATAAAAAAACTTGTTTTGCAATGGCAACATTTCCTTCCCAACCTTCGTGGGTGAGGTAGAGGAAGATGCTTCGGATTTTTGAGTTAATCTTGAAATAGCATGTGCTGTCTCTAAAAGGGATGATGATGCTTCGCAACTGCGTATTTTTTCACTGTTAATGAAAGTGGAAGCAAGATCATGGTACAACACCTTGGTGCAAGACACCAAGGAGAGGTGGGATCTGCTTAAAGCAGCATTTCTAAGGTGCTTTGGAGAAGGCACCACATCGAAGAAATTGTGGAAATTGTTGATGGAGTTGAAGCAAAGAAGTATGATTGAATATGTAGCATATGAATCGAAGTTCATGGATCTATGGGGACGATGGGCTGCATTGCTGAGGGAGGAAAAAGGGGCACCCAATTTCCTAAAGAAAGTCCGGTTTGTGGCCGGTTTATGGCCAATTCTTAAAGAGAAGGTGAAGGAAAGTTTTCCTACTATGTATGAGGTGGAAATTGAAGTAGCTTGCCTTAAAGATAAAAAATTATGTCTACAAGCTAGGACTACTGAGAAAGAGGAATCGGGAAGGGCCCGACCACACCTAGCCGCACCTCCAGCGGCCGTCCAGAGGAATCACTCACAGGAACCGGCTGAAGATCAACACGACTTGCTCAACCAAATCACCAACCAATTAGAGAATCTTTTAATACATCTGGTGCAGCAAGTGCATGCACTTGCCAGAAATCCAGAGCAATGAAGAGGGCAACGAAAACATAATCAAGACTACCATTGTAATAATTGTGGAGAGGACTACCATGGCATGTATTATTGTCCTCATCCAAGAAGGAAAAACTACAATAGAGACGTAAGGTAGAATCAAATTTATCCACCAAGGGCAAGACCACCACCACCCAAGAAACCAGAGCAGATTCCACTAGTCCAAATCCTTCAACCGCCCGTACAACCACCACCACCAGTGCAACCTCTCATTTCACCTTTACCTTCACCACCTGCTAGACACCAAGCAGTAAGTGGCATTAGTCTTAAAGCTAAAGGAAAGGCAAAGGTAGAAGAGCATGTCAAAGATAAGGACAAAGGAAAAGGAAAAGTAGAAGAAGTGGATGTCATGGGAGTGAAGCATCCTAGGCACGAAGAGGCCTCTCAAGGGGAGGAAAAGATGAAAGTAAAAGGAGAGTCTAGCAAGCATGCATCTAAGCCTCGGCGAAAGATCGACATCGTGGATTTTTCACTAGTGAATATGCTAAACCATATGACCTAGTTCAAGATGTTTTGATGCAAGGTTCAAAAATAAACTGGCCCCAATTACTACACCTTGCACTAAAGATGAGGAGACAATGGACAAAGATGGTAAGTACTAGAAAGTCAATACCAAGGATAGCTGGGGCTAGCTCTGGGAGGAATCTAGATGACATCCTACCTATCATGGATTCCCACATCAAGGGGCAATGTATCTCAAACATCTACGTAGATGGTGGTGCACAAATATGCGTCATGAGTGAGAAAATGATGTACCATCTAGGCCTAGAGGTAAGCAGGGTGGAACCCTACCGAGCTAAAATGGCAAATAACGTCAAAGTGAAGTGCGTAGGCATTGTGAATGCAGTCAAGGTGAATTTAACACAAAAGTGAGGTAGACATTTTTTTCATGCCACAGAAAGGGGAGGGCTACCCTATCATTCTCGAAAGACCATGGATCATGTCTATGGAGGCTAAGCACGATTAGAGTACCGGAATGATACAGATGAAGGATGATAAAGGGAAGACCATATTCTACGACATGAAGACTATGAAGCAACACAACATGATCTTGGAGGCATCGGAAGATGAATTCACAAGTGACTCTTCGAACACCTCGGGAGAAGAGACGACAACAACTAAAGAGAGTGACAATAGCATCAAAGTGATTGCAGTCATCCTCAGAGATCCAAAGGAATTGACACAATATGAAGCACCACCAGAGAACCAAGTGGGACCATTAGGTACACAACCGTTGGTGGATACAAGTAGGCTACATCAGATGCTCTCCAGTAAGCTAGCTACTGAAGAGAGAAGAGTACATCTCTATGCTGGGTAGCTTCACCACACTTCTCATTGATGGTCATGACAAGATCACAGGCATCATAGTGGTGCAGCACCACATAAGACTCAAGGAAGCAAGTAAGCCTGTAGTGAAAAAGCTCAAAAGGCTTGGGGTAGTTCAGCAAGAGGCATTGCTCAAAGAGGTAAGGAATTTTCTACATGCAGATTTCATTTACCCTGTCAAAGACTTAGAGTGGGTCTCTCCAATGGTGGTCACATTAAAGAAGAACGGTAAGTGGAGAGTTTGTGTAGACTACAAACCTCTCAATGCAACAACAAAGAGAAATCATTTTCCCCTCCCATTCCAAGATGAGATTCTCAACAAGGGAGCAGGTCATGAGCGCTACACAGTATCTGATGGCTACTCATGCTACTTCTAGATTAGCATTGCAGAAGAAGACCAAAAAAAGAAAACTTTCATAACACCATGGGGATGTTCTTCTTATAGAGTGATGCCTTTTAACCTCACTAATGCTCCGGCCACATTCCAACGCTATATAACTTTTGTCTTCCAGCCATGCTTTGGTAAGTTAATACTGGTTTTCATAGATGATTTCTGCATCTATAGCTCTCCCTCCCTCCATTTGAGCAAGGTTTATGATGGCATTGCTAGGTTGTAAACCTTGGGTCACCAACTTAACGTAGATAAGTGTCACATTGGTGAAAGCAAGGTCACTTTTCTCGGCCATGTAATTTCAGCAAAAGAAATTGAGGCTGACCCAAGCAAGGTTCAAGATTTAGTGTCTTTATCATCACCCACAATAGCTAAGCAATTGGTCTCTTTACTTCACAAGGTAAGGTATTTGAGCAGGTTGATCCACTTTCTCTCTCAAGTGGTTCTGCCTTTACAACAAGTCACCCATAGAGATGTCTTCCTATGGAATGAAGAAAATGAGCAACATTTTAGCGAAGTAACACAGATTCTGGCTTCACTTCCCACCATTGCACCCCCTAAATGGGACGAGCCATTTTATATTAACCCCAGTAGTGTAGGAAGTGATACACTTGGGGTTGTATTAATGCAGAAGAACCTCCAAACCTCTTTCATGTGTCCTATCTACTTCTCTAGTCATGTCATGACCTCATTAGAAAAAGGATTCACCACGGTAGAGCACATGGTTCTTGCATTGATGTTTGCCACTACAAAGTTTATCTCTTATCTATTGCCTAGACCCTTTGTAATTATAACAATGGAAGAGGTCTTTTTGTATGTGATGCAACACATGGATTTCTCATCTAGAATCTCCAAGGGGCTCCTTAGATTACAAGAGTTTCATTACACTATGCAAGTGGAGAACTCCACCAGAGCTAGTCTAGCAGGTATTCTTACTCCATCACTATGAAAAGAAGTTAAAGGTCATCACAAAAGGCAAAGGAGTGACACCACCAATGGTAGAAGCTCCTAAGCTAGAAGGATCTCACTCTCTTTTCTTTGAGGGAGCTTACAAAAGAACAGTGGACCGGGCTGCAGATCTGGCATCGTCAATTTCAATGAGCAGAGGGAAAATGTCTTCTCTATTGGGCAATTGATACACTCCCACTCCAGCAACAAAGTAGAGTATGTGGCCCTAATTCTTCGATTAGAACAATGTGTTTTGCAAGGGATTCAATGCCTAAATGTGTTTGGCAATTCCATGCTCTTGATTAATCAGATAAATGGCACTTGGGTTTGTAAGAATCAGGTTTTTCTTGGCCAATTATGCCAAGTTACAGATCTTTTAAGAAAGTTTGAAGCGGTGCAACTATTTCATGTCCCTAGGGCAAAAAATCAAGAAGCAGATGCTCTAGACAAGGAAAGAGTACAAGATGTCCCCATCATAGGAGCAATCAAACTGAAGCTGTCCCTCTTTCAGGGTAGTGATTCTATGCCTGATATCATCAACTTCTTAGATATAGGAGAATGTCTTGAAGGATATACCAAGGGCCAGAAACAATGGCTTTTCCAAAAGGCAACAAGATACCGCCTTATAAACAACACCTTGTACTACAGGGCAAAGACCACATTCTCCACCGAGTGCCAATCTCCAGTGAAATCACGGAGGTGGTCTCAAGTTTCCATGATGGTGTTTCTGGCGGACACTTTGCTCTAGATATTACTAGTAGAAAGATTCTAGAGTCAGGATTCTCTTGGCCTAGTCTAAACAAGGATGTGCATCATTAGTGTAAAACATGCAGAGCTTGCCAAGTATCCAATGATCAAACACTAACCTATGAGCCAAAGACTCTTATCATCTCATATGGCCCATTTGAGAACTGGGGAATAGATGCATTTGGTCCCTTGCCAAGGGCCAGGTTGGGTAAACTATACATTCTAGTTGGTGTAGACTAAATGACCCAATGGGCAGAAGCAGCAGCCACGACATGCATTACAACCCAAGAAGTGGTGAAGTTCATATTTGGGCACATCTGTTGCCACTTTGGCACATCTCTGGGGATAATATCTAATAGAGGGCTAGGTTTCAAAGGCGACTTTGTGGGAGAACTGATGAAAAAGCTGGGTATCACACACCGACACTCCACTCCATATTATCCACAGTACAATGGTCTAGTAGAAAAGGTAAATGGCATGATCTGTAAGATCATCACAACTAGCAGGTGAATAACCACACAAGTGATTGGATAAGCATCTCATGGCCGCTCTTTGGGCCTAGTGCACGACATTTCGAACATCACTAGGTTTCACCCCTTTCCATCTGATATATGAAAAAAAAGCCATTCTACCCATCAAGGTGCAAATAGCAAGCTTGCGAGTCATGGCTAGTCAATTATAGCGCCCACATTAGGAAGAGAATGGGGTCTAGGAGGGCCTCTTTATTTGGCAATTTAAGGAAGTCAAACCTTTAGTATTAAGAAAGTAATCGAAGGACAAGTTTTTATCATCTATGTCTACATCTTCATCTCTCTCTCTCTCTCTCTCTCTCTCTCTGTGCGATGTGTTGTGTTAGTGTTATTTTGAATCGCTACTACTCGCGTCCTAGCCACTCAAAGCTAGGTGGTGCGCCCTGTTCGCTCTTTGTGACCAGTTCTGTGCGCACCTCCTTGCGTAGAGGCCGCTAGGGTTCGTTTTTCACTTGTGCTTGTCACTACATACTTGAAAATGACAGCATATCCCTTATTGGATATACCAACTTCATCCAAAATTGATTGAACGTCCTGTGCAGAGAGTTGGTTTTCCTGTAAAAGGCTGTCAAGATGTTTAGCAACAATTTTACCATAGCACTGATCATCCAAGAGGCCAGCTACATTTTTGCGATTTAATATGAGCCCGTAATGGGCCGAGGAGGTGGTTGTGCTGCGCTCCACTTCCTTGTTAGGGTGAAAGAAAGATCTGTGCAAGCATGTTAGTAGTAAGAGATGTGAGAGTTTATGAATATAAACTTAAGAAGGATAGATCCACTTACTTGATGGATTGCACTCTTTTTCTGATTCCTCCCAAGCCAACTTTCAAGTCTTCGATGTCTCTTAGTTTTCTTTCTCTTTCGCAAAGACCTAACGCTATTTTTTTTCCTTTGAGTTGTTGTCTAAGCTCCTAGATGGTCTCCTTGCTTCCTTCAACCTCTTTAGCACATTGCATGACTTTCTTGTGTAATCGAACATTCTTGCTGTAATGAATATCTCACTCTTGTTTCAAAATGTCACTTCTTGCATTCAACTGCTTAGTGTAACCATACAAGCCATGGTGGCCATCTCCGACATAGTTCACTAAGGATGTAATATCCTTAAAAGGTGGAGTGGAGTTTGTGACGAGATTTTTTGGATACATTCGGTCCTCCAGCCAAAGGTCCACATTTTTCAGGCCTTGTGATCTTAATTTCTCCTTCAAAGCTTGAGAAAGCATCTGCTGTTTGTTTTTTGTGCAAAGGGGTTCATTTTCTCGTGAGAGATCTATGTGAATGTGGTACACATCTCTCCTATTCCTCGTAGAAGTTTTTTGTGGAGAAGCTACAAGTGTGGACTGAGACATGACTGATCAAAATTGTGTGTAGAAGGAGGTGGTGGTGATAGAAGAATGGAAATTTGAATATCACGTGCAGGTGAGAGAACGCAAGAGGGAATGGGGGGGAAGAATGAGGCGAGGAAACAGAGCTTAGTTTTCAAAAATGCAAAAGATTGAGATATTCGGCATTGAATTCAGTAGTTGTCGCGCATACTGAAGTGACTTGAATACTTTTTGGGTTTCTTGATAAACATACCTTTCATGAATAAGATATCCAAATTTTAGAAAACATGTATGAAAAAGAGTTAAAATAAATTTTCTATTATCTCTCTTTACGGTGACATGGCATTTCTTACAAGGCCCAAATTTGAGTCCAAACTTTTCCTAATGCATAACAGGTTTGACACTAGGAAGGATAAAAATTTTTCACCCAAATGGGAGGGGTCATTCGTCATTAGAAAGCACTACAACAATAGTAGCTACCAATTGATGGATGCAGATGGCAGGCTCCACAAAACATGTGTCAATGGATGGAGAGTGAAATAGTACTTTTTGAGGTTTGATCAAGCACCTAGGATGGATATCCCTAAGGAGGGAGACTCCTCCACCTCCACTCAACAGGAATCAAGTACATAGCTAGAGACATAAATGCCTCTAGCTTCATGGGGAGGGCTGATGAGGACCGCTTTTCAAATTTTTCTCCATGTCTCTCTTGGTATGCACTTGGTGGCAATGCTTCAAGGACCCTAAGAGGAGGAAGGACTTGATGCATGAAAATCACTGAAAAATATATATGTATTTAATTTGTACATAGCTGTAGTCTTGACACATTTGGATCTCAGAAATAGGAGAGGTAGGAACAAACCCTATGAAAATAAAAAATAAAAAAAAGTTGTTGGATGTTGATTCTACCCGATGGTCACTATTTGACGGTCACTACAGGTGAAGAGTAAAAGTCAATAGTGAAAGGAAAGAGAATCTTATGCATTATGGAATTGGAATCAAGAAAATATTATCAAATTCAAGCCTAATTCACTTGTGGATACAAGGCTTGCACATGAAGTCAAGAGGGGACCACCTGGAAGACTTTTGGAAGGAAAAAAACAGACACATATTTTTGTGGTATTTTTCTCTTTTTTTTTCCAAATCCAAATTGGAAAACATTTTCAACAACAAAGTTGTAGGCGTTGAGCTGATCTTTCCATTCCTATTTTTTATATAATTTTTGGAGCTACAGGTTGGGAGATATGGCCGAATTGGTGGAGCATGTTTGTCCGCATGGGAAGAAGTCATGATTATCCAACTCCACACACAATCTCTTATAGGTTTCTCTCCATTATTGATACTATTTTTTTATCAAGATTCTCTCAAATATTATAAGGAAGCTCTTGGACTCAAGCTCTGGAAGTTGGCATGGAGACAAAGCTCGCAATGATGAAGGCGATTAGGAGGAGATTGGTCAATATGAAGGGCACAGAAAGCTCTCTCATTGGGGGAATGCCTCTAACTGAGGCTACTCTGTAATAAATCCTCTTGGTCATAATCTCTTCCCTAATAACTCTCTTTGCCTATAAAAGGAGGCCTTCCCTTTTGTAAACGGAGACTACACTACATACCCACACACCTACACATACACACCCTTGTGTTACATGCTCATAGCATGATCCCTAATCACATAATAACAACACCATCACCATCATCATGCACAGAACGAGGACCATATCTCCACACACTTTTAATGAAGGATTAAAGGCACGATTTCAAGAAGAAGAATGATGGCTACACTCATGATACTCTGCGTCATCAACTCCTATCCCTCCATTATGCTTCATACGGTCTTGTTCCCTTCTCTCTTCTTTCCCTATGCTACCTATCATATTCATCTTTTGCAAGCAATCAACACACTCCATCTTGGTTCCATACCTTGTGTCATTTGGGATACACTTCATTGTGAGTGTGATTTATGCTTGTTCTTTCCATTTTGCTTATGTTAAGGTGTGCAGATTTTCCACCATACACACACTCTCTCTCCCTCTCATATTCCTATCATCTTGCTACTTACATCTAGACGTGTGCATATTTTCCACTCACCATTCCTCTACATGCATGAGTAGCAAACCCATTCTCACTCACGCACCATTCCTCTCATCTTGTTTTCCAACCACCTCATTCCACACTTGGGTGTGGATCTTGATTTTTTTTCCATGGCATGTTTGAATGTGTATATGTATGCGTTCTAGCCACATATCTTTCTAGGTGGAGACCCTATTGTGCACCTCCTATGATGAGGCCATTGTGCATAGTCTTGGTATAGAGGCCATTGAGTCTATTTTGCACTTCTACCTCTCAATATCTATTGCGAGATGTACGTCATGTTTGATGTAGAGCTTGATCTATGTGAGTCAGTTACAAGATACCGGATGACAGGTAGTGCTAGACGAGCATAGTTTTAGATTGCATGATCGAAAGCTAGTCATAGCAGAGGAGGTGACACAATGGCTTCAGTGACCTAAACACGGGGGGGGGGGGGGGGGGGGGGGGGGGGGGGGGGGAGAGAGAGAGAGAGAGAGAGAGAGAGAGAGAGAGAGAGAGAGAGAGAGAGAGAGAGAGAGAGAGAGAGAGAGAGAGAGAGAGCCTATCTCTGCAATATCTAATGGCATTGATGTGCATGATGATGCAGAAGGTAACAACCACAAATCTTTGAAGGTTTCCAAGAGCAAGATCGCAGGAGGTGGATGGTGATGCAAAAGGTAATAGCCTCAAAGCTGGGGAGGTCACCCAGAGCAAGATTGCGAAAAGGCAAAGACAAGGATGATCACAACGCGACAGTAACAGAATCAAGGCTTTGAAGGTTTCTCAATGCGAGATCACAAAAAAGGAAAAGGCAAGGGCAATCTATTTCTCCTAGAGATGGAGATGGTGACTGCAATGGTGATCGATTTCTGATGCCAAATGGTAACTCAAAAAAGGTATGTTGGTTGTGCTTGCAAGGACAACCAATTTGGGAGCAATGAACGGGCTCACATTCTCATGCAGTACGATCAACCAACCACAATTAAATTAGTAATGATGCTCATTTAAGAGGCATATGGTCCTAGGTTTAGAGGTAGTTACCCTCTGCCAAACATTTTAACTCTATCCCCACCCCAGCTGAGCGTTCACGCAGTGAGCGAACAATAAAATCATGAGTGCTTCTTTTCCTCTTTTGGTATCCTCTTTTGCCTCTTTAGTGCTCCCATCCTACCTAGCATTTTAACTCTACCCCTGTGTGTGCTACACAATGAGCCAACCCATTTTTTGCATCCTCTTCTGCCTCTCTAGTGCTACCATCCCTCTTTTGGTGTCCTGCTCTACAACAATTTATACACACAATGCAAAGGTATTCCATTGTTCTCGCACCCTATTTTTTTGGTACTAGCCTCACAAAATATCATTTCACAAAAGTAGAATAGCATACCTCTTTAGTGTGTGTAGAGATCTGCATTATGGGGTCTTCTAGTATGATTTATGTCGCTCTCCTAGGTCTAGCCTTTTCACAAGCTATCTCTACAAAGAGCATAAATAAAAACCACAACACATGTTGTGAGTGAATGTCTCTTGCACAGAAGAAGCTCTAAGCGATGGTGGTCAGTATCAAGTGAAAAGGAGCACCGAACACAGCTCCCTTGCCCCTATTTTCTTGGTGACCATCGTCGCTTGGAAGCTCTTCTACAAAACAGGCATTTGCTCAAAATGTGGTGTGATTTTATTTTATGTTGTTTGTAGAGATGGCTCATGAAAAGTCCATGCCAAAAAGAGCAACATGTGAGTCCTTGCATGCTCAAGAAAGAAGGTGCCGATATGATGGGCACATATGCGTCCTACATGAGCTACAAGGATCAAAAGGCACATGCAACTGGCCATCCCACGACTTCCATTTCAGCAAGAAGTGTGAGAGATTTGCGACCATTGGAGAGTGTGCATGCAATGGGCCAACAATGCACTTATATGCATGCACGAGATGTAGAAGATCACCTTGTTGAATTCTTCAATGAAGGATTTATCCTAGCTACCCATGCCCATCACGTCACAATATATGCCGTAGGATTTTGACACATTGTGGAGGCTGCATTTCTGCTACAATAGGCTACTTCAGCCAATACCTATCAGGGACAATAGAGGCATGGATATTCTTAACATTCCCACCTTCCCATCCTTGTGTGCGACAAACATAGCCTTCAAGGGTTGAAAGTAGCAAAATAACTCGATCACGAGTCGGGAGGAACGCAAAATCCTCATCCTAGACATATGGGCAGGAAAATCTTGAGCTTGACGGAGTACCGGAGCCAGGTATATCTCCTCTCTAGAATCTAGATCCAGCCATGGAGCAGCTGGAGACAAGCAGGGAGGAGCCGGAGCCAGCCTGGTAGGATACTGAGCCAATTAGGGTGGAGATTGAGCTGGTTAAGGAGGAATAAGATCCATCTAGGGAGGGGCCTGAGCTGGTAAGGGATGAGAACGTTTCAGCTAGGGATGAGACTGAGCCATTCAGGGAGAAGCATTAGCCAATTAGAGAGGAGCCAGCATAGGAAGAGTCAGAGACAGCTCAAGAAAAGCAAGGGGCCTCTTCTTTGCAAGGGCGATCCAACATAGAGCATCATCTAGCCAACACAGAGCAAGATCCTCTTCCAAAAGACTGTAATATTTTAGAGAAAATAAACAAAGAAAACAAAGAGGAGTTGTAAGTTTTCACTTGTTTTGTAACTCTTTGTGCACAAATTCGTTTTTCCGAAAGCTCAGAAGAGGTCAGAATTCTCAGCCTTGATAAAAAATGTTTCCTATTCTTGTGCAATTTTTCCAATGTCAACGCTTTAGATTCTGTTGTCAACATTGCTCTCTGGTGCGTCTCAAGTTTATTATAAGTCATGTTGCTGGGGTCAAAACCAAATGAATAAGGGTTTAGGAAATTTGGAAGCCCCCTATTTTCTTGGTATTGACCCATGTCTTTGCGGAAATGAGTGTTAGAACCAAGCAAATGGGGACCCTCAAGAATTTTTCAAGGCCCGGATTTGCTTGGTATTGACCCAAGTCTTTGCTGCAGTGATGGTCAAAACCAAGCGAATGGGGACCCTCATGAATTTTTCATGTCCCCAGTTCACTTGGTATTGACCCATGTCCTAGAGGTAGTGAGGTCCAGAAGCAAGGGAATAGGGATCTTCATGCATTTCTCAAGGCCTCGTTTCACTTGGTTCTTACCTACATCAGCTAAGAAATCTAATCACTAGCATTTATTCATGTCAGACACGCTATCTCACTTCTGCCCGTGAACATTCAGGATGAAGCATACATAATAGATCTGCTTATGATGGGTTAGTTCAGCAGAGTAAATTGGGATCTAGTGCGCATTCTAGTCACTACATACAATCAATCATAAATTTTGCTTCAAAAGTAAAAAGTATGTTTGATTTACGATCTTTTCCTCATCCTTGATGGTTTTGGTGTCTTTTGTGTAGTGAACATTGGAGCCTGTTATCATTTGACATTGAAGATAAGATTGTCTACTACGGAAACGCTAGGCAAAGCAGGGGGTTCCATGGGCATGTAAAGACATAAGGCACATCTTTAGTTTGCTAGTAGTATTTGTTTGTAATGCCTTACTAAAGCAAGCGCTTATGTGTGTAGTGCCATGAAAAACTATGTATGCTGTGTAGAGCACATTTTGTTAGAACATGATCTAGGGACTTCCACTCGGCACCAACAATTTAGTGTGCCCATGCAAGTTGATGACTACAGTTATGGCTAACGTACATGTATGAGTTTTATGCTCCTTGTTAGCCAATTTTGGATGTACCAACCATAAGTTCACTTGCTGTTTCAATGCATGCATTTTTGCAACATTTCATTAAAAGAAGTAACTTCTTTACTTAAGTTCTTACTATCATGCTTCTACAGACCTTCATTTACATGAGTATAGCCCCTATGATGTTCATAATTTTTTTGTAGTGGCCATTCAGCATATTAAAAGATCAGTGCACAGATGTTCAAGAGAGGAAAGCACCCAAGCTGAGGAGTTTGAATAGGCCCGCATTGACTAAATTATGTAGTGGGACTAGTAGACTCAAGACGAGGTTTGAAACATGAAAGAAGCAATCAATCAATATTATGCCGACTCCACAGAAGTAGAGGATTGGGTTACACGTCAGTGAGGCAAGAGCGAGAAGAGAGGGAAACTTCATAGATGCAAGATTGTGCATGGGAAGACATGAAGGAGGCCCATGCATTCAAATGACGCAAAAGGGTACCCAAGATTAGCATCCCCGAGGAAGAAGGAGCAACAATCGGGGGAGAGGTCAGGGTAGTAGTGACAGCAACCAAGGGAGGGGGCAAGGGAGTATTAATATCACTCTTTTGTATACATTTAAAAGAAACAATACAATTTGTAAAGTTTTGAAACAATTAAAAATATACATTTTTTAAACAATGTTTGAGCGGCACAAAATGTATTTTTATTAGTCATTTTGGAGTGTAGATCTTGGATTGCATGCCATTAAAACCCATTGCCTGCACAATGTATTTGACCTAGCTTCCGATGGAAGCAATCAAGTGACGTGTATTTGAGAGGGACTCCTTGCACAATGTTGTTTTCTCCTTGCGTCTTGGAATCTGATAAAAAGAAAGAGTTAGTATCTATATCTTAAAGCATTGAAGAAAAATGAAATTTATCCTTTAGTAAGTACCTTTCTATTGTTGAGATTGAAAGTATACACTTTTGGAAGAAGTGGAAAGTCTTCATATGTAAGCTCTACCTTGAGTTGTGCAAGGGTTGTACTTGACATTGTCTCCATCACAGTAAGTAGTCTCTCTCAAAAGTAGACCTCCAATGCCAAAGTTTTGTTCTCCATTATCTCTTGGTCGAGTGGCCCACTAAGAAGATGATATCTAAAATAGTAAAATGACACAATGAGATTTTGAGAGCTTATAATGTACTTGCAAATTATAACCTTCTTTTGCAAATTACAAATTTTGCCCTGTAACTATTTTGTAACCCAATTATCATCTAAAAAGTCCAAATAGCTCTCAGACTTGCAAATGAACATTTTTCTGGTAGTTCTTATCTGCTCATCTAAGAAGAAAACTACAAACACTTCAATAGGCATAAATAGAGTGAGCCTAACAATCTTTGAGGGAAGTTGCAAAGGAGTTACATGACCCCAACTAGAGTTTATTATGGGTTACAGATATGACATATCATAAAAAAATATTCCATTATCTGTAAGCTCCTTGTGATGTCTTCCTTGGTACATTTGCTCACCAATAAATGCATGGAAAGCATAAAAAATCCCAACTATACTCTCAACTAGCTGACACTCCATCCTATTCAATGGATAAATATCTACAACATACCAAATATGATATCAATCCTAAACCTACGAACATAATCATGCACTAAATGAGATATTCTCATAATAACTTACTTGGGTTGATGTCGTGGAAAACCTCGGGGGTTGCACTATGTAATCATTTAATGTATAACGTGAATTCAAAAGGAGGGTTTTTAAGATACTAAATTTGTAGGCAATTTAATAGAGATACATTAAAATAAGGGGTTTTTATATTCAATTTTGGAAAAAAATCCTAAAAAAAGGGGTCATTTTATTCATTCAAACATGTTAAAAGAGGGGTGGGTTTTAATATGCTATGAATGCACGTTATATAGGGGGAAATTGAATGGTGAACCCCACGAGTGGAAAACTAGGAGAAGATGTTTTCAACCTTAAGTCTGCATGTTGGAAAGCATGTTGTATGAGGACCTCTTTCAATTGCTTGCTTTGTGAACACACTTTAAAATCTTTAACTTGTCCCTTGAAAGCCTCCACAAAATCATTCCATCACCTCCTCTTCCTCCTCCCCGTCTGCAATAGTACCTAGCTTTCAATAGTTATTCTAGATGGTATCCATGCCTGATCATCTATAGTATAACTGTTAAAAATGCTAACACAGTCAATGATAGTGCTAGGCCTTCGAGAGGTATTCATAGTGTGCAGTAGATAGAATACACAATAGAGTTAGTGCAAATATGAAGAAGGGAAGATAGGTTTTGGAGGGAAGTAGATCTACTCAAAGAAATATTTGGACAAGAACATAGATACTACAATCTTCAATGCAAGTTCTAGAATTTTTTGGTACAAAGTTAGTACGACTTATGGCATTTATGGTTTGAAAGTTGTGATTGTATAATTTGAAGAGAAAAAATATTACTTTCCCAATCGTTGGTGTGAAGCCCACAAACCATATTTATCTCACCTCGAGTATGTCTAGTGGATATGTCAAGAACTGGAAAACACCCACCCCAAATAAAAGGAAATGACTCCAATCATCGTAGGCTACAACTTCACTGCATCTATGGTGAACAAAAGCCCATGTAAATAATTTATTTTGCAATGTTTGTAGCTTTATTTATGTCCATAGTACCATAGGAGTAAAATTTTCACTTTGTCTCTCTCTCTCTCCCCCTTAAATCTTCAAACTCTCTCTTATGCAAGACATCTTTGTGTGGTGTCTACAATAGTATATGTGTAATCATTTATTTTTCTTACAATAAGTTGTTTTACATTCTATCTTTCAATCGTTCAATTATTGTTAGTCACTTTTAAGTTGAATTCTAAGTCAAATCTTGTGAGAAAACTAGCTTTATTTTTCTTCTCCTCATACCAAAAACACAATAAAACCTCATGTTGTCAATTTTCACAACACCCCCTCAAAAGAATTATTCTCTATCTCTATCGTCTCAATACCCAGGTATATCTATTTTACTAACCCACTCTCAATCTAGCTTTAAACTACTGACCGACTTCTTCTTTTTTTAAATCACTAAGGTAGCTATATCAATTTCATATGCTGCTCTCCAAATCTTTGTATCACCTCATTTTATATTTTCATTTTTTTTCGATTCTCTAGTGAGCTATTACTTTGTAGTTACACCTAATAGACTACACTACACCAATTCTTCGGCAACAGTAGAGAATATCGCCAAGCATTGCTTCAAACCACATGACTCTTTTACTTATATTGTATCAGCTAGAAAATCAACCGATTGATTTCTAATGATCAAACAATTGCACATATCTCAATATTCAAACCTCTTTCACTTGGGCACCACACATGTAATATGTGTTTTTTCTTCTTTTATGTTTTGTCTAGTCCATTGGTCACATGCACATAGACTCGCCGATTTAGGCAGTGCGTAAATGTTCATCTTGGTGTAGATTCACCAATTTAGGGAGCACTAGTTATACATGTAGATCCACCAGTTTAGACAACACGAGTGCATATTTGTCAATTTAAGGAGCACACCAATTTAAACAACAACATCATTATTAAGTGCAAATTTGCTAATTTAGGAAACACACCAATAAACAATAAAATCATTATTAAGTCCAAATTTGTTGATTTAGGTAGCACATGCACCAACAAGCAACAGAACCATTATTAAGTGAAGATTTTTCATTTAGGCAGCATAAGTGTGGATTCATCGATTTAGGCAACACGTCTCATTGGTGTAGATTCATCAATCTAGGAAACATCGATCACAAATCATGTTGCATTGGTTAGCCACCATTGTCCCTAGTATGATTTTGTTATCGGGATATATGTATAATGAAAGTGATTTGCATTTGGATTTGGAATCGGACTTGGATTTGCATGTGGTTTATGATCATTGATTGTTGACACTATTTACAGAATTGGATTCAAAACTTATGAGTATTGATGATTGTGACCAATGATATCTTGAATCATTGACATACAATGCTTATTCTAGTGGTATGGGACATCGAAATATGTGCTATCTGGATGATGACATACATAAGAAAATGCATTTGTTTAATATTATGAATTTCTCTTTCAATATATGATATTTTTGTCACAAAATACTAATCAATGTTTTTGACAAGTATGGTATGTAGATTCTTATCTTCACAACTGAGAACTGGCTCACTGGTCTAAAGGTGTAGTATTGGCATAAGATGTGCATATATGCCTTGAATCAACTTATGAATACCATAATAGGATGCATGTATACTCACCATAAGATACTAAATTTTTTTTGGAGTTTATTTTTCTCATGGTTGTTGAGGATTTTTTAATTCTATTGGCATCCTTGCCAAAGTTTACAAGCTTGCGACATTGGTTTATTGGACTTTTCAAAAGGATATTGACATACCCTCCATGAAGGAGAACAATGTGAAATCATTTGCATATTTGAAATACACATCCTGACCAACATTATCACCACTCATGTATATCTTCAAGCACACATAGTTGATGAGGTGAAAATTGCAGAAATTATGTATTCTAAATGGTTGTTTTTTCTAGACTACTTCATGAAGATGCTAAAGGGATATACACATGAAAGGAATATCCTAGATGGAAGCATGGCAGAGTGTTGGCTGAATATTGAGCGCCTGACTAGAATTGTGATGGTGGGTCTGAATGTGGAAAAGAAAATGAGCATGGATTTGGAGCGAAAGATCAACTGATTCTACATGATTCCCAACCCAATGTTGTAGAAGTGTCTTGCATGATTTGAATATGCAAAGCAACTGTAACAAGCTACATGACATACCTTCAAAAAGGAAAATGACCATCAAATCATTATCTTGAAGTTCTTGAGATCTTGTCAAATTTCATGAGTCTAATATGACTCCACAATGCTATGAAACAAGTCCAACAACAAGGTGAACACGTGATAAGGGAGGAGTGGGAGTTTCCATGAGGTTGTATCCCTAAGATAAATATCTAATATCTGACCCTTATGCCCATGTGGCATTGTTTGATTTGTTGACACTCACTTCCATGTTTTGTTGCATATGCATGCATGTGCAATGAGGAAGAAGATGAGAAGAGGCCGGTGCTTTCTTGGTGGAGTCACTACAACATTAATTAAATGTGACCCCTTAATTATTCATCTACTATTTTTTAAGAATAAGGTTAGTGAGCCAAAGATGGGTGTTAGCGGTATTAGGTTGGCCAACATGGTCTTTACCCCATCGACCTTCCACTTATGATCCAAAGGGACCAAAGAACCAAAGCATGTATAAAACCTATGAGATTGTGAAGCATGACATTGGCTTCATCCCACATCCATCATGCAATAAGTAAATTTTTTCAATAAGTAAACATGGCCTTTATCCCAACAACCTCCCACTTATATGCCAATGTGGCTATAGTGACCAAAGATTAAAAAACATGTACAAAACCTATACAACTGTGAAGCATGGCACTGGATTCACCCCACTCATCATGTATAAGTAAATAAGTTCAAATTTTCCAATTAAATAGTACGAGATATTGGTTTTGACTCACTAATTTAGGCAACATGAATCACATAATCATTTTATAGTGGTTGGCCACCACTACCCCTAGTGTTTTTATGTTAACTCGACTATATGATGGAAAAATGATTTTTATTATATGGATTTCTGTTTGGTTTAATAAAAATTGATTATTGAATAATGTTTGTGCTATGGAATTGGATTTGGAATTAAAAAATTTCTATTGAATAATGGTTGTGACCAATGATATCTTGATACATTAGGGTATGACATATATTGTGTATTCTTGTTGTATAGAACAATAGAATATTTAATATGTGGAACACCAAATGCATAAACAGATGTTTCACTTTGATATATGATGTTTCTATTCTAACCACTATTTATGGCTTCATGACAAACTCTCTTAGTAGTAATTTCATTCAGTTCAATTATATTCTATGAGATAGTATATAGTGTATGTATGTAAGGGGAATAAATAAATAATAAAATTTTATTAGTTGTACTTACTTGGAAGATAAACTCCAATATTATGCTCCATTGGATCAAACTGTGTAGAATTATTGACCAAGAGAATGATTTACAACAAACGAAGTAAGATGAGTATTATCAAACTTGCACATTGCAATACAAACTGATGTGTTAAGAGGTTTCTATATAGAAAAATAAATCATCAATGAAAACAAAAGTGCCCTTTGTAGATGTATATGATCAAGGAGTGACATACCTTGAGGTTCACAAAAGAGATAACTAGTGTTCAGACTGATAAGCAGGTCATCTAAGTTGAAATTGTGTGTCTGTGTTATGCTTTTGGAATAGAAGTAGGAGGTGTTTCTACTAGAGAGTTAGCATGCAAAACTAAAATTTACCTCTAAAACCAAGAAAATAAGCAAAAGTTCAAAGGGTATTGGACACTTGGTAAAGCTAGATAGGTATATATAGAGGCAAATGGTATTCACTTGTTCAAATTAATATAGCAATGAAATAATTGAGTGATACACAAACACAAAGCAAATGATGTATATCAGATTTTCTACAAACACTGCTATAATTTGGTGAAAGATGTGTACATTATACGTAAATCACATCAAGAAATTATTGCAGTGCAAATATCTATGATGTAGGATCTTGTGCTAGTTACATTACTCTGAAAAGAATGCTAGCTACTTTATATTACTTTAAAAAGTGTGTACCACTGTTAAAATAATAAAAACTGTGCTTATGGTGTTTAAGTGTAGCATACCTTGGAAAAAAGTGGGTTAGATCATATATGATTGTATAAAGTGGGAAGATAAGAATTCAACAATGTAGTTTTGCAAAGAATTTTTTTTTTGGTGAAAGTTAGCAATTAGGGTAATTTGAAAATCTAGAAAATTTGTAAAAACCCGATATGGGTGTTTCTCGAGGGTATTGCAAGACACAAAAAATAACAATCATAACTTAAAATAGCATATTTTGAAAACTTATACACGTATTAGAGTGTCTACACTTTGTTGGAGGGGGTTGATACAAGGGATGCTTGATAAATTTAAGAGCATTATGATAGTAATAAACAATGAGAGGGTAAAAAATAAAAATATAAATTGATTGTCTTGTTATTAAAAATACCAAAGAGACTATTTAAATAGCTCAAAAAATTAGAGCGCCTTCTTTTTTCCATGGATGTGTTGGATGTCTATTTTTGCAAGTGTAACCCTTAATGATGCAATCATATCCTTCCATTCTAGTCGAGTTTGTTGAGGTTCATGAGATACCTAGGGGCCATGTTCCCAAGCAAGAAAAATAGGTATTTTCTCATTGTACCAATGAACATATAAAATTAGGTCTACGGGTGGGATATGCTCATGCTCATATATTTTTTATCTTCTTCACTAAGGTGATCAAAGAATTAAAGTATAGAGATTGGTAATTCCATTTGTCCCTGGTGCATATGTGTCAAAACTTGAAGGACATCCACGGTTTGTGAAAATTTTCATGTACATGGATGAAGTAATGGTGTGAGTTATTAAATAAACATTTGCAAAATAATTGGTGAAAAAGGTCCAAAGGAGCATAATGAACGGAATAAAAGACTCTTTTTAGCAATCTTGTCCCAAAGCCAAAACGTAATAATGAAAAAACATCCCATTGTTGATTAAAATGAGTACCTTGTGGGCTGAGGTGGTTTCCACCCTAAAAGATCACAAAAATTCAGAGTTAATGTGACAAATTTTGATGGTAATGTGAATTTTTCCCCTACAAAGTTTCTCCTTGGCCCATTCTATGTTGGCAAGGCAAATACCAAGATTGGGTGTACTCTAGAAGTCAAGGTTTCTATCCACATACTTATGCTAAGCATGTAGAATATTGGGAATGAGACAGTTAGTGGTTGTATAGCCTCCACGAATGTTAAATAAAATTTTGTTGCCCCAACATTTCTTTGCGAGAAGCATATTCTTTGAAATTAGTAGTTCAAAGATCCTATAGTTCTATTGTAGGTTGTGAGAGGAGGGGCTTGTGAGTGATGTTACTACGCTGAGTATTGAGGTAGATAATAGTTTGAAAACAACATGTCAAGCAGCTGAGAGCATCAATAGGAAGGGTGGTTGTAGTTGTCAGAGTAGCGGGTAGTGCTTAGGAGCTTGATCATCATCAAAATAGTTAAATTTAGCATTGTGCTTGATGCAAGGGGGAAAGGAGAGTTAAGGCCATGGAGTGAGGCTAGAGAAGAAGAGGGTGGGAGAAGGGACAAGAAATATTTTCTAAAAGAGGTTATGATGGTTATAGGGTTTGTGTAGTGTGTATAAGGAGAATTTGTTTCATAGGGATAATTATAGGGAATAAGAGAGAGCAATAGGGTGTCATGTGTGGAGGTGAGGGGAGATTATAAAAAACCAAGAAGATTGGAAGGACAAAGATTATAAGAAAATAAGGATCGGGAGTGAGATTTCACTCACCTTTAATTCTTTAATGATTAAATTTGAGAAAAAGAAATGTATGTGTGGGTGAGGTAAAGAGAGAATGAAAGAGGGAAACCACCTATCATTGGTATGCGCAATGTGTGTGTGTGTGTGTGTGTGTGTGTTGCTATTTTTAAACTAATACACAAAAGAACATAGTAGTTCAAAAGATAGCTGGATTTAGACAAGGTACAAGGAGGAGCACAAAATCAAATTTGTCTTTGATTCAGTTTTGTACATTAATGTGAGAACGATGTATCATTCTAGTATTTTTTTACATAAGGTAGTGTGGAGTGACTTTCAATAGTGTGAAAAAATGGTTGAGGCACATCAATGTCGAACAACAACAAAGCCAAAAAAGATCCTAATAAAAGATAAGAGTCTTCACCTACATTCATGTAAACAAGAAAACATATTTTTTTGCCTTAAATACACATTATAGGTGTCGACAAACCTTATCAGTTGTTATCCATGTCCGTCTTAAACCACTTTTAACTTTAAGACTACTATCCAAAAATAATTGTGAATCTCTAGAGTAGTTTTAACTTTGTCTTTTTTGTAATCATAAAGCCATTGCTTTATAGCATGAGGTGAGTCTCCTTAAGTTCATTTGTAGGTTCTTTTTAACTTGTAATAGAAAAGGTCATCACTCATTTAAGATTCAAGTGAGTATACAGGTTATAAATAGGATTATTATACAGACAAAAACTCCCAAGAACACACACAACCAATGCTAAGTGAGCATGTAAATCTCACCTTTTTATAGGGTCTGGAGCAGATAGCCACCATCCTTCATAGCCATATGAGAGTCCCAATTTTAAGAGGGGAAGGTGCAACAGCGCCGCCTTGTACAGAGAGAGGGGGGAGGAGAGAGAGAGAGAGAGAGCTAAGGGCACAATATTGCAGACATGTCAGGAGGGAGCCACCTCGCTATTTAGCAAAGACGACATCATTTACAAAGCCAGGTAGCCCGCCCATAAACCCTTTAGTAACTAAGGGTTAGGTACCACCTAAAAAAATATTTTCTAGTGAATTTAAGTCAATTATTCACCAAGGATACCCGAGGCCAAAAGTTCTAATGAATTATACCAGGGAAATGGTAACATGTAAAAATCAACTATATGTGTGTGTGTGTGTGTGTGTGTGTGTGTATATGAATACGAATACCAATATAATGTAGTAGTACATGTAAGTACTAGTACCAGTAATAACAATACAAGTATATCAGTATAGCAATATCAATATCAGTAGTGTATAGTGTCATTACCAGTACCACTATAGTCCAGTAGTACCAGTTAGTACTAAAGATACCCTAGGACAAAAGTTCTAGCGAATTATACGAGGGAAATGGAAACATGCAATAACCAGCCATGTGTGTGTGTACCAGATCCAATATATACAGTTCCAGTACAACTAGTCAGTACTAGTAGCAGTATCAGTATCAATAGTATATAGTGCCATTACCTGCACCAATATAGTCTAGTAGTAACAGTCAGTACCAAAGGTACCCCAGGCCAACAGTTCCAGCAAATTATACCAGGGAAATGGCAACAGGCAATAACCAGCCACGTGAGTGTATGTGTGTACCATGAATACCAGTACAAGTATAGTCTAGTAGTATTAGTAAGAACCAGTATCAGTACTAGTATATACAGTACCAATACACCAGAACTACTAGTACTAGTGTAGCAGTATCAGTATCAATAGTGCATAATGCCAGTACCAGTACTGGTACTAGTGTAGCAGTATCAGTATCAATAGTGCATAATGCTAGTACCAATACTAGTATAAACCAGTAGTACCAGTATATATAGTACCTAGCTGGGTTGCATGATTCATTATTCGACATTCGTTTTATTCGTGAATAATGGTCGATTAATACGTTCTAAAGATTTATTCGTGCGTATTATTTTCCACCACGTTGGCTTTTTGAAAAAAAAAATGTTTTATTGCTTTCATATTGATCGATATTTAATTAATTGATAGGCTTTCGATCGATAACATTAATCGATCTATAAATTTTCGATCGATACAATAGTAGTATATAAAGCTCAAGTTTGCATGTTTAGCTACAATTCCCTTCACCAAAGTGTCAGGTTACCTCCAGCATAGAAAGGTTGATTTGTCAACTTTAAAAATATTTGATTTTTGAAGAAAATATTATTTTTTATGTTTATACATTAAAAATAATATAATGATATAGATTTGAATTACTTATAATTCTTAACATTAGAAGTTATCATTTAACTCTATTGATAAGATTAAATAAATTACTCTAAGCAATAGAGACTATACTTTAGCTCTACTTGTTTAAGAATAGATAAATAAATAATTGTATGCATTAGAGGCTATTTTTCTAGCTATAGTGCGAATGTATAATTCTAAACATTAGAAGCTATACTCTTAGCTCTATTTGTTTTAGGATAGATACTAAAAGTGATATTTGATGGTTAAAATCTATCATAGCTATAATATGTGTACAAATGTTAGTTCATACATTTTGAAACATATACACATACATGTAGGGTCTTTTGGTTATCATGAACAAATGTTCTTACCTCCATATAGACATAGAATAGGTCCACTTAATGCCTCTTGGTTGTTATGAGATGATTCTTACTTCCAAGTGAGGTTTAAGGTATGAAGTAGGATTCACTTGGTTGTTATCGAGCTTATGCTCTTACCTCTAAGTGAATATGGTGGATTACCTATGGAATTCACTAGGTTGTGATCGAGAGAAAGCTCTTACCTTATAGTGAATATTAGTCATGCACAGTACTTAGGAGTCACATGGATGTTATCAAGCTCATGCTCTTACCTCTATGTTGATATAGAAATGAGAGACCTCGGTTATTTTAGGGTCGATTGGTTGTGTTTGAGCAGTAGCTCCTACCTCCAAGAGACATAAATAGTGGAATGAGAGATGACTCCATTGCTCATCTAGGTTGTCTTGAGCAAACGCTCTTTACCACCTAGTAGCCAAGAATGATATATCCATTGGTGATCTTCCCTAAAATATTATCTTAGCACTATTCATTCATCATTTTCATTTAGCAAATCATATCTATAACCTTTTATCTTTCTCGTTGCACTATTATGGTGAAAAATTATAATCATAGTGTATCTATTGATTGTAGGATATATTTTGTTGAAGTCAGAAATCATGGTGCGAGGAAAAGAGTGGTCGCATGTGGAGGAAAAAGAGAGAGGCAAAATATTTTCTTTTTTGGAATGCAAACATTGTGGGCATAAGTGGCACGGCCACGCAACTCGCATCAAAGAACATTTATTCGGCACTAGTCCCAATGCAAAATAATTGGAGCACGACCTAATGACATATGGGTCCATTTTGCAGGGTATGTAAAGAAATGCAACAGGCAGGACTTCTTCCTAAGAGACGGAAGGGCATGACAGGTACGTCATCTGTCAATATAAAAGAAGTGAGTGTGGATCAAGAAGGCATGTTAACCAAGGACCTTCAATGGGAACAACCCGAACACCTCAAAGTCCTTACACTTTTCCAAATGGTGCCATGGGAGGGATAGATGCTAGTCCCAGGAAATCCAGCAGAGTCGGTACACTTGGGACTCTACAGGCAGTATTCACTCAAAGAACATGCTCGAATTGCATCTAAAGTGGACAGAAGTCTTCATGGCTTGTGGAATCTCATTTAATGTCATAAGAATTCCTATTTTCAAAGATGCCCTAATTTCAACATCAAAAAAAGGATTCATCTATCCTGATTATAATAAAATGTGAACGAAGTATGTTGACAAAGTGAAGAGCAGTACAGAAGCAATTCTCAGGCAAAAAGTGCTTGACTTTGTTCCAGCGTTTGGCTATACCATAGCCCTCGACAGATGGACCAGCTATCAGAAAAACCCATTGATTAATGTCATGGCATGGTAATTTTTCCCAAAGGTGCAATGTTTCTAGAGGCCATTGATACCTCATTGAAAGAGAAGACATCTCTATACTTGACAAAGGTATATGAGCAAGCTATTGCTCAATTGGGTGGACATAATGCTTCAAACTACAAAGGAACAGGTTTAGCCATTATGGAAAAGTACTCAAAAATTACATGGATTGGATGTGCAGCTCACACCTTGAATTTACTTCTAAAGGATATGGGCAGATTATCATTCATAAAACAGGTTCTTATTGATATCCCATCTTTGAGACAGCTAGTTGCTTCTACTAACCTTAAGTACTGTGTTTTGCCAATTAACAAAGGTACCGAGTCTTCGTTGGGCTTGTTTCGGTTGTTTATGCATTTATCTTGATATCTGTGTTGACTTTGAGGATTTTGGTTTGAGAAATCATAGTAGATCACCCATCGATTCTTCCATTTGATGTTCTGACTTGAGCTACTAGGCATCTCATCGTCTGTGTTTTCCTCTAACAGCTTATCAGTCGAGTCATGGAAACCATCTTCGTCCGTTTGGTCAAGGTCTCTTATTGAGATTTCATCCACTATGTGTCGGCCCTCGGCAATCCCCTCCTCGTCAGGGACTTCCCATTCTAACTTTGGATTTAGGCTGACACCCAACATTTGGAATGGAATGATATCATATCCTTCCTCATCGCAGAATTTGGTGAGGGTCACGTCGTTTACACAAACATCAAGAGTGGCTAGTATCTGTTGCCATCCCAAAGGTTTGAACATCTCTTCTGAAAAAGGCTCTGGTATATATGCCTCGTCTTTTGTAGTCCTATCAAGAATGCAATTTTACCTTTTTAAACTTCCACCTTTGGAAGCTTCTCCTATCCACTGGTGAGCTTTGTTCTGCAGCCAAGCTGGTATTCCCCCTTCTTGGTTAGTTATGGATTTCAAGTCTTCTCCTGGGGTTCATTCTACATCTCTATAGCTATGATCTGTGACATCCTTGTTCCTTATATAGATATAGTCGTAACCCCAACCTTGCACCATTTTGAGCTGACACATGAATGGTCTGCTCAATATGATGTCAAAATTTCTACTCTTGTCGAAATTCATAATAGTAAACGTTTGTTCATATGCAATTTTGAAAGAGGTTACCACAATCCGCTCCAGGATGCCAATTGGTCTTTCCAGATACCCATATGCTAATTAAAGTTTCATTCTAGTCTTTCAGAGAGCAGGTTTCCCCCATTTTTCCCACATTACTTTGGTAGCTATGGCTATTCAAGCCCCACTATCCAATATTTCTATCGACTTAACCTCTTTGTACTCCTCCGGCAGGTTAGTATTTCCTTATTCACCTTCACAATAATCCCCTACCCTGCTCATTGGTACTGGCTCATGTTTAGTTTGTTTCGAGGGTTGTGTCTTCACTGTGTTTGGAGAAGCATTGGGTGGCAGAATTATCAGCCCTATTTTTTCCAAATTTTTCTCGACCTCCTCCCAAAGTTGCGGTCTGATTTTCAGTAACTCAAATAGAGTTAGTGTACAATGGATAGGGGATGACATTAGCTCATGAATAGTTTTAGTATGTATCATCTTAGGATTGGCCTTCCATTGAGATGGTACTTTCTTCACCTCCGATCGGGTTTCATGGTTACCAATAAATGAAGGTAAAGTCTTCAATGACTGCGATTTACTGTCTTTCAATATCGCAATACCTGCATCGCCATACAATGATTTGATGTCATTTGGGTAGAGCTCATGCTCCAAGTGGATCTCTATGCATGATGGGAGCTGACAGAAGTGTAGCACTTCCATCTTCCCATAGATCCTGAGGCCATTGTTCTTCTACTTCCGGAATTGGCAGTGGTGCTTGAGAATACATTCCATCTATCATATTGGCTGCCACCCTTGTATCCAATGGTGTGTCATTTATAGAATCTAGTTGTTCTTTCTTTTCAATTCCCCACTCCTCTAACTCTTGAATATTTTCATGGATTAATACCTTAGTTTTTGGAGTAGTAGAAACTGATGGTTCCATAAGAACTTGAGTAGCTTGGACGAGCTCCTTGCACATCTTTAGCCTCTCTTTCTCATAGCCCAGATGAGGGTACATTAACCACCTATCCTCTTGGGTTTAGTTAGGCTTTAGCCTTGCAACATAAGCTTTTAAAATTGCATCCAAAGGTTCAAAAACTTTGTCTACCAAGACAGATCCTCCCATGGTTTTTTTATCTTGATGTTTTCCTTAAGGTCTCTTTCCCTTTACAGTTGTTCCTCTATTTACAGTAATTTGGTTTCCAATTCCATTTTTTCTTTTTGTCTTTTGGCTTTCATCTTGTCTCGTTTTTCCTTCCAAGATTTCCTAGGGGTTCGGACAGACAAATTTTCTATCTTTGTTTGGATGGCTGGGACGTTCCTTGCTGCCTCATGTGCTTGAGCTCTAGTTACCGCGTTTATCAAAATGTTTGGTTCTATTTCTGATCCACTTGAGCTTGGCAGAATCCCCATCTTGTTCATGGATGCTTTCCCTTTGTTTTCGGGGTTTTTTGGACAATGTGCAATGAGATGATCAGTGGTACATCCATCACAGAACCCAAAAAGTTTTACCCGTTCTCCTTTGTTTGGACAAACTCTTGCCCACTGATCACCACCACATTCATAGCATGGTCCTACAGGTGGTGGAGAAGCTTGTGGAGCCCCCATCGGTTGTCCTACTCTAGGAGGATACCCCCTAGGTTTGTAGCCCTGGTTTTCCATGAACATAAGCATATTTTCATCGACCAAGTAATGGTGTAGTTGGATGTGCTATATATGAGGGCTCGGGCATCTCTTCAAGAATTATACATGGATTGTGTCCCTCCGGAGCATATGCATTCCCATTAAATCCCCTCTCGTAGGTATTGTCTGAATCTTCCCAATATGACATTACTTGGACCATACTCTGATTAGAAGGTGGTTCTATGGGTTAAGAAATCCTTACCATAGCCCTATTTTCTTGGGGTAAGGGAGGTTGATGTCCTAACACAGGTTGAGGTTTTTCTTTCCCTAGGATTGCATTATTTAGCCCTACTTGGTACCTTGGAGGGGGTGGAAATTGTTGCCCTCCATGTGGTCCATATTGTCTCCCTCTAACATAGTTCCAATTATAGAAACATCCGTGTGTTTCATAGTTTTTCCATTTTTGTTCGGTAGCACACCACTTCAGTACTCGCTGTGCATTTACTCTTGGCCTTTGTTGAAGGTTCCACCACTAGGTTGGATGATCTCCTCCACAAGTGTCGCATTTTTGGGTGAGTGGTAGTTATGTGTTTGGGTTCGTTTTGCTTCCTTGGTTTATCCTTCTGATCACTTCCTCGATCATTTGATCAATGTGCGGACAGTTGGGTCTTGCCCGCCTAATTTTTTTGTGGACTCACTAATGGTTGAAGAGGTGCTACTCATTCCCTGATCTGTGTCTTCAGTCACCTCCCCATATGCCTTGCAATTATCTACTAGATACAATGCCTCATTTGTGGCTTGCTCAAAAGTTACACATGCCTTCAAGTGCAAGTCCTTTTTGAGCGTGTCATTTTGCACTTCTTCTATGAAAGGGACTGACAGTCTTTCATCCTGAGGTAGTACTCGACCAGGGCATCTTTCTATATGCTGCTTGAAATGAAGCAATGCTTCCTTCACCTTTTCTTTTTCCTTTTGCCTAAATGCATAGATCTGGGAGACAGTGTTATCCTTGATTCCCCCCTTTGAGAATTCCTCAGCGAACTCTCAGAGAAGTTGCTCAATACTTGGGAATTCCAAGCTGTTTAATGGTTGGAACCATGTCAAAGTAGTCCCTTCTAACGTCAACCCAAAACCTTCATATTGAGTATGAAAATCAATTATTTGTTCCACTCTCAACACTTGTTTGAAGATCAAAACATGGGCATAGGGATCTCCTGATCCATTATAGTTTTTGGGTACACATGTTGCCACCTGAGATGGTCGTATATGTTCGACCTATGCAACCATTCTAACAACACCTGGTCCTCTTGGTGTGGCTTCTCTAGGTTCATAATCTCCTCTTGGTACTTCCAATGGTATCCTATCTGCTATACGTTCGTCAAGTCGATCTCGTGTAATAGTCGGAGGTATTCTAGTGATGTAAGTGACATCAAGAACAATACTGCCCCTATGTGTGTTCATGGAATCCCTAGACCCCGTTGATCCTAAAGGTCCTGTGTTTGGGACTCGTTCATGCCCAAAAGACTCCTCCACCTTGGTTTCCACTGGGCTCACATGTACAGTCTCAGGTCTTGTGTGAGTAGTCATGGTTTTTACCTCTTCCGGATTTACATAGTATTGGTGGAGTGGTCCCCCAAAATATGTATATCTCTCTGATTCCTTACAATCCATTAGAGAGTACTTTCGGCCATACTTGTCTATTATGACCACTTGAATACTTCTCCCCTCCGTGTACATGAAAACAAATAGGTTTTTATGGTCAGTTTGTTCCTTGATGTGGGGTTTGTCACATCTGTAATAGAGTGTTTGTTCTCCATTATTGAACTTATATAGCCCCACATATGTGTTGTTTGTATTAAGGTGCACTATCTCATTGGTGGGTCTGAGCACCGTGTTTTGTTTCTCCATTTTGGGTGGCTCATCGGCCAGCTCGTAATCTACCTTGTCCCTAGTGCAAGTCATCCCCCATTTATCCACAATAAAAGGGTTATGAACCACTATGTACATCATTCCCTCTCGATCGAAATATATATCCCCGTCATAATCGACATCTACAAGGTCTATGAACTCACTCGGCTTATTTTCCAACTTAACGCAGTAGCGGTCCATTCCATCCTTATAGATTTTGGCATTAAGCACATTTTCAAATTGAAATTTCAAATACAATAGTTTTACATCAGATGCAAGTTGAGAAGGACCTGCCCCCATCGAAACTGTTCCCTTAGGTTCGCTTGTTATAATCCTCAGTCATGAGGTTGTATGATCTTTCCGACGAAGTGTCAAAGAAGCTCTCCTATAAAATGGGTTCTAAAGGCGGCAATGGTCTCTGATTCACGCTTTCTTCCGTTGAATGATTTCTTCCTTGGTCAAAGATGTTGGGATTCCTATTTTGGTACAATCTTCTTGATCGCAAATTTATGAAGAATTGGTATTGCAGAATCCAAACCGGGTTACCTCATTAGCTAGTTTGAATCCCCAAAATTTAGCTAGGTTTTTTTAGTAGCACACAATTTCTCACACAACATAAATAATTTAGGTACAATTTCAATTTAGAAAGAACACCAGGGTACTGTGGACTAGCTCTTTGTGTATGTTTCTGTTGTGACTCAGCGGAACATGGATCGCGATCCATGTTTGAAAGCCAAATGGACTTTTCTTGGTACTACCAGGTTCAGCATGATTAGGAGATCTTATGGTATCAAAATTTTCAGAAATGAACCTCTAGATTGGAAGCTAGGTCAATTATGTCACTTTGCCAGAGCTCCTATGAGTTTTGGGCTTTTCGGATGGTTTTTTGCATCCAAATTCAATTTTGGAAGGACCACTAGACTCTTTGTGATGCCCTCTAGCTATGAGTCCAGTTTGGCATCAAAATGTGTCAATGGAACATGGATCACAATCCATGTTCCTTAGCATTAGTATGCATTGAAACTTGACCCACAGCTAGTCCTTGGCCTATTGATGCTGGCTATATGATTTTTGAATGTTTTGGAGTTTTTTAGGTCAGCCAAACGTTAGTTTTAGGGTTTGTTCCAGTGGTTTTCCCCTTGATTTGATTTTTTCCTACAAATGATATCACTTTTCTACTTGCCCAATATCAGCACCAAATTCCAAAAAGGTACATGGATTGTGATCCATGTTTGGCAAGATTTTTGACTGATACTTTGTGAGTTTGTGACAAAAGGTATGGTGATTCTATTCCCCCAATCTTTTTGGATTTGATCAACTTTTTCCAAGTCAAAAGCAAGATTTTGTGTATGTTTTGCAGATTTTTGCAAACAACTCCTTTTTTGGTATTTTGATCAGGTTTTTTTCACTTTTTGTCTATGGCTCCTTTTGGAAAAGTTGTTCCCTTAGTAATCAGGAGTGCACTGGTCAAATCTCACTGTGAGATGTCTACCTAGAATATGGATCGCGATCCATGTTGGGAAGCATCTGGACATGATTTTTGGTTCTGTTGGTTCCCTGCTTCTAGTTGATCCCAATTCTCTTCCCTTTGTGAATTTGGACAAGTAAAAGTTCAATTTTTCTTTTTTTTCTCAATTTCCAAGGTTTTGCTCTGCTCAACCCAATTTCTTGATTTTAGTGATCCTTTAGCACTCTATTCTGACCAAAATCAAGGTCTTGAAGCCTGAGAGCCTATTCTAAGCAAGGAAAATAGTTTTAGCACTTTTTTCCAAAAAGGTACATGGATCGTGATCCATGTTGGACATGCTAATTGAAAATTTTCTGCACAGTGTGTTTTTAGCAAGTGTTTGTATCCCCTTTCTGAAGGTTTTGTTGGGTTTGGTTCAGTTTTGAAGCTCTGACCATCAATTCTTCAACTTTTCAGAGTTATGGTCTTCAACATCAAAAATAGGTTTTTGATAGTTTTTTCCTCAATCCTTATGGCCTCAAATGATGGTGTAATTTGTTACCTAACCTACTTCTATAAACTGAAATAAATTTGCAAACATAAATGAACTTAACAGTACAAAAATGACAACGAAGTGTGGTGGAATAGTCCTTTCCAAGCATGGGAAATTCAAAGAACAGACTACTATCTTGTACTTCACTCACAACTTTCTTTGCTCTTAAGGAGTAGCACTGGCTAGTCTCGGACTCCGGTCTCTACTAAGCACTAAACCTACATCTAACTACTTCACTATCTATGTGTAAGCGTAATGGGTGTCAAAAGCTTTGGAATGAATTTTTTTGTACACTGAGTCACTCACCACCTAAGGATCGGTTTCCCCAGCAACGATGCCAATGTTAGCGGATCGCCGCGACGGACGTCTACAACATAGCTTTTTGCACTAACATACTGTCAATATGCAAGGGAGCGACTTGGGATGGGGCACGGAGACTTAATGAGAGTGTCAATCTCACCAAAATAAACTCGGAGGGCTAATCATACTACAACAAAAGCAAATCAACCACTTCCGAGTCGGAAATCAGTATGCGTCTAGTCTCACCGCTCTAGGTCATCACGCCTTTTCGGCATCCAAATGAATTTGGAATGCAACAAAACTTAAGGAGAGGTATCACAACACCTAGGGGCACAATCCTAATATGTTCTATCACCATTTGGGAAGGTACATAAATCCCGATCCATCACAAAAAATGTGCAAAAAACTAAAATAAAACTACTTGGAAAGGTCCCCCTTAACACTAGGTTGGTAACCTAACAGGACATAAAATTGTCCTTTCAGGGTTTTGAAAAAAACCTCCAAAACCATAGTAGATCCACTCATTTTGTAAAATCCTTTCATGAGGTTATAGTTCAAGGCCTACTACACATGGAAAAAATAAGAAACTTGTAAAATTTCTCATCTTTTGGTCACACCAAGCCTCCAAAGCTGATGGACCAGTACATTTTCATCAAAACAATCATTTCTTACGTTTTGTTGCATAAAAATAAGATTAGGGATTTTTTTAGGGCTTGAGATAAATTCCCTAGTTAACTTCAATGGGTTGGTGATCAAAACATATGATTGCTTCTCACTCACTATTTTTTGTTTTGCCAAAAGAAATAGGTACAAAAAAGGTTGAATTTTTACCATTCTGCAGACCTATCATCAAAGTTTCTATAGCCACACTCAATATAAATAATATATGCATGTTTTCTTAGTTCCGTATTGTCTTTTAGGTTCATAAGGAGCCATGGAGCATGTCAAAAGAATAATACATCTCTTACCAAGGGGAATCTTGGGGACAAAGATGAAGTGCTAAATACAGCAAACATGAAAAAACTGGGTTCAACATTATGAGTTGTAGAATCCCATAGAAAGTATTCAGTATCTAGCCAAATTTAATCCTTATACTTAGATATGGTTACTAACTACAAAATGCATGTAGTTGTCACAAGAAACTAACAATATTGAAAAAACTATACTTGATATACTAGAATGTTTCATTTTCTTCTATAATTGGAAAAATCAACCATCGTTGTCTACTATGAAAAATAGGGTATTAGGTGCCCCAAAACTCAAGGAAAATTGGCTAAAAAACAGGATTTGATAATTTTTGTAATTTGGTCATAACTTACAACTTTAACATTTATTTCTCCCTAGAAGCATCACGACATGTTGAGGACTACTAAAGATAGTTCTCTAGCATTATAGACCTCACAAACATGAATTATAGAGTGGTATAGTTGCAAAAAGTTGAAAAAAGCCAAAAACAAGACCCGTTTTTTCACACAGTTTAGGTTGTGAAATGGTGTGCAAGGACAAGGTTAAAGATGGAATTGATATTCCAAAAAAATGTCAAGTTTTTTTCAGCTCATGAGACAAATTTATAGACAGATAGCACCTCAAAATCCATTTTCAAACTCTTGACATAATTCAAGGAAAATGGTCACTTAACAGGACATAAAAGTGTCCCAGGACATAAAAGTGTCCCATTACCAACCTAGTGTTAAGCATAGAAACACTTATCTATGGTCAAAACATCAAAAAACAACCATTTTAACCTTCAAATCAATGCATTTAGCTCACAAACAAAGCATCACAAACCACCGTGGAATTGAGAATGGTTAACTTAAATTGTAGAGTAAGAGACTAGGAACACAATGTGCTATTCGGAATTGAATTCTGGTTACGAGTCTAGGAGAAAAGAGGATTACAATTTGTAGCAGCAAGAAGCTCTCATAGTGAACGTTCAAAAAAACCTCTAAGCTAATGATATCTTTAGTCCAAAACTAAGGGTTTTGACTTCAAGGTTAAGGGAGCTTTCCCACGGTCATTTGGCTACTTACAAGGGTGTAGACTCAGAGAGGCTAAGAGGGTATGTCAAATTACATTACAACTACAAATCATCATAAGCTAAATTACACGGCTTCTTTCAAAAAATTGAGTGAGTGTTTACAGAGTTGGTGTGCATCCTCCTGTATCCACCAAACATATACCAGGAAAATGGCAACATGCAATAACCAGCCACGTTCGAGAGGGGGAATAGGGAAGACACCCAACACACCAAATATTTGCCTCTCTATAGCCCAGGGATTCCATAGCACCCCTAACCTCTCAAATAACACCTTCAAATTGGCTAATTTTCACTAACAACTTCACTTTAGCACACATAACAACTATCTCATACCTTGCAAAAACACCTTGCAGCATAAATGCACCCACTTTGCTCAACTCACCCTTTCCGACTCACAAAACACCCCGATTCTACCCTCTTGGTAACACCCTGAAAGCTGCAGCCAAACCCTCTGCAAGCACCGGCCAATACACAAAGAGCGAGAGAAAAGGAGGGGAATGGGGAGAAGTAACACAAGATATAGGGGCAAATATGTGGTATTATTGCATAGGTGAATGTACAATTAAGTATGCAGCTTCAATGGCAAGCTTTGCACTACACAGGCTCACTACAAGAGGTTGTGTGCTCTTGTGACGCTGTTAGCGACGAAAATACACTGGGTTTTTATAACCCCCGGCGTCGCTAATAGCGTCGCTATAGGCGTCGCTATATAGAGACGCTCATAGCGACGGTTATAGCGACGGTTACACAGAAGTCTATAGCGACGCTCCAGAGCCATAAATAGCGACGGTTATAGCAACGCCCGAGAGAATTTTTTTTGGTGACACGGCATTGAATGCCCTGCCACCCATCAACCATATTGTACTTGATTCACTTTTTTAAAAAAGTGCAAGGGTAGATAATAGACCCAAAATAGTCACCCACAAGACGCATTGTTTGCAAAATTGACAAGCGTAAAATTGACAATTGTACACATCATAGGCAAAATGAATTGATTGGCAAATGTAATAATGACAATTGTACAACATCATAGGCATAAAGAATTGATTGGCAAAATGAGCTGCGGTGACAAATGTAATAATATACATGGTTCAAAAAGACGTATAAAATCCGTCTCATGATACATAAGCTATGAGAAACCCTAAACTAATGGTATCTAGCTACGGCTAAACTGACGTCGTCTAGTCAGACGTCTCATTGCGTCCAAGCGGCGTATCTATCGGATTCTGCAAAAAAAGACAATAAGATAGCTTTCAGTAAGTATAAACATATAACGACATTTATAAAACAATACAAAAAATAGAAAAGAGTAAACCCTAATACTAACCATGCCGCCGCGAGAATTGAGAATGTCCATCAGGGCGTTTAAGCCCTTCCTGCCTGCGTACTCGCGCTCGTACGGTGTTGGATCATGTCCTGTCATCGACCACTGTCAAAACATACAAAGATTTCATTATGTTAGAATAAAAAAACTCATAAACCCTAAACTATCGAACATAAAGAGCAATGCAAAAACATTTACAAAATCGGCCTCAAATGATACCCATCCACCGCTCCCCAAGTGGTGAGAGCTCCCTACCTCTACTCGCACTCTGGCTGCATCCTTTTGTTGCTTCCACTTGTCGGGATTCTCGTGCGCTGCTTTCTTTGCATTCTTCCAATCTTCTTTGGCCAGCCAATCTGGCCTGTTCCACCCATGCTTGATTGTTTTTTGCACTTTGGAACACTTGTTTTTGCAGTATTCGCGCATTCGAATCTTCATCAGGTCCTCATTGAAGCGCTGATCCCGTGCTGGAACGGGAAACTCATCATGAAGTATGCTGATGACTCTGGCTTTTAAATCACTTGGTACTTCACTCCATTTGTTTAGTATGTAGTGTCTAAACAGCTGAGAGCAAAGACCACGCATGCGCGAGATCACCTTCTTGCCGTCATCATCCATGATGATGCCTCCGCTGAAGTCGACGGAGTATATAAGGCAAGCCCTCTGGCCGGTGACGCATGAACCTGGGTGTCCCGGCAGGGGTCTCTAGCGGCGTGTCGTTGGGGGTACAGACGTCAGGTGTCTCCACCGGCATCTGGGCCCCGAAGCGAGGAGTGTCGAGTGGGGTGGCTCCTGGCGGAGTAGGTAGAGGTGTGTAGCTGCTAGGAACAGTCAGCCGCGCAAAACGTGGCGTAGATGGCGATGCTGTGGCTGGTTTGGGGGCGGGCAAAGAAGGGGAGGGTAAAGAGCCTCGTCGAACACGAGGCGGTGTGGAGGCATCGGCAGCAGAATCCCCACAACAACCGCCACCGCCACCACTAGAGCGCCGGTGTCTAGACGAGTGTGAAGATTGTCTCGTCGACACCAAAGCTTCGGAGCGCGCCGAATGCTCCGAAAGAGAGGGAGATGCGGATGGAGTAGGAACGCGCAATGATGCGCCAGAGCGATGATGCTCCACGTACCACTGTCTCTGCTGCGGTGACAAAGAAGAAAGAAACTCCTCATCATCCATACCTGCATTAAACACACGAATATTTAAACTTAATATTGAATGAATAGAGTAGACAATGACGCAAAGACCATTAAATACAATGACGTAATGATGCATATAAATACAATGACGCAATGAATTGAGTGATAGAAGAGGCAAGTCGAAAACTCAGAATTTTCAATCAAAAGATGTGAGCGCGAGTAGAAAAGAGCGTTATACACCATGGGAGGTACTTAGAGAGCCAGAGCTTTTACAACACGGAGCAAAATTGTTCAAATACAATATTTGTGGCTTTAAGAGATCTCTCTCTCATCCTCGCATAACTCAGCATAACTTCCTATATCTATATAGAGCTCTCCGTTTAAACACATATCCTCTGTTTCATTTTGTAGCTCCTCTGCATGCACCCCATATAGAGTAGTAGCATCTTGATGCTCGTCTGGCACCACCGTAGCGGCTTCTGATTGAGCATCTTCTCTGATCTCCTCCATTGATGCCGTTGTGATTGGTACATGGTAGCCTTCATTCGTCCTTGCACTACGAGGGGCTACCTCTATGATGTAAGTCTACATCTAACCTAATCTTTAACGTCTTTTGGGATAGTTTCCTACGACGTTAAAACTCTCTTCTTCTTGTGTGTGTGTGTGTGTGTGTGTGTGTGTGTGTGTGTGTGTGTGTGTGTGGTAAACCTAAATAAACCCAAGTCTAATCTAATATAACATAAATCTAAATCTAACGTAAATTATGTTATATTAAAAACAAAGAACTAAACTAGCAGGGATTATAAGAACCTTAAAACTGATTTAACACATTATTTTTCACATAACTCGGCAAGAGTTGGCATTCTCATCACTAAAGATGTGAGAGTTAACTTATGGCGGTGACGCTGCCTCATCTCCATCCACATCTGACGACATCAATTGGCCCTTTGGACCGTTCTTGCTCTTGTTACTAACTTTGAAGTTGTTGTTGAATGACTAGAGGTTGTCTAGATGGTCACTGTCGGGGATGTAGTGACTCTTGCTGCCCTGAAGATCCACCTTCTTACCTATCTTCTGAAGACATTTCACCAGTACTTTTGGATCGACGAAGCCCACCATGAGTGAAGGCAGCAATACCCTATATTCCATTGAGGGCTTTCTTCACCCGCTTCATGCAGGCATCGCAGTCTATGGAGACCTAAATCTAATCTAATATAGCGTAAATCTAAATCTAGCGTAAATAAACGTAAATCTAACTAAAAATAAACCTAGATCTAATCTAATTTAACTTAAATAAACCTAAATCTAATTTAACGTAAATCTACATCTAACCTAATCTTTAACGTCTTTTATGATAGTTTCCTACGACGTTATAACTCTCTTCTTCTTGTGTGTGTGCGCGTGTGTGGATGTGTGTGCCAATAAAAAGAGATAAATGGTATAACCTTTCTATCACCCATGCCAAGTATGATAGATTGGTTATGCCATTTCCCTCTTGAATAATAGGTCTTGAGTTCAACTCCTCGTCGGCTAGATCTTTAGGTCTTTTAATTTTAATTAGTTTCCTACGACGTTAAATTAGTTTCTCTCTCTTTCTCTCTCAATGTGTGTGCGTTTTTTTGTTTATGCATGTTTTCTCTCTCTTTTCCTCTCTCAATGTGTGCGTTTTTTGTTTATGCATGTTCTCTCTCTCTTTTCCTCTCTCAATGTGTGCGTTTTTTGTTTATGCATGCTCTCTCTCTCTCTCTCTTCCTCTCTCAATGTGTGTGTGCATTCTTTGTTTATGTATGTGTGTGTGCGTTTTTGTTTATGTTTGTAATCTTTCTCTCTCTCTCTCTCTCTCTCTCTCTCTCTCTCTCTCTCTCTCTCTCTCTCTCAAAAACACTATGTGTGTGTGTGTGTGTGAGAGAGAGAGAGAGGGAGAGAGAAAGAGAGGAAGGGAACATGAGAGTGAGGAGAGGGAAGGAGCATACCTGGCTCTCCTTCCTCTCCTCGTGTGTGTGTGTGTGTGTGTGTGTGTGTGTGTGTGTGTGTGTGTGTGTGTGTGTGTGTGTGTGTGTGTGTGTGTGGAGAAGAAAGAGAGAGAGAGAGAGAGAGAGGGAGAGCGTTACCTGCTCCTTGATGTGTCGCTAATATGAATAGCCTCTTGTAGCTGAGCGTCGTTGTGTGAGCGTCGCTAATATGAATAGCCTCTTGTAGTGGCTTGCAACTTTCAATCACACTCTCAGGCAAAAAGCCCTCAAATTTTCACATTTACATTCTTTTATAGGGGTGTCTCTAGGAGGTCTAAAAAAGAAATGATGGGTGTGCTTCTCCTCCCGTGCATTTCACTTACAGCTCTTTTTAGAATTTCCTTGAATTGCCAGCACTTGGCACATTTGATCATTTTGGTATCTGCATGGTGCAAACCATCTTGATTCCTTTAGCCTCTCAATTTGGCCGTCCGACTTGCCTTGCATTATTTGGAAATTCAACCCTTTGAATACCCTCTCTCTCTTCCATTTTGCTCTTCCCTAACCCTTTGGCGGGATTGGCCTCTTGGCCGGACCTTTTGAGCCCTTTCTCGTGCTCCAAACTGGCCCCCTCTCACTGCTGTGGGACCACCCTTTTCCATGAGGGGGGGAGGCAATAGCGAGGTCGCTATTGCCCTCCCTCTTTCCTTCAAAAATTTTTGGGCTTTAACGGAGCCGCGTGACTCACTGCTAGCGTGGGTGCCACGTCATCACTATCAAATGGCCACCGGCCACTTTCCTCATGCACGCGGACGCGCCACTGCACCATGTCTAGAGGCCAAAACCTCCCCAGTGCACCACTGCGCCGAGCCTAGCAGGGCTGGACCAACTCCGCCGTAGCGAGGGAGCTTATTCCTCGCCTCATATGCCTCAAGAGGGCGCACGGGATAGCCCTTATACCACCACATCTAGGCTCAGATCAGCACATGTGGTCTCTTCTTATGCCATGTGGCAGCACCACAAGGCCCAAGCCTCAAGGCTTTTGAAAAAAAAAACAAAAACCACCTTTTAAAAAAAAACTTTGTATCCTCTAACTTGCCCTGTCAGTTCATTGGCCCCTGATGGTCCATTTGCCTAGCCGTAGAACCCGACAAAAAACTCATTAAGCTGACTTCGTCTTCCCCCAACTTTGCCAGACTTCACAACTCTCCTAGCCCTTGAACCGAGGCCACCAAAAACCTTTGAAATTATCTGCAACAATCAACTTCGGACAAAGGCACCCAATCTTCCGGCTTCCATATCTTTCCGCCCCGGGCTCCGTTTGATATGCAGTCACTTCTTGCTAGCTTCGTATGATGCATACCCTACTATAGAAATTTTTCAGGGCTCAAAAGATGACAGATGGCATGATTCCCCATGTGGTCAGATAGACACAAACCTAGCCCCCGCCAAAACTTCAACTGGCCATAAAATGCAAACCATGGCTCTGATCCGCAATCTGAAAAGACAGGTAGGCTCCATAAATTGAGCACTACACACCTGTACCTTGACTTCCATTTGGACCACCTGTCTCCAGTTGCCCTGTCCAACAAGAATCTGCAATGCATCAAAACTTCAACCTTCAATAACTTGGGCTTCGTAGCTCGGTTTGATGAGCCGTCTGGACCTGCTCCTTCAACACTTCAAGATCTACATTCTTAGACCCAAAAGATACACTTTGCATCTCTTTCATCTGCTACCCAAATTAACCCCTCATGGAGCCTTCCTTGGCCTATAAGCCGCATCAGGCATACAACTCCGCTGCTACCTTTTATCCCATGATTTTACTAGTAGCTTCTCCAACCCTTTGCCATGCTTTTGCTAGCCTACACATATCTGCCCATGACACTTTCTAGAGTCGACACACTTTGGATGCACCAACGTGAGTGTATGTGTGTACGAGTACCAATACCATTAGAGTCTATTAGTATTAATAAGAACAAGTAACATACTAGTATATACAGTATCAACACACCAGAAGTACCAGTACTAGTGTAGCAGTATCAGTATCAGTAGTATATACTGATAGTATCAGTAAAAGTAGTACGAGTTAGTACCAATACTAGTACCAGTATATCCAGTACCTAGTGAATTTAAGGAGTTATTCACTAAAGGTACCCCAGGACAGCAGTTCCAACAAAATTATTCCAAGGAAATAGCAACACGTTGTAATTAGTCATGTGTGTGTGTGTGTGTGTGTGTGTGTGTGTGTGTGTGTGTGTGTGTGTGTGTGTGTGTGTGTGTGTGTGTGTGTGTGTGTGTGTGTGTGTGTGAGAGAGAGAGAGAGAGAGAGAGAGAGAGAGAGAGTTTTTGACATGTCAAGAGAAATAGATAATGAGAGGGAGAGAGACGAGACAAGATGTACGCTCCCAAATAACGATTCATATTGAGGACAAGATACATATATATATATATATATATATATATATATATATATATATATATATATATATATATATATATATATATAGATATAGATATAGGTGAGACCAAGTTGAGTAGAGTGTGCCATATATAGCTCCAACACCCCCACTTAAGCAAAGGTCTCTAGCTTTGGATGAAAAAAACCCTCGGGGAGTCCAAGGGAGAAACCCAAGCCCTTATACAAATGTGAAAATATGAACCAACGATAATGATGTGAAAGTGCATTGTATATCTATGTACAAATATACAAGTGACCAAGAGGTCACCATGTGCAAGTGTGGATTGTGCACAATGCATGGTACCTATATGATTACATTGTCATATGTACAAAGCTACCATAATAGTAGAGAGGCTCATCTAGAAAGAGAGGTGGAAGAAACTCCAAGCTCCGAGAGCAAGAGGATGAAGTGTGACTCATTGAGGCCTTTGGTAAGAATGTCTGCAATCATCTAGTGCACTTGGATAGTGTTCAATCATGACAGTGCCTTTGCATACTTCACACTGGACATTATGATAATGCACAACAATATGCTTTGACTTGTTATGTTAAACATAGTATTTTGCAATACTAATAGCACTCTAGTTATCACACCACAAGGGTGTGCCTAGAAAGAGGAGAATGACCAATATCAACCAGCATTTGTCAAATCCAAATCAGCTCACGACCTGCAAATGATACATCAACATATTCAGACTCTGTTGTAGAAACTGCAACAGAGCGTTGTTTCTTATTGGTCCAAGAAACAAGACAACCAATTATGAAGAGGCAATTGTCACTAGTAGATCGCATAGATAAATGTGAGCTCACCCAATATGCATAGATATGTAACCCAAAAGAGAGAGAGATTGCACATGGTCTGATGTCAATTGTTGTTGATAGACCAAACCTCACAAATTCCCATTTGGGGATGAGCTTTAAGATCCATGCCACAAACAAGATCATGAAAAAGAAGATCAAGGAGTTTTGAGAAATCGGCATGAACAAAGCGGTGATGCCATACCTTGCAATCATGATCACTCGAAGCACTACAAGAGGTTGTGTGCTCTTGTGACGCTGTTAGCGACGAAAATACACTGGGTTTTTATAACCCCCGGCGTCGCTAAAACCGTCGCTAACAGCGTCGCTACGAGAGCGTCGCTATAGGCGTCGCTATATAGCGATGCTCATAGCGACGCCTATAGCGACGCTCTCACAGAAGAGTATAGCGACGCATATAGCGACGCTACAGAGCCATAAATAGCGACGCTTATAGCGACGCCTGAGAGAATATTTTTTTGGTGGCAGGGCATTGAATGCCCTGCCACCCATCAACCATATTGTACTTGATTCAGTTTTTAAAAAAAGTGCAAAGGTAGATAATAGACCCAAAATAGTCACCCACAAGACGCATTGTTTGCAAAATTGACACTTGTACACATCATAGGCAAACTGAATTGATTGGCAAATGTGATAATGACAATTGTACAACATTAGGCATAAAGAATTGATTGGCAAAAGGAATTGCGGTGACAAATGTAATAATATACATGGTTCAAAAAGACGTATAAAATCCGTCTCATGATACATAAGCTACGAGAAACCCTAAACTAATGCTATCTAGCTACGGCTAAACTGACGTCGTCTAATCAGACGTCTCATCGCGTCCAAGCGGCGTATCTGTTGGATTCTGCAAAAAAAGACAATAAGACAGTTTTCAGTAAATATAAACATATAACGACATTTATAAAACAATACAAAAAATAAAAAAGAGTAAACCCTAATACTAACCATGCCGCCGCGAGAACTGAGAATGTCCATCAGGGCGTTTAAGCCCTTCCTGCCTGCGTACTCGCGCTCGTACGGTGTGGGATCACGTCCTGTCATCGACCACTGTCAAAACATACAAAGATTTCATTATGTTAGAACTAAAAAACTCATAAACCCTAAACTATCGAACATGCATAAAGAGCAATGTGAAAAGACTTACAAAATCGGCCTCAAATGATGCCCATCCACCGCTCCCCAAGTGGTGCGAGCTCCCTGCCTCTACTCGCGCTCTGGCTGCATCCTTTTGTTGCTTCCACTTGTCGGGATTCTCGCGCGCTGCTTTCTTCGCATTCTTCCAATCTTCTTTGGCCAGCCAATCTGGCCTATTCCACCCATTCTTGATTGCTTTTTGCACTTCGGAACGCTTGTGTTTGCAGTATTCGCGCATTCGAATCTTCATCAGGTCTTCATTGAAGCGTTGATCCCGTGTTGGAACGGGAAACTCATCATGAAGTATGCTGATGACTCTGTTTTTTAAATCACTTGGTACTTCACTCCATTTGTTTAGTATATAGTGTCTAAACAGCTGAGAGCAAAGACCACGCATGCGCGAGATCACCTTCTTGCCGTCATCATCCATGATGATGCCGCCGCTGATGTCGACGGAGTAAGGCAAGCCCTCTGGCCGGTGACGCGTGAACCTGGGTGTCTCGGCAGGGGTCTCTAGCGGCGTGTCGATGGGGGTACGGACATCAGGTGTCTCCACCGGCGTCTGGGCGCCGAAGCGAGGAGTGTCGATGGGGGTGGCTCCTGGCGGAGTAGGTAGAGGTGTGTAGCTTCTAGGAACAGTCAGCCGTGCAAAACCTGGCGTAGATGGCGATGCTGTGGCTGGTGTGGGGGCGGGCAAAGAAGGGGAGGGTAAAGAGCCTCGTCGAACACGAGGCGGTGTGGAGGCATCGGTGGCGGAATCCCCACAACAATCGCCACCGCCACCACTAGAGCGCCGGTGTCTAGACGAGTGTGACGCTCGTCTTGTCGACGCCGAAGCTTCAGAGCGCGCCGAATGCTCCGAAAGAGAGGGAGATGCGGATGGTGTAGGAACGCGCGATGATGCGCCAGAGCGATGACGCTCCACGTACCACTGTCTCTGCTGCGGTGACAAAGAAGAAAGAAACTCCTCATCATCCATACCTGCATTAAACACACGAATATTTAAACTTAATATTGAATGAATAGAGTAGACAATGACGCAAAGACCATTAAATACAATGACGTAACGACGCATATAAATACAATGACGCAATGAATCGAGTGATAAAAGAGGCAAGTCGAAAACTCAGAATTTTCAATCAAAAGATGTGAGCGCGAGTAGAAAAGAGCGTTATACACCATGGAAGCTACTTAGAGAGCCAGAGCTTTTACAGCACGGAGCAAAATTGTTCAAATACAATATTTGTGGCTTTAAGAGATCTCTCTCTCATCCTCGCATAACTCAGCATAACTTCCTATATCTATATAGAGCTCTCCGTTTAAACACATATCCTCTGTTTCATTTTGTAGCTCCTCTGCATGCACCCCATATAGAGTAGTAGCATCTTGATGCTCGTCTGGCACCACCGCAGCGGCTTCTGATTGAGCATCTTCTCTGATCTCCTCCATTGATGTCGTTGTGATTGGTACATGGTAGCCTTCATACGTCCTTGCACTACGAGGGGCTACCTCTATGACGTACCACCAGTTTGATGTAGACTTTGTAGGATGAAATGATACCTGCCAGAGCCACATAACTTACATGAGAGCTTTCAAGCACATAACTTGTAAAAGGGGGATGTTAACTATTTATATACTTACTTGTTCACAATGCTCAGGTAGTACGAAAGTGTCTCTTAGGTCAGTCCATTTCTTAGTAGAATCCACCTCAAGAAAACCAGACTCTCCTCTACGCACAGTAGCGTTTCGACCCTCCATGATTATCTTGAACCATTGCACGTCGAACAAGTCGACAAAAAATCCTCTGTAATCGATCCTCAAAATCTCTTGCAGCGTGCCGAAGTAAGTGAGTTCCGCCACCACGGGATCTGCATCAGAGGAACGTCGTCGACTAGACTGTTCAAATTTTGCCATGATTCCACAATCTTGAGTAAAACACTTTTTGTCGATTCGTTCCACCCTAAAATGTCGACCTTTACACCATGCTGCTGTGTATGACTTATACTACAACGAACAAAGATTATGAGTGGCCGTTCAAACGTTTATAAATAAAGTCACTTGCTAGTCGTACATTGCAAACTTACCTTGGTCGCGCAACCCCGAGAGTACTCCCACTCTTCTTCAGTCACTTCGTCACCGCATTGTTGTGCGCTTTTCAATTGGTTGTGCAACCATCTTAAGCTCATGAAGGTTGGTAGGCTCTCCAGAACCGCTGGATAGTGCATCGGTGGTCGTCTTCCCGGTCTCCACTCGATTCGTGCCCTTTGTCGCTCTTGCTTTGCATCCTCATATTGTGAAATCCACTTTTGCATCACTGGATTGTGAAGCATGCAAAATCGGTTGATTTTAGCCTCTAGATCTTCCGTCATCTTCTTCTCAACACCGAGATTGCACATGACAATCCCAGATATGCTCTCATCATCTATGGTTCGCCATAGAGTGTCCCGGGATTTATCAAATCCGTCTAGCCACTCTCCAATGTACACTAGGGACTCTGATACCAACCAACCTTCTGCCATGCTACCCTCCGAACGTGCCTTTTGACGCACATATCCCTTAAGCGTTTTCATGGAACGCTCTAAGAAGAACATCCATCTGGAATGAACTGTGCCAGCTATTTCCACCTCATCAACTATGTGAACAAGAAGATGCACCTGAATGGTTAGTATTGTAGTAGGAAAATGTTTCTCAAACATGCACACAAGCTCCGCAGCATTTAGTTTGGCGAATGGTATGGAGTCTACGTCGATCTCCTTTTGTGAGATCCATTGCACCAGCTTTGCAAGTTTGTAGATTGTGTTACGGATGTCGAGAGACAAACATCCCTCAATGGCAACCGGTAAAATAAACTGTAAAGTATGTGCAGCAATGATATTAAAGTCCACATTTTATGCAATGATATTAAAGTCCACTATGAACGTACCTGACACATTTTATGCCAATCGTGTGACTTCAAACCGGTAAGCTTTCCTTCTTTAGTAAAACACATTCGGAGCGAGTGCATTACGCCAGTGGGGGTCCGCAAAGATCGAATGGCCTCTTTTACTTTGCGTTCTTGGGCTCCTGTGAAAATCCATGGTGCTTTAGGAAGTTTTATCGATCCATCAGACGCTGTTTGCGGCCAATATTGCTCCATACGATCCACATTTCTAAGGTCAACTCTGGCTCCCAAAGAATCTTTCTTGCCGGTCAAATGGTCCCATAGTAGATTACCCACATTCTTGAATATGTGCATTGGATCGAGCAAGTGATTGATCACGAGTCGGGGCCAGTATGGTAACTCGTACCATAGAGATAGTCTCTTCATCCCTGGAGGCAATCCGTCATCGCACATCTCCTTCTGCTCTAACCATGCTTGTGCAGACATCCTTGGTGGCTCTCTTCCCAAAAAGCCGTCGCGTAACACATGATTCTCCGGAAGATACGCTTGATGACCTTCGTAGATTTGCTTCTTCAGTGAGGGTGCCCTACGTGCATTCAATCTAGGTCCACATGTGACACATGCTCTGTATCCGCTTGTTTGAAGCCCTGCATGTATACACATGATAATAGATCAACTATGGGGAAAAACAAGATTTACAGTGTCTGAGTGAGGAGTGTCAATAGATCACCTGAGCATTCTGTTAGCCCGGGATAGTCATGCATGGTTCACATTAGAATACCTCTGATCAAAGCATTCCGTCATCCTGTGTGTCGGCTCATATCCACCACCTCTATGCCAATCCACAATTGTTGTAGCTCTTCCAATAGTGGACGAAGATACACATCCATATTCCCCACTTTATATCGCCCTGGCACAATCAAGCTTAGCCATAGGTGCCCCTTCTTCGTAGTCAACCACGGGGGAATGTTGTAGTTGACGATGACAACGGGCCATACACTGTAAGATGTTGATCTTTGACCAAATGGATTTACGCCATCCATAGCCAGGCCTAAGCGCAAATTTCGAGCTTCCCTGGCAAAATCCGACTATGTTCCATCTATATGTTTCCAGGCTGCGCAATCTGCAGGAATTCGTAGCACACCATCCGAAGATTTATTCTCCTCATGCCATGATGCTAGGGCGGCCATGGACTTACATTCGAAGAAATGCTTGATGCGAGGAAGCAAAGGAAAATGTCGCAAAACCTTTTGTGGAATTTTTGTCCCGTGGAGATCTACTCGATATCTTTCGGAATCACATTTCGGACACTTCTCCATGTCTGTGTATTCCCCTCTGAAAAGAATGCAGTCATTAGGACAAGCGTGGATAGAATTGTAATCCATCCCCAAGTTTCGCAAAATCTTTCTTGCTTCATCTCGGGAATCTGGCATCACATTGTCAGCTGGTAGAATGTGCTCTTTCAGCAATCTACACAACATAAAAATATGATACATTCGTGTAAAAATCTATCAGATCATTATACATTTAGAGTTCTATTAAAGTAAACTAATTGTAATAGATCACCTGAAAAGCGTTGTGACGCTAGTGTCACTCCATCCAAACTTTGCCTGCATGTTGAGAAGAACCAGGAGTGCTTTCAATCTAGACATACGTGCTCCATTATACAATGACGTATCGGCTTCACTTTTCATATCATCATAGATAAGCCTTTCTGAATCCATGATCGTCTCGATCATTTCATCAATCTCGGGCTCAAACATTGCCTCGTTGGGAATGTGCTCTGCATGATCATCCCCCGAGATGTCAGAGGGTACATCTTGTGGCCTCACATATGCTGCTTGACCAAAGCGCCTGCGAATACGTCTATTGGGTTGCAAGATTGCTGCTTGTTGGCCAGCGTCAGAGTCCGACGAGTTATAATTGGCAACAACTCGATCTATAATAGATGGATCGAACTCGCCAAATTCGCGAACGTGCTGCAAAGAAACACGTCTTGTCCGTCGCACAGCATGCTTGCATTGATTACAAGGACATAAGACCCTCGTTGAGAGATAGGTGTTTCGGTTGGACGGTCCCACATCCTCGTCGCTACTCATAATGAGGATAAAAAACTTATAACCTGGACAACAAATTTAATATTCTATTGGCATTCTTCGTCTTATCTCTCTCTCTCTCTCTCTCTCTCTCTCTCTCTCTCTCTCTCTCTCTCTCTCTCTCTCTCTCTCTACCTCACATTCTCTAGTCATGTCCAATCCCCGCACACCTCGGTCTAGAGGTGCACGGAGATCAGAACCACCGGGTTATAATCTCGTCTTTATTGGTCAATACCTATATTTGTGGGTACAAGAAATCTACACACCCACGTCTACATGATACTGCATGTAGTGGACAAAATCCCTTTGCCTCTTCTCTAGCTGTAGCACTTCACTTCATCTTAACATCTTTTCACAGTAGATCTTTTCACTGTTCGTCTAACTCTAAACCCTAAACCGTAAGTAATTCTTGCGTGGACTCGATCTAACGTAAATAAGCGTAAATCTAAATAAACGTAAATCTAACTAAAAATAAAGCTAAATCTAATTTAACGTAAGTCTAATGACTAGAGGTTGTTTAGATGGTCATTGTGTCGGGGATGTAGTGACTCTTGCCGCCCTGAAGATCCACCTTCTTCCCTATCTTCTGAAGACATTTCACCAGTACTTTTGGATCGACGGAGCCCACCATGAGTGAAGGCAGCAATACCCTATATTCCATTGAGGGCTTTCTTCACCCGCTTCATGCAGGCATCGCAGTCTATGGAGACCCGCATCTAATCTAATATAACGTAAATCTAAATCTAGCTTAAATAAACGTAAATCTAGTTAAAAATAAACCTAAATCTAATTTAATGTAAGTCTACATATAACCTAATCTTTAACGTCTTTTAAGATAGTTTCCTACGACGTTATAACTCTCTTCTTCCTGTGTGTGTGCGCGTGTGTGGATGTGTGTGCCAATAAAAAGAGATAAATGGTATAACCTTTCTATCACCCATGCCAAGTATGATAGATTGATTATGCCATTTCCCTCTTGAATAATAGGTCTTCAGTTCAACTCCTCGTCGGCTAGATCTTTAGGTCTTTTAATTTTAATTAGTTTCCTACGACGCTCCCTTAGTTTCTCTTTCTTTCTCTCTCAATGTGTGTGCGTTTTTTTGGATCGTATGCATGTTTTCTTTCTCTTTTCCTCTCTCAATGTGTGCGTTTTTTGTTTATGCATGTTCTCTCTCTCTTTTCCTCTCTCAATGCGTGCGTTTTTTGTTTATGCATGCTCTCTCTCTCTTTTTCTCTCTCAATGTGTGTGTGCATTCTTTGTTTATGTATGTGTGTGCGTTTTTGTTTTTGTTTGTACTCTCTCTCTCTCTCTCTCTCTCTCTCTCTCTCTCTCTCTCTCTCTCTCTCTCAAAAACACTATGTGTGTGTGTGTATGTGTGTGTGTGAGAGAGAGAGAGAGGGAGAGAGAAAGAGGGGAAGGGAACATGAGAATGAGGAGAGGGAAGGAGCATACCTGGCTCTCCTTCCTCTCCTCGTGTGTGTGTGTGTGTGTGTGTGTGTGTGTGTGTGTGTGTGTGTGTGTGTGTGTGTGTGTGTGTGTGTGTGTGTGTGTGTGTGTGTGTGTGTGGAGAAGAAAAGAGAGAGAGAGAGAGAGAGAGTGAGGGAGAGCGTTACCTGCTCTTTGCTTGAGGGCGCCGAAAAACTCAGATCTGAGATCTGAGTTTTTGGGCGCGCTCGGTTATTTTTTTTACCTCAGCTGGCGTCGCTATGAGCGTCGCTATAAGCGTCGTAAATTTACAAATAAATTTGCGACGCTCATAGCGACGCCGGGAAAATTTTTTTTGAGCGTCGCTGTGTGAGCGTCGCTAATATGAAGAGCCTCTTGTAGTGAAGCAGCGACAACATTTGCTACACAATCATTGAGAGAGAGTTCAAACAAATTCCCATTTCAAGAAGTTGTGGCTATAGTCTATCCATCTTTCTCAATGTGGCATTTAATATGATCAAGTCCAACAAAAAGACCAAGATCAATAAATCTAGCAACTAAAAGAAGATTATGTTGAAGATCTAGAACATGTAGTACCCCTCACAAAACTCGAGTGAAAGAAGATAAGGTGCCAAGATATATATCTCCAATACCCTTTGCTTGACAGGTCGTATCATTTGCAAGATAAACAACACGTTGAACTGGTAGTGGATGATAGTTATGCACTACAACAAAAAAGAAGGTCTTCGATGCAGGTTTTGATGCACCCCGTCAAAAAAACCATCGATATACGCGTCCCTAAAAAAACGTTGCTATATGCGTCGATATACTCGTTGAAAGGTAATATTATCGACTCATATTTCAACGGGCTTAGCGACGCATATAGCGATGACCATAACAGAAAAAAAAAATCTTGGACAGAGGACGCCTAGGCAGCCTGGCCTGTGCCAAGTGAAAAGATGGACACAGCCACAGCCAGACTGTCTGTCCTCTGCCCAAGAAAGCAAGCAGCACCAAAATCAACCGTACTCCCGCAGAAATTTCGACAGAGTTCCCTTCGTTTTTACATAAACTTTTTAAAAAAAAACATATCATGTATACGCCTCCTACATGCTATCCATGTAGGATCTCACATGAGATTTAAGGCCAATGAAAGAAATGAAATGAACTTTGTGCAAAACCATAATCAACTTAAAACCATAACCATAATGAACTTAATTTGTGCAAAACCATAACCAAATTAAAACCATAACCGGCCATAACCATATTGATCAAAACCATAATGCAAATAACCATAACCATAAACAAAACAATAACCATAAGCATAACCAGAAAGTTAAACATAACCATAAACAAAACAATAACCATAACCATGTCTAAACAATAACCATAACCAGGAGACACAGAAACGTGTCTGTGTCTCACAAAGCATATATATGAAATCCACTGATGACTAGGTGTCACAACCTGCACATAGGACAAGTCACAAAATTAGTATTGATATTACTTCACATATATTTATTTAATTAAATCAACTCACACATATTAACGTCTCACCTCAATCGATCAGTGAGACTCTAAGGCCTCCCAGTCTACAGGCTCTCCTGAAGCATCAAGATCATTCAATACTTCATAGATACCTCTGCGATATCCATATGTCTCCTCCTCGCGTGTCGGGGCTCGATGGATTGCAAGATTTTGCATTTATACAAAAAGCAAAGTAATAAGAATACATGATTCATCACGTTTGAAAAAATGCCATAGCTAGGATGGGATTGGAAACTCACAAACTCATATCAAAAGGTGTCGAAGCCTCCGTTGCCAAGATGAGATGCCCCCCTGGTCATCTATCGTATCTGTGCGGTCTCACGCTGCTGTCTGAATCCCATGTCCGTTGTCTACTCATCCTCCCTGATTTGCTGCCACGTCTCGTGTGGAATGCCCGAAGGCTTCGGCGAGCCGGTCCTGAAAGCCTGTCGAGCTGCATCTTGTCGATGTTTCACGGTGTCCCGTGCAACACCCTTGATCCACCTCCTCGGAACAACCTTCGAACCTGGAGCAGGCCGGTACTCTCTCATGATGGTCTTCACTATATAACTGACTTTGTCCTCATCTTGGTCAGGCCAAGGCGTCAGAATGCTGGTCAAAAACTGCAGCTCCATGAACTGGCGAATCCACTGTCTCATCTCAGTCCTGACTCTATCCATGTCAACAGAACCATCTGCCCGTACAATATAGAGCTTGGAGACACTAGGATTGTGTGCCACCCAAGGTGTCCGAGGTGTGCTAAGAGGTGTGTCGAGAGGTGTGTCTGGGTAGGACGGGGGTCGTGAGCGAGGAGGGGTCGAAGCATCTGTGGATCCTCCTCCACAGCAACTACCACCTCCACCTGACGATCTTCGAGATCGGCGAGTGCGCCTGTGCTACGGAGATGAGGACGTTCCCGCCTTTGCCGCACCCCTAGGTGTCAAAGCTGCCGTGATGCAAGACCTCGCAAGCGTCGTACCCGTAGGTGTCCCCCCCCCCATAGGCGTCCCCCCCATAGGTGTCCCTCCCCATAGGCGTCAGACCCTCGGGTGTGAAGCCCGGAGGCGTAGTACCTGTGCTTCTTGCTACCCAGTACTGAGGTGCCTCTGCCATCTGACTGGGCGTCATCCATGTGACGAAGCCCATAAATGCATCTGCACTCATAGAAGTGGGATCTAGAAACTGGTCTGCCATACTAAAGTCTTGCACAAAGAAAGTAAAATAAAGCATCAGAACACCTTTGTTTAAATTAACTTTAAGCTTAATTTTAAATCAACGTCTTCACACAAACACTTATAGGCCTAGGCCTCGACGAGTGAGGCATCATCGATAAGATCTTGCACCGTATCATCGTCTATCTCTAATTGCAGACATAACTCTGCCCCAACTCGTTCTGGCAGATTGTCTTCATCCATTGCATCTTCATCTACAAGTGTCAATTCTGCCTCGTTTGCGTCATCCCTCGTATATTTGTCAGCTTCCTCTGCCATACCTTCATCCATCTCATCCAATGTCATAGTAGTATCTGTGTCGTCTGACCGACGCTCCTCCAAGAGCTCTTTCCCTTCAAATACTTGTTTATTTCTTGGAGCAACCTGAACCACAAACCACCATTGTCGCTCTCGAGGGTTCGGTACAAAGACCACTTGCTCGCAATGTTCAGGGAGAGCAAATGCGTCACTTGCATCTGTCCAAACCTTTGTAGAATCTATTTGCACAAGCTTGTTTCCATCTCTACGTACCATTGCATTGCGACCAGAAGTAATCACCTTGAACCACTTCACATCTAACAAAAACATCTCAAACCGCCTGAAGCTGACTCTCAGGATATCTGACACCAGACCACAGTAATCCAGGTTGCTAGTGCTCTCATTCGTGTCTCTGGCATTGGCCCTGCTCTTTTGCATGAAACTAACCATTACCCCACTGTCAAACATGTTTCTTCTGCTATCAATTTGTTGTGTTCTGAAATGCTTTCCATGCGACCACAGTGCCATGTATGTATGATACTTTCGGTCACATCCAATAGCCAGCTCTTCCTCTTCTAGAGATATGGGCTCTCGAATCTGTCAAGTTGATCTCACTGTCTTGTCCAACCATGCCATTGTAGGGAATTCAGGTAGAGGAGCGAGATAGTCTAGCAAGGGTAAGCCTCTAGTCGTTTGGCTTCGCCTCAAATCGTGTCGCTCCCTATTGCGTCTCTCTTTCTCTTTTTCGTACCTTTCGAGCCATTTTTGCATCGGCTCTGAATTTAGTATACAAAACTTCATGATCTTTTCTCGCATGGCGCCGTTCATTTTCTTCGGCACCCCTTGCCCTTGCGGCTCCTCCTCATCGCTCCACAATCGAGGCATTTCTGGGTCAGAAATGGATAGAAATTCGGTCGTCAAGACAAGAGACTCTTGCATCAGCCATTCTTCTACCATGCTCCCCTCTAGACGCGCTTTTTGGCAAAAAAAACCCTTAAGTGTTTTCATGAACCGCTCTAGAAAGAACATCCAACGGCTGTGGACTGTACCTTCCACTGCAACCTCATTTACTACATGGACGAGCAAGTGTATTTGGATAGTTAGGCAGCTCGTGGGTAGATACTTCTCAATCATGCAAACTGCCTCAATGGAGTTAGCCCTTGTGACTGCAATAGATTCCTCCCATATCTCCTTGGAAGAGATCCACCGCACTAGCTCTGAAATCTTCTATATGTAGGTCCTCACTTCCTCCATTAAACACCCCTTGATCACAATTGGAAGAATGAATTGCAAGAGCTTATGCCAGTCGTGCGATTTCAGTCCTGACAGTTGATCGTCACGGGTGAATGCTGTCTTGAGACATTGCATATATCCTATTAGCGTCCTGAACTCTGAAATCACCCTTTTAACTTGTCGCTCTTTGCTTTTTAGCAATACCCATGGCGCTCTTGGAAGTTTTGTTTGGCCAGCTGCATTGGTGAAAGGACACAGCTCTGGCATCTTTCCAACTGACTGCAAATCATCTCATGAAGCTCGATTGTCTTTCATTCCCATGATTGTCTTCCAGAGGAGCTCTCCCACATTCTTGAATATATGCATTGGATCCAGCAAATGATTAATTAGTAGATCACCCCAGTACGGCAACGTATAGAGAATGGACAAACGTATTCCTGGAGCAGGTTGCCCCTCATGTTGCTCCCATCAGCGACGCCACTCTTGAACATGCATAGGACGACATTCGACGCGACCAAGCTGACCTTCGCGCAAGTGATGGCCATCTGGAAGATAACGGTGGTGGCCTTGATAAATTGTCTTTCGAAGAGAGACAGAATTGTGCACATCCAAAGACTACCCGCAAATTGAACATGCATTGTATCCCGAAGTTGTCAGCCCTGCATATATTAAAGCATGAATCAGGCCAAGGCAAAGTGCTTGCGAATAGCGAGAATTTTGTAAATCAAGAACCATTACCAGAATCTTCTCCGTATCCTGGCCAATCATGCATAGTCCACATAAGAAGTCCATGGATCCTTGCATGTTGTTGTCCTACTGGTTCAACTGCATCTTCTATGTCGATCCCATGCCATAACTCCTGGAGCTCGTCAACTAGTGGAGCTAGATAAACATCCATGTTTTTTGCCTTGAACTTACCAGGTACAATCAAGCTTAATATCAAATAACCCTTCTTGATAGCAAGCCATGACGGGAGGTTGTAATTGATAAGGCACACAGGCCAAGTGCTCCATGACGAGCTTCTCAAGCCAAATGGATTGCCTCCATCCATTGCCATGCCCAAACGCAAATTGCGTGGTTCACTCTTAAAATGTGGCCAGGTATCTTCAATGTGCCTCGAAGCCTTTGAATCAGCGGGCACCCTAAATGTTGCGTCAGTGGATCTATTCGTAGAATGCCACCGCATCAACTTTGCAATGGAACCACAATGAAACATGTTTTTTATACTAGGAATAATAGGGAAATGCCGCAACACTTTAGCTGGCATTGTCTCACCAATCGCATCTTGTTTGTAGCGCATTGCTCCGCACTTAGGACACGACAGACAATCTGTGAATTCATTGCGAAAAAGAATGCAATCATTTGGACATATATGCATGAATCTTGTTGTAGTCCAAGCCAATTGAAGTCAATAGTTGCTTTGTGTCTGGCCTGGAGGGGGTCATTTCATTGCCAACCGGGAGAAGTTGCTCCCGCAACAACCTATTTAAGCCACATTAAATTAAAAAACTCTCCAAGAACGTCACCATTGCAAATCGGAAAATCTCTTTTGTAAATTACGGACCACCCGTACACTGACTGAAGATTCAAAAACGCCAGACAAGTACGAAGCACAAATATTTTGGCGCCTTCATAGATTGGTTGACGTGCCAACTTCCTCAACATGTCTTCAGGAGATAGGCGCATGGCTTCTGGTGCTGCTTCGTTAGCGTTTTCCTCACTTGTCTGGAAGAAGGCATCCAACATCTCCTCCATGCCATCGTCTTCTATCTGTAAGCCCTTTTCTGCTTCCATCCTTGGCTCTATATTGGTCGGACCTTCATGCATTATCCTTTTTCTCTCTCTCTCAGATGTAGGTGCTATGTCGCGAAAATCAATGCCCGTTCCGTAGGAGTCATATCGTAGATTCTGTACGGTTTCTCTAGAAAACTCTCTGTACTTGTGCACATGCTCATTACATATCCTACGCTTGCGCAGGATTTGATACTTGCAGAGCGTGCACGAGCATGCAATCTTTTCCTCCATGTTATTTGATGAGGTTGCCATCTACAATGATTATGAATGTTGTTTTAATATATATACTCCTCACAATGTAAACTACCTCGCATTCTCTAGTCTTGCCCAATCTCCATACACCTCGGTCCAGAGGTGTATGGAGATCAGGACCACCGGGTCATGACAAAATCTCGTCTTTATTGGTCAAATCATATATGGGTAGACACATACGTGCACTCCCAGGTGTACATGGCAATGCATGTAGCGGGAAAAACCCATTTGCCTCTTTTAGTTCCATAGTTTCTTCTAGAGGGAGAGAGAGAGAGAGAGAGAGAGAGAGAGAGAGAGAGATAGAGAGAGTTTCTGTCCTTTTCACACAATTGGTCAGCCAACCTAACTCTTTCTCTTTCTCTTTCTCTCTCTACCTCTGTAGCTATCTCTATTTAATTCTCTCTCTCTCTCTCTATATATATATATATATATATATCACTCTCTATCTCTCTATTTCTCTCTCTCTCTCTCTCTCTCTCTCTCTCTCTCTCTCTCTCTCTCTCTCTCTCTCTCTCTCTCTCTCTCTCTCTGTGTGTGTGTGTGTGTGTGTCTACGTACCCTATCTCTCGTTCTTTCTCTCTCGATCTCACTCTCGCTATCTCTCTTTCTCTCTCTCTCTCTCTCTCTCTCTCTCTCTCTCTCTCTCTCTCTCTCTCTCTCTCTCTCTCTCTCTCTCAATCTCGCTCTCGCTATCTCTCTTTCTCTCTCTATTTCCCTATTTCCCTATCTCTCTCTCTGTCTCGCTCTCCACTTCCATATCTCTCTCTCTCTCTCTCTCTCTCTCTCTCTCTCTCTATATATATATATATATATATATATATATATATATATATATATATATATATATATATATATATCACTCTCTTTCTCCCTCTCTCTCTCTCTCTCTCTCTCTCTCTCTCTCTCTCTCTACTTCCCTATCTCTCTATTGATCAAACGAGCGACTAAGCTAGGGAGATCCAGACACCCACAACTCCGGAGGACTACACAACATCAACAGAGGCTGCATCAGAGGATCCAGGTCACTTTGGCTCGACATGCACAACGCCCGGTCAGACTACTGACCATGGAGGAGATTGATGAGATCCGCCAGCGAGACAGATGTTGAATCTCCTATGATCTACCTATCCCAACTAGCTATTTTAGCTACTTAGTCCACACCCAGCAGTTTAGGATTCCATAATATTTTATTTTGTCATTTTGTCATCTTGTTACTCTGACTTTGTATCAGATCCACCACATTGTAACTTTCTAGTCTCATAGGTCACTTTGGCCTTTTGAAGACGTTAATATAACATTTCATTTCATTTCTCTCTTTAATTTTAATTTCCTACATATACATTAATTCTCTCTCTCTCTCTCTCTCTCTCTCTCTCTCTCTCTCTCTCTCTCTCTCTCTCTCTCTCTCTCTCTCTCTCTTTAGTTTCTTACACACACACACACACGTTTCTCTCTCTCTCTCTCTCTCTCTCTCTCTCTCTCTCTCTCTCTCTCTCTCTCTCTCTCTCTCTCTTTGATTACCTACACACACACACACACACATTTCTCTCTCTCTCTCTCTCTCTCTCTCTCTCTCTCTCTCTCTCTCTCTCTCTCTCTCTCTCTCTCTCTCTCTCTCTCTCTCTCTCTATCTATCTATCTCTATCTCTATCTACCTCTTTCCTACACACACACACACACACACACACGATGTAGAGAGAGAGAGGGGTTGCGGGGAGAGTTTCATAATACGTGCATAGCAGGTTTCGGCCAAGATCTGAGCGCGTGCGTCGCAGGCGAAAATGACCCTGTGCACAAGTTTCCCTTTTTTTCGCCCAATTATTTTGCGTCGAAATGTGCGTCGATATACTCGTGGTAATGTCCGTCGATATACGCATGGAAAAGTATGCCTTGACACGCCCATTTCCACGCGCATATCGACGGATATTCTGATGCATATATGGACGGGATGAAAGTACGTAGATATCCGCGTGGAAAGGTACGACCGTCGATATATACTACGTCGATATCTTGATGTTATGTTGTAGTGATGTAGCCACTTAGACTGATATGTCATATTTCATGTAGCTCAAAATCAATAATAAAAAGTGAACCATCACGTATATGAAGAATTAAGGATAAAATCCAAACTCTAATAAACAACAAACACGAATCTAGACCCTATTTATCAGTTTTCATCAACCCAGAAAGCATTTTGTACTTTGTGATTTTGATCTGCCAACACAACATACAGTAATCCTATAGAGTTTTCCACAATACTTTAACTTGATTACAATTAAAAAAACAAGTGTTTCATACACTCAAGCTTATTAGATCTGGCACAATTTCCTTACATTACATTCTTCCTTGCTAACAACTCTCCAATTGGTAAAGCACCGGTCAAGATTCTCCACAAAATAATTTTATGTCTGTAGCTACAATGCACATCCCAATTGAACAGAATCCTTTTCAACTACCATTGGTTGGTATAGTGAACTCCCCAAACTCTGATACATCTCTCGTGAATGTGACTGTCAGGAAACAATATTTGATAATAAATCTTGGTAGGCGAGGTCCACCAATTAGCAAATAAGTTTGGAAGTACCCAATCCTTGAATCTTTGATTTGGGTTTTGGTTACATGGAATTTGAATGTTAAAAACACAAGCACAAAGCAAATCCAATGCCACTCTGAGTCCATCTTCCAACCTGAAAAGTCTCTTGGTAACCAAAAAAGCCACCAACTAGCTATTAGAGTCCACCACTTGTTCAATTACATTGATCTCTCCCTTAGAGAGGGTTAGGGCTTTGTTCCCCATTAAAAAGGTAGGAGGCTTTTTAAACACAAAACTACAAAAGAAAAATCCAACACCTAAAGAATTTCCTGTATGTCTAGCTCTACCAACCCACACCACTTTTGAACATAGATCTTTCTAGGAACTAACAAGCATATTACCAATTTACCACATAACTTTAGAGGAGCAATAGACAACAGTTTATCCAAAGATAGTATTTCCCAAATACCATGAAAGTAGACATTAGCTTTTTCAATCAGGATTCAAAATCCATTTATCAGGGTTTAAAATATCCTTAAGGATCATAGACCTTCTAGCTTGCATATGCTGTTTCACATGCAATATCCCCAATCCTCTTAGGTCTGCAGGTAGAACTACATAATCCCAAGCTATCCATGCTCCCCATAAAAGCTTCAAGTACATTATCTAAAATTATTCTAAGCCAAACCTGACCAGTCCAATAGAGGTAAAAAATATAGTAGGTAAGGCACCAATATAGCTTGCAAAATCCTAACCCTAACATAGAAAGTCCACTCATCACAGTGCCTCCTGGCAATTTTAGAAGACGCTCTATCTTCTACCCACTCAATCACTTGTTTGGAGGTCACATCCAACCCAACAGGATATCCCAAATGCCTGAAACTCTACCTCTAAAAATTATTTTCCCTCTCCAAATGAGGGCCTCAAAATTATTTGTTGACACATCTATGAGATTAGATCTACCCAAGTTTATCTCTAGCCATGTATCAAGTGAGTAAACACTCAGGTAGTTCATGCATTTATCAATATCTACATTACTAGCTTGAAGAAAGGTTATTGTATCATCAACAAACCCTAAATCCACCACATGCTCTTGCCCAATTAGCAGCCCTTTTAAGTTCCCCCCAATAGCTTGAGCAGTAAGAAAACAAAAGAGAGGGTGAGTAGTGACAGAAAATAGTAATGGGCTCAAGGGAGACCCCTGTCTAGCTGATCTACATATCTTCACATCCTTAGAGAACCTACCATTACTCAATATCTTGCAAGGATGATTCCCCCAATCCCAACTACAGAAGTATGATGATGTTATATTCCCAAAGCCCATTTTTTTGAGAACCCTAACCACAAAGTTCCATAGAAAAGAGTCAAAAGCCTTAGCAAAGTCAAGTTGTAGCATAACTATTTTTTGTTTGGTTTTCTGGCATGCCTCAATGCCCTACATCACATTTAATATTTTATCCAGTATGGATATTCCACCATGAACCCAGCTTGAGCATCATGCAAGTGGGTCCTTAGGAAAGGAAATATTCTAATGGCTACTGCCTTGGCCAATATTTTATATAGAATGCTCATCATGGTTATACGTCTCCAATCTAGAAAGGAGGCTGGAAAAATCTTCTTGGGAAAAAATTTGACGACTCTTTGTTTTAGTTGAGGATCCATGCATTGGGTGTGCCAAATATGATTTACGCCTTACAGAATCAATGGGCTCAATTGCCCCTAATATGCCAGCATAAATTCTTTAGTAAGCATAAACACTTAGTGTTTTCTCATTTCCCAACTTCTTCAACGCCCATAGAAATTATTTCGCTTCAAATGTTACTTCCAATATTTTGGCATTAAATTCCTCAATGCATGGGTCCACCACTGATAACAGTAACTCAATAGCTTGTTTCCTCTTAGGAGATTTAGTTACCTTCTTGTTCACAATGGCTTCATAATATGATGTACATTCCTTCAATATGTAATCTGGTTGTAATATCGTTTGCCCATCCTCCTTAACAACTCTATTGATGCATTGTCTAGCATGTTTAGTCTGCAACTTGCTAAAAAAGACCTTGGAGGAGTAATGCACATCTTTAAGCTCATGTTGTCTACATAGAAATCTAGCTATAGCTTCCATCTCTGCATCAAATTTCCTTAACACCTGTCTAGCTGATTTTAGCTACTCTATGTTATCCTTAGATAGGTTGGATACATCATGAGACATTACATCCCCACAATCAACACCCCAGATTATACAGAGTGGCCCCCCCATAGAAGCATTGCATGTCCCTATAATGAAATAGTTTCCCAAATCTATCATGCCTCTTATTCTCTTCGACAATACATATACCTAATGCAGAGGTCGACAACCATTTATTGAAGGTGTAAAGCCTAGTAGGGTCATTCAACCCTTTTACATTGAATGTAGAAATCTTCATTGAGGAGTGTTGTGCACTCATCACTTCCAATTTCCTACACGTGTACCTCAAGCAAAATCCTATTGCTAGCCCCATCCTCGATCCACATATAGTTTAGCTCTTTTGCTGGAATCATGATTCTCCACTAGGTTATCAATTGTTTCCAAAGTTTCAAGTGAGGGCATATCCTCCATGAGCACTTCATAGAAGTTTTGCGAGGAGTAACCTGAGGAGAATCCCTTTGACTTGAAAGTTTTTTTGGAGGGAGTAAAACCCTCTGAATCTAACACACTTTTTACTTTATCCTGAGTTCTCAGAGCATTGAAAGTGGATGCCCCATTATTTGGCCCACTGTTGGTTTGAAAGAGTGAACTTGGATTGGAGGGAACTCAAGCACAAGGGGTTCTGGCATAAGATGGTGTGGTTGGCCTGATCTGAGAGGGTGTGTTATCCCCTTTTCCATGTCCCTTTTGTTATGGGTTTTCCTATAAATTTTTTCCCTTGGAACTAGGGTTTTAATCCAAGGGTAGGAAGGGATGAGGTCATCAGCCTTATTTATCAAGTGTAGTTCTTAGAGAAGTGACCCAAATTCTTACAATGGAAGCATTCCCTAGCCAATTTTCCCCATTTGAGATAAATAGCTAACTTCCCAACAATATCAAGGTCAATTTCCAAGGTCTCACAAAATTTTTGATCAGTCTGCCAAAGTAAACATGCTCTGTTCATGTTCAGGCAATGCATGGTTGGGGAGAAGAGTACTTTCCCTAAGGATGCTACTAGTTCCCTAATGCATGGCCACAAAAAGGTGGGGAGATCCATAAATTCAACCCATACTAGGCACTTTGTGAGCATTTCATCTTTTATTAATTTAATCGATTGTTGCCACAAAATAATATGAACCACCTGCCCACACAAAATCACAGTAGGTCCAAAGTCAGAACAAAATATATTATCTACCATTGGTCATTTAAAGCTTGCATCAATTTTTGTGGCTATAATTGCTAGATCATGCAGTTTCCCATTAAAAAACAACACCACAGCACGTTCACAAAATCACTACAAGAGGTACTTCATATTAGTGATGCTCGTAGTGCGATGCTCAAAAGTGAAAACCCACGGCGTCGCTATGAGCGTCGCTAAGTTACAAGTAAACTAGCGACACTCATTGCGACTCCCATAGCGACGCCTATAGCGATGTCGACAGGGGTAAAAAAATAACCGAGAGCGTCCGAAAACTCAGATCTCATATCTGCGTTTTCGGCACTCAAGCAAGAAAAGGTAACCCGCGCTCTCCCCCTCTCTCTCTTTCTTCTCCACACACACACACACACACACACACACACACACACGAGGAGAGGAAGGAGAGCGAGGTATGCTCCTTCCCTCTCCTCTCTCTCATGTTCCCTTCCCCTCTTTCTCTCTCTCTCCCTCTCTCTCTCTCTCTCACACACACACACATTGTGTTTTTGAGAGAGAGAGAGAGAGAGAGAGAGAGAGAGAGAGCACATGCATAAACAAAACACACACACATACACACACACATGCATAAACAAAGAATGCATACACACACACATTGAGAGAGGAAAAGAGAGAGAGAGAGAGAGAGAGCGAGAGAGAGAGAGAGAGAGAGAGAGAAGAAGAAGAAGAAGAAGAAGAGAGTTTTAACGTCATACGAAACTATCTCAAGAGACCTTAAAGATTTAGTCGACGAGGAGTTGAACTCAAGACCTGTTATTCAAGAGGGAAATGGCATAATCAATCTACCACACTTGGGTGTAGAAAGGTTATACCATTTTCCTCCTTTTATTGGCGCACACACACACCCACACACACACACCCGAGAAGAAGAGAGTTTTAACATCGTAGGAAATTATCCCAAGAGACCTTAAATATCTAGCCGACGAGGAGTTGAACTCAAGACCTGTTATTCAAGAGAGAAATGGCATAACCAATGTACCACACTTGGGTGATAGAAAGGTTATACTATTTTCCTCTTTTTATTGGCACACACACACACACACACACGAGAAGAAGAAAGTTTTAACGTCGTAGGAAACTATCCCAAGAGACCTTAAAGATCTAGTCGACGAGGAGTTGAACTCAAGACGTATTATTCAAGAGGGAAATGGCATAACCAACCTACCACACTTGGGTGATAGAAAGTTTATACCATTTTCCTCTTTTTATCGTTTAAGATTAGGTTAGATTTAGATTTATGTTAGATTAGATTTAGGTTTATTTTGAGTTAGATTTACGTTATACTAGTTTAGGTTTATTTACGCGCGTTAGACTTAGATTTACGTTAGATTAGATTAAATTTAAGTTTATTTTGAGTTTAAGATTAAATTAGATCTAGATTTATGTTCGATGGACCATGCAGACCAGCAATTCCACGACAGTCTAGCGGCGGTGGTTGTTCTGGCGAGGAGCACGTCATTCCTGGAGTTCATGTGTTGCAGTCCCTAGGACACACCAAGGAGTGTCCACTGCTTAGACTACACCAAAGGATCATACTGCCTACGCATTTGAGAGTGGTGTCCCGGCCACTACGTTGGAGATGCTGAGGAGCGACCCCAACACTACATCGGGGTCGCCTAGAGGTCTGGACGATGAGCATTCACCGGACAGGGTTGCTATAGTTCACTGGAGGGACATGCCAAAGGGATATGCATACCTCATCAATCGTATGTTCGATGAGATCATTATGACCCATGAGGGGAAGCAGGTGATGGGCCGCATACGACAATTGTGTAGACAGGTTTTCTCACACACTGTAGTCTGTCATGGTCTCTTGGAGCGCTCAGGATAAATCCTCCAATGATTATCTTATTGCTACGCAGCATCGAGAGTTTCTAGCTCTCTCTCTGGAGAATACATTTGACGATGCTTGGATAAGGAGACGCATGCACGACAACATGAAGCATTGGAGGTCAGATGCACAGATGCCAAACCTGACTGGCTTGAAAGAGAGGAGTGGGTCATGGATCGACGGGGTGGAGAGGTGAGATTATTAAACTCTTGCATTAAGGTATTTGTATATGTGAGGCCCATTCACATCTACGAAGCTAGTAGCCCCATTGGTATGTCTTTTACCCTTCAATGGAGCGTATCACCACATGTTCAATTAGGTTAGATTTAAGATTAGATTTTGGATTGAGTTTTTATATTAGAGTCTACCTTTGAGATTACGGTAAAAAAATTAGAGTTAGACGAACGGTGAAAAGATCTACTATGAAAAGATGTTAAGATGCTGTGAAATGCTATAGTTAGAGAAGAGGCAAAGGGGTTTTGTCCACTACATGCACTATCATGTAGACATTGGTGTGTAGATCTCTTGTACCCACAAATATATGCATTGACCAATAAAGACAATATTTTAACCCGGTGGTTCTGATCTCCGTGCACCTCTAGATCGAGGTGTGCGGGGATTGGACATGACTAGAGAATGTGAGGTAGTTTACAGTGTGAACAAAGAGAGAGACAGAGAGAGAGATAGATAAAAGACGAAGAATGCCAATAGAAGATTAAATTTTTTGTTTAGGTTATAAGGTTTTTACCCTCATTATGAGTAGTGATGAGGATGTGGGGCCGTCCAACCGAAACACCTATCTTTCAATGAGGATCTTATGTCCTTGTAATCAATGCAAGCATGTTGTGCGACGGACAAGACGCATTTCTTTGCAGCACGTTCGCGAATTTGGCGAGTTTGGTCCATCTATTATAGATCAAGTTGTTGCCAATTATAACTCGTCAGACTCTAACGATCGCCAACAGGCAGCAATCTTGCAACCCAATAGACGTGTTCGCAGGCGCTTTGGTCAAGCAGCATATGTGAGGCCACAAGATGTAGCCTCTAACATCTCGGGGGATGATCATGTAGACCACATTCCCAACGAGGCAATGTTTGAGCCCGAGATTGATGAAATGATCGAGACGATCATGGATTCAGAAAGGCTTATCTATGATGATATGAAAAGTGAAGCCGATATGCCATTGTATGATGGAGCGTCTAGATTGAAGGCACTCCTAGTTCTTCTCAACATGCAGACAAAGTTTGGATAGAGTGACACTAGCGTCACAATGCTTTTCAGGTGATCTATTACAATTAGTTTACTTTAATAAAAAACTCTAGATGTATAATGATCTGGTAGATTTTTACGCAATTGTATTGTATTTTTTTTGTTGTGTAGATTGCTCAAAGAGCACATACTGCCAGCTGATAATGTGATGCTAGATTCTAGAGAGGAAGCAAGAAAGATTTTGCAAAACTTGGGGATAGATTACAATTCGAACCACGCTTGTCCTAACGACTGCATTCTTTTCAAAGGGGAAGATATAGACATGGAGAAGTGCCCGAAATGTGATTCTGAGAGATATCGAGTAGATCACCACGGAACAAAAATTCCGCAAAAGGTTTTGCGACATTTTCCTCTACTTCCTCGCATCAAGCATTTCTTCGAATGTAAGTCCATGGCTGCCCTAGCATCATGACATGAGGAGAATAAATCTTCGGATGGTGTGCTACGGATTCCAGCAGATTGCGCAGCCTGAAAACATATAGATAAAACATGGCCGGATTTTGCGAGGGAAGCTCAAAATTTGCGCCTAGGCCTGGATATGGATGGTGTAAATCCATTTGGTCAAAGATCAACATCTTACGCCCGTTGTCATCATCAACTACAACATTCCCCCGTGGTTCACTACGAAGAAGGGGCACCTATGGCTAAGCTTGATTGTGCTGGGGCAGTATAAAGTGAAGAATATGGATGTGTATCTTTGTCCACTATTGGAAGAGCTACAACAATTGTGGATTGGCATAGAAGTGGTGGATATGAGCCGACACACATGTCGACAGAATGCTTTGATCAGAGGCATTCTAATGTGGACCATGCATGACTATCCCGGACTAACAAAATGCTCATATGATTTGCACTTAAACTCAAACACTGTAAATCTTGGTTTTTCTTAAGCTTATCTATTATCATGTGTATACATGCAGACTGAATGCACGTCGGGCGGCCTCATTGAAGAAGCAAATCTACAAGGTCATCAAGTGTATCTTCCAGAGAATCATGTGTTACACGATGGCGTTTTGGGAAGAGAGCCACGGAGGATGTCTGCACAAGCATGGTTAGAGCAGAAGGAGATGCCACCGTCGATGTCTCAACACCGCCTCGTGTTCACCGAGGCTCTTTACCCTCTCCTTCTTTTCCCGCCCTAACACCAGCCACGGCATCGCATCGGCACCACGTTTTGCACGGCTGACGGCCGTTCCTAGCCACTACACACCACTAGCCACTCCTCGAGGAGTCACTCCAGTTGACACTCTTTGCTTCAAGACCCAGACTCCAGTCGAGACACCTGACGTCTGTACCCCCGTCGAGACACCACTAGAGACCCCTTCCAGGACACCTAGGTTCACAAATCACTGGCGAGAGGGCTTGCTTTACTCCGTGGACTTCAGCGCGGCAACATCATCTTGGATGATGAAGGCAAGAAGGTGATCCTACACATGCGCGGTCTTTGCTCTCACGTGTTTAGACACTATATACTAAACACCTAGAGTGAAGTACCAAGTGATTAAAACGACAGAGTCATCAGCATGCTTCATGACGATTTTTCCATTCCAACACGAGATGAACGCTTCAATGAAGACACGATGAAGGTTCGAATGCGCGAATACTGCAAGCACAAGCATTCCGAAGTGCAAAAAGCAATTATGCATGGGTGGAACAGACCAGATTGGTTGGCTAAAGAAGATTGGAAGAATGCGAAGAAAGTAGCACGCAAGAATCCAGACAAGTGAAAGCAACAAAAGGAGGCAGCCAGAGCGGGAGTAGAAGCAGGGAACTCGCATAACTTGGGGAGCGGCGGGTGGGCATCATTTGAGGACGATTTTGTAAGTGTTTTTGCATTGCTCTTTAGGTTTGATAGTTTAGGGTTTAGGGGTTTTTAAATTCTAACATAATGGATTCTTTGTATGTTTTGACGGTGGTCGATGACAAGACGTAACCCCAGACCATACGAGCGCGAGTACGCAGGCAAGAAGGGCTTAAACGCCTTGATGGACATTCTGAATTCTCGCGGCGACATGGTTAGTATTAGGGTTTACTCTTTTCTATTTGTTGTATTGTTTTATAAACGTCGCTATATGTTTATACTTACAGAAAACTGTCTTATTGTTTTTTTTTGCAAAATTCGACAGATACACCGCTTGGACGTGATGAGACGTCTGATTAGATGACGTCACTTTAGCCGTAGCTAGATACCATTAGTTTACTTTTTTCATAGCATATGTATCATGAGATGACATTTATACATCTTTCTAAAAACCATGTATATTTTTTCAATAATGACAATGGTGTTGTAACTATTACATTTGCAAAGTTTAACAATCAAGTGATTTTGCCTATGGTGTGTACAATTGTCATTGATTTACTTTCATCAATTTACTTTTGTCAGTTTTGTATCTTTATTCTGCAAACAATATTATAGATGATAGAGTTAATGGTTATATTGTCTTGTGGGTGACTACTTTGGGTCTATATCTAAGCTAGCCCTTTCTTTCAAAAGTGAATCAATTAATGAAACATTCAATATGGTTGATGGGTGAATGCCCTTCCACGAAATTTTTTTCTCTTGGGCGTCGCTATGACCATCGCTATGTAAGGTTCTGCAGCGTTGCTATAAACGTCGCTATAGGTGGCCTGTAAACGTCCCTATGATCGTCGCTATAGGCGTCGCTATATAGCGACGGCTATAGCGATGCATATTGCGATGATGATAGCGACGCTCACAGCGAAGTTCTTGTATCGGCGCTCTTAGCGATGCTGGGGAGTATAAAAACCCAATGTATTTTCGTCGCTAACAGCGTCACAAGTGCACACAACCTCTTGTAGTGAATACTCAAAGTTGAGATCAAACCAGAGAAGATTACAGACACATCCTATGTTCCCTAGCAATTTATGATTTAGGTGTGAGGGAGTCTTTCAAAATTTTATCCATGACAGTGGGATCAATGTCCTCAGAACCCTTGCTCAACACTACAGGGGTCAAGTTGGGAAGCATGGGGAAGGGCCATAGTGTAAGAGAACAAGTGAGGACCTTATAGATGTAGTGTCGAGCTCTCAGGCATTGGATAAGCACCCTTGCATTAAGCTCGGGGGGTTCACTATGTGTAAAACTACCATATCACATGCGTTCAAGGCATGTTTGTAAAACCCCTTATCTGTGAATTTTGTTAAGAATATAATGTACCCCTTTCTTTTAAAATCTGTAAGTTTTTTTCAAATTTGAAAAAATAATGCCCTTTTGTATATATATTTCTATAAGTTTCAAGAACTTTAAATACCCTTCTGTTGAACTCACGTGATAGGTTACATTTTTATTAGGTGACCTCCCTGGGGCATTAAGAAGGGTCAAATATGAGCGTAGCTACATGCTTGAACGTAGAAAGCGTCAGGTCATCAAGGAGAACGATGTTAAGAAGTGCGCAGTGCGATTAGGAAAGCGTCAGGCCTCTGATTGGGAGGATTCGTAGAAAATTCAAGCAAGGCGTCGATGATTTGAAGCCAAAAACACACTAAAAAAGAACAAAACTCCAGCCATGAAAGATCCACTTTGAAAATGAACCAAGATCAACTCAAAACTCTTGTGTGTGTGAAGATTAGGTGTACCCTCGCTCCCAATTGCACGGATGCAGTGCTCATTCGACCTGTTAAAACCCTAAATTTACGCTTCGATTCTTAGTCGTGATCATTCCTAAATTTTTGGAAAGATCCCATTGGGCTCAAATTTTGTGTTGAACCTCATTTTTCCACTTGGTAAGCACTTTGGACACGTCTTTTACGCCCGCACACAAAACCTGCTATTTTTGGCCGAGATTGCCCCCATTTAACTTTCTAGGCAAAATGAGCGTGCCACTTCGATACACTTGATATTTGTACATTTCTAAGCAAAATAGACATATATTTATGTTAAAAAACATGCCATAGTTCCACGTCTAGGGCCTCATCCGTTTGACAAGGTATGTACACGACTGCAACCGTGGCATCTATTTTCGCATATATTAGACTATGTACATTGTAGCATTTGGTCCCACACATCATAAACATTAAGAGTGAGGTAGATATTCACATTTTCAGATTATGCACATACCAAGACACGACATCCACCCCCTCTAAACCTGCACATCCTCCGGCATGTGGCACGCATATCTTTTTGTAGCAAGTTCAATGTTCATTTTAGTCCACATACATGTTGATTTCAGCATTACTTGCAACAAAATCTAGCGCATCATCCTCTTGTTCTTCATCCACATCCATAAAATTTTCATCAGAGCCTTCATTCTGACTTTCTTGTGAATGAAAGGGATATGTATCACCTCTTGTTTTGAATAACTTGATTCTTTTCCCTGCGATGGGAATCTTCATTTTTGTCCCATCTAATTCATGCAAGGTGCAAGTCGCATTCCCATGTACATGTTGAACCACATAAGGACCAAACCATCTCTTTGAAAGATTTATTTTTGTTGAATACTGGTTGTCAAGACTCAAGACTACTATCATACACCAACACCCAATCACCTTCCTCAATAGCTTTAGGTCTAAGCCTATGCCTCTTATCAAATCTGTCCTTATTATTTAACCTTGCATCTTTCAATCGTGCTATTGCAATATCAATATCTTGGGGCCTTCTTTCTAACTGATGTATGCATAAAGCAAGAAGGCCTTCCCTACTCATTCCATCTTCCCAAGGTAATACATTCCATGTGGGAATTACATCCTCAATTGGCATTATAGGTTTCTGACCATACATCAACTCAAAAGGCATATAATCAGTTATTGATCTATGAGTTGTACAATCAGCCCATAAAGCATAAGGCAATAACCTAGGCGACTCTCCCATTTTACCTTTGCAGGCCTTAGCCAGAGCTTTAGTGATAGGAGGATACCCACACTCTGATTTACCATTTCCCTCAGAATTATATGCAGTAGTGAGAGAAAGTTTAATGCCCAACCTAGAGAAAAACTCCCTTGCTTTGTCAGCATCCAACTCACCCCTGTCCATTGTTATTTTCCCAACGTAGCCATAACGGCTAATTACATCATCCAAGAGGAGCTTACATATCCCTTCTGTGCTTTTTGTTCTTAGAGCACAACCTTCAACTTGGTTGGTTAAATCTTCTCGTGCAAGCACTATGTATCTCATTTGCCATAAGCCTAATGGCATTGTAACAAGATCTACTACCCACTTATAGTGCATGGCCAGTGGGTAAGTAGAGTGCAACCCATCACGATGACGTACATTTGAATACATTTGACAGGTTGCACAGGACTCCACAAAGTGAGATACATCTTTATACATATTTTTCCACCAATACCTCTCTTTGATATTAGTAAAGGTGTCCCATACACCTCTATGTCCAACGTAAAGACTCTCATGAAACTTTTTCATAAGCTCATTTTGAGTGTCCTTATCCTTCACAACTCTCATTGGCCTTTCTCCGTATTCTTTTGAACTCTTGATCAGTCCACCCTTCTTGCCTTGTCAAAGTGCTCAGATAGCGTCCAATGAGCAACCAGTCACCTTGATATAGGTCCTTTGTAAATGACTCAAGTGCATTGGACAGGCAAACATGATCACCCTTGGCATGAGAGATACTATAGAACTGTGTGCCTACATCGTCGGCCTCGACAACCATGTCTTCTTCATTTTCATACCTTGCTCTTGAAAGTATATCCACAACTGGATTATCTTACCCTACAATATGCTTAAATTCTGGATTCAAGGACTTTATGTACGCAATCCATCTCAACATAACAATGTCGGGAGTTGAGCAGCTTGTGATCATTCCAAGAAGGGGTAGACAATCAGTCTCCACTATTACATTTTCTCCTATCAAATACTCTTTGTCACATTTCAAAGCTGTGATTACTCCCCATAACTCTCTTTTTACATGTGAATAATTGCGTTGACAATCACTTAGGACTTTTTCTCCGAGCCTCACTACATATCACTTGCCATCATCATCATCTTGCCCAATCGCCCATCCAATTCCTGTGGGGCTAGTATCCACTGTCACAATTACATATCTTCCACATTCATAATTTGCTTTCCTCGCTCAAAGTTGGAGACATGAGAAGCAACTTCTTTAATTTTCTCATGGCATGGGTATGCATTTCTTCCCATTGAAATTTTTGGTTCTTTCTCAAAAGTTGATACAAAGGCTCTGCTACATGTGCATAATGCGGAATCCAGATAACATAAAACACGTATGCACCCAAGAAACTTTGAACCTCAGTGACATTTAAACATTTCTCTGTCATTCTCTGAATTACATCAATCTTTGCAGGACAAGGCCTTCTACCATATGGCCCGCACATATATATGTCCCACAATAAGAACTTCATTCACACCAAACGCTGACTTTTGGCCAGACAAGGTAAGGTTCACCTCTTCCAACCTCCACAAGATATTATCACGATCATTAATATGGTTTGCCACATACTTGCGGCACCTCCTCAAGCCCAGAGCCACATCTATATCGCTTACATCACATCCTTTGATTGGCAAATCAAGGAAAGGCATTGTAGTTTGCGGTATGAATTCACGTAGGACTTTGTTCATACCATTCATCATATGTGCAACTGAATTAGTTGCCCCCTGAGGTAAGGTGCACATCCTTACTAAACCCAAGGGTGTCCTCATGGTAGTGAGTTCCCTGCTTTTCGTTTCTAGTTGGAACTGATCATACCCTGAGCACAAATCTCCCATAGAATATATTTCCCTTCCTACAAATGCCTTTGCAAACTCATCGACAATTGGCCCTATACCCACATTTCTGATTGTCACCTTATTTATAGGTTGCATATCCTGAATAAAGCGTAAAGAACCATTTCTCTTTGGGACATTGAACCACCTAATTGAATATGGAGCACAAGAAGGCTCCAAAATACCCATCTTGATCTTTTCATTAAGCAACTCAATGAGTTTTGGCAAATGAGCCTTTGGAATAGGAATAGGCCTCAAGTTCCAAGGTACATGAGGGATAGTGAAGATCACCATAGGAGCAACAATGAATGGATCAACACACCCTATCTCATAGGACTCAAATGCAAAATCTTTTCCGTTTTTGGCAAGCATGTCTTCAAAGCATATCTTTTTAGCTTTTGTCAAACTATCCTCGCAACCAACCTTTAACTCCATCAAAGAATCCCGTGTGAACTTGTGTCCATGGTCATGAAGGCTAGGTTGCAAAGCAGCTTGCTCCATCTTATTTGTGCAATCTTTTGGTAGAGGTAATGCCACTAGTTTCACTTTCTTTGAGTCTCCACTCGTACATCAACACCTTGAGCATTTTTGAAATCCTCAATGACCTTGTACATTTCTATTGAGCATACTTTCACGAACTCACTTCCCATACGCAAATTGCAATCCACTAAAGACTCCAAATTTTGCATAGCATCCACAAACAAACACTCATCAAACACACTTGCAATGCATTCATCATCTTTTAGCAAACCATTCATCTTCAAACCTCTTTGTACACTATTTACGTGTTGTCGTTTACCCCGGTTTAAGTCCTCACACTCTGTAAAAGCAATAGATCCATAGTCTGATAATCCTAAAAAACCTATAGAAAATGTTTCCTTTGCATATACATCATGCGATAACTTTTCTCTTCTTGTACCACTGCAATCCCGCTCTACAATGGTACATGGCCAAAACCCCTCATATCCATGTAGTCCATGAAATCTTTGTTTGTCTTTGGCAAGGGTTGCTCTCTAAGACTTTCACGATTCATTTTATGGTCTACACAAACAGTAAGGAACTGTACTGCATGCTTCCCATCCCTGTTCCTAATCCTTGCATAAGCTGACCCATCACCCATCACCTTGGTTTCCATGTGAGTAGCAGTGATGTATGGCCACCCAGGTATAAGAGGGTATGTAGGCATCTCCTGTACAAAGAAATTTTGGTCATCTTTCACATCCCTTAGAGTCACCTTAACATTTGGACAAGCTCCTTACAGCTCCCCTCATGAGTTGTTTGCTGGATGAATCATCCATCCATTATTTAGATCAATTGGCCATTTTCCTTTTTGATTTAGACTCTTTGACGTGAGGTTAATCTCTGACCCATGATCTATGAACGCAATGTATGGCTCTTCTAAGTCTCCCACTTTTACCAAGATTTCAGTAGTTGCTCTTGCCCAGTGAATCTTCAAGTAGTAACTCTTGTGAGTAGTCTCAACTTCATCTTCATCATCCAAGAAGCGAACGTGTTTTACTCCTCACCTAGACTTGTAGCATCCAAAAATAGTTTCATCACCTTCTTTGCCATAGACCTGTACTCCGCCTGCATTTAAAGTCTCTCCTTCAGTACCCTGTACATGGATAGATGCAATAAGAGAGTGTCGCTTCCTCTTTATGATATCAATTATTTCTTGATGGAATTCCCACTTTGCCATACCATGGACCTCACCCAAGGTAAATTCCAACTTACTGTTTAGAATCCTCTCTTTCAAAACCTTTTTGAGATCCGTTGCTACCTCTATATCAAATTGGATTTTGTAGGCTGGACCCTTTGCTTTGGATTTTGTTGCATCCTTCTTCTTCTCTTTAGAGGCTTCTTGCATAGGCACTTCAGGGACATGCATCTGTTGTGGAAACAATGATCTAGGAGGCACTGTGTCATTTCTGCCTCCATTCCTCGTCAAACGTTTTGAAGGCCCTTCATCCCCATTCTCATGCCTACGTTTCTCTTCAACAATGGCCTCATTTGCTTGACATTTGGCAATGTATGCATGTGCTGACAAAGAGTCCATAGGGTCATTCCAACATGTTTCAAGCCGAATGCAATCTCCATCTTCATGTAAAACTTATGTAGTCATTCTACCCTTCATAGCAGACTCTATAGCGCATAGCCATAGCTCTCTAATACCATTAAATTCCTCTTCTCCAACTTTTACTAATCCTTTTTTCTTAATAGGATCCACCTTCAACCCATAGGCGGCTGCCTCAACCATTGAGATGGCATGGCTAGTAGCCATGTCCTCAACTAGTTTCTTCATCCCGCCTTTCCTAAAGTTTTTCCCCAAGAGCTTACCTGTTTCACTTAAGTGATTTTTCCATATTTAAAGAAAACAAGCTCCTTTGTCAAAGCATCTTTAAAACTTTCACAATCCCTCCTTCCATGGTCAGTACTATCACACAATATGCATCTATTTACAAAGCCTTCTCTGTTTTGAGGTCTTTGCCCTGTAGATTGTCCTGATGGTTGTCCCTTTTCTTCTAGCCTTGTAAGCTTTAGCTTTAGCTCTTGCATTCCCTTGACAATATCATCTAGAATGGACTTTTCACTCTTTGGAACCACAATAACAGGCTTTATGGGACTCTCATGAACACTTGGGACTTGAGTAGGGTTGACTATCATATTCTTGTCTCTTCCTCATTGTCGCTTAGTTAGCAGCAAAATGGCATCTTCAAATTCATTCCAGTTAGTCTTTAAGCCTTGTTCCGCATCCTTATCCTCAAGTAGTAGCTCTAACTTCTCTTGAATCTCTTTACATGCGGCCTGCAAAAAGAGCTCTATCTTCTCTGAGTTTAGGGTAGCCTTTTCAGTCCTTGAAATTTGATCATAACGGCGTTCAAATTTCCTTCGCAGTTCGGTAGGCGAGAGCCCCTCTTTTGGCCGAACTACCCACTCTAAAAATTCTTTGTTACCCTTTTGGAGTCCTCCATGAAATACTCTTCCTTCAAGGCTAATTTGAATGCTTCCCAAGTTGCCCCATGCTCATTACTAATTCCCCTTACATGCTCTCTGATCTCGTGAACCACAACAAGTTCAAAACTTTACACCATCTCTGCTTCGGGTACTCAATGAAGCTCCATCTCCTTTACATATCCACAAAGATACTTTGTTACATCTTTACTTTTAAATTGGTCCATTTTCTTCACCATAGATTAAAGCACTTTGGTTGAGGAAAGCTCCCTCCTTCTTGCAGCTTGCTGCTACTGCATAAACACTGCAAAAGCTTGAAACATTTGCATAGTGACCGGATCAAACCGAACCCCCTATTGCTCTTGTTGCTCCATATCTTTAAACCTTCCTTTTGAGACCTCCAATAAAACTTTTGAACCCTCACCCTAGCCTACTTCGCATCGGGTTCACCAAAATGTGACAAGAAGTGCGCACTGCGACTAGGAAAGCGTCGGGCCTCTAACTGTGAGGATTCCTAGCAAATTCAAGCAAGGCGTAGATGATTTGAAGCAAAAATTACACTAAAAAAGAAAAAAAACTCCAACCACGAAAGTTACACTTTGAAAATGAACCAAGATCAACTCAAAACTCTTGTGTGTGTGAAGATTAGGTGTAGCCTCACTCCCAATGGCACAGATGCAGTGCTCATTCGACCTGTTAAAAACCCTAAATTTACGCTTCTATTCTTCGTCGTGACCATTTCATGGAAGCTTCACTACCTCATTGGAGAAGCCCAAGAAGTTATTTGATGAGGGGAACCCTAATTGGAGGCCTTACAGCCTCAACCATGTAGTGGAAGCAGCAAGGGGCTACACTAGCACCCTGTAAAGGAATGGCTGTATCTACTTGATCATGTGCCCAAATGAGCTCATTCTTGGCTCTAAAACTTCCCACACAACTTGAGCAACGACTGCACCATCGTTGATGTGGAATTTTGAACTATTTTTAAGCTATTTTTGATCATTTTAAGGCCATTTTTAGCCCAAAAATGTCTTTTCTGTCCGTAAAAAGCCCAAACGAGCTGGGAAAAAATCCAATTGGGCTCAAATTTCATGTTGAACCTCGTTTTTCCAGTTGGTAAGCACTTTGGACACGTCTTTTATGCCCGCGCACAAAACCTGCTATTTTTGGTTGAGCTTGTCTGCATTGAACTTTCTATGCAAAATGAGCGTGCCACTTCGATACACTTAACATTTATACATTTCTAAAGCAAAATAGGCATATATTTATGTTAAAAAACATACCATAGTGCCACGTCTTGGACCTCGTCCGTCCGACAAGGTATGTACACGACTGCAATTTTCACATATATCACACTATGTACATTGTAGCATTTTGTCCCACACATCATACACATTAAGAGTGAGGTAGATATTCTTATTTTCACATTATGCATGTGCCCAGGTATGACAATGATGTGCAAAACCCCTAGCTTCTCTCTCTCTCTCTCTCTCTCTCTCTCTCTCTCTCTCTCTCTCTAGTGGGGGTGTATGTCTACATGATTATGATGAGAGCTCTATACATATCTCTCTTTTTTCCTCAACGTAGCAAGCATCGTGCTTGCAATTTGTAAAAATGACATATGACATCCATTGTATGCATTGCTTAAGCAAGAAAGTGAGCTACCTAGTTTTAGTGTTCCTTATGCAATGACCCACCGTTGTTTATACAATGCTCAAGTTTTTTCCAAATTGCAAATTGAACATGCACCACTTATGCAACAATTTCAACATGTAAGCGACCCTTGCCTTTTTGAAGCTTATCGCTAGCCCTTCTAGCATCTTAATGTGAAGGTGAGCTGATCATGAGTTAGTTTAACCATAATGCTTTCCTAAGACACCCACAAGGAATTTTTCATTCGACACTTGATCGACTTGAATAAAGTTTGCAATTTAAAGTATTCTTGAAGAGCTTGAACGAGTTCTTCACTAATATTGCTATGTGAGAAAAACATTAGTCTTGTTTACCTGCGAGTTTCCCATGTAAGAAAAAATACGTGTACCTTGAACAATTATCTAAAAAGGTTTGTGCCTAGTTGGTGTGTTACGTACAACACATAAATTGGAATGCCGGACAAGTGGTTGTTAGAGTACACTCTTTGCCTCCTATCATGTATTTGCAATACTTATGTTTTCGATAATGCTTATGTGCTGGGGAAATATGGTTGCAAGGAGTTTTTTTTAGGCACATTTGGTTGGCAATATGAAGCTAACACTGATCCCACTAATCTTTTTGTTGAACTTGTTAATGAAAACACTGATCCCACTAATCTTTTTGTTGAACTTGTTAATGAAAACATCATTTTGCAACATGCTACAGAGACAATGGTTTATTATTACATGAAAATTTATTTTGGTTGTTGTCAAAGAATATGGGTCGACCAACTTGTATTTACAAATAATGAATGTAGAGAGAGCTATTCCTAACGGTTGAACGCAACTTATGTACATTTGCTTAACAAGGGGATGAATTAAATGCTCTAAGAATCAGAAATGAATTCCAATGAGCTAATGATTGAGGGCATATGCTGGTTTGTATAGTCTGTTCCCCTAATTGACAGACCGAAATGATTTCATGAGAGCATAATATCGAAGCTGAGTTGTAGAGAGTATGTTTACCCTAATTGACAATAATGTGCCCTAATATTGTATCCTACACTCGACAGTAATGTGTGCAAAGGAATGATGTAAGTGTTGATCGATTAGCGACCTCGAATTGGGCAGCTCAAAATGAGTCCGTGAATGAAGGAAGCGATCACCTATATGTTGTCATCGATCAGCTGGAGGAAGCTGCATCGCTTAGAGCTGCATCTCTGCATCGGTTAGAGCGGTACTAGGCGCGCGAGAACGCCCGTGAAGAGAGCGTTGGTGTAGGTAGTAGGTTCGAGCTGTTCCGAATTGGAGCGTAGGTCACGGAAGGCGTCGTGCTGATCGGGGCCTCCAACGATGGCACCCACCGCCTCGTTGGGGTTGGTAGCATTGCGAGCGTACCATAGATGAAAGCCCTCAGCACAGGCCACCGTCTGCTCCACTTCCTCTGTCAGTTTGTACGCTGTCGGAATGGACGCTCCCCGATGGTGTACCTGTGCCGGCCACGTACCCTTCCCGAACCCCACCATGTAGGACATGGTCAGCGGATTCTTCCCTAGGATGTAGTCCACCTGCATATAATTACGTGTTCAGTCAACGTCGGACCAGAATATCACTACCTGATGGCAGTCAATATAGTTACGTACCTGGCTCTGAGCGAGATTCATGATCGCCTGCGGCGTGTAGCGCGTGCCGTCACAGCTGATTGAGCTCTTCCCTGCTTGCACCAGATAGTCTGCATACATAGCCGCCAGAAAGGCCGCACCTCCAGCATACTGCGTGTTTGCTCCGGTCCTTACGTATAGCAAGCCCCCTAAATATTGCAGGTAACTCAAAATTAGTCATGATTGTCCAATTATCTTATCGATGTTGGTCATGATATTTTATAGGTCATGACGTGCAGCGTTTGCAAACCTGGAGTCCTACGAACTTGCGTAAGGTTGTTTCCCGCGAGATTTGCGCACATGAAATAGTCGGACCTTGCCTTCACAACCTTCAGCGTTTTGTCCCCTCCAAAGAACCTCTGCAAAACATTTATACGACCAGTCGACCACGTCACTCACTATTAGAGCAGGGCACGCAGACTTTACTATTAGAGCTGCAGCTAGCCACGTAGTAATATCCTTACACTGACTAAGAGGACCGCTGCGCCAGCATTCTTGTTATCCCAATTGAACTCAGCAGCGCTGGTGGTGCTGTGTAGAGCTTTGCGGACATACCGTAAATAGGAGTTAAGGCCGCTAGCCTTGAAAATCCAGGCTGCAGCCCATAGAAGATCGTCCTGCGTTATTAAACAAGAGTTAAAGAGTTCACAGATTGGTATTTGAGTGTCTCACAACTAATTAATTACACGACATCAAGTGAAAGAAAGAGTGTTGATATATTGGCCGGTACTTACTTTATAGCCTGAGTAAGTGCAGTAGAAGGGGCATTGGCCCGTATGAGAGGCTCGGTATCTGTCGGCAAAGCGAAAAACCATGAATGATCTTTTCAGCAGACGTTGAGAATAGGCAGCATCCACGCCTTTAAAGACCAGAGAAGCGGCAGCAAGGGCGGCGGCAGTCTCAGCTGCAACCTCTGTTCCAGGATTTGAAGCGTTGATTTGCACTGCTGTTCGCGGTGTTCTCATGCTCTCCGGGCGTTGCCAGCACTGATGATCGGCCTCGGCTTCTCCAACCTGTAATTTTAGATCGGCATGGATGAGGCAGCAATCCAATTACGAAAATATGTGAATCAGAGACAAATGACGACGTCGTATTTATATACCTGCACCCAGAGGCGCTTTCGCACTGCACTGGTCTTGAGGAGATAGTCCGTTCCCCATCGGATTGCTCCCCGCACCCTAAAAAGCTCACCGGCTGACTCGAAGCCTGCGGGGCTCTCTAGTACTCCCCAAGCCAGCACAGTGACTGTGAAAGCCATGGGAAAGCCGAACTTGACGTTATCCCCCGCATCGTAGTAGCCACCCGTTAAGTCTACCTGTCCAAATGGCAGGGTATTTTATTGTGTGTGTGTGAGACAGAGAGAGAGAGAGGCCAACGGCCATCATATACGTACATTTGCATCGCTGCCGTCGAGAAGACCGGAGTTCCCCCTCCACGTGACCCTTTGATTGGCTGGGAGCTTTCCCGAGCGCTGCACTTCCAGAAAGAGAAGCGACTTGGAAAGCGCGTCGCTATAGTTGAAGGCAAGAGAGGTGGATGGTGGGGTTGCGGCAGTTGCCTGCGAGTAGGGCAGCATGAAAGTGGCCATTAACTCAAGACCAGAAAGTAGCGCGCACAGGATCCAGATATTTTGAAGCCGCATCGACCGGCCGTATTGTGGACTAGCGCTGAAGCGCCAGGAGGGGAGCACGGCCATTCTATTAAAAGCTGGAGTAACTAGGAGGGCGTGTTTGGCTGGCTGGTGCAGCTTATAATAGCCTTGGTTCCGCAATGGCTGAGGTTTAAGCTGGCTGTGTACGTGTGCTTTGCACGAGGCAGAGCACCCCTTTTTATAGATGGCAGATGGATGGGAATATGGTGTTGGGTGCTCCTGTAATTATACGTGTCAAGCGGATCAAATGATGAGGATGATCAACCGTCTCTGCCCGGGAGGAGCAGCAGCAGGTGCATCCGGCAGCTAGTAGCTGGATCGAGCAGCTGCAGATTGGATGTATGGAAGATGTTCCATGTCTAAACGTGACTCAAAAAGCCTCATAAACGTCGTCATCAAGCGTCACGAAAACGCAACTTTATTAGTGATAAGAGAGAGAGAGCGAGTGGATGACGTAGGGTTGCATGCTTATATTAATAGAAACAGAACGACTTTGCAGCTTGAACAGTCATGAGTCCCGCAAGCGCTGCAGCTGGAACGCCACAAAAATCCAAGCAGAAGCTGGGCGCCATTTTTTCTCCAAAGCGAGCCTTGATCGCTGCCGCACTTTATCTGCGCCCTGGACGTATGTCAGCTCATGTGACAAATTCAACTGGCCAGCTGCAGGTGATAACGCAAGAATTTGGCACTCCTAATCAGACATTAAACCCTCTTTAGCAATTCAGCGTATTAAAATATTTCTTAATCCTCAAAACAGCCTGGACGTAATTAGCTCATGTGAAAATTTAACAGTCAAGCGGTCGACGTCGGACGCAAGAATTTGGCACACCTAATTAGACACCTAAACCCTCTTTAGCAATTGAGCCTATTAAAATATTTCCGTTAAGTCCTCTAATCTGCAGCGTACGTACATCGAGAACACACGCTGAGGCTCGGGCAATGCGTTCCATTCGCATAACCTAGCAGCCTCCCCGTCTCTATCTTATCATGAGGTCAGCTTGACCCTGATTCCCCTCAAATCTTTAGCCTTTCTTGTTGACCCTACTGGTCTGTCTTCGTTACACGTATAACTGAATAATTGGTCAACAATCCCTTATAGCCTTGTTCTAATCGTTAATAGCTTTTCTCAAAAGTTATAACCACAATCTTAGCAGTTTTTGCGGCTAGCATGCCATACATTGAACCAGGCATTATATGCACGTGTATTATATGCACTCCATCTACACATGCTTGCTTGGACTAAGTAGGTTTAGAGAGTTTCTTTTTTTTAATTTACAGGATAAGCGCTTTTGAATTAAGAAGAGAGCCAAATAATTACATCGGATTACCCAAGGAAGGGGTAAAAAGACACTTACATGGGGATAAAGACCCGAAGGGTCGGCATACCGAAGGATACAAGTTCAAAATATGATTACAGGTTGTCAATTTCTGCTTGTAGTTTAGCAACAAATGCTTGGCCTTCTTCAAATTTTATGGCCAACTCATGGATTTCATTGGACATTTCCCGTGAGTCTTGTCTATACTGTCGTTGTCAATACTGGTCTTTTGAATGTTAGAGTCCAGCATGTTGAAGAGCTTTGTAGCCTCTCTAATCATTGCAACCTTTTTCCTGTAAATCCTGACCTTGTCAAGTTGGAGAGAGGCATCCTGCACATGATAGCAAGAGAAGAGTACTTTCAGACTAGGAGTTTGGTAGGCACTCACAAACAAGGAGGAGTTCCTAAACATCCAGATAACCCACAGGAATTATGCCCTACTTTAGACCACAACTCAGTAAGTAGTCTAACTAAATCTCCATGAAGTAGCTGTTTCCAATCAGTAGCAAATCCCAAAGTTATGAACAACGGTTTCACAATGGGGGTGTTGGTTGGACAATTCAAGAAAATGTGGGGAATTTCTTCAAGAGATTGTTTGCATCTTGGGTGCAGCCCATCACTCTGACCAGATTTCCTGCTCTTTTCCCCATACCAAATGGCTTTGTGTAGGATCAGCAACAACAACAGCGAGTGTTTCGGTTGGATATTCTTGTGTCAGATTGCTTGAACTTTGAAGCTCCACTGTTTCCTGTCTAAGGACACCTTCCATCTTTCGCTGAGGGTAGTGTGGAGAGCACTACAAGAGGTACTTCACATTAGCGACGCTCACAGTGCGGTGCTCAAAAGTGAAAATCCACAGCATCGCTATGAGCGACGCTATGGGTGTCGCTATTTTCTTTGTTACATAGGGACGCTGATAGTGACGCGGACGGGGGTAAAAAATAAATCGAGAGCGCCAAAAACTCGGACCTCATATCTGAGCTTCGACACTCAAGCGAAAGAGGTAAACCCGCGCTCTCCCTCTCTCTCTCTTTCTTCCCCCCCCACACACACACATACACGAGGTGAGGAAAGAGAGCCAGGTATACTCCTTCCCTCTCCTCTCTCTCATGTTCCCTTCCTCTCTTTGTGTCTCTCTCCTCTCTCTCTCTCTCTCTCTCTCTCTCTCTCTCTCTCTCACACACACACATATTGTATCTTAGAGAGAGAGAGAGAGAGAGAGAGAGAGAGAGAGAGAGTGTACACATATGCATAAACAAAAAGCACATACACACACACACATGCATAAACAAAGAATGCATACACACACACATTGAGAGAGGAAAAGAGAGAGAGAGAGAGAGAGAGAGAGATAAAGTAAAGAGAGAGAGAGAGATAAAGGAAAGAGAGAGAGAGAGAGAGAGAGAGAGAGAAAGAAAAAACAAAGAGAAAGAGAGGGGGAGAAGACGGAAAGAGAGAGGTAAGGGGAGAAAACAAAGAGAGAGAGATAGAGAGAGAGAGGTAGATTAAAAAAGTAGAGAAAATATGAAATGAAATGTTATATTAAGATTTAGGGTTAGGTTAGATTTAAAATTATATTTAATTAAAATTAGGTTAGATTAAGATCTAAAATTAAGTTAAATTACATTTAACTTATATTTAAAATTTATATTAAATTTAAAATTATGTTAAGATTTTAAATTAGGTTAGATTACATTTAGGTTTAGGTTAGATTTATGTTTATGTTGAGTTTAAGATTATGTTAGATTTAAAATTAAGACAAGATTTACTATTAGCTAGGTTAGATTCAAGTTAGAAGATTGAATTAAATTTAAGTTTATGTTGAGTTTAAGATTAGATTAAATTTAGATTTAAGATTACATTAGATTTAGATTTAAGTTAGATTACATTTAGGTTTAGGTTAGATTTAAGATTTGATTACATTTAGGTTTATGTTGAGTTTAAGATAGATTAGATTAGATCTAGATTTATGCTAGATTTAAGATTAGATTAGATATAGGTTAGATTTTAGGGCTTGTCAATGAAGGCTTTGCCCAAAGAGCAAACACTAGTTACACAACAATATGTATATTCCCATTCCCATCAGAATCTAACACCTATTAACTCACCCACTAACCATGTTCAATTAGCTCAGAATCACCATATGTTCAATTAGGTTAGATTTTGGATTTGCTTTTTATATTAAAGTCTACCTTCGGGATTACGAAAAAAAATTAGAGTTAGGCGAATGGTGATCCCTCTCTTCCTCTCTATGGATGCGATCTTAAGTTGGAAAGCTTTCAACCGCATGATACTCAGATTGCAGGCCAACATGTAATGTGCGAAGTAATCCATCGAACAAGGATCTGCTGTGAAGAGATGTTAAGATGCTATGAATTGCTACAACTAGAGAAGAGGCAAAGGGGTTTTATCCACTACATGCACTATCATGTAGATGTGGGTGCACAGATTTCTCGTACCCACAAATATAGGCATTGACCAATAAAGACGAGATTATAACGCGATGGTTTTGAGCTCGGTGCACCTCTAGACCGAGGTGTGCGGGGATCAGACATGACTAGAGAATGTGAGGTAGTTTACAGTGTGAACAGAGAGAGAGAGAGAGAGAGAGAGAGAGAGAGAGAGAGAGAGAGAGAGAAGACGGACGATGCCAATAGAAGATTAAATTTATGTCCAGATTATAAGGTATTTACATTCATTGTGAGTAGTGACGAGGATGTGGGGCCGTCCAACCGAAACACTTATCTCTCAACACGGATCTTATGTCATTGTAATCAATGCAAGCATGTTGTGCGACGGACAAGACGCGTTTCTTTGCAGCATGTTAGTGAATTTGGCGAGTTTGATCCATCTATTATAGATCGAGTTGTGCCAATTACAACTCGTCGGACATTGACGCTGGCCAACAGGCAGCAATCTTGCAACCCAATAGACATGTTCGCAGGCGCTTTGGTCAAGCAGCATACGTGAGGCCACAAGATGTAGCCTCTGACAGCTCGCAGGATGATCATGCAGACCACATTCCCAACGAGGCAATGTTTGAGCCCGAGATCGATGAAATGATTGAGACGATCATGGATTCAGAAAGTCTTATCTATGATGATATGAAAAGTGAAGCCGATACGCCATTGTATGATGAAGCACGTTTGTCTAGATTGAAGACCCTCCTAATTCTTCTCAACATACAAGCAAAGTTTGGATGGAGTGACACTAGCATCACAAAGCTTTTCAGGTGATCTATTACAATATATTTACTTCAATAAAAAACTCTAGATGTATAATGATATGATAGATTACTTACACAAGTGTACCATATTTTTTTCGCTGTGTAGGTTGCTTAAAGAGCACATACTACCCCAGCTGATAATGTGGTGCCAGATTCCAGAGAAGAAGCAAGAAAAATCTTGCAAAACTTGGGGATGGATTACAATTCAATTCACGCTTGTCCTAACGACTGCATTCTTTTCAGAGAGGAATACATGGACATGGAGAAGTGTCTGAAATGTGATTCCGAGAGATATCGAGTAGATCTCCATAGAACAAAAATTCCATAAAAAGTTTTGTGACATTCTCCTTTGCTTCCTCGCATCAAGCATTTCTTTGAATGTAAGTCCATGGCTGTCCTAGCATCATGGCACGAGGAGAATAGATCTTCGGATGGTGTGTTATGGATTCTTGTAGATTGCGCATCCTGGAAACATATAGACGATACATGGCCGGATTTTGCCAGGGAAGCTCAAAATTTGCGCATAGGCCTGGCTATGGATGGTGTAAATCCATTTGGTCAAAGATCAACATCTTACAGTGTATGTCCCGTTGTCATCGTCAACTACAACATTCCCCCGTGGTTGACTACCAAGAAGGGGCACCTGTGTCTAAGCTTGATTGTGCCGAGGTGGTATAAAGTGAAGAATATGGATGTGTATCTTCATCCACTATTGGAAGAGCTACAACAATTGTGGATTGGCATAGTAGTGGTGGATATGAGCCGTCACACAGGTTGATGGAATGCTTTAATCAGAGGCATTCTAATGTGGACCATGCATGACTATCCCGGACTAGAAGAATTCTCAGGTGATTTACACTCAAACTCAAACACTGTAAATCTTGTTTTTTATTAAGCTTATCTATTGTCATGTGTATACATGCGGGGCTTCAAACAAGCGGATAAAGAGCATGTGTCACATGTGGACCTAGACTTAATGCACGTCAAGTGCCCTCATTGAAGAAGCAAATCTACGAAGGTCATGAAACGTATCTTCAAGAGAATCATGAGTTATGCGACGGCTTTTTTGGCAAGAGAGCCACCGAGGATGTTTGCACAAGCATGGTTAGAGTAGAAGGAGATGTGTGATGACGGTTTGCCCCCAGGGATGAAGAGACTTTCTCTATGGTACGAGTTACCATATTGGGCCAGACTCATGATCAATCACTTGCTTGATCCAATGCACATATTCAAGAATGTGGGTAATCTGTTGCGGGACCATCTGAACGGCAAGAAAGATACTTTGGGATCCAGGGTTCACCTAGAAATGTGGATCATATGGAGCAATATTGGTCGCAGACAGCATCTGATGAATCAATAAAACTTCCTAAAATGCCATGGATTTTGACAGGAGCCCAAGAACGCAAAGTAAAAGAGACCATTCGATCTGTGCGGACTCCCACTGTAACATTTAATGGCCTAAAAACTTGTGTGTAGCGGAAATTAGCATGAACATAGTGGGCCTTTCATTAGAATAGATTCCTAATGAGAATTACAAGAGTGCTTGGGTGGAGAGAGCAACAAAAAGAATAACACCTAGTTAGATAGCATGAAAAATACTTTCAAAAGAGAGAGAAATTAAGCTATTGAAAATAGTTAAGGACCGGATTTACATGGAGCCGGTCCCCCCTCCAAAAGTCTTTGTATTATGGTTTCTCCCATCAAGAGAGACATTGTACAATACAATTCTTTGTGTTCCTTAAAGACTATCTAGTGCAATGAAGATGAAAGCTTCGTGCACTAAGCAAAACACTTATCAAACACAACATCAATTTTCCCCGGTCTCAGACCCAAGACCTCACACACCTTCGAAGATGGTGAGAGCTAGCAGGGTATGAGAGTAGATTGAGAGGAAGGAGTATTCTTACGAGAAAGATGTACATCTCCTCACATAATCACTCATATAAGCATAGCTTAGCTTAGTAATTATCATGGTAGAGGAGATGAGCATGCATTGAAGCTTGGCTCTTGGTTGGATTTGCATCACAAAGCCAAGAGTTGTTGGTGTAGGCCTCCCTTCTCACAAGCTTGGAGTAGGTGGTAAGCTTTCCATTAAAGCTTGAGAAAGAGAGAGTGTCTTCTTTGCTTCACACATGAGGTTGTGTGAGTGTGTGTGTGATAATGCCTTGCAAAAATCAGCCCCCTCTCTCTCTTGGGTGACCCCTCTTGCTATTTGCTCTTGCTACCCTCTCATTGGACCTCCCTAGGGCTAGCCAATGACAATTAAGCAGCATAAGTGATAGCCTTCGGACATGTGTCCCCCTTTCCCCATTTGTGAGAGCTTTAGGTAATTTAATAATTCAACTAAACTCTCATTAGACCCCTTTTCCTCCTGGACAATAGGAATCAGGCAAGCCATTGGGCTGTTGAATGCTCATTGGACCCCTTGGGAGACTGTCCAATAGTCTCCTAGAGGACTCCATTCTCATTGGTTCTTTTATTAAGTGTTTTTAAATTAATTAAACTAGATTTACTCTAGCCTAATTCTCATTGGTCCACCTCCAAGGCCATCCAATAGGAATTGGGTACACCTTGTGGGCATCTGGCCTAGGGAGCTGACATGTGTCCCTCATTCCCTTTGTGTAAAGGGAGCTTCTGTGTGTGTGTGGCTTTCTCTCTCATCCCCTACAAGCAAGGCTTGTGCCCTCCTAAGTAGGGATTTGTAAATACTTTTTTGACACACACAAAGCATCCAATTCCCCCATGGTTGACCTTTGGACACAACCTTTGAATTTTGGAACCTTAGCATTTTGGAAGTCTTAATGGGCTGAACCTTAGGGTCTTTTTAGCCCATTGTTGCACATGGCTCTTTTGCAGATGGACCCCCCTTTGGATCCCTATTTTCTCTCCTTTGGATCCCTACTCTGGCCGGTCTGCTAGCTTAACCAATATTCTAGCTTTTTCTCCCCTGGCACTTCCCCATATTAAATGATCAGTTTAACATGAGAAAATCATTTAGGAGAATTAGATATTGATTATTATGACATTACCTCTCTCTTGAAATCATAGTCGTCCTCGACTATGGTACGTGTAGAGAAGATAAAGCATATTCATGAGTCCTTTTCTTAGCAGGTAGAGGATCCCTATGTTACCCTACGACATCATTCCACAATGGATGACTAGTCCATTTGGTGCTTGAGAGCTTGAGGCTGCCGCAAGCATGTCTGCACATTAGTCCTATCAATCTTCCATAGTAGAGTGACAAGCTCTACTTGGTGTTTGGGAAACGTCGTCTCCGCAAACTTGATCTAAGCATGCATACTACTTCATTTTTGTGCACAATAAAGAAAAAGAGAGCCTTATAAGACAAAAACTTTGTTCATTTTTAACATTTTGTACATTTTCTTACTCTTGGGAAGCATTGTAAGCATTGACAAGGTTTAGGTTATCCTTTAATTGTATGCGTTGCATCCATCTAGCATCTTCAAAAGGGTAATTCTTAAACTTATTAAGATATCGTTGGATAGTCTTACCGCCTCTTAGTACCTTGTCTTGGTCCTCGATCTCCGGTGGGTCTTCAGTAGTTGGTTCTTGAGGTGGCTCTCCTTTGTAAGGCTTTAATAGGCTCACATGGAAAGCATTGTGTATGAGCCAATGATTGGGCAACTTGAGTTGATAGGCCATCTCATTGATTGGCCTAAGAATCTAGAAGGGACCATAGTACCTTTTTGCTAGTTTAGCATAGTACTTTTGGTGTTCCATAGGATTCTTTCCCGTCGTGTGCCTTAATCGAGCCTTGGGAATTTTGAATAAGACCCAATCATTTTCTTTAAAGACTTGGGCTCTTCTGTGCTTGTCAGCAGCAGCCTTTTGCCTTTGTTGTGAGATAGAGATAGCATCCTTAATCTTTTGAAAAGATTCTTGTAGGTCTCGGCTATACTCATCTGCAGCAAAGATCTTCCCATGTACCTTAAGTAGCAAGGGACTTTTTTATCTTCCCTCAATTACCTCGAAAGGTGCTTTTCCCGTGGAAGTATGTACAGTGTTATTGTAAGCATACTCCACTAAGGGTAAGTACTTCTCCCATTGGGATCTTTGATCTACTTCCGTTACATAGGCATTTAGTAGATCGAGAATTGTTAGGTTAGCTATTTCACTTTGGCCATCCGTTTGTGGATGATAGGCCGAAGAGAAGTTTAGCCTTGTCCCTAAATTCTCAAAGAGACCCTTCCAAAAATTACTGGTCATTCTAGGATCTCTATCTGACACTATGGACATTAGCAAGCCATGGTACGTAAAAATTTGTGAAATGAAGAGGGTTGCCATTCGATGGGCTTTGATAGTCTTTTTGACAGGTATAAAATGAGCTTATTTATTGAAGCTGTCTACTATCGTCCATATTCCCATATTCACATGGATAGACTTAGGCAATCCAAAGATAAAATCCATGGATATGCTCTCCCATGGTGAATTAGGGATTGGCAAGGGTTCAAGCAATCCAAGTTGCTTCCCTCTATCAAATTTTGTCTTTTGGCATACCACACATTTAGAAACATACTCTTGTATGTTCACTTTCATAGTAGGCCAATAGAATATGTTTCAATTCCCTTTAAGGTAGACTGAATCCCTCTATGCCCCGCATAAGGTGGATCATGAGATTCATACATTACTTTCTCACGTAGTGAGTTAGTAACACATAGTCTATTGCCATAGAGAAGATAACCATCTTGTAAAGTAAATGGTTCTTCTTTCTTCCCTAATGCAAGGTCTGAAATCACATCTCGAAAATCGGGATCAATAGCATACTCATCTATCATTGAAGATAGATCATTGTGAGTTGCTATGGAAACCGCATTCACTCTCGGCCGTCTTGAGAGTGCATCAGCTACTTGATTATGCTTGCCAGTAATGTGAGCAATATGAAAATGAAATTGCGAAAGGAAATTTGCCCACCTCATTTGTTTGTCAGAGAGCTTGGTCTGCGTCATGAAGTACCCAAGACTTTGGTGATCCGTTTGCAGAATGAAACGAGTCCCCAATAAATAGTGCTTCCATGAGTCTAAGGCATGTAGAACTCAAGGATTTCCTTTTCATATATGCCTAGAGCTTGTTCAACAGGGTCGAGCCTTCGACTTTCATAGCCTATGGCGTGCCCTTCTTGGAGAAAAACAGCTCCAAGGCAATCACCACAAGCGTCACATTGGACCTCAAATGGTTTTGAGAGGTCCGGTAGTGTAAGCACAGTTTGAGAGATAAAATTTTCTTTAAGATTTCTGAAAGTATTGTTCTGCTTAGCAGACCATGTATACCTAACACTTTTCTTTGTTAGGTCATGTAATGGTCCCGCAATTTGTGACAACTTTTCTATGAAGCGTCTATACTATGCACACATACCTATAAAGCTTCTTAATTCATGAAGATTCTTTGGTTAAAGCCATCCTTTTATTACCTCTAACTTTGATGGATCCATTTGGATACCATCTTGAGAGATAATGTGACCTAAATACTGAATCTCTTGCAAGAAAAATTCACTTTTCTTTCGATTAACATAAAGTTTATTCTCTCTTAAAACTTGAAATATTACCTGGAGGTGTTTCTTGTGTTCGTCTAATGAATTAGAGTAGATGATAATGTCATCAGAGAACACTCCACTGAAGGTTCGATGAGGCCTGAACAACTTCTCCATCAAGCGGTTGAATGTGGCTGGTCCATTGGTCAAGCCAAAAGGCATGACAATGTATTCATAAAGACCAAATGTGGTGCGAAATGCGGTCTTTACAATGTCTTGATGTAATGGAATTGGCCTATTTAATTTGAGAGTGGCCGAAATTAATGAGAGTACTTTTGAGAAATGACTTTGTGAGCATAGCGGGTGAACATAATTGAAGATAGCAACATAATCATAGCAATTAGTTAACTTGGCATGAACAATAAGTTTGCAACAGAGAGAATTTAGAGAACATGACAACAGTTGAGGACCGGATTTATGTGGAGCCGGTCCCCCCTCCAGTAGGCATTTGTATTATGATTTCTACCATTAAGAGAGACTTGTTACAATACAATCTTTGTGTTCCTTGTGACCCAGGTGATGCTATGAAGATGGAAAGATTCATGCATCACAAGCATAACATAAACTTAAAGAAAGCTTTAACTATCCCAAGCCTCAGTCGCAAGACCTCAAACACCTTCGAAGGTGGAGAGAGCTAGCAGGGAATGAGGGTAGGGAAGAGGAAGAAGAAACATTTCGTAGGAGAAAGAATTAGTTCCTCACTTATCATAACTCTTGTTGCTGGCATACATAATAGCATAGTAATGGAGAATAAGGAGATGGCAAGCTTAAGCATTGAATCATGGCTCTTGGTTGGATTTGCACTCCATATCCAAGAGTGTTGGTGTAGGCTCTCAACCTCTACTTGCTTGGAGAAGGAGAGGGAGCTCTTGCACTTTGCATAGCACACCATGAGAGTGTTTGTGAGTGTGTGTGGGTGAGTATACCCCCTAAGCAACCCCATAGCTTGCTTGGGTCGACCCCCCCTTGTAGCTCATGCTTGAAGCTCATTGGACCCCTCCAGGCCTAGCCAATCACAAGCAGGAGGCATTACAAGCAGCAAGGGTAGCCTTGAGACAAGTGTCCCCCTTTCCCCTTTGAGAGAGAGGGATAGATAAATGCTAAATCAATTAATTAAATCTCTTAAATTATTATTGGACCCCTTGGGTGGCCAACCAATAGGCTTCAGGCACACCATGAGGGCAACATGAGGAGGAACTTGACAAGTGTCCCTTTTGCTTTCTTTGTACCATGCATGCCTTGTGTGAGTGTGTGGGTGTTCTCTCTCATCCCCCCTCATGTAGGGCTCGCCCCCTCCTTGTCGGGATTGAATCTTTGACTTTTTGACACCTCAAGCCCCTCATGCATAGGCCCAGTTCCCACCACAAGCTTGGCTCATAAGCACTTTAAGCTTGGACTGGGTTCTCACCTCAAGTGCAACCCTAGCATCTCAAGCATGTCAAGTACCTCAAGCATCTCAATCATCAAGAAACTCAAGCACCTTAGTCATCAAGCAGGACAAGCACCTCGAGCTGGGTCGGGTTCCTGCGTCTCAAGCTCAGCCCTAACTTACCTAAGGTCAAAGGCCTTTTACACACATTATTGGAGGTCTTCAATGAAGCTAACCCTAAGGTCTTATGCTCCATTTGTTAGCCTTTCTCTTTGATAGACCATCTCTCATTTGGGCCCCTTTACCATTGGCCCCGTGTTGAGATAGATCTATAAGCACATGTCTATATCTCAACACTTGTTCCCGTTTATTCTCCCACATTAAGTGATCAATTTAATATGAGAAAATAATTTGGGTTGGTTAGATATTAGATATTAGATTTTATGACATTACCTCTCTCTTGAAATCATAGTCGTCCTCGACTATGAGCTAGAAGAGATAAAGCCTTAGTCATTAGTCCATTTTACTTAGCGGGTAGAGGATCCCTTTTTACCCTACGACATCTTTCCAAGATGGATGACTAATCCATTTGGTGCTTGGGAGACATAGTTGCCGCAAGCATGTCTGCTCTTTAGTCCATTTCATTCTCCCAAAGTAGAGTGACAAATTCTACTGGGTGTTTGAGAGACGTCGTCATCACAAACATGATTCTAAGCATGCATACTAGTTAAATTTGTGCACAATTAAAAAGAGGACTAGCTAGTCTTATAAGACAAAAACATGAGTCATTTAAAAGAAATTTGTACATTTGCTTACTCTAATGTAGCATTGTAAGCATTGACAAGGTTCATACTATCCTTAAGCTATATTCCTTGCATCCATCTAGCATCTTGAAAAGGATAATTTTTGAACTTAATAAGATACCGTCGGATAATCTTACCATGTTGTAGTACCTTGTCTTCATGCCGAAGAATAGCTTCGGGTTGTAGCACCTCTTCTTGGTCTTCAACTTCAGGAGGGTCTTCAATAATTGGTTCAGTTGGTGGCTCTCCTTTGTAGGGCTTAAGTAGGCTTACATGAAAGGCATTGTGTATGAGCCAATGGTTGGGAAACTTGAGTTGATAAGCCATCTCAATGATGGGCTTCAAGATTTGGAAAGGACAATAGTATCTTTTTACTAGTTTAGCATAATACTTTGCCCGTCGTTTGCCTTAATCGAGCCTTAGGAAACTTGAGTAAGACCCAATCATTTTCTTTGAACATTAAGGCTCTTCTGTGCTTATCAGTAGCAGATTTTTGCCTTTGTTGAGAGATGGATATAGCCTCCTTAATATTTTGAAAAGATTCTTGTAGGTCACGGCTATACTCATCGGCGGCGAAGATCTTCCCATGTACTTTGAGTAGGAAGGGACTTTTAGGTCTTCCCTCCATGATCTCAAAAGGTGCTCTTCCCGTAGAAGTATGTACAGTATTATTGTAGGCATACTCTACAAGAGGTAAGTACTTTTCCCATTGTGAGCGTTGATCTTCTTCGGTAACATAAGTCTTGAGTAGATCGAGTATCGTAAGATTGGCTATCTCACTTTGGCCATCTGTTTGTGGGTGATAGGCTGAAGAGAAATTCAATCTTGTTCCTAGATTTTCAAAGAGACCTTTCCAGAAATTACTGGTCATTCTAGGATCTCTATCTGACACGATGGATATGGGTAATCCATGGTGCTTGAAAATCTGAGATATGAAGAGAGTTGCCATTTGATGTGCCTTAATAGTCTTTTTGACAGGAATAAAATGTGCTTGCTTGCTAAACCTGTCAACTATTGTCCATATTCCTGTATTCCCATGGATAGACTTGGGTAATCCAAAGATGAAATCCATGGATATACTCTCCCATGGTGAATTTGGGATAGGCAATGGATGGAGTAATCCAGGTTGCTTCCCTCTATCATACTTGGTCTTTTGGCATAGTGCACATTTTGCAACATACTCTTGTATGTCCACTTTCACGGTAGGCCAATATAAGTACGTCTCTACTCCTCGGAGAGTAGGTTGAATACCTCTATGCCCCGCATATGGAGGAGCATAGGATTCATACATAACTTTCTCACGAAGGGAATGGGTAACACATAGCCTATTGCCGTGGAGAAGATAACCATCCTGCAAGGTGAATGGTTCCTCTTTCTTACCCAAAGCAAGGGCTGACATTATGTCTCTAAAGTCAAGGTCAGTAGCATACTCATCTATCATAGAGGATAGATCATTGTGAGTAGCTATAGACACCGTATTAACTTTGGGTCATCGTGAAAGTGCATCGGCCACTTGATTGTGCTTACCAGCTATGTGAGCAATATGGAAATTAAATTGTGAAAGAAAATTTGCCCACCTCATTTGTCTGTCGAAAAGCTTGGTTCGCGTCATGAAATACTTGAGACTTTGGTGGTCGGTTCGTAGGATAAATGGAGTCCCCAATAGGTAGTGCTTCCATGTGTACAGGGCATGTAGAACAGCTAAAAGCTCTTTCTCATAAATTCCCAAAGCTCTTTCTCATAAATGCCCAAGACTCGTTCATCAATATTGAGCCTTCGGCTCTCATATGCTATGGCATGCCCTTCTTGAAGCAAAACTGCTCCAAGGCAATCACCACAAGCATCACATTGGACCTCAAATGGCTTTGAGAGATCCGGAAGCACGAGGTCTGGTTGGGAAGTAAGCTTCTCTTTGAGCTTTTCAAAAGCATTTTGCTCCTAAGCAGTCCATACAAACTTAACGTTCTTATTAGTTAAGTCGTGTAGTGGTCCTACTACTTGAGAGAATTTTGCTATGAAGCATCTATAGTATGCGCACATACCAACAAAGCTTCTTAGCTCATGTAGATTTCTTGGGTTAGGCCATGCTTTTATTACCTCTAACTTTGATGGATCCACTTGGATACCATCTTTAGAGATAATATGACCTAGGTATTGAATCTCTTGAAGGAAGAATTCGCTTTTCTTTTGGTTGAGAAAAAGCTTGTTCTCCCTCAATGCTTGAAAAATCACTTGGAGATGTTTCTTATGTTCTTCCAAAGACTTGGAGTAGATGATGATATCATCAAAGAACACTCCAGTGAATTTGCGGTATGGTCTAAAAATTTTCTCCATCAAACGGTTGAACGTAGCTGGTGCATTAGTCAAGCCAAAAGGCATGACTAGATATTCATAAAGACCAAACGTTGTGCGAAACACAGTCTTTAAGATATGTTCATCCACTATCCTTATTTGATGATAGCCACTCTTAAAGTCAATCCTACTGAAGTAGGTCGAGCCTTGTAGCTTATCAAATAGATCTTCTACCCAAGGTACGTGAAATCTGTTTTTGATAGTGATATGGTCTAGTGCTCGATAGTCCACACACATACGGTATGTACCATCTTTCTTTTGTACTAAAAGGACTGGAGAACAAAAGGGAGAGGAACTAGGCCTCACCATCCCTTTGTCTACCAGCTCTTGTACTTGCCTCATGATCTCCTCTTGTTGAGCTTGTGAGACTCGATAAGGAGGCTTGTTAGGTGGTGAGCTTCCAGGAAGGAGCTCAATGCGATGGTCATCATCCCCTCGTTTTGGAGGTAAGTCCATAGGGATATCATCGATGAACACATCTTGGAATCCTTTTAGAAAATTAGACAAGTCTAACTCTTCTTGATTCCTACCATTTACATTTGATGAAACATTAGTATCTTTTACATACTCTTTGACAAAAATCATGTACGCAGAAACTGAGCTCTTCATTGACTTATCAAAAGCAAGAGGATTTACAAGTGGAATAGTGCGACCACGCTCACTAGCATCTATATACATGTTCTTTCCCCTGTAGGTGAAGTAGATTCTCCTTTCAGGGAACTTCATGTTGGAAGCCATGAGATCAAAACATGGTGCCCCTAGGATAACATCCTCATGTTGGAGCGGAGAGATGAAGAAGTCTTCTTTGTCGACATAGCTTTGGACACGAAGCCTCAACTTCCCAATCAAGGGAGTAACGGAGGCTTGTTGTCCCTTGAAAGCTGCATCAGCCACTACTATATCTCCCATCTCAAAAACTTGAATGCCCAACTTGGTGGCCAACTCCATAGATATGAAGTTAAGAGTAGAGACAGGGTCAAACAAGATGAAGGCATCATGCTCTCTTACCTTCCCCCAAGCATAGGAAAGTGATGATCCTTTGCAATGAGCATCCTCTTTTGGAGCTTCGATGGTGGAAGCCCTAGGAGTCTCATTGCGAGTATTCTTCTTGGGGCAAGAACGATAGCCATGTCCTTGCTCCCCACACTAGAAACACTTATGGTCCTTGCGAAAAGCTTCAAGCTCTTCAGGAGAGAGTTTTTTTTTACCTTTGTAAACACCCTTCTCCTTGGACCGATTGTTGTTGTTGCTGGAATTGACTTGGGAATTATTTTGAACATTGGTTTTCCCCTTTGCATCATTTTTGTCTTTGTTTTCCATGGGCTTGACATTACGTCTAGCCCCTTGATAGAAATTGATGCGTGAAGAAACCATGGTGTGATGGATTACTTCGCTAATAGTACCAGGCCGTTGAGAGTTGATGTATTCGGCCATCTCTTCAGGTAATCCCACACAGAATTGTTGCCTTTGCTCGCCAAAGTCTATCTTTTGAAAGACAGTAACCTTGAGATGTAAATCCCAAAACTTTTCTACATATTTTTGGATAGACTCATGGGAGAGGAGCTTCAAGCTGCGCCACTCGGTAAGCACTTTGTCCTTTGCATCGCTTGCAAGGAATTGCTTCATGATGGAAACTCGTAGAGTTTTCCATGTCTTTGGGGCTGCACCATTTCCACAAAGGCTAGCCCACCATTGACGAGCTGATTTTTAGAAGTGCATAGCTACATGGTGTAGCTTAGATGACTCTATGAAGCCCTCATCTCCAAAGGCCGCATCAAATTGCTGGATGAAGGCCAACACTTTGTCGGTAGCACCGAAGGTGCCATCATAAGTGAGAAAAGATATACTCTTTCCTCCCTCCTTGAACTTCTTTAGCTTTTGTGACCTTCGCCATGCAGGAAATGATTTGTGATGTCCTCCCCTCTTGTATTCTCTAGGAGAATAAACATAACTTTCGTCAGAAGAGGAGGAAGGTGAAGAAGAAGGAGAATAGGATGTCCTCTTCCTAGCCCTTTTCTTCCTTTGTTTCCTCTCTTGCCTTTCAGAGTGATGAGGAGAAGGACTATGTGTTGATCTTTTCCTCTTGGGAGGAGTGGGCGATCGTCTAGACTGCCGTCTTCGTGGAGCCACATCTTCAGAGGAACTTAAACTTTCATTGCTTTCTTGCTCTTTGGATTCCTCCTCTAGAATGGGAGAGAGTCTTCTTTTGGGGGTCTCTTCAAGAGGCCTCCTAAGCTCTCTCTCGTCTTGGAGAGGAAGGGAAATTCCATAAGCACGAAGTTGTTGAGTAACTTCGGCTTGCAAAGCAGGGTTGTCCATAGCTTGCTGCAACCTAGTGACGAGATAATTCACAAACATGGGAGCATCATCATTAGCACCTTCATGTGCAAAATCAAAGCTATCAATGTTCATTCTACTCTCTTGATTATTGTCAGCCATGTTAACAAAATTTATGTATGTACTTAGTGTATGCTTTGGCAATTCAAAGCCTTAGTTGCCACTCCTCTTAGCCTTTGAAAATCGGCTCTTAAGTATCTACAACCACGGCTCGAAGTGGTTAATTATAGAGAGTAGAGGAGTAGGTCTAACATAGCAGAGTTGCCAAGGGCTAGCTCTTTTCGGACTTCTTATGGCTCAATAATGGTAAAGCCGTAGGCAAGTCTAAAAAGACTCCATTATTAACTCCAAAGCTCCCGAGGTGTGCACCATCCCCCACATAGTGGGCTCAACAAAACCGATAATAGATCCCAGTTCCACTTACCCTAATATAATTAACAACATCAACCATTTATAGGCTACTTAAGGACCTCTCTTCTTAAGCAAGAAAAGAGAAACGAAATGCTCTGATACCAATGTAATGGAATTGGCCTATTTAATTTGAGAGTAGCGGAAATTAATGAGAGTACTTTTGAGAAATGACTTTGTGAGCATAGCGGGTGAACATAATTGAAGATAGCAACATAATCATAGCAATTAGTTAACTTGGCATGAACAATAAGTTTGCAAGAGAGAGAATTTAGAGAACATGACAACAGTTGCGGACCGGATTTATGTGGAGCCGGTCCCCCCTCCAATAGGAATTTGTATTATGATTTCTCCCATTAAGAGAGACTTGTTACAATACAATCTTTGTGTTCCTTGTGACCCAGGTGATGCTATGAAGATGGAAAGCTTCATGCATCACAAACATAACATAAACTTAAAGAAAGCTTTAACTATCCCAAGCCTTAGTCGCAAGACCTCAAACACCTTCGAAGGTGGCGAGAGCTAGCAGGGAATGAGGGTAGGGAAGAGGAAGCAGAAACATTTCGTAGGAGAAAAAATTAGTTCCCCACTTATCATAACTCTTCTTGCTAGAATACATAATAGCATAGTAATGGAGAATAAGGAGATGGCAAGCTTAAGCATTGAATCATGGCTCTTGGTTGGATTTGCACTCCATATCCAAGAGTGTTGGTGTAGGCTCTCAACCTCTACTTGCTTGGAGAAGGAGAGGGAGCTCTTGCACTTTGCATAGCACACCATGAGAGTGTTTGTGAGTGTGTGTGGGTGAGTATACCCCCTAAGCAACCCCATAGCTTGCTTGGGTCTACCCCCCCTTGTAGCTCATGCTTGAAGCTCATTGGACCCCTCCAGGCCTAGCCAATCACAAGCAGGAGGCATTACAAGCAGCAAGGGTAGCCTTGAGACAAGTGTCCCCCTTTCCCCTTTGAGAGAGAGGGATAGATAAATGCTAAATCAATTAATTAAATCTCTTAAATTATTATTGGACCCCTTGGGTGGCCAACCAATAGGCTTCAGGCACACCACGAGGGCAACATGAGGAGGAACTTGACAAGTGTCCCTTTTGCTTTCTTTGTACCATGCATGCCTTGTGTGAGTGTGTGGGTGTTCTCTCTCATCCCCCCTCATGTAGGGCTCGCCCCCTCCTTGTAGGGATTGAATCTTTGACTTTTTGACACCTCAAGCCCCTCATGCATAGGCCCAGTTCCCACCACAAGCTTGGCTCATAAGCACTTTAGGCTTGGGCTGGGTTCTCACCTCAAGTGCAACCCTAGCATCTCAAGCATGTCAAGCACCTCAAGCATCTCAAGCACCTCAATCATCAAGCACCTCAAGCACCTTAGTCATCAAGCATGACAAGCAGGACAAGCACCTTGAGCTGGGTCGGGTTCCCGCGTCTCAAGCTCAGTCCTAACTTACCTAAAGGTCAAAGGCCTTTTACACACATTATTGGAGGTCTTTAATGAAGCTAACCCTAAGGTCTTATGCTCCATTTGTTAGCCTTGCTCTTTGATAGACCATCTCTCATTTGGGCCCTTGTACCATTGGCCCCGTGTTGAGATAGATCTATAAGCACATGTCTATATCTCAACACATGTTCCCGTTTATTCTCCCACATTAAGTGATCAATTTAAAATGAGAAAATCATTTGGGTTGGTTAGATATTAGATATTAGATTTTATGACACTTGATCAACTATCCTTATTTGATGATAGCTACTTTTTAGGTCAATCCTACTGATGTAGGTCGATCCTTGTAGCTTATCCAATAGGTCTTCTACCCGTGGAACGGGAAACCTATTCTTGATAGTGATCCTAGCTATTTAGTGCTCTATAGTCGACACACATACGATATGTGCCGTCTTTCTTTTGCACTAATAGCATAATCTCCTCTTGTTGAGGTTGAGAAACTCTACAAGGAGGTTTGTTAGGCGGTGAACTTCTTGGAAGAAGTTCAATTGCATGGTCATCATTACCTCATTTAGGAGGTAGCTCACAAGGGATGTCGTCAATAAAAAGATCTTGAAACCCCTTGAGAAAATTGGATAACTCTAATTCCTTTTGGTTGCTTTTAGTTTCTTTTGCTAAAGCATTAGGTTCATTTTGAGAATCTTTAACAAAAACCATGTACACAAAAATAGCGCTATTTATTCACTTGTTGAAAGCTGGTGTATGTACAATGGGGATAGTGTAACCCATTTCCTTAGCATCTATATACATGTCTTTTTTCCTTAACGTAAAGGAGATTCTCCTTTCAAGGAATTTAACATTGGCAGCCAGGGGATCAAACCATGGTGCCCCTAGGATTACATCCTCATGCTTGAGAGGTGAGATAAAGAATTCCTCTTTGTCCACATAGCTTTTGACATGAAGCCTCAATTTCCCGATTAAGCGAGTGACTGCAGCTTCTTGCCCCTGAAAGCACTGTCTGCGGGTAGGACATCTCCCATCTGGTAGGCTTGTATGCCTAGCTTAGTGGCCAACTCTATAGATATAAAACTGTTAGTAGAATCAGGGTCAAAGAGAATAAAAGTATCATGTTCTCTTACCTTTCCCCAAGCATGGCATAGAGTAGATCCGTTGTGGTGAGTTTGGTGAGTCTCCTCCTCTTGGATTTCAACCAAGGTAGCTCTAGGAGGATCTTGGCGGTTGTTCTTTTGGGGACAAGCGCGGTACGCATGCCCTTGTTCGCCGCACTTTAAACACCGGTTATCCTTGCGATAATGCTCAAGCTCTTCAGGATAGAGTTTGTTTTTACCTTTGTAAACTCCCTTCTCTTTAGTTTTGTTGGAGTTGCCCTTAGGAGACTTTTCGACATTATCCTTCCCCTAAGGCTCATTGGCACCCTTGTTTTCCGTGGGCTGATTATTTCTTTAAGCCCCCATTTGGAAATTGATTCGAGAGGCCACCATAGTATGGTGTATTACCGTCGATATGGTACGTGGCCTTTGGGAGTTGACATACTCCACCATTTCTTTGGTTAAGCCCACACAAAATTGTTTCTTTTTCTCTCCAAAATCCAGCTTTTTGAAGACAGTGGCTTTGAGTTGTAGGTCTCAAAACTTGTCTACATATTTGTGGATGGATTCATAGGGAGAGAGCTTTAAGTTTCGCCATTCGGTGAGTACTTTGTCTTTGGCATCGGTGGCCAAAAACTTCTTCATAATGGAAGCTCTTAAAGCTTTCCATGTTCGCGGAGCTTCATCGTTGGCTCGTAGGCTAGAACACCATTGCCTGGTGGACTTTTGAAAGTGCATAGCTACATGGCGTAGCTTAGAGGACTTCGTGAAGCCCTCATCTCCGAACGCCGCATCAAATTGTTGGATAAAGGCTAAGACTTTGTCCGTAGCACCAAAGGTGCCATCATAGGTAAGGAAAGAGATGCTCTTCCCTCCCTCTTTGAACTTCTTGAGCTTGGACGACCTCTTTCCATGCGGCATAGGATTTCCTATGGCCTCTTCTTTTTTATGGTTCAAAGGTTGCACCATCACTTTCTTCAGAAGGTGAAGAATTTGAGGAAGGTGGCGAAGAGGGTGACCTCTTTCTCGCCTTTTTCTTGTCTTGATCTTCGTTGTCTTCTCCATCACTTTCATAAGAGGAAGAGGATGAAGAAGATCGAGAAGAGGGTGTCCTCTTTCTCGCCTTTTTCTTCTCTTGCTTTTTATCATCCCTCTTTGAATTATGGTGAGGAGAAGGTTGTGATGGTCTTCTCCACTTTGGTGGTGATGGAGAGCGTTTAGCCCGCCGTCTTTGTGGAGCCATCTCCGCCGAGGTGGCGGGAGACTCACTTCTCTCTCGTTCCTTCGGTGGAGGCTCTTGAGTTCTCCTTTGCAAAGGAGATGCATCATCAAGAAGTAAATTCTTGAGCCCTTCGTATGGATTCTCTTCTTCTTCCCGAATCGGAGAGAGACCTCTTTTGGAAGTCTCACAAGGAGGCTTCCTAGGTGTTCTCTTGTCATGGTGGTGAGCTTGGAGAATCCCATGAGCACGGAGTTTCCGTTGAACTTCACTTTGGAGAGATGGATTGCCCATGGCTTGTTGAAGCCTAGAAACAAGATAGTTGACAAGCATCGGAGCATCATTAGTAGCTTGCTCATTAGAAAAATCAAAGTTATCAACATTAATTTCACTCTCTTTACTATTGTCAACCATTGTAACAACTTTTAGCTGTAAACTTTTTAGGTGTACTTTCGCACTTCAAGCTCTGGTTGCTACTCCTCTTTACCCCTTTAGAGAAATCACTGAAGCTACTGTACCCGTGGCTCGAATACCATTAATTGCAAGGAATAGAAGAGAGGGTCGTTCAACACCAAAACAGCACCGGCTCCTGTCAAGCTTCTAATAGCTCAATAGTGGTTAAGCCGTAGGCAAGCCCCGTAGGACTCCACTATTAAGACCATAGCTCTCGACGGTGATGCCCCGTTAACTGCGCGAAGGCAGGCGCAGTGCAAGGCTGAAAAATCCCTATTCTACTTACTCACATGCAATTAATAATACATTTAATGGCCTAAAAACTTGTGTGTAGCGGAAATTAGCATGAACATAACGAGCATTTCATTAGAATAGATTCCTAATGAGAATTACAAGAGTGCTGACGGTTTGTCCCCAGGGATGAAGAGACTTTCTCTATGGTACGAGTTACCATATTGGGCCAGAATCATGATCAATCATTTGCTTGATCCAATGCACATATTTAAGAATGTGGGTAATCTGCTGTGGGACCATCTGAATGGCAAGAAAGATACTTTGGGAGCCATGGTTCACCTAGAAATGTGGATCATATGGAGCAATATTGGTCATAGACAGCATCCGATGGATCAATAAAACTCCCTAAAACGCCATGGATTTTGATAGGAACCCAAGAACGCAAAGTAAAAGAGACCACTCAATCTGTGCGGACTCCCAATGTAACATTTAATGGTCTAAAAACTTGTGTGTAGCGGAAATTAGCATGAACATAGTGGGCATTTCATTAGAATAGATTCCTAATGAGAATTACAAGAGTGCTTGGGTGGAGAGAGCAACAAAAAGAATAACACCTAGTTAGATAGCATGAAGAATACTTTCAAAAGACAGAGAAATTAAGCTATTGACAACAGTTGAGGACCGTATTGACATGGAGCCGGTCCCCCCTCCAAAAGGCTTTGTATTATGGTTTCTCCCATCAAGAGAGACATTGTACAATACAATTCTTTGTGTTCCTTCAAGACTAGCTAGTGCAATGAAGATGAAAGCTTCGTGCACTAAGAAAAACACTTATCAAACACAACATCAATTCTCCCCGGTCTCAGACCCAAGACCTCACACACCTTCGAAGATGGTGAGAGCTAGCAGGGTATGAGAGTAGATTGAGAGGAAGGAGTAGTCTTACGAGAAAGATGTACATCTCCTCACATAATCACTCATATTAGCATGGCTTAGCTTAGTAATTAGCATGGCAGAGGAGATGAGCATGCATTGAAGCTTGGCTCTTGTTTGGATTTGCATCACAAAGCCAAGAGTTGTTGGTGTAGGCCTCCCTTCTCACAAGCTTGGAGTAGGTGGTAAGCTTTCCATTAAAGCTTGAGAAGGAGAGAGAGTCTTCTTTACTTCACACATGAGATTGTGTGAGTGTGTGTGTGATAATGCCTTGCAAAAATCAGCCCCCTCTCTCTCTTGGGCGACCCCTCGTGCTATTTGCTCTTGCTACCCTCTCATTGGACCTCCCTAGGGCTAGCCAATGACAATTAAGCAGCATAAGTGATAGCCTTCTAACCTGTGTCCCCCTTTCCCCTTTTGTGAGAGATTTAGGTAATTTAATAATTCAACTAAACTCTCAATGGACCCCTTTGCCTCCTGGACAATAGGAAACTGGCAAGCCATTGGGCTGCTGAATGCTCATTGGACCTTGGGAGATTGTCCAATAGTCTTCTAGAAGACTCAATTCTCATTGGTTCTTTTATTAAGTGTTTTTAAATTAATTAAACTAGATTTACTATAGACTAATTCTCATTGGTCCACCTCCAAGGCCATCCAATAGGAATTGGGTACACCTTGTGGGAATCTAGCCTAGGGAGATGACATGTGTCCCTCATTCCCTTTGTGTAAAGGGAGCTTGTGTGTGTGTGTGGCTTTCTCTCTCATCCCCTAAAAGCAAGGCTCGCCCCCTCCTAAGTAGGGATTTGTAAAGACTTTTTTGACACACACAAAGCATTCAATTCCCCCATGGTTGACCTTTGGACAAAACCTTTGAATTTTGGAACCTTAGCATTTTGGAAGTCTTAATGGGCTGAACCTTAGGGTCTTTTTAGCCCACTGTTGCACATGGCTCTTTTGCAGATGGCCCCCCCCCTTTGGATCCCTATTTTCTCTCCTTTGGATCCCTACTCTGGCCGGTCTGCTAGCTTAACCAATATTCTAGCTTTTTCTCCCCTGGCACTTCCCCATATTAAATGATCAGTTTAACACGAGAAAATCATTTAGGAGAATTAGATATTGATTATTATGACATTACCTCTCTCTTGAAATCATAGTCGTCCTCGACTATGGTGTAGAGAAGATAAAGCATATTCATGAGTCCTTTTCTTAGCAGGTAGAGGATCCCTATGTTACCCTACGACATCATTCCACAATGGATGACTAGTCCATTTGGTGCTTGAGAGTGTGAGGCTGCCGCAAGCATGTCTGCACATTAGTCCTATCAATCTTCCATAGTAGAGTGACAAGCTCTACTTGGTGTTTGGGAAACTTCGTCTCCGCAAACATGATCTAAGCATGCATCTACTTCATTTTTGTGCACAATAAAGAAAAAGAGAGTCTTATAAGACAAAAACTTTGTTCATTTTTAACATTTTATACATTTGCTTACTCTTCGGAAGCATTGTAAGCATTGACAAGGTTTAGGTTATCCTTTAATTGTATGCCTTGCATCCATCTAGCATCTTCAAAAGGATAATTCTTAAACTTAATAAGATATCTTCGGATAGTCTTACCGCCTCTTAGTACCTTGTCTTCATGTAGGAGAATGGACATGGGCTGCAGCACCTCCTCTTGGTCCTCGATCTCCGGTGGGTCTTTAGTAGTTGGTTCTTGAGGTGGCTCTCCTTTGTAAGGATTTAATAGTCTCACATGGAAAGCATTGTGTATGAGCCAATGATTGGGCAACTTGAGTTGATAGGCCATCTCATTGATTGGCCTAAGAATCTGGAAGGGACGATAGTACCTTTTTGCTAGTTTATCATAGTACTTTTGGTGTCCTGTAGGATTCTTGCCCGTCGTGTGCCTTAATCGAGCCTTGGGAAATTTTAATAAGACCCAATTATTTTCTTAAAAGGCTTGGGCTCTTCTGTGGTTGTTAGCAACAGCCTTTTGCCTTTGTTGTGAGATAGAGATAGCATCCTTAATCTTTTGAAAAGATTCTTGTAGGTCTCGGCTATACTCATCTGTAGCAGAGATCTTCCCATGTTAGGTCATGGGAAGATCTCTGCTACAGATGAGTACGCTTTTCTTTGTTAGGTCATGTAATGGTCCCGCAATTTGTGACAAGTTTTCTATGAAGCGTCTATACTATGCACACATACCTATAAAGCTTCTTAATTCATGAAGATTCTTTGGTTTAGGCCATCCTTTTGTTACCTCTAACTTTGATGGATCCATTTGGATACCATCTTGAGAGATAATGTGACCTAAATACTGAATCTCTTGCAAGAAAAATTCACTTTTCTTTTGATTAACATAAAGTTTATTCTCTCTTAAAACTTGAAATATTACCTGGAGGTGTTGCTTGTGTTCGTCTAATGAATTAGAGTAGATGATAATATCATCAAAAGGAATGAGAATGTATTCGTAAAGACCAAATGTGGTGAAAAATGCGGTCTTTACAATGTCTTGATCAACTATCCTTATTTGATGATAGCCACTTTTTAGGTCAATCCTACTGAAGTAGGTCGATCCTTGTAGCTTATCAAATAGGTCTTCTACACATGGAACGGGAAACCTATTCTTGATAGTGATCCTATTTAGTGCTCTATAGTCGACACACATACGATATGTGCCCTCTTTCTTTTGCACTAATAGCATAGGTGAGCAAAATGGAGATGAGCTAGGCCTAACCATGCCCTTCTCAACTAACTCATGCACTTGCCGCATAATCTCCTCTTGTTGAGCTTGAGAAACTCTACAAGGAGGTTTGTTAGGCGGTGAACTTCTTGGAAGAAGTTCAATTGCATGGTCATCATTACCTCGTTTAGGAGGTAGCTCACAAGGGATGTCGTCAATAAAAAGATCTTGAAACCCCTTGAGAAAATTGGATAACTCTAATTCCTTTTGGTTGCTTTTAGTTTCTTTTGCTAAAGCATTAGGTTCATTTTGAGAATCTTTAACAAAAACCATGTACACAGAAATAGAGCTATTTATTCACTTGTTGAAAGCTGGTGTATGTATAATGGGGATAGTGTTACCCATTTCCTTAGCATCTATATACATGTCTTTTTCCCTGAACTTAAAGGAGATTCTCCTTTCAAGGAATTTAACATTGGCAGCCAGGGGATCAAACCATGGTGCCCCTAGGATTACATCCTCATGCTTGAGAGGTGAGATAAAGAAGTCCTCTTTGTCCACATAGCTTTGGACATGAAGCCTCAATTTCTCGATTAAGGGAGTGACTGAAGCTTCTTGCCCCTTGAAAGAACTGTCTGCGGGTAGGACATCTCCCATCTAGTAGGCTTGTATACCTAGCTTGGTGTCCAACTCTGTAGATATAAAATTGTGAGTAGAACCAGTGTAAAAGAGAATAAAATCATCATGTTCTCTTACCTTTCCCCAAGCATGGCATAGAGGAGATCCTTTGTGGTGAGTTTGGTGAGTCTCCTCCTCTTGGATTTCAACCAAGGTAGCTCTAGGAAGATCTTGGCGGTTGTTCTTTTGGGGACAAGCGCGGTACGCATGCCCTTGTTCGCCGCACTTGAAACACCGGTGACTTTTCTGTTTAGCTTTGTTGGAGTTGCCCTTAGGAGACGTTTGGACATTATCCTTCCCCTTAGGCTCGTTGGAACCCTTGTTTTCCGTGGGCTTATTATTTCTTTTAGCCCCCATTTGGAAATTGATTCGAGAGGCCACCATAGTATGGTGTATTACCGCCGATATGGTACGTGGCCTTTGGAAGTTAACATACTCCGCCAATTCTTCGGTTAAGCCCGCACAAAATTGTTTCTTTTTCTCTCCAGAATCCAAATTTTTGAAGACAGTGGCTTTGAGTTGTAGGTCCCAAAACTTTTCTACATATTTGTAGATGGATTCATAGGGAGAGAGCTTTACGCTTCGCCATTCGGTGAGTACTTTGTCTTTGGCATCGGTGGCCAGAAATTTCTTCATAATGGAAGCTCTTAAAGCTTTCCATCTTCACGGAGCTTCACCGTTGGCTCATAGGCTAGACCACCATTTCCTGGTGGACTTTTGAAAGTTCATAGCTACATGGCGTAGCTTAGAGGACTCCGTTGTGAGCGGGATGGAAACACACATAACGCCTCTATAATGACCTGACACACACTCTTGGAAGGATACACACACACACTATGGGGAACCACTCGGCTTACACAACACACCTCGCCGAGACAGGGAACACACCTATGGAGTGAGAGGAGAGAGACTATCCACTTGCCCACTCCACACAGAGAGAGAGAGACACACACACACCCCCCCAAAAACTCAGCTCAAAAGAGGAGAATTTCTGATGTTTAGATACAATAGAGCTTGGGCCAACACCAATGGAGCAAATAGCTCAGACAATATGGGTAAAATGTACCAGATACAATCACAAATTGGAGCAGATACAATATGGGTAAAATGTACCAGATACAATCACAAATTGGATCAGAAGCTTCGCTCATAGGAGAAACTTACACAGCCAAAATAGCAGAAGAAGAGTGAGGAATTTGGCAAAATGGACAGCGCCATCGCGTTTGGAATGGCCCAAAACCCCAGTCTACAATGTCAAAGTGCTCAAATCCGACCTCGGATGAGCAGTTTACGGCCAAAACAGGCTCCAAAAACCCCAAAAACACAGTTGTGGCTGTTCCTCCTCTCTTCTCCACATTTTTTCTGGTCTTCTCTTAGGTTTTTCAGTTCCCACACTTAGATTTATTATTTGGGCACCCTTGGCCTTTTAGATGACCTCAAACGGACCCCGAACAGGCCAAAAACTGACCTCGCAGTGCATAGTTGTCACCTTTTTGCATCCATCCGCACACCTGGTGTTGGACGGATACGCCGCGATGGACATCAGCATAGCGAGAACTCACCGAACATGTAATGTCAGCTAAGGACAAAGCTCGATCCGCAGGCGCGTGGAAGCAAGCATAAGGTGTCAACCTACACTCGACCGACTCCTAACTAATTCCTACAGAGGTCTCTACCAATTGTCTAAGTCACAGCCTTCAAGAGTGCATAAGAGGAAACTTCTTACAAAGATTTCTAGAGCCGAATACCCATCAAACAATCTTAAAACACCATAGAACTTGAATGAGACCCTACTAATACCAATAGGTCGCTCTCTCTAAGGTCTATGAACCAAAATCCCAACCCAAAACACCTGGTGCAAAAACATGTAGGATGTCTAGCCGAAATCTGCAGGTCTTCGTTTCCGAAATCTAAAGTGCCTAATGTGTATTTCTACTCAATGTGAACGCATGGATATGCTGCAATGCAAAATCGGACAACGTATGCTCACCCAAACAACCGAACGATGAAGCTCGTAGAAGGAGCTCGCAAAACTGGACCGTACGCGCGCAATGTAGGTATCGGCGCGTAGCTCTCGTCAGGGGAAACACGCTGCACTTTTTTGCACTAGATTCCGACCACCAGAGAACACATAGCATCAAGAAGAATCTCACACACTCTCTCTCTCTCGTACATAGTACGCTCACTCACAGACTTCAAAACTTGTTTTAAAATGACAAAAGGTCCTTCATTAAGGTCAAAAAGTGGTATATATACCTTACAATTTCTCAAACCCTAAAGTTTCAAAATCAATCATCTACTCAATCTAACTATCAAAACTGGGATACAATCTGGAAACTTCTGTAAGTCCTTATAATTACAAGGTGAAAAAATCAGGTTTTCCTCAATGAATGAATAATTACAAAAAATAATAATCCTTCGAGTAGTTACTGTCGTGGGGTGTGTCCAGTTTCTAACACTCCCCCCCTCCTTGCTCATGCCGTCCCCGAAATGGCCTTGATCTGCTGCTTCATCTTATCGTTTCCCGCATCTTTAGCAGTGATTTGTACCTGGCATGTAGGCTCGGCATTGTTGGGCCAAAAATGTCCGTATTGATGTTGAAGAACCCTGTATAGAATGCTTCTTCAAAAGCCTGGAGGTGATAGGATGGTAGAAACATGATCCTTTGATACAACGCATGTATCACCTCCTTGGAAGGCTGACCGAACAGATCATAGGCGCATCTGTATGTATCCTGGAAGAAGAATATGTTGTCGGTCACCTGGCCTGGCTTGAAGGTCTCGAACACTGCTAAGATGGTTCTGCAGATTTTTCTCATCATAATGCATGTAAGGTCAGGTGAGCCAGTGAACAACTTTATGGCGCCCGTTAGGGTTTTCACCATGTATTGGACACTTATTCTCTCACCTGCCTTCACGCCCGGCAGCTTTGGGTAGTTCAACCAAGTGGGTTGGCTTCTTTGCAAAATTTCATGTGCCTTCCACGTCCTAACCCTTGGTAGAGGACATAAGCTGAGGTTGTCTCTGATATTTTTAGGTGCCTCTACTAAGTGGATTAGGTATTGTGGGTACTTTGTAAGCCAAGCCTTCCTCCACTTTGGCTGAGAATCCACAATAAGCTTAATTCCTTCTGGCTTTGAGGTGTCGGCATTGTAGAGAGGTACAGCTGGCTCTTCTCTGATCTGCTTGTTTATTGTAGATGCCTCATATTTCAGCAATGGATATGGGAGAGAGGGTTGAAGCCACTCGCGCCTGAGATTGCTGGCGTCGATCTTCTGAATGGTCATAGATTTGAAGACCCTCTGCTCCCACTCCAAGGCTTCCTTCATGGTTTCTCTGAGCTCTTCCTCTATTGCCTTATGCAATTTTTCCTCCTCTTCTTGTGTTAGATCCTGTGGCTCTTGAGAGGATCCTGCTATGCTTTCCTCTTGCATGGGTGTGTCCACAGGATTTGCCACATTTTTGAGGTCGATGTCTTCATTGGCGGCTGTCCCTGAGCTTTCTGCCTCTCCTCCTTATTGGCCTTTCAACTCCTCAATTTGCCTGAGGAGTGTTTGCTTTTCCGCTTCAGCTTGTCTGCCCATATTCAAGAGGAGGTCATTAAATTCGAGGTTTATTCTTTCCGCCTCCTCGATCTTTATCTTCATGCTTTCCATTTCTTCTTGCCTTTCTTCTCTGTCCTCAGCCTCCTTATCTTCCTGTGGAGGGCTGCTAGGAGGTGGTGAGGGCGGTGGTGATGGCTGTGGGCTGGGTTTAGGGCTATCTGGTAAAGTTGCAGGTTTGCCCTTTAATTCCCTGTCTGCTTTTGTTTTTCTTTCTCTTTCTTGGCTTTCTTGTTCATCTAGCAGTTTATGCCTTATCTGCTCTACTTCCTCCTCTGTAAAAGGGACATGGGGAATGTTTTCTGTTGCAGCATCAAGAATCTCAAAATTCTTGATATAATCTTCAAAACGGTCCCTTTGCACTCTTCTGGATGATCCGGACATAGACTCGAGAGATGGCTTCCAGATTTCGTTTAAATCACCCTTGAGGGCTCTCTCTGCTCGGAAACTCTCCATCAGCCTCTCTAGTCTTGCCGCTTTTTGTGACCTTGTCTCTTTGGCCGGCACTTGAGAAAACTCCTTCTTTCCTTTCTTCTGCTCGGGTTGCTCCTCTTCAACTGGCTCTAGCCGTCTTTTCAACCTCGTAGCCACCCTTGGTGCCCTTTGCGGCTCATCTTCCTTGTCTTCTTTTACTCTCAGCCAATCATTCTGAGATGGGGGGTCAGGCCACCTTCCTTTAGCGTGTAGTTCCCCATAAACCACCTTGGTAGTCAGTTCTCCTGGCACTATGTAGGTTGGCTTTTTTGTTGCCCATCTTTACTAAGCTCTCATGTATGTATGCCGCATAGTTGATTATCTTTGGGGTGCCTTTTGTCATTGCCCAAGTGAACGTTGTGGCAATTGCACCTAGCGGCATCCTGTAATTCTGTGGCCTCTTCGTGCACATGTAGAAGTACTGGTTGTACAACTGGCTCATAATTTCCACCTTTGGGTTGGCAATGTCTTCAAAGGTGTAATTTGCCTTTTTCTCTTTGTACACCTTGACTTCATCCCTTCTTTTTGTTACATTGTCTCCCTCATTGGAGAGGTCTAGTGCATGGGCCACAACCCGCTCAGTGATTATTATCTATGTATCTGGTCTGCCTTGTAAATCTGTTACCCTGGCCACTCCATCCTCTTTGATGCTTGTTACAAACTCCCATACTTTTTTGATGTCCACTCCTGCCAGTATTGCTTCGAAGTAGTTGTCGAGATCAATCTTCTCCAAGTAGCCAGCCACCTTGCTTCGTACAAACTCATTGAATTCTCTCGGCGGCATTGGTAGCTCTATGATATTGCCTTCATTGTCTTTGAACACTCCGTGGTAGATCTTTAGGTCGTTGGACTCTAACAAATCTTCTTGTATCCAGGTGCTGTGGGCTTTAGTGTTCCTTCTGGAATGACAAAGGGTTCCACTTCGTCCAGATAATCTTTGATGGTCATTCTTTTCTTTTTTGCCGGTGACTTCGAGGCTGCCATAGATCCTATTGCACTCAGTAGACTGAAGTTAGCGTTTTTTCCATATTAGCTATGAAACTGAGTTTTACTTATCCAAATGACATGAAAATTGAAAATAAAGCTTAAAAGGAACTTGTGAAGCTGTGCATGTGCTCAGAGTGCAAATCTGACCAAAAATTTCCATCTAGACATCCTACGCGTAGGATGTCTTATTCATCAGAATTGGTTCATACTTGACATGCAGGTAGTGTAAGGCTCATGGAACATGGCTATATGCTTGGATTTGGATATCAACAAGTGGAGTTTTGGGCTAATTCAGGCTTTAGGTCACAATTTGGGTAGAATGTCCATCATAGGTAGCAATTGATGTCCAAATGGGTTGAAAATTGGTATATATGGGCTCATTGCACCATGGTATTGGCTCCCATGATGTCATTCTTTGCACAGAAGACTAAATTTATGCTGGAGACATCCTACGTGTAGGATGTCTTTTTCATCAAAATGACATGAAACTTGTTCTGTGGGTTTTCCTTGGCTTATGGAACATGGCCATATGCTTGGATTTGAATTTGGACAAGATTTGATGCTTGTAAGGCTCTGTGAGGTGTTTTTGGGCTCAAAAAGTGTATCTTGAGGGTGTTGGGGGTCAAAAGTGATTAGAATGGCTTCAAACTTGATATATGGGCTCCTGATGATGAGGTGATTGGATCTCGAATGATAAATCATCTCTTGTATGCCAAAAAGGTCAAATAGACATCCTACACGTAGGATGTCTATTTCATAATTTTTTCTCCCTGACCACATAGATTGTTTGCTGATGTGTTGGTGAATGTGTTGTGCAAGTTTCATTGGATTTGGACAAGATTTGGTAGGTCAATGTCCCATTATTGCCTCTATGCCCTAACTTTGCGTTTTTCCATTCATATGAGGTCAAATTTGGTCCAAATGTGATGAAACTTGGTGTATAGGTTGTAAATGTTATTGAGAACATGTGCATGATGAGAAATGTTGGAGTTTGTGCCAAAAAGTACCCTTGAGACATCCTACGCGTAGGATGTTTCCTGGTGATTTTTTCAGTGCTGGTGCTCCACGTGCTTGCCCTTTGCTCCCCTAAGCCCCTTTTGAACCTAATTTCAACAAAAAAGTCAAATGGATAGAGTATAACTCCCTGTGTGGACTTCAGAGCCTCTGAGCCGTTTTTTGACTTTTGGAGTGCTTTTTGGCGATGAAATTTCTTGATGTTGGTCTCCATAGCTTCCCGATCCCTTGGGGATCTTTGCCGTATGGTTTTTGTCCACTTTGGCTTCACCGGAGCTCCATTTGGAAATTTGTCTCTCTAGAAGCACCCGTGGTTGCGTTTATATACCTTTGATGATTTGCGGTGGTCTACCACCATAAGACTTGGTTGTTGATTGTCTAGGAAAGCCGCTCGTGAAGTTTGGTGGCAAACGGACTTGCGGTTTGGCCACGAGTGCAATTTGACACTTTGTGTGTCTGATGCCGTTTCTGAAGTTTAGTGCCGCTTCGGGTCACATTTTGGTCATGCGGGTCATATAGACTTGTCGAGCATGTCGAGATGCTCCTACCCATGAATTTTGGTAGAATTTGGTCACCATTTCGCCGATTTCCCATTTGGTGGCCTCTTGCGGGTTTCTGGGAATTAGGGTTTTTCCCAATGGTTTCCTACTGCCGTTGGCTATCCAGGACTGGTCTCCTAGACTAGGGTAAGCTGCCGATAAAGTCTTGTTGCTTTCAGGTTAGCCGTTAAGCCGCCGTCTCTACTTGTAGGTCTCTACCGCCCGCTTTGTGTGTGACTCCTACGCTAGTTTTCGCGACATAATGGCAAACGTGTGCGAAAAGCTCAAGGTGGTGAGCCTACCTCTCATGTCTGGAGCTCATCGGGTATTCGTGCGCATCTTAGAAGCTGCTGGAAGGTCGATCCGCTCTAGGTGGCAGAAGCTCTCTCCACAAAGTCAATAGTGAGAATGAGCTGAAAATGGGGTGAAAATTTCTTATAATGGAGGTCCCCGAACCACTTTTCATGAAACTTGACATGTGCTCCTATCTTCTTGCGAGATGCGATTTAGGCTCAAAAATTTCTTGATTTGGACTCCATTTGCTCCGTTTACCAGAATTTTGGCATTTCGGTCAAAACCTGGCCAAAACACGCTTTCCGCTCCAGTCTCATAATTGCACCCCCATTGTACCATAGGTTTTCCTATAGTCGCTGATCATCCCCATATTTTTTGTTTTTCATTACGACTGTTTTTCACCTACTTTTTGTATTTTTGAAGTTTTTCTGCCGAAAATTAGCAAAATTAAAAGAAAAATAGCAAATCAAACCCAGAAAATTCCCAAAAATCATAATAAATCACAAACATCACCGCAACACATTTTATACACTTACATGCAATTTTTATGGCCGGATTTCTCCGTTTTACCAATATTTTGCCTGAAAAATGGCTATTTCTACTTATATATACACACCTAGGGGCTTGATTTGGCGTTTGGCCCCATATACCTATAGCTTCATGCTGTATAAGGGCATATGTACTTGGGTTACTCCAGAAAATTTCGCAATCAAACAAGAATCCTAAAAATAGTCGAAAATCATGCCCTTTTTTTTTGTTTCTATTATTGGTTTCACATTTGAGAGTGCATCCTCTAGAATGCCTCCTCCCCTCCTAGCCGGAGTCCTCCCGGACAACAAGGTTTCGCCTCAGAGTATGTGTCGTGCATAGGTTGAAAAAGTTGTGCTAATGCCTGGCCGATTAATGTGGCCCTATTTTATGCATACTCTGTCAATGCATGGAAAAATTAATGCTGCGCAAGAGACGGGAATAAGCAATATGCTTATTGGCATTCACCGTTGAGGTTTCCGGTTTTCTTTACAAGTAACAGTTGTAACTCTACTGCTCTCTGTTTAATTGTCTTTTTGGCAAAAGGCAATTGCTTTGCTAACACTGTTGATGGAGTCGTAGCTGATTCGAAGGATAGAATTGGCTGGGCCGTAATGGCTATGGGCCGTATTTCCATTTCTTTCCATTGGTATTTTGTTGCTGCCGGTTTTTGTAGATGGTTTGGCACTTTCTTGTTTACCACTGGTTTGTTTTTTATTGGCATCCACATAAGTCGGTTTTCCGTTTTGAAATGCAGCTGTCTGCTTTCCGTTGTTGCTTGTACTGAAGGGAGTTCCTTTTGCTTTTGCTTTGGTATCCAAATGTGAGTGACATTTGGGTTATGGCGAAGTATTTTCTTTGGGATCCATATCTGTTTTGTGCCTTTGGTTTGTGGTTGAACCTTCTGCTTTGTTGGAATGCTTTTGTTGCATTGTTTTTTGTCTGCCATGTCCTTTCTATCTTTCCTCATCCATACTTGTTTTCCTTGTTTTGGTAGTCTAGATCTTTGCATTGTGGCCGATGACTTCATCTGTCTGTAATTATCATGGTTGGCTTTTATCTGATTGTTGGTCTCGGGTATCATGTTGTTCTTTAAGGGCATTCGTGCTTTTGGACTTATTCCCAGTGATTGCATGGCTTGCAGTTGATCATGCTGGTATTGCTGAGCAAAAGCTATCACGTGTTGTTCATGTTTGTGCTGAATTTTGGTTGCCTTTGCTTTCCAATCTATCTGCACATTGTACGCTTTTTGACAAGGTTGCCCCAGCATCATTGGGTGTTGTGTGCTTTCATCTGTTACCACATAGAATTTGTGTGGGTAAATATATTGATATATCTGTACATGCAATAAAGTCCATCCTAATGTTTTCAACGGGTGTGATGTGCTACTTTCCAGCACTTGAGGAGTAGATCGAAGTTCACCTATGACTTTGAGCTGTTGGTATAATCCGTTAGAGATCAAATTTTCTTGAGTACCCGAATCAAGCAATGCTGTCGATTCAACTTGATTGCTGCCCATTTTGACCGGAATTATTGGCTCCGCTGTTTCCTCCTCCAACTTCGTCAGTCGAATGGCATTGATTCGCAATGGTGTTCCACTTTGTTGTTGTTGTCGTAGAAGTCGTCTTTTTGCAATGTGTTCTTGTGCTTCGGCTTGAGCTTCCTCCCGTACTCTCTGTTTTTCCTTCATTCTTTGTTTTCCTTGATGAATTTGTTGGAGCATCTCCTGTGTGAGTGGCAGATGATAGCTCCTCAGTCGACATCCACTAATCCAGTTTGGCATTTCTTCAACTGCTAATGTAGCAAGCTTGACAGCTCCACTTTGTGATAGATCACTAATCACAAATGGTCCCATCCCTCGCTTTTTAAGTTTCTTGGCATGTTGCTTCAAGGTATAAACAAGTACGTAATCGCCTGTTTTAAACTCTTTGGTACGCACATGTTTGTCAAAAAAATCCTTTTGTCTTCTCTTTTTAGCATAGATTGAAGCGACAGCTCGTAAGCGGAGTTCATCTAGCTTTTCAAGATCATCAATTCTTGAAGAGAGCTCATGCCCTATCCATTCTAAGCTTTTTGCTACTCGTAGGGTTGGAATTAAAAAATCTATGGGTAGTATAGCATTCACGCCAAACACCATGTTGTATGGTGTTGTTCCTATTGATGTTTTGTAAGCTACCCTGTACGCCCATAGTGTTGAGTGTATCTGTTGATCCCAATCTGTTCTTGATTCTGACACTTTTTTAGTGAGAACCGTATGTAGTGTTTTATTAGTAGCCTCAACTTGCCCATTGGCCTGTGGATGGTATGGTGCGGATTTCCTATGTATGACCATGAATTCCTCTAGCAGATATTCAATGACTTCATTGAGAAATTGTGTTCCACGGTCACTAACAATTTCTATTGGTAACCCGTATCGTACAAAAACATTCTCATACAAAAATTGTGCCATGGTACGTGCATCAGCTTTTTGTGTTGCTTTGGCTTCGACCCATTTTGTGAGATAGTCCGTGGCCACTATGATATATTGGGTATGGGTGCAATATGCAGGGGGTGATATAGGTCCCACAAAATCAATGCCCCATTTTGGGAATGCTCTTGCTCCCATCATTGGCCGTAATGGCATCTCATCTCTTTTTATTGGCACCTTCGTGCGTTGACATACGTCACAACGCTTTACAAACTCTTCCGCATCCATGTGCAATGTAGGCCACCAAATTCCTGCGGTTAAGACAATTTTTGCCGTCTTATCGCCCGAAAAATAGCCTCCACTTATTCCGCTATGTGCATGGTCTAGAATCAGCAGGTATTCAATTTCACTTGCACATATTCTAAGTTGATTGTCCTTACCTCGCTTATAGAGTAGGTTCCCAATTAACTGAAAGTCATGAGCTTCCATCTCTATAGTTTTTTTTCGTGCTCTTATGATGTTCTCAGGGAACGTCCTGGTGGTTAAGAAGTCAATGATATATTGACTCCATGTAGGTGCTATGTTTACCTGAAACAAAGTTGCGTGGTCCACTGGTCGTTTGACACTACATATAGTACAATTGGTAACATAAGAATGTGTGTCCGCATACATAGTTGGCCAATAAACCCCTAACTGTTTCAGCCTCTGGTGTGTCTTCACTATTGAACAATGAAATGCACAACCCTGGACATGTGCCTCTTCAAGGTAGCACTCGAATTCTTCCGGATTTATACATAATCGTAGGATTAGGTCTGATCCAAGATGATACACCCTTCCTGCTATCAGCTGGAAGTTTTTTGGTTTTCGAATTGTTTGTTGTTTGGATCTGCATTCCGTATTATCAAACCCACTTCCAAAGGAAATAACGCTAACAATTTCCTGAGACCATTTGGGTACCATTTCAATGTTGAAAAGATAAGCATCTGGTATGTCATCATCTACTCCTTCAGGAGCTTCCCCGTTGTGTATCCTTGATAGATGATCCGCTCGTAGATGAGTTTTACCCTTTTTGACCACCACTGTGAAGTCAAATTCTAGCAATATAATAAACCAGCGTACGATTCTTCCTGTATTGCAAGGTTTATTTACTAGGTACAAAAGAGCTTGATGATCTATGAAGAACACAAATTTGTTTGCAAGCAAATAATGCCAAAATTTCTTTACAGCATAAATCATTCCTAACCCTTCCCTCTCGGTGGTTGTGTAGTTCTTTTCTGCATTGTTTAATTGTCGGCTCGCATAGCAAACCGTAAAATCCATTGTTTCGTCTCCAGGTTGAGCTAGATATTTCCAATTGCATATGCTGAAGCATCAATGTGCACATGGAATATCTTTTCCCAATCTGGTGCCTTTAGTACAGGTGTTGATATAAGGTTTTCCTTTAGCTTTTGGAATGAAGTTTCACACTCCTCGGTCCACTCGAAATTGACTAGCAAACGATACAGAGGTTGTGCGATAACCGCATACATGTATATGCATCTTCAATAATATCCGCAGTGTCCCATGAAGGATTGCACTTGTTTCGCATTAGTAGGCCTGGGTAGGTCTACAATGACTTTGACTTTGTCTAGGTCAGTGGTTATGCCATTTCTTGAGACAATGTGTCCTAAGATTCATCCTTGCTTAACCATAAACACACACTTTTCCGGGTTAAGACAGATTCGATATGTCCTGCACTTTACAAAGACCTTTTGCAAATGGTTAATATGTTCCTCTCGTAGGAGAGAGTGTACACACAGGTCATCCATGTAAATTTCTAAGAATATTCTTAGGCATTCCTTGAATGCGTGAGTCATTAACCTTTGGAAAGTGGGTGGTGCATTAGTTAAGCCAAATGGCATAACTCGATACGCATAAATCTCCCATTCTGTGGCAAATGCTGTTTTGTGTTGATCCTCTCTTGCTATTGCCAGTTGGTTGTATCCTGAAAACCCATCCAGAAAGGAATAAGCTCGTTTCCCGGCCACTCGCTCCAGTACATGTTCTGTGATTGGCAAGGGATAATTATCCCTTATGGTTGCTGCATTCACCTTTTTGAGGTTTACACACACTCGCAGTTTTCCATTTTTTTTCGGAACTACCACAATGGGCAACACCCAATCTATATGTTCAATTTCATAGATGAATTCAGCTTCCATTAGCTTATCAATCTCTTCTTTGATTTGTTTAGCAAATGTGTCATTATATGTATAAGGACGTTGATTGCTAGGTTTTGCATCCGATTTCAAAGGAATTGTATGTTGACATATCAATGGATCATCTCCTTTGAGGTCTTTATAAGACCAAGCGAACACATCTTTATACTTCTTGAGAAGTTGTGCTAGCTGTTCTTCCTCCTCAGGCTCTAAATCGTTAGCTATATAGACCGGTTGAGGCTTTTCACTTGGTTCTACGAGGTCTATCTTTTTTGCCTTTTTCAGGCCCATCATAAGATTCTTGGTTGGTTCTTTCCCTTACTGGTGGTGTCATGATGATTTTTCTATCCTGGATAGTAAATTTCCGATAGTGTGATGGTACATTCATGTTCCCATTTTCTGACTCCCCTTTACCATCACTATCTTCTTCAGTGGTCCATATCTCTCTCAAAGACTGTTTCAATTCTTGGTATTTCTGTTTACGCTCCAGTTTGGTCCACTCCTGGTCTTTTGTTGTTTCTTTTTTTGAATTTTGAGATTTTTGTGATTTTGTTTCGGTGTTAGCTTTCCGTACCTATTTTATTTCCTCTCGCATTCTTTCTTTTCAATTATTTGAGAATTTCCCGGATATTTGATCCTTTACACAATCCTCTGCTTTTACAAGCATCAAATAGTGAGTTTTACCTTTTATCCTGGGCATTTGGTTCTCTCTTACTTTGTTTCCTGCTCGTTTCCTCCTATAGCGTTCTTGGCGTCTAGGATGTTGATTAGAACTTGCTATTCTCGGTTTCATTTCCACGCTCACTTGAGGTGTCTGAACACTCATTATCTGCATCCTCATTTACTTCCAAATGTTCAGAGGAGTTGTAAAACTCTTCTTGTTCTGGTGGTTCTATCGTCTCTTCTTCTGGTATAACGCTTACCATGTAATAGGGTAACACATCATAGCCATCCTTATCGCAAAATTTTGTTGTTGGATTGTCGGTAATGGTACAGACATCCAATGTTGCTAGTATGTGTTCCCATTCTAGAGGTTCCAAGGCATCTTCAGGGAAAGGTTCTAGAATATACTCCTTGTCCCCAATTGTTCTTTCTAAGACGCATTCCTCTCTTCTTAAGCTTCCACAATCAGAATATCCGCACATCCATAGCTCTTTTGGTTGCCCTAACCATGCTGGTAGTTCTGATCCTGCTATTGTATCTGAATCAAACTCTTCCACAGGTGTTTGGTTCACATCTTTGTAACTATGGCCTTTCAGGTGTATTTTAGTTGTTGTCTCACCATGTCTAAGGTATATGTGGTCATAACCCCAATCTTGGACCATCTCCAATTGTCGCATGAATGGTCGTCCCAAGATGATCTCATAATTGTTCTTTTTGTCAAAATCGACTATTGCAAATGTATGCTCGTACTCGATTCCGCAAGAAGTGACAATCACTTTTTCTAAGACTCCTAGAGGCTTGTCCATGAACCCATCTGCCAATTGCAGTTTCATTCTGGGAGCCCTCAAAGCCCCCATTTTTTCCAGATTTTTTTGGTGGTGATAGCAATCCCCGCTCCACTGTCAAGAATAGCTTTGGAAACTACTCCTTGGAATTCTACTGGTAGCGTAGTGTTTCCATCTTCTCCTTCGCAATATTATCCAACCTTATTCAATGGTACTGGTCTAGTGTTTAGTTGAGACCTGTCCAACTCTCTGATCCCTTCTTGTAGCTTCAAGGTGGGGTCTTTCACTCCAAATTTTTCTAGGCATTTTCCTATTGTGGTCCACATGTTTGGCCTCAATCTTAGGAGTTCTGCTAATGTGATTGTGCATGCCACCGGGGTGGATAACAACTCAATCAATCCTTGTGAATCCATCACCTTGTTAGAAAAAAGTCTTTGAAATGGGATTACTCTCACTTCCGACTTGGCTTCGTACTCTCCCAGGTAAGAGGGTAAAGTTCTCAGCGAGTCTGATTGGCTGTGCCCGGAACTAATTGATCCTTGGTCTCCCCCTTGTGAATGTATATCAAAGTTCATTTGCGACCTTGGCTCAAATTCTTCAATAGGAGGTAAGATGACATTCTTTTCTTTTCTCGCGCTATTCATGTGGTTTTAGCATCGTTGGCCTCTCGGATTTGCTTCCACAAATCGTCTAGACCATTACAGTCCTTATCCATTTCTGCCGATATTTTAGGTTGGAATCCGTCACTTGCCCCATCGGTGGTATTTGGCACTATGATAGGCTCTCCTCTGGACTCATTGGCATTAGTGAGTCTTTCCTTTGTTTCCACATGTTTCTCAAAAGTTGGTTGGATAGGGGTTGGAGCTGGTGCTTCATGCCAATTTGCAGGTTTACCCAGCGGGTCTTTCATCAATGATTGAGCCGTCTCGATCATCTTTTTACACATATCCAACCTCTATTTTTCTATTTCTGCATATGGATAAGTCATCCACCTTTGCTCCTGGGTTTGGTTCTTTTTAAGTCTAGCTTCATAAGATTTTAGCAATGCATCCAGCTGCTCATTTACCTTCTCCGCTAGTACAGATCCTCCTGATCCTGCACTTTTGGGATCTGTTATTTCCTTGGGTGCTACGGTTGTTGTGGTGTGTGAGCTTAAGCTAGCTCGATCCTCTAACCGCTCCAATCTATCCTTGGTATGTTTCATCTCCTTGGATAGGGCTGTTTGCTCTCGTTCTTTCCTGGCTTTCCTCCGTGCCTTTCTAGCTTTCCAAGTGCTTCTCTGATTTTTCGTTTCTGAACTTTGGGCATCGGTTTTTGGTTCTTCAACTATGGGTTCATTCGTCCTTCCTTGAGCTTGGGCTCGTGTTACCGCCTAAATAGGTATGATTGTTTCATTTTCCGATCCTCCACTGGAAGGTACTGTTTCTAACATGTTCAAGGTGGTTTTTGCTCCTTTGCTCGGGTTTTTAGGGCAATTGGGAATCAAATGAGTAATTCCACATTCTAGGCAATATGCATTGACTCTAATGATTTCATCATGAGGACAGTCTCTCAGCCAATGGTCTCCACCACACTTGTAATAGGGTCCCTTAGGTTGTTGAGGTGCTCCTTGAGATCCTCTTTGTTGGTAAGCATGTCTCTGTCCGCCCATGCCTCCATTGGCTATGAACAACAATGTTCGTTCATCTAAGCTATATCTTCCTTCTCCTCCTGCCTGTGTAGCAGTTGGTGGTCCTTGATTTCCTATCATGCTCCATGGTTCTGGCGTCAAGGGTTCTTCCGGTGGATAATAGACAGGGTTTGCCGCATATCCATTGGGATCTTCATAATATGCATGCATAGGCACCAAAGCCTTATCCTCTGATTCAGTTACTATTGGTGTGTATCTTATACCAACTAGTCATAATCCTGGTAGGGGTGGTTGTTGTCCCAACACCGGTTGTGGTCTTTCTACACCTACAGGTCTTGGTAAGTTGCCTGCTTGATATCTAGGCATCAGTGAAACTTGAGGGGAAGCTACTGGCGATTGGGGAGCGTAAGGTCTCTCTCTCACATATCCCTTGTTATAATAACATTCCTCGGTCCCATGGTTTGTCCATTTTTGTTCAATAGCACACCACTTGGGCTGTTTAGCTTGGGGTTTGGCATACAAGTTGATTTTTTTTAGCACTTCATCTACAAGCTGCTCCTGGTTTACCACTACTTCTCCTTTCGGTGTTGTCTTAGAAGACTTGCTTCCACTTTGCTGTGAAGATGAATCGTCATCAAGGTCCTTGAACTCCCCTTCTTTGTAGACCGCACAATTGTCCACAAGATACAGAGCTTCCTTGGTCAACTCATTCAACGTCGTGCTCCTCTTCATATGTAAGTCTTTCTGGAGATCTGCATTCCTTAGTCCTTGGATGAATATCAGCATAAGTCTGGACTGAGTTGGCAGTTCTTCAACAGGACAGAACTTAACATATCTTTTTAGTCTTAGGGCTGCCTTTCGTACAGATTCTCCATCTTTCTGTTTGAATTTATGGATTTGTGAGACGGTATTATGAGCTATTTCCCTTTGAGAGAATTCCTCGATAAACTCGTCAAACACTTCCTCCATCGACTCAAAGTCTCTATGCTCTACAGAGTCAAACCAAGTGGCAGCATCATCCTCTAGGGTTAGTCCAAACCTTGCAAATTGGGTAGGAAAATCTAACACCTCTTCAGCTCTAATTACACGCACAAAGGCTGCTACATGATCTCTTGGGTCTCTGCTTCCTGTGTATTTCTTATTTACCCATTTTTGCACTTGAGAAGGTCTAATTCTTTGATGGTCTACAACTATAGTCTATAGTTTCTTTCCAGCAACAAAACGACAGCAAAGACCACATCAGGTCATGTCGGGGACGACATGAACACCTCATCATTGGATCACCCCACCATAGTCGATACACCTCCTCAGGCCTTCTGTAATAGGTTGGTTCCTCTCCCAATGGTGCTCCTAAGCCATAATTTCTAACGGTTCTCGCTGGAGGTGGTTCTTCTCTGCGAACTCGTTCTATGGGTGGTCCTCCAAGCTCTGTTGACCCTTGAGTCTTTGGTTTACTCTCTGCCTGATACCTTGAATAGAGTGGTGGTTCTTGCAAATCCCTGAGCCCTCGTGTGGCTTGATTTCGGTCTGATTCCATTGTTGCGCTCTGTCGAAGCCATGCCTACAATGATGGCTGGTTTGCTGGTTGGTCTTGGTTGTTGAATGCTTGCGGTCGGGTGGAATGTGAGGTTGCGTCATACTCATCTAAAAAAGGATTCGTAGACCTGCTTGGGGTGTAGGTGTCTCTTGGCACTTCCTCATGGGCATATGCTAATGCTCCTAGACTTGTTTCTCTCTCTACTTCCTCTGGGAGAATATGTTGGTATTCTCGCCCATATCTATCAACAAAAACTATGCCCTTCCTCGTAGCAGTTTCATAAGGGAATAAGTAAAGAACCTTGTCTTTCCTTAATTTGTTTATATATGGTTCTTTGCTGCAAAAGTAAGAGACTATACCCTCACTCTCATGCTTGTAGATTCCCACGTTCTCGTTATAAGTTGGAACCCTAGTTGTTTTCTTATCATACATAAAAATAGCTCCGGGCCGATCAATGTTTGGTAGCGGTTCTTAAGTTTCTCAAACCATTTTCCCTTTCGCCACGTTATCTCCATATCTGTTGTAATCTTCAGGGTTACTAACTATTAAATAGTGGTTCCCCTTTTCGTCTCGGAATCTATCTCCATCATCATAGACTTGGATTATCTCGAATCTTTGAGCTGGCCTCTCTTCGATACAAATGCACTTGCGGCCTCGATAGTTAGAATAGACTAGGGCTCCTCTCAATTTTGTTCTCTCTAAGAAGATCACCGTGAGCTTGGAATCACTCAAAGGATTTTGGGAGGTGCCTTGCATAGGTCCATCATAGGTGAAACGTCCTGGCTGTTGGCTACCCATCATGAAGAAAGATCTGTCTGAAGAAGTGTCAGTATCACTCCCTTCCTCAATAATCGGTACTAGCGGATCTAGCCTTGCCTGAGTTACACTCTCTTCGGTGGACACTAAGCTACCTTGTCACCTGCCACCTTCTGGTCTCTAACAATGTATCTTATATCAATGCAATTTATCACAAATCCAACCACTCACCTAGCTAAGGGTCAGTTTCTGCACAACTTCTTGCTTTGTTGCTGAATATACCTGTACACAAGCGTTTTAATTTCGGCAATTGAATCAAAGCATTTATCTGCTAGAGGTTATCTTAGTAATGATTGGTATCACTGGAGAGTTAATCTCAACCACTACTGTATTTTATACACTGCTGTTATTCTGGATTAGGTCTGCTAATCTGAAACAGTACTTCCCTCTAAGAAGTTGTTGGTCAAGTCAAGCAAAAAAGTCTAAATTCAGTCTTTGCTTTGTCAAATGGGCAAACAAGGTCCAAATTCACTTCTGAAAGAAGTTCTAGAACCCCTAACCCAAATAGAATCTTACTGTCTATGCCAGGTCAAATTTTCCTTGCAGTAGGCCCTAATAGACATCCTACGCATAGGATGTCTCCTGCTGTGTCTTGCCTGGATTTTTGCACTGTTGTTTCCCTTGTTGTGCTGAGCTTACAACTGCTTTTACTTTTTGATTTGGACACCTGCTAGCTAGTCAATGAGTCAAAAATTTGTTCCAACAGCCTGTTGCTGATATTGATCAGTCTAATCAACTCCAAATTGGACCAAAATTGACTAGGAGGCTTGCCTTAGGCTATTGCCTTAGGCTATACAACACCTTACTATGCTCAAAGTCAAAGTCTGGCTTCATTTTCTTGCATTAGACATCCTACGCGTAGGATGTCTTTTTCATCAGAATGGCTTCAAACTCAAAGCCCAGGCCCCCCTTGAGTTGTTGATCACTGAATTCAGTTTGGAGTCCAAAATCACTCAAAAGACATCCTACGCGTAGGATGTCTTTTTGGCCTGTTTGACCCCAGACTTGTCCCACAGCTTCCCCTTGATGTCAGTAACCCAATGGTATGCTTAGATTTTGGTTTGGATGCCAAAAGTCCCAAATTTCAGTTGTTCTTGCCTTTTTCAGTCAAAAGTGCTAAAGTCTGCTTTGAACCCAATTTTCTCACCCAAATGAGGTGAAACCCCTTTCAGTCACTCAATATATCATGCAAGACATGCTCATGCAGCCCTCTTATGGTTTTGGTCTCAAAATAATGTTTTGGTACTATTTGGGTAGGATGTCTGGCAATTTCAGTCTATCTGGCCTTATCATGTCAAGATATGGCCAAATTTCCACTTTCAAGTTGAAATTAGGGTAAACCCTACCTTCTGAACACACTGGTCAACTCAAAATCCCAAAATTCCTCCCAGATTAGCCTGTAGACATCCTACGTGTAGGATGTCTCCTGGCTTAAAATTATATTTTTTTCTGACAGGAATGCTCCTGATGCTCTATAGGTCTATCAGAAACACTCACAGTATTTTTTGGACTTCAATTAGGTTTTTGGTTGCTTTTTTGGCCTCTCCGGACTCTCAAGATCTCCTCTCACCGCTTCTACCACTCCAAATCCTACCCTAGAACTGGACTACCACCTAGAACTACCTAAGTCTACCTCATCTACCTAAGTTGAAGGATCTAGGCCATGCACACGCTTCCTAGACTCCCTCTAAGACCTAGAGAGTCCTCCACCCTCTGATCCTATCTAAATGTAAAGCGAGACTCTTGGCAAGCCAAGAATCTCAATCCTCAAGGATTAGTCTCGGTCACCTACCTTAGGTTTTTGTCCCCGGCACCGGCGCCAATGTTGAACGGATACGCCGCGACGGACGTCAGCACAGTGAGAACTCACCTAACATGTAATGTCAGCTGAGGACGAAGCTCGACCCGCAAGTGCGTGGAAGCAAGCGTAAGGTGTCAGCCTACACTCGATTGACTCCTAACTAATTCCTACAGAGGTCTCTACCAATTGTCTAAGTCACAGCCTTCAAGAGGGCATAAGAGGAAACTTCCTACAAAGCTTTCTAGAGCCGAATACCCATCAAACAATCTTGAAACACCATAGAACTTGAAAGAGACCCTAGTTATACCAATAGGTCGCTCTCCCTAAGGTTTATGAACCAAAATCCCAACCCAAAACACCTGGTGCAGAAACACGTAGGATGTCTGGCCGAAATTTGCAGGTCTTCGTTTCCGGAATCTAAAGTGCCTAATGTGAAGTTCTACTCAATGTGAACACATGGATATGCTGCAATGCAAAATCGGACAACGTATACTCACCCAAACATTCGATGAAGCTCGTAGAAGGAGCTCGCAAAACCGGACCGTACGCGTGCAATGTAGGTATCGGCTCGTAGCTCTCATCGGGGGCAACACGCTGCACTTCTTCGCACTAGATTCCGACCACCGGAGCACACGTAGCATCAAGATGAAGCTCACACTCTCTCTCTCTCGTACACAGTACGCTCACTCACAGACTTCAAAACTTGTTTTAAAATGACAACAGGTCCTTCATTAAGGTCAAAAAGTGGTATATATACCTTACAATTTCTCAAACCCTAAAGTTCCAAAATCAACCATCTACTCGATCTAACTATCAAAACTGGATACAATCTGGAAACTTCTATAAGTCCCAATAATTACAAGGTGAAACAATCAGGTTTTCCTCAATGAATGAATAATTACAAAAAATAATAATCCTCCAGGTAGTTACTGCCGTCGGGCGTGTCCAGCTTCTAACACCTGGCACTCAACTTTTTTAATAATGCATCCCTCCACCACGTGAAGTGGCCCCAAAAATTGGTCCTCATGATGACCTTTCTACATAAGTATCACAAGAAAACACCCACTTTGTGTCCATACTCATCCACGTGCAAGTATTGACCCCATTCAACCTCCTGACGCCACTAGATGCCATCTGACGCACCTGCTTACCTCATGTGGTCGGCTCGCGGATAGCTTCCTCGAGAAGTTTTACACGCTACCAACTCCTCATTATTGTAGAAAAAACACACCGGTACTGGTAACGATGAAAATCGATGCACTATGTACACCTTGTCCTACCTGTACACATGTGGGCCCCACGTAACCACCTGGCTATGAAAAATGGGCAATTCCTTATTTGATGCACCATGCATGTGTATGTACATATGCGCAATCCCTTGCTTCAAAAAACTCCTGACATAATTTGCCCATCCCCTAGCCTGCTAGATCATTCATGATCAGCAGCAGCAAAAAGCGATATGAGACTCGCAGCGTCACAAGTCTCCTCATCCTTCACCAACACTGCTTGATCCACAGACATCTCATCTTGCTCCACCATCATTAACCTGGCATGATATAATTTAAGACGCAATCCATTTACCCTTGACTTATGTAGAATCCCATCCAGGTTAGCCAACTAATATGTACCATTTGGAAAACACTCCACTACCTTGAAAGGGCCTTCCCACTTAATTTGAAACTTCCTTTGGAAGGTGTTGTTTAGCTTACTGTTGTAGCGCAAAACCAAGTCATGCTTCTTGATACCCTTACTTTTGACCTTTTCATTTATCTTTGCCAAAGCCCTATCCTGCATCTGCCCATAATGCTCCAATGCGCTCATCCTATCCAATTGAACCTCTTGTAACTGCAAGAGCCTCTCTTTGAATGCATCACTAGGCAGCCCAAGTAACTTCTCTAACATCTTGACCGCAGGCAACTCTACTTCCACAGGCAATATTGCTTCCTTTCCAGACACCAAATGAAATGGAGTAAACCCTGTACCTGTCTTTACCGAAGTACGGTAAGTCCATAATACACTAGGCAATTCCAAATCCCAATTCTTTCCTTGGTGCTCTGTCACTTTTGAAATAATATGTACCAACTCACCATTGAACCTTTCATTTAAGCCATTACACTGCGGGTAATAAGGAGTGGTATGCTGGTGCTTAATCTTCATCTTTGCGCATAAAAAGTCTAGCAGTTTAGCTCTAAAGCCTGGACCCTTATCCGAAAGTACCTCCAATGGCACCCCAAACTTGCAACATATTTCATCATACACAAATTTTACCACATCATTTGCAGTGATTTGTTTTACTGCTATAGCCTCTGCCCATCTAGAGAGATAATCCACTACAGTCAAAATATAGCTTTTGCCCCTTCTTTTGATAGGTAACGAGCCTATTGCATCAATCCCCCACTTTTCAAACACATCAAATGCCATAATGGTTTTTGGTAGCTCTGGCTTCAACACTCTCTTCCCAAATGCTTGACACCTATTGCAAGACCTACACCAATGGTGAACATCCTTGTGCAAACTAGGCCAGACATACCCCTCTTGCAAGATCTTATGCAAAGTGATCTTTAGAGCAAAATGGCCACCACATGCTCCTTCATGATTCTCTTCCAACACTCTGTAAAGCTCCTCCCGCCAAGGTACACGTCTCAACACAAGATCAGCCCCTTTCATGTACAAGACATCACCAATCAATTTGTACCTGTATGCTCTACGCACAAAACCATACTTCTTAGACTTCTGAATGTCCTTTGGAATGATTCATGTTAACAAAAACTCCTCTTCTTGAGCCAAACTTTCCTGGCCATGATAAAGAGGTAAATTGGTCCTCAACACAAATAGCTCCCCAATCATGCTTTGAGCTGCTTCATGTGCCTCTCCATTTAGAGCACATTCAATGTGTCTGATGCTCCATGCTTCAAACTTTTTTAATAGACCTTTAATTCTGAAACACATTTCCTTCAATGAGGTGTTCTTGCTCTTCCACACACCCAGCACTTGCTTCACAACTAACAAAGCATCACCTTTTATGCTCAACCTTCTAACCCCATGCTTCAAACAAATGTGTAATCTTGCTTCCAAAGTAGCATATTCAGCCTCATTGTTACTATGAGCATCCAATTTGAACCCTCTCTTGCATACTAGCTTCCCCTCTGGATCATAGAGTGCTATACCCCCTGAAGCTGCATCATGGATCTTTCTGTATGAGCCATCAAAGAACAAAACATGTGCATTGCTGATATGTGGCACTTCTTCAACTACCTTTCTTACCACCTCTTCCTTAACAAGAAGGGGATTCTTCTTGTAGTTCAACAAATCGGCTAGAGTAGCTCTTGTACTATCTTCCACTAGAAAAGAGAACTCAAACTCTTGCAACTCAATTACCCATTTCTTGACCACATTTTACATGTTAGTACCATTAATTAACTGTGGCAAAAAGGCATAACTCGTCAAGAAAACAAAAGGTCGTGGTAGCAAGTAATGACGAAATCGACGACAAGCAAATATTACATTGGCCATTACTAGCTCTACTTCCGAGAACTTTCTCTTCGCTACCAACTTCACTCAGCTTGCACAATACATTGGCCTCATATAATGGCTGCCCTTCCCCTTTTGCAATAGCATGGCTCCAATGGAATCATCCCCTACTGATGGATTTCATAAAACACTTTCTCCCAATCAGGAGCATGCATGGCTGACAACCTCCCCAACACCTCTTTCACCTCTTGAAACACTTCTTCACACTTGTCATCCCATTGCAATGGATCATGCTTTTCCACTTGCTGTAATGGATAAAGAAGTTGCGAAGACAATGGAATAAACCGTGCCATGTACTTCACTTTGTGTATAAAGGTTGCCAATTGCTTTGTACTCTCGCAGGTGATGGAAGAAGAATAATAGACTTAACCTTGTCTGGATCAACCTCAATGCCATTTTCTGACACCATATGGCCCAATAACTTCACCCTTGGCTGTGCTAGATGACATTTCTTTGGATTAAGTTGTCCTCCACATTCATCATATCGAGCCAATACCATCTGCAGCTTCTCATGGTGTTCAGCCCTACTGCTATAGACATAGAAGTCGTCCATAAAATCTTTAACACAACTACCAATGAATGGTTCCAATACCCAATTTGCTCTCTCTTGATAGAAAGATGGACCATTTGACAACCCAAATGGAAATACCGTGGAGCAATAGCAGCCCCATGGCGTAACGAAAGTTGTTTTTGTTCGGTCTTTAAGAGCAATCTTCAATTGAAAATAGCCTGAAAAACCATCACACACACTGTACCTCTCATAACCTACAACTGAATCCAAGATCTGATCGATGAATGGAAGAGGATATGGGTTCTTCTTAGTGGCTGCATTTAAGGGTTTAAAATCTACACAAATCCTCCACTTTCCATCCTTCTTTGGATTGACAACTACTGGACTCACCCATTCTGTGGTCTCCACAGGGACTATGAACCCTGCCTTCAATAACTTGTCCACCTCTTCCCGCAAGGCTTCCATCTGCTCTTGGCCCATCCTTCTTAGCCTTTGCCGCACTGGCTTAGCACCTTCTTTCAGCTCTATATGCATCTCTTTGCCCTTGAACCCTCTGATCTCTTCATATGAAGTAATGAACAAATCAGGAAAACTAGCTAGCATGTGCAAATATATCTCCTTCTCCATAGTTGAGAGGTCTCCACTGATCATTTGTGTCATCAATTCCTGCTTCTTTGACAACTCAACCTTGGTTTGCATCAGCCCTTCAATCACTTCATAAGGCCCTTCACTTTCATCTTCAACCTCATTTGCAAATGCGACTACACCAGACTCCTGGATTCCTTTGTCCATCAAAAGAAATGCAATACCAGCATCCTCATCACTGTTGGTAGTACTATCACTATCCTCGTCAGACATTGTGGAATAGTCTTCATCACTAGACTCATCCTCATCTTCATAGAGATCCTCCAATCGTTTCCTTGTGTCCATATTATATAGCTTCTTGGCACCTGTCTTTCCATAGAGGCTAATCGTACCACGTCTCCAATCTTGAATAGCTCCCATTGCACGTAACCATGGTCTACCCAGTATAATAGGATATGCTCCCAACCCTGCTGGCATCACATGAAAATCAACCACCGCCTTTGTATCATATGCCTCCACTTCTAAGCTCTTTACAACACCCAAACATTTTACTTTTTGATGGTTTGCCAATCTAATCCGAAAGCTTGACACCCCACTCACTGTAAGACCCATCTTCTCAACGCATGAGTGTGTTATGACACATATTTGGGCTCCACCATCCACATAACCTTGTCCCATATTTTTTCTTTCATGCCACACATCTACTATTGGGAAAATGTCTGGTAGCTCGTCCATTGGCAACACCTTTACTGAACCTCTCTCTAGTTCTTTCTCCATTGGGTTAACCATCCTCTTCCACTTTCGCTTTAGCTTAGGAACCATCTCTATAAGCTGCCCAAAAGTAACATCTGCCTTCCTGCTTGTCAGATCCTCCTTCAAGTCATAGCTTAATTGCCCATCCCCTAGTGGAAAATCTAAAACATGAAATTTGCGACGAGCTCTCCTTTTCCTCTTGGCCTTGACATCCTCGCCGGCTTCATGACTCTTTCCCTTATTCTTACTAGGACCTGGGGCACTCTTCCTTCCTTTTCCTCTGTGGTCCTCTTCCCAATAGGCATCACTAATGTATCCTCTAGCTTTGATGCCTTCTCCAAGGTAACCACACTTAACACTTTTTTCTTTCCCTTTTCCTCCTAGGTTAATCCACTGGTTCCTTCATCTCCCTTAATTTCGATGCCATAATCATTGGACCTAGTTAGCACCTGTCTTGGCAATGGATACATGTCTCCCCCCATCCTTGGTGGCTTATCACATTGCGGGCTGATGTGGCCCAACTCTCCACAATTATAACATGTGGACGTATGCCTCCAGAACCTACCATTGCTTTGTCCAACACCATTCCTAGGTCTTTCTTCAACTCCTGTGGGGCTGATTTGCAAACCTCCCTCGACCTCGATTATTTCCCACTCGACCTAGCATGTTTAGGCTAAGATTCTTCATTAAATCTACCACTTGCCTGATGCCTTGCCTTAGCCCATCATCTTGCATTGATGTAGTGACCACTGCTGGCATAACGTGAGGAGTAACAGAAACCACTGGTTCATGATGAGTCCCTGGCATGTGACCTTGTAAAGAGTCCATAGGCTGAAATTCAGACCTCATGGGCAAAGACTCCACCCCTAACTGGCTCATTTTCCTCAGCTTCCACTCTTTGTTCCTTGCCACTTCCAATGCATCTTCATATGTCCTAGGCTTCTTTAGCTCCACTCTCCAACGTATATTCTCCCAAAGACCAGCCAAGAACCTATCCTTCTTCATCATGTCAGGCGGGGGTACCTGTGGTGCTAAGGCCTTGCACATCCGCTCCCATGCCAATGAGAACTTATGTATGTACGCATCTACTGGCTCACCTTCCTTCTGCACCAAACCTTGTACTTCTTGCCACACTTTGTCAGGATCTTCTATCTTCACAAACTTCAGATCCAATCCATGCCTTAGATTGTCCCAACTCAATCTTATAGGTGGATCAGCCAGACGCAACTCCTCTTCAAATGCTTTGGACCAAACTTGTGCATCACTCTTCAAACAAATTTAGAGAAGGCGTAACATCTGCGTAGGGTCATGAATTTGGTTGCTAATGTAGGCAACCTCCATCTTTTCCAAAAATTCTTCCACATCTTCATCACTTCTTCCATGAAATTCCGGATAAGAGAAATCCATGGCTACCCAAGTTACGATGCTTTGAGAACCCCTTCGAACACACGTGCAAGAACCCAAAATTTTTCACTACCCAATCCCTAGAAACTTCAATGGAGCTTTAGATAAGGACAAACACATGCACATCAAATGAGTTTCATAAAGACTATGCGCTGCTGGAAAAAAATCTTTCTGGATACATGAACATTTATCTGGATTCTCTGAGTTAAATGAAAAGGAGTGAATTGAGGGCCATTTTGATCATCCATTAAAGCCAACCATGAAGCTCCCAAGAAGGCACACCTGACTTATCCTCTGATTTTGCCAAAATTTCAGTAGCATAACAGTATAAATGGCTTAAAAGACCAAAAGACCAGCCATCATAACTTGGAAAAATTTTCACAGAGTTTTCCCAGAAGTAGAGCAGTAGGAACCCAAAATATAGACTGTATATGTATGCATAAACTGCCAGCAATAGAACCCAAGCATCAAATAGGAATCACTAGTACATAGCCTATGGAGAGGTCACGAAAAGGGTGCTCCAGCTACCTGTATCACCGAAAGGATCTCCACATTTGAGAATCCCCCAGCTCAATAAAACCTCACGCTATCAACCCTCACACGAAGGCTTATGCAAATCGCGTATAGTCAAGTCTCAGAAATGACTATCTTCCAGACCAAGTCTCAAAAATGGCTGGGACTTCCAAATAAAACCAAGTATGGCTCCACAAAGGCGTACAATGGCAGTTTCCACAAGTGACGTACAATACCAACAGACAATGCGCTCAAACAGGCGCCAACTGATGCATACCCACGGCAACTACAAGTGACTCCACTGCTAGTATATCACTGTACTCCAACTACGTGTACCTAGGTGAATCACCTGTACCTGCACCTATCCCTGTAACCTGTAATCCCGAATCTCGAAGCTCGAAGCAGAAGATACTCGAAGAAGATCCTCCATGGGGGCGCCAAAAGAATGTGAGCGGGATGGAAACACACACAACGCCTCTATAATGACCCGACACACACTCTTGGAAGGATACACACACACACACACACTATGGGGCACCACTCGGCTTACACAACACACCTGGCTGAGACAAGGAACACACCTATGGAGTGAGAGGAGAGAGACTATCCCCTTGCCCACTCCACACAGAGAGAGAGAGAGAGAGACACACAAACACACCCAAAAAATAATCTCAAAAGAGGAGAATTTCTTATGTTTAGATACAATAGAGCTTGGGCCAACACCAATGGAACAAATAGCTCAAACAATATGGGTAAAATGTACCAGATACACTCACAAATTGGAGCAGAAGCTTCGCTCATAGGAGAAACTTACACAGCCAAAACAACAGAACAAGAGTGAGGAATTAGGCAAAATGGATAGTGCCATGGCATCCGGAACGGCCCAAAACCCCAGTCTACAATGTCAAAGTGCTCAAATCCAACCTCGAATGAGCAGTTTACGACCAAAACAGGCTCCAAAAACCCCCAAAGACACAGTTGCGACTGTTCCTCCTCTCTTCTCCACGTTTTTTCTGGTCTTGCGCTGTTCTGTGCTTGTCAGAAGCAGCCTTTTGCCTTTTTTGTGATATAGAGATAGCATACTTAATCTTTTGAAAAGATTCTTGTAGGTCTCGGCTATACTCATCTGCAGCAAAGATCTTCCCATGTACCTTAAGTAGCAAGGGACTTTTTGATCTTCCCTCAATTACCTCAAAAGGTGCTTTTCCCGTGGAAGTATGTACAGTGTTATTGTAATCATACTCCACTGAGGGTAAGTACTTCTCCCATTGGGATCTTCGATCTACTTCCGTTACATAAGTTTTAAGTAGATCGAGAATTGTTAGGTTAGCTATTTCACTTTGCCCATCCGTTTGTGGATGATAGGCCGAAGAGAAGTTTAGCCTTGTCCCTAAATTCTCAAAGAGACCCTTCCAAAAATTACTGGTCATTCTAGGATCCCTATTCGACACTATGGACATTGGCAAGCCATGGTACTTAAAAAATTTGTGAAATGAAGAGGGTTGCCATTTGATGGGCTTTGATAGTCTTTTTGACAGGTATAAAATGAGCTTATTTACTGAACATGTCTACTATTGTCCATATTCCCGTATTCCCATGGATAGACTTAGGCAATCCAAAGATAAAATCCATGGATATGCTCTCCCATGGTGAATTAGGGATTGGCAAGGGTTGAAGCAATCCAAGTTTCTTCCCTCTATCAAATTTTGTCTTTTGGCATACCACACATTTAGAAACATACTCTTGTATGTTCACTTTCATGGTAGGCCAATAGAAATATGTTTCAATTCCCTTTAAGGTAGACTGAATCCCTCTATGCCCCGCATAAGGTGAAGCATGAGATTCATACATTACTTTCTCACGTAGTGAGCTAGTAACACATAGTCTATTGCCATAGAGAAGATAACCATCTTGTAAAGTAAATGGTTCTTTTTTCTTCCCTAATGCAAGGGCTGAAATCACATCTCTAAAATCAGGATCAATAGCATACTCATCTATCATTGAAGATAGATCATTGTGAGTTGCTATGGAAACCGCATTCACTCTCGGACATCTTGAGAGTGCATCAGCTACTTGATTATGCTTGCCAGCAATGTGAGCAATATGAAAATGATTATGCTTGCCAGTAATGTGAGCAATATGAAAATGAAGTTGCGAAAGGAAATTTGCCCACCTCATTCGTTTGTCGGAGAGCTTGGTCTGCGTCATGACGTACTTAAGACTTTGGTGATCCGTTGGCAGAATGAAAGGAGTCCCCAATAAATAGTGCTTCCATGACTCTAAGGCATGTAGAACTGCAAGGAGTTCCTTTTCATATATGCCTAGATCTTGCTCAACAGGGTCGAGACTTCGACTTTCATAGCCTATGGCGTGCCCTTCTTGGAGCTAAACACCTCCAAGGCTATCACCACAAGCATCACATTGGACCTCAAATGGTTTTGAGAGATCTGATAGTATAAGCACAGGTTGAGAGATAAGATTTTCGAAAGTATTTTTCTCCTTAGCAGACCATGTATACCTAACACTTTTCTTTGTTAGGTCATGTAATGGTCCCGCAATTTGTGACAACTTTTCTATGAAGCGTCTATAGTATGCACACATACCTATAAAGCTTCTTAATTCATGAAGATTCTTTGGTTTAGGCCATCCTTTTATTACCTCTAACTTTGACGGATCCATTTGGATACCATCTTGAGAGATAATGTGACCTAAATACCGAATCTCTTGCAAGAAAATTTCACTTTTCTTTCGATTAACATAAAGTTTATTCTCTCTTAAAACTTGAAATATTACCTAGGGGTGTTGCTTGTGTTCGTCTAATGAATTAGAGTAGATGATAATATCATCGAAGAACACTCCAGTGAAGGTTCGATGAGGCCTGAACAGCTTCTCCACCAAGCGGTTGAATGTGGTTGGTGCATTGGTCAAGCCAAAAGCCATGACAATGTATTCGTAAAGACCAAATGTGGTGTGAAATGCGGTCTTTACGATGTCAACTATCCTTATTTGATGATAGCCACTTTTTAGGTCGATCCTTGTAGCTTATCAAAAATAGGTCTTCTACCCGTGGAACGGGAAACCTATTCTTGATAGTGATCCTATTTAGTGCTCTTTAGTCGACACACATACGATATGTGCCATCTTTCTTTTGCACTAATAGCACAGGTGAGCAAAATGGAGATAAGCTAGGCCTAACCATGCCCTTCTCAACTAACTCATGCACTTGCCGCACAATCTCCTCTTGTTGAGCTTGAGAAACTCTATAAGGAGGTTTGTTAGGCGGTGAACATCCTGGAAGAAGTTCAATTGCATGGTCATCATTACATCGTTTAGGAGGTAGCTCACAAGAGAAGTCGTCAATAAAAACATCTTGAAACCCCTTGAGAAAATTGGATAACTCTAATTCCTTTTGGCTGCTTTTATTTTCTTTTGCTAAAGCATTAGGTTCATTTTGAGAATCTTTAACAAAAACCATGTACACGAAATAAAGCTCTTTATGACTTGTTGAAAGCTGGTGTATGTACAAGGGGGATAGTGTTACCCATTTCCCTGAACTTAAAGGAGATTCTCCTTTCAAGGAATTTAACATTGGCAGCCAGGCAATCAAACCATGGTGCCCTTAGGATTACATCCTCATGCTTGAGAGGAGAGATAAAGAAGTCCTCTTTGTCCACATAGCTTTGGACATGAAGCCTCAATTTCCCGATTAAGGGAGTGACTGAAGCTTCTTGCCCCTTAAAATCACTGTCTGCGGGTAGGACATCTCCCATCTGGTAGGCTTGTATGCCTAGCTTGGTGGCCAACTCTATAAATATAAAACTGTGAGAAGAACCAGGGTCAAAGAGAATAAAAGCATCATGTTCTCTTACCTTTCCCCAAGCATGGCATAGAGGAGATCCTTTGTGGTGAGTTTGGTGAGTCTCCTCCTCCTCTTAGATTTCAACCAAGGTAGCTCTAGGAGTATCTTGGCGGTTGTTCTTTTGGGGACAAGCGTGATACGCATGCCCTTGTTCGCCGCACTTGAAACACTGGTTATCCTTGCGATAATGCTCAAGCTCTTCAGGAGAGAGTTTGTTTTTACCTTTGTAAACTCCCTTCTCTTTAGCTTTGTTGGAGTTGCCCTTAGGAGACTTTTGGACATTGTCCTTCCCCTTAGGCTCGTTGGAACCCTTGTTTTCCGTGGGCTTATTATTTCCTTTAGCCCCCGTTTGGAAATTGATTCGAGAGGCCACCATACTATGGTGTATTACCGCCGATATGGTACGTGGCCTTTGGGAGTTGACATACTCCGCCATTTCAGCCCGCACAAAATTGTTGGATAAAGGCCAAGACTTTTAAAAGACAGTGGCTTTGAGTTGTAGGTCCCAAAACTTGTCTACATATTTGTGGATGGATTCATGGGAAGAGAGCTTTAAGCTTCGCCATTTGGTGAGAAAGTGCATAGATACATGACGTAGCTTAGAGGACTCCGTGAAGCCCTCATCTCCGAACGCCGCATCAAATTGTTGGATAAAGGCCAAGAATTTGTCCGTAGCACCAAAGATGCCATCATAGGTAAGGAAAGAGATGTTCTTCCCTCCCTCTTTGAGCTTCTTGAGCTTGGACGACCTCTTCCATTCGGCATAGGATTTCCTATGGCCTCTTCTTTTTGATGGTTCAAAGGTTGCACCATCACTTTCTTCAGAAGGTGAAGAATTTGAGGAAGGTGGAGAAGAGGGTGACCTCTTTCTCGCCTTTTTCTTGTCTTGATCTTCGTCGTCTTCTCCATCACCTTCATAAGAGAAAGAGGATGAAGAAGATGGAGAAGAGGGTGTCCTCTTTCTCGCCTTTTTCTTTTTCTGATTTTTATCATCCCTCATTGAATTATGGTGTGGAGAAGGGTGCGATGGTCTTCTCCGCTTTGTGGTGATGGAGAGTGTTTAGCCCGTCGTCTTTGTGAAGCCATCTCCATCGAGGTGGCGGAAGACTCACTTCTCTCTCGTTCCTTCGGTGGAGGCTCTTGAGTTCTCCTTTGAGAAGGATATGCATCATCAAGAAGTAAATTCTTGAGCCCTTCGTATGGATTCTCTTCTTCTTCCTGAATCGGAGAGAGACCTCTTTTGGAAGTCTCACAAGGAGGCTTCCTAGGTGTTCTCTCGTCATGGTGGTGAGCTTCGAGAATCCCATGAGCACGGAGCTGGCGTTGCACTTCACTTTGGAGATATGGATTGCCCATGGATTTTTGAAGCCTAGAAACAAGATAGTTAACAAGCATCGGAGCATCATTAGTAGCTCGCTCATTAGCAAAATCAAAGTTATCACCATTAATTTCACTCTCTTTACTATTGTCAACCATTCTAACAACTTTTAGGTGTAAACGTTTTAGGTGTAAGTTGGCACTTCAAGCCCTAGTTGCTACTCCTCTTTACCCCTTTAGAAAAAGCACTCAAGCTACTGTACCCGTGGCTCGAATACCATTAATTGCAAGGAATAGAAGAGAGGGTCGTTCAACACCAAAACAGCACTGGCTCCTGTCAAGCTTCTAATAGCTCAATAGTGGTTAAGCCGTAGGCAAGCCCCGTAGGACTCCACTATTAAGACCATAGCTCTCGACGGTGATGCCCTCTTAACTGCACAAAGGCAGGCGCACTGCAAGGCTGAAAAATCCCTATTCTACTTACTCACATGCAATTAATAATACCAACCATTTATAGCTAGCTTGAGGACCTCCCTTCTTGAGCAAGAAAAGACAAACCTTGTGCTCTGATACCAATGTAACATTTAATGGCCTAAAAACTTGTGTGTAGCGGAAATTAGCATGAACATAGTGGTCATTTTATTAGAATAGATTCCTAATGAGAATTACAAGAGTGCTTGGGTGGACAGAGCAACAAAAAGCATTACACCTAGTTAGATAGCATGAACAATACTTTCAAATGAGAGAGAAATTAAGCTATTGACAACTGTTGAGGACCGGATTTAAGCCCTAGTTGCTACTCCTCTTTACCCCTTTAGAAAAAGCACTCAAGCTACTTTACCTGTGGCTCGAATACCATTAATTGCAAGGAATAGAAGAGAGGGTTGTTCAACACCAAAAGAGCACTGGCTCCTGTCAAGCTTCTAGTAGCTCAATAGTGGTTAAGCCGTAGGCAAGCCCCGTAGGACTCCACTATTAAGACCATAGCTCTCGACAGTGATGCCGTGTTAACAGCACGAAGGCAGGCGCACTGCAAGGCTGAAAAATCCCTATTCTACTTACTCACATGCAATTAATAATACAAACCATTTATAGCTAGCTTGAGGACCTCCCTTCTTGAGAAAGAAAATACAAACCTTGTGCTCTGATACCAATGTAACGGTTAATGGCCTAAAAACTTGTGTGTAGCAGAAATTAGCATGAACATAGTGGTCATTTTATTAGAATAGATTCCTAATGAGAATTACAAGAGTGCTTGGGTGGACAGAGCAACAAAAAGAATTACACCTAGTTAGATAGCATGAACAATACTTTCAAAAGAGAGAGAAATTAAGCTATTGACAACTGTTGAGGACCGGATTTACATGGAGCCGGTCCCCCCTCCAAAAGGCTTTGTATTATGCTTTCTCCCATCAAGAGAGACATTGTACAATACAATTCTTTGTGTTCCTTCAAGACTAGCTAGTGCAATGAAGATGAAAGCTTCATGCACTAAGCAAAACACTTATCAAACACAACATCAATTCTCCCCGGTCTCAGACCCAAGACCTCACACACCTTCGAAGATGGTGAGAGCTAGCAGGGTATGAGAGTAGATTGCGAGGAAGGAGGAATAGTCTTACGAGAAAGATGTACATCTCCTCACACAATCACTCATATTAGCATAGCTTAGCTTAGTAATTAGCATGGTAGAGTAGATGAGCATGCATTGAAGCTTGGCTCTTGGTTGCATTTGCATCACAAAGCCAAGAGTTGTTGGTGTAGGCCTCCATTCTCACAAGCTTGGAGTAGGTGGTAAGCTTTCCATTAAAGCTTGAGAAGGAGAGAGAGTCTTCTTTACTTCACACATGAGATTGTGTGAGTGTGTGTGTGATGATTCCTTGCAAAAATCAGCCCCCTCTCTCTCTTGGGCGACACCTCATGCTATTTGCTCTTGCTATCCTCTCATTGGACCTCTCTAGGGCTAGCCAATGACAATTAAGCAGCATAAGTGATAGCCTTCTGACATGTGTCCCCCTTTCCCCTTTTGTGAGAGCTATAGGTAATTTAAACTTTCAACTAAACTCTCATTGGACCCCTTTGCCTCATGGACAATAGGAATCAGGCAAGCCATTGGGCTGCTGAATGCTCATTGGACCCCTTGGGAGACTGTCCAATAGTCTTCTAGAGGACTTATTTCTCATTGGTTCTTTTATTAAGTGTTTTTAAATTATATAAACTAGATTTACTCTAGCCTTACTCTCATTGGTCCACCTCCAAGGCCATCCAATAGGAATTGGGTACACCTTGTGGGCATCTGGCCTAGGGAGCTAACATGTGTCCCTCATTCCTTTTGTGTAAAGGGAGCTTGTGTGTGTGTGTGTCTTTCTCTCTCATCCCCTACAAGCAAGGCTTGCCCCCTCCTAAGTAGGGATTTGTAAAGACTTTTTTGACACACACAAAGCATCCAATTCCCCCATGGTTGACCTTTGGACACAACCTTTGAATTTTGGAACCTTAGCATTTTGGAAGTCTTAATGGGCTGAACCTTAGGGTCTTTTTAGCCCATTGTTGCACATGGCTCTTTTGCAGATGGCCCCCCCTTTGGATCCCTATTTTCCCTCTTTGGATCCCTACTGTGGCCAGTCTACTAGTTCAACCAATATTCTAGCTTTTTCTCCCCTGGCACTTCCCCATATTAAATGATCAGTTTAACATGAGAAAATCATGTAGGAGAATTAGATATTGATTATTATGACATTACCTCTCTCTTGAAATCATAGTCGTCCTCGACTATGGTGTAGAGAAGATAAAGCATATTCAGGAGTCCTTTTTTTAGCGGGTAGAGGATCCCTATGTTACCCTACGACATCATTCCACAATGCATGACTAGTCCATTTGGTGCTTGAGAGCCTGAGGCTACCGCAAGCATGTCTGCACATTAGTCCTATCAATCTTCCATAATAGAGTGACAAGCTCTACTTGGTGTTTGGGAAACATCGTCTCCGCAAACTTGATCTAAGCATGCATACTACTTTATTTTTGTGCACAATAAAGAAAAAGAGAGTCTTATAAGACAAAAACTTTGTTCATTTTTAACATTTTATACATTTGCTTACTCTTCGGAAGCATTGACAAGGTTTAGGTTATCCTTTAATTGTATGCCTTGCATCCATCTAGCATCTTCAAAAGGATAATTCTTAAACTTAATAAGATATCGTCGGATAGTCTTACCGCCTCTTAGTACCTTGTCTTCATGTCGGAGAATGGACTCGGGCTGCAGCACCTCCTCTTGGTCCTCGATCTCTTGTGGGTCTTCAGTAGTTGGTTCTTGAGGTGGCTCTCCTTTTTAAGTCTTTAATAGTCTCACATGGAAAGCATTGTGTATGAGCCAATGATTGGGAAACTTGAGTTGATAGGCCATCTCATTGATTGGCCTAAGAATCTGGAACGGACCATAGTACCTTTTTGCTAGTTTAGCATAGTACTTTTGGTGTCCCGTAGGATTCTTGCCCGTCGTGTGCCTTAATCGAGCTTTGGGAAATTTTGATAAGACCTAATCATTTTCTTTAAAGGCTTGGGCTCTTATGTGCTTCTCAGCAGCAGCTATTTGCCTTTGTTGTGAGATAGAGATAGCATCCCTAATCTTTTGAAAAGATTCTTGTAGGTCTCAGCTATACTCATCTGCAGCAAAGATCTTCCCATGTACCTTAAGTAGCAAGGGACTTTTTGATCTTCCCTCAATTACCTCGAAAGGTGCTTTTCCCGTGGAAGTATGTACAGTGTTATTGTAAGCATACTCCACTAAGGGTAAGTACTTCTTCCATTGGGATCTTTGATCTACTTCCATTACATTGGCTTTTAGTAGATCGAGAATTGTTAGGTTAGTTATTTCACTTTGGCCATCCGTTTGTGGATGATAGGCCGAAAAGAAGTTTAGCCTTGTCCCTAAATTCTCAAAGAGACCCTTCCAAAAATTACTGGTCATTCTAGGATCTCTATCCGACACTATGGACATTGGCAAGCCATGGTACTTAAAAATTTGTGAAATGAAGAGGGTTGCCATTTGATGGGCTTTGATAGTCTTTTTGACAGGTATAAAATGAGCTTGTTTATTGAACATGTCTACTGTCGTCCATATTCCGGTATTCCCATGGATAGACTTAGGCAATCCAAAGATACAATCCATGGATATGCTCTCCCATGATGAATTAGGGATTGGAAAGGGTTGAAGCAATCCAAGTTGCTTCCCTCTATCAAATTTTGTCTTTTGGCATACCACACATTTAGAAACATACTCTTGTATGTTCACTTTCATGGTAGGCCAATAGAAATATGTTTCAACTCCCTTTAAGGTAGACTGAATCCCTCTATGCCCCGCATAATGTGGAGCATGAGATTCATACATTACTTTCTCACGTAGTGAATTAGTAACACATAGTCTATTGCCATAGAGGAGATAACCATCTTGTAAAGTAAATGGTTCTTCTTTTTTCCGTAATGCAAGGGCTGGAATCACATCTCTAAAATCGGGATCAATAGCATACTCATCTATCATAGAAGATAGATCATTGTGTGTTGCTATGGAAACTGCATTTACTCTCAGTCGTCTTGAGAGTGCATCAGCTACTTGATTATGCTTGCCAGCAATGTGAGCAATATGAATATGAAATTGCGAATGAAAATTTGCCCACCTCATTTTTTTGTCGGAGAGCTTGGTGTGCGTCATGAAGTACTTAAGACTTTGGTGATCCGTTCGCAGAATGAAAGGAGTCCCCAATAAATAGTGCTTCCATGAGTCTAAGGCATGTAGTACTGCAAGGAGTTCCTTTTCATATATGCATAGAGCTTGCTCAACAGGGTCGAGCCTTGGACTTTCATAGCCTATGGCGTGCCCTTCTTGGAGCAAAACACCTCCAAGGCAATCACCACAAGCATCACATTGGACTTCAAATGGTTTTGAGAGATCCGGTAGTGTAACCACAGGTTGAGAGATAAGCTTTTCGAAAGTATTGTTCTCCTTAGCAGACCCTGTATACCTAACGCTTTTCTTTGTTAGGCCATGTAATGGTCCCACAATTTGTGAGAACTTTTCTATGAAGCGTCTATAGTATGCACACATACCTATAAAGCTTCTTAATTCATGAAGATTCTTTGGTTTAGGCATCCTTTTATTACCTCTAACTTTGATGGATCCATTTGGATACCATCTTGAGAGATAATGTGACCTAAATACTGAATCTCTTGCAAGAAAAATTCACTTTTCTTTCGATTAACATAAAGTTTATTCTCTCTTAAAACTTGAAATATTACCTGGAGATGTTTCTTGTGTTCGTCTAATGAATTAGAGTAGATGATAATATCATCAAAGAACACTCCAGTGAAGGTTCGATGAGGCCTGAACATCTTCTCCATCAAGCGGTTGAATGTGACTGGTGCCTGAGATCAATGAAATGATTGAGACGATCATGGATTCAGAAAGGCTTATCTATGATGATATGAGAAGTGAAGCCGATACACCATTTTATAATGGAGCACGTGTGTCTAGATTGAAGGCGCGTCTGGTTCTTCTCAACATGCAGACAAAGTTTGGATTGAGTAACACTAGCCTCAGAGCGCTTTTCAGGTGATCTATTACAATTATTTTACTTTAATAAAAAACTCTAGATGTATAATGATCTGATAGATTTTTACACAATTGTACCGTTTTTTTTCGTTGTGTAGATTGCTCAAAGAGCACATACTGCCAACTGATAATGTGATGCCAGAATCCAAAGAGGAAGCAAGAAAGATTTTTAAAAACTTGAGGATGGATTACAATTTGATCCACGCTTGTCCTAACGACTGCATTCTTTTTAGAGGGGAATACGTACACATGGAGAAGTGTCCGAAATGTGATTCCAAGAGATATAGAGTAGATCTCCATGGAACAAAAATTCTGCAAAAGGTTTTGCTACATTTTCCTCTACTTCCTCGCATCAATCATTTCTTCGAATGTAAGTCCATGGCCGCCCTAGCATCGTGGCATGAAGAGAATAAATCTTCGGATGGTGTGCTACGGATTCCTATAGGTTGCGCAGCCTGGAAACATGTAGATGAAACATGGTCAAATTTTGCCAGGGAAGCTCAAAATTTGCACTTAGTTCTGGCTATGGATGGTGTAAATCCATTTGGTCAAATATCAACATCTTACAATGTATGTCCCGATGTCATCGTCAACTACAACATTCCCCCGTGGTTGACTACGAAGAAGGGGCACCTATGGCTAAGTTGATTGTGCTGGGGTGATATAAAGTGAAGAATATGGATGTGTATCTTCATACACTATTGGAAGAGATACAACAATTGTGGATTGGCATAAAAGTGATGGATATGAGCCGACACACAGGTTGATGGAATGCTTTGATCAGAGGCATTCTAATGTGGACCATGCATGACTATCCCGGACTAACAGAATGCTCAGGTGATTTACACTCCTCACTCAAACACTGTAAATCTTGGTTTTTCTCAAGCTTATCTATTATCATGTGTATACATGCAGGGCTTCAAACAAGCAGATACAGAGCATGTGTCACATGTGGACCTAGACTGAATGCACGGTGTGCGCCCTCATTGAAGAAGCAAATCTACGAAGGTCATCAAGTGTATCTTCCAGAGAATCAACGATGGCTTTTTGGGAAGAGATCCATCAAGGATGTCGACACAAGCATGGTTAGAGAAGAAGGAGATGTGTGATGACGGTTTTCCCCCAAGGATGAAGAGACTATCTCTATGGTACAAGTTACCATACTGGCCCCAACTCATGATCAATCATTTGCTTGATCCAATGCACATATTCAAGAATGTGGGTAATCTACTATGGGACCATCTGACCGGCAAGAAAGATACTTTGGGAGCCAGGGTTGACCTTAGAAATGTGGATCATATGGAGCAATATTGGCTGTAGATAGTATCCGATGGATCGATAAAACTCCCTAAATCACCAAGAATGCAAAGTAAAAGAGACCATTCGATATTTGCGGACCCCCACTGGCGTAATACACTCGCTCCGATGTGTTTTACTAAAGAAGGAAAGCTTACTGGTTTGAAGTCACACGACTGGCATAAAATGTGTCAGGTATGTTCATAGTGGAATATATCATAGTGGGAATTGTGTAACAATTTTGTGTGTGGACTTTAATATCATTGCTGCACGTGTTTTGCACTTTATTTTACCGGTGGCCATTGAGGGATGTTTGTCTCTTGACGCCCGTAACACAATCTACAAACTTGCAAAGTTGGTGCAATGGATCTCACAAAAGGAGATCAACGTAGACTCCATATCATTGGCCAAACTAAACGCTGTGGAGGTTGTGTGCATGTTTGAGAAACACTTTCCTACTACCATGCTAACCATTCAGGTGCATCTTCTTGTTCACATAGTTGATGAGGTGGAAATAGCTGGCATAGTACATTCCAGATGGATGTTCTTTTTAGAACGTTTCATGAAAATGCTCAAGAGATATGTGCGTCAGAAGGCACATCCAGAGGGTAGCACGGCAGAAGGTTGGTTGGTATCAGAGTCCCTAGTGTACATTGGAGAGTGGCTAGACGGATTTGATAAAGCACGGGACACGCTATGGCAAACCATAGATGATGAGCGCATATCTGGGATTGTCATGTGCAATCTCGGTGTTGAGAAGAAGATTACGGAAGATCTAGAGGCTAAAATCAATCGATTTTGCATGCTTCACAATCCACTGATGCAAAAGTGGATTTCACAATATGAGGATGCAAAGCAAGAGCGACAAAGGGCACAAATCGAGTGGAGATGGGGAGGACGACCACCGATGCACTATCCGACGGGTCTGGAGATCCTACCAACATTCATGAGCTTAAGATGGTTGCACAACCAATTGAAAAGCACACAACAGTGCGGTGAAGAAGTGATTGAGAAGGAGTGGGAGTACGCTCGGGTTGCGCAACCAAGGTAAGTTTGCAATGTACAACTAGTGACTTTCTAGATGTTTGAATAGCCACTCATAATCTTTTTTGGTTGTAGTATAAGTCATACACAGCAGCATGGTGTAAAGGTCAACATTTTAGGATGGAACGGATCGACAAAAAGCGTTTTACTCAAGATTGTGGAATCATGGCAAAATTTGAACAGTCTAGTCGACGTGCAATGGTTCAAGATAATCATGGAGGGTCGCAACGCTACTGTGCATAGAGGAGAGTCTGGTTTTCTTGAGGTGGATTCAACTAAGAAATGGACTGACCTAAGAGACACTTTTGTACTACCCGAGCATTGTGAACAAGTATGTAAATAGTTAACATCCCATTTTAGAAAGTTATGTGCTTGGAAGCTCTCATGTAAGTTATGTGTCTCTTGGAGGTGATATTTCATCCTACAAAGTCTGCATCAAACTAGTGGTACATCATAGAGGTATCCCCTCGTAGTTCACGGACCTATGAAGGATACCATGTGCCAATCACAGCGGCATCAATGGAGGATATCGGAGAAGATTCTCAGTCAGAGGCCGCTGAGGTGGTGCCAGACAAGCATCAAGCTGCTACTATAGTATGAGAGGATCTACAAAATGAAATGGAGGACATCTGTTTAAACGGAGAGCTCTGTATAGATATAGGAAGTTATGTTGAGCTTTGAGAGGATGAGAGAGAGACCTCTTAAAGCCATAAATATTGTATTTGAACAATCTAGCTCCGTTTTATAATGTATACTGTATTCACGTGGCTTTTTGTCCATTTCTGTCTATATGCAGCATTGCGTCATTGTATTTAATGGTCTTTGCGTCCACTCCAGGTACGTATGCTCTAAGTATGTTCTCACAAGCAAGGACGACGAGCACTGGGCTCCGAGTGGGATGGAAATTGAAGCTGCAATCGTGAAGCTAGTTTGCTCAATATAGATGCTGCTCGTCCCACCACTAGATCTAGCTAATCGGGTGAAAGAGACACTAAGAAGAGTCGAGGCGGCGGTAGTGTCGAGGCGGCAGCGGTGGCGGCAGCGGTGGCGGTTGTTGTGGGGATGCCACTGCCGATGCCTCGACACTACCTCGTGTTCAACAAGGCTCTTTACCCTCCCCTTCTTTGCCCGCCCCGACACCAACCACCGCATCGCCATCTACACCAGGTTCTGTGCGGCTGACAACTGTTTCTAGCAGCTACACACCACTAGCTACTCCTCCAGGAGTCACTCACTCCTCGCTTCGGGGCCCAGACTCTAGTGGAGACACCTGACGTCCGTACCCCTGTCGACACGCCACTAGAGACCCCTGCCGGGACACCTAGGTTCACGCAGCACCTGCGAGAGGGCTTGCCTTACTCCGTTGACTTCAACGGTGACATCATCTTGGATGATGAAGGCATGAAGATGATCTCGCGTATCCATGGTCTTTGCTTTCAGGTGTTTATAAACTACATACTAAACACCTGGAGGGAAGTACCAAGTGATTTAAAAGACAGAGTCATCAGCATGCCTCATGAAGAGTTTCCCATTCCAACACGGGATGACCGCTTCAATGAAGACCTGATGAAGGTTCAAATGCGCGAATACTGCAAGCACAAGCGTTCCGAAGTGCAAAAAACAATCAAGCATGGGTGGAACAGACCAGATTGGCTAGCCAAAAAGATTGGAAGAATGTGAAGAAAGAAGCGCGCGAGAATCCCGACAAGTGGAAGCCACAAAAGGAGGCAGCCAGAGCGCAAGGAGAGGTAGGGAGCTTGCACCACTTCGGGAGCGGCGGGTGGGCATCATTTGAGGCCGATTTTGTAAGTGTTTTTGCATTGCTCTTTAGGTTTGATAGTTTAGGATTTAGGGGTTTTTAAATTCTAACATAATGGATTCTTTGTATGTTTTGACAGTGGTCGATGACAGGACGTGACCCCACACCGTACGAGCGCGAGTACACAGGCAGGAAGGGCTTAAACTCCCTGATGGACATTCTGATTTCTCGCGGCGGCATGGTTAGTATTAGGGTTTATTATTTTCTATTTGTTGTATTGTTTTATAAACGTCGCTATATGTTTATACTTATAGAAAGCTGTCTTATTGTTCTTTTTGCAGAATCCGACAGATACGCCGCTTGGACACGATGAGACGTCTGATTAGATGACGCTAGTCTAGCCATAGCTAGATAGCATTAGTTTCTTTTTGTCATAGCATATGTATCATGAGAAGACTTTTATAAGTCTTTTTGAAAACCATGTATATTTTTTCAATAATGAAAATGGGGTTGTAACTATTACATTTGCAAAGTTTAACAATCAAGTGATTTTGCCTATGATGTGTACAATTGTCATTGATTTACATTCATCAATTTACGCTTGTCAATTTTGTATCTTTATTCTGCAAACAATACTGTGGATGATGGAGTTAATGGTTATATTGTCTTGTGGGTGACTACTTTGGGTCTATATCTAAGCTTGCACTTTTTTCCAAAGGTGAATCAATTAATGAAACATTCAATATGGTTGATGGGTGGCAGCATTAAGGCCAAAAGGGCCTCAAAAAGGGCTGTGTAAGGAATTGGTTAGCTTGCTAATTAGCAGAGCATTTGGCGGTCAAAACGGCTCCAAATTTGACCATTTTGGGTATTCAAAGCATATCTTGAGCATTTAAAGAGTATCCTGGTACAGATCTTTCAATATGGACAAATAAGGCCAAACCATACATGCCACTGTTATACGCCCCACAAGTGTGTCAACCCCACTATATAGGGTCATACACCAAATTTTAAGGCAAAACCTCTATCAATACACCCCTTCAAGAAACTGCCTTTCAAGGTCACATTTAAGAAGATACAACCTATCAATGCTTCTTTACATGCTTAAGACAAACCATAGAAATGCATTGACAAATATCCCTAAACTCAAAGGTGAATTTTAAACCAAAGTCATAGACACCAAAAGGGTGTTCATATACAAGCATATGATAAGAAAAATAAATTCCGAACTCATAAGGTGAGTTAAATTACCATCTTAGTCGTAGTTTCCATTGAAGTACCTCTACCCTCATATGCATGAGAGTTTTCCCATACCAACACGTGAATCACAACCCATCAACTAGTTCGGACAATAGTTTAATTCAATGCCAAAACGCCACCTGAGATTGAGTTGGAGCAGTCAACTCCACAACAACTTGCTTATTCTGCCCTTTGCCATAGATCCAACACTTAACATTACCTCTTGCAGGTAAAACCTTCAGTAGAGTTCTAATGTAAAGACAACAAATCCCAAGAACACACACAACCAATGCTAAGTGAGAATGTAAAGCTCACCTTTTTGTAGGGTATTGAGCAGACAGCCACCGTCCTTTAGAGCCATATGGCGGTCCCGGTTTTAAGAAGAGAAGTGCAGTAGCGCCACCTTGTACACACACACACACACACACACACACACACACAGGGAGAGAGAGAGAGAGAGAGAGAGAGAGAGAGAGAGAGAGAGAGAGAGAGAGAGCACTAAGGGCACAGTATTGTAGACCTGTTAGGAGGGAGCCACCTTGCTATCAAGTAGAAGACAACATCATTTACAAAGCCGGGTAGCCCGCCCATAAACCCTTTAATAACTAAGGGTTAGGTACCATTAAGGTACCACCTAAAAAAATATTTTGTAGTGAATTTTAGGCAAATATTCACCAAAGGTACCCCATGCCAGAAGTTCCAATGAATTATACCAAGGAAATGGTAACACATAAAAACCAACCATATGAGTGTGTGTATGTGTGTGTGTGTGTGTGCCAATAATAGTACCAGTGTAGTCGAGTAGTACTAGTACCAGTACAACCAGTACTATCAATACAAGTATAATAGTATAGCAATATCAGTATCAGTAGAGTATAGTGCCATTACCAGTACCAATATAGTCATGTAGTATCAGTTAGTACCACAGGTACCCAAGAAGACAGTTCTAGCGAATTATGCCAGGAAAATGGAAATACACAATAAACAGCCATGTGTGTGTGTATCAGATCCAGTATATACAGTACCAGTACAACCAATGAGTACCAGTAGTAGCAGTATCACAGTAGTGTATAGTGTCATTACCACTACTAATATAGTCCAGTAGTACCAATCAGTACCAAAAGTACCCCAAGCCAACAGTTCAAACGAACTATACCAGGGAAATGGCAACATGCAATAACCAGCCATGTGAGTGCATGTGTGTACGAGTACCAGTACCAGTATAGTCCAGTAGTATTAATAAGAACCAATATCAGTACTAGTATTTACAATATGAGTACAATAGAACTACTAGTACTAATGTAGCAGTATCAATATCAGTAGAGTATAGTGTTAGTACCAGTACCAGTAGTATTAGTCAATACTAGTATATATAGTACCTAGTGAAGCTAAGCGAGTTACTCACTAAAGGTACCCCAGGCCAACACTTTCAGCAAAATTATACCAAGGAAATAGCAACACGTTGTAATCAGTCATGTGTGTGTATGTGTGTGTGTGTGTGTGTGTGTGTGTGTGTGTGTGTGTGTGTGTGTGTGTGTGTGTGTGTGTGTGTGTGTGTGTGTGTGTGTGTGTGTGTGAGAGAGAGAGAGAGAGAGAGAGAGAGAGATTTTGACATGTCAAGAGAAAGAGAGAGTGAGAGGGAGAGAGATGAGTCAAGGTGTACGCTCCCAAAGACTGATTCATATTGAGGACAAGATACATACATACATACATACATACATATATATATATATATATATATATATATAGGTGAGACCAAGTTGAGTAGAGTGTGCCATATATAGCTCCAACACCCTCACTCAAACAAAGGTCTCTAGCTTTGGATGAAAAAACCCTCGGGGAGTCGGACAAAAAAACCCAAGCCCTTCTACAAATGTGAAAATATGAACCAACGATAATGATGTGAAAGTGCATTGTGTATCTATGTACAAATATACAAGTGACCAAGAGGTCACAGTGTGCAAGAGTGGATTGTGCACAGTGCATGGTACCTATATGGTTACATTGTCATATATACAAAGCTACCATAATAGCAGAGAGGATAATCTAGAAAGAGTGAGGCTGAAGAAACTCCAAGCTTTGAGTGTAAGAGGATGAAGTGTGACTCGTTGAGGCCTTTGGTAACAATGTCTACAATCATCTAGTCACTTGGACAATGTTCAATCATGACATTGCCTTTGCATACTTCATACCGGACATTATGATAATTCACAACAATATGCTTTGACTTGTTATGTTAAACATAGTATTTTGAAAGACTAATAGCATTCTGGTTATCACACCACAAGGGTGTGCCTAGAAAGAGGACAATGACCAATATCAACCAACATTTGTCAAATCCAAATCAGCTCACGAGCTGCAAATGATACATAAACATATTCAGACTGAGTTGTAGAAACTGCAACACAGCATTGTTTCTTACTGGTCCAAGAAACAAGACAACCAATTATGAAAAAGCAATTGCCACTAGTAGGTTGCATAGATAAATGTGAGCTCACCCAATATGCATCTGTGTAACCCAAAAGAGAGAGAGATTGCACAGGGTCTGATGTGAATTGTTGTCTATAGACCAAACCTCACAAACTCCCATCTAGGGATGAGCTTCAAGATCCATGCCACAAACAACATCATGCCGATGAAGATCAGGGAGTTTTCAAAAACCAGCATGAACAAAGCGGTGATGGCATACCTTGCAATCATGATCACCTGTAGCAGTGACAACATTTGCTAAACAATCATTGAGAGAGAGTTCAAACAAATTCCCATTTCAAGAAGCAGTGGCTATAGTCTATCCATCTTTCTCAATGCGGCATTTGGTATGATCAATTTCAACAAAAAGACCAAGATCAGCAAGTCTAGCAAGTAAAAGAAGATTATGTTGAAGATCTAGACCATGTAGTACCCCTCAAAAAACTCGAGTGAAAGAAGATAAGGTGCCAATATATAAATCTCCAATACCCTTTACTTGACAAGTTGTATCATCCGCAAGATAAACAACACGTTGAACTGGTAGTGGATGATAGTTATGGAACCACTTAGATTGATATGTCATATTTCATGTATCCCCAAAATCAATAATAAAACATGAACCATCACGTATATGAAGTAGGCAGGAGATGGTTTGAATTTTTTAGTCAAGGGTTGGATGGAAAAGAAGCTCATCCAAGGCATTTCGTTGCCTAATTCCAACAAGAAACAATGTCTTTCTTAGTTTGTTGAAGATACAAATGGCTTACTCAAAAACGAAGATGGTTCTCTTCGAAATTTTTGGAAGGCCTTAACAATTTTTTGCTCGACCTCAAGATCCAAGATCAACCACTCCAAGACTGGTGTCAGGGCTTTTCTTTTCCCTATCCCAGACTGGATGAAGCAACAAGGGTGCAAAACCATCCTAGAAGGGCAAGTATTTAGACTATTAGGCATCCCAATGGGGTTTGGCATCTCCATGAGGCAAAGATGGGACTGGGTGTTGGAAAAGTTTAAAGGAAATCTCAACAGGTGGATGGGTTTCTAAGCCAACATTGTAGGAAGGGTGTTTGTTATCAACCGTTTCATTTCATCCTTTCTCCTTTATTTATTTAGCTGTTGGAGGTCTCTTGAGTTACATCTCAACAAAGTGCTAAAATTTGCAGGAATTTTCTTTGGACAGGAGACCCCCCTAAAAAAGGAGCTGCCAAAGTCAGCTGGAACACCTGCACTCTTCCCAGAAGCCAAGAAGGGCTAGGGTTGAGAAATTTAGGGTTATGGGCAGACAAGCTTGCAATCAATGTCATCATCAAGGCCCTAGAACAACCTGAGTCAGAATGGGCCACTCTTCTATTCAGGAATCTGAACCTCCTTCATGTGCAAGGGAACAAACAATGGAATGATATACCTTGGCTAACCATCTTTTTTGGGCCTGCAGAGATCACCCTTGTGGGCACTCCCCTACTAAAATCTTAGTGTCAGGCATGGAGCAGGTGGAGACCCCTTCTTTTCTTCAGCCACATGATAACAAAAATGACCAGACTATTAGGAAGGAAGAATCTATCTAGTGGTCAAAATCTCCTATCCCCCAAATCTTACCCTCCTAGATCATAACAGCAAGGAGAATCCATAGCAAAGGATTTAGGACTTGGTCATATTTATGGAATCATGAGTCCCAAAGCTGGCTTTCTATAGAAAAGCTGCTTATTAAAGCTTCACTCCAGCCTTGGGATCTTCAATTAATTGAAAGAATAATTTCTTGTTTCCCTAGAGATCTCAGTCTTCAATCCTCAGTCTCTCGAAGATGTAAGGTGGAGAGGGGGTGCTGCTCTCAGTAAACCTCCTGCTATACCATCCACATTGGATCCTCCTCCACTATAAGAGGTTATGTGCACTTGTGACACTTTTAGTGACTACTCCCGACGTCGCTAACAACGTCGCTCTACGAGAACGTTGCTATAAGATTCTCTATATAGTGATGCTTATAGCGACGGTTACAGTCCTTCTGTAACAACGGTTATAGCAATGTAGCAAAACCTTATATAGAGATGCCTATAGAAACACCCGAGAGGAAAAATTTTGGGTGGCAGGGAATTCAATGCCCTGCCACCCATCAACCATATTGAATGTTTGTAGAATAGAGTAAAGCTAAATAAATCCAAGATAAGCCCACATTCACCTTCAAAAGAAAGTGCAAGGTATAGACCCAAAGTAGTCACCCACAAGACAATATAACCATTAACTCCATCATGCATAGTATTGTTTGCAGAATAAAGATACAAAACTCAAGTAATTGGACAAAAGTAAATTGACGAAAGTAAATCAATGACAATTATACACATCATAGGCAAAATCACTTGATTGTTAAGCTTTCCAAATGTGATAGTTACAACACAATTGTCATTATTGAGAAAATACATGGTTTTTCAATAGTTACAAAAATACGTATAACGTCAAGCTATGACAAAAGGAAACTAATGATATCTAGCTACGGCTAGACTGATGTCGTCTAATCAGATGTCTCATCGCGTCCAAGCAGCATATCTATCGGATTCTACAGAAAAAAACAATAAGACGTACTTTCTGTAAGTATAAACATACAATTACAAAACAATTTATTTTCTAAGCCTATCATTAAAATACAACAAATGTAAAAGAGTAAAGTGCAATACTAACCATGCCGCCGTGAGAACTCAGAATGTCCATCAGGGCGTTTAAGCCCTTTCTACCTGCGTACTTGCGCTTGTACGATGTGGGATCACGTCCTGTCATCGACCATCGTTCAAAACATACAAAGAATCCATTATGTTAGAATTTAAAAGTACAAATAGACGTAACTATCAAACCTACAGAGAAATGAAAACACTTACAAAATCAGTTTCAAATGATGCCCACCCACCGATCCCCAAGTGGTGCGAGCTCCCTACCTCTACTCACGCTTTGGCTGCCTCCTTTTGTTGCTTCCACTTGTCACAATTCTTGCGCACTACTCGCTTTGCATTCTTCCAATCTTCTTTGGCCAGCCAATCTGGTCTGTTCCACCCATTTAGAGCGCTTGTGATTGCAGTATTCGCGCATTCGAACCTTCATCAGGTCTTCATTGAAGCAATCATCCCGACTTGACACAAGAAACTCGTCATGCAGCATGCTGCTGAATCTATCTTTTAATTCACTTGGCACTTTACTCTAGGTTTTTAGTATGTAGTGTCTTAACACCTGAGAGCAAAGACCACGCATGCGCGAGATCACCTTTTTGCCTTCGTCATCCAAGATGATGCCACCGCTGATGTCGAATGAGTAAGGCAAGCCCTCTCGCCTGTGATGCGTGAACCTGGGTGTCTCAGTAGGGGTCTCTAGTGGCGTCTCGATGGGGGCTACAGATGTCAGGTGTCTCCACTAGAGTCTGGGCCCCGAAGCGAGGAGTGTCCACTGGGGTGACTCCCGGAGGAGTAGGTAGTGGTGTGTAGCCAGAACGATCGATAGCCAAGCAAAACCTAGCGTAGATGGCAATATCGTGGCTAGTGTGGGGGCGGGCAAAGAAGCGGAAGGTAAGGAGCTGCGTCGAACACAAGGCGGTGTCGAGGCATCAGCAGTGGCATCCCCACAACAACTGCCACCGTCACCACTAGAGCATCGGTGCCTAGACGAGTGTGAAGATCGTCTCATCGACACCGAAGCTTCGGAGTGCGCTGGATGCTCCGAAACAAAGGGAGACACTGAAGGAGTGGAATGACGTTGTTGCTCGTATTTTGAGAACCCCGTTTTTGGTAAATTTGTACATACGGACATGAAGCTCGATGTCAAAAGTGTATGAGGGATTTTGTTTTGTGGGGTTTTTAGCTTGCTTTATCAATCACATGTACATGCACTGCAAGTCACTAGTCTAGTGACAGCTGTCAAGCTGCTGTAAGTGCCCGTGAGTGAGTTTTTTGAAGTGAGACTTGTATATAATTAAAACTCATGTACAAACTTAAAAAAGTTCAGCCAAAGATCATAAATTTGCAGGTTTTAGCTCGTTGTGTCTCCTTGGTGCTCTTGGATGCAGTTTTTTGCCCCGACTAGCCTTCCCTAAGTGTAGTCGTGCTAGGACAGCTTTCTGTTCGCGTCAATTTTGCTCATGGAGGAGTATGGAATCAAATTTGGTCATCTTCATATTTCTCGCCAGTCATTTTTCAAGATTTCTCTCAAGATTTAAAGTGCCCCAATTGGAGTTGTGCTCATCAGGTTACGACTAGTTCTCTGCAGGGTTATGGCTATGGCAGCCTAGCGGCAAATTGTGTGCTGACAGATTCGTAGGGCATGTATCTATGAATTGTGGAATTGATGTTGAAGTTGTGGGTTTGTGATGTTTAATTATGAAAGGGGAGGTCCTTGTCTTCATATGCATTGGTCGGCGTGTGCTGTAAATCCGTGCTTTGACAGGGTTTTGCTCCTATGTGACATAGTCTCTTGGGTGGGTGACGGCTAGTAAATTCCCAAGGGGACTACTCTTGCTAGACTTGTGGTGTTTCAAAGGGATTTTGCAAATATTTTGGTGTCTTGTAGTTCTCTTTCAACGCTCTTGGGTGACATCGCTATAGAGGTGTTTCAGTTTGCTTGTTTCCCAACAGTGTTTTGGTGCCCACCACCGAGGATCTTCTTCAAGTGACCTTGAATTGATATCTTTGATGGCTATGGTGACAGAGTTTCCAAGTTTCTATGGTCATGTAGGTGAGGATGCGGATGCATTCATTGAAAACATGGAGTTTGCGTGTTTGATTGCCAATAAGGAAGATCCGATGCTTATGCTGAAGATTTTGTTTTTTTTCTTGAAAGAGGATGCAAGGATATGGTATGATGAGTATGAGTCTTGGTGGAAATCATCTCAACCTTCACAAGTGATGAATTATCATGTAGTAAAGAAGAATCTCCTTAAGAGGTTTAAGAAAGTAGAGGACCCAACGGATGTATGGCACTCCATTGAAGGACTTGTCCAATGTGATGGTCAAAGTTTTGATGCCTTTGTCAAGGAGTTCAATGCCTTGTGGAAGAGATGGTGTGTTTCTTTGGGCAATGATTCTCCTCCTCTTATGCTTAAAAAGTATATGTTTATGCAAAGTTTGAGGGCTGATTTGAAGTTAAAGGTTGAGCTTAAAAGGCCACTTACATTTGAGGATGCAGTACGGATTGCAAAGCATAAGGAATGGAAATTAGAGAGAATGCAAGAGCTTGGATTGCAGGGTGATGTGGAGCCAAAGGTTTCTCTATGCATTGATGTAGGTAAAAAGAGTGCCTCTAGTGCAGTATTATATCATGATGGTTCTCTTGAGAAAAAGAATCAAGCATGTAATAAGGAGAAAGAGGCTAAGAAGAATTCTCTCATTATGCCGTCCTTGTTGTTTATGCCACTTAATGGTGCTCTACATGCCAAAGGTGATGTTTCTACCGATGTGAAAGTTAATGAGAAGGAAAAGGATGCAAGTAGTGAAGTCTTAAAGAATGATCATGATGAGAATCAGGTTGTAGATTCCATTGTTGATGTGTCCAATGTGAAAGATGAGCATGTGGGTGATGCGAAAGTGGATGTTGAGTATCCCTCTCCTTTATGTGAAGTAGTTGAGAATGATTTGCAAGTCAATGAGGATAATTATATAGAAGTAAATGATGTGAATGAAGAGATCTCTCAAATGCATGATATTGTTGAGTCTTTTCCACTAAATGATGTTGCTATTGAGCATGTTGTGGACCTTGCTAATGAGAACATTTTCCATGAGGACTCTCATGCTTGCATCTATGATGATGTATGCAGCCATGCCTTGATCAAGAAGGAGAATTTAGAGGTGTTTGAGGATGTGGAAAGCCATGAAAATGTAATATGGATGCCTAAAGATGTGATGTATAATGATTCCTTGATTGATCCTTATGCTAAGGATAGGAAGCTATGTGTAGAAGATGTCCTACCTATCAAGCATGGTATGGTTGAATTGGATGGATGCTTAATGAAGAGTGGGGAGAATGAAATGGATATGCATGAGGATATAAAAATGTCTGAGTTAAAAGTTGAAGACTTTTTGGATGAGATGTTAAAGGCTTCCTTGCATGGTATAATGATGAAAGGGTGTTTCTATGTTGTATTTGTTGAGAGTACTTTATGCCTAAACAGGATTTGGATTCTACATATGGTTTATGCTTTGATATTGGGAGTGACACAATTGATATGGTTGGTGTTTCTTCATGCATTCTTTGCTTATGTTGTATGGCCCTTTGATCCGGGTGGACAATATGCTTATGCTACTGTTGAGCATGAATGCTCTAGCAGATTGGGGGGTTGGCAAACTATGTTGCGCGCATTTTGAGAACCCCATTTTTGGTAAATTTGTACATACGGACATGAAGCTCGATGTCAAAAGTGTGTGAGGGATTTATTTTTGTGGGGTTTTTAGCTTGCTTTAGCAATCACATGTACATGCACTGCAAGTCACTAGTCTAGTGACAGTTGTCAAGCTGCTGTAAGTGCCCGTGAGTGAGTTTTTTGAAGTGAGACTTGTATATAATTAAAACTCATGTACAAAATTAAAAAAGTTCAGCCAAAGATCAGAAATTTGCAGGTTTTAGCTCGTTGTGTCTCCTTGGTGCTCTTGGATGCAGTTTTTTGCCTCGACTAGCCTTCCCTACGTGTAGTCGTGCTGGGACAGCTTTCTGTTCGCGTCAATTTTTCTCATGGAGGAGTATGGAATCAAATTTGGTCATCTTCATCTTTCTCACCAGTCATTTTTCAAGCTTTCTCTCAAGCTTTAAAGTGCCCCAATTGGAGTGGTGCTCATCAGGTTACGACTAGTTCTCTGCAGGGTTATGGCTATGGCAGCCTAGTGGCAAATTGTGTGCTGACAGAATTGGAGGGCATGTATCTATGAATTGTGGAATTGATGTTGAAGTTATGGGTTTGTGATGCTTGATTGTGAAAGGAGAGGCCCTTGTCTTCATCTGCATTGGTCAGCCTGTGCCGTAAATCCGTGCTTTGACAGGGTTTTGCTTCTATGTGACATAGTCTCTTGGGTGGGCGACGGCTAGTAAATTCCCAAGGGTCTACTCCTATTGGGCTTGTGGTGTTTCAAAGGTATTTTGAAAAGCTTTTGGTGTCTTGTAGTTCTCTTTCAACGCTCTTGGGGGACATCGCTATAGAGGTGTTTCAGTTTGCTTGTTTCCCAACGACGTGATGGTGCTCCAGAGCGATGACGGTCCTTGTACCACCTCCTTTGCTAGGGTGACAAAGAAGAAAGAAACTCATAATTATCCATAACTGCATTAAACACACAAACATTTAATATTAATATTGAATGGAGAAGAAAACATGGACAAATTATAATCTATACTATAGATAATAGGGAGAGGGATTCCTATGTAGCGAGCAAGAGAGAGAGAGAGAGAGAGAGAGAGAGTACTCATAAAGGGGGAGTGACTGTAGAGAGATTCCTGTAAAGTTCTTGTGAATTTGTCTCCCGTGTGCATTCTACGTATCTTGTAAAAGAATGAAACTTGTATTGCGATGGAGATTAAGGCTGCAATCACGAAAGAGGTGATCCATCCCTGCTCATAGATGCTGCTCGTGCCTCCACTAGATCTAGTGGAGGGACGAGCAATATCTATGAGCAGAGACGGATCACCTCCTTCACAATTGCAGCCCCAGTCTCCATTGCACTCGGAGCGCAGTGCTGCATTGGCGTATCAAACTTTCACAACACACCGAGGAGTGCCCCTGCTTGTGAGAACATACGTGGAGCATACCTGGAGTCATAGCAATGACGATTAAACACAATTTAAATTTATCAAGTATAGCATATAGACAAGAATGGACAAAAAGCCACGTGAATACAATATATATTATTAAACGGAGCAAAATTGTTCAAATACAATGTTTATGGATTTAAGAGGTCTCTCTCTCATCCTCGCATAGCTGAGCATAACTTCCTATGTCTATATAGAGATCTCCGTTTAGGCAAATGTCCGCCGTTTCATTTTGTAGATCCTCTACATGCACCCCATATAGAGTAGCAGCTTGATGCTTGTCTGGCACCACCTCAGCGGCTTCTGACTGAGCATCTTCTTCGATCTCCTCCATTGATGCTACTGTGATTGGCACATGGTAGCCCTCATACGTCCATGCACTAGGAGGGGCTACCTCTATGACGTACCACCAGTTTGATGTAGACTTTGTAGGATGAAATATCACCTGCCAGGGCCACATAACTTACATGAGAGCTCCCAAGCACATAACTTCTAAAATTGGATGTTAACTATTTACAGACTTACTTGTTCACAATGCTCGGGTAGTACAAAAATGTCTCTTAGGTTGGTCCATTTTTTAGTTGAATCTACCTCAAGGAAACAAAACTCTCCTCTGCGCACAGTAGCGTTGCGACCCTCCATGTTTATCTTGAACTATTGCATGTCGAACAAGTCGACAAAAATCCTCTATAATCGATCCTCAAAATCTCTTGTAGCATGCCGAAGTAAGTGAGTTCCGCCACCATAGGATCTGCATCAAAGGACTGTCGTTGAGACTGGACTATTCAAATTTTGCCATGATTCCACAATCTTGAGTAAAATGCTTTTTGTCAATCCGTTCCACCCTTAAATGTCGACCTTTACACCATGCTGCTGTGCATGAATTATACTACAACAAACAAAGATTATGAGTGGCCGTTCAAACATCTAGAAAGTCGTTAGTTGTACATTGCAAACTTACCTTGGCCGCGCAACCCCGAGAGTACTTCCACTCCTCCTCAGTCACTTCTTCACCACACTGTTGTGCGCTTTTCAATTGGTTGTGCAACCATCTTAAGATCATGAATGTTGGTAGGCTCTCTAGACCTGCAGGATAATGTATCGGCAGTCATCTTCCACTACAAGAGGTTGTGTGCTCTTGTGAAGCTGTTAACGGCTGTTAGAAGCTGGACACACCCCACAACAGTAACTACTCGGAGGATTATTATTTTTTGTAATTATTCATTTATTGAGGAAAACCTGATTTTTCACCTTGTAATTATTGGGACTTACAGAAGTTTCCAGATTGTATCCCAGTTTTGATAGTTAGATTGAGTAGATGGTTGATTTTGGAACTTTATGGTTTGAGAAATTGTAAGGTATATATACCACTTTTTGACCTTAATAAAGGAACCTTTTGTCATTTTTAAAAAACAAGTTTTGAAGTCTGTGAGTGAGCGTACTGTGTACGAGAGAGAGAGTGTGAGCTTCATCTTGACGCTACGTGTGCTCCCGTGGTCGGAATCGAGTGCGGAGAAGTGCAGCGTGTTGCCCCCGACGAGAGCTACGCGCCGATACCTACATTGCGCGCGTACGGTCCGATTTTGCGATCTCCTTCTATGAGCTTCATCGGGTGTTTGGGTGAGCATACGTTGTCCGATTTTGCATTGCAGCATATCCACGCATTCACATTGAGTAGAAATACACCTTAGGCACATTAGATTTTGGAAACAAAGACCCGCAGATTTCGGCCAGACATCCTACGTGTTTCTGCACCAAGTGTTTTGGGTAGGGATTTTGGTTCATAGATCTTAGGGAGAGCGACCTATTGGTATTAATAGGGTCTCCTTCAAGTTCTATGGTGTTTCAAGATTGTTTGATGGGTGTTCGGCTCTAGAAAGCGTTGTGGGAAGTTTCCTCTTATGCACTCTTGAAGGCTGTGACTTAGACAATTGGTAGAGACCTCTGTAAGAATTAGTTAGGAGTCGGTCGAGTGTAGGTTGACACCTTATGCTTGCTTCCAGGCGCTTGCAGGTCAAGCTTTGTCCTTAGCTGACATTACATGTTAGGTGAGTTCTCGCTGTGATGACGTCTGTCATGGCGTATCCGTCCAACATTGGCGCCGTTGCCGGGGATGAAAACCTTAGGTAGGTGACCGAGACTAATCCTTGAGGATTGGGATTTTTGGCTTTCCAAGAGTCTCGCTTTACATTTAGATAGGATCAGAGGGTGGAGTACTCTCTAGGTCTTAGAGGGAGTCTAGGAAGCGTGTGTGTGGCCTAGATCCTTCGACTTAGGTAGATTAGGTAGACCAAGATAGTTTTAGGTAGTAGTCGAGTCCTAGAGTAGGAGTTGGAGTGGTAGAAGCGGTAAGAGGGGAGCTTGAGAGTCCGGAGAGGCCAAAAAGCAACCAAAAACACCATTATCACCATTTCACATGATAAGTAGGAGTGGAGTAAGTAGGACATCATGATTCAGGATCTAGAGCATTTCATGCATGTACACTTGCTTGGTAAAGTCATTACAAGTTTGTAAAAGACGCAAAGGTGTGTTTGAAAGCCTAATTGAAGTCCAAAAGTTACTGTGAGTGTTTCTGATAGATCTATAGAGCATGAGGAGCATTCCTGTCAGAAATTTTTTTAATTTTAAGACAGGAGACATCCTACGCGTAGGATGTCTACATGCTAATCTGGGAGGAATTTTGGGATTTTGAGTTGACCAGTGTGTTCAGAAGGTAGGGTTTACCCTAATTTCAACTGGAAAGTGGAAATTTGGCCATATCTTGACAGGATAAGGCCAGACACACTGAAATTTGCCAGACATCCTACCCAAATAGTGCCAAAACATGATTTTGAGACCAAAACCATAAGATGGCTGCATGAGGATGTCTTGCATGATATATTGAGTGACTGAAAGGGGTTTCACCTCATTTGGGTGAGAAAATTGGGTTCAAAGCGGACTTTAGCACTTTTGACTGAAAAAGGCAAGAACAACTGAAATTTCGGACTTTTGACATCCAAACCAAAATCTAAGCATACCACTGGGTTACTGACATCAAGGGGAAGCTGTGGGACAAGTCTGGGGTCAAACAGGCCAAAAAGACATCCTACGCGTAGGATGTCTAAAGAGTGATTTTGAACTCCAATCTAAATTTTGAGTATACCAAAGTGATCAGCAACTCAAGGGGAGCCTGGACTTTGAGGTTGAAGCCATTTTGATGAAAAAGACATCCTACGCGTAGGATGTCTAGGGCAAGAAATTGAAAGCTCAGCACAACAAGGGGAAACTACAGTGCAAAAATCCAGGCATAACACAATAGGAGACATCCTATGCGTAGGATGTCTATTGGGGCATACTGCAAAGAAAATTTGACCTGGCATAAACAGTGAGATTTTTGGCTTAGGGGTTCCAGAACTTCTTTCAGAAGTGAATTTGGACCTTGTTGGCCCATTTGACGAAGCAAAGACTGAATTCAGACTTTTTCGCGTAAATTGACCAACATCTGAGGGTAGTACTGTTTCAGATTAGCAAACCTAATCCAGAACATCAGCAGTGTATAAAATACAGTAATGGTTGAGATTAACTCTCCAATTATACCAATCATTACTAAGATAACCTCTAGCAGATAAATGCTTTGATTCGATTTCCAAAATAAAACGCTTGTGCATAGGTATATTCAGCAACAAAGCAAGAAGTTGTGCAGAAACTGACCCTTTTGCCAAGTGAGTGGTTGGAATTGTGATAAATTGCATTGATAAGTTTGATGAATTTAAGATCAGGAAGATACATTGTTAGAGACCAGAAGGTGGCAGGTGACCAAAGTAGCTTAGTGTCCACCGAAGAGAGTGTAACTGAAGCAAGGCTAGATCCGCTAGCACCGATTATTAAGGAAGGTAGTGATACTGACACTTCGTTAGACAAATCTTTCTTCATGATGGGTAGTCAACAGCCAGGAGGTTTCACCTACGATGGACCTATGAGAGGAGGAAGCACCTCCAAAAATCCTTTGAATGATTCCAAGCTCACGGTGATCTTCTTAGAGGGAACAAATTCGAGGGGAGCCCTAGTCTATTCTGACTATCGAGGCCTCAAGTGCATTTGTATCGAAGAGAGGCCAGCCCAAAGATTGGAGATAATCCGAGTGTATGATGATGGAGATATTTCGAGACGAAAAGGGGAACCACTATTTAATATTTGGTAACCCTGAAGATTATAAAAGATATGGAGATAATGTGGCGAAAGGGAAAATGGTTTGAGAAACTCAAGAACCGCCACCAAACATTTATCGGCCCGGAGCTATTTTTATGTATGATAAGAAAACAACCAGGGTTTAAATTATAACGAGAACGTGGGAATCTACAAACATGAGAGTGAGGGTATAGTCTCTTACTTTCGAAGCAAAGAACCATACGTAAACGAATTAAGCAAAGACAAGGTTCTTTACTTATACTCTTATGAAACTGCTACGGGGAAGGGTATAGTTTTTGTTGATAGATACGGGAGAGAACACCAACGTATTCTCCCAGAGGAGGTTGAGAGGGCAACAGGTCCAGGAGCATCAACATATGCCCCTGAGGAAGTGCCAAGAGCCACCTACACCCCAAGCAAGTCAACGAATCCTTTTTTAGATGAGTATGACGCAACCTCACATTCCACCCGACCGCAAGCATTCAACAACCAAGACCAACCAGCAAACCAGCCATCATTGCAGGCATGGCTTCGACAGAGTGCAATAATGGAATCAGACCAAAATCAAGATGGTTATCAAGCCGCACGAGAGCTCAGGGATTTGCAAGAACCACCACTCTATTCAAGGTATCAGGCAGAGAGTAAGCCAAAGACTCAAGGGTCAACAGAGCCTGGAGGACCACCCATAGAACGAGTTCGAAGAGAAGAACCACCTCCAGCGAGAACCGATAGAAATTATGGCTTAGGAGCACCATTGGGAGAGGAACCAGCCTATTACAGAAGGCCTGAGGAGTTATATCGATTAGGACGGGGTGATCCAATGATGAGGTTTGTAGACCATCGAAGAATTAGACCTTCTCAAGTGCAAAAATGGGTAAACAAGAAATACACAGGAAGCAAAGACCCAAGAGATCATGTAGCAGCCTTTGTGCGTGTAATTAGAGCCGAAGAGGTGTTAGATTTTCCTACCCAATTTGCAGGGTTTGGACTAACCTTAGAGGATGATGCTGCCACTTGGTTTGACTCTGTGGAGCGTAGAGAATTTGAGTCGATGGAGGAAGTGTTTGACGAGTTTATCGAGGAATTCTCTCAAAGGGGAATAGCTCATAATACCGTCTCACAGATCCATAAATTCAAACAGAAAGATGGGGAATCTGTACGAAAGGCAGCCCTAAGACTAAAAAGATATGTTAAGTTCTGTCCTATTGAAGAACTGCCAACTCAGTCCAGACTTATGCTGATATTCATCCAAGGACTAAGAAATGCAGATCTCTAGAAAGACTTACATATGAAGAGGAGCACGATGTTGAATGAGTTGACCAAGGAGGTTCTTTACCTTGTGAAAAATTGTGCGGTCTACAAAGAAGGGGAGTTCAAGGACCATGATGAGGATTTGTCTTCACAGCAACAAAGTGGAAGCAAGTCTTCTAAGACAGCACCGAAAAGAGAAGTAGCGGTAAACCAGGAGCAGCTCGTAGATGAAGTGCTAAAAAAGATCAACTTGTACGCCAAACCCCAGGCTAAACAGCCCAAGTGGTGTGCTATTGAACAAAAATGGACAAACCATGGGACCGAGGAATGTTATTATAACAAGGGATATGTGAGAGAGAGACCTTACGCTCCCCAATCTCCAGTAGCTTCCCCTCAAGTTTCACTGATGCCTAGATATCAAGCAGGCAACTTACCAAGACCTGTAGGTGTAGAAAGACCACAACCGGTGTTGGGACAACAACCACCCCTACTAGGATTATGACCAGTTGGTATAAGATACACACCAACAGTAACTGAATCAGAGGATAAGGCTTTGGTGCCTATGCATGCATATTATGAAGATCCCAATGGATATGCGGCAAACCCTGTCTATTATCCACCGGAAGAACCCTTGACGCCAGAACCATGGAGCATGATAGGAAATCAAGGACCACCAACTGCTACACAGGCAGGAGGAGAAGGAAGATATAGCTTAGATGAACGAACAATGTTGTTCATAGCCAATGGAGGCATGGGCGGACAGAGACATGCTTACCAACAAAGAGGAGCTCAAGGAGCACCTCAACAACCCAAGGGACCCTATTACAAGTGTGGTGGAGACCATTGGCTGAGAGACTGTTCTCATGATGAAATCATTAGAGTCAATGCGTATTGCCCAGAATGTGGAATTACTCATTTGATTCCCGATTGCCCTAAAAACCCGAGCAAAGGAGCAAAAACCTCCTTAAACATGTTAGAAACAGTACCTTCCAGTGGAGGATCGGAAAATGAAACAATCATACCTATTCAGGCGGTAACACGAGCCCAAACTCAAAGAAGAACAAATGAACCCATAGTTCAAGAACCAAAAACCGATGCCCAAAGTTCAGAAATGAAAAATCAGAGAAGCACTTGGAAAGCTAGAAAGGCGCGTAGGAAAGCCAGGAAAGAACGAGAGCAAACAGCCCTATCCGAGGAGTTGAAACATACAAAGGATAGATTGGAGCGGTTAGAGGATCTAGCTAGCTTAAGCTCACACACCATAGCAACCATAGCACCCAAGGAAATAGCAGAGCCCAAAAGTGCAGGATCAGGAGGATCTGTATTGGCAGACAAGGTAAATGAGCAGTTGGATGCGCTTCTAAAAGCTTATGAAGCTCGACTTAAAAAGAACCAAACCCAAGAGCAAAGGTGGATGACTTATCCATACGTAGAAATAGAAAAACAGAGGTTGGATATGTGTAAAAAGATGATCGAGACGGCTCAATCATTGATGGAAGACCTGCTGGGTAAACCTGCAAATTGGCATGAGGCACCAGCTCCAACCCCTATCCAACCAACTTTAGAGAAACATGTGGAAATGAAGGAAAGACTCACTAATGCCTATGAGTTCAGAGGAGAGCCTATCATAGTGCCAAATACCACCTATGGGACAAGTGACGGGTTTCAGCCTAAAATATTGGCAGAAATGGGTAAGGACTGTAACGGTCTAGACGATCTATGGAAGCAAATCCGTGAGGCCAACGAGGCTAATAGGATGAGTAACCACTTGAATAGCACGAGAAAAGAAAAGAATGTAACCTTACCTCCTATTGAAGAATTTGAGACAAGGTCGCAATTGAACTTTGAGATACATTCACAAGGGGGAGACCAAGGATCAATTAGTTCGGGGCACAGCCAACCAGACTCGTTGAGAACTTTACCCTCTTACCTGGGATAGTACGAAGCCAAGTCGGAGGTGAGAGCAATCCCATCTCAAAGACTTTCTTCTAACAAGGTGATGGATTCGCAAGGATTGATTGAGTTGTTATCCACCTCGATGGAATGCACAATCACGTTAGCAGAACTCCTAAGGTTAAGGCCAAACATGTGGACCACAGTAGGAAAATGCCTAGAAAAATTTGGAGTGAAAGACCCCACCCTGAAGCTACAAGAAGGGATCAGAGAGTTGGATAGGCCTCAACTAAACACTAGGCCAGTACCATTGAACAAGGTTGGAGAATATAGCGAGGGAGAAGATGGAAACACCATGCTACCAGTAGAATTCCAAGGACTAGTTTCCAAAGCTATTCTTGACAGTGGAGCGGGAGTTGCTATCGCCACCAAGGAAATCTAGAAAAAATGGGGAAAACCTGCTTTGAGGGCTACCGGAATGAAACTGCAATTGGCAGATGGGTTCATGGAGAAGCCTCTAGGACTCTTAGAAAAAGTGATTGTCACTTCTTGCGGAATCGAGTACGAGCATACATTTGCAATAGTCGATTTCGACAAAAAGAACAATTATGAGATCATCTTGGGATGACCATTCATGCGACAATTGAAGATGGTCCAAGATTGGGGTCATGACCACATATACCTCAGACATGGCGAGACAACAACTAAATACACCTGAAAGACCATAGTTACAAAGATATGAACCAAACACCTGTGGAAGAGTTTGATTCGGCTACAATAGCAAGATCAGAACTCCCAGCATGGTTAGGGCAACCAAAAGAGCTATGGATGTGCAGAGCTTCACATTGTGTAAGCTTAAGAAGAGAGGAATGCATCTTAGAAAGAGCAATTGAGGACAAGGAGTATATTCCGGAACCTTTCCCTGAAGATGCCTTGGAACCTCTAGAATGGGAACACATACTAGCAACATTGAATGTCTGTACCATTACCGATAGTCCAACAACAAAATTTTGTGATAAGGATGGCTATGATGTGTTACCCTATTACATGGTAAGAGTTATACCAGAAAAAGAGACGGTAGAACCACCAGAACAAGAAGAGTTTTACAACTCCTCTGAACATTTAGAAGTAAATGATGATGTAGATAATGAGTGTTCAGACACCTCAAATGAGCGTGGAAATGAAACCGAGAATATCAAGTTTTATGATTTTTCTAATCAGCACCCTAGACGCCAAGAACGCTATAGGAGGAAACGAGCAGGAAACAAAGCGAGAGAGAACCTGATGCCCATGATAAAAGGTAAAACTCACTATTTGATGCTTGTAAAAGCAGAGGATTGTGTAAAAGATCAAATATCAGGAAGATTCTCAAAAAATAAAAAAGAAAGAACGCGAGAAGAAATAAAACAGGTACGAAAAGCTAAAACCGAAACAAAATCACAAAAATCTCAAAAATAAAAAAAAGAAACAACAAAAGACTAAGAGTGGACCAAACTGGAGCGTAAACAGAAATACCAAGAACTGAAATGGTCTTTGAGAGAGATATGGACTACTGAAGAAGATAGTGATGGTAAAGGGGAGTCAGAAAAGGGGAACATGAACGTACCATCACACTATCAAAAATTTACTATCCAAGACAGAAAAATCATCATGATACCACGAGTCAGGGAAAGAACCAACAAAAAATCTTACGATGGGCCTGAAAATGCAAAGAAGATAGACCTCGCAGAACCAGGTGAAAAGCCTCAGCCGGTCTATATAGCTAACGATTTAGAGCCTAAGGAGGAAGAACAACTAAAACAAATTCTCAAGAAGTACAAAGATGTGTTCGCTTGGTCCTATAAAGACCTCAAAGGAGTTGATCCATTGATATGCCAACATACAATTCCTTTGAAATCGGATGCAAAACCTAGCAAACAACGTCCTTATACATATAATGACACATTTGCTAAACGAATCAAAGAAGAGATTGATAAACTGATGGAAGCTAAATTCATCTATGAGATTGAACATATTGATTGGGTATCACCCATTGTGGTAGTTCCCAAAAAGAATCGAAAACTGCGAGTGTCTGTAAACCTCAAGAAGGTGAATGCAGCAACCATAAGGGATAATTATCCCTTGCCAATCACAGAACATGTACTTGAGCGAGTGGCCGGGAAACGGGCTTATTCCTTTCTAGATGGGTTTTCAGGATACAAACAACTGGCAATAGCAAGGGAGGATCAACAAAAAACAGCGTTTGCCACAGAATGGGAGATTTATGCGTATCGAGCTATGCCGTTTGGCTTAACTAATGCCCCAGCCACTTTCCAAAGGTTAATGACTCACGCATTCAAGGAATACCTAAGAATATTCTTAGAAATTTACATGGATGACCTGTGTGTACACTCTCTTCTACGAGAGGAATATATTGACCATTTGCAAAAGGTCTTTGAAAAATGTAGGACATATCGAATCTGTCTTAACCCGAAAAAGTGTGTATTCATGGTTAAGCAAGGACAAATATTAGGACACATTGTCTCAAGAAATGGCATAACCACAGACCTAGACAAAGTCAAAGTCATTGTAGACCTACCCAGGCCTACTAATGCGAAACAAGTGCAATCCTTCATGGGACACTGCGGATATTATCGAAGATTCATATACATGTATGCATTTATCGCACAACCTCTGTATCGTTTGCTAGTCAATTTCGATTGGACCGATGAGTGTGAAACTTCATTCCAAAAGTTGAAGGAAAACCTTATATCAACACCTGTACTGAAGGCATTAGATTGGGAAAAGATATTCCATGTGCACATTGATGCTTTAGCATATGCCATTGGAAGTATTCTGGCTCAACCTGGAGACGGAACAATGGATTTTCCGGTTTGCTATGCGAGCCGACAGTTAAACAGTGTGGAAAAGAACTACACAATCATCGAGCGAGAAGGGTTAGGAATGATTATGCTGTAAAGAAATTTTGGCATTATTTGCTTGCAAACAAATTTGTGTTCTTCATAGATCATCAAGCTCTTTTGTACCTGGTAAATAAACCTTGCAATACAGGGAGAATCGTACGTTGGTTTATTATATTGCTAGAATTTGACTTCACAGTGGTGGTCAAAAAGGGTAAAACCGAGCGGATCATCTTTCAAGGATACACAATGGGGAAGCTCCTGAAGGAGTAGATGATGACATACCAGATGCTTATCTTTTCAACATTCAAATGGTACCCAAATGGTCTCAGGAAATTGTTAGCATTCTTTCCTTTGGAAGTGGGTTTGATAATACGGAATGCAGATCCAAACATCAAACAATTCGACAAACAAAAAACTTCCAGTTGATAGCAGGACGGCTGTATCATTTTGGATCGGACCTAATCCTACGATTATGTATAAATCCGGAAGAATTCGAGTGCTACTTTGAAGAGGCACATGTCCAGGGTTGTGAATTTCATTGTTCAATAGTGAAGACACACCAGAGACTGAAACAGTTAGGGGTTTATTGGCCAACTATGTATGCGGACACACATTCTTATGTTACCAATTGTGCTATATGTAGTGCCAAACGACTAGTGGATCACGCAACTTTGTTTCAGGTAAACATAGCACCTGCATGGAGTCAATATATCATTGACTTCTTAACCACCGGGACGTTCCCTGAGAACATCACACAAGCACGGAAAAAAGCTATAGAGCTGGAAGCTCGTGACTTTCAGTTAATTGGGAACCAACTCTATAAGCAAGGTAAGGACAATCAACTTCGAATCTGTGCAAGCGAAAGCGAATACCTATTGATTCTAGAACATGCACATAGCGGAATAAGTGGAGGCCATTTTTCGGGTGATAAGACGGCAAAAATTGTCTTAACCTCAGGAATTTGGTGGCCTACATTGCACATGGATGTTGAAGAGTTTGTAAAGCGTTGTGACGCATGTCAACGCACCAAGGTGCCAATGAAAAAAGATGAGATTCCATTACGGCCAATGATGGGAGCAAGAGCATTTGCAAAATGGGGCATTGATTTTGTGGGACCTATAACACCCCCTGCATATCGCACCCATACCCAATATATCATTGTCGCTACGGACTATCTCACAAAATGGGCCGATTGGGCCGAAGCCAAAGCAACTCAAAAAGCTGATGCACGCTTCACAGCACAATTTTTGTATGAGAATGTTTTTTGTACGTTACAGGTTACCAATAGAAATTGTCAGTGACCGTGGAACACATTTTCTCAATGAAGTCATTGAATATCTGCTAGAGGAATTCATGGTCATACATAGGAAATCTGCACCATACCATCCACAGGCCAATGGGCAAGCTGAGGCCACAAATAAAACACTATGCACTTCTCACTAAAATAGTGTGAGAATGCAGAACAGATTGGGATCAGCAGCTACACTCAACACTATGGGCATACAAGGTAGCTTACAAAACATCAATCGGAACAACACCATACAACATGGTGTTTGGCTTTAATGCTATACTACCCGTAGAGTTTTTAATTCCAACTCTACGACAGCATTGCTTGATTCGGGTGCTCAAGCAAATTTGATCTCTAACGGATTATACCAACAGCTCAAAGTCACATGTCAAATTCGTTCTACTCCTCAAGTTCTGGAAAGTAGCACATCACACCCTTTGAAAACATTAGGATGGACTATATTGCATGTACAAATATATCAATATATTTACCCACACAAATTCTATGTGGTAACAAATGAAAGCACACAACACCCAATGATGCTGGGGCAACCTTGGCAAAAAGCGTACAATGTGCAGATAGATTGGAAAGCAAAGGCAGTCAAAATTCAGCATGAACATGAACAACAGGTGATAGCTTTTGCTCAGCAATACCAGCATGATCAACTGCAAGCCATGCAATCACTGGAAACAAAGCCAAAAGCACAAATGCCATTAAAGAACAACATGATACCAGAGACCAACAATCAGGGAAAATCCAACCATGCTAATTATAGACATATGAAGTCACCAGTTGCAATGCAACGATCTAGGTTACCAAGACAAGGAAAACAAGTATGGATGTGGAAGGATAGAAATGCCATGGTGGACAAACAACAATGCAACAAAAAAATTCCAACAAAGCAAATGGCTCAACCACAAACCAAGGGCATAAAACAGATATGGATCCCAAAGAAAATTCTTAGCCATAACCCAAATGTCACTCACATTTGGATACCAAAGCAAAATCAAAAGGAACTCCCTTCAGTACAAGCAACAACGAAAGGCAGACAACTGCATTTCAAAAAGGAAAACCGACATATGTGGATACCAATAAAAAACAAACCAGTGGCAAACAAGAAAGTTCCAAACCATCTACAAAAACAGGCAACAACAAAATACCAATGGAAAGCAATGGCAATACGGCCCATAACCAATACGGCCCAGCCATTTCTATCTTTAGAAACAGCTACGACTCCATCAACAGTGTCGGCAAGGCAATTGCTGTTTGCAAAAAAGACAATTAAATAGATTGCAATAGAGTTACAGCTGTTACTTGCAAAGAAAGCAGGAAACCTTGACGGCGAATGCCAATAAGCATCTTGCTTATTCCCTCCTCTTGCACAACATTAATTTTTCCATGCATTGACCGAGTATGCATAAAGTAGGGCCACATTAATCGGCCAAGCATTAGCAGAACTTTTTCAACCTATGCACGGCACATATTCCGAGGCGATACCTTGTCATTCGGGAGGACTCCGGCTAGGAGGGGGGGAGGCATTCTAGAGGCACTCTCAAATGCAGAACCAATAACAGAAACATCAAAAAAGGGCATGATTTTCGACTATTTTGAGGGTTGTTGTTTGATTGTGAAATTTTCTGGAGTAACCCAAGTACATATGCCCTTATACAGCATGAAGCTACAGGTATATGGGGCCAAACGCCAAATCAAGCCCCTAGGTGTGTGTATATAAGTAGAAATAGCCAATTTTCAGGCAAAATATTGGTAAAAAGGAGAAATCCGGCCAAAGAAAATTGCATGCGAGTGTATATAATGATTGGCGGTGATGTTTGTGATTTATTATGATTTTTGGGAATTTTCTAGGTTTGATTTGCTATTTTTCTTTTAATTTTGTTAATTTTCGGTAGAAAAACATCAAAAATACAAAAAGCAGGTGAAAAAAAGACGTAATGAAAAACAAAAAATATGGGGATGATCAGTGACTATAGGACAACCTATGGTGTAGTGGGGGTGCAATTATGAGTCTGGAGTGGAAAGCGTGTTTTGGCCAGATTTTGACTGAAATGCCAAATTTCTGGTAAACAGAGCAAATGGAGTCCAAATCAAGAAATTTTTGAGCCTAAACCGCATCTTGCAAGAAGATAGGAGCACATGTCAAATTTCATGAAAAGTGGTTCGGGGACCTCCATTATAAGAAATTTTCACCCCATTTTTAGCTCATTCTCACTATTGACTTTGTGGAGAGAGCTTCTACCACCTAGAGCGGATCGACCTTCCAGCAGCTTCTACGACGCGCACGACTATCCGACGAGCTCCAGACATGAGAGGTAGGCTCACCACCTTGAGCTTTTCGTGCATGTTTGTCATTATGTCGCGAAAACTAGCGTAGGGATCACACACAAATCGGGCGGTAGAGACCTACAAGTAGAGACAGCGGCCTAACGGCTAACCCGAAAGCAACAAGACTTCATCGGAAGCTTACCCTAGTCTAGGAGACCAGTCATGGATGTCCAAAGGCAGTAGGAAACCATCGGGAAAAACCCTAATTCCCAGAAACCCGCAAGAGGCCACCAAATGGGAAATTGGCAAAACGGCAACCAAATGCTACCAAAATTCATGGGTAGGAGCATCTCGACATGCTCGACAAGTCTGTATGACCCGCATGACCAAAAAGTGACCCGAAGTGGCACTAAACTTCAGAAATGGCATCAGACACACAAAGCGTCAAATTGCACTTGCGGCCAAACCGCAAGCCCGTTTGCCACCAAACTTCACGAGCAGCTTTCCTAGACCATTAACAACCAATTCCTATGGTGGTAGACCACCACAAATCATTAAAGGTATGTAAACACAACCAAGGGTGCTTCTAGAGCGACAAATTGCCAAGTGGAGCTCCGGTGAAGCCAAAGTTGACAAAAACCATACGGCAAGGATTCCCAAGGGATCGGGAAGCTATGGAGACCAACATCAAGAAATTTCATCGCCAAAAAGCACTCCAAAAGTGAAAAAATGGCTCGGAGGCTCTGAAGTCCACACAGGGAGTTATTCTCTATCCATTTGACTTTTTTGTTGAAATTAGACTTAAAAGGGACTTAGGGAGGCCAAGGGCAAGCACTGGGAGCACCAGCAATGAAGAAATCGCCAAGAGACATCCTACGCGTAGGATGTCTCAAGGGCACTTCACAAACTCCAACATTTTTCATCATGCACATGTTTTGAATGACATTTACAAGCTATCCACCAAGTTTCATCACATTTGGACCAAGTTTGACCTCATATGCATGAAAAAACGCAAAGTTAGGACATAGAGGCAATAATGGGCCATAGACCTACCAAATCTTGTCCAAATCCAATGAAACTTGTACAACACATTTACCAACACATCAACAAACAATCTGTGTGATCAGAAGGAGAAAATGATGAAAAAGACATCCTACGCGTAGGATGTCTATTTAACTTTTTTGACCAACAGGGGATGATTTATCATTCCAGATCCAATCACCTCATCATCAAGAGCCAATATATCAAGTTTAAAGCCATCCTAATCACTTTTGACCCTCAACACCTTCAAGATACACTTTTTTGAGCCCAAAAGAACACCACACAGAGCCTTACAAGCATCAAATCTTGTCCAAATTCAAATCCAAAAACATGGCCATGTTCCATAGGCCAAGGACAACACACAGAACAAGGTTCATGTCATTTTGATGAAAAAGACATCCTACACGTAGGATGTCTCCAGTATAAATTTAGCCTTCTGTGCAAAGAATGACATCATGGGAGCCAATACCATGGTGCAATAAGCCCATATACCAATTTTCAACCCATTTGGACATCGATTGCTACCTATGATGGACATTCTACCCAAATTGTGACGTAAACCTGAATCAGCCCAAAAATCCACTTTTTGATATCCAAATTCAAATCCAAGCATATAGCCATGTTCCATGAGCCTTACATTACTTGCATGTCAAGATGATGAACCAATTCTGATGAAAAAAGACATCCTACGCGTAGGATGTCTAGATGGAAATTTTTGGCCAGATTTGCACTGTGAGCACATGCACAGCTTCACAAGTTCCTTTTAAGTTTTATTTTCAATTTTCAAGTCATTTGGATAAGTAAAACTCAGTTTCTCAGCTAATATGGAAAAAACGCTAACTTCGGACTACTGAGTGCAACAGGATCTATGGCAGCCTCGAAGTCACTGGCAAAGAGGAAAAGAATGACCATCAAGGATTATCTGGAAGAAGTAGAACCCTTTGTCATTCCAGAAGGAACACTAAAGCCCAGCAGCACCTGGATACAAGAGGATTTGTTAGAGTCCAACGACCTAAAGATCTACCAGGGAGTGTTCAAAGACACTGAAGGTAATGTTATAGAGCTGCCAATGCTGCCGAGAGAACTCAATGAGTTTGTACGAAGCAAGATGGCCGGCTACTTGGAGAAGATTGATCTCCACAACTACTTCGAAGCAATACCGGCAGGGGTGGACATCAAAAGAGTCTGGGAGTTTGTAACAAGCATCAAAGAGGATGGAGTGGCCAAGGTAATAGATTTACAAGGCAGACCAAAAACATAGATAATAATCACTGAGCGGGTTGTAGCCAATGCACTAGACCTCTCCAACGAAGGGGACAGTGTAACAAAAAGAAGGGATGAGGTCAAGGTGTACAAAGAGAAAAAGGCGAATTACACCTTTGAAGACATTGCCAACCCAAAAGTGGCAATCATGAGCCAGTTATAAAACCAGTACTTCCACATGTACACGAAGAGGCCACAGAAGTACAGGATGCCGCCAGGTGCAATTGCCACAACGTTCACTTGGGAAATGACAAAAGGCACCCCAAAGATAATCAACTATGTGGCATATATACATGACAGCCTGGTAAAGATGGGCAACAAAAAGCCAACCTATATAGTGCCAGGAGAACTGATCACCAAGGTGATTTATGGGGCACTACATGCAAAAGGAAGGTGGCCTGAACCCCCATCTCAGAATGATTGGCTGAGAGTAAAAGAAGACAAGGAAGATGAGCCACAAAGGGCACCAAAGGTGGAAACAAGATTGAAAAGATGGCTAGAGCCAGTCCAAGAGGAGCTGCCCAAGCAGAAGAAAGGAAAGAAGGAGTTTGCTCAAGTGCCGGCCAAAGAAACAAGGTCACAGAAAGCGGCAAGACTAGAGAGGCTGATGGAGAGTTTTCGAGCGGAGAGAGCCCTCAAGGGTGATTTAAGCGAACTCTGGAATCCATCTCTAGAGTCTATGTCCGGATCGTCCAGAAGAGTGCAAAGGGACCGATTTGAAGATTATATCAAGAATTTTGATATTCTTGATGCTGCAGCAGAGAACATTCCTCATGTCCCTTTCACAGAGGAAGAAGTACAACAAATACGATAGAAACTGCTGGATGAGCAAGAGAGCCAGGAAAGAGAAAGAAAAACAAAAGCAGACAGGGACTTAAAGGGCAAACCTGCATCTTTACCAGCCAGCCCTAAACCCAGCCCACAGCCATCCACACCGCCCTCACCACCTCCTAGAAGCCCTCCACAAGAAGATAAGGAGGCTGAGAATAAACAAGAACAAAGGCAAGCATAAGAGCAAGAGCAAAGACAAGATCCTGAGCCAAAAGTAGAGGCCAAGCCTCACACTAAGCAAAAATAATTAGATGATTCTTACTATGCATTTTTGGACCTGCTAGCTGCTGCACGCTATACGAAGGAAGAAGCCGCCACAGTCGCATTCGACTTGGCGAGGACAGGGCCTAAAGAACAGATGCAAGGCATCAGGCTAGTGGAGCTAAAAGAAATTGCTACAGACACGGTAGACCTGCACCCGCCCTCCAACAATGACTGGGACGTGGTGATGACAAAGCTAGCCGGATTGAGGGCACAATCCATGGCTTCAGAGAAAGAGATGACAACTCTCAAAGCCACTAAAGAAAAGATCAAAATGGAAGTCGATTCTCTGTAGGCACAAAGCCAAAGGCACAAGGAGAGAGAAGCTGACCTACAAGCCAGCTTGGCAAGGGCACTACAAAACTACCAAGCAATGGAAGAAGCAAATCATCAGGTAGCAACAAAAAGAATGCAAGCAGCTGAAGAAGAGTGTCAATAGCTCAGCAAGTCACTGCTAGATGCCGAGAAAGAAAGAGATAATCTGACACTACAGCTGGCAGAAGAATTGAAAGAAGTAGAAGCCATGAGGAACACCAAGGAAAGAGAAGAGATATATCAAGAAGCAAGCCAGGATGAGGTCTTAGAGCTCAAAGACCAACTCAAGGTCAAAGATCAGACCATTCAGAGGCTGCAAGCATCACCTGCTAGAGTCAGATCTACTAGCTCGACTCAAATCATGACTGAGAGTCAACTCTATGAGGAGCAATTGCAAGAACCTCAGAAAGAGCCGACTCTAGAGAAAAAGCAGAGATTGATGATGGCAGAAGGTTCTATAGTCATGCAAACGAGAATGGAAGAGGGCCAAAAATCCCTGCAAGAGGAAGTGGAAAGCATGAAGAGAAAGCTCGAGGAGGCGGAAAGAATAAGCGACAAACTTAATGACCTCCTTGTGAATATGGGCGGAAAAGCTGAAACGGAAAAGCAAAAACTCCTCAGGCAAATTGAGGAGTTGAAAGGCCAGCAAGGAGGAGAGGGAGAGAGCATAGGGCCAGCCACCAGTGATGGCATTGACCTAGAAAATGTGGCAGATCCTGTGGACACGTCTATGAAAGAGGAATCCTAGGAGGATCCTCTCAGGAGCCACAGGATCTAACACAAGAAGAGGAAGAAAAATTGCGTAAAGCAATAGAAGTGGAGCTCAGGGAAACCACAAAGGAAGCCTTGGAGTGGGAGTAGAGGGTCTTCAAATCTATGACCATTCAGAAGATCGACGCCAACAACCTTAGGCTCGAGTGGCTTCAACCCTCTCTCCCATATCCATTGCTGAAATATGAGGCAGCTACCATAAACAAGCGGATTAGAGAAGAGCCAGCCGTGCCTCTTTACAATGCAGATACATCAAAACCAGAAGGGGTGAAGCTCATTGTGGATTCTCAGCCAAAGTGAAGGAAGGCCTGGCTTACAAAGTACCCACAATACCTAATCCACTTGGTAGAGGCGCCTAAACATATCAGAGACAACCTCAGCTTCTGTCCTCTGCCAAGGATTAGGACGTGGAAAGTGCAGGAAATTTTGCAAAGCAGCCAACCCACTTGGCTAAACTAGCCCAAGCTACCGGCTTGAAGGTAGGTGAGAGAATAAGTGTCCAATACACGGTGAAAACCCTAATGGGCGCCATAAAGTTGTTCACTGGCTCACTTGACCTTACATGCATTATGATGAGGAAAATTTGCAGAACCATCTTAGCAGTGTTCGAGACCTTCAAGCCAGGCCAGGTGACCGACAACATCTTCTTCTTCCAGGATACATACAGATGCGCTTATGATCTGTCAGGTCAGCCTTCCAAGGAGGTGATACATGCGTTGTATCAAAGGATAATGTTTCTACCATCCTATCACCTCCAGGCTTTTGAAGAAGCATTCTATACAGGTTTCTTCACCATAAATACTGACATTTTTGGCCCAACAATGCTAAACCTGCATGCCAGGTACGAATCACTGCTAAAGATGCGATAAACGATACGATGAAGCAACAGATCAAGGCCATGTTGGGGATGACATGAGCAATGAGGGGGGGAGTGTTAGAAGATGGACACACCCCACAACAGTAACTACTTGGAGGATTATTATTTTTTGTAATTATTCATTCATTGAGGAAAACCTGATTTTTCACCTTGTAATTATTGGGACTTACAGAAGTTTCCAGATTGTATCCCAGTTTTGATAGTTAGATTGAGTAGATGGTTGATTTTGGAACTTTAGGGTTTGAGAAATTGTAACGTATATATACCACTTTTTGACCTTAATGAAGGAATTTTTTGTCATTTTTTAAAAACAAGTTTTGAAGTCTGTGAGTGAGCGTACTGTGTACGAGAGAGAGAGAGAGAGAGAGAGAGAGAGAGAGAGAGAGAGAGAGAGTGTGAGCTTCATCTTGACGCTACGTGTGCTCCGGTGGTCGGAATCGAGTGCGGAGAAGTGGAGCGCATTGCCCCTGACGAGAGCTACGCGCCGATACCTACATTGCGTGCGTACGGTTTGGTTTTGCGAGCTCCTTCTACGAGCTTCATCGGGTGTTTGGGTGAGCATACGTTGTCCGATTTTGCATTGCAGCATATCCACGCGTTCACATTGAGCCAGACATCCTACGTGTTTCTGCACTAGGTGTTTTGGGTAGGGATTTTGGTTCATAGACCTTAGGGAAAGCGACCTATTGGTATTAGTAGGGTCTTCTTCAAGTTCTATGGTGTTTCAAGATTGTTTGATGGGTGTTCGGCTCTAGAAAGCGTTGTGGGAAGTTTCCTCTTATGCACTCTTGAAGGCTGTGACTTAGACAATTGGTAGAGACCTCTGTAGGAATTAGTTAGGAGTTGGTCGAGTGTAGGTTGACACCTTATGCTTGCTTCCACGCGCCTGCGGGTCGAGCTTTGTCCTTAGCTGACATTACATGTAAGGTGAGTTCTCACTGTGCTGAAGTCTGTCGTGGCGTATCCGTCCAACAACTGCGGAAATACATTGGGTTTTTATACCCCCGACATTGCTAAGACCGTCGCTAATAGCGTCGATACGGGAATGTTGCTAAATGCGTCGCTATAACGGTCGCTATATGCATCGCTATAACCATCGCTATATAGCGACGCCTATAGCGACGATCATAGCGACGTTTACAGGCCATCTATAGCGACGTTTATAGCGATGCTGTAGACCTTATATAGCGACAGTCATTAATTTGGTGGTAGGGCATTGAATGCTCCATTAGGGCCAAAACGTTGATCCGAGCCTATCACAAATTTTTGTTTATTATATTTTGTTGGTTTTCCTTGCTTCTAGAGGTTTACAATAAAAGAAGGAGTGGGAACAACCTCTTGGAAAAATTAAAAAAAATGATTTGATAGGAATTTTTTCTTGACTAGTTCACCGGAGGTGAAAGGTAGAGGGAGAACCTTGGTAAAGGGAAGGGAAAATATGTAAATGTGAAAAGAAAAGATATGATGTGGTTGTGGAGCCATGCACCCATGATTCAAGGGTCATGAGTGGCTCATATCATCATGGCTTTGGAGCCATATGATGATTCAAACAGATGGGACCCAAGTGGAAGACTTGGTAAAGGGAGGAACCAGACACATGATTTTGCTGAATTTTTAAAAAATACTTGCACTCCGATCCAAGAAAAGTTGTCTTCATCAAAGTTGTAGCTGATGAGCTGGAGATCCTGACCATATTTTTTTTGTAATTTTTGCATCTACGGTCTAGGAGATATGGCCAAAATGGCGGACGCCAGTTTTTTCAACTGTGGTGGAGACCACCCCCTCTACCTTTACACACACACACCCTTCCTTTTCCACATTGAGACCTTCTCTAAAATCAGCCATTAGTCTTCTCACCCTCCCCTCCTTCCTCCTCTCTCTCAAGCTCAAAAACCCATCAGAATTCCTCTTCTAATCACCTCTCAAGTCATGCTTAATCTTGTTGTAATTCATAAGTTCTCATTCAACCCCTTTCTATTATTACTAGATATGTATTGATTTTATGTAGATTCTTTACATTTTAAAATAAGGAAGCTCTTGGACTCAAGCTATGGAGGAAGGAGTGAAGACAACACAAGTGATGATGGAGCTAATTAGTTGCAAATTGGTCAACAAATCACTTGGAAGGAGCTTCTTCATTGGTTGAATGTCCCTAATCAAGCTTCATTTGTACAAATTACACGTGGATCTTAACCTCACTCCTAATCACTCTCTTTCCTATATAAAGAGGCCTTCCCCTTTGTAATTTTACGCCTCCCTCAGTCCCATTGAGTCTTTGTATCACTCACCATGAGTCCATAAGCTCATTCATTCACTCTATTCTTGCACATTCTAGAGTGTAAATTGTTTCATGCTAGTAACCTACCCTCCTCTTATTTATGTTAATTAAGAGAAATCTTTTATATGTGTGTGAGAGTGCTTGATGTGATCTTGGCTAATCCTTGAGTGGTTGTTTGGTAATCTACATGCTATTTGTGTTGGGAGTGTTTGAAGTTATCCATTCCTTGTACACACATTAAGGTTAATGCTTCATTCATAGTGATCTCTCTCTCTCTCTCTCTCTCTCTCTCTCTCTCTCTCTCTCTCTCTCTCTCTCTTTGTAGCGGTCCTAGTCCAGGCTGACGGGAGCAAAGCAAACCCCGAACCCCGACGGCCTCTAAAACACCGGGGACCGAATGGCGTGCCTCGAGCCTGTCATGGTAAAGCAAAGAGGGGGCACCACCTAGCTTCAACGGCTAGGACGCAAACAACACACCACCATAACAAAGTTTTCATCCAAGAGCGATGGATGCTTGGGAGTAATGATGAAGAGGAAAGGGAATGAGATCAAGTGAGAGAGAGAGAGAGAGAGAGAGAGAGAGAGAGAGGGAGAGGGAGGGGGTATAGCGGCTTAGTACTTAGGCACCACAAAAGGATGGCGAATCCGCACACCCTTCACACATACACAAGCTCACTCCAAAACACAAGACTAGGTGGCGATTCCGCACACCTCACATGGGCAAAACATTGCAAGAAAACATACTCACAAAACCTCAAGCTTTATTTAGAGAATTAGGCGATGAAAGGGGGAGCATAGGGTAGAGGAATGAGAAGGGAGAGAGTGGTAGAGCACATGGCCGATAGGTGGGAGTTGATGGCGAAGACTCGCACGAGGATTATGGCCATCATCCTTCATTTAGTTGCCCTTCATCTTCCATAGCCAAGGGTGTAGAGGTCATGCTCAAGACAAGCATGGTGATTGCGGTGATGGTGATGGTGTGGGTGTGTGTGTGTGCACTAGGCACACACAGTGCATAGTGTGTTCTTTGGTGATGTTGTGTGTCTTTGTGTGATGGTGACCCCTCTTTATATAGGGGAGGAGGGGGGAGAAATTCTAGAATTTAGAAATGAAGAAATCATTATCTACATAGGCCATGTGACTGTGGGCCCCACTTGTCTGGCTGTGTGTATATGTGCCAGAACAGCAGTCTCATGAGAGAGAGACTAAGAGAGAGAGATGGGTTGATGAAAAAAAAGTGAGAGGTGACATGGAGAATAAAGTAATTACAAGAGGGGAGAGAGGGGAGTGTGTTTAGAGGTGAATCTGTGTGCAGATGTGTGTGAACACAAGAAAAATCAGGTAACCACCGGCTGGGGATGGGTCTGTGGACACCTTTTTCAGTGAAACTGAGTGTGTGTGAGTGTGGGGGAGGTTATTTAGCTACAAGACAAGAGACATGGCGCCCTTTAGAGAGAGAGGGGGGTATTTGGGTCATGGGATATGATAGGAGAGAGAAAGAGGGGGTGGGGTATACTATTTTGGAAGATAGGGTAAGTTGCATGTGAGTTGGTGCATTATTGGTGAGTTATAATGCATTATTGGTGAGAGGTGGGGTAGCTTGAGGGGAGAGAGAAAGGAGAAAGGACAAAGGGAAGAGAGAGGGGGTTGACCTTTTGAGTGGAGGAGAGGAAAAGGGACACCTGACGGGGCAACAGTGAAGAAAAAGAAGGCAAGGTGGGGATGGGCTACCCCGCAGGCATGAGGTGGCCTATTTTACCTTTCTTATATATTTACATAATCATACTTTATTTTTTTCTTACTTTTTCCAATGCCTTTTATCACTCCCTCCATAAGAGGGGGTTTTCATGGGGTGGGGACGAGAGAAGAGGGGTATGGGAGCTTGGCTTGTGAAAAGCCCCCATCATTAGCCCTCCCCTTTTGGCTAGAGGCGTTCATGTCTCTAGCTCATCTGTTTGATCATTATCGTCAGAGGTGGCGGCTGATGGTGTGTCCTCATCTGGAATGTCAATTGGTGGAGCATGGTCAAATCGAAGAGAATAAGGTTTAAGTCGCCAACCATTTACCCTGGTTTTATGAAGTTTTCCATCAGCCTCCATAAGCTGGTAGCTTCCATTGGCATACTTTTTCCTGATGATGAAAGGACCTTCCCATCAGAGTAGGAGTTTCTTATCCTTGCTCGTGTCGAAGCGATTGTCGTAGCGGAGCACCAACATTCCTTTCTTCAATTCTTTTTTCCGGAGATGCTCGTTAAAACTAAGCCGTCTATGCTCTGCTTGTGCTGCATAATAATTTATTGCTTCTTCTCTATCCAGCTGCAGTCTTTCCAAGTTGATGATGTGATCTCTCAAATGCATGTTGGGCTGTTGAAGCTGGCTTGCCATTACTCTGAGACTTTGTAGTTGCACTTCAATGGGCAAGATTGCTTCCTTACCAAATACTAGATGATACGGTGTGAATCCCAAGGATGTACGAAATGAAGTTCTGTAGGCCCATAAAGCTGGTAGTAGATACTTATCCCAGTCTCCAGGATGATTGTTTACCTGCTTGGTAATAATTTTAGAAACCATTCCATTTACCTTTTCAACTAGGCCATTACATTGAGGGTAATATGGTGAAGAGTGCCTCCTTGTAATGCCCAGTTTCTGCATTAATTCTCCTACCAAGTCTGCTCTGAAACCTGGCCCTCTATCAGAGATGATCTCTAAAGGTGTGCCAAACCTACAGCATATGTGCTCGTAGATAAATTTAGCTACCTCTACCGCTGTGATTCTAGTGGTGGCTGTAGCCTCTGCCCATCTAGTCATGTAGTCGACCCCCATGATAATGTAGAATTTTCCTGAGTTGGCCCTAGGTAATGGCCCAATGGCATCGATACCCCATTTTTCAAATGGGCCATATGAGAGAATAGGTGTCTATGGTTCAGGCATAAGTGACCTAGTGCCGGCCTTTTGACACAACTTACATGTTTTGCACCAGTGGTGTACATCACGGTTGAGGCTAGGCCATATGAAGCCTGCCTGCAAGATTTTCCTACTTGTTATGTCTAGGGCAAAGTGACCCCCACAAACCCCGTCGTGACAGCTAGCAATTACTCCCGTGATTTCCTGAGAGAGAGGGACCTTCCTGAGTATTTGGTCCTTACCCTTACAGTACAAACCGTCATTGATGAGTCGATACCTTGTGACCTTCCGCGTCAGCCATTGCTTCTGTCCCTTTGTTAAATCTGATGGGCATTCCCCTATTTCCAAAAAATGCATGATGTCAGGCAAGGCATCACTTCCTTGAAATAGAGGGAGCTTTAGTTTTATTGCTCCAACCACCACTTCCTGTAGTCTTTCACTTGCTAGGGCATCTGCTTCTTGGTTTTGAGCCCTTGGGATATGGTGTATTTGAACTTCTTCAAACTTACCCAACAAGGTTTTTACACCACTTAAGTGAGTCCTTAAACTAGGATTCTTGCATGTCCATGCTCCATTTACTTGCCTTACCAGAAGTAGAGCATCCCCAAATACATTAAGGCGTTGTACACCTTGCGAGACGCACCATTGTAGACCCTTGGTTAGTGCTGCATACTCAGCTTCATTGTTAGAATGTGAATCTAACAATTGGCCCAACGAAAATACCTTTGTCCCTTTGTCATCAAAGACCACTATGCTTGCAGCTGCTTTGTCGGACGCTCGCTTTTAGGCTCCATCAAAGTAGAGAGAGTATGCTCCTTCTACCATCGGTGGTACTGGAGGTAATCGGACTTCTCCTTCCTTAGATTGCTTCTCCTTCCTTTCAAAGACTTGGTAGTTCATGAGTCCCCCCAAACTTGCCCTTGTCGTGCTTTCTACCTGTACCGTGTAGTCAAACTCTTGCAGACGAACTAGCCATTTAGTAATTCTAGCAGACACATCCATGTGTTGTACAACATAGGGAAACATTTCATCCGTGGTTAGAATCACAAATTGCTTAGGCAGCAAATATGACCTAAACTTTGTAGTTGCAAATCTAAGAGCTAGGACTAAGTGTTCCACATGGGTGAAACCTTTCTCTCCTACTGTCATCATTCGACTAGAGAAGTAGATTGGCCTCATGAAAGATGTCGTCGTATCCTTTTGGAGTAGCACAGCCCCCAATGAGTCATCACAAACACTTGAGGTGACATATAATTTTTCATCCCACTTAGGTGGTGAGATAGTTGGCAGAGTGGCTAAGACCTCCTTTACCTTGTTGTAGTGATGTTCGCTTTCCTCGTCCCAAGTGAAAGTTGATCTTTGAGTGAGTTGTTGCAGTGGTAGAACAAGTTGTGATAGTAGATGTATGAATCTACTTAAGTACCTCACCTTCTGTAGAAAAGAGACCAGTTGACGTGCGGTCGTTGGTGAAGGTAGGGCTATGAGTGCGGACACCTTACCTGGGTCGGCGTTAATACCTTTTGCTGAAATTTCATGGCCTAGTAGAATGACTTTACTCTCCCCAATGTGGCATTTATACACATTTAATTGCCCACCTAGGCTCTGCAACCTGGCCAAACCTTCAGTTACCTTTTCTAAATGTGAAATACGGGAGCTATATATACAAAAATCATCAATGAACACTCTTATGGATGTTCCAAAGAACGGTTGAAAAACATATGTGACATATCTTTGGAATGTGGCAGGTGCATTTGTGAGACCAAATGGCATAACCCTGTATGCAAAACAACCCCATGGCGTGATAAAAGTGGTTTTTAGCTGATCTTCCAAGGCTATGCGTATTTGAAAGTATCCAGAATAACCATCACAGACGGTATAGCATTCAAAACCCGCTACTTCATTCAGAATTTCATCCAAGAAAGGGAGAGGAAAGTGGTCTCTCTTTGTAGCTGCATTTAGTGGTTTGTAGTCAACACAGACCCTCCACTTACCATTCTTTTTAGGCGTCACCACTACGGGTGACACCCATTCTGAGTTTTCTACAGGATAGATGAATCCCACCTCAGCAGTTTCCTTACCTCGGCCAAGAGTGCCTTTTCTTGTATGACCCCCAGTCGTCGTAGCTTTTGCACAACTGGTTTTACCCCTTCCTTCAGCTTAATATGATGTTCCACCACTGTAATGCCTGTGATTCTTTCATAGTTGTCAATGAACAGGTTAGGAAATCCCATCAACATTTGCAAAAAACTATCTTTCTCCTCAAGTGTTAATTCCGTAGACAACATACCCTTCAACCTACTTCCTCCTAGGCCAGGTGATTTTCTCTCCTCTTCATTGGGTTTCCCTTTTGGTGATGGATCACCACTTGTGCTTACCCTTTGTGGATCCTTCATAATGATACCCATCACATCAATGGAACTGTCAATTTCTTCGGTGGATGTGGTCTCCTCCTCAGAACTGGAAGATTCGCTAGTGGTTTCATCTGCCGATGTTTCCAGATTCATTTGCTTCTGCTTGCCAATCCTCATGTCGTAGTAGATTGTCTCCCCTTTCTTACCGGTCATGCGTAGAAGGCCAGTACCCCAGTCCTGTTTTGCCTTCATGGCCATCAACCATGGCCTTCCCAAAATTAGTGGATAGCCCTCCCCCTTAGTAGGCATTACAAAAATATCTACCTCTACCTCAGTGTTGAAAGCTTTGATTTTCACGGCGCTTTGATTTTGCGTTGTTTGCCATCTTTGCCTTGCATGGAGAAGGCCTGTCAACCTCGAGCCCTAATCGAAGCATCATAGCTTCGCTCATTACACAGATTTGTGCACCTCCATCAATGTCGGTGTTTCCAACCCTCTTTCCTTTTATGTTTATGTCGACAATTGGAAGGATGTCATCCATGTTGCATCCCGAAATTGCTCCGGCTACCTTTGTTTGGGAGCGTCTTGTACTTACCATTTTAGACCATTGTCTCCTTACTTTTGGTGCAAGATGTAGCAGCTGTGGCCATGTAATCTTCGGTCCTTGCTCTACCACATCCAATGTTAGATCATAGGGCTTAGAACTTTCCCCTAGCTAGAAGTCGGTGATGCCCAATTTCCGTCGTGGCCTGGATGGTCTCTTGCTAGTTTCTCCTCTCATGCTTCTCTCATCATCTGATTGTGTAACTTTCTCCCTCCTAGCTCTTTTCACAGTCATGGCTTCAAGTGGTTCTAAAAAGGTTACCTTCTCCTTACCCTTGTCCCTGTCCTTTGCTCTCGGTGGATCCACTACTACGGCTTTTCCTTTCTCTTCTAGCCTTATGATGTTTACAGAGCGATCAGGTGGTGGGGCTGGTGGAAGAGGTGGGATGGATGCTTGTATTAGTGTCTGGGGTGGACGTAGAATTTGTGTTGGTGGGGGTGGTGCTCGGGGTGGGGGTGTTCTTTCTCTAGGGGGTGACAATTGGTTCCTCCTACCTCCTCTATTATAGTTTTGTCGTGGTTTGGGACAGTAGTACATACCGTGACCGTCTTCTCCGCAGTTGTAGGAATGATACTCCCTGTTTTGTCGTCGTGCTCTTCCAGGGTCTTGATCTCTTTCTTGACTCCTCCCTTGTTGTATTAAGTGGACAGACAAATTCTGCAGTTGGTCAGTAATATGGGCCAACATATCTTGTTGGTCATCTCTTACCCCAAGAGCCGGTGGTGGTGGTGGAATGGTGGTTGTTGTAGTTGCTGGTCGACGCGATGTTCCTGATTCTGTTGACTCGATTTCTTTGGCTTTCATTCGTAGCTTCTTGTCTTTAAGACGAGCAATCTCAACGGCTAACTCGTACGTAGCCGGGAATCTACCTTTCACCTTCTCCTTGAGAAGCGGCCATAAGCCATGCGTGAACCGATCTTTTTTTAGGAAATCGGGTGCAACTTCCCCCCTAGCCAGTGACTCAACCCACCGTTCCCACAAATCCACAAATTTGGACTCATAGGTGGCATATTCTAAAAGACCCTCCTGCTTCAAGTCTCTCAACTTGTCCCACAACTTTTTTGAAGTGGTACCTCTCCCAAAGCGCCTCTTAAAAGCGGTTTTTAAGGATTCCAAGTCATCCTTGGTTGCTTGTGGAAGTGCATTGTACCATGATCTAGCTTCTAGCTTCATGAGATGCTTAAAGATTCTAACCCGGGATTCATCCATATCTTTGTTGCTCACTACACATGCTACTTCAAAGTCATCTAGGAAGTCTGTTACCAAATCCTCCCCCTTCTTTCCTTTAAATGTTGGAAATGCTACACTTGCCATGATAACTGAGAGAGAGCTAGAAAGACACACTGCTTAACTTGCAAAAGTTTTTTTCTTCTTTACAAGGAGGCGTGTATACCCTCTTATACTAGGACATAGATTAAAACTTCAAACGGTACATTGCCTTGTGCCAAAGGTAAGACAAATGGTTGATCTGATGCCAGAACCTCCAAAAATCTCTCCCCACCCGGCATGGTGTCAATGACGTGCTGGTAGTGAGCATTCAAATCCAGTATTACCTTGATTGAGCGTACACGTGTTGGTATGTGTGATCTGTCTTGAGGTAGGTTGTACTGATTCATGTGAAGCTTAGAGGTGCTTAGTCACTGTCCAAGCTTGTGGGAGAGGGTGGTGTTCTTTCCTGAAACAAACTCAGTAGATCCCTAGTTTCTCTAGTGAGAGTGTGAGCCAATGCTTCCGTTATCTATGCTGCAGCATCAGGTGCGACTTGAAAACTGACTGTGATAATTACCTCGGTGACTTGAGTTACCCGATTCTCAAAGTAGAATAGTGTTGATTCTCTATTGTGTAGAGCTCCTTCCATTTTGTTGTTGTGGGTTGGTTGTAGGTTGCGAACATGGTTTCGACCTTCTCCTTCTTCTTCTTGGCACTTGGCCTATGTATATCCACTGGGTTTGGCGTGTTGGTTGACTCTCCCACTGCAAATCGATTACCGTTACGCCTGGCACTCGAGCTTCGATGGAGATGCGGAGTTCGTCTAGTTGTGCTTGGAGCTCTTCTTCTTCTGTCGTCCAATTAGCAAATCCTGCTAGCCATTCATCCATTCACAATAGTTTAAGGGTTTCAGTCTTGTAAACTGAAGGGTTTCATGAAAAGATCCTCCGTGGGGGCACCAAATGACGGGACCAAAGCGAACCCCGAACCCCGACGGCCTCTAAAACACCGGGGACCGAATGGCGCGCCTCGAGCCTGTCATGGTAAAGCAAACACGGGGGCACCACCTAGCTTCAACGGCTAGGACGCAAACAACACACCACCATAACAAAGTTTTCATCCAAGAGAGATGGATGCTTGGGAGTAATGATGAAGAGGAAAGGGAATGAGATCAAGAGAGAGAGAGAGAGAGAGAGAGAGAGAGAGAGAGAGAGAGTGAGGGAGGGGGTATAGCGGCTTAGTACTTAGGCACCACAAAAGGATGGCGAATCCGCACACCCTTCACACATACACAAGCTCACTCCAAAACACAAGACTAGGTGGCGATTCCGCACACCTCACATGGGCAAAACATTGCAAGAAAACATACTCACAAAACCTCAAGCTTTATTTAGAGAATTAGGCGATGAAAGGGGGAGCATAGGGTAGAGGAATGAGAAGGGAGAGAGTGGTAGAGCACATGGCGGATAGGTGGGAGTTGATGGTGACGACTCGCACGAGGATTATGGCCATCATCCTTCATTTAGTTGCCCTTCATCTTCCATAGCCAAGGGTGTAGAGGTCATGCTCAAGACAAGCATGGTGATTGCGGTGATGGTGATGGTGTGGGTGTGTGTGTGTGCACTAGGCACACACAGTGCATAGTGTGTTCTTTGGTGATGTTGTGTGTCTTTGTGTGATGGTGACCCCTCTTTATATAGGGGAGGAGGGGGGAGAAATTCTAGAATTTAGAAATGAAGAAATCATTATCTACATAGGCCATGTGACTGTGGGCCCCACTTGTCTGGCTGTGTGTATATGTGCCAAAACAGCAGTCTCATGAGAGAGAGATGGGTTGATGAAAAAAAAGTGAGAGGTGACATGGAGAATAAAGTAATTACAAGAGGGGAGAGAGGGGAGTGTGTTTAGAGGTGAATCTGTGTGCAGATGTGTGTGAACACAAGAAAAATCAGGTAACCACCGGCTGGGGATGGGTCTGTGGGCACCTTTTTCAGTGAAACTGAGTGTGTGTGAGTGTGGGGGAGGTTATTTAGCTACAAGACAAGATACATGGCGCCCTTTAGAGAGAGAGGGGGGTATTTGGGTCATGGGATATGATAGGAGAGAGAAAGAGGGGGTGGGGTATACTATTTTGGAAGATAGGGTAAGTTGCATGTGAGTTGGTGCATTATTGGTGAGAGGTGGGGTAGCTTGAGGGGAGAGAGAAAGGAGAAAGGACAAAGGGAAGAGAGAGGGGGTTGACCTTTTGAGTGGAGGAGAGGAAATGGGACACCCGGCGGGGCAACAGTGAAGAAAAAGGAGGCAAGGTGGGGATGGGCTACCCCGCAGGCATGAGGTGGCCTATTTTACCTTTCTTATATATTTACATAATCATACTTTATTTTTTTCTTACTTTTTCCAATGCCTTTTATCACTCCCTCCATAAGAGGGGGTTTTCATGGGGTGGGGACGAGAGAAGAGGGGTATAGGAGCTTGGCTTATGAAAAGCCCCCATCAACGCTTCCAAGACTAGGTGGTGCCCTCATCTCATTTCCCTTGTGGCGCAATGGAGTTTGTTTTGGTGTAGAGGCCGCCATTCCAAATTTCCTTCGTCATAAATTGGTGCCCCCACGGAGGAGTTCTCAAGCAGCGCTCTGTCAATCCTATGAAGGAAGATCCATCAAATTCTCCGAGACTTCCATTATGGTCTCCCCAAGAAGCTCGAGAAAAGAAGCGTCTTTATCGACAAACGGCATGTATGCGGGTAAAGAGAGTTAACTACACACACCCTTCTTTGCTTCAAGGAAAATCTTGCAGTCATCAAGTCCCTAGGTCAAAAAATTGTGTTGAGTGCTTTGTGGCTAGTGTGAAGACACTTCCTTTGAAGCCTCGACTTCAAGTGGTGAAAGCACTCTCAAACTCGGGTATTAACAAGTTTTTGGAGGGGGAGCTACACATCAATGCGGTGTGGTATTGGCAAGAGGCTACATATGGTGATGCACTCCAACTACTACTAGCAAGAAGGCTCAAGGTGGTTGAGAGGGTAGCCATCGAACCCTATGAACTCTACAAAGCTGAAGATGGTCCCACCAAAGCTAGGCTAATCACTGGTGAGCAAATTCTTCACATCTCTTAAATGGTGGGATCCAAGAGAGCTCAACTTCAATGAAGTGCTTCATGGAAGTTTGTATTTAATGCACCAATGAATAATCCCATTTTCTACAACTTTCAATCAGTTCAGAATATTAGGGTGTGTGCGCATTGATAGAAAGATTTTTTTCCAACAAAGATTGGTCTTCTATTTTGGAGCTGAGAGGTTGAGAGAGATATTGTTGTCCCCTGACCCTATAATATTTCCTATTTTGGAATATAATGTATCTTTTGATGTTCACATCTTCATCTTGCTTTAAGCATACTCCATGAATCATAGGGATTTATATGGACCTTTCCAACCTCTTGCTAGACAAACTGTGCATATAATAGCTAGCACAAAGCTTAGGTTCCAAAACATCATAAGGAACTTACTAGGCCCTCGTCGTCTAGCTGAGATTAATGCATCCATCAATCCATTTATTCTACCCTTAATAAGATATGATTTGGACCTAGACGTTTTCATCTTTGTGCTGTATTGAGAGGAAGGCAACCCATTTTATGATGGCTTTCCCTAATTTTTTTGGGCGTATTGAGGAAAATGCTGGGGATTTTTTGGATAACTTGGAGATGGCTTTCCTTGTCTCTGGGAGGGATGACGAAGCATTGAAATTGAGAGCTTTTCCTTTGGTGCTCAAAGAAGAAGCTAGGGTATGGTTCCAGGCTCTAGATCCAACCCAAAGAATTGATTGGGAGGAATTGAAGGCGGCTTTCCTACGAAGATTTCAACGAGCCAATTCGGCAGAAGAACTATGGCAACAGCTTCTGGCCCTTCATCAAGTTGACCCTCATGGTTATGCAACCTATGAGGAAGGTTTTCTGAAACTTTGGGGGCAATGGTCAGACTCACTAAACCCTGGTGAGCAAGCTCCCAATTGCCTCCAAAAGGATCGATTTATCTCAGGTTTGTACCCCTTTCTAAGGGAGAAGGTAAAGAGAAAATTTCCAAATGCTTTTGAAGATGCCTTAAGAATTGCTAGGGAAAAGAATAGAAAGATTCTCTATCAAGCCCAAGCTAGCCAGCTAGCTTTGGGAGGCAATATCACAACTATGGAAGCTTCTCACATACCTCCAAATGTGCCTAATGCACCAGACCTCAATAGAGGTCAACAAGAAGATATGCTCCAACAAATAAACAATCTCACAAACCAGCTAGAGGGGTTGAGAGTAAATCTTGTGCAGGGTGCAAGAAGGCCTATTGAGGGAAATGGTGGGAATCGGCCACCAATGCGACGTCAAGCAAGGGAAATGTTGTGTTACAATTGTGGGGAAAATGGCCACGGCATGTATAATTGCCCTCATCCCAGAAGATATGACTACCCTGTCAGAGGTCCTCGATAACAAGTAAGTCCTCCCCGTACTAGAGTTCAAGCACAAGAGCAACCGCAACCTCAAATTTTGCAGCCACCTCGTGCTCAAGCTCAAGCCCCTGCTACTCAACCAAATGTGAGCATCATAAGGATGGAGGAGGTCCTCAAGGGCAGAAGCAACCAGGAAGAAATAGCTAAAGGGAAGATGAAGATAGATGAAGTGGCTACAATGCCTATCAAACGTGTGCGTGTCCAAGATGAAGTAAGTAAAGAAACAAGCAAGGATGCAAGCAATGAAGCAAGTACATCTCGGGCAACTAAAGATGAAGCCAAGAAGAGAAAGACCCGTACTAGGTCTCAAATTGACATCTCTGATTTCCCTATGGGATCTCGGACACAACCTTATGACTTGACAGCTGATGTGAGTTCTCAAGGACCAAAGATTACTTGGCCACAACTACTTCATATCTCCCCAAAGCTTCGACGACAATGGTCAAAAATGGTGAGCACGAGGGCAAAGCGAAGTAAGCTAGCAAGTGTAATCAAAGCATATGGTCTCAAGGATATAGTGCCTTTGGTGGAGGCTCAAATCAAGGGACAACGGATTCCAAAAACATACATTGACAGTGGAGCAGAGGTTTGTGTCATGACAGAAAAGCTAATGCATCAATTGGGTTTAGAGGTAATGGAATCATCAAACTTTAGGGCAAAAATGGCCAATAATGTCTCTGTCACTTGTGTGGGTGTAGTGAAAGCTTTGAGAGTTTGTGTTTTTGGAATCACTACAGAGGTTGATGCTTATGTGATGCCAGTAAAGGGAGAAGGATACCCCCTTGTTTTAGGACGACCTTGGCTCATGGTTATAGGAGCTAGGCAAGATTGGGCAACAGGAGACTTGGAGTTGAGGCCTCGCATGGGTGGCTATAGTCGGAAGGTGGTTTATAACTTGAAGAATGGGCGACAAGAGAACCTTGAACTAGAGACGTCAGCTGATGAGTGGAGCTCAAGTGGATGCTCCTCATCCATGGACGAGGAAGAGAGTTCAAGTGAAGAGAGTGATAGCACTCTCGAAGTCATGGGCGTCACCATAAAGGAAACTACCTCATCAGAAGACAACCCAAGGATCCAAATGGAGAATGTGTGGGATGCCAGCCTAGAGGAGATGTTATCCAAGGATATAAAGGAAGAAGAAAAGGAGGGTTATGTAAATTTTCTCAAGAAGCATGAATCCTTGTTCATTTCTGTTTACACTCACATTACAGGTGTCACTGCAGTGAAGCATCATATCCATCTAAAAGAAGGGAGCAAGCCAGTAGTACAAAAACTAAGAAGATTAGGAGTTGTGCAACAAAATGCACTGTTGTCCGAGGTGAAGAGACTCTTAGAAGCAGGATTCATATACCCAGTAGAAGATTCAAAATGGGTCTCCCCAGTAGTGGTGAGGCCAAAGAAGAATGGTAAATGGCGAGTGTGCGTGGATTACAAGCCACTAAATGCTGCAACAAAGAGGGACCACTTCCCTCTCCCATTTCAAGATGAGATTCTAAATGAAGTAGCAGGCCATGAGAGATACACAGTGTGTGATGGCTACTCTGGCTACTTTCAAATACGCATTGCAGAGGAGGACCAGAAAAAGACTACTTTCATCATACCATGGGGCTGTTTTGCATTTTGAGTCATGCCTTTTGGCCTCACCAACGCTCCAGCCACCTTTCAACAATTCATGAACATGGTCTTCCAACCTTACTTTGGTAAGTCCATAAGGGTTTTCATAGATGACTTTTGTATTTACAGCTCCAAAAGTATGCATCTCAGCAAGATTGATGAAGGATTTACTCGTTTAGCTAAGCTGGGTGGACAACTAAACAAGGACAAATGTCACATTGGGGCAAGTGATGATGGAGCTAATAAGTTGCAAATTGGTCAACAAATCACTTGGAAGGAGCTTCTTCATTGGTTGAATGTCCCTAATCAAGCTTCATTTGTACAAATTACACTTGGATCTTAACCTCACTCCTAATCACTCTCTTTCCTATATAAAGAGGCCTTCCCCTTTGTAATTTTAAGCCTCCCTCAGCCCCATTGAGTCTTTGTATCACTCACCATGAGCCCATAAGCTCATTCATTCACTCTATTCTTGCACATTCTAGAGTGCAAATTGTTTCATGCTAGTAACCTACCCTCCTCTTATTTATGTTAATTAAGAGAAATCTTTTATATGTGTGTGAGAGTGCTTGATGTGATCTTGGCTAATCCTTGAGTGGTTGTTTGGTAATCTACATGCTATTTGTGTTGGGAGTGTTTGAAGTTATCCATTCCTTGTACACACATTAAGGTTAATGCTTCATTCATAGTGATCTCTCTCTCTCTCTCTCTCTCTCTCTCTCTCTCTCTCTCTCTCTCTCTCTCTCTCTCTCTCTCTTGTGTAGCGGTCCTAGTCCACGCTTCCAAGACTAGGTGGTGCCCTCATCTCATTTCCCTTGTGGCGCAATGGAGTTTGTTTTGGTGTAGAGGCCGCCATTCCAAATTTCCTTCATCAACGTCTAAAAAAGGGCTGTTTGGTAATCCACGGATTAAGAAATAGGCCAATACTCACTTGACACATATACAAAAGTATGGCATTCCTGTCTCCTCTAGCTTGAGCTTTTGTGCTTCCACTTTAGCGGAAAACGTCTAAATGTCACTTTCATTTGGCTAAATTGCCTATACTTGATGGAGTTCCTGTTATTTTTGATGTATAACATCATATTCTGAGCCTGATGTAAGTGCTCTTTTCTATTTAATATTGTACAATACTAAGCTAGAAGATACGAAATCTTTCTTTTCAAATAGTGATGATGACGCCTATTAATAACATCATATTCTGGGCCTGATGTACAAGTGATCTTTTCTATTTAATATTGTACAATATTAAGCTAGAAGATACGAAATCTTTCTTTCCAAACAGTGATGATGACTCCTATTAATGACTAATCCGTATTTTTTTTAATGTCTACTTTTCACTTAGCCTCTACTTCTAAGCACCACATCAAGATCTTGCACCTAGCACGTGCGTACATAATATCTACATCAACATGGGACCACACCTGAAGACATCCTTTCTCACATTGTTTTGAATCAATGACCACACTGTGCGATTGTGGCTTGATTGAACTACACTCTACCCCCACTCGCCCCGTTTCGTTAGTGTACCCACATCGTGCGCAAAAGGACTCAATGAATTTTTCACTCCTCCCCCTATCGCACCGGTCCATCTCTTGCCCATAGTGCTCTTGTCATGTGTGAGCTTGTCATCCTCCTATCGTGTTGTTCTAGCTCTGCGGCCACACCACATAAGAACCTTGAATCACCTTGTTAATTGGATTCCTAAGGTTTTTCTAAATCATGTACAAAAGCACTTAGAGACTTTGACACTCCCCATGTTGCGTCATTTTAGCTCCTGCCACACCGCGCGAAGAGGGCATCATACAGCTTGTCACTCCCCCCCTCATTACGTCGTTCTGGCTCCATGCACAAAAATCTTGAGTGACCTTATTATTTGGACTATTTTTCTAAATCATGAGCAAAAGCGCTCAAAGACTTTGACACTCCCCATGTTGCATCATTTTAGCTCTTGCCCACACCGCGCGAAGAGGGCATCATACAGGTTGTCACTACTCCCCTCATCGCGTCGTTCTGGTTCCATGCAAACACCATGCAAAAAAATCTTGAGTGACCTTATTATTTGGACTTATTTTTCTAAACCATGTGCAAAGGCGCTGAAAGACTTTGACACTTGCCATGTTGCATTATTTTTGCTCCTACCCAGACCGCGCGAAGAGAGCATCATACACCTTGTCACTCCCCCCCTCATCGCGTCGTTTTGGCTACATGCACACACAATGCAAAAAAATATTGAGTGACCTTATTATTTGGATTCCATTGGTTTTTCTTATATGTACAAGATATTAGCAAAAGGCCTATTTGGTGCCACACTATGCCTTGCTTGCACAACGGGATAGGGAGTATTTTTAGAATCTCACTATCCCCTCATGTTGTGTGGGTCATTTTTGGAACACCAATTTGGTGCCACATTACCCCAGGATAGGGGGTTAGTTTTAGAATCTCATTACCCCAATCATGACATGTGGGTTATTTGCATTCACAGATTCACCTTTCCTGCCTAATATAGATGTCTTTTTATATAGAGATCTATTAAGCATATTGGACCCAAGTATAGTCACAATATATAACACTTGTAACTTTTAAAAGCTATATTATTTGAACGTTTGAAATCACAAATGAGTTCGAAATGCCCAAAAACCCCGAAAACGACTGGCTATATGCCTCGTTCTGACACCCGGAGAGGTAGGTATGGCCAAAAAAGGCCTCCGGAGGCACTATCCCGTACGGCGCGAGGAGAGGGGTAGCCAGACTCTGGCTACCCCTCTCCTCCCACCATACGGGATAGTGGAGTCTGGCTACCCCTCTCCTCGCGCCGTACGGGATAGTGCCTCCGGAGGCCTTTTTTGGCCATACCGACCTCTTCGGGTGTCAGAACGAGGCATATAGCTAGTCGTTTTCGGGGTTTTTGGGCATTTCGGACTCATCTGTGATTTTTAAATTTTGTCATTTTGCTCTATTTGAAAGTTGTAATTATAAGTTGAGTCAAAAGAGCTGAAGCAACAAAGTTTTATTAACATGGCTTAAAGGCAAAGGGACTCTGGAGGGTGATGAAGATTCTAATAATGATGGTCCATGCCAATGGTTTCTAGATGTCATGTTATAGGATCATGGTCACATGGAAGTCTACATAGAAGAGTGAAAAAAGTTCAAGCTCAAGTTTGATCTCACACAAATGTTAGAATAGTTAAAGGGAAACTTGTCTTAGGAGTTATAGATGAGTAAAATGATTGTGTGGCAAAGGGGAGATAAAGTGTTAATCCTGATGTTGCAATGCTAGAGGAACATATGTTGTAACTTTACAAGGTATTATATTGTGAAAATGAATGTTTTGCAAGGAGATTGAAAGTAAATTTACAAGGAGATTTAAAGTAAATTTACAAGTAATTATATTGTTAAAATGATAGTCTTTTGCAAGGAATGATATTGTAACTTTGCATCTAAATAGTCTCCTCCTTGGAAGGATTGTGATGTTCACAGCAAGGTGGTTGTTGTTGGCTCTTTGATCTCATCCTCTATAATTGCCTCCCTTGGTATCGACTTAGTTATTTTAGTGCATTGCTTCTTCTTTGTTATCCTCCATTTCTTGTTGATATGAAAAATGAAGTTTGTGCTTGATAATGTGACTTCTGAGAAAACTAAGTGAATCTTTTAGCTTTCAAACCTCCTGTTGAAGAATCCTGCAAAACATTTTCTGTACTTTTAGAAATAGTTGGATCAATCTCCAAATGCAGATGGCCACCATGGAAATTTATTTATGAAAGTAAGGCTTCAAATTTTTCTATTTACCTTCGAGTTCGTGGATCAACATGATACAAGTTGACTTCTATCCATATCCATTTGCTTGCTCCGTTGGCTTTGTAATGCTTGAGCTCGGATGCCTGCAACCTTTGATACACAACCCTCGCGGTTTCTTACACTTTGTTGAGCTTGATTTTCATATGGAACAACTTAATGAGTTTCTAGGCAGAGTGCAAATGGTGAAAAAGCTTGTGAGGCTAAAGGGAGCTTCTAACCAAAGCAAAACTAGTGAGTTTGGAAAACTTGTGAGACTAAATTGAACTTCTAGGAAGAGCAAGACTAGTGAGAAAATTCAGAAATCTTGTGAGGGTGACGAGAGAAAAATGGTTTCCATGCAGAGTAGAAATGATGGGAAAATTTTTGAGGTTGAAACGAGCTTGTGGCCGAGCAAAACTAGTGAGAAAAATTGGAAAGCTTGTGAGGGTGAAGAGAACAAAATGGTGGTTCTCTTGCAATGGTGAAGAGAGAAAAACCACAGTGGTCCTTCTAGCTAGACCAGAAATGGTGGTCCTCTTGCGAAGGTAGAGACATCTTGAAAGCTTGTGAGGGTGAAGAGAGCCTAATGAAATGGCTTGAGAGAAAGAGTAGTGAGGAAAACCATCATTCAAAAGTGAAAATTTCGTATTTTCCGCCAAGCCAACAAAATAGGTCCAGTAGGGGAGAAAGTACTGTGAAAATGCACAATAAGCAAGCTATTGTCGAGCTGGCTACTCCGACTCAATCTCAGGTGACGTTTTGGAATTGAAATACACTACTAATACTGATATGGCTACACTACTATACTTGTACTGGTAGTACTGGTGCTAGTACTTACTAGTACTAGTGGGACTATACTAGTACTAGTATTGGTATACACACACACACACACACACACACACACATAGTCATATGGATGGTTTTTACGTGTTACCAGTTCCCTGGTATAATTGATTCAAAATTTTGGCATGGGGTACCTTTGGTGATTAATATGCTTAAATTCACTATAAATATTTTTTTAGGTGGTACCTTAATGGTCCTAACCCTTAGTTATTAAAGGGTTTATGGGCAGGCTACCCAGCTCTACCAATGATGTCATCTTTTGCTTTCTAGCGAGGTGGCTCCCTCCTCACATGTATGCAATAATGTGCCCTTAGTGCTCTCTCTCTCTCTCTCTCTCTCTCTCTCTCTCTCTCTCTCTCTCTCTCTCTCTCTACACAAGGCGGCGTTGCTGCACCTTCCCTTCTTAAAACCGGGACCGCCATATGGCTCTGAAGGACGGTGGCTATCTCCTCCAACCCTATAAAAATGTGATCTTTACATGCTCACTTAGCATTGGTTGTGTGTGTTCTTGGGATTTTTTGTCTGTACATTAGAATTGTGAAGGTTTTACCTGCAAGAGGTAATGTTAAGTGTCGGATCTATGGCAAAGAGCATGATAAGTAAGCTATTGTGGAGCTGGCTACTCTAACTCAATTTTAGGTGACATTTTGGCATTTAAATGAACTGCTATCCGAACTAATTGATGGGTTGTGATTCACGTGCTGGTATGGGAAAACTCTCATGGATATGACGGTAGAGGTACTTTAATGAAAACTTCTACTGAGATGTTTTTGTATTTACAACAGTGGTTTTTTTACTCACCTTATGAGTTAGGAATTGCTTTGTCCTATCATATGCATGTAGATGAACACCCTTTCGGTGTCTATGACTTTGGTTTAAAATTCACCTTTGAGTTTAGGGATATTTGTCAATGCATTCCTACAGTTTTTTATAAGCATGTAAAGAAGCATTGATATGTTGTATCTTCTTAAATGTGATCTTGAAAGGCGGTTTGTTGAAGGGATGATTTGATAAAGGTTTTGCCTAAAAAATTGGTGTATGACCCTATATAGTGGGGTTGACACACTTGTGGGGCATATAACAACGGCCTGTATGGTTTGGCCTTATCTCATTAGAGCTTGCAAAGCTAAAGGGGCTCCAAATGATGTAGCTTCACATTTGCTATTATTTATCTTTGAAAACAATTTAGTTGGGTGACATCTATAATATGTGGGATACCCATGCATCATCTACATACGGTGCCAATGCTAATTGAAAGTGGTGTTGTTTTTATGGGTGCAGGATAGGATTACCTTCTCAACTATGGTTTTCAAAGCTCCTTGGCTTGAAGATTATAGACTAATATATCTTTTGGCCCTTGATTTCAACACTTGTTTATAAAGATTGTTATGTACAATGAATGAGAATTGTACCAACTTTTCATTTACATAGTTACTAGTGTCTATTCTAATTCGAAAGGATTCTTTGGTGTATATGTTATACTGTTATCAAACAAACATACACCTAACAACAAGAATAGTATTCAAAGACCTAGTTACTATATTTTAATCCCTCGATGTCTGTCCTAGATATTTTCACCTTGGAATGATCCTTGAGGGATGTGGCTCTCTTCATATGGCCCTTATAGGTTCTCCTGGTCGGCTGAAGGCTGAAGAGGCTACCAATTTTTACCTTTGGTGGTAGATTTCATTAAATATTTTCTTATGTACTATGCAAAACTTAGCACTATCTCAAGAGTTAGAGCTTCATAGGGAGCCTCTTTCTAAAGACTTGCTTTAGGTACTTAGATGCTTTATTCACTTTATTCAGATCATTTGAGGAACAGATTACGTTTAAACAATCTACACATATAAGGATTCCTTTGGGATCAGTAGCAAAATCATAAAATATATAGTTAATAAACTATGAATGTCAACCATACTTTTTTCAAACTGGCTACCAAAGCCTTAAAACTCCTTGTTAAGACAATATCATACATTCTGTTGATAAGACGGACCTTACCATCTTTAAGGGCACTTTGACTTGGCACATCTTTGCTAATGTTTCATACTCACCTTTTGTTTACTCTCATCTACTTCACAAGGTAGTAGGCTCATACACAATGGGCCTACTACCAATCCATTATGTATGGCACCTAGGATAGGGCGGGTACACACACACATGACTGATTACAGTGTGTTTCTATTTCCCTGGTATAATTTTGCTGGAACTGTTGGCTTAGGGTACCTTTAGTGAATAACTCACTTAAACTCACTAGGTACGTGCGTTGCATTTATTCGACCGAATAATGCAATTTATATCCAATAATACATCATTATTCGTGTATTATCGTAAAATATGTGGAAATTTTGAATAATTTATAAACTATTGATCAATAAAGTATCGATCGGTTTAATATCGATCGATATGATTATATAAAAAAACATTTTGTTTGATACGTTTTCGATCGATTTTGACCCTCATGCTTTACATACAATGTGCTTTCTATTGGACTGTTTCCAAAGCCTCGTTTGACCAAATCAGTCTCAGCTTTCTCATACCAAGCACGAGGAGATTGCGTCCCATACAAAGCCTTCTTACATTTGCACACTTTGTCCTCTTGTCCTTTTTTGAAAAGATCGCGAGGCTGTGTTACATAAACTTCCTCAAATATGTCACCATTCAAGAAACCAATAACAATGTCTGATTGATGTATATTCCAACAAAAATGAGCTGCCAATGCACATAGAAAACGCACAGTAGTCATACGACAAGTGGGAGAAAAAGTCTCTTCATAATCTATGCCTTTTTGCTGTGCATAACCCTTTGCAACAAGTCGAGCCTTATGGCAAATCTCACCATCTCGCTTGCATTTCAACTTGTAAACCCACTTCGTACCAATGGCCTTTTTGCCAGGAGGCAAATCACATAAAGTCCGTGTATTATTTTCTATAAGTGCATCATATTTTGATTGCATGGTAGCCATCCAATTTTTTGAATTATGTGCTTCATCAAAAGATAGAAGTTCCTCAACATCATGTAAGCTAGACACAGCCAAAGCATAACAATCTGATGCATAAGATGCATGGCCAGAGCCTGAACAAGTATGAGTAGACAAAGGTGCATCCAATTTACTGTCACAAAATGTATGCCCCAGCCATTTTGGCATACCTCTAGCCTACTCATTTTCAGTCCTTTCCTCATCAAGTACATCATGTACATCTGCATCAATAATACGCTGATCTGTAACATTTTTGGAAACCCCCATACGTTGTACATTTGCCTCATTGGAATTTACATTCCAACTTCCACCACTAAAAAGAGGCAACGAAGTGTCATAAATGTCCTATGAGCTTACATTAGTGTCTCTAGTACATGACAGTAAGGGTTGAACAGAATCTTCCACAAACACTACATCTCGTGAAACCAAAATACGCTTTGTTTGCGGATGATACAACCTATAACCTTTGTTTTCAGCACTATAACCAAAAAAAATACATTTGACAGCCTTATCATCCACTTTTCTGTGTTGTGTTTGTGGCACCAAAGCATATGCCAAACAGCCCAAAACACGCATGTGCTCAATAAAAGGCTTTCTATCATGCCATGCTTCATATGGAGTAATAGACTACAAAGCTTTCATAGGACACCTGTTTAGTACATAAGTGGCACACCTGATGGCCTCAAGCCAAAAATAATGCGTTAAAGCTTGATTTTTTATCATACATCGTGTCATTTCCGTAAGTGACCTATTTTTCCTCTCAGCAACACCATCTTGCTAAGGTGTATAAGGCACTGTACATTGTTGTTTTATCCCACGACTAGCCAAAAATGCATTAAATTCATGAGACATATACTCCCCCCCTCGATCGGAATGGAGGGTACCCATAGTATTTTTTGAGACATTTTCAGCCATAGCCAAAAATTGTTTGAAGCACATAAAAGCTTTGAACTTCACTTTAAGTGGAAGTACCCATGCATGCCTGGAGTAATCATTAATGAAAGTCACGAAGTAAAGATAATTTCCCAAAGATAGAGTTTGCATGGGCCCACAAACATCACTATTATGTACAAGCTATAACCTGCATGTGGCCCTAACTGAACCATCCTTTGGAAACTTAGAACGCTGCATTTTACCCAAAATACAGCCTTCACAAACATGTTTGGAAGGTGCTTCAAGAGACGGCAAAGAAGCAACCATATCAGATTTCTGCAAACGCAACAAACTGACAAAATTCAGATGCCCAAAACGTGCATGCCACAGTTTTGCATCTAAAATAGCCCTTGAATCTTCAACTGCATTTGCAAAATTTTGTCCACACTTGTCATACAAAGTAAGCTTATACAGCCCACGGCACAAAAGGCTAGATGCAACAATTTCATCACCATAATTGAGATCATGAATTGTATATCTATCATCCACAAATTTGACTACAAGTCCAAGTTTAGCAAGTGTGGATACAAACAAAATATTCTTCTTAATCTCAGGTACATGAAGTGCATCAACAAGTGTGAAGGAACTGCCACTTGCAGCAGTAAGCACAATATTTCCAACTCCTTGAACCGGATAAGAGGCATTGTTGGCACAAGTGACTGAATTCCCATAAGGAACAGCCTCAAGAGAGGTGAACAATCCACGATGTGAGGTAATGTGCTTTGTAGGACCACTGTCGAAATACCACACATGTGAATCTGTAGCAACTAACATGCATGCATCATGGACAACAGGATTGTAAGTGCACTCTACACTAAAAGCCCATTCTGCATCAGCATCAGCATCACAGTCTCCTTTCACAAGAGACTCAACAATGGCTGCATTTGTAGTAGAACCATCATTTGCAGTGGAACCACCCTCTTTTTTCTTAGCATCTTTGGCCTTCAATTTAGAAGACTGCTTGATCAAGTGATCATTATCTTTACAATAATGGCAACACATCTTCTTTTTGCCCTTATCACCAGAATTTCCAGAAAAATTGTTGTCAGCAGAAGCATTAGGAACAAAATTTTTGCCACTAGCAACAGAACCATAAGAAGTGGCTGCATTGTTGCTACCACCCTTTCTTTAAGAAGCAATAAAAGCCTGTTCAATTGCACTCTACCTAGTCCAGTTTTTTTTGGAAAGTGACTCTTGCAATAGCAATGTGCTTAATGCATCAAACTTGACAACTTCAAGATTTCCTTGGGTCATAAGTCTCCAAGTACTAGCAAAAGTCTAGTAAGAATCTGGTAATGCATCAAGAACACTCTGCACAAGGGAACTGTCTAAAATGACTTCACCTGCAGAAATAAGTTTCTCATTGATATCCTTGACACCAGCAAGGAAAGTGTCCATATCATCTTCCTCATGCATAATCTTTGATTTGAGCTCTTTACGCAGCAAAGCAATTATAGCCTCACTACGGCTTGCATAAAGACCTGCTAGAATATCCCAAGCCTGTTTATAGATTTTGTTGAACGAATATGAGGAGTAATGGTGCCCTTAACAAACAACACAATCGACACATGAGCCTGTGCATTCTTTATCTCCCAATGAGCTTGTTGTGCCGTAGGCAAAACAACTTTAGTAGCATCAATCCTTGCATCAAGACCTGCAACATCCTCAACATCACTTACATACTCAAAACCAGGATGTACATCAATGCTCTGCACAATATTCTAGATGCCATTTAACACAAGAACATGTTGCATCATGTAAGCCCATATAGGGTAACTATCCCCATCCAATCTATCCTCAGCAGCAAACATCTTGAACACATATGTGTTATTGTCAGCCATGGAAAATGCCTACACTTGACGTGAAAACTGTCCGAAATGAGGAGAAACTGAGTGAGACCAACACATGCTATATAGCACAACCCATAGCAGATTGTATGGGAATGCAGTAATTGGTGCTGATAAAAATTTGCAAAAAATGATGAAAGTGAGCAGGGTGTGCTGGAGCTACTAGCGGCTAAGCCCGGGAGGATGCAACCTGCTTTGATACCATTTGTTGGAATTAGGGTTGCAGGAAGACACACACAGCTTGGAGAAGACGAAGAAAGATCAAGGCACACAATAGAGAGTGTTTTACTTAGTGTGCAATGGAAAGTTAGATAGCCCTAGAGTGATGGGCGTATATACAATGCATGGGGGGGGGGGGGGGGGGGGGGGGAACCTCATAAAGAGGGAAAAAATGCCTCGGCGCCTCCTAATGTGTTCACACACATCACTACCACATGTATATGGTAACATAATCTCAGCCAAAGGTATTGAAGCTGACCCAAGCAAAGTTCAATCTTTGGTGTCTTTACCATCACCCACTACGACCAAGCAGTTGGTCTCTTCTCTTCAAAAGGTGAGGTATTTGAGTAGGTTTATTCACCTGCTCTCTTAAGTGGTTCTCCCTTTACAACAAGTTACCCATCAAGAGATCTTCACTTGGAGGGAAGAAATTAAACAACAGTTCAATGAGGTAAAACAAATCTTAGCCTCACTACCCACCATTTCACCTCCAAAGTGGGATGAGCCATTTTATGTTAATCCTAGTGTGTGCAATGACACACTTTGGGGGTTATCAATGCAAAAGGATCCTCAAACTTCTTTCATGCATCCTATCTATCTCTCTAGTCGCATGATGACTCCATCAGACAAGGGATACACAGTAGTGGAGCACATGGTGCTTGCATTAATGTTTGCTACCCGCAAATTTTGCTCTTATTTATTATCTAGACCATTCATAATCTTAACAATGGAAGAAGTATTTCCTTATGTAATGCAGCAATGGATGTTTCTTCTAGGATTTCCAAATAGCTCACAAGGTTGCAACAGTTTGACTACACGATGCAAGTGGAGAAGTCCACAAGGGCCAGTCTAGGAGGCATTCTCACTCATCGCCACTATGAAAAGAAGCTTAAGATAAAGCCAAATGATCAAGATATTACACCTGTGTTGGAGGTCCCTAAGGTAGAGGGGGCTCACTCTCTTTACTTTGATGCCTACAAGCAGACAGTGGACAAATCTGTAGCTGGCATCATCATCTTCAATGAGCAAAGGGATAAGGTTTTTCCCACGGGGAATCTCTTGGATTCTCGGTCCAACAATGAGGCAGAATATGCATCCTTAACTCTTGGGTTAGAGTGGTGTGTGATACGAGGTATTCAATGATTAAATTTTTTTGGTGATGCCATGCTTTTAATAAAACAAATACAAGGAACTTGGGCTTGTAAAAATAATAGCTTGCTAGGCCATTTGCACAAAGCTAAGGAACTTTTAGGGAAGTTTCAAGTTGTACAATTACAGCATGTGCCCCGAGTAGAAAATCAAGAAGCATATGCTCTAGCTAAAGAAAAACTACAAGATGTTCCAGAGGGTGTGATCAAGTTAAAGCTACCTCTCTTCCAAGGTAGCAATGCTATGCCTAACATTATGAGTTTCCTAGACACAGGAGAGTGTCCTGGAGATCTTACTAAGGGCCAAAGGCAATGGCTTGTGTGCAAGGCAACAAAATACCACCTTGTCAATGATGACCTCTACTGCAAGGGTAAGGATCAAATTCTTAGGCGTGTACCTCTCTCTAGAGAGATCACTGAAATCATTTCAAGTTGCCATGATGGTGCTTGTGGAGGACACTTTGCAGTTTACATCACTAGTAGAAAGATTCTACAAGCCGGGTTTGTATAGCCTAGTCTATAGAGGGATGTGCACCATTGGTATAAACCATGCAAGTCACAAAGTAGGGGATAGGAGGCTCACCTATGAGCCACAGACTCATATAATCTCTTATGACCATTTGAGAAATGGAGAATTGATGGCATTGGGCCTTTGCCAAGGTCCCAATTAGGTAAATTGTATATCATCATGGGTGTAGACTACATGACCAGGTGGGCTGAAGCAGTAGCTACCACCCAGATGACAGCTAAGGAAGTAACAAAGTTTTTATTTAAAAATATTAGTTGCCATTTTGAAACTCCTCTTGAGATAGTTTATGATACGGACTAGATTTTAGAGGAGATCTAGTAGGAGAGTTGATGGAAAAGCTGGGTATTTCATGACGACACTCAACTCCCTACTACCCAAAATGCAACAATTTGGTGGAGAAGGTAAATGGTATGATCTGCAAGATCATCACTAAATATGTAAAAAATCACAAAAGTGATTGGGATAAGCACCTTATGGCTGCACTTTGGACTTATCACACTTCATTTTGCACATCCCTTGGATTCACACCATATCACTTGGTGTACGGTACGGAGGCCATTTTACCCATCAAAGTTCAATTGGCTAGTCTCAAAGTGCTAGCTAGGTAGATGGAACGCCCTAATACTCATCTCCACAACAACCACATTCTGGATCTAGAGAGGCTCCAACTAGATAGAGAAGAGGCTACCAACTACTACGCAACTCAAGCAGAGCAACAACGCCTTACCTTCAACAAAGGGTTCAAGGAGAAATGTCTCAAGAAAGGTATGTTGGTTCTAAGGTATGATAACAGGTTTGACACTAGGAAGGATAAGAACTTTTCACCCAGATGGAAGGGGCCGTGTATCATTAGAAAGCGCTACAACAATGGCAGTTATCGACTGATGGATGCAGATGGTAGACTTCACAAAACATGTGTTAATGGATGGAGGCTAAAGAAGTACTTTTCAAGGTCTGATCAAGCACCTATGATGGATATTTTTGAGGAGGGAGACTCCTCCACTTCAAATGAAAAGAATCAAACACGGAGTTAAAGGCATAAATACCTCTAGCTTAAAGGGGAGGGCTAATGAGGGCCACCTTTTGAAATCAACCCATCTCTCTCTATGGAAAACCCCCCTTCTCCAAAATTCTCAAGTGTAGGGCATGTGAACGACCCTTGACAATCAAGATAAACAAAATCCTCAGTAAAATCTTTCACCAAAGCAGGAAGTTTTGCATGGTAAGGAGCCCTTGTCCCCAAGTACCGGCGGAGCCACTAGTAATCATTTTTATCCCTCCTTTATTTTCTCCTCAAAGGGCTCCACTTTCAAAATAGTTGATAACTATATTAGTAAAATAAAGGGTACTCATGGTTTCTACAACCATGGCCACCGCCTTCTTACAAAAGCAAATAAAGGGGGCCTCCTTCTCATTATCACCTCTCTCCACCTTGTCCACTTCCATCCGTGGAGCCGTCCGTCTCCTTTTCTTCTCTCTCTCACACTCTCTCTCTTGGTTGAAATATCATTCGCACAAATGCACATGCTCTCGTGTATAAGCGCTTCACGCCAACAACTTCAATGAAGTGACGGCCATTGTGACAACGACGAAGGCACTCGACTACGACCACTACAAATGAGACGATGCAAGGGAGGCTTGTCTGCGCAAAGCATCAAGTTATGGAAGCGCCAATTAGGTGGACCATGCCTATGTTCATCAAATTCAAATGGCAACATCAACCTCCTAATCATCTTTTACTCCACCTACACCCCTCATAACCTCGCTTTTGTGTGTTAACACAAGATCATTGTATATTTTTTACTCTAGATTTGAAATCTAGGGCATGAATGAGAGAAACAAAGCCACATTAAATGAAGTCTTGGCCAAAGTTAGAGCCACTATATCTTATGCCCAACATATGGTGGAGTATGTCACTAATACATGACCTTATCTTGGACACATAGCTGAGAGCCACAGATAAGATAGCCATCTTGAACCACATATGGTTCTTGCATTCTCCCTAGTGCTATGGTAGACATAACATCTCAAACAATTTGGTTCAGTAGCATATTCATCTATTGTGGAGGTAAGAATCTTGTTGTGAGAGGCTATTGACACATCATTGCATTGAGGTCTACATGAGAGTGCATTAGCTACTTGATTGTGGTTTCCAGGAATGTGATCTATGTTAAAATGAAAATGCAAAAGGGAATGTTGGCCATCCTTATACGGATTGAACCATTCACTGACATCTTTATACCCGCTTCTTCATGATCTCAGCTTTGACACTCACTTGGGCACCACCATCCACACATGCTTGTACTTCTGTCTGCTTTCCCAACATAGATTCAACTATTGGCACCATATCTATAGGGTGACCAACCCTCAAACATGACGCCATTCTTTGATGCTTTCTGTCTTGGAAGGAAGCCATGTACTCACATGTTTTGTCCATTGCCTCCTCAAATTAGCATTTAAAGCAACCAATTGGCCAAAAGATATATTAGACTTTTGATTTTGTATGTCATCGACAATATCATAGTCTTCAATACCTTGACCAAGAGGGTATTGCTTTTTGTGAACGGTTGTGCTGTCTAAAACACACACACACACACACACACATTCTCTCATTGTGTGGAGTGCAAAATGCAAGAGCTCCATCTCCTTCTTCAAGTTTGTTGAGAAGTGGAGAGCCTACACCAACACTCTTGGCTATGGAATGCAAATCCAACCAAGTGCCATGCTTCAATGCTTAAGCTTACCATCTTCTTCATCTTCATTACTATGCTATTATGCTATGCTGAGCAATAAGAGTGATAATAAGTGAGGAACTTTTTTTTTCTCCTATGGAATGTTTCTTCTTCCTCTTCCCTACCCTCATTCCCTGCTAGCTCTCTCCACCTTCGAAGGTGTTTGAGGCCTTGGGACTGAGGCTTGGGATAGTTAATGTTTTTTGCAAAGTTTATGTTAAGCTTGTGATGCATGAATCTTTCCATCTTCATAGCATCACCAAGATCACAAGGAACACAAAGATTGTATTGTAACAAAGTCTCTCTTGATGGGAGAATCTATAATACAAACACCTTTTGGAGGGGGGACCGGCTCCAAGTAAATCCGGTCCTCATCTATTGTCATGTTCTCTAATACTCTCTCTCTCTCTTGCAAAAGTATTGTTCATGCCAAGTTAATTACGTACTATGTTTATGTTGCTACCATCAGTTAAGTTCAGCCTCCATATTCTCAAAGTAATCTCACAAACATGCTCACTCTATTTCTCTTAATTCCGCTATTCTCAAAGTTCATAGGCCATTTCCATTACAGGTGGCAATATCTAGAGAATGTGAGGTAGTTAGAGCTAGCAACAAATGGTAGAAAAAATACAAACGGGCTTCAAAAACGCAAACGGATTTCAGAACGCCTTGTGTGCACTTCAAAAATGTAAACATACTTTGACAAACAAAGTAAAATAACACACTCAAACTTCAATAACGCATAAAGACTTCAAAAATTCAAATGGATTCCAAATACGCAAATGATCTTCTGAAATGGTAGTCTGTTCAGAATCAATCTGTATTAGATCGATCCTTTTAAGCAATCCGCATGTACTAGATTAGGGTTTGTACTGGATTTATGTACATGCAATGTCATGTAGACATGGTTATGTACTTATTCATTTGTATATATGCACAATTTGACATTTATATTTATGGTTTTGCATTCCGTTTACGATTATGATTATTGTATGGAAATTAGGTTATGGTTATGGTTTTGCAATTATGGTATGGAAATCATGTTATGGTTATGGTATGGCAATTAGGTCTTGATTATGGTTTTGTAATCATGGTACGAGAATCATGTTATGGTTATGGTATGGCAAGCAAGTTATGATTATGGTTTTGCAAATATGGTTTGGCAATCAGGTTATGGTTATAGTTTTGCAATTATGGTATAGCAATCATGTTATGGTTATGGTATGGCAAGCATGTTATGGTTATGATTTTTCAAATATGGTTTGGCAATCAGGTTATGGTTATGGTTTTGCAATTATGGTATGGCAATCATGTTACGGTTATGGTATGGCAAGCAGGTTATGGTTATGGTTTTGCAAATATGGTTTGGCAATCATGTTATGGTTATGGTTTTGCAATTATGTTGTGAATATCGTAACAATTTTAGAATCATGTTACATCTATGGTTTGAGAATCTTCTTGTCGTTATGGTTACGATTTTCAGATCATGGTACAATTCTTGCTTGAAAATGTTCATAACGTTATACTTACAGTTTGCAAGTCATGTTTTAGTTATGGTTAGAAAATCTTCATGTCGTTGTGGCTATGGTTTGGGAGTCGACGTTATGGTTATGATTTTGAAAACTTGTCGTGTTTAAGATTTTAATTTTGTGGTTTTCTTATGCTTACAATTTTGCTCATCTGTACTAAATGTACCTCTCGCTCTTTAGCGTCAAAATGTAGGTGGAATGTGGTTGCTTTTGTACTCTTTCTTTGGGTAGAGAGGCTTGGTTCTTGGGGCTACAATACATGCAACATCAATTCCTAGTCCTCTCTACCCAAAATTCTTTTGCAAGTTTTGGCACCGGTACATGTGTCGGAATAAGCACCAAAACGACCTTCAAAATAGGCGCCGATATGGTCCTTGGAGTAGGCATCGGTATGCGCACTATTTTCAGTGCTGGAATAATATTTTGTTTTTGTCACTTATTTCAATGCGATATCCTGACGCTTATTTCACCGTAATCCGATGAATAGTATACTTGTGTTTATACCGATGATACGATACCGATGTTGATATGGACGCTTATACCAGGGCTTTTTATTCTTAAAACAAACTTATTGCCATCGGTACGCGCGTCGATATTTGTGCAACATGTTATAGTGGGACTGAAATAGCCAAACCAATGCAACCATACGCCGATTAAAAGTAGCCAACCTTAAGCTATACATGGCCAACCTTAGGTGGCTATACATGGCCAATCTTAAGTGGCTAGCCCTAAGTGAACTGAAATGTCCAAATCAATATGACCCTAAGTTGGACTAGATTGGCCAACCCTAAGTACCTTTACACGGCCAATTCTAAGAAAATTGAAATGGACAAACCATAAGCTACTAACTCCAAGTAGTTAGTTCCAAGCAAATTGAAATGATTGAACTAATGCAATCTTAAGCGGGTTTAGAGCGGCCAACCCCAACTGCATTTACACAGGCAGACCTAAGCACCTTTACAAGGCAACTCCTAGCGGCCAAACCAAAAGCTCCTAATCCTAAGCAAGTAGCCCTAAGCAGATTGAAATGGCCAAATGCCACCCTAACCCGATTTCCAAACTTAAGCGTCTTTACACGTCAAACTCTAAGCAACCATACACGAGTCATCAACTAATGGCGGCCAAATCAAAAGCCGCTAGCCCTACTTTCCTAGCTCTTAACGGATTAACACAACCAAAGCAATACGGCCATATGCCAATTTAAAGTGGACAACTTTAATCGTCTTTACATGGCCAAATCCTAACAACCAAACTATAAGGCGCTTACCGTGATAAGTGGCTAGCTCTAAGTTGATTGAAACAGCTAAACCGAGAAGAAGTGAAATTAAAGGCCATTAACACCAAGCGGCTAGCTCTAAGCCAATTGAAACAGTTGTCCAATCCTAAGTGGAAAGTTCTATACGGATTAAGATGGCCATATCCTAACACTCTTACCTAAGCGGCAAATTCTAAACGGACTAAAATGGCCAAATTAAACCCTAACACTATAACCTAAAATTATATCGATCTCTAAACTAAAGCATCCTAATACTAACATAAACCACTTTGCATTTGGTGACCATAGGTCGCTAACATAACAGTTTTATCATAAACTTAAAATGAAATATTCTACATATAATATAATAAATTATAAATGAATGTATGAAAAGAAATTAATAAATTTCCTTTTTTGACTAAATATCTATGTTAAGCAAATTTCAATTAATGTGTTTATGATAACATTTATGTCAAAATTAAAAATGACAAATTAAATAAAAAATTATTATTAATTATATCATTTTATTTAAAAATATGTGTACATGTTATGTGTATATTTATGTAAAAGTCTATATATATTTGTGTATTTAAAAATGTGTGTGTGTGTGTGTGTGTGTGTGTGTGTGTGTGCGCGCGCGCGCGCATGTGTGCAAGCAAGAAAAAAAAGAAAGATTACTCTTACAATGTGAGCACAAAGAGCTTGTGGAATTGAAGCAAAACACACACACACGCATGCGTGTGCGAATACATGCTCACTTTCACATAAACCCAAAAAAATAATACCTTTTCTTTGTAGGAGGATGTGTGAGTGGAAATCCAGGATTGGATGAGGCCTAGTGCAGTAGATCTACAAGAATGGAGTAGACATGCATATGAGGAGGGAGGAGAAGAAACAGAGAAATGAGGATAAAACATAGAAATGAACTCGTGGGTTTTTTTTTCAATAGGCCGTCAAAATAGGTGTAGGTATAACCGTCGATATATTCATATGTATAGGCATCGTATAATCGTCATATAATCATCAATAACAACATTAGTGTAAGCGTTGGTATTTTAAAATTTGACTTTTTTTAAATTTGAGACTCCCTTTAGTTTTAGCAATGCTTATAGCGATGCCCACCAAAGACATTGGTAACCTGGCATCAGTATGCATTGATTTGTTGTAGTGCCACTAGGAAAAATCTCCCTCACCAAGGATTTCTTTTGGGAGGAGGTAGAAAAAACGAAGGATGCCAAAGAATTGGAATTAAAGTTCAATAGAAATTGCAAATTAACAAAAATAATTTATCAATTGAGTAACAGTGAGCATGTTTGAGCATGATAATTGCAAAGCGAGCAAGAACTTGGATTCAAATCACACATCATATACATGTGCTCAAACTCTGTGTGTGTGTGTGTGTGTGTGTGTGTGTGTGTGTGAGAGAGAGAGAGAGAGAGAACAATTGAGGGCCAAATTTTTTGGAGCCAACCCCCCTCCCCCCCAAAAGGAGTTTGTAGTAATGTAATTATTCTTCTTTGGAAGAGATTTTGATCAATACAACTTGCTAATCACACTTCTAGCTCACTCTAAAATTTTGCATATATTGCAATAAGGATTTTCACTTAAAACACCTCATTGAACTCAATCCCGAGGCCCCAAAAACCTGGCGAGTGATAGAATCTACATGGATTAAGCAAGAATCAGGTTGGAAAGAAGATATGTAAGCATTAAGAAGAAGTAACCTATTTTGTTGTTAATTAGCATAAGCTATATACTTAACCATGGAGAGAGAGAGAGAGAGAGAGATAAAGAGAGAGAGAGAGAGAGAGAGATGTCGCGGCTTCTCTGATAATACTAACCCTGGAATTGCAATAGGCTTGATCAATCATCCATGGTGGCGATTATAGCAGTCCTGATCAACCATTTTCTAATGATACTTTTGGTTCTTTCCCTCTCAAACAGTATATTTCCACCGCTCTCAATACATCCCACTGTAGGGGTTTTTGTGACATCACTATTGTCTCCCGGCATCAGGAATCTTATGCAACTTAAGTTCCCGTCTTCTTTTATTTCCTTTGAGCACATGACTCTTCCCTCTGCTTTCTTACTAAATCCAAGAGAAGTTGCCTCATCTACTATCCTTCTGTCTAATGATTTGTTGACAAACCTACAATTGCTAGTAGCATTTAGGAGACACTTAGTGTGGACCTTCACGTGCAGGGCCAGCACAAGGTTACATTAACTACTAATGTGGTCTTTAATTAGGTTTCTACCTTCAATTCAAGGGATATTGTACTATATCTTATTGGCAAGTTTCCTGTGTTGGATGAAATAGCTAGGTTTCTAGAGCAATGGTTTAGAAGGGCTACTGTGAAGCAAATAAAAGAGGAACTGTTATCTCAATGTCAATTGTGGGTGAAATTTGTAGAACTTTCTACTTTTTTATGGGGTTGTATAATTGATTTAGCCACGTGGCTCTTTTGGAAAGGTGTTATTTTCCCCAACCAGTAATTTCCCTAGTAGGAATAGGGCACGTGTGATGTAGCACACTGACGAAGCCATGCCTGAAAGCCATGCCTGAAACTTTAGAAATAGAGTTGGAATCTATTGGAAGAATTGTTATCTATCTTAAGTGTGGAAATCTAGTTGGTTCTTATTATCATAGCATCCATCTGGGTCATTTTTCTCAAAACTATCCTACCCTTGATAAAGGGAAAGCAGACCTCATTCCTTCATACCCTAGCAGTACGCACAATATTTTGGGAAAGAAACGCACCAAATAGGGGATAAGTCTCAACCCCTCCCCTCAAGATACCACCCCAAGTTATGCCTTTCCTCTAGGTATATACAAGGATTCTCTTAAGACTTCAACCTCCTCAGACAATCCCCATGTAGGAAACCAGGCAAGTTCTCTTTGGCTATGCAAACTCTGATGAGTGAAATGCATCCATGTGTGGAGGAGATCACAATTGCTAGTAGATTAGAACAACCATTTGAGGCATCATGACTATTATATGCATTGCAAAAGATTGAAAATGATAAGAGTCTTGACATAAGTGGACTATCTATCAAGGGAATTCATGATTGCGTTTTAACATGTATTAAAAAATATTTGACTCATTAATGTTGTTTGGGTGGGTCTCCCAACACATGGATCCTGCACTCAAACATGGCATCATTAAGTTGATTCCAAAAACAACATTTTCTAAAACATTGGTAGATTAGAGGTCCCTCTCACCATGATGGGGATATTTTAACAAAATTTTGAGATCTGTTGCTCTCAAAATTGTGCCTGAACTTAGAAAGCACATTCATCCAGCACAAACAAGGTATATAAGAGGGAGATCTATTTATAATAACATTGTTACTATTCAGTTGGGTATAGAGCATGCACTCACTTCACATCAAGATATGCTCGTGCATTAGATAGACTTTACCAAAAAGTATTTGACAAGGTGCAATGGGTTTTTGTGCAACAATCTCTACAGTGTATGGGAATTGGTCCTAGAATGTGCAAGAAGACAATACAAACTTTGATATGGCTTCAGAGTTCCTTGGCATCAACTGTGTGCCAATCACAGATGCTCTCAACTTGGAAGACATGCATAGGGAATGGACTATTCCCAACCATGCAATCAACTACTGGATTTCCACAACTTTTTCCTTTTATGCTATGTTGTTACCCCCTTGTTACCATATCACACATTTTTATGAGATTCAATACACATTGGTCACTTCATCAAGATGTATATTGGTGGATAGAAACTCTTTTGAATGTCTGGGTGGTTCCTAATCAATTAGAGATTTCTCACAAGACTATTGCCTATTGCCATGAATCTAAAAACAAAGGGTTTTACCTCTAGGAAATGTGTTAGATGCTCTATTTCAAAAATTGTATGGCATGTATTTTGGTCTTGTACACCTGTTAAATAGTGGAAGTGGACATCTTGGATGTGGAATGAAGCATGGGGGGTCTCTATTCACTTTGCCTTGTAATCCTTTAGGGTATGGTTTTTGTGGTTTATTTGGTTTATGAGAAACCAAATCACCTTTGGCAAAGCCCAAACAACTCATCATCCAGTCCCCATGCATGTTATTAGAGATAGAATGCTAGAGGATGCCCTCTCTTTAGCTGTAGAGACTTCAAGGAAAAAGTACTTTTAGTAATCATGAAGCTGTTAGTGTGATCCACATTGGCTAATCTCATGTAATCTATGTAAAAATGAGACATTTTCTTAGAGAGAGAGAGAGAGAGAGAGAGAGAGAGAGAGAGAGAGAGATGAACCTTCAGAAGAGAATGGAGACTTTCCTTTAGACTGAGGATTTCATGGGGCTCTAAGAGCCAAGAAGATAGAAGTATCTTTGTTCTCTCCAGTGTAGTCTTGCAGAAAAACAAAAAAATCTCTCTTTTGCAGTCCTCAAATCAAAAAACTTTGAACATGAAACCTGTTCACTTCACCGTTCTCAGTAAGATGTGGTCCATTTTTTAAGAAATGCCTTCTTTTTTAACATGTAAGTTGTTCATATCACCGTTTTAAATAAGACATGCAGGGCCATTTTTTAAGAAACTTTGAACATGAAATATGTTCATCTCACCGCTTTCACTAAGACATGCGGTCTATTTTTTAAGAAACGCCTTCTTTCTTAAGTTATTTTGAAAATACTTACACTAAGTCCTTTAGAGACAATTTACTACTCCTTTTACCTTCTTCCTTGAATAGGAGGCTTGTGGACCATATCCTTGATCTCCACGGCTTTCGACTGGCATGTGTGGATAACAACACCTTGGCTTCCACTCCCACCTTTTTATAAGCCATACTTCCCACTTTCAGAGACTTTAAAGATCTGTTTTAGACTTGCAAATATCCATTTTTGTCCCATAAAGTCCCGATTGAATCCTCCTCAAATTATGATGGCACTTTTGAAAAATGCATTCAAATTATAAAACTCGCTAGTTCATGAGAACACATTCCTCTACCCATTATACATAACTGGTCTTGTACTAATTTTATTTTCTTTCACTAGAATGTCCAATCCTAGAGAGATAAATTCATTTAAGTAAACCAAAAGATGAAATTTGTTGACATTACCCCACCCATGAAAGCATACTCATCCTTGACTATGCTTCTATTCAAGAGAGGCATCTTAAGTCCATTGGCTTTTTGCTGAAACTCTACTTTTATTGGCAAGACTCTTGCTTGTCCATTATAATTAATGGGTACTCAACTAAATAGATTTGGTCGGTCTTAAAAGCAATCACTAATGGATTACAAACAAATGGCGCTTAGCAATTCCAAAAGAGGTGGGATGGCACTTAACCCTTACTATTCGCTCTTAGCCCTTCCTATTACCGTATTGACATTGAAAGATGTCAATGAAGGCACGCCCTTTCCTTCATTTCACCTTCCCTCCAAAGAAGTTGGAAAGAGAGAGAGAGAGAGAGAGAGAGAGAGAGAGAGAGAGAGAGAGAGAGAGAGAGAGAATGTTGGGTTGAGGAAAACCCCTTATTCAAATGTGTTATATGTCCCTTGCATATGATCCCGTGCAGACCTTGGCTATATCTTATACTTGTACTATGCCCTCGTAGAGAGAGGTACCATAAATCACATCTGGACTCATTTATCGTATATGTGATCATGACTGTATGAGGGTATATATGGCACTTTGCCTGGAAAGAAACACAAAATGTTTAAAATATCTATAGCGGACATCGTCCTTGATAGAGTAGCTAGTGTTATAGCGGAAGCTGAAATGAGATGGGATCATGTCAATCTCGGTGGCATGTCATGCACACAGAGGTGTAAGTCCTTGACAACATTGACGGTTTCTACCAATTGAGCCAATAGGTAAAGTGCCTTGCACTATTGGTAATGGATACATCATAATGGGCCATTGTACGTACATGGCACGGGATAGAAGCTTTGTTACTCGCAAACTGTGTCAAAGCATTGTGCTTGGTACAATAGACAAGCATTGCGAACGTAAAGAAAACTTAAAAGTGTGTATCCTGGTTGCCTAACTGTGACAAGTTGTATTGAGTTTGGTGAAATGAAACTAGTTGCCAGTGGGCTCATAGCCATATTTGTTACGAAAGAGAAGGTTGTTGCATGCACCATATTCTAAATTTGTGGAAACCATTATGCCAAATGTTGAAAAGGAAGCCGTGCTTCACGTCCGTGTTCATGGAGTGCGTGTGCTCATAGCGAATATATGCTCTCGTTGACACACATGCGTCCAAGTGGAGAGGAATCGACCGCGTCGAAAGTGCTTAAAGAAAGAAAGCATGATGTATTATATATTGACTGAATATGCTATACTAAGCAAAGTATTGTATCATATACAACTAACCAAAAGGGTTATCTGAAAGGGAACATAACCACTAAAGAGCATGCAAGAAATTGATTGACTACTTAGCCGCAAAATCCATCAAAAACACATAAGAATCTAGTACTTGGGGACAATGTTTCCATTGATGTTGTCCCATACAATTGAAACATAACTTCTCCAATTTGGCTTTCTGAAAGTCTACTGTGGAAAGTCTCCTCTTAGCCACCTTGGCGGAGACTGGTTCGACGATTGCCACAGGTGTAGATACAGTAGCTTGTGGAATACACGAGATGACCAGCTCCGTAAGGTGATCCACCAGTGTAGCAAGTAATTGGACTCGAACCGTTAATTTGCGAAACCGTTCTTCAAACGTTTGCAAGTCACGTCTTGTGACGTATTCTTTGTCATCGGGTAAATTACTACTGTCCTCCAAAATGTCAAGTACACTCTGAGGAGGAGGAGGAGTAGATGCCCGCAAAGGAAGTTTAAAGTCAAAAAGATGATGCTCGCAAAGTTTCGTATCCAGAAAATCAAATGAGGCATCCATGATAGGTGTATGTGGTGCTAGCAACGGAAGGGAAGAATAGCAGAAGAATACCTTGATTCCCAAAAGTATCAAAACCCGAATCCCTTGGATTTGTGGTTGTCCCGCTAGCAAGCCATTACAATTGGGATGTTCTTCAATAAGCTTCTCTTAGAACCCTTGCCAAGTAGTAATGCTGGAAGACCTTGAAAATAGAAGCCAAAATTCTACAACTGCAACAAATCGACTTGTCGACGATCCGCCAAATATTTGCCAAGCCTCGGCTTGCCAAAGCTCTGCAATTTCCAAAGCTCTACGATTTCAGCGGCGGTTGTCGGGTGTGCCAAGATGCAAGACCTTGTTGTAGTGTGTATGACGGGTTTGTGTGTTGCTTGTATGGGGTGTATGCCGACGTTGGTATGCACCCTATCTTAAGTACCAAAGGCCTTAGGGTGCTTCAATATGAAATGGCTTCAAGCTTGGCGATGGCGTTCACAGTAGAGCCGTCGAGAGAGAGAAAGAGACAAGGTCATCGTTGTGTTGCTTGACTACGCCCGCCACAGTATGGGTTCCCTTTAGCTCCACCTTCCACTCCCGTCAAGCCCTACCACGAGTGGTTTGGATCCGGTTGACTCGCTACCTCCCCTCGCCTCAAGAGGCCATGCACACGCCACCTCCCATCGTCTTCCTCCCCGCCTGTCAAGGGATCACTTCCACGGTTCCCTTTGCAAAAGCATAAAAGGACCACGCCATCCCTTGTCTAAAATTAGCTCTAATACCAATATAATGCCCCTGGTGGGACTGCTTGGAATGAACCTCCCATTAAATAGCTCCATTGGGGCTCATTCCCTATCCACACTTGCAGCGGGCCCCTTGGGCCTGGTCCTTGACCATCGGGCATTGCCCTTGACCTGACACGTTGGTGTGTGGATGACACGTCATTGATTGCCCCTTTATTCACCTAGGGAATCGACTATGAATGAAAGGAGTGGCTGATGTTTAGCGAGCTAGCATTTTTATGATGATGCACTTAATCTCCATCAAAAGGGATGAGAGTGGTCCATAGCAACAACAGTGTCAACTCTAGCATAAGGAGACTCTGCCGCCATGAAGTTACAAGTGATGGCGAGAAGTCGACGTGCGGAGATTTCTTTTTTGCACTTGGAGCGAGAGGTGAAGATTGTAAATATGCTCTACGAGTGTTTCTTTTTGTGTTTGTGCTTTTTGCAGGTACTCCATTGCGTAGAAGGAGCAAGGAGGCTTCAGCCTATGCTCTAGGATTCCAAAAACGGAACAGTCTACGGAGTTTTACGCTTCGGGTGTAGACAAAACGAGATTGAGAGCTTGCCTCTTTGAATTTTTGTCACGAGAAAGAAACGACCATCAAGTGTATGAATTGGAACGGAGGGGTTTCTCTAGTTCTTGTGCTTGTGAAAAGATTCTCCCTAATAAAGATTCTCTTTAAGGGGGGGAACCATCCCATCTTCTGGTCCTTGGTACTGTGTCGATCTTCTTCCTTGTCTCTTTTGGTTGAAAGACTATTTATTTTCAGCTTATTGATTATTCCCCCGTTTGTGACACACACACGCACACCCCCAATCCATGCCCACAAACGCACACAAGTCCACGACTCATCTACACATTACTTGAATGTTGGAACTCATGGTAGGCATGTTGACCTATTGTGTTTGTCACACAAGACAACAGGCAGTTCAATTCACGTGAGATGTTATTAGATTTGGGGATTTGCAAATACCAAATAATGGTGGATGCAAAGAATCCAGCTCAATTGGGATGTACACCGTGCTTACAAGCATAAAGTCTTTATGTGGAGAATTATGATTGGTGCTTTGCCAATTGAGGACTTACTGGCCAGAAAAAATGTAATGCCAGGAAGTTGTATGAGGTGTAATAATATGAAGCATTTGTTTCTCAATTGTAGACAGGTGAGGATATGGCAGAAAGCTCTCCAAGATTACTATTTGTTCTGTTGGCATGTCAAAATTACTATGTATAAAATTGCCTCTGGGTTAATGCAAACTGATGAAGTGGGTCTTCACTTATGCTTGTTGTCTGTCAGAGTATGGATGCTTTCTTTTAAATGGCAGGCTAGGAATTCAGCAATAGACGCATTTGCTGACCTACATTGGAGCCATGTACATTTCGCATCTCTTCCTCCTTATGCAAACCCTAATTCCCACAAAGCACTGTAACCTTCTAACAAATCACTCTATAGCAAAATTACTCAACAGGGAAGGCATCATAATGCATGCCAATTGTGGTTTAAGCACATCACGTTATCTCGTTTTATGTACACGTTTACACGTTGTAGGTAGCACAAAACCATAGCCTTTCTCTTATTCCTGTCCCTAGGTAAAGGGGGCCCGGCTTCACCTCAAAGGAGCCTTAAAACTTTGAAGCGACGAGAAGATTGCACTGAGTGTGCAGGCAATTCATGAATGGGGGCAACAACGGAGGAGCAAAGATGAAGGCGGAGACGCCAAGTGCTAGTAGAGAAGGTGGCGTAGTAGCTTTGTCGGACATGGCTACGAGTTGGTTATGTGGCAAGTAGGCAAAGAAAACTTCAGAAGATATAGAAAAGGGATGCAATCTTCTTGCTATTATCACCAAAGACAATAACATGATCTGCCAAAGAGGGTGTTATGATGTGTAATAAGCTCCACATGTTTCTTGAAAACTGTTGTTAAGATGGCCTATGTGGTGACACTTTTTTATTTTTCTTGTTTTCCACGTCCCATTTTTAAAAAGGACATGTGAAACACCATGAATGTATTTACTGCAATCAAATTTGCTTTGTTTAGGTGTAAGATATAAATCTAGATGCATCAATGGATGATTCTATCCACTGAGCTAGCTTCAAATTACCACTTACATTTGATTTTTGTTTGATACGAACAACCAATTCTACGATGAAATTTCAAAGCTTATGATGTGATTTTTTTTTTTAACACTCAATTGTAAATGTTGAATAGCTCAACCATTAGGTATTTAATCATCTTTTGCCTTCTGTTTGCAATCAATCAATGCATTGCATCGAATAGTGATCCTGCTGTCTAAAACTACCAAGAGTTCGACATGGCTCGTTTGCTTCAGCTAGTCAAACGACCGTCCTCCTTGATCATTAACAAGATGAACACATGTTTGAGAGCATATGTATTGAACTCCACCCAGTGATCCATGTAGAGTTACGACTCTGGTAGAGTTCAATGCTACACATTTATGTCCAAAATCAAGATGCGACCCACTTAGGTGTCATTATTAAACAATTTGAACAAAACCCCAAAACACTATTCAAGGTTGCCAAAAGCAATCCGGCATTTGCTTCTTCACTTCTTTTTCCCCCCATTTTCTTTTGAGCACAAAATTTATCATGCCATATTTCTTAGTGCTATACCAATTGAGATCATCTCGTCCTTTTAAGTGCTATACAAATTGCTATGATATAGTGCGATGTATGACTGCCTTTGGTGGATGTATGAATTCTTCATGAGAGATGTTTGAGCGCCATTGGCATGATCATGAGAAAAGGCGGAGTAGAAGATATGCATTAGTCACCCTCATCATTACGAAAATTCCCTTATGAAACTCCCGCTGACCCCTATGTGGCTTCATGCAGCCTCAACTCATGGATTATTGTATGCCACAACTGGAACGGCCATTGCTGGTGGTGAATAAGGTGAAGATAAACCACGAACCAGCAAGAGTGTTTATTGAAGAATAGAGCATAATCCATACTCCGTGTTTTAGATCAGTGATCACAATGATAATTTGGCACCGCTTGTAGAGATAATGAACTTGGGGCCTGTGCAATTTTATGAGCATTGTGAATCTAAGAGATCCTCATTTCCTTGTTTCAACTATTAGTCGTGCCTTGGTTAGACTTTATGAGGCCATGCCTCAAGCATGCGATGCAGGATGTTACTAGTGATATCACCTCATAAATCGATATGAAAGGCAAGACCAGAAGCATCTTTTTCTGCTTGACTATGTTTCTTCCAAGAACTACTAACGATTATAGCAGATGATAGTAACCACTGAGCCAAGAGACATTTATCACAATGCACTTGTATGAGACATGAAATCACTTGCTAAGCTGTGTGATGGTGCAAGCAAGCTTTAGCACAGAAACAAAATGAACCTTCCAGAGAATTGACACTCGACACTGATATTAAAGGTGGCACCCATACCACCATGGCTACACCGACCAACATCAATGAGTTTAAGCTCAGTTCATTTTCTTGTCCGAGAGTTCATTCTACCACATCCTTACTGGCTTTAGAGCACATTGCACAACTTGTACTCATGTCATTTATCTAGCAAGAGAGCATTCCGTGGAATTGTTAATAAAATAAAAGAGCTTTGTTCCAGCTTGTGCAGTAAGTCAGAAAAAATGGGCATGAATCAGGGTCTCATGCATTGCATTATAGACAAAGCTTGAACCCAATTAAGTAAGCCTTTAACTTCAGTATTAAGAGGTACATAGCTTTGGAAGTAATCTGTGAAATTCCCTACAAGTACAAGAAGAGCTCGATTGACACTAACTTTGTACACTAAATTGGAGAACCTAGTCTGCTGAGCAGTTGGGCATTAATGCTCCAAGAGAAGAATCTTCTAAACAGCTTCAGACATTTGCTAGCGTGCTAAGCAGATTTTTCTCGTGAAAGCTAAGTCAGGTGAACCAAACACAGCTTCTGTGGCATCAAAACTAATGCATCGAGGAAAATCCAACTCTCAAGGAAGAGCAAAAAAAAAGGGCACCTTTCTTCTTTGTCGGCAGATACTATCTATGCCTGAAGATAAGTGAGCTTTCTGTCATTTCCGCTGAAAGACCTCATGGACTCCTGTGATAGAATATGATCTGCTGTCATTAAGATTGACACCGAGACAATGCAATGTGGCAAAGTCGCTCTCATTTGCAATTTTTCCTCCAAGAAATGATTTGGATTGGAGGAATGTATTGCCTCACTATGGTACATGGCGTAGCTGAAGACTTTGAACATGTCCCTGATATCTTTGTCGTTGATTCCTAATCACAAACAGCCATTTCTGCCTCGGGACCAAGAAACCGTTTCAAGGTCCCATTGGGAGAATGGAATGATGTGCTGGGCATTGAGTTGTTTCCAGCTGCATAGGATCTTCCGTGTTCAAAATTCGAATTCATGTGGAAGCCAGTACTCAATCCAACCGGCAATTGGACAGAACTGCTGGGAAGACTAACGCTACTTCCTTCACGAGGAAAGACTCCACCAGAAGCCTTAAAAAAATTGCTTCCAGGATTAGTATTGTTATCACCGGAATAAAATCCCCGATGTTCAAAATTTGAAGCCATTTGGATGCCACTATTCCTAATACTGGTGTGGCACATGGTGCTATTAGTGCATTCAAGATACCGTGAGGTTACCGAGGTAAACTGTAACAGACCTACGCCGCCAGTACATGTTTCACATGAACCTCTCTTCGGAGTTTCTTTAAGAAAGGGGCTTCCTACTGAAAAAGACTTGCAATTTGCTGAAGACGGGGTTCCCCAACCTTCTATTGTGAATCCTTGCCTTGATGCTAATTCCAGTATTTGCCTCTGTGGCAAGCCAGACCCTTTCAAGACGCCCCATAGATTCCCAAGAACTTCCTTCTGATTGTCAATTATCTGATCCCTAACTGCGATCTGGAATTGAAGCTCTGTATTTGTCATTCCCTGAAAGACAATTGTGTTTATTTCTTCCAGTTCAACATGCACTGTGGTAGATATAGCAACATACAAACATACTAGCAGCTTACCAGTAACCTATACTGGCTTAAAATCCTCAGATAAGTGGCGTTACTATTTCCACCTATGGCCTTCTCAATGATATCTTGCAACTCCTTCCTTTGTGCTTCGTTTTGCTCTATTTCCTGAAAATCATGAAACTCAAATGCATGTTACAAAAGAAAAATAACACTGCTTCAATTGCAAGCACAGAGAGAATCCAAAGACCTCACCTTTCGGTAAATTGCCCCTGCTTCATCATTGTCACGAATATTGTCAAGCACTAGTTTCCTTCTCTCAATCAATGCCTCAACAATGTCAGTGTCCTCATCTCTCTATGAGCAAAAGAGGTTTAAGAATATTGTCTGACAGCTCTATTGAAGCGCATGAAAACACCATACATGTTCACACTCATAAGGTCAGACTGACATCAGCTTAGAAGACCAAGATGACAAAGATGAAAATTGGTTTGGGGAAAGGCGGGGGGGGGGGAGACCCAAGTGCATGTGGGCAGTGCTAGAAATTATCGAAGGGCACAGCCTCAAGATAAAAGTACAACAGAATTGTAATCCCAAAAAATATACAGCATTCATCAGGACTACTAGGTCCCTTGGATCTTCTTACATGACAATTTTATGTAAAATTCTCTTCATGCTGTGTCATGAATACAGCTAGAGGAAACTCATCTCTTACTGCCACTACAAGATGAAATACAATAAACCGAAACTCTAGCAGAGTCCAGACTATGGAGAGAGAGAAAGATAAAGAAAGACCTATGTGACCCTGCAAACTATCCCCTTTCGAACACCTTGCTAAGGTTGCCCTTCATCTGCCCTGCACATGATATCTCAGGTCGTAGCTCCTTAATTCAAATGCGTACTTAAGCATTTCGCTTAATTGAAGCCCTTACTAGGCAATTGGATCTATCTTAATTGAATGTGCTCATAATCAATTGCATTCCTCTAAGGTCCTTGCTGTATGGTCATTATTCCACAGTAAGCATGTTTCAATAGCTAGCCTATTCACTCAACTCACCCGTTCTGCTGTTCTGGGCCATTACAAATGTACAAAACTCGTTTCTTTTGTTTATTAAAAGTTTATGTAAACCATTTCATAAGTATGATACCCATTTCATAGCTGGATTTTCTGAAGCCCCTGGCTGCAGTGGGGGGGGGGGGGAGAGAGAGAGTTTTTCTATCTGGAATCATGGACTGCCGACGCCTGATTTGTCTCTTATTATACAATTGTGCACCAAAAGCATATCGAAGTCATCTGCTTTTACAGTTGGCGCCCAGAAAGCAACACTCACTGTAAAACTGCCATGTCAGCCCCATCCGTACGCAATGCCACGTCAGCACTGTTGGCAGTCCCCCTTTGAATTGCGTCACGATTTGTGGGCAGCAACGCTCAGACTTGGCTCTGGGCATCTGCCACAAAATGGTGACGTGTCACCAGATTCCCGACCGGAAGGAGTAGAGCCAATTGGAGCTGGTCAGGCGTTGAATCCCGCCGCAGTGTGATAGCCTGTGAATCACGGCGCCTATAAATTTAAGCCCTTGGGGGAGCGGAGCTTTGGGGTATTCAATGTGTGAACCAAGCTCTCCTTGGGAGTTGTAGCAATGAAAGATCAATTAATAAAGAAGTGCCACAAGGGACGCTATCACAAGTTGGTGGCGTGGCATGCCCAACTTAAGGGATGGGCCAAGAGGACTAAAGGGGCGAGTTAAAAACTCTAGCCCGACCAACTTATGAGGGGCCTAAACCCTAAACTGACAAAAGCATAAGGGCTGACTCCAGAGCCCGTAAATTGCGCTGATCTAATGATGTGTAATGATGTGGCACCTATACGGCGATCCCGAATTTTGCGCTGACATGCCACGTGGTACTGCTGTACGGAATTCCGCGATTTGGGCTGGCTGATCTGGGCAGTTTTTGGCGCACGGATTTGAGAGCGTATGCTTTTGGTGCCAAGTGCTTTTAGACCAAAGCTTTTGGGGCTCTGCTTTTGGGCATCCCTTGTAATGTCTATAAGTGCCCTTGGGGCCAGTCTCTAAAGAGCATCTGGACGCAAAGTCTTTGAGAGAACTGGATCCTCGAGGAGTTGTACCTTGGTGAAGCAATAATAAGAAATACCGAAAGGGGCGCCAAGCTTTGGGGTCAATGTATCTTGACTCGGAGCTCCGTCGTGCCATGGCAGCATGGAATTGTAATGGATCAATGAAGCTAGATGTAGGCCCATTTGAGGATAGCTTTAAGGGAAGAGACATTATTTTTTACTATGAGACACATCAAACTCCTGGCGGCACATTACCTAGAGTGAAGGGATACCACTAGGAGACTACTTGTAGGTAGGATGTAAGATCAACGCATAGAGGACATGGGTCAAGAGGTGTGGCAGTCCTATTCATGGAGGAGCTTCAGACTCTCATTCGTATTGTTCATAGAGATAAGCAGGCCAGATATATGTGGGTCAAAGTGAGAGCAAAGACAGGGAGGCCACTCTACATTGCAATATGCTATTTTGCCCCCAGCACATCTCAGTATGCACCGGCCAAGGGGCAGTCACCCTACATGATATTGGATGAGGACATATGGGAGTTCTCTAGGAATGGAGATGTCATTCTTCTTTAATGCGAGGACGGGCCAGTCTCGGACAGCTTTCTACCATACCTCAGAGGAAATGTTGAGAGAAGTGGATGTCAATGATATGGCATTGGCCAGGTGTTCGCAGGATGAAGAGCAGACTGGATATGGGGGATATCTGACAGATATGGGGGCTGCATATGGACTGGCCATCTTGGCCTCCAGAGATTTTCATTGTCGAGTGGGTTCACTTGTTTTCCTTGTAGACATGGGGCTAGCACAGTGGATTATGTTTTGGCTCAGCCCAGCTTCATACCCTCTATTCAAGACTTTAGAGTCGAGGCCAGGCCTATCGGGGTAGCAGTATCATCCCCTCCTCACGTTTACTATCTCATCCAGTTCAGCACAGCTCAACTGGCACAAACATCTACGCATACCCAATACACCTTTACTTCGGAAACTGATTCTGTCTACATAGATGGTATCTACAGATGCTTATGCACAGAGGATCCGGGGAGACCTCTAGAGGAGCTCATTTATATATTGACAGAGACACTACAGGATGCAACACTAGAGGCATACCCACACTGAGCCTGGGCAACGACAACGTTCTGGGAGCATACCCCAGAATAGCTAGTATGATAAGGAGTGTAGAGAGACCAGAGCCCGACTTCAGAGGGAGGTACTTCTAGGAGTCATCACTCACAAGCAGTCACGGATTGCTTCTCGGCGTTTGGCCAAGATTCACGCAAGGCATGGCGGGCATTCTCGCCAACCGGTCATCACTTCTACGAAGGTATGGGGTCAGTACGCATCATCTCTCTACATAGTCTCGGGGCAGCCACCTCTTCCGGATCCACCCCACACATGTGCTTTCTTTACCGCCGAGATGGTAAAGAAGGCCATTGACAAGATGAGGACTTAATATCGTACCTATCTTAGAGTCAGAGGACCCTATGGAGCCTGGGACCTACCGCACTATCATGATTGGACACACATTGGCACGGTTGTTCGCATCCATCCTTGAGCAGCAGTTGAGTAGATTGCCACAGAGAGAGAGAGAGAGAGAGAGAGAGAGAGAGAGAGAGAGAGAGAGAGAGGAAATGAAATGATATATTAACGTCTACAAAAGGCCAAAACGACCTATGAGACCAAACTGATTACAATGGTGAGTCTAGTACCAAGTTTGGGTACAAACAAAGAAAACTACAAACTAAAAACTAAGATAGGAGTGCTACGGACTCCTATGGGTGGCTGGTAAGCTGAGCAATGGTATAGTGCCACAAAGCTACAAAGTGGGGATAAGTGTCACCATGATACAATATAGCAATAGCATGAAGCCTATCCTGATCGACACTCTGGGTGTCGTGCTAGAATCATGTGGATCCTCTGCCGCAATCTCCGTCGGTGCTGCGTGGCTCCCATCCTCATTCGTGGTCATCTCGATCTCCCCAACTCTATAGCTCGATCAATGAGAGTACCACTGGTGTGTGTATGGGTGGGAACCGAGCTCTGTGGTGGTGGTGGCCCCTCTGCCTCTATGGTACTCGGACTGAAGAAATCTGAGATGCGTCTCTGGACTGTCTCTGTCTATGCCCTCTCAATAGAGAGTCTCTATGTCTCTGTATCTCAAGTAGAAATAATCCGAAACATCTCTGATCCTGATATCTCATGACTATCTAACGAGTCAAAACCATCTCTAAATAAACAGTGAAAGCGTCCCCGAATCTCATAGTAGACTGTGCAGTGTGTGTGTGTGTGTGTGTGTGTGTGTGAGAGAGAGAGAGAGAGTATGCGCAACAGGACAGGCGGGTTTCAGGGAGGTTTTTCTACTCTTGATCATATTATGACACTCAAAAGTCAGGACTCAGAACCATTATTGAGAAAGGAAGATCACGTGGGAGACAACTCTATCGTTGCTTTGTGGATTTCCACAAAGCCTTCGATACAGAGCCCAGAGCTAGATTGATGTGCAAACTGTAGGAGATGGGGGTACCCAAAGAGTTGATTTGGGGGACCATGGCTCTATACAGGTCAGTAGTGGGGCATGTACACACTCCAAAGGGGATCTATCATTTGGTTCAATCCACTGTCAAGGTGAAAAAGGGTTGCCCGCTATCTCCTACACTCTTTGGCATGTATGTGGATGAGGTTGTTGACTACATTGAGAGGAATGATGATAGAGGAACACAGTTGGCAGAGACATGGATCCCACTATTGTTATATGATGATGATATTGTGTTGATTTCTGACTCACCGTAGAGGATGCAACGTCATTTGGATGCTTTGTACACATTTGAATTTTGCCCACGATAGTGGATTGTCTGTTAACCTGGGGAAAACCAAGGTTATGGTGTTTAACACCACACCACAGTGGATCAGGAGGTCAACACCCACATTTACATATGGCCAAGAGACAATGGAGTATAAAAATGCATACACCTATCTTGGGGTAGTCTTCAATGGACCGGTGTTTTCATTGAGGAGAGCAACAAAAACTAGTGCAACGAGAGCTTATGCAGCCTTGGGAGGATTGGAGAAGGTGTGTTCGCAGGTTCAGTTTCAAGAATCTTGAACAAAGCACTGGCTTTTTGACACTCTAGTGGCTTCAGCTATGCTTTACAGAGTTCAGATTTGGGGACCCTCGGTGGACCACCATGGCAGATCAGGTAGCACTGATAGATTGTAAGGTGCAGCGGAATGAATGTTGAACTTTGCTCAAGATGAGTGCTCCGAACTGTGCTCAAGGTTCCTTGTTCTTAGGGAAGGGAGAGCCTTCCGTGCTTTAATGAGAGAGTGCAAGTGATCACAAACAAAGTGAATAGACACTGTGCATGAAGGTGTTGAGACTGAGAGATAGAGAGAGAAGAATACAGCACCAGAATGTTGTCAAACGCTCCTCCAAGGGCCCCACTCTCTATGGCAAGAGCGATCTACTATTGATTGCACAAATCTCTACAATGCTTGGACTTGCCAACGATGTCGACGACGAGACGGGCTGAAATTTGAAAATGCTAAGGGCTGAAATCTGCAAACCTTTATCTGCTGAATTCTGCCTCTATGTCGATGGCGATGTCAATGACAACCATGCGACAACGACACGCTGAAAACGCGGATGCTGAAATCTGTGTTTTCCGAGCTGAAACTGCGAACTTTGCGGGATCTGACCGTGCGGCGAGGATCTGCTGCAGGAAGGTGAGATCTGCGAGGTTCGGGACTTGTTCTGCGATGTCTAAGTGCTGAAAACTGAAAACGCTGGTGCTTGTGTTGGTTCCGTCGCGGTAGATCTGCAAAACGCTGAAATGCCTGGCAGATGCAAAAACGCTAGGGCTGAAAATGGTCTGGCTGTGGATAATCTGCTAACGTTGGGAGTCTTCTGCTTCTTGTTGTCGCCAAGCTGTTGCTAATGCAAAAACGCTGGCTGATCTGGTCCAAAAACGCCAGCCTTCTGCTGTGATGCAAAAACGCTAGGCCTCTTGGGGGTTCTGTTGAGAAGTTGCCTGTTGAGCGTGTGCTCCTGCTGCCTCTTCTCCCAGAAAGTGCTAGCGCATGGTTTCTACTTATACAAACTTAGCAAAATTGCCCTACCTACTTTTCAACAAAAGTCACTTAAAAATAATAAGTGCAAAATGTCAAAAATAGGGAAAATAGGTCTATGCACTGTAAAAATGCTATTGATGGGTTCTGACTGTAATCTGATGATCATGCTATGTGCAACCGGAGGATATGCATCTAATCTAAGTGTCTGGACATGCACGGTCTGCGAACAGACTCACAAAAGTGCCAAATCACTTCCTATTCTAGACTGACTTGACTAAACTGAACCTCGGTCATGCTGTAGCTTGTCCACGGACACATAGGGTTGGATGTGTCACGTGACATCCCCTCCTTTTCAAAGAGAGGTATTGGTACCGAACTGTATGGCGTCGAGGAGATCGAGGGAGGTCGAATCTTGACTTTCTGATCTAAATCAATCAACTGTGGCAAATCACAATGGAAATGCCGTTGCTTGATGCTCATACTTTCTTGTGCTCTTTCTACAATTGTGTCGTGCCAAGGAAGAGACATGGAATGTGACTTCCTTGAATGCATACTTTTCAGCTTTTCATGAATAATCCGCATACATCTGTGCTCGTTCATGAGTGAATCGTGCTCATCGAACAATGCCATGCCTAGGAAAAGGGATCACATAAAGACGCTGACTAAAATACAAGAAACGATCACGAATGAAACACTCGTACAATGCGTGCTGACTAATCATACAAACACAGAGTACTTCCTGTGGAGGGTCTCTAGACCTAGGCTCGAGAGCCAAGATCGGTTCTTCGTGTTTGATCGAATCTTCCTGTGGGGTTATGTGGACCTCGACTCGAGAGCCAAGATCGGTTCTTCGTGATTGATCAAATCTGCAATGAGGTTAGCTTCACTAGAGAAAGTATCAACTAGCACATCATCCGTGTGAACAATCACATCATCTTCATGCAAATTATCATGCTTGTGAGAAATCACATCTTGGTCATCATGCAAATCATCATGCTTGTCATTGTCATCCAATTCATCATGCTTGTCAGTGTCATTCAAATCATCATGCTTGGCATTGTCATTCAAATCATCATGCTTATCATTATCATGCAATTCATCATGCTTATCATCATGCAAATCCCGTGTGTCATGCTTTGGAGAAGAAGAGACTGAGAGAGTCTCCTTTTCCCGAATTTCTTGCATCTGTGCCTGAACTTGAGAAAAGAATCGGAACAAGGCGGCTTTCCTTTCGTTGTGCTCATGCTCTATGGCTGCCATTCTTTCTTCGTGTTCACTCTCTATATCTGCTTTTCTTGCTTCGCGTTCTAACTTGCTATCCATAAGCATCTGCTCCAACGCCTCCATAGGAGTTAGTGCAATCCTTGGCGTAGATGGGGAAGGGGAAGGGTTAGAAAAACCTCCTGGTGGGGAAAATTCTTCTTCACCTCTCTCATGCTCATCACCTCCAAGCAAAGTAGCCATTCCATTTCGAGTGATGACCATCCACTGAAGTCGTGGGTTCTTGTGGATTCTTGTGGTCTTGGGTTCTTAAGTTCACGAGGAACTTGGGTTCTTGAGGCTCTTGGTTCTTGGGGTTCTTGAGGTTCTTGAGGGTCTTGAGGTTCTTCTTTAGCTTGCAATCTGTGTTAGAGAAGGATCTTCTCTTTCCCCGAGTTCTACTCTTTTCCGCGGGCGCACCCCTAGGCGGCCTTGCGCTCACACCAAGGTTGCTTTTTCCCACCTTACGTCATTTGGCCGGTCGCTAAGTGCAGGGTCCGCTCTCAATGAGTGAAAAGAGGCACAAGGGGAGGCTGGACAAGCCCTTCTTTCTTGAGATTCCTGTGACTCTTCAAAAACACGATTAGGAATCGAAACGCCCAAGAGGTCTTGGGTTACGTGCGACCTCAACAAGCAAAAATAAATAAATTATGTGGTTCTTGTGGTTCTTTCCTTGAGTGATACAAAACACTGCCAAAGCTCTGACACCAATGTAAGGTGCAGCGGAATGAATGTTGAACTTTGCTCAAGATGAGTGCTCCGAACTGTGCTCAAGGTTCCTTGTTCTTAGGGAAGGGAGAGCCTTCCGTGCTTTAATGAGAGAGTGCAAGTGATCACAAACAAAGTGAATAGACATTGTGCGTGAAGGTGCTGAGACTGAGAGATAGAGAGAGAAGAATACGACACCAGAATGTTGTCAAACCCTCCTCCAAGGGCCCCACCCTCTATGGCGAGGGCGGTCTACTATTGATTGCACAAATCTCTACAATGCCTGGACTTGCCGACGATGTCAACGAGATGAGGACGACGACGAGACGGGCTGAAATTTGAAAATGCTAAGGGCTGAAATCTGCAAACCTTTATCTGTTGAATTCTGACTCTATGTCGGTGACGATGTCGATGACAACGATGCGACTAGGACGCGCTGAAAACGCAGATGCTGAAATCTGCATTTTCCGGCTGAAACTGCGAACTTTGCGGGATCTGACCGTGCGGCGAGGATCTGCTGCGGGAAGGTGAGATCTGCGAGGTTCGGAACTTGTTCTACGATGTCTAAGTGTTGAAAACTGAAAACGCTCATGCTTGTGTTGGTTCTGTCGCGGTAGATCTGCAAAACGTTGAAATGCCTGGCAGATGCAAAAATGCTAGGGCTGAAAATGGTTTGGCTGTGGATAATCTGCTAACGATGGGAGTCTTCTGCTTCTTGCTATCCTTCCAGGCACTCGAAACTGACCATAGGCACCCTGAAAACCTGGTTGGACACCCATGTTCGCGTACATAGGGTTACCCATGCCTGTTTGCATTGTCCCGAACACATTCCCTGGCATATAACCTGTGGAAGGTCCAGCCATAGCTTGAAACACTGAACCACCTCCAAAATAACCAGGATAAGTATTAGGTAATGGAAGGGTCTGACGCATAGCCTGTTCATTGCTCCCTTGACCATTCACAAACGGTTCCTGTCCAACTAAAGCAAGTTGCTTTGGATCATTGGACACCGCTAGTTGCTCAACCACATGGGCTTTCCCTCGAGCATCATGAGTCCTCTACGCATTGGAAATCTCCTTTTCCTGCAACGGCTCAGTCATGCTCTTTGTAGGAGGCTGAAAACCCTGTGTCGGAGCCTTGAAGAATTCCTGCATCCTTGGGTTGTTAGCCAACTGCTGAAACATGTCCATGCAACAACGCAATTGAGTTCTAAACAACATGTCCTCTTCTTGAAGAGTTGAAGGAATTTTCTCTGTGCCATGTGAGGAAGATCCCTCTTCAGGTACTTGGTCTCTCTTCTCTGCCATATCGACAAGCTCTATGTTGCTTCCACCCACAACAATCCACGTTGCACTTTTTGAAGAAAAAGTGACTATCCCGTCGATGGAACCATATAACCAGCCTATACAACGTAGAGGGCGGTACTATTTCAATTACCTGTTAACTTTACACAGAGCACTGAGAAGAGAAGAGAACACACTTGCGTCCAACGACTAGAATGTCACTGCGCACACGAGACCGACACCCTGTAGGCCCCAAAGACTGGCGCCCCTTTCGGTATTTCTTTATTCAAATTAAGGTAGACGATCCGACCACTTAGCACAAGCTTTCACAAAGCTGTCCAAACCTGGCGAGGGCTGAAAACGCAGGTTTTCGACCAGATTTCGACCACATAACGGCGCAAAAAACCCCTGTAGGTCAAAAATCCCTGTCTAGGACGGATTCCCTCGATACCTTGAAGCTTTCTGGTGAGCTGTCACAGAAATTCAGCGGGCTGTAATTCTCTGTTTTTCACTGCCGGGAGCGCAAAAGCCTGTACACGCATCCCAAGGCTCTCACGAGGCTCCCCCGATGTTCCCTTGCAGTTTAGGTGCGAAACCCTAAACCTGCAGAAAAACACAGCAGTCTGTAATTCCCTGTTTCGGATCGTTTTTAGCGGAGCGAACACGCCTACGCATGTCTCGAGGGCTCCCGCACGCAATGGGACAGTTCCCTTGTGAATTGGACGAGTTTTCACGCGAGAAAACTCTCCAAACTCGCAATCTTTCGTGATGGAACTGTGCGTACCTGTGGGGGATTAGCAATTAGCTAATCCGGTTCCTGTTCAGAAGGCTCTTGCCTTGGCAAACGCGCATAAACCCCCAGAACTGTACATAGGTCAAATGAGAAGCCCACTAGTGGGGCATAACATACTGTACGTAGGGGAGAAAGAGAGTAGTATGTAGCGTGTGGGGCATCACTCCCGTCACCATACTGTGCATAGAGGGCAAGGTAAGCATTCCATAGCTTCTGTACCTGCTACAATCCACCTGAGGCTGAAAATGGCGCCCCCTTTGTTGATATGCAGCTCGTTTTTGCCTCCCAGAGTGGCAGAATCGCTCACAGGCTGACACGTCGCCCAGTTTCCGAGTTTGGGCTTTCCCTGCTAAAAATATCTCAACTGGTGCGTCAGTTGACTTGGCAGCAGAGCAATAAAATGTTCCCCTTGTCATTCCAGAGCTAATGACGCGAACACATTTTCCGGTCAAAAATAGCAGTTCCCTAAATTTTAGGAGATGCTTCCATGGCGTCCCTATCGGTCTCCTAACCATCATTGAAGACTACCATTTGACCAACATCTACAATGTGGGTTAATTTACTGGCCCCTTTCAACTTATAAAGTTGCAGTGACTTGACGAGTGGCCCAAATTCCAGTTTGGCGCACACGAGCTTCCATACTCATCAGAATTCAATGCTAACTGGCCCGGGCAGTCCCTGTCTGACCGACCTAGATCCCCGATGTGAGAAACCCATTTGGCTGCAGCCGTTTCACACTGGCCATGCAATGTCCACTTGCACCTTTTCAAGGGTTCCGAGGAAAACAAGTAAAAATAAAATAAATAAAAATATCTAGTACTTATTTACGGAAGGCAACAGGAAAAATACACCTCCTGGTGACACAAGGAAAGAAAGATGAAAGGTAAAGTGATTCGGTAGTTCTTGGTTAAATTCAAGAACAATCCGGCATTGGATGCGAAGTGGATGGAGGAGGACCTAGCACATACTTCTCAAATTTTGGAACTTTACCTTGAAGCATTCGGTTTAGCATAGTCTACTCCAGTAGAACCCAGAATTCAGCAAGGGTGAATCTAGTGCAACAGGTTTGCACAAGAGGGGAGTCACTCCGCTCCTTCTGTCATCAGATTACCCCGATTTTGAATAAGGTCATTGATGTCCCCTTTGTGTTTCAGGAATACTAATGGGCTAACCAGTATTCTGCTGTATGACTTTATGAAACGGAATTCCCGAAAATGAATCTCACTTGACATGTTTGAGTGCAGGATCTGAAAGACAAAATGACTACAACATTTCGGTCTTATAAATCTCTATAGACATGATCGCAATAAGGATTAGTCAATCGGGCATTAGTGAGGTCCTGACTAGATCTAGATGCAATTACTAAATACGTTGCTGGCAATCACGGTCTGAGATTTGAAATGAATTTTTCTGTGATTTGTCATGTGAAGTATTAATGTTGAGTGATGTCCTGTGATGTGACTGTCGTTTTTGTACAAGTGCTAGATGTGTCGTGTCTAGTGCGTCGATACTAACAGTCAGTGTCTACTAAGACAGTTTATGGCCTCTGTCTGTTTTGTAGGCGATTACAATTCTTTCAAGAGGGGGGTATGTCACAAATTGATGACATGGCAGAGCAACCCGAAGACATACACGCACCCACAAAGCAATGACGTGGCTGCCTGTACGGAATCCCGCAATTCACGCTAGCTGGCTGACGTGGCAGTTGTATGGAACCCCGCAATTTACGATGGTGCTAACGTGGCCTAGCTGTAAGGATTTCCGCCATTGGCACTGACTGCTTTTCTTGGCAGATTTTAGCCAAAGATGCTTTTGGGCCAAACTGCTTTTTAAGTTTAATGCTTTTGGGGCTCTGCTTTTAGCATCCCTTGTAACCTTTACAATGAACCCAAGGGGGCTCACTCTGCAAAGCATCTGGACGTTGAGTCTGAGAGCGAGCACCCGCGGGTGGTTGTACTTTGCTCAAAGATTAATATAAAAGAAATACCGAAAGGCGCGCTAGTCTTTGGGGCCTATCTCTCTGGGCACGGAACTACGTCCGGTCGTGTCGACTCTCTATTTTGTGAAGTGTTTTGAAGTGAATCTCTGCTGTGTCGCGACAAAATCTTGACTTGGGGTGTCCAAGTTTGTTACAGAGCACGCCTGATGTGCGATGGAGTAAAGGTGAGAGTGGCTAATAAGTCCAGGGTCGGAGACGAAGATTCTTTATCAAAATTTGGAAACGTCATTTTGCTCTGTCTGCTATTTTATAGGACCGGTATACTTTCAAAAAAGCACACGCCTGAAGCTCTGATACCACTGTCACAGGCACCATGTGCCAACGGGAAATAACAAACTGAACAACTTTAAGCACTTCAAATAACACTGAACTGAAAGAGATGCACGACACATGAGACGGGAAGTGGCGGAGTTCTACCCCGAGAGAGCACTGGCCCTAAACCCTGGCGCCTCTTTCGGTATCTCTTTATATTGCTTGAACTTAGTACATCACCAGTACTCCATCCATCCTTTGCACCTCCATGCTGGAACGTGCCAGAGAATGAGCCCTTGGCTCATATTTAAAGGCCCTTGGCCTATGAAAAGCAATTACAAGAAAAGCATCAAACTCTAAAAGCATCTGGCCCAAAAGTTGGCGCTAAAAATCAATCAATGCAAATTACCGAAATCCATACAACTGCCACATCATCAACGTAAAACACGAAAATCCTCCAGGTGCCACATCAACATGTCAACACGAAATCCGGAGCGTCCGTACTGCTGCCACATCATCATGCTCCACACGATTGAGTGTGTGCTGGTCCCTCTTTATATTAATGGCTTTAGGTTTCCTGGGCCCCATCAGACGGGGTCTCGTAAGTCGGTGGGAACTCATCTTTAAAAATAGGTCACTCGGCAAAACTTTGCAAGTTGGTAAAACTTCTTCTGCTCCTCCTCCTCCTAATTTTGCTTCTTCTAGGGTTTAGGCCCCTCAACCGAGTCGGCTCCGTTCTTCAGTAGCTTGACACATCAACAGTTTGAGACATATGGACTGAAGACTGAAAAACGCTGGCTGATTTGAGGGCTGAATCTGAAAGTGTTGGCTGATATGTTGCCTTGGGCTGAAAACTGAAAATGTTGGTGTTGATAAAGTGTTGTAGGCTGATATGGTGCAAAAACGCCAGAGATGCTGAGGTATTGCGGGTACTAGGTGTTGGTACTGAGGGTATTGACTTATGTCTTAGAAGTGACCCTAGGGGTCACTTATATATGGAATTAAAGCTGGGTCAAGCAATGCCAATAAAAACCCACAATTTGGTAATTGCTGGCTAAAATGTCACTCATTAATAAGTTGATGTACTACTAATAAGAGGCGCTTCCCATGCAGATAAATACCTAGGCTGGGTACTAAATAAACCTGTATGGGAACACTCCCCAGTGCCTACACCTAGCAAACACTCCTCACAAGGGTGCTAGGACACTTCCTAGGCTATTCTAAACCGTAGCAATAGGAGTAAGCTTGTTCACATGCACATAGGGTTAGATGTGCACGTGACATTGTAGCGACATCGCCTCGGTCTTGTCTTTGCACTATTGACCAAGTCCCACAAGCATTTGTGTAGGAACCACAAAGGAATGATCAAATTTCAATGAGCATAGTTGTCTTCGCTGAGTTTGTCGCTGGTGTTCAAACACGGGTGGGGTATCGCTGGCTCGGGTCCTAGTCTCAACCCCGACAAGGTCACTACCTTGAGCTTCTCACTCGTGTTCAATTCCAATAGCATATTATCGTTGTAGAAGCTCCACATAGCATTTTTGTTTTTTAAAACGCTCAACTTACATCGCAAACTCACCTAACAATGACAAATTAAATAAATAGGATCGCGCAAGGCATTCACTTAAGGTACATAACTTCAACACCTTCGCGGTGACAATGGTATCGAAGATCAGTTTTTTGCTTTTCCGACAAGCAAACCGGTGCTACAATATCTATCAACTGGAAACTATGGAATCTAAAGCGTACGTCCAATTTCTCGTCAACGAATTGCAATATCTACTTTTAAAACATCCTTGAGAAAGTTTACCCTATTTGTAGAATTTCAAATCGGACAACTATATAAAGGTTATGAGATGTGTACTGCCATTTTTATTTTTATTTTTGAAAATGTCACCTCTGTATTACTGTGTACAGAATCCCCAAGGATGCTAATGACTCGTGGGGTGTACAAAACTGTATACATGGGTATAGAAAAAGTAGAAGGCCTAGCCCACAATCAAGCTATACATCAAGGTGGCTCGTGTGATGAAAGGAGCAGAAACCACCAAGGTCGAGACGCTAGCTCTATATTTGTCCTTTGCTAAAAGTTCTTTTTTTAAGTGATCAACACCAGCATCGAAGAAAAGCATGCCATGTTGTCACAAGCTGCTGACGTGTCAAAGTCCGAAAGAATGGAGCCAACTTGTAGATGCTAGCCGCGGGGCCTAAACCCTAAGAAGAACAAGTAACAAAAGAAGAAGTCCTACCAACTTATGGGGACCCAGTCCGATGGGGCCCAAGTGACAAAGGAAATAAAGCAGGACCCACACACACACACAAGAAATTGCGTAGTTGCTGATGACATGGCAGATTTTCAAAAATTACGATGGCTGATGACGTGGCAAGCTGTACGGATTTTCGCATTTCGCGCTAACTACTGACGTGGCAGTTGTACGGATTTCCATAAATTACGCTGGCAGCTTTTGGCATTGCTTTTGGACCACAAGCTTCTGAGTTTTGAAGGCTTTTCATTGTAACTGCTTTTCAGGCCAAGGGCCTTTAAATATGAGGTTAGGGCTCATTCTCTGGCATGCTTCCTAGAGAAGGTGCAGAGTCTGGAGTACCGGCTTGTACTGTGTTGATGCAATATAAAGAAATACCAAAAGGGGCACCAAGGTTTGGGGCCAATATTCTCTGGGGTAGAATTCTGCCACTCCGTGTCACGTGTCGTCTCTCTCTCTCTCTCAGTTCAATTGTTCTTGAAGGGTTAAGAATCTGTTCAGTCTGTTCTTTTCTATTGGCACGTGGAGCCCGTCTTGTGACACATGTTGCCTCGGAGAAACCAACTAATGTATCCCATCAACTTTGAAGAGAGTATATATGCTGGTGTGCAACTCTTGTAAGGCCGATCATGCCGCACAAAACATGGAGGCAACAAGCCCTCCAAACATTCCACAAGGTGATGCTGACTATCGTGCAAAATATCTTGTCTATGAATTGTGGACACCGTGTCTAAATCATGCTCAAAGTGCTTCTATAATATCCATCCGTTGTCGGCATGAACACCGGATCAGTGTCAGATCCCTGATAAAATAAATGAATTCCTAGAGATGCATGAGCCAAGATATTGCACCCCATGTGACAAAGACAAACTAGACCAGCTCTACTCAGCACAAGTGCAGACGCTCTCCAAATGACATATGAGGCAAGGCAGAACCCTACAACCATTGATGATCATGTGACATGGAACCTAGAGCGTTTTGCGGTTTCAATATGGCACCATCCATATTGTAAATTCTAGTTCTGCAATTGATAATCATGTGGCAGGAAAACTAAACAATACTGCCATCATCTATATTGTATTTTTCAATCTTGTTCTCTTGTGCTTACAATCATATGACACAAGTGCTCTTTGGTACTGCAACATGGTTCTCATTTTATATAATCTGCTAGTCTTCTTTTCACTCTTAAGTAATACTACACATCAACAATTCTGTAAAGATTTGTGATCTTGTATCTCACCATTCAGCATATCACATATACCCTACACCACTCTATAAAGTAGTTTTTTCTAAAATAGTCCAAATTTCTATGTACTCGTTCCATTCAGGACAATGTACCTTACACTCTAAAATCGTACCGAGCACTAAGTATCTTAACACCTTGCATCACACAGCTGAGCAGATAGCCAAGGTGGAGGTGGCAGCATGCTCTCTACTTGGATGAAACTCTTGTGGACACCTGCCCACCCATTTGTCAATCTGTGACTTGCTTCAATCCACTTTGGGCATCACCTCGGGTTGGATCTTAAGAGTTATCCTTTCTTGGACGGGGCCTCTTCATGGTTCATCTCTCTGAACTTCATGGAGTGTAGCCCAGCTGCTTTGTAATCTTATAAAGCAAAGATGAGCAATGACAGCCTGGTGACTCTTCTGGTGAGCTGTATCCATTGGGTCGGTGGGGTCCAAGGTTTCTTTGCTCGGAAGCCGTCAGCAACTCAGCTGACAATGCTCTCCTTTTACCCCCCGCTCACGGGGGAGGAGACTTGGTTGGTATGAGAAGTTGGTAATGCAGTCTATACTACATCATAAGTCTCAAACTATCCATGCTTGGTTAGGGAAGATCCCTGTGAACCTTATCCCCCCTCAATTCACCTCCTTGCGCAGGTCAGTATCATGGTTGGCTGATCTGCAGTGCTTCTGCGAGATTGTGGAGTCCGTACTTTCTTGTTCGCACTCTTAGTTGGAGACAGGGATGCGCGTGGCACGCTCCTTCAAGGTTGGCTATTAAGCCACACCCTTGCACCGGATCAGGATGTATTGGCAGCTGCTGATAGGCCTCCTCGCAAGGAGGCCAAGCATGCCATAGTTAGTTCACTCGGATCCTGCCTTATTCCACAGGATGCTACAGTTCTGGGTGCTTTATGCTTATAGATAAGTCAGATGTATGCACTTGCCATTTTTCATTGACTTGTGTATTGTTTTCTTGAAATATCAATGGGTTGCATGTGACTAGTGCGAGTGGTCCTTGCAAGATATTGATGCACAGGGCTTTGCATAGACATGTACATGGACTTGTGGACATTTTGCTTGTGCAAGCGCACAAGTCATCTTATAAGCACACGAGGAGTTGTGCTGCCTCGAGCTTCGCCCACTTTTTGGGAGCCCCTTCACTAAACTGTGAGAACTTAGTACAAAACTCTCTGCCAAAACCAGCAAAAATATACCTGATACTTAGCTATCTCGTTATCTAGCTGTTGTAACTCGCAATGGTTGTGTGAGTTCTTATCTTCTAATTCAAACAGTGCTTTTTGAAGGTTGATTCTTTCCTCCACGTTCTCATTGATATCAGAACTGAGCGTGTCCAACCATGATAATCCATCTTCTTGACATTTAACTGTTGACAGTCCATTCAATTGAACTTCCTTTTCCTCCAGCTCCTTTCTTAGAAGACTTACTTCGGCCTGCAGAAGAACAAATAAATCATAATGACCGGCTAGTCAGAACCACTCACAGAACAGCCACACGAAAGTTACCTGAAGCTTGTTAATCATTCGCTGATAATCTGCAACATGAGAGTCTACAGTACCAATATTTTTCTGCCAGTAAAAGAGCAATAAGCCAACAAAAGTGGGCAAATTCAGAAAAAGAATTCATGGCTAAACTAAATCTTAACCTCGTGCACCCAAATCCAGATGAAGGATGCGATGATAACCTGAACGTGTGTCTTTATTTCCTTTGCTCTATCAGCATATTTCAGTGTGTTAAGAGTGTGATGATATTGATGATCAGCAAAGGACACAGTAGCAACCATGCAAGTGCGTGAGTTGCCACTAAGACCATCTTTGAGAATCCTTGTTAGTTTGCTGCATCCATGCAAAACAAAAAACATGCAACGTAAGTTGCATGTTAAAGAACTCTCCTTTGTAGCAACACAACCAAAGTATCAACCTGTTTCGATAAGGAACATAAGCAAGACCCTTCTTCTGTTTTTTGCCCAAGGCATTGATACAATTTGCTAGTGCCAGGAGTGATTTGTTGATGTTTGCACCATCTCTCAGCTTCTGTCCAGCATTATTTGTCTCAGATGCTCTTTCACTTCATGACAAAAGCCAAGATAGTTAAGATCTTCAACAAAAGCAACCAAAAAATATGCATAAAAAGAACAGTCAAATACCAACCTGCCTGCCAAATCAACTAGAGAAATTTTTCCTTGCAGCACTTGTGATCCAAGATGATTTCGGCAGTATTTTTTCACCGTAATTTCTAGAACAGCATGAGAACTGAAAGTTGCATCAGACCATTAGAATACGGTAAAAAATTCAGTCACTTATAAGTAGCAAACCCAAAAATATGATCAATCCTACAAACCCACTAAAACCTATTGAACCCCCAGCTTACCGTGAAGAGATAGCATTTGCATCTGTTCTTTCTGTCTTCCTTCTGCTATTTCCAACATGTAGCAGTTCCAGAATTTTGGCAGCAGAATTAACCTGCTCAAATAAAGGAACTTGCAGTAGTTATTACTTACATAAAAATAAACACATGCGTGTGCAAGAACGCAGATCATTGTACCCTTTTCTCTTCCTCTTTTTTTTTTTGAGGGGGCATAATAAACACATGTATGTTGTGCAAGAAAGCAGATCATAAACCCTTTCCTCTTCCTCTTTCATTTTTTTTCTCTGGTTTGTCCTTGCATGGAGAGGGCGCAGGGTTGGTGGGGTGGGGAGGGGGGGGGGAGGGGGGGGAGGGTGGCTGGGTTTGGCTTATTTGTTTCAAAAACATCTTGCACTATGAAAAAATACAAAAAACAATACAGAACCTAGATACGTGCATCATGGGGCCTTAGGGATAAGTGAAGCAAACCATAATTCTCTGCTTGTACAGCATGAGTCTACTATCTCATTACAGAAATAGCAAGTGCCAGAAACTCCCAAAACATGCAACTCTTGTGCAGACTCTCAAAGGCAAATAATACCCACAAAACAGATCATAAGATTGAACCTCCTATCTGAAAGCAGAAAGTTCCGCATGTAAGCCACATATCAAGACTTACTTGCACACGTCTTAAGCCTGGCACAATAATGCCTTGTTCAGGATCTTCACGTAGTTCCAAATGTCTTGATGATCTTTCTAACAGATCATAGATGACCTGTCAAAAAGATAGTTATAGACAAATACCTAAAAGCAGTTGCTATGTTTACAGACTTGAACTACATCCCAATTACCTCATTGTAGACTTCCAGATAAGAACATGTGACCTCATATTTGTGATCCTTTTCCTCTTTTGAGACCCACCGAAATATATCTTGCAGACTTAATACCATCAGTCCAGGGTCCTCTGCAGTTCCTGCCATAGTGTACGTTTTCCCACTATATATCAACAAACATAGTTCATCAGTCTACAAAGACCTCTTACCAGTAAATTGCAATCAGAACCTAGTTAGCACAAACAAAACTTTCACTTATTGCACAAACTGTTCAGTTGCCAGCGTTGCAATGTAGAAATGGTTTTGCATACCTCCCTGTTGCACCATAGGCAAAAACTGTGGCGTTCAAACCATGGGAAACACCTTTGATCATCGATGCAACAGCCCGATTGTATACATCCTGCATAAAACAAGCTCTCTCTCTCTCTCTCTCTCTCTCTCTCTCTCTCTCTCTCTCTCTCTCTCTCACAGAGCCTACTCACACAAGTGCATGGAGAGTGGGCAAGAAAGGAATCGATGAGAAGGGAAACGTAAAGGATAGGGCACTTATTCTCCGCTTCCCGAATATAGAAATAAGGAAAGAATTTCTAAAGAAGAGGCCTGACCTTACATTGGCACAAGTGGCACACATGCAAGAGTTGATGCCAGAGATCAGGGCAGCAAGAGAAAAGGGGAAAATCGCCTTTTATAGAGGAGGGAAAGTAGTGGTTCTGGAAAAGCGCTCAGCATGACGGTGCGAGACCTATGGGGCGACGCTCCAGATAGCGGCGTGGAATTGTAATGGATCATATAGGCTAGATGTAGGTGCCTTTGAAGACAGCTTTAGGGACAGAGACATAGTTTTCTACTCAGAGACACACCAGATACCGGGACAGCGTATGCCACATGTGAAGGGTTATTTATGGGAAACAACTGGTCGACCAGACAAGAGATCTCTACAGGGTAGCCGGGGTTCAGGAGGAGTAGCAGTCTTATTTAAAGAGGAGCTGAAACCACTACTACAGATTATCAGGAAAGATGAGCAAACAAGGTATATGTGGGTGAGAATGAGAGCCGAGACAGGTAGATTTCTATATATCGCTATATGCTACTTCCCTCCAAGAACCTCAGTCTACTCCTCACCTAAAGGACAGTCCCCTTTCTCCATATTGAATAATGACATATGGGAGTTCTCTAGAGATGGAGACATCGTTCTCTTAGGAGACTTTAATGCCAGAACGGCCAACTGTCAAGCAGTATTCTATGACACTTCTGAGGAAATGCTCAGAGAAGTGGATTTATCACAGAGGGGGCTTACTAGAAACTCACAGGATAAAGAACACACTGAATATGGGAGACATCTGGCAACCATACATGGTTTGGCCATACTTACTGGTCTAGAGAATTTCCCGTTATCTGGGGGATTCACATGCTTCCCGCACAGGTATGGGGCCAGTACAGTGGATTATGTCATGACTTCACCAAGCTTTATTTCTAGTATCAAGGACTTTAAGGTGGGACCCAAACCGGTTGGGATTGCAGTGGATCATGCTCTCTTGACCTTATCAATCTCCTTCCAATACAATGCCTCTCAAGTACAAAGGAAGAAGACACACACAAGATATACTTTCACGCCAGAAACTGATTCAGTCTATGTGGAAAAGATCTATAATAGGATGTGGGCAGCCAAGCCAGTATATCCTGTAGAGGAGATTACTTCTCAGTTAACAGAGATACTACATGGAGCAGCACAAGAGGCATACCCACATACTCAACCTGATCAGAAGAGAGGAGCTGGGAACATGCCTCAAAACAGCTCGTATGACGAGGAATGCAGAGAGACGAGAACCCAGGTCCAGAAAGAGCTTACACTTGGGATCATCACATATAAGCAGTCTCGGATTGCTCTTTGGCATATAGTACGTCGCAAGAAAAGGGCATTTTTAGCCAAACTGGAGAAGGATTTATATCAGCTCTTCTTGAGTCAGGACTCACATGAGGCATGGCGCTTATTTCAAGAGCACTCACCGCCTCCGACAATTACTTCTCCTGAGATCTAGGGTCAATATGTAACATCATTATATATGGTATCTGGACAGCCTCCATTACAAGATCCGCTAGAGCCATGCCCTGCTACTAGTACTTTCTTTACTACGGAAATGGTGGAAAAAGCCATTGATAAGATGAAGACAAGAAGAGCATATGATCATGATGGTTTAGTAGCAGAACATCTGATCCATGCTAGAGATCTACTCTCAGAAGTCCTTGCTCGTCTGTTTAATCGGGTCATGTGTGAAGGATTACCAGAATCTTGGAAATTATCTACTATCGTACATATTTTCAAGTCAGGGGATCCTATGATACCTGAGAACTACCGTACCATTATGGTAGGTCACACTTTGACCCGACTGTACGCATCCATTCTTGAACAAAAATTGAGTAGATGGGCAGAGAATGAGGGCATAAGAGCAACAGGACAAGCTGGATTCAGAAGGGGTTATTCCACTTTAGATCATTTTCTTACGCTCAGAGCCATTATTGAGGAAGGAAGAGCAAACAGGAGAAGGATGTATTATTGCTTTGTGGATTTTCGGAAAGCTTTTGATACAGTACCAAGGGCCAGATTGATGCGCAGGATGCAAGAGTTAGGCAAAGAGATTATTTGGAGGATCATGGCCTTATACGGGTCAGTAACTGGTTATGTACGTACTCCAGAAGGGGATTCCGACATTGTTCATTCCACCGTTGGAGTAAAGCAGGGATGCCCACTGTCCCCTACTTTATTTGGTATGTACATAGATGAGGTATCAGATTACATTGATAGAGAGGGTGACAGAGGGGCTCAACTTGCAAGGTCATGGATCCCTTTGTTGTTGTATGCAGATGATATTGTATTGATAGCAGAATCACCACATGGAATGCAGAGGCAGCATTACATAAATTCGCGAAGGACAGTGGACTGTCGGTAAACTTGGGTAAAACCAAAGTTATGGTGTTTAACACCACACCGCAGTGGGTTAGGAGATCGGCACCTACATTTGCATATGGCCAGGATACAGTAGAGTACACAGATGCATACACATACCTTGGGGTGGTATTTGCAGGACCAAAGTTTACTCTTAAGAAAGCAGCGGATGCTAGATTATCCAGAGCCTCAGCGGCCTTGGGAGGGTTGGAGAGGATGTGTTCACAAGTGCAGTTTCAGGAACCACGAACAAAACTTTGGCTCTTTGATACTGTGGTGGCTTCGGCTATGCTTTATGGGGTCCAGATTTGGGGACCATCTGTGGATCAGGATAATTGGAAGTCAATGGAGAGACCTTTGGTATCTATGATTTCCCGAATGATTGGAGCCAAGGCCTCCGTACCACACACGATTACCCGAGCAGAACTAGCGGCCCCTCCGATAGAAATTGAAGCTCTTACCAGATCAGTGTCCTTTATACATGGTTTGTGGGATACAAATAATTGCCGATATACTAGACTGGCCCTCGAATCCTCTCGACAATTAGCAATGAAAGGGGATACATCAGCTGGTATGCGCAACTGTCCTCGTGGTTTCACAGACACGGGTTCAGTATGGAAAGATTACCCCCCTTCCAATACTCTCTTGAGGCTCCATCACTGGCAATTACACGAACGGAGATTAATAAAATCATCCGACAGGATCTTATACAGTTGGATACTAAGAGGACATGGGTAGACCCTACACAAGAATTGGGCACAAAGATGGCCGACTACAAAGAAAACTTCCTACAACTATCTGAAGATGGACTTGTGATTCGCCCGAGTTACATGGATACCCACCTGTCTCATGGTTTGAGATGTGCTATTGGTCAGATTCGTACATCCTCACACCAGTTGGAGATTGAATTTGGCAGATTTAGGGGAATCCCACCTGAGAGCAGAATTTGCAAGTTATGCGGAATGGAGCCGGAGACAGAATTACACTATATATGCCACTGCACACTATACTATGAGATACGGGGGCGTTTTCATTGCCTCTTTAAAGAAGGCTTTGGACCTCTAGATAGAATCATGCAATACCAAGATCAAAGATGCTTAGGCTTGTACCTACTGGAACTTCATCGGCACAGGGATAATCTAATGAGAAGACAAAGAGCACTACAGCCTCAGAGGCAGATCACAGATTTCTTCGGATCGAGAGAAGCAGGAGTGGAAGGAGAAGCAAGAGGCCAACAGCCAGCACAAAGGAGTACCCACATTCATACCAAAGGCACCCTAATTGACAGAGCGACTGAGCTTAGGAAATCGAGACGACCACGACCAAGATGCAGAAGAACACTTCACCGGAGGAGACTACAACAAGAGATTAGAAGCATTCTAGTCAGACACCTGGAATGCTCCTACGAAGTTTATTTAATACTTTGTATTTAGTTTTTCACATTTATTTTCACACTTTCACACTTTTCACACTTAGTACTTTAGTACTAAGGTACCCAGACATTGTAACAGATTCACCACTTTTGTATCAGTTTGGTCTCATAGGTCATTCTAGCCTTTTGAAGACGTTAATATAACATTTCATTTCATTTTCTCTCTCTGTGTTGACTCTCCCTGCACTGTCACAAAATGATGACGTGGCAGTACTGCCCAGACAGACAACCAATGACGCGGCAGAATAGTACGATCAGAAGGCCGTACGAACAGGACCAAAAAGGAAGCTGACACATGCTGACATGGCAGCAGTACAAATTCCGATGGCAGCTTTTGGGCCAGAAGCTTTTAAATTTAGTGCTTTGGAAATTGCATGCTTTTGGGGCTCTACTTTTGGGGCATCCCTTGTAAGAATAAATAAGACCCTTGGGGCCTCACTCTGCAGAGCATCTGGACACAGTCTGAGAGCAAAGGTCCCACGGGTGTTGTACTTTGCTCAAGCATTAATATAAAAATAAATACCGAAAGGGGCGCCGGATTTTGGGGCCAATACCTCTAGGCATGGAACTACGCCCGGTGTGTTGACTCTAATTTTAAATTTGTGAAGTATTTTAAGTGATTCTCTCGTGTGTGGTGCCAGATTTCTGACTTGGTGTTCCCAAGTCTATAATAGTGGTATCAGAGCACAACCGATTTCTCTTCTACCAAGAAATCCGATCCTCTTACCGCGACACACACGGATTCAAACGACGAATCCCCCAAGAATCAAACGAACCCACCTGACAACTCCAAAACGGGTGAAAGTACGAAAAATTCAAAAGGAACAATAGATAAAGAGTACGGGCCACCTCGGCCTACGGAGTATCAACTAATGGAGATGCAACGTCAACAGCAGGTTGATGATTGCGCAAAGTAGATGCTCCAATTTGCAAAGAATCTACCGTATGCCAAATTTTTGACCCAACACCCAATCAATGAAGTGCAGACTCATTGGCAAAAATCCATTGATACCCTACTAAAGTCAACCCTCAAGAAACCTTTTGTCCCAAGGATGTTTACTAAAGAATGAACTTGATAATGTTGTCAAAAGACGAGTAACCAACTTTTGGGGGCGAAGAAGCAACCGAAGAAACGCAACAAGGGAGCTAACTATCCTGGTTATTTGGGCCGTCCATCTTCTTTCCCAAATGCAAGAAAACAGAAGAAGCATGTACGCTTTGAAGGACTGTCCAGTTCGTCCTCGTCTTCTTCTGACAGCTCGAACCACTTATCCTCTTCTGATTCGAGTGATGAGGGGACAGGAAGGGCAAGAAACGACCAAAGAACCAAAGATTGGGAGAGAACAAGAATAAGGCCAAGAAAAACAAATCCCGACACTTTTCTGACAATTTTGATGAGGATTCATCCTCTTCTGAGAGTTCGGACTCCAATGAAAATATAATGTATTCAAAGAGGAAGCACTTTTACAGGCCCAACCAATAAGATTTTCTCAAGGATAAGGGCAAAAAGACAAAGGAATTCAAGAAGGGTGGACAAACAATGAAGTTTGATACCTTCTCAGGTTTTCGAGATGTGCACAATGACCTCGCTTTTATTCAATAGTTTGACATAGCTTTTTTTGGAGGCCGCTATACAGAGCACTCCAAGATTAGAAGGCCAGCATCTTATTTGAAAGAAAAAGCATCTTATTTGAAAGGAAATGCACGGACATGGTGGTGCACTCTTCTATATCCAGAGCAACCGAAGAGAGCGGAAGAAACGGAAAGACAAAAGCAAGACTGGTACCAAATTGTGTGGGGAACGACCTTATTAGACGGATGAAAGTATTGAACTTTGCAGAGCGTAGGGCAAAGTGTGAGACCAAGAAGCCGTTATTTTCTTTGATGGAGGAGCCAAGGCCAACTTTATCTCAACCGAATTGGCGGCTCGACTAGGAATTACGCCCGAGGAAATGGGGCCACAAGCCGAGGCTGTTCTAGCGGCACCCGGATGGGATGTTGCCATTACACCCGTCATTGGCAAACTACGTTTGCATTGTCAAGGGTATTTAGAGCACGAGGATTTCTACATCATGCCTTTGGAAGGGTGTGACGTGACGTCCATCAGAACACCGTCATGGTCGATTGTAAGGCAAGGAAGGCCATCTTGAAGAATGAGAAGCGCACAGAGATTGTATTTGATGTAAAATTGAAGGGCGAGGCCGTCCCACTTGTATCAGCTTCAGCCGTTTTCAAATTAATGAAATCCAATCTTTCTGGAAAAAAATGAATGACAATCAAAGGTCAAATTTCAAGCTCAAACTCACTATTACCTACTCTATGATTATTAATTTGATTCCCGGTAGTACACCACCGAACCGGCCACCTTACAGAGTTAGCCGAGCCCAAATGAAGAAACAATGGACCAAGTAAAAGAATTTCTTGAGAAGGGTCTCATCCAACCTAGCGCTTCACCTTTCTATTCGCCTGTGTTGCTGGTATTAAAGAAAGATGGATCTTGGAGAATGTGCATTGATTATAGAGCTCTCAATAAAATCGCCATCAAGAACAAATTCCCTATCCCAAGGATCAATGATATACTCAACAGACTTCAGGGGTACTTGTTTTAGCAAAATCGATCTGAAGAGTGGATATCATCAGATCCGAATTGCTCTTGGAGACGTCTACAAAACAACTTTCAAGACTAATTTTGGTTTGTACAATTATTTGGTGATGCCCTTTGGCCTCACAAATGCTCCGGCTACCTTCAAATACATAATGGATAGGATTTTCAGAGAGTACCGATCATTTGTGGGCACTTTCTTTGACGACATCATCGTCTTCTGCCAGAGTGAGGCAGAGCACCCACACCATCTGTTACAGGTTTTCCACACACTGCGGCAACATAAGTTGGTTGTAAATGCGAAAAAGAATGAGTTCTTGCTAGAGATACATTTTTTGGGACACCTCATCTTAGCGGAAGGTGTAAAGATGGACCTGGCCAAAGTTGAGACCATTCGTGATTGGCAAGATTTGAAAAACGTTCATGAAGTTCGAAGCTTTTTGGGTTTGTGCTCATACTATCAACGGTTCATTCGAAAGTTTGGAGAGATCACTTCTCCTTTGCATGTGTTGACTCATAAAGGGGTTCCTTATACTTGGGGACCATCAAAGATTGCAGACTTGCAAAAGCCCTTTTAAATTCATTGTGATACATGTGGTCACAATTTGGGAGCAGTCTTCAACAAGAAGACCAAGGAGTTCAAGAAGGGGGTCAAGCCGTCAAGTTTTGAGACATTTTCAGGCTACTAGGACACCCATCAAGCCCTTGAGTTTGTACAACAGTTTGATGTCGCCTTCTCTGGAGGTCAGTTCACAGAACACTCCAAGGTGCGAAGGGCGGCATCTTACTTGAAAGGAACTGCACAGACATGGTGCTCTGCTCTGTTGTTACGTAGAGAAGCACCTACGACATGCTTAAAATTCAAGAAAATTTTCACGTCAACTTGGATATCAAATGAATATGAAAGAGATGTCATCACGACTTGGCATCACTTGAAAATGATTGAGAAAGATACATTGGATGACTACTGCTAGAGGTTTTGGGATACTTATTTGCTAATGTCTTCGTTTTGGAAGATTTATGAGACCAGATTGAGCGGTTTTGTTGTAGTTTGCCAAAAGAGATTCGAGACTATTGTCTAAACCAGAAGTCTGACTCTATTCAGAGACTTATGGAACATGCTAAGCAACGATTTGGAAAGCATGCCGGCTCATTGACTTATCCTACGGACACCATAGTATCCACCTCAACAGGACAAGAGTTTGCCATTGAAGAGAATGAATCAAGGGAACCGGATGACAGCTCTCATCACAAGATTCTGGAGAATCAGATGGTAGCACATCCAAAGGTTCCGACGACCTAAGGAAACCAGATACAAGTTCATCAAAGGATTCCCGAGAAGAATGGAGACCAGGTGATAGCGCGTCTCAAGGTTTCGATGATTGAGACTGACGTGCCAATGGATAGGGGAAGCTAGCGAAGCTACCCACAGGTCCCAAGGCACAAGGAACGAAACGAAAAGGGAATGAGCTAGTAGATCAGAGAATTCCCCAAACAAGGGATAAGATTTTTGAAGCAGATCGGTATGATCTAGATCTGGATACTGTTTTTGCGAAGGTGCACGAGGCTCTTGAGAAGTCTCAACCAAGGCATAAGAAGGCAGCGGACAAGCATCGACGCGACTTGCAGCTGAAGGAAGATGATTGGGTGCTCTTACGGTTTGAGAAGGCACGCCTACGGAAATGAAAGAGGAAGGAGCGGCTTTTTCAAAAGCTAAGTATGCAATACTATGACCCTTTCTAGATTCAAGAGAAGATCAATGATTTATCCTTCAGATTGAAGTTGCCAGATACTTGGAAGATTCACAATGCTTTTCATGTGAGTCTGTTGAAACCTTTCAAAGGTGAGGTGCCGGTGGACAGGGAGAGCCTTAGGAGCAGGAAGAGGGTGAGGAGATTCTGGTTCCCGAACAAATACTGGCTCACAAGGAAAGGAAAGTGAAAGGTAAAATGAACGGCGGTTCTTAGTCAAGAACTATCCGGCATTGGATGCGAAGTGGATAGAGGAGGAGGACCTAACAGATACTTCCCAGATTTGAAACTTTACCTTGACGCTTTTGGTCTAGCTTCGACTATTCCAAGAGTTCTCAGAGATCAGCGGATTGAATATAGTGGAGGCAGGACTACACAAGAGGGGAGTTACTCCGCTCCTTCGTCACAGATTACCTAGATGGAATAAAGTCACTGACTTCCTTTGGATTTCAAGGATACTGATGGGGCTGACACTATTCTATTGAATGACTTGATGAAAGAAGTTTTTCGAACTGGGAATTCCCAAAATGAATCTGATTTACGTGTGCTCTCTCATGTGAATAGTGTTTGAGTGCAAGTTTGAAAGACGAAATGACTGCAGCATTTCGGTCTTCTGATTCTAGAGAGATGAGATGGACATGATAGCAATAAGTACTAGTCAATCAAGACATCTGTGGAGATCTGGGATAGATCTAGATGTGATTGCTAAACACGTTGCCGATAGATCATGATCCGATATCTCGATGGACGATGTGATGTGAATGTGATTTGAATGTTCAGTGACTGTCGTCTTTGTGTAAGTGTTGGATATGTGTTGTCTACTGAACTGGTTTCTGACGTATGTTTGATTTTCCATGCATAATCAAGGGAGGTATGTCACAAAGTGATGATGTGGGATGCATAGTTACCCGGAACGGGAAATCAGAACGAGGAACGGGGAACGACAACATGCATGAAATGCCATTCCTTGTTTTGGATACTCACGTTTGAAACACGGAACCGGGATTTGGAACGGGAAATTGAGATGGGAACGGGGGACGGGGACTTGAAAATAGCTATTCCCTATTACTATGGTGGGATGACCAACTGGAAGAGAAATGGCTGAGTGGACAAGAGAAACCCTAAAAGATAACTAAGGGAACTTATGAAGCACACGTCGAGGGCTTGAAACCCTAAAAGCAAAAGCTTAAACCCTGAAAGAAATTTTTGTAAAATACGCTGACATGCTTAGGTGGAAGATCGTACGAATGCTTACGTGGCAGGTTGTACAAATTTTCACATTTTGCGTTGTTGGTGCCACATGGCAGGCTATACAGATTTCTGCAAATTATGATGGCTGCTATCGGGAGTCTCGAGTGCTAGCTTCTGAGAGCACGTGCTTTTGGGGGGAAGTGCTTTTGAACTGATTGATTTTGGGGCTCTACCCTTGGGGCCTCACTCTGCAGAGCATTTGGACACAGAGTCCAAGAGCAAAGGACCCTCGAGAATTGTACCTTGTTGAGATCAATAAATAAAGAAATACCGAAAGGAGCGCCAGTCTTTGGGACCAATGCTTCTGGGTATGGAACTCCGCCATGCCATGTCGACTCTCTCTCTCTCTCTCTCTCTCTCTCTCTCTCTCTCTCACAAAGTTCAGTAATTTTGAAGTTTTTGTTCGTGTGTTTCTATTGATTTCTCACTTGGAGTGTCCAATCCTCTTACATTTAGTGCCATGTTTTAGAGATGCTTTTGAAACATAGCTTTTGGGGCTCTGCTTTTGGACATCCCTTGTACTGTTTATAAGGATCTTTGAGGGGCACTCTAGAAAGCATCTAGACGAAGAGTCTTGGAGAGCTAGAACCTCGGGGAGTTGTACCGTTGTGAATCAATAATAAGGAAATACCGAAAGGGGCCCCAATCTTTGGGGCCAGTGCATCTGGGAACAGAACTCTGTCATTCCGACTCTTCTCTTCTCTCTCTCTATTCAAGTTTGGTTCAGTTGTTTGTTGTTTCTGTTCATGTGTTGCTATTGATCTTTAGATCGGAGTGTCCAAGTCTACTACACGGCCAAGAGGGTGAGGGTTTTTAAACCTAACCCTCCCAACTTGCAGAATATGGCCGAGTGGCCTAAACCCTAAACAAATATCACGTTGTTGGCAGGACCCCAGTGCAAATTGCAACAGCTTGCGTGCCATTCAGCCCACAAACGCGGAACTAGGCTGATGTGGCAGCACAAAACATGGGGGCAGCTTTTGGCGTCAGTCTTTGAGGCAGTTGCACACAACATGGGGGCAGCTTTTGGAATCGGTCTTTGGGGCAGTTGCTTTTTGAACAGACAACTTTTCATAGCAAATGCTTTTGGGGCCATGGGCCTTTAAATATTGTAATTGGGCCCTCTCTGTGTCATTCCCAGTTTGCAAAGCAAAGCAGAGCCGGCAAGTTGTACCTTTGTAAAGCAATAAAGAAACAAATACCGGAAGGGATACCAGACTTTGGAGCCAGTGCATCTGGAAGCAGAACTCCACAGCTTTGTGTAGACTCTCCTCTTCTCTCTCTATTCAAGTTCAGTAGTTGCAGATTCTGTTCATGTGTTGCTATTGATTTCTCACTTGGGTGTCCAAGCCTGTTACAAACATCCGCTGAAATCGAAACTATCCCAAGCATCTCTCTCTACTACACAAATGGAAGGCAGAGCAGGTGGCGTATCGACCCACCAATCAGCTTAGGTCTAAACATTGTCCCGGGGTCCCCTCCTACAATCATGAATCCACATAAGGCAATACATCCGTAAGCTGCTACCAAGACCAAGCCTTAGCACATGCATCAGGTGGGGCATATGCTAACATAACCCCATCAAAATCTCTCCTATCTGCAAGGAGAGCCAAAGAGCTCTGCTAGGAATCGATGAACCATGACCACACATATAAGGCCTCCATTGAAATACTACACAATTAAATACTCTCCCACTCCGATGCATAGAACCAACTGCAAGCTCCCAATAAATAACCAACAAGGGTATGAAACCCGAGCAGTCTCCAAAAGCAACCAGCATCGAAGAAGAGCAACACTGCTACTCTAGCATATAACCTATTATCAAAAAATTGCTCCAAGCCGCGAAACAATGGTTCAACTGAAAACTCCCAAACGGCCGGAAAAACTTGTCATATCTTCTGGCCAATAAGTCGCATCAATATCCAGTTTCAAAGCCTCATCTTCATAGTAAAAAGCTCTCTAAAATCATCTAAATACCCTCATGTTTCGAATCAAGAATAAATATCATGCTGCTCACATAGGAAAGGCGAAAAAGAAATTGTCAAAACACTTCTACTGAGGTCGACTTCTGCAGCCATTTTGTTGTCTGATTATGAGCAACCGGTTAGCGCAACTTCATCACAGACTATACATCAAAACACAAAAGGCAATCTTGGCTCTCATGAGATAGCAGAGAGACACTATCTCATTGTAATTGTCTAAGCTCCCTAAATTCCAAAATGGCAATGGTCTACAGTCCTATGCACATGAAGCAGAGTATCAGAATAGTCATGAGCCGGCTCACACTAGAATTCACCTCTACTGTAGTTGACGGACCACGCAGAAAACCACTTAGTGAAGAATATGGTCTTTCTTTACAAAAGCAGATTACAGCACTCCTCTGTGCTTGGTGTGCGCATGTACACTCGCTTGAATAAATTTGGGTAAGCACGTAGAACCTCCCAAGCTTTAGATCAGCAAAACCTTTCACCATCTTAATTCGAGCATTTCAGAAGATATAACAAAGGGTAAAATTAAACCTGATTCTTGACTTCTGGACCAAGGGCATAATCAAATGAGAACCTTTTCTCCCGGTGCCTGCTTCCATCAGCATCCGACACCACCACCACCTGAATGGTAAAGAGTCATGATTCCAGACTTGAATGAGACATAAACTTCAAAAGAGCGTCAAAAGCAGAAAAGAATTGCAGACCTTATCATTTTCAATGCGAATAAGTTCCTTGTATTTTGACTTCTCTGCAGGTGTCAAAGGGCGACATCTGAGGGCGACCTGTTGTCATTTACATGTGATCAGGCTGCGGTACCTAAAAGAAGGCCTTTCTCCAAGCGAGAGAAACACAAATTGGGCTATGTTTAAGAAGAACCTGTAATGTAGTGGCCTGTTTGGTTTCAGGAGGTCGTATGGTTCGCATTGTGATAAATCATTGCACGCTAAACAATGAGAACTGTTTTGAATTGTGGATTCACCAATGTACTATCTGTAATGTGAAGGCATAACTTCTCCAGCTTTCTTAAGTGGAAACCCGAGTGATGAGATCAAACCCTCCTTCCAAAGCTGAAGAGAAAATCTGAACCGCAAAGATAGAGTATTGTCTGGAATCGGAAGAATAGAAAGAAGCTTTGAGACAACTAAGCGTCATTCGAAAACATCTTCTAAGCTGTCAGAGGCAGAAAGCTACTGTAATTAGCTTGCAACCTGTGGCGGTGTTAAAACGACCTAGCAAGATGTGCTCTAGAAAGAAATCCAACTGGAGGATGTCGAAAAACAAGCACCAATCTCCTGATTAGAGCCTGCGACAAGGGCTGTGAAAGGATTGAGCCTGACAGATTTAGGACTAAATTAATCGTAAAGAATAGCAAAGGGGCTAGCTAGCATAAAGCTTCTAAGGAGAAAACAAAAGGAATTCTCTAGGCAGGTAACCACGGCCACGTTAATGTAGAAGCTTCTCCCATGTACTCCCTCACTGAACTTCTTTACTCGTGAATGAGAAACCTCAGAGGCGGAAGGGTTACAACTCTCTCTCTCTCTCTCTCTCTCTCTCTCTCTCTCTCTCTCTGGTTCAAAAGACTAGGGTTCGCAAGTTGTCACAACCACAAATCGGAACCACATGCGGCGGAATCTTCCTTTTAACAGAATAGGGAATGCGGGTCGCCATAGCCAGAATGTGTTGAAGCTTCTCCTGCCAGTTGCCAGGCTTTTAAAAGGCCGTATGGCCATGACGCATTCGCAGTACAATGCTGTTTGATCTGGGGCATTCGCACATGCAGGCCCTTCCGCGTGAGCCACATAGTCACGGAGCAGCTTGAGAACAAGAAAATTTGAAAGGAGCTGCAGTGAAAATGAGAAAGGAGGTATGATCATGTGCTTGTCATTGCTGCTGGTCTGGCTATGGCGGCCTCCACCACCGCCATCAGCGCCCTTCGCATCAAATTAATGAAAAGGAAATCTTGCAGATTACTGCCTTTCTTTACTTCTGGTGGTGGGCTGAGCGTGTGCGCGATGAAAAGCGTTGAACTTCGTTTGAGTAGCTCATGTCGTGTAGCCCCAACACAAACGTTTTACCTTTTGTCTGCTGCATGTAATATTTCCCTCCACTTTCCGTGCAACCAAACTTGCCCTTAGCAATACGATCAAGATTCTACTTTTTCGTCACACCTTTGCATAGGAAATTCCGTCCCTCCACAGTATATCCAAGGACAAAGAGCTTCAAAAACCACTATTTTCTCGGTGAGCCAAAGCTCCTTTTTTTTCAAATAAGACCAGGGTATTGAACCACTTGGTTCAATCCTAACCATAGAATCGAGATCTCTATCAATAGCTTTTTCTTGTACTCAACACTTCATTCCGAGAGCTCAACTTTTCAGTGCTACTATAAACGATCTGCACCACACGATTTGCGTTCAAAATCAAGACTTCGCGAAGAACGCAAGCAATTGTGTGTGAAGCTCGCCATTGCCTTCGAGTCATGGGCTAGGTCTATTGTTGGGGGTAATTTGCACCAGTGTGATGGCTTTGATTAACTATCGTGTGGCCGTAACATTAGTGTGAGAAGAGCGTGCATGTCTCAAGGAAAGAGCATGGCATTCATGCTTTCGCATGTTGCTGCAAATCTTTCTCTTAGTGTGAGATGGAGCATCTAAAACCTTGCTTGGCCACCTGCAATTATCGTTTCAATCTCACCCCTTCCAGTTAAAAGCATGACATGTTTCGACTTGATCAGTAGTTGCAAACGGCATCAACCTTGAATTTTAGCAACAGGAGTGTTGGGAATCCAGACATATGATCACTGGGAAGTCTAGTTATCTGCAAACTGATGAAGCGACATCCTCCGTAAGCTTGTCTTGCTTGAAAAGAACCTGAACCATCTGTGTTAAGTTAAGAGTTGAATGTAGTTGGACACCTTTCTGTGCGAAGCGAGCGCATATGTCCAGATGCAAGGACCTATGCTTGCTTCTTGTATGGAATGTCGACTCTTGGAATGCACTGATTGTCGGATATGCAAAATAGGGGCAAGGCTAGGAAGAGGTGGTGTACTTCAGTTAGCACAATGAGTTCTTTAGGCTACAAGTCAAGAATGTTAAGTCTTAAAATGCATTGATTGCGTGATACGCCAAACAGGGGCGGGGCCAGGAATCTTTGAACCATTTTCAGCTGATGTGAAGTGAGCACATCTCTTGAGGAGCTTCTTGTAAGGAATGTGTGGACTCTTGGAGCGCACTGATCATTACCACTACTAACAAGTAACTTTGTGTTGTTTCTCTTCTTTCAACTTAGCCTCATGAATGCTCCTTTCAGATTTGGTTCTCAAGTCGCCAATACCCAAGGCATCGTCGACGGTTGCATCACCTGCCTTCTTTGGGCTAAAGCATGCTGAGTAGGTCATGTGGAGAGTGGGCAATGCCAACATAATGAAGATGCTTGAGAAGAGAACTTTGCTCTTTTACTACTTGTCGAGTAGGTGCCAATCGTCCGCCTCTGTTGATCTGGATGATCAATCCAAACATTGAAGGCACATGCAAATGCGATTCGAACAGCAATAGAGAGATGTGGTGGAGTAGGAGCAATAGAGGATGGTGCTACAAGCTTTTTGTTTTGTGATCGAGGACCCACAACAAAAGGCACAAACACGACTATATCTCCCAACTTCCACTCAGGGTTGCAAGGGGGGAATGTCCAAGCTTGGTGGCAAAGGAAGAGGATTGCTATGCTTCCATCCAGGTGACATTGGGGGCAGATCTGTTGGAAGCTTTATTGGCAAACTATGAAGCCATCCTAGGCATGATACAGGTAAAGTAATGGCCGAATGCAGCATGAGAGATTGACAACTTTCCTTCACTTTCACCTTGGCCACATCTAATGGCTCTCTAAAGGAATGGGTGACAATGCAACAACTAAAGGTCTTGGTTTACCTATATCAATTTCTATTGATAGAGTTCTGAAGCTCTCATTTGCTCATCTTGAGGGGTAGGTGGGGAGACTCCATGAAGAGAAAACTAACTAGTCGTAGACTCTTCGACGTGCAAATGTGTGATAGTTGATGTGATGCACATACACAACAAGCTCTCCAACATGCCTAGATCACCACCTACATTGGCTATATCCTTGTCGTGCTTAGGGTTTTGTAGCACTATTTGTATGGTATTCTTGAGAAGTTGTCATGCGTCTCTTAGCTTCCTGGTGAACCTCTGCTTTACAAAGTCCTTGTGAGAAAGGCTCATATGCCTCTCCTTTTCCAAATCCTAGAGCATGCAGATGCAAGATATGCCCAAAATGGTGAGACAAATCCATAACTTCTCGAGTGCTCTACATCTAGATAGTAAACAATTTATTTGGGATGTCAACCTCAGCCGAGAACTCAATGACCGAAGATTGGGCTAGACGTGATTGACATGAAAGAAGTATAAAAGAAAAAGAAACCATGACAAGAGGATGATTTTCACTTGGTTGCCTCCTTAGATACCAACAGACCAATTTGGAAGACCATCTCATGTTTGAACCACTGTCATGTCCGACTTAGCTTTTCATTTGAACAGTATGGCGTAGATTCGAAACAACAAAATGAGACGCCCCCCACCTTGCTATTTGCAGCCTGCTAATTGAGTCATTCTACTGTAATGATTGCGATGTCGAAAATTATGAACTGTGAACTCATCACTACAGTAAACCCTACACCGTCTACAACATAGAACATAAAGTAATATGTGCTTCTCTTTAAGTTTAATCTACCTCCTAGATCTTTTGTATTTGTATTAACTCTTGTGTTGTGTGTCACAGAAAGAACATATATTCACAACAGTGGATGTTCGACAACATTGCAAGGTCCGTTATGTGCATCCAACTCCCTATGTCTATACCTTTGCTTTGCGCAACACATAAATGCTATGGGATAGGGCGCGGCTTTTGTTTTCTTATTATTTCTAGAGAGGCCATAGTGCCAAATCTCCACCATACTTTTGTATGGCACTTTTGCATGCAGTGTATACTTAGCATTTTCAATCTGTGATGCTCATTGCAAGACAAAATGTTTAACTATTCACATTGGTTTTATGTAGCTCGACACAAACATTGTCCTCCAGCTTGGACAATTGGACGACACCCATACACGGTTATCAAGTTGGTAGTCAAATTTAATTTTTATAGCATGTTGATTCTTTTTGTATTTTTTGAGTTTGTCAATGCTTCCTTAAGTTTAATTTAGCTACATGTATTCCTCTCTAGTACATGCTCAATCTTGATCATCATATCTATATATCAAACAAATACACACTTCTTTTCTCATAAATGCATGATGTCAATCTAAGTTTGTCATGTTATGTTCTATATATGTTCTATAGCAACGCCCACCAAGCAAGACTAGTTTTGGCCGTAAAGTCACTATTTTGGCCCCAACACAATTGGAGACTAGAGTATGGCGATCTACGGTGGGCCTAAATCTCGGGGTGCCTTGGACAATCCAATGTGTTGATTCCAATCACATGGCCATGGAATAACCTGGAGACACCCAGTTTACTTTGAGTAAAGCCTCTTTTTCTCTCCTACCACATGCATGCACGAATAAAGTGGTTATTACCTTACAAGGTTCTTTGGTAGGGCATCTCCGATCGCCATCACCTTTTGTCCGGGTAATAGCCTCGAGATCCTAAAAGGTCATTGATCCCCTCGAAACTCCTCTTCATAAATGTCATATGCTACTTAGTGTTATCGCAACACTCCTTTGTTATACCATCAATAAACCTGCTCTTAGAGCCTAATTTGACGGGCACACCCCTTTGTTTTACATGTGCCCCTACAACATACTTCATTCTTGCATATCTGGAATGATGGAGCCTATATAACTCTCTCTGCTTGTTATGATGCAACAAACTAGGGTAGAACCTTCTGGCAAGCTGGAGGGCACGAGCACATGTGGAGCAACCCTTCATTGGAGCTACCTAGCCAAATAAACGTAATGAAGGAGATTGACAAAGGGCATCAATGGTCTTGTGTGACTTTATGTGAGGTGCTTGTGCCTAGAAAATTGGAGGCAATGACATGAATCGACACATTAAGAAATGCATCTCCACAAGCATCAATTAGAAATCAATACAATATATACTACACTAGAAGTACTCCTCAACCTTGAAGGGTATTTGTTTCCTTCTTAACTTAGGTACAAGGTTGAACTAGACTTCAAAGCAAGAGCTTTGATATGGCTAGTATTTGGAGCAAGAACTCCATTAGAAAAACCTAGGCCTTGGACTAGAACAAATTAGACCTTTGTTGGCACTACCTTTTGACAGAAAGGGAGGGTAAATGTTACGAGAGTTTCAACCCGTGTACAACAGAGCACCCTTCAATTTTTTGAAAAGTATGCTTTATTTTTCTCCTCTTTAATCTATATTCTCTCTTCTCTTCGCTTCCTTCTCTCTTGCATGCCCTCTTTCTTCAATCGAAGTGACAGGCAGTGCCAACCTCTGTCTCCAGATGCCTTGTTTATTTTGTATTATCTTGGAGAGGATGGGCACATCCACTCATGCACACACCATACTTCCTCTTAGGCATGCTTCAATTAGGAAAGATTTGCAAATGCTTGAACTTTCAAGCTTGAGGACACTATCCAAGGTCATTATCAATCGAGCTATATTACATGACAACGAATTGCAATTTTAAAGGCCTAGAGGTAGAGTTGGTTGACAACTTGCTTTTACAAGCATCAAACACAAGTGGCTTACTACAATTGCAATTGTGATCATTATCCTATAAATTTCGATTTGTAAATTATAGATCGTGATCCTAATAAAGCTTTAGGGCACGACAACACCCTAAGGTTGCTAGAATCTTTAGTTAACCCTCTACCAAAGAGCACTTGAAAGGATTGAAGAAATTGCATATTAAGGTGGAGACACTCCATTAAAAAAATGGATTGTATTGTTTAGCTTACTTTCTTATCAAGAAGAACAAAGAAGATCGTCTAGATTATGAATCAAAGAAGAAGAAAGTTGATAGAAGACTATGCTCTCTAGAAAGCAAACAAATTATTGAAGTAAATGTGAAGCTTCTAGGTAATCTTAGAGCTCATGTGAAATAGAATAATATAATCTAGTGCTTGCAAATTATATCTTTTATATAGACATTGTGGGCAGGGAAAGTGGATAGAGTCTCTAAGGGAATTTTCAAGATGCGCACATAAAGAATGTCATAATAATCAATATCTAATTCTCCTAAATGATTTTCTCATATTAAACTGATCATTTAATGTGGGGAAGTGCCAAGGGAGAAAAAGCTAGAATATTGGTTAAGCCAGCAGACCGGCCACAGTAGGGATCCAAAGGAGGGAAAATAGGGATCCAAAGGGGGGGCCATCTGCAAAAGAGCCATGTGCAACAATGGGCTAAAAAGACCCCAAGGTTCAGCCCATTAAGACTTCCAAAATGCTAAGGTTCCAAAATTCAAAGGTTGTGTCCAAAGGTCAACCTTAGGGAAAATTGGATGCTTTGTGTGTGCCCTAAAAGTCTTTGCACATCCCTACATGGGAGGGGGCGAGCCCCAAAGGTAGGGGATGAGAGAGAAAGCCACACACACACACACAGGCTCCCTTTACACAAAGGGAATGAGGAACACATGTCAGCTCCCTAGGCCAGATGCCCACAAGGTGTGCCCAATTCCTATTGGAAGACCCTTGAAGTGGACCAATGAGAATTAAGCTAGAGTAAATGTAGTTTAATTAATTTAAAAACATTTAATAAAAGAAACCAATGAGAATTAAGTCTCCTAGAAGACTATTGGGCAGTCTCCCAAAGGGTCCAATGAGCATTCAGAAGCCCCATGGCTTGCCTGATTTCTATTGGCCAGGAGACAAAGGGGTCCAATGAGAGTTTAGTTTAATTATTTAATTACCTAAAGCTCTCACAAAAGGGGAAAGGGGGACACATGTCAGAAGGCTATCACTTATGCTGCTTAATTCCTATTGGCTTGACTTGGGGAGGTCCAATGAGGCAAAAGCCAGACCAAATTAGCAGCTAGGGCTTGCCCAAGAGAGAGAGGGGGCTGATTTTTGCTTGGCATTGACACACACACACTCACACTTGACCATGTGTGAAGGAAGAATACTCTATCTCCTCCCAAGCTTTAATGGAGAGCTCATCACCTACTCCAAGCTTGTGAGATAGAAGCCTACATCAACACTCTCTTGGCATGTGGATGCAAATCCAACCAAGAGCCAAGCTTCAATGCATGCTCATCTCCTCTACCAAGCTAATTACTAAGCTAAGCTATGCTAATATGAGTGATTATGTGAGGAGATGTACATCTTTCTCGTAAGATACTCCTTTCTTCCTCTCAATCTACTCTCATACCCTGCTAGCTCTCACCATCTTCGAAGGTGTGTGAGGTCTTGGGTCTGAGAACGGGGATAATTCAAGTTGTGTTTGATTAAGTGTTTTGCTTGGTGTATGAAGCTTCCATCTTCATTGCACTAGCTAGTCTTGAAGGAACACAAAGAATTGTATTGTACAATGTCTCTCTTGATGGGAGAAACCATAATACAAAGCCTTTTGGAGGGGGGACCGGCTCCATGCAAATCCGGTCCTCAACTGTTGTCAATAGCTTAATTTCTCTCTCTTTTGAAAGTATTGTCGATGCTATCTAACTAGGTGTTATGTTTTTTGTTGCTCTCTCCACCCAAGCACTCTTGTAATTCTCATTAGGAATCTATTCTAATGAAATGCCCACTATGTTCATGCTAATTTCCGCTACACATAAGTTATTAGGCCATTAAATGTTGCATTGGTATCAGAGCTCAAGGTTTCTCTTTTCTTGCTCAAGAAGGGAGGTCCTCAAGCTAGCTACAAATGGTTGGTATTATTAATTGCCTGTGAGTAAGTAGAATAGGGATTTTTCAGCCTTGCAGTGCGCCTGCCTTTGTGCAGTTAACGGGGCATCACCGTCGAGAGCTATGGTCTTAATAGTGGAGTCCTACGGGGCTTGCCTACGGCTTAACCACTATTGAGCTATTAGAAGCTTGACAGGAGCCGGTGCTGTCTTGGTGTCGAAAGACCCTCTCTTCTATTCCTTGCAATTAATGGTATTCGAGCCGCGGGTACAGTAGCTTGAGTGCTTTTTTTTCTAAAGGGGTAAAGAGGAGTAGCAACTAGGGCTTGAAGTGCCAAAGTATACCTAAAAAGTTTACACCTAAAAGTTGTTAGAATGGCTGACAATAGTAAAGAGAGTGAAATTAATGTTGATAACTTTGATTTTGCTCATGAGCAAGCTACTAATGATGCTTCAATGCTTGTTAACTATCTTGTTTCTAGGCTTCAACAAGCCATGGGCAATCTATCTCTCCAAAGTGAAGTGCAACGGCAGCTCCGTGCTCACGGGATTCTCCAAGCTCATCACCATGACGAGAGAACACCTAGGAAGCCTCCTTGTGAGACTACCAAAAGAGGTCTCTCTCCGATTCGGGAAGAAGAAGAGAATCCATATGAAGGGCTCAAGAATTTACTTCTTGATGATGCATCTCCTTCCCAAAGGAGAACTCAAGAGCCTCCACCGAAGGAACGAGAAAGAAGCGAGTCTCCCGCCACCTCGGCGGAGATGGCTCCACGAAGACGGCGGGCTAAACGCTCTCCATCACCACCAAAGCGGAGAAGACCATCGTATTCTTCTCCTCACCACAATTCAAAGAGGGATGATAAAAAGCAAGAGAAGAAAAAGGCGAGAAAGAGGACACCCTCTTCTCCATCTTCTTCATCCTCTTCCTCTTATGAAAGCTATGGTGAAGACGACAAAGATCAAGACAAGAAAAAAGCGAGAAAGAGGTCACCCTCTTCTCCACCTTCTTCAAATTCTTCACCTTCTGAAGAAAGTGATGGTGCAACTTTTGAACCATCAAAAAGAAGAGGCCATAGGAAATCCTATGCCGCATGGAAGAGGTCGTCCAAGCTGAAGAAATTCAAAGAGGGAGGGAAGAGCATCTCTTTCCTTACCTATGATGGCACCTTCGGTGCTACGGACAAAGTCTTGGCCTTTATCCAGCAATTCGATGCGGCGTTTGGAGATGAGGGCTTCACGGAGTCCTCTAAGCTACGCCATGTAGCTATGCACTTTCAAAAGTCCGCCAGACAATGGTGGTCTAGCCTACGAGCCAACGGTGAAGCTCCACGAACATGGAAGGCTTTAAGAGCTTCCATTATGAAGCAGTTTTTGGCCACCGATGCCAAAGACAAAGTACTCACCGAATGGCGAAGCTTAAAGCTCTCTCCCAATGAATCCATCCACAAATATGTAGACAAGTTTTGGGACCTACAACTCAAAGCCACTGTCTTCAAAAAGTTGGATTTTGGAGAGCAAAAGCAACAATTTTGTGCGGGCTTAACCGAAGAAATGGCAGAGTATGTCAACTCCCAAAGGCCATGTACCATATCGACGGTAATACACCATACTATGGTGGCCTCTCGAATCAATTTCCAAACGGGGGGTAAAAGAAATAATAAGCCCCCGGAAAACAAGGGTTCCAATGAGCCTAAGGGGAAGGACAATGTCCAAAAGTCTCCTAAGGGCAATTCCAACAAAGCTAAAGAGAAGGGAGTTTACAAAGGAAAGAATAAACTCTCTCCTGAAGATCTTGAGCGTTATCGTAAGGATAACCGGTGTTTCAAGTGCGGCGAACAAGGGCATGCGTACCGCGCTTGTCCCCAAAAGAACGACCGCCAAGATCCTCCTAGAGCTTCTTTGGTTGAAATCCAAGAGGAGGAGATTCACCAAGCTCACCACAAAGGATCTCCTCTATGCCATGCTTGGGGAAAGGTAAGAGAACATGATGCTTTTATTCTCTTTGACCCTGGTTCTACTCACAATTTCATATCTATGGAGTTAGCCACCAAGCTAGGCATACAATCCTACGAGATGGGAGATATCCTACCCGCAGACAATGCCTTCAAGGGGCAAGAAGCTTCAGTCACTCCCTTAATCGGGAAATTGAGGCTTCATGTCCAAGGCTATGTGGACAAAGAGGACTTCTTTATCTCTCCTCTCAAGCATGAGGATGTAATCCTAGGGGCACCATGGTTTGACCGCCTGGCTGCCGATGTTAAATTTCCTGAAAGGAGAATCTCCTTTAAGTTCAGGGAAAAAGACATGTATATAGATGCTAAGGAGATGGGTAACACCATCCCCATTGTACATACACCAGCTTTCAACAAGTCAATAAAGAGCTCTATTTCCGTGTACATGATTTTTGTTAAAGATTCTCAAAATGAACCTAATGCTTTAGCAAAAGAAAATAAAAGCAACCAAAAGGAATTAGAGTTATCCAATTTTCTCAAGGGGTTTCAAGATGTTTTTATTGACGACATCCCTTGTGAGCTACCTCCTAAACGAGGTAATGATGACCATGCAATTGAACTTCTTCCAGGAAGTTCACCCCCTAACAAACCTCCTTATAGAGTTTCTCAAGCTCAACAAGAGGAGATTATGCGGCAAGTGCATGAGTTAGTTGAGAAGGGCATGGTTAGGCCTAGCTCATCTCCATTTTGCTCACCTGTGCTATTAGTGCAAAAGAAAGACGACACATATCGTATGTGTGTCGACTATAGAGCACTAAATAGGATCACTATCAAGAATAGGTTTCCCATTCCACGGGTAGAAGACCTATTTGATAAGCTACAAGGATCGACCTACTTCAGTAGGATTGACCTAAAAAGTGGCTATCATCAAATAAGGATAGTTGATCAAGACATTGTAAAGACCGCATTTCGTACTACATTTGGTCTTTACGAATACATTGTCATGCCTTTTGGCTTGACCAATGCACCAGCCACATTCAACCGCTTGATGGAGAAGCTGTTCAGGCCTCATCGAACCTTCACTGGAGTGTTCTTTGATGATATTATCATCTACTCTAATTCATTGGAGGAACACAAGCAACACCTCCAGGTAATATTTCAAGTTTTAAGAGAGAATAAACTTTATGTTAATCGAAAGAAAAGTGAATTTTTCTTGCAAGAGATTCAGTATTTAGGTCACATTATCTCTCAAGATGGCATCCAAATGGATCCATCCAAGTTAGAGGTAATAAAAGGATGGCCTAAACCAAGGAATCTTCATGAACTAAGAAGCTTTATAGGTATGTGTGCATACTATAGACGCTTCATAGAAAAGATCTCACAAATTGCGGGACCATTACATGACCTAACAAAGAAAAGTGTTAGGTATACATGGTCTGCTAAGGAGAACAATGCTTTCGAAAAGCTTAAAGAAAAGCTTATCTCTCAACCTGTGCTTACACTACCGGATCTCTCAAAACCATTTGAGGTCCAATGTGATGCTTGTGGTGATTGCCTTGGGGCTGTTTTGCTCCAAGAAGGGCACGCCATAGGCTATGAGAGTCGAAGGCTCGACCCTGTTGAGCAAGCTCTAGGCATATATGAAAAAGAACTCCTTGCAGTTCTACATGCCTTAGACTCATGGAAGCACTATTTATTGGGGACTCCTTTCATTCTGCGAACGGATCACCAAAGTCTTAAGTACTTCATGACGCAGACCAAGCTCTCCGACAAACAAATGAGGTGGGCAAATTTCCTTTCGCAATTTCATTTTCATATTGCTCACATTGCTGGCAAGCATAATCAAGTAGCCGATGCACTCTCAAGACGACCGAGAGTGAATGCGGTTTCCATAGCAACTCACAATGATCTATCTTCAATGATAGATGAGTATGCTATTGATCTCGATTTTAGAGATGTGATTTCAGCCCTTGCATTAGGGAAGAAAGAAGAACCATTTACTTTACAAGATGGTTATCTTCTCTATGGCAATAGACTATGCGTTACTAACTCACTACGTGAGAAAGTAATGTATGAATCTCATGCTCCCCCATATGCGGGGCATAGAGGGATTCAGTCTACCTTAAAGTGAATTGAAACATATTTCTATTGGCCTACCATGAAAGTGAACATACAAGAGTATGTTTCCAAATGTGTGGTATGTCAAAAGACAAAATTTGATAGAGGGAAGCAACCTGGATTGCTTCAACCCTTGCCAATCCCTAATTCACCTTGGGAGAGCATATCCATGGATTTTATCTTTGGATTGCCTAAGTCTATCCATGGGAATACGGGGATATGGACGATAGTAGACAGGTTCAGTAAACAAGCTCATTTTATACCTGTCAAAAAGACTATCAAAGCCCATCAAATGGCAACCCTCTTCATTTCACAAATTTTCAAGTACCATGGCTTGCCAATGTCCATAGTGTCGGATAGAGATCCTAGAATGACCAGTAATTTTTGGAAGGGTCTCTTTGAGAATTTAGGAACAAGGCTAAACTTCTCTTCGGCCTATCATCCACAAACTGATGGCCAAAGTGAAATAGCTAACCTAACCATTCTCGATCTACTAAAAGCCTATGTAACGGAAGTAGATCAAAGATCCCAATGGGAGAAGTACTTACCCTTACTAGAGTATGCTTACAATAACACTGTACATACTTCCACAGGAAAAGCACCTTTCGAGGTAATTGAGGGAAGATCAAAAAGTCCCTTGCTACTTAAGGTACATGGGAAGATCTTCGTTGCAGCCGAGACCTACAAGAATCTTTCCAAAAGATTAAGGATGCTATCTCTATCTCACAGCAAAGGCAAAAGGCTGCTGCTGACAAGCACAGAAGAGCCCAAGCCTTTAAAGAAAACGATTGGGTCTTGTTAAAGTTTCCCAAGGCTCGATTAAGGCACACGACGGGCAAGAATCCTACGGGCCACCAAAAGTACTATGCTAAACTAGCAAAAAGGTACTATGGTCCCTTCCAGATTCTTAGGCCAATCAATGAGATGGCCTATCAACTTAAGTTGCCCAATCATTGGCTCATACACAATGCTTTTCATGTGAGCCTATTAAAGCCTTACAAAGGAGAGCCACCTCAAGAACCAACTATTGAAGACCCACCGGAGATCGAGGACCAAGAGGAGGTGCTGCAGCCCGAGTCCATTCTCCGACATGAAGACAAGGTATTAAGAGGCGGTAAGACTATCTGACGATATCTTATTAAGTTTAAGAATTATCCTTTCGAAGATGCTAGATGGATGCAAGGCATACAATTAAAGGATAACCTAAACCTTGTCAATGCTTACAATGCTTCCCAAGAGTAAGCAAATGTACAAAATGTTAAAAATGAACAAAATTTTTGTCTTATAAGACTCTCTTTTTCTTTATTTGTGCGCAAAAATGAAGTAGTATGCATGCTTAGATCAAGTTTGCAGAGACGACGTCTCCCAAACACCAAGTAGAGCTTGTCACTCTACTATGGAAGACTGATAGGACTAATGTGCAGACATGCTTGCGGCAGCCTTAGGCTCTCAAGCGCCAAATGGACTAGTCATCCATTATGGAATGATGTCGTAGGGTAACATAGGGATCCTCTACCCGCTAAGAAAAGGACTCATGAATATGCTTTATCTTCTCTACACCATAGTCGAGGACGACTATGATTTCAAGAGAGAGGTAATGTCATAATAATCAATATCTAATTCTCCTAAATGATTTTCTCATATTAAACTGATCATTTAATGTGGGGAAGTGCCAAGGGAGAAAAAGCTAGAATATTGGTTAAGCCAGCAGACCGGCCACAGTAGGGATCCAAAGGGGGGGCCATCTGCAAAAGAGCCATGTGCAACAATGGGCTAAAAAGACCCCAAGGTTCAGCCCATTAATACTTCCAAAATGCTAAGGTTCCAAAATTCAAAGGTTGTGTCCAAAGGTCAACCCTAGGGAAAATTGGATGCTTTGTGTGTGCCCTAAAAATCTTTGCACATCCCTACATGGGAGGGGGCGAGCCCCAAAGGTAGGGGATGAGAGAGAAAGCCACACACACACACACAGGCTCCATTTACACAAAGGGAATGAGGGACACATGTCAGCTCCCTAGGCCAGATGCCCACAAGGTGTGCCCAATTCCTATTGGAAGACCCTTGAAGTGGACCAATGAGAATTAAGCTAGAGTAAATGTAGTTTAATTAATTTAAAAACATTTAATAAAAGAAACCAATGAGAATTAAGTCTCCTAGAAGACTATTGGGCAGTCTCCCAAAGGGTCCAATGAGCATTCAGAAGCCCCATGGCTTGCCTGATTTCTATTGGCCAGGAGACAAAGGGGTCCAATGAGAGTTTAGTTTAATTATTTAATTACCTAAAGCTCTCACAAAAGGGGAAAGGGGGACACATGTCAGAAGGCTATCACTTATGCTGCTTAATTCCTATTGGCTTGACTTGGGGAGGTCCAATGAGGCAAAAGCCAGACCAAATTAGCAGCTAGGGCTCGCCCAAGAGAGAGAGGGGGCTGATTTTTGCTTGGCATTGACACACACACACTCACACTTGACCATGTGTGAAGGAAGAATACTCTATCTCCTCCCAAGCTTTAATGGAGAGCTCATCACCTACTCCAAGCTTGTGAGATAGAAGCCTACATCAACACTCTCTTGGCATGTGGATGCAAAACCAACCAAGAGCCAAGCTTCAATGCATGCTCATCTCCTCTACCAAGCTAATTACTAAGCTAAGCTATGCTAATATGAGTGATTATGTGAGGAGATGTACATCTTTCTCGTAAGATACTCCTTTCTTCCTCTCAATCTACTCTCATACCCTGCTAGCTCTCACCATCTTCGAAGGTGTGTGAGGTCTTGGGTCTGAGAACGGGGATAATTCAAGTTGTGTTTGATTAAGTGTTTTGCTTGGTGTATGAAGCTTCCATCTTCATTGCACTAGCTAGTCTTGAAGGAACACAAAGAATTGTATTGTACAATGTCTCTCTTGATGGGAGAAACCATAATACAAAGCCTTTTGGAGGGGGGACCGGCTCCATGCAAATCCGGTCCTCAACTGTTGTCAATAGCTTAATTTCTCTCTCTTTTGAAAGTATTGTCGATGCTATCTAACTAGGTGTTATGTTTTTTGTTGCTCTCTCCACCCAAGCACTCTTGTAATTCTCATTAGGAATCTATTCTAATGAAATGCCCACTATGTTCATGCTAATTTCCGCTACACATAAGTTATTAGGCCATTAAATGTTGCAAAGAAGGCCCAAGAAACAAAGTCATCCTTATGCTATCTAGCTCCCTACTTATGACCTAATCTATGAGGTCGCTCCATCCCACTATGACCTAATCAATGAGGTCACTTGCATTAGCATGTAGGCTATATAAGCCCTTCATTGTACATTCTCAATGAGTTAATGATGTTAGTTATCTTCTCTTGTGTGTGTGTGTGTGTGTGTGTGTTTTGAGCCCTCACTCTTATTTTCCAACATGGAATCAAAGCCAATATGTGTTTAGAGAGTTCTTCTAATCCTAAATAGCCCCAATTATCTTCCCACTTAATTATCATTTCTTCGTTTATGTTTGGTTGAGCCACATATTAATCTCACTTAGACACGAGCTAATGGTTTCTCTATCCTCTAGCAAGCCACCCTACATATCTCCCTTTACATTATTATTGAAGTAAGGTTTAGCTTAACTTTCAAACTTGGCAATAATCAAAGATTCTTGTCACCTTCCCATACAATATTGCCTACCATCATCGACAATGTGGCAACCATGTTTTTTCCCTCAAAAATGTTGACACAACAACTCACCATCATCTTTTATTGGCCCCCGTATGCTTAATCAACCTACCATTTCTCTCATTATGGCAGTAGTGCCACAACCTTGGCTTCATTCTACAACTTCTGTATCGAGCACTACACTTGACTGGTGGTTTGCCTCCATCAACGCATCCTCACGGTGGTACCATCTTTCTCAGCAAGCTCATTAGTTTAGATGGGTAGTGCATCCGATTGTGCTTAACAATGCTTTTGCAATTAGTCCTTTGCAAGCCGTCTTGACTCTTCATCTTGAAGTTCAACTAATGAATAGTGCTCAACCTTCTTTATCCTAAAGCTCAAAGTTCAATGTTTTCGCAGGTTTGAATTGATAGATAATAATTTCCAAGAAGTACTTATTTATTACATAGTTCTCTCTAAGCACATGGCTCATAAGAACGAGTCTCAATCATTGAGTCATGTGACTCTATCGATAGTGTGGTTTCCCTTGTTTCTATGGCTCAATCAGGAAGAGCAAGGTCAAGATATCAAAGGAATTACACACAAAAGCTTAACACGAGGAGAGTGCCATTTAGAACAAAATTATGGACCAAAACATGTGAAAGAGGATGCATTTCAAGCATACCTTGGCATCTCAAGCCATTATACTATTATTTGGTTGTTATTCTAGGCTTACGGCCACTTCTTTCTCAGGAGGAAATTATCAGTTTTCTTCATGCTTTAGAAGACATTGAAAAAGACCATCCCTAGATGCCAATGCTCTTGCAATTGGGAACCCCTTTTCTTATTGAAAAATGTTGAGTAATCATTGAGCTAGTTTTTTTTATGCATTTCACTAATAAACACAAAGGTTTTCTTCCCACGAGGTTTTTGCTTTTAACTGTGTGTAAACATGAAAATTAAAATGTATGTTGATATGAACAATGAACATTCTCATGTATGTTGGTTTAAACATTTTCCATGTACTTATTGCATGTGATTAGACCATCCACTACCTTTCCTCAACATTTGCATTAAAAAGAAAATCTAAGGATACCTTTTGCTCTTTCTTGTATGGGATTACCTTTCAGGAGGGAATGTCTATCCTTTGAGTCTAACTAAAAAACATGTAAGGCACAACCTTTGAAAATGATACACATACCTCCAATCCAAGTTGGATTTTTTTCAGCTTCTAAGCCATGCATGGTATTTTACTTAGGTCATCGTTCGGTGGGTTGCCAAGCCTCACTCTATCTTATTGCAGATATAGCGAGAACCACATGCATACTTGTCAATCTGTGGGACGTTGCTGACACAACTAACGCATGGAGGCTACAAGAGGTTTTCAATCTCTTGGAAAACACACTCAATCCCAATCTACTCAACTGAAACACTCAATTGTATGTCAGGCAACGAAAACTAGTCATCACATCGACAAGCAAATCATGACGATTCACTAAGCTACCAAGCTCCAATAGGTATCAAACTTATAGGAAAAGCAGAAAGGTCTAAATGAACGTGATTAAGGCCTCAAATCCACTTTTTGAACACTTGCAAAAAGAAAAAAATATTATCAGCACCTAGAAGCTTAGCCTCGATGCCCCAATACCCCTCCTATGATTAGAATGCAGTTTTTCATGTCTAAATCTTGAGTTATGAGCTGATTATTGAGAGTATTAGTGACAAAAATTTCACAAAACCATCGCGTGCGACTTACATTGTTACATAGCGCTTTCACCTATGGTCGAGTAGAAGCAGATGCCACTCTAAACAGACAGTCCATGAGAGAGATACAAGCATCAAAAGGTAGAAGGAGAGTACACAGTGCTTAGAGATAGTGATGCGCGATTCATTATCCAAAAAATTTAGAGTTTTTACAAAAATTGTTGGAATTAGGGTTGCAGAGAAACGCACACAGCTTGGAGAAGACGAAGGAAGCTCAAGGCACACAATAGAGAGTGTGTTACTTAGTATGCAATGGAAAGATAGATAGCCCTAGAGTGATGGGCATATATACAATGCTCGGGGGAAAAAAACCTCCTAAAGAGGGAAAAAATGCCCCGGCGGTCCTAGTGTGTTCACACACATCACTACCACATGTATATGGTAACAAATCCCCCCTGGAGTGATGTGGTGAACAAGAGCTGACACATGAGTAAAGGGAAGTGCCATGCCCTGAGAACATGATTAGTCCACAAAGGGGAGTAAGCCCAAAGCTTTGCGGAAAGCTTCAAGCTTCTCACGAGACAATGCCTTTGTGAAAAGATCTGCAAGGTTGTCCTCTGTCGGCCCATAAGCCAAGTTGATCTCTCTTGCTGAGAGCCTCTCCCTGACATAGTGGTAATGCACCTCAATGTGCTTTGTGCGAGCATGAAAAACTGGGTTCTTTGCAACTGCCAATGCGCTCTGACTGTCAGTGTAGATAGTGTTGGCAGTGTTCTGTCCAACACCCAAATCAGCCATAAGGCGTCTGAGCCATACACACTCAACCGTAGCTGTGAAGACTTCCCTGTACTCAGCCTCACAACTCGAAGTGGCCACAGTAGGTTGCTTCTTGCTCAACCATGATATACATGAACTGCCAAGCATGAAACAAAAACCACTTGTGGACACTCGCGTGTCAAAAAAACCAGCCCAATCTGAGTCCAAAAAAGCATGTAAGTCTGGCGGCAATGATCTGCCCTTGGGATAAAACAAGCCAAGATCTAAAGTGCCACTAAGGTAGCGGAAAATCCTCTTGACCGCCTGCCAATGCTTAGACCCTGGGCTATGCATAAATCTGCTAACCTGTGAGACTGCAAACTGAATATCTGGCCTCGTGTTGCATACATAAATGACGCAGCCAATAGCAGTTTGGTAAAGAGTGACATCAGCAAGATCGCTAGCATCATGTAGATTCAACTTCAAACCTGTTTCCATGGGAGTGGCAATAGGTTTGCAATCCTCAAGTCCAAACTTACATAGCAATGTCTCTATGTAACTTTTCTAACACAAGGCAATACCATCATCACACTGCTGAAATTGTATACCCAAGTAATGATGCAATATCTCCAAATCTTTCATCTTGAAAGTAGCATTCAAATCAGCCTTAAATTCAGCAATATGTATCTCATTTGGTCCAGTGATCAGCAAATCATCGACATAAAGAACCACAATGAGTAGTACATCACCCTCACGTTTTGCTTTCTGTTGGACTGTTACGAGAGCCTCGTTTGACCAAATGAGTGTCAGCTTTCTCATACCAAGCATGAGGAGATTGCTTCAACCCATACAAAGCCTTCTTACATCTGCACACTTTGTCCTCTTGTCCTTTTATGACAAAACCGCTAGACTGCGTTACATAAACTTCCTCAAATATGTCACCATTCAAGAAAGCAGTAACAATGTCTGATTGATATACATCCCAACCAAAATGAGCTGCCAGTGCACATAGAAAACGCATAGTAGTCATACGACAAGTGGGAGCAAAGGTCTCTTCATAATCTATGCCTTTTTGCTGTGCATAACCCTTTGCAACAAGTCGAGCCTTATGGCGATCGATCTCACCATCCGGCTTGCGTTTCAACTTGTAAACCCACTTCATACCAATGGCCTTTTTGCCAGGAGGCAAATCACATAAATTCCATGTGTCATTTTCTATAAGTGCATCATAAGTGCATCATATTCTGATTGCATGGCAGCCATCCAATTTTCTGAATTCTGTGCTTCATCAAAAGACAGAGGCTCCTCAACATCATGTAAGCTAGACACAACCAAAGCATAACAATCTGATGCATAAGATGCATGGCAAGAGCCTGAACGAGTACGACTAGACAAAGGTGCATCCAATTTACTGTCACGCAAAGTGTGCACCAGCCATTTTGGCATACCTCTAGCCTGCTCATTTTCAGCCCTTTCCTCATCAAGTACATCATGTATATCTGCATCAGTAATAGGCTGATCTATAACATTTTTAGAAACCCCCATAGGGTATACATTTGCCTCATTGGAACTTACATTCGTATTTCCACCACTAAAAAGAGGCAACAAAGTGTCATAAATGTCCTGTGAGCTAACATTACTGTGTCTAGTACATGACATCAAGGACTGAACATAATTTTCCACACAAAGTGTCATAAATGTCCTGTGAGCTAACATTACTGTCTCTAGTACATGACACCAAGGACTGAACATAATTTTCCACAAACACTACATCCCGTGAAACCAGAATACACTTTGTTTGTGGATGATATAGCCTGTAACCTTTGCTTTCAGCACTATAACCAACAAAAATACATTGGACAGCCTTATCATCCAATTTTTTGCACCGTGTTTGTGGCACCAAAGGATATGCCAAACATCCAAAAACATGCATGTGCTCAATAGAATGGTTTCTATCATGCCATGCTTCATATGGAGTAATAGACTTCAAAGCTTTCGTAGGACACCTGTTAAGTACATAAGTGGCACACATGATGGCCTCAACCCAAAAAGAATGCGGCAAAGCTTGACTTTTGACCATACATCGTGCCATTTCCGTCAGTGACCTGTTTTTCCTCTCAGCAACACCATTTTGTTGAGGTGTATAAGGCACCGTACGACTAGCCAGAAATGCATTAAATTCATGAGACATATACTCCCCCCCTCGATCGGAACGGAGGGTGCCCATAATACATTTTGAGACATTTTCAGCCATAGCTAGAAATTGTTTGAAGCACATCAAAACTTCGGCCTTCGCTTTAAGCAAAAATACCCATGCATGCCTGAAGTAATCATCAATGAAAGTCACGAAGTAAAGGTAATTGCCCAAGGACAGAGTTTGCATGGGCCCACAAACATCACTATGCACAAGCTGCAACCTGCATGTGGCCCGAATTGAACCATCCTTTGGAAACTTAGAACGCTGCATCTTACCCAAAATACAGCCTTCACAAACATGTTTGACAGGTGCTTCAAGAGGCGGCAAAGAAGCAACCATATCAGATTTCTGCAAATGTAGCAAACTGGAAAAATTCAGATGACCAAAACGTGCATGCCAAAGTTTTGCATTTGAAATAGCCCTTGAATCTACAACAGCATTTGCAAAATTTTGTCCACACTTGTCATACAAAGTGAGCTTATACAGCCCACGGCACAAAAGGCCAGATGCAACAATTTCATCACCAAAACTGAGATCATGAACTATATATTTGTCATCCACAAATTTGACTACAAGTCCAAGTCTAGCAAGTGCAGATACAGACAAAAGATTCTTCTTGATCCCAGGTACATAAAGTGCATCAACAAGTGTGAAAGAACTACCACTAGCAACAGTAATCACAATCTTTCCAACTCCCTGAACTGGATAAGAGGCATTGTTGGCACAAGTGACAGAATTCCCATGAGGGTTAGACTCGAGAGAGGTAAACAATTCACGATGTGAGGTAATGTGCTTTGTAGCACCACTGTCGAAATACCACACATGTGAATTTGCAGCAACTGACAAGCATACATCATGGACCGCAGGATTGTAAGTGCACTCTGCGCTAAAAGCCCATTCTGCATCAACATCAGCAACACAGTCTCCTTTCACAGAAGACTCAACAATGGCTGCATTTGTAGTGGAACCAGCATTTGCAGTGGAACCACCCTCTTTCTTCTTAGCCTCTTTGGCCTTCAACTTAGGACATGACTTGATCAAGTGATCATTAGCTTTACAATAATGGCAACGCATCTTCTTTTTGCCCTTATCACCAGAATTTCCAGATGATTTGCTGCCAACAGAAGCATTAGGAACAGAATTTTTGCCACTCGCAGCAGAACCATAAGAAGTGGCCGCATTGCTGTTACCACCCTTTCTTTGAGAAGCAATAAAAGCATGTTCAACTGCACGATGCCTAGTTCTGTTTTTCTGGAAAGTGACTCTTGCAACAGCAATGTGCATAATGCATCAAACTTGACAACTTCAGGATTTCCTGTGTCATCAGTGTCCAAGCACTAGCAAAAGTCTGGTAAGAATCTGGTAAGGCATCAAGAACAGTCTGCACAAGGGAACTATCTAAAATGACTTCACCTTCAGAAATAAGTTGCTCATTGATATCCTTGACACCAGCAAGGAAAGTGTCCATATCATCTTCCTCGTGCATAATCTTCGACTCCAACTCTTTACGCAGCAAAGCAATTTTAGCCTCATTGTGGCTTGCATAAAGACCTCCTAGAATATCCCAAGCCTGTTTTGCAGATTTTGCTGAACGAATGTGAGGAACAATGGTGCACTTCATAGACAACGCAATCAATGCATGAGCTTGCGCATCCTTTACATCCCAACGAGCTTGTTCTGCCGTAGGAAAAACAAATCTAATAGCAGCAATCCTTGCAGCAAGACCTGCAACATCCTCAACATTGCCTACATCCTCAGAACCAGGACGTTATCAATGCCCTGCACAATGTTTCAGACGCCCTTTGACACAAGAACATGCTGCATCATATAAGCCCACATAGGGTAGTTGTCCCCATCCAACCAATCCTCAACAGAAAACATCTTGAACACATCTATGTTGTTGTCAGCCATGGTAAATGCTGCACCTGATGTGAAAACTGCCCGAAAATAGGAGAAAGGAGTTGGAACAACACGTGCTATATAGCACAAACCATAGAAGACTATGAGGCACCTGTTATGCAGAAAATGGCACTGACATAAACTCTGCACAAAATGACGAAATAGCCTGTGTAGTACTACCTGTAGTGGAAACGGAGGCCGAAATGAGCCCGAATCAAAAATCTGAGCAGACTAAGCTCTATGAGCATCCCCAAATTTTTGTCAACCTATGAACGCTTGCCAAAGCTCACTGAAATCGGAGAAAGTGAGCAGGCGTGTGCTGGAGCAGCTGGAGACTAAGCCCGGGAGGACGCAACCTGCTCTGATACCGATTGTTGGAATTAGGGTTGCAGAGAAACGCACAGCTTAGAGAAGATGAAGGAATCTCAAGGCACACAATAGAGAGTGTGTTGCTTAGTATGCAATGGAAAGATAGATAGCCCTAGAGTGATGGGCGTATATACATTGCTCGGGGGGAAAAACCTCCTAAAGAGGGAAAAAATGCCCCGGCGGTCCTAGTGTGTTCACAGACATCACTACCACATGTATATGGTAACAAAAATTGGCTTTGATACCTTAACGAAGGTTTAGAAATAATGATTTGACTCAGCTTGGAGTAAAATGGGACTGAAAATTACATCTGGGTAATAAATTCACTTACAATCTAGAAGCTCATGGCCCCAATTACCAACAATACATTTTTGAATGAATAAAATAAAGTATACAGTTTGGACTCGATGGGTTTGCATTCATCAATTACCAACTATATCAAAGTCAACAGTAGCAAAGGTATGCTCATATTCAATGACACAAGACATAACAACTACTTTTTCTAACAATCCTATGGGCCTTTTTGTGTGTCTGTTTGCAAGCTATAGTTTCATCCTAGTAGCCCTCACTGCTGGTTTTCCCCATTTTTTCCATATCTCTTTTGTAGCAATGGCAACACCAGCTCCGCTGTCAAGGATTGCAATGTTTTTTACACCTTGGAGTTCCACAGGAAGAGTGGTGTTCTCATTTTCTCCCTCATAGTACTCACCTACGTTATTTAGTGGCATTGGCCAAGTGTTTAGCTGAGGCATTTCAAGCTCTTTGATCCCTTCCTCGATTTTAGTCATTGGTTTTTTGACGCCAAATTTCTCTAGGCATTTTCCCATAGTAGCCTACATTTTTGGTCGCATTATCATACAGGTGACTGGTGTCGACAAAATGTCTATCAATCCTTTTGAATTGATGACCTTGCTGGAAGACAATCTTTGTGATGGGACTGTAATAACATCTGACTTGGCCTCGTGCTCTCACGTATAGGATCGTAGTGTTCTTAGCGAATGGGGTCGATTGTCCATAGACTGCACATATCCTTTGTCTCCCCAATACGATTCCACTTCTAGATTCATAGAAAGTACAACCTTTTCCTCATGTTGTCTTATCTTTTCTTTAGCTTGGCTAAGCTGCTCAATTGGGGATTTCTGCTCTCATTCCCTACGTGCCTTCATCCTAGCCTTTCTAGTGATAACCGATTTTCGAAGATAAAAAAAAATCAGAAGAAAAAAAGAAGAGAAAAAAACCGCTTCTTTTCCCCTCTGTCCGGAGCACATGTGACATGGCCGATAGCCCCGACAATGCCTTAGTCGATTTAACTGCCACAACTGGCCCAATCCTAAGCGGAGGCCGCAACTCGGAGCGTAGACCGTCCTCATGGCCTCCAACACCTTGAAAAGAAGGTTGCACGACCTGAGAGAGAGAGAGAGAGAGAGAGAGAGAGAGAGAGAGAGAGAGAGAGAGAGAGAGAGAGAGAGAGAGAGAGAGAGAGAGAGAGAGAGAGAGAGAGAGAGAGAGAGAGAGACTATAGTGCATTCTCTAGGGAGATTTCATGTGTGCAGAGATCCTACTCCTGTGTGTAGTGGACCCTTGGAGTCAGTGTGTGTGTATGACTTCTCTTTCAAGTGCTGGCTGTCTTGATAATGACCTCTCAGTGTTCTTTTATAGGTGTGGGCTGCTTAGTTTAGTATAAACTAATTAGGTTTAGGGTCCTAAGCTGGAGAGACAAAGCAAGCAGCCGGGTCCCATTCGATTGACTGGTGCTTTGTTTTGGATAAATTAGAAAATGATACTCTTAGGTGGGCCTTTGTGACCATCACCTAGAGAGAGGTGGAATATACAAATGGTTTCTTTTATTACAAAGTTTGGCTTGGAAAATGAAAAATGAATTACCCTATAGATGTTACTGAGGAAGTGCGTCGTGGATGGGTTGCGGCAAATCGCAGACTTCACTGGTGCGTTCGGATAGTGCGCTCGTCAATTTTGGTGCTGGCTGGGGCATGCCTTCGGCATCATTCTTTGATATGCTGTCGCCATTGCATGTTCGTCCTTCTTTGTTATTCGATGTTAATCTTCTTTGCCTCCTTCCTTCTTGTGCGTGCCGTGTGTGTGTGTGTATGTGATTATGTACGTGTGCTTATACGTGTAGTGTATGTAGGTGTGTGTATATGTATGTATTTGTGAGTGTGTTTGTGTGTGTGGAAAGGGACACACACACATAGAGAGAGAGAGAGAGAGAGAGAGAGAGAGAGAGAGAGAGAGAGAGAGAGAGAGAGAGAGAGAGAGAGAGAGAGTTTTGGTCCGTTTTTACTGTTTGGGCAGGCTATGAGGGTGAGCGAGAGTCGGGGAGAGAGTGAACGAGCAGAGTGCGGAGGGGTGGTGTGAGGTGTGTGGGTAAATAATGGCAGGCTGATTCTGAGAGGGCGAGAGAGAGTGAGAGGGGGGGGGGGGGGGGGGTAAGAGAGGCAGGGTGTGTGTGTGAGGTGTGTGTGTATGAGAGAGAGAGAGAGAGAGAGAGAGAGAGAGAGAGAGAGAGAGCAACCGTTTTTGGTTCATACGGCCAAAGAGGGCACGAGAGAGAGTGAGAGAGGGAGGGTGAGTGTGTGTGTGTGTGTGGGGGGGTGGGGGGTGTATGGCAGCGTGCGGGGGTCAAGGTGTGGCGTGAGGGTGATTCAACCAAGCCAAGGGGTGATTCAAGGTGTGGCATGGGTGACCGAGGCCGTGAAGGCTAGGTGACGGCGGCGGGTTGGCCAGAGAGGGCACGAGAGAGCATGGGACCAAGATGAGGGGATGGTGACATGGGGGCGGGGGAAGAGGAGGAGCAGGGGTACGGGGCTGATAACGGGCCAGCTGAGTCCCAGAGAGAGAGAGAGAGAGAGAGAGAGAGAGAGAGAGAGAGAGAGAGAGAGAGAGAGAGAGAGAGAGAGAGAGAGAGAGAGAGAGAGAGAGAGAGAGAGAGAGAGCGAGAGTTTATGGCGCCTTCTGATAATGGAGGAGAGAGACAGAGAGAGAGTTTTAGTGGTGGCCTAGGGTGGTGGCGCCAAGCAAGACAGAGAGGGAGGAGGGTGGTGGCCCCGTTGCGAGTGCAAGGAGGGGAAGGTGGCGGCCCTACTTGTTGTGGAAAAAAACGTTTGTTTTTTTTTAATCTTGATAAGGCTCCCCTTTGGGGTTAGTACTCTCTCTCTCTCTCATCGCAGTTTTCATCTCGCTGAAACAAAGGGTTTTAATATACCATCTTCAATCAAGTTTGCCCTCACATTCCGAAGGGTTTTCATCTCCTTCGCCTACGTCTCTCTCTCTCTCTCTCTCTCTCTCTCTCTCTCTCTCTCCCCTCTCCCCTGCGATGTATGTGTTAGTGTTATTTGAATTGTTGTTGTTTGCGTCCTAGCCGCTCAAAGCTAGGTGGTGCTCCCTGTTCACTCCTCGTGACGAGTTCTGCGTGCACGGGCCTGGCGTAGAGGTCGTTGGGGTCCGTTTTGCGCTTGCGCTTGTCATTTGGTGCCTCCATTGAGGAGGAGTTCTTAGAATCCTTCAGTTTACAATGTTGAAAACGATGCACGTCGTTGACCATGGACGAGTGACTGCAAGAATTCTCCAATTGGAGAACGGAGGAGGAAGAAATTGAAGAAGCACTAAGAGCCTTCATCGAAGTGCTACTGTCAGGATACACTGTCATCAACATCCAAGAAGTAAGTTCTCCATCTCGCATCTCTCATTCTAACCGTGAATCAAGAGCCACCAGAGGAAGGGCAGCAGGCTGCTCTCATTGCCGTCACCCACCGCACTCTATCAATGAGTGCCATCGACAAAAGTAAAGGAGAAGCGAGAATCCTCTACATCGACGTCCACCACAAAGAAATCATCCATATTAAGGAAGGAAAGAGGTTAGTAAAGCCTCTCTTCCCTAAGGAATCTAAAATTAAAAGTGTAGGCTCTGCTCCTAAGTGGCCCAAAGGGGCTGCTCGTGCCAAGGAAAAAGGAGGGCTAGGCCAATTCTAAATCACATGACCCCCAAGGAAGAAGAAACACCTGGCCAAGGCTTACTTCCTTCTTTGAGTCTTATGCGGTGCTACACCATTGTGATGCATGTGATCTTGTCATAGCCATCAATGAAAAGTGTGGTGAAGTTACCCAACATAGAGATGTACTCTTCTCTCTCTTCACTAGCTAACTCGCTGGAGAGCATCCGAGATGACTTACTTGTATCCACCAAGGGTTGTGTACCTGATGGTCCTTCTTGGTTCTCTGGTGGTGCTTCAGATTGTGTCAATCTCTTTGGATCTCTGAGGATGACTCCCATCACTTCGATGCTACTATCGCTCTCTTCAGTCGTTGTCGTCTCTTTTCCCAAGGTGGTTGAAGAGTCATTGGTGAATTCATCTTTCAATGCCTCCAAGATCATGTTGTGTTGCTTACCAGTCTTCATGTAGTAGAATATGGGCTTTCCCTTAGCATCCTTCATCTGGATCATTCCGGTAGTCCAGTCATGCAGAGCCTCCATAGCCATGAGCCATGGTCTTCCGAGAATGATAGGGTAGCCCTCCCCTTTATGTGGCATGACAAAAATGTCTACCTCCACTCAGTTTTGTGTTGAATGACTTCACCTTGACTGCATTCACAATGCCTACGCACTTCACTTTGACGTTATTTGCCATTTTAGCTCGGCAGGGTGTCGGCCTACTTACTTCTAGGCCTAGATGGTGCATCATTTTATCACTAATGACACATATTTGTGTGCCACTATCTATGTAGATGTTTGAGATGCATTGCCCCTTGATGTGGGGCATCCATGATAGGTAGGATGTTGTCTAGATTCCTCCCAAAGATGCTATCTTTGGTCTTGACTTTCTAGTACTTACCATCTTCTTCCATTGTTTCCTCATCCTTGGTGCAAGATGGAGTAATTGGGGCCAAGTTATTTTTGGTCCCTGCATCAAAACATCTTGAACTAGGTCATATGGTTCAGCATACTCGCCTAGCAAAAAATCCACGTTGTTGATCTTCCATCGGGTTTAGTCGCATGCTTGCTAGACTCTCCTTTTCCTTTCATCTTCTCTTCCCTTTGAGAGGCCTCTTCGTGCCTAGCACGCTTCACTCCCATGGCATCTACTTCTTCTACTTTTCCTTTTCCTTTGTTCTTCTCTTTGACACGCTCTTCTACCTTCTCCTTTCCCTTAGCTTCAAGACTCTTGACACTCACTGCTTGGTTCCTAGCATGTGGTGGAGGTAGAGGTGGAATGAGAGGTTGTGGTGGTGGTGGTGGTGGTGGTGGTTGTATGGGCGGTCGAAGGATTTCGACTGGTGGAATCGGCTCTAGTTGCCTAGGTGGTGGTGGCCTCGCCCTTGGCAAAGAAAATATGATTCTGTCTTACTCCTCTATTGAAGTTCTGCCTTCTTGGATGAGGATAGTAGTACATGCCATGGCCGTCTCTCCATAGTTGTAACAATGGTAGTCCTGATTCTGTCTTCGCTGCTCTTTTCCTTGCTCTAGATTTCTAGCAGGTGCATGCCCTTGCTACACCTGACGTACTAAAAGATTCTCTAAATGGTTGGTGATTCGGTTTAGCAGGTCTTGTTGATCTTCAGCCGGTTCCTGTGGGGCTGATTCCTCTAGACTTCTGCTATAGGTGCGGCTTGGTGCAGTCGGGCCCTACCCGATTCCTCTTTCTCGGTAGTCCTGGCTTGTACACACAATTTCTTATCTTTAAGACGGGCTACTTCAACTGTTATCTCATACGTAACAGGAAACCTTTCCTTCACCTTCTCTTTAGGAATTGGCCATAAACGAGCCACAACCAGTCTTTCTTCAGGAAATCGGGTGCCCCTTCGCTCTCCCTCAGCGATGCAACCCATCATCCCCATAGATCCACGAATTTCGATTTGCATGCTGCATATTCATCCATACTTCCTTGCTTTAGCTCCATCTGCAATTGCCACAATTTTTCCGATGTGGTGCCTTCTCCAAAGCACCTTAGAAATGTTGCTCTTAGCAGGTCCCACCTCTCTTTGGTGGCTTGCACCAAGGTGGTGTACCATGATCTTACTTTCACTTTCATTAATAGTGGAAAAATACGCAAACGTGAAGCATCGTCATCCCTTCCAGAGACGACACATGTTATTTTAAGGTTATCTAAGAAATACGAAGCATCTTCCCCCACCTTGCCTGTGAAGGTTGGGAAGGAAGCGTTTGCCATTGCAAAACAAGATTTTCAAACTCTTTTTTTAAACACAAGTAACTTAGCGCCTTATAGTGGCTTTCTTACAAGGTTGGGTGGATAGATCAAAACAGAATGAAAATTGAAACATTAAAGGAGTGATAGGAGTGATGGTAATCCAACACGGGGAGGATAATGGGATTTAGGGAGCTAAGGATCTCTCCTAGCGCTGCAACACCAAACAAGAACACAATCTTTTGCTGATAGAAGATCTTCTTATCTACATATATATGTACATGCATGTGCTGCAAAAATCTAAGCGGAAAAACGGTTGGTCCGTTTTCCATAATGTACAAAGTGTAGAGTACTCACTTATACCCTTACCATGCCGGTGTTGACAAGTCAACACATCCACAGGAGGTTATCACCCTTCATAGGCTCCACCTTCCCCTTCATTGCTCAGCACGTATGGAGTGATGGCAATGTGTTTGACCACTCCTAGCCTTTTAGCTAGCAGCAGTTCCAAGTAGTTATCGTAATCGGCTCGTTGCATGAATTCCACACCATTTAATTGTAGCTCATCTTCGGCCCACTGGGTTTCACCCGTGGTAGACAAATTCTTCAGGATGAGTTGCATGGGAAGAGAAGGAAGGGCCTCTACCCGCCTTCTAAAACAACGGATAGTAGCCAAACCACTCTTCTCTAGGGCATGGGAACATCCTTATCACCTCCGCTTCGGGGTTGTCGAAGTGAACTAGTAGCACTTGCATGCGTGCCGCAAAACGATAGGTGATCTTCCGTTGCTTTATCTTGGATAAGTTTCTTTTTGGCAACCTAGGCACGATTCTGCTCTCCAGAGCCAAACTTGAAGCACTCACCTGTAGTGCAAAAGCTCAGGAGGCTTGGGGTAATTCAACAAGAGGCATTGCTCAAAGAGGTAAGGAATTTTCTACAGGCAGGTTTCATTTACCTCGTCAAAGACTCAGAGTGGATCTCTTCAGTGGAGGTCACGCCAAAGAAGAACGGTAAGTGGAGGGTTTGTGTAGAATACAAACCTCTTAATGCAGCAACAAAGAGGGATCATTTTCCCCTCCCATTCCAAGACGAGATTCTCAACCAGGTAGCAGGTCATGAGTGCTACACAGTGTGTGATGGCTACTCAGGCTACTTCCAGATTAGCATTGTAGAAGAAGACAAAAAAAAGACAGCTTTCATAACACCATGGGGATGTTTTGCTTACAGAGTGATGTCCTTTGGCCTCACCAATGCCCCGGCCACATTCCAACGCTATGTAACTTTTGTCTTCTAGCCATACTTTGGTAAGTCAATACGGGTTTTCATAGATGATTTCTGCATCTACAGATCTCACTCCCTCCATTTGAGCAAGGTCTATGAAAGCCTGGCTAGGGTGCAAACTTTGGGTGGCTAGCTTAACATAGATAAGTGTCACATTGGTGAAAGCAAGGTCACTCTTCTCGGCCATGTAATTTCATCCAAAGGGATTGAGGCTGACCCAAGCAAGGTTCAAGCTTTAGTATCTTTGTCATCACCCAAAAAAAACTAAGCAATTGGTCTCTTTCCGTCAGAAGGTAAGGTATTTGAGCAGGTTCATTCACTTGCTCTCTCAAGTGGTTCTCCCGTACCAACAAGTCACCCATAGAGATGTCTTCTTATGGAGTGAAGAAAATGAGCAACAATTCAGCGAAGTGAAACAGATCCTGGCTTCACTCCCCACCATTGCACCCCCTAGATGGGATGAGCCATTTTATGTTAACCCCAGTGTAGGAAGCGATACACTTTGGGCCGTACTAATTCATAAGGACCCTCAAACCTCTTTCATGCGTCCTATCTACTTCTCTAGTCATGTCATGACCCCATCACAAAAAGGATTTACCACGGTAGAGCACATGGTGCTTACATGGATGTTTACCACTACAAAGTTCCACTCTTATCTATTGCCTAAACCCTTTGTAATTCTAACAATGGAAGAAGTCTTTCCGTATGTAATGCAACACATGGATTTCTCATCTAGAATTTCTAAGTGGCTCGTTAGATTACAAGAGTTTGATTACATTATGCAAGTGGAGAACTCCACCAGAGCTAGTCTAGCAGGTATTCTTACTCATCGTCACTATAAGAAGAAGCTAAAGGTCAACATAGAAGGCAAAGGAGTGACACCAATGGTGGAAGTTCCTAAGCTAGAAGGAGCTCACTCTCTTTTCTTTGATGGAGGACAGTGGAACAGGCTGCAACTGGCATCGTCATTTTCAATGAGCAAAGGGAAAAGGTCTTCTCTATTGGGCAGCTACAACACTCCCACTCCAACAACAAAGTAGAGTACGTGGCCCTAATTCTTGGATTAGAACAATGTGTTTTGCAAGGGGTTCAACGCCTAAACGTGTTTGGTGATGCCATGCTCTTAATAAAACCGATAAATGGCACTTGGGTTTGTAAAAATCAGGTTTTGCTTGCCAATTACACCAAGTAAAGGATCTTTTAAGAAAGTTTGAAGCGGTGTAGTTATTTCATGTCCCTAGGACAGAAAATCAAGAAGCAGATGCTCTAGCCAAGGAAAGGATACAAGATGTTCCCATAGGAGCAATCAAACTGAAGTTGCCCCTCTTCTAGGGTAGCAATGCTATGCCTAATGTCATCATCTTCTTAGATACAGGAGAATGTCTTGAAGGGTATACCAAGGGCCAGAAACAATGGCTTGTCCAAAAGGCAACAAGGTATGCCTTATAACTAACACCTTGTACTGCAAGGGCAAAGACCAGATTCTTAGGCGAGTGCCAATCTCTAGTGAAATCATGGAGGTAATCTCAAGTTGCCATGATGGTGTTTGCGGTGGCCACTTTGCTCTATATATTACTAGTAGGAAGATTCTACAGGCAGGATTCTCTCGTCCTAGTCTAAACAGGGATGTGCATCATTGGTGTAAAACATGCAGAGCTTGTCAAGCATCCAGTGATCGAACACTAACCTATGAGCCACATACCCCTATCATCTCATATGGCCCGTTTGAGAAGTGGAGAATAGATGCAATTGGTCCTTTACCAAGGGCCGAGTCGAGTAAACTGTACATTCTAGTTGGTGTAGACTACATGACCCGATGGGCGGAAGCAGCAACCACCACACGCATTACAGCCCAAGAAGTGGTGAAGTTCATATTTGAGCACATTTGTTGCCGCTTTGGCATACCTCTGCCAGGTTTCAGAGGTGACTTGGTGGGAGAACTGATGAAAAAGCTGGGCATCATACGCCAACACTCAAATTTGTACTATCCACAATGCAATGGTCTAGTGGAAAAGGTAAACGGCACGATCTATAAAAGCATCGCAAAGCAGGTGAATAACCACACAAGTGATTGGGATAAGCATCTCATGGCCGCTCTTTGGGCCTACCGCACGACATTCGAACATCATTAGGTTTCACCCTTTTCCAATTGGTGTATGGAGAAGAGGCCATTCTACCCATTGAGGTGCATATAGCCAGCTTGCGAGTCATGGCTAGCCAGTTACAGCGCCCAATTGCCCATCTCTACAACCACATCTTGGATCTAGAAAGGCTTCAGTTAGACAGTGAAGATGCGATCAACTACTATGCGACGCAAGCAGACCGACGCCGACTCACATTCAATCAAGGGCTTAAGGAAAAGGGTCTGATGAAAGGCATGTTAGTATTGAGATACGACAACAGATTCGACACTAGGAAAGATAAGAAGTTTCAGCCCAGATGGAAAGGGCCATTCATCGTCTCAAAAGGCGATACGCAAATGGTAGCTATAAATTGATGGAAGTAGATGGTCGAATACACAAAACCAGAGTCAATGGATGGAGGCTCAAAAGGTACTTCTTAAGGTTTGATCCGGAGTTTATGGTAGATATTCCAGAGGAGGGAGAACCCTCCAACTCCGCTGCTAGAGAATTAGAAGCAAAGCTGGAGGCATGAATGCCTCTAGCCAGAAGGGGAGGGCTAATGATAGCCGGTTTTTGAAGATCACAAAAAAAGAGAGAAAAGAACGACATCTTTTTCCCTCCTTCCCCTCCTTGCGCCCGCAACGGGGCCACCACCCTCCCCCCTCTCCCTCTTGCTTTTGGCGCCACCACCCTAGGCCACCACTAAAACTCTCTCTCTCTCTCTCTCTCTCTCTCTCTCTCTCTCTGTCTCTCTCTCTCTCTCTCTCTCTCTCTCTCTCTCTGGCAGCTCAGCTGTGGCCCGCCACCACCCCCCCACCCCTGCTCGTCCTCTTCCCCCACCCCCTTGTCACCATCCCCTCATCTCGGTCCCATGCTATCTCATGCCCTCTTTGGCCAACCTATTGCCCTCACCTGGCCTTCACGGCCCCTGTCACCCACGCCACGCCTTGCATCACCCCTTGGTCTTGGTTGCATCACCGTCAGGCCACGTCTTGACCCCTCGCACTCTACCATACACACACCCCCCCACACACTCACCCTCCCTCTCTCACTCTCTCTCGCGCCCTCTCTGGCCATATGAGCCAAAAACGATCGGTCTCTCTCTCTCTCTCTCCCCCCATACACACACACCTCACACACACACCCCGCCTCTCTTGCCCCCCCCCCCCCCCCCTCTCACTCTCTCTCGCCCTCTCAAAATCTGCCCACCATTACTTACCCACACACCCCCACACCTCACACCACCCCCCAACACTATGCTCGTTCACTCTCTCCCTCACTCTCGCTCACCCTCATAGCCCACCCAAACAGTAAAAACAACCAAAACTCTCTCTCTCTCTCTCTCTCTCTCTCTCCATATACACACACACACACACATACATATACACACACACACACCTACATACACTACACGCATAAGCACACGTACATAATCAGATACGCACCAACAACGCGCACACACACAACATGCACAAGAAGGAAGGAGGCAAAGAAGATTGACATCGACACATTGACAAACGAAGAAGGACGACATCAAAAACACGCAATGGCGGTAGCAAATCAAAGAATGATGCCGAAGGCATGCCCCAACCGGCACTGAAATTGACGAGCGCACTACCCCAATGCACTAGTGAAGTCTGCGATTCACTAGCATCCCATCCACGATGCACTTCCTCATTAACATCCGTAGGGTAATTCATTTTCCATTTTCCAAGCCAAACTTTGTGTTAAAAAAAAAACATTTGTATATTCCACCTCTCTCTGGTGATGGTCACAAAGGCCAACCTAGGAGAATATCATTTTTGATTTTCCCAAAACAAAGCACCAAGTCAACCGTCTGGGACCCGACTGCTTGCTTTGTCTCTCTAGCTTAGGACCCTAAACCTAATTAGTTTATACTTAACTAAGCAGATTGTACCTATAAAAGAGCACCGAGAGGTCATTATCAGGACAGTCAGCACTTGAAAGAGAAGTTACACACACACACACACACACACACACACACACACACACACACACACACACACACACACACACACACACACAGACTCCAAGGTTCCACTACGCACAAGAGTAGGATCTCCGCACACATGAAATTTCCCTAGAGAACGCACTATAGTCTCTCTCTCTCTCTCTCACCGCAATTTCCATCTCGTCGAAATGAAGGGTTTTGTAAATACCATCTTGAATCAAGTTTGCCCTCACATTCCGAAGGGTTTTCATCTCCTCCGCCTCTCTCTCTCTCTCTCTCTCTCTCTCCCTCCCTCCCCCCCCCCCACGGTGTGCTATGTTAGTGTTACTTGAATCGCTGTTGTCCGCGTCCTAGTCGCTCAAAGCTTGGTGGTGCCCCCTGTTCACTCCCTGTGTGACGAGTTCTACGTGCATGGGCCTGGCATAGAGGCCGCTGGGGTTCATTTTGCACTTGCACTTGTCACTAGCTTTCCAACTATTCCGTTTGTTCTTGGTATTTTGACTAGGTGCGTCGGTCTTGGGTTCACCTGTCTCTGGACTTGTGTCAATTTTTGTTTTCTCTATCTCTAGGTTCTCATCAAATTCCTTTGTAGCTTACGCTCTCGTAACTACTTGAACTGGTACATCGTTTTTCTTATCCAAGCTACTGGGTAGCCAATGATTCTTGAGACATTCGTTGCGATCTTTATCACTCGATTTGGATTTTTTGGACAGTTGGGGATAAAAGTGAATAACATCACAATCAAGACAATAGGCATTTACTTGAGTGATCTCCGTTTGAGGACATTGTTTGACCAACTGGGTGTCGCGGCTTTTGTGACACTCTGGTTAAGAAGCTTCTTCTTGCATTTCCTCTTGGCTGTAAACATGCTCTGACCTAGCTAAGCCTCAATTCACAATGAACCACAATGTCCTTTTGTCCATATCGTTCCTTCTTTCTTCATGTTGAAATGCAGGAGGTGGAAGTTGTACTGGCCTCACCACTCCATGTGTTTCTCTCATCTTCTGTCGCTTTGAAGTACAATGCCCACTTTGGTTGTTATACACATTGTAGTTATACTAGTGCTTGTTTATTGGATGCTTCTATCATTGGCATGTATCTCCTGTCTCTACAGGCATTCTAGCACCTGGCAGTGGAGGTTGTTGTCCTAAGATAGGTTGTGGCCTTGAAACTCCTAATGGACTTGGCGCATTCCCCATAGCATATCTAGGTGGAACAGGTCATACATACCTCTTCCTAGCATATTCCATGCTATAGTAACACTCTTCTCTTGTATGGTTTGTCCATTTTCTCTTAATTTTGCACCACTTAAGCTCCTATGGCTCAAACTTCACAAGAGGAGTTAACCTCTTGACCATTTGTCGATAAAATTTTCTTGATCGATCGGTGTCGTTGGTTTCTCAATGGACTCACTCATCTGTGAATCACTGTGTTGAGAGGTCGTGTCATCCTCTTGACTGTTACAATTGTTTTCTTTATATTCCTCACAAGTATCCACCAGATAAAGAGCTTCTTTGATCAATTCATTTAGTTTCAGGATCCTTATCATATGCAGATCCTTTTGAAGATCCGCATGTCTCATCCCCTGGATAAAGATAAGCATTAACCGTGCTTGCATAGGTGGTTCCGCACTTGACAGAACTTGACATACCTCTTGAGCCGTAATGCCACATTGCATATTGATTCACCCTTTTTCTGCTTGAATCTGTGAATTTGTGAGACCGTGTTGTGAGCTATGACTTTTTGCAATAATTCTTTGATGAATTCTTCAAACAGCTCGTCTAGAGTCTCAAAATCCCGTCTTTCACGATTGTCTTAAATTGTCAGTTTTAGATACCCCTAACTTTCAAACAAATTTTGAGGCCTTAACCAAAGTTTTTTTTCATAGGTTGACTAGCATAGAATGACTGAATCTTGTAGAGCTACTCTGGAGCTTTGTTTTGATAAAAAAAAGTTTCTGAATCCGACACCGATAGCTCAAGTTATGGCCAAAATAGTCAATATGTGGCTAGAGACTTCATACGTTGATAGACCGCTTTTGGCGTGTACAAAGTAGCGTTTGTATGCATGGTCATATGTACAAAAGTATGTACATACATGCATTCGGGAGCTTTGCAAAGTGGTTTCAAGTTCAAAAAAAGATGCAACGTGTACACATTGTAAATAGTCAGGTTCGTGCGCTAGCAGTCGAACACATGTATATGCCCGTATAGGGTATCGGGGCCTTGGATATGGTTTTAGGTGGCTTATTTTGGTTCTAGATAATGTGTTTGAGCTTTCTAGAATGTAAATAATGCAAGTGGCAAGTGTGGGTACTCTCATCCCGCTCGAGAAGTTTGACACATGCGGTAACTGTCTATTTGCGGCGCCTGATCTGCGGTGATACGTGCATCGCCCTAGAAGTGGTAAAAAATGGAATGTGGGGATGTGGAAATGTGCTTTGGGTATCGAGGATCAAGCGTGCAAAATTTAGTGAATTTTGGAGTCCATTTGGGGTTTTTCTTGCGAAAAATGCCCGCCAGGGGTCAAAACTAGCCAAAACTGGGCCAAAAAATGGTAAAAAAAGGTGTGAAATGGCTTCAAATTGCCACATCACTCATGGTGGCGTGAGTGTTCCAGCTGAGGGAGGACTTTAGAAGAGCAATATCAACACTTTCACCCCTCTATGTGTGGGAGGAAGCAGGGTTCCTACAGGTGGTCTAGTGCAGTCCAATTGCGTTCCTGTCCTATTTTCGAGTGTATGGAGGAGTGAATGAGAGCTTTCTCTCTTCAATTTTGCACTTGGGAGAGTCTATGGAAGTTCTGAGGTTTCCATGGATGTGTGTGTGCAAGGAATTGAGGGAAGAAGGTGCGGCTTTCTGCAAGACTATGTGACCCTGTATCGGTGCCATTAGGGTTGGCGCTACTCCAAAGAGTCCAACAGAGTGGAGTTTGGTTGAGAGGGGCCTTTTTTGGCTTGAGTTTTTGGTTTTTTGATGGTTTTTCTTGTATATTTTGGTCACCATCAAGCGTGATTTCAAGTGTTGATCACCTCGACTCACCTTGTAGTGTCTGTGGGCAGGCAAGGGCTTGTAGGTCGAGGCGTTTGGAGTTTGAATTGAGCTTGTGGGTAGAGTTTTTAGGGAGCTTTTGAGTGGTAGTGAGTGAGGTGAGGAATTCAAGTAAATTCCTTGTGTTGTGTTGAGTTGTATGGGTGTGTGAGTGTGTTCACGACATCTTTTGCTCCATCACCTTTGGCGATCCTGCTGGGGAGCGAAAATTTGCCGGTTGTGCACCCAGGTGAAGCGGTTTTGCTGTGAAGTTCGAGCTTCATTGAAGAAAAGTGGTGGTTTGGTTGAGGTGAAAGACTTCAAATCTTGTGGAATTACTTACGCAAGGGAGAAGCAACTTCAAAGGGATGGCGTATAGTCGGCCAATGTTTACAAGGAAGGAGCATGTGAAGGATTGGATTGCGGACTTCGAGTGGCATACACTTGGTATGCACATTATGAATGACGAAGCCAAGCTTCATGTATTTCCTCTTCTGCTCAAAGGAGAAGCTCGGGAGTGGTTTGAAGGTTTAGAGGAAGAAAAAAAACAAACATGGGAGCAGGTGAAGCTGGCAATTTTTGACAGGTTTGGAAAGAAACTAACCGCAACAAAAGCGACAACAAAATTGAGAGGTTTGCAGCAAAATGTTCATGCTAACTTTAAAGAGTTTTTGCAACACTTCAAAGGGCTTTGGGTTCAATTAGAGGCGGCATCCCAAGTACCTTCAGGGGATTTCTTTAAAGTGCGTCAGTTTATGGATTGTCTCCATCCAAGTGCAAGGGAGAAGGTCGATCAAGATGAGCCTGCTACATTTGAAAGAGCTGTGGAAATTGCTGAGGCCAAGAGCAAGAAGATCAAGAGAAGGTGGGAGCAAGGCCTGACACATATTGAGCCAGTTGTGGTGCAACCAATGGTCCTTGTGACAACGGATGATAGAGTGGAGCGAGTGGTTCAAGGTCCAGATCTTGTTACGGCCCGGGTTTTGCATGATCTTGCTGGTCAGTTTGCAAGAATTAAGAATTAACATAATGAATAGGAACCAAAGAGAGGAGCGGCCAGCTGGGAGAGGCAGGGGACGAAGGCTACAAGGTAGATGCTACAATTGTGATGAAGAGGGTCATTATGTCCCTGATTGTCCTGAACCACCAAGAGAGAGAGGAGGGATATACCCCCTATATGGATGTGGTTGAGGAAGAATAGAAGAAAATCATCAAGAGCGGGCACTAGAAGCACCGCCGCCACAACAACGACCGCAACCGTTGATTGCAAATGGAGAAGGTAGGGCTATTAACATCATTACCCTTGAGCATCAAGATGTGGATGTTTTGGCCAATAAGAGAGCTAGGCATGATAGGGAGAAAGAGACAGAAGAAGAGAGGGAAACAAGAGCAAGGAAAGGAAAGGCTAAGGTAGAAGACAAACCAAAAAGTAGCAAGAGGCGGCGAAGAAGGAAAATTGGTCCAAAGGACTACCTCCTTGGCCAAGGTGTTGAAGACTATGATATTGTCGATGACATACGAAATCAAAAGGCAAATATATCTTTTGGTCAATTGGTGGCTTTGAACGCTAAATTGAGGAGGCAGTGGACCAAGTGTGTGAGTACGCGGCTTACTTCCAAGAAGGAAAAGTGTCAAAGCATGGTGTCATCTTTGAGGGTTGGTCACCCAATGGATATGGTGCCAATAGAGTTGAAGCTATGCTCGGAAAGAAGACGGAAGTGCAAGCATATGTGGATGGTGGTGCCCAGGTGTGTGTCATGACCGAGGCTATCATGAAAGAAGCAGGTGTCAAGATGTCAGTGAATGCTTCGATCCGTATGAGGATGGCCAACCACAAAAAGGCAAGGTGTCTTGGAATAGCTGAAGATGCGAAGATAAAAGTCTTGGGGATTGAGTGCTTGGTTGATTGCTATGTGATACAAGCGGGTGAGAATGCATATCCAATCATTTTAGGGAGGCCATGGCTTATAACCCTTGGTGCTAAGTAGGATTGGGGCACGGGCTTGATCACCATCCCCGACAAAGAGAAAGGAAGGACCATTGTCTACAACATGAAGACACACGAGAGCCGTACATAGCCCCTAGTGGAGATGCAAGACACGGATTCGACGGAAACCACATCATACGATAGTGATGCTTCGTCTACATCATCAGAAGAAAGTGTAGAGGAAGGCTTGATGCAATTATGTCCTGATCTTTTTGGGATAAGTGTTGAAAAGGAAGCATCGATGCATGATGTGAAGGTCAAGGAGGAGAAGGATAGTCCAAAAGCAATTGTAGAGCCTGCCAAAGTGAATGTAAGGAGCATGCTAGGAGAGGACTTGACAGAAAAAGAAAAAAAGGAGTATGAAGACATGTTTACAGAGTTTCCAAAGCTATTCGCCACTGAATATACAGAGTTGCAAGGAGCTAAAGGAGTCGAGCATAGAATCAATCTAAAAGAAGGTGCCAAGCCAAAGGTTCAAAAGCTTAGGAGATTGGGGGTCATTCATGAGAAGGCACTTCATGAAGAGGTGACAAAGCTTTTGGAAGCAGATTTCATCTTTCGAGTGGAGGAGTCTGAATGGGTCTCTCCTATTGTTATTGTGCCCAAGAAGAAGGGAAGATTTAGGATATGTGTCGATTTCAAACCTTTGAATGCTACCACAAAAAGGAATCATTATCCACTACCCTTTCTAGATGAAATCCTCAATCAGGTTGCAGGTCATGAACGTTACTCAATCATGGATGGATTTTCTGGCTACTTTCAGATCTTGATAGTGATTGAAGATCGATTGAAGACGACCTTCATTACTCCTTGGGGTTGTTTTGCCTACAAAAGAATGCCTTTTGGGCTAGTTAATGCATATGCTACCTTCCAAGGATGGATGAATAGAGTGTTTGGTCCCTACTTGGGTAAGTTCATTCGCGTTTTCATGGATGACATTGGGTGTTATAGCTCAAGGGTCACACATTTGGAGAAGTTGAGGTTGAGTTTTGAAAAGCTTCAACAAGAGGGTGGGCAACTCAACCCAAAGAAGTGTAAGTTTGCTCATGCCAGAGTCCATTTGCTAGGACATATGGTTTCCCAAAATGGAATAGAAGCTGACCCAGAGAAAGTTAAGGCTTTATTGCTTATGGATCCGCCCAGCAACACAAAGGATTTGACATCATTTGTGCATAAGCTCAGGTACTTGTCACGTTTTTTATGGATGCTATGTCAGTATGTGTATCCTCTCCAGAAATTGAGTCAAAGAGTTCAAGGGTTTGAATGGAATGAAGACATGCAACAGGCTTTTGATGGCATCAAGGAGCTATTGTGTGCTTTACCAACAGTGAGTCCTCACGACTTGCAATCGATTTTCTATGTATCTATTAGTGTGGGGTCAGTAGCTTTTGGGTCGGTTCTCTTACAAAAGCAAGGAAGGAACTTTAAGCCAGTTTATTTTGGCAGCAAGATGAAGAATGTAAGCGAGTTCTCCTAGACGGAAATGGAACAGTGGGTATTCGCCTTGGTTCTTGCTTGTCGAATGTTTAAAACCTATCTGTTGCCCCAAAAGTTCTATGTGCTCACCACATCGAATCTTTTGCCGGATGTAGTACAACATTTGAAGCCTAGCAAGCGCATCTTAAAGTGGACTTTGGAGCTTCAAGAGTATGAGTTTGAGTTTAAAGTGGATCATTCTGTTAAAGCTCACTTGGCAGACATAGTGGTACATAAGGGGGGGGAGCTTCCATCTTACCCAAGGGTTGACAAGGATGATCATGAAGAGGAAGTAGATATTACAGATGCGTATACAATGATGTTTGATGGTGCATACATGAAAGTTCTTCAAAAGGCAAGTGGTGGGGTAGTCATTAAGAACCCAAAAGGCAATGTAATCTTTTCTAGAGCTTACAATCTTGATGAAGCTGAAAGTAACAATGAGGCCGAGTACCTCACACTTTTCCTTGGGTTGAAGCAGTGTGTTGAGTTTGGACTGAAAAGGGTCATTGCAAAAGGGGATGCATTGCTAGTCATGAATCAGTTGCTTGGTTTGTGGAATGTTAAGAAAGACAATTTGAAGAAGTGGTTCTATAGCATCAAGAAGCTTTTGCATGAGTTTGAGAAGATACAGTTTAAGCATGTTCCTCGTGAGCAGAATAAAGAAGCTGATGAGTTGGCTAGGGACAAGTTGGATGCCTTGGTAGCTCCTTTAAAGGTCAAGGAAGCCTTGTATGTAGGAAGGGAATCATTGCAAGATGTAGAAGTATTTCTTGGTAAAGGGCAATGTCCAGAGGACATGTCAAAGGTTCGGCGTAAGAGAATAGTTGCAAAAGCAAGAAACTACACATTGGTAGGTGAGGATCTCATGCTTTATGGCAAGGATAGCATTTTGAGAAAAGTGCCGTACAAAGAAGAGATAGGCTTGATTTTGGAGCACTGCCATGAAGAAACAGGCCATCAAGGCAAGGATCAGGTTGTCTTTCGTGTTTTGAGAGCAGGTTACTGTTGGCCCTCTATGATGAGAGATGCTTATTTTTGGTGCAAGTCATGCCATGAATGCCAAGTGTTCGCAAATCGGAAGCTTTTGGCTAAGCCTCAGAAAGCTATAATGTCTTTTGATGCATTTGCAAAATAGGGAGTAGATGCTGTAGGTCCAATGCCAAGGACCAACAATGGTAAAAGGTATATCCTTGTGGTTGTGGACTATTTGACAAAATGGGTGGAGGCAAGAGCAGTAAAAGATGTAACAGCAGGAAGAGTAGCCTCTTTTTTATATGAACAGGTGTGTTGCAGGTTTGGAGCTCCTATGGTTATCATTTCTGATCATGGACTAGGGTTTAGGGGAGAACTTGTTGCTACTCTCATGGAGAAATTAAAAATTCAGCATATGCATTCTTCTCCTTACTACCCACAATGCAATGGGTTGGTTGAAAACTGCAATGGTCAAATTGTGAAGATGCTATCAAAGTATGCTAGAGAGCATCCTAAAGAGTGGGACTTGGACTTGGAAAAGTGTTTGTGGGCTTATAGAACTGCGTATAGAGTGTCAACACAGTTTACACCATATGAGCTTGTTTATGGAAAAGAAGCTCTTATGCCCATACAAGTTCAGTTGGATGCCTTGAAGTTTTTGTGCAGAATGCAAGGTGAGCATAGTGACAAGCTGCAAGAAAGAATTCGTTCTCTAGAGTTGTTGCGAATGAATAGAGAGAAAGCCAATGATTATTATCTTCAACAAGCAGAGACAAGGATGGAGAAAATGAATAAGAGGCTGCCAGAGAAAGAGATCAAAGAAGGAGATTTGGTGATGAAGTATGATTCTCGCTTGGATTTTACTTTTCAGAAGAAATTGAGGGACAAATGGTTGGGTCCATATAGAGTGAAGCATGTATTTTCTAATGGCACCTATGAGTTGGAAAAATTGTCTGGTGAACGTTTGCGCTACAGAATAAATGGTTATAGACTGAAGAAATATTTTGCAAGGGATGTGGTTCCAGATGCAAATAGTCTCTTGGTTGAGCATAAATGCTCTACCTAGAGGGTGGGCAATGATGATAGACCGCTTTTGGCGTGTACAAAGTAGCGTTTGTATGCATGGTCATATGTACAAAAGGATGTAAATACATGCATCCGGGAGCTTTGCAAAGTGGTTTCAAGTTCAAAAAAAGATGCAACGTGTACACATTGTGAATAGTCAGGTTCGTGCGCTAGCAGTCGAACACATGTACATGCCCGTATAGGGTATCGAGGCCTTGGATATGGTTTTAGGTGGCTTATTTTGGTTCTAGATAATGTGTTTGAGCTTTCTAGAATGTAAATAATGCAAGTGACAAGTGTGGGTACTCTCATCCCGCTCGAGAAGTTTGACACATGCGGTAACTGTCTATTTGCGTCGCCTGATCTGCGGTGATACGTGCATCGCCCTAGAAGTGGTAAAAAATGGAATGTGGGGATGTGGAAATGTGATTTGGGTATCGAGGATCAAGCGTGCAAAATCTAGTGAATTTTGGAGTTCGTTTGGGGTTTTTCCGACGAAAAATGCCCGCCAGGGGTCAAAACTGGCCAAAATTGGGCCAAAAAAGGTTAAAAAATGGTAAAAAAGGTGTGAAATGGCTTCAAATTGCCACATCACTCACAGTGGCGTGAGTGTTCCAGCTGAGGGAGGACTTTAGAAGAGCAATATCAACACTTTAACCCCTCTGTGTGTGGGAGGAAGCAGGGTTCCTATAGGTGGTCTAATGCAGTCCCGTTGCGTTCCCGTTCTATTTTCGAGTGTATGGAGGAGTGAATGAGAGCTTTCTCTCTTCAATTTTGCACTTGGGAGAGTCTATGGAAGTTCTGAGGTTACATGGATGTGTGTGTGCAAGGAATTGAGGGAAGAAGGTGCGGCTTTCTACAAGACTATGTGACCTTGTATCGGTGCCATTAGGGTTGGCGCTACTCCAAAGAGTCCAACAGAGTGGAGTTTGGTGAAGCTTTTGCAATGGTTTGAGAGTGGCCTTTTGTGGCTGGAGTTTTTGGTTTTTTGATGGTTTTTATTGTATATTTTGGTCACCATCAAGCGTGATTTCAAGTGTTGATCACCTCGACTCACCTTGTAGTGTCTGCAGGCAGGCAAGGGCTTGTAGGTCGAGGTGTTTGGAGATTGAATTGAGCTGGTGGGTAGAGTTTTTAGGGAGCTTTTGAGTGGTAGTGAGTGAGGTGAGTAATTCAAGTAAATTCCTTGTGTTGTGTTGAGTTGTCTGGGTGTGTGAGTGTGCGCACGACATCTTTTGCTCCATCAACGTGTATGATGTCTCCTGACTCAGAATTGCTCCAAACTTTATATGTAGACTCTCCTTGATGTACTCTAACCACTGCAAGTCTCAGTTTGTGAATCTGACACTTTTAGACAGGTTCATCACTCCTTTTTCTGTTTGGTAACTTGCAACTTCCCTAGGAGGTTAACTTTCCGTCTTTTGGCCTTTGCAAGCCCAAATGTGCTCCAAATGAGATTTCACTTATATTTCTACCCAAGGTACTCCATGATGTAGACAACAAGAATATGTGATCAATCAAATTTTGGATGTCAAAATTGCTCAAAATCATTATTTTCTCACCTTTACTTTCTTAGATCTGCAAAAATCTCTTTAAATGAAAAATTATGAGTCCAAATGAGATGAAATTTTGCAAGCAAGCTTAAATCATCATTCCAAATCTCTTGTGTGGTCAAAAGTGCAATTGGACCTTTTATTCCTTGCCTTGAGACATCATATGCGTATGATGTCTATGTACGCTGAATTGGATGAAATTTGGTATGTAAGCTTGTTTTGTGGTGCTAAACACCCTGGTAAGCTCAAATGTCAATTTTGGTCTCTACAAGTGCCCTTTAGACATCAACGTGTATGATGTCTAATTGATCAGATTGAAGTGAATTTCACTCCAAATGTTCCTCACTACACTATCAATTCACGACAACTTTCAGAATTGAAATTCAACACTTTTTGAGCAAGTTATGATCAATTCAAGCATTCACTTTACCTAGATGTACAAGCCCAAAAATGCATCAAATTCAATGGAATTTTGCTTATATGCTTCCTAAATGCTCTAGATCACAAGGGTGCACTCATATGTAACTTTTGACACAAAATCTGGTCTCTAAGACATCATACACGTATGATGTTTAGGTGGTCAGAATGGACTTCTATTTCTACCATAGGTGCCCTTGATGTGTAGAACCAAAATATAACCTCTAAGACATCATACATGTATGATGTCGAGGTGGTCAGAATGGACTTTTGTTTCTACCACATGTGCCCTTGATGTGTAGAGCCTAAGTATGTGCTCACAACAAATTTTGGACATAAAAAATTGCACAAAATCATCACTTTTGACAAGGAAATCTCCCGAAAGAGTGAATTCTCCTCAATTCTCAATCTTTAAGCCCAAATGAAATGAAATTTGGTGTAGGTGATCAACACAACATGCAGAAGATGGGTATAATGTCAAAAGTTTAAATTTGCTGCCAGAATTACCCCTCAGACATCATACGTGTATGATGTCAATGAATTTTTGGACAAAATTCATTCACAAGCATCCCCAAGTCTTTAACACTAGTTTTCAAGCACTTCTACCAATTTTCATTCAAAAATGTGCCCTGAATCACAAGTTTCTCTTTTTTCCATGTTCGACACTCTGTCTTTTGTCTTTTGGGTATCAAAGGTTGGTCAAAACTTTAGTTTCAAGTTGTACTTAGCGTTAAATTCCTCTTTTGAACACTCAGATTATGAGAAACTTGGACTCAATTTTGGGCCCTGTAAGAAACGCCAACTCAACATAGAGAGAGGTAATTATGAAAAATGCAAAAGTTTTTTTTTGGAATTCTATTTCTCATAGTATATACGTAAAAGTTTTCTCAATCACTTAAATGCATGCTCGTACAAAATACTTTTCGAGAGCCCAACTTAAGTGTACACAAAATTCCATGTCTGTGAATCTTAATGAGTGATGTGATGTACGATGAGAGAAAACACATAAGAGTTGTTTTCAAAATACAAAAATAATGCCATGGATGTATCCGGAACGTCCAAAAACCATAGGATAGCTCTTTAAAACGCTGAAATCTAACGTCTCTAGCTCAAGATATTGCATTTTTAACCTAGGGCCTCATGAGGTCAGTACCAAGCGAATAGAGGACCTTGAGGGGTCTCAAGGTACCAAGCGAATAGAGGACCTTGAGGGGACCTTGAGGGGTCTCAAGGTACCAAGCGAATAGAGGACCTTGAGGGGTCTCAAGGTACTGACCTCATGAGGCCCTAGGCTTAAAAATGCAATATCTTGAGCTAGTGACGTCAGATTTCAGCGTCTCTAGCTCAAGATATTGCATTTTTAAGCCTAGGGCCTCATGAGGTCAGTACCTTGAGACCCCTGTACCTTGAGACCCCTCAAGGTACTCTATTCGCTTGGTATTGACCTCATGAGGCCCTAAGCTTAAAAATGCAATATCTTGAGCTAGAGACGTCAGATTTCAGCGTTTTAAAGAGCTATCCTATGGTTTTTGGACGTTCCGGATGCATCTTTGGGCTTAAAAAGTGCTATATCTTAATCCTAGGGCCTCATAAGGTTAGAACCAAGCGAATAGAGGTCCCAGAGACCCCTCAAGTGCCTCTATTCGCTTGGTTCTGACTCCTTCATAGTCTTAAATAGTACCTATCAATCACTATCAAGTACAATCTGTTCGAATTTAAATTGCGAGTACTTCATAAAAAGGTGATTGATACTTGTGGGAGATGCACAAGTACAAGTACTTCACTTTATAGGATAGCAACAGCGGGTCATAAAAAGGCGTTCGGCGCTTGTGCCAGATGTCATTATCAAGCGCCTTACTTTTTTGATGATAGTGACAATTTCACCAAAATGGTTTTCATGGACATTTTCAAAATGAGAAAAAAGGTTTTTTCAACGTAATGTTAGCCTTCTTCCTATTGGCTTAAGGAGCTTTCTCTCACTAGAGTTAAAAGGCCCGAAAATGAGTCCATTTCTTTCCTAATAGCTAGTGTAGTCAAAATTTTCAAATTTGGTCTCCAAATGCCTCTTGAGACATCATACGTGTATGAAATTCAAGTTTATAGAATTGCAGTTTTTGTACACAGAACCCTTGCACATGATCTCTTATATGCACAACACCAATCAGTCATGCAAAAATGTCAACAAAAACCTTTTTATTGCATTTTTACCCTCAAAATTAGACAGTTTTGCGATTTTAAATATGCAAACAAGGAATTTATCAAATAAATCAGTGATCAAAATTAGATCACTTCCCTAAAGCTACTCCTACAGATCATATGGGGTTTTGCATCTATGGGTAGAAGAACGCTTCAATGCCACACAGGGACTAGCAAACGCTTTTATCACCTCACAAACCAACAACTACTCTAATCCACAACTAATATTACAATTCCTAACTAAATCTACCTAGTCGCAGCTCGATAAGACACACGCTTTCTGGCTATCCACTTGATCTCGAAATAACCTCTTCCGGATCCACTTTAAAAAAATGCTTTCTTTAGCCAAAACTAAAGCAAGCAACCATCACACGAGTGTTAGAAGGATTACCTACTCATGTCCTTGTGTCCCCGGCCACGTTGCCAATGTTGAGGGAGTGAATCACACCACCTATAAAGTGCATGCAACACTACCTAGATCAACATAATGTTAATTGAGAACACAAATGACATGATAGGTGCATAGAGACAATCTCTTTATCTTGTTAGGCTGATACCATCCCACACATACAACACTCTAAAAGGCCAACTAAACCACAATCAGGAATCTCTTTGCTCTCAACTACACAACCCGACCCACATACACACAAACGGAAGGAAACTCACCAAATTATGCCAAAATCGTATGAAACTTAAGGAACACCATCCCCTCACTAGGATACACCTGCCAAAGCTTCTACAGTCAAAACCCACACTCTAAACCCATATGTAAAAAACACGTATGAAGACACAACAAAATTTAGGAAGTGCCCGAAACTGAAATCTATGAGTACCTATGTGTAGGTCATGTCACCACGATTCTTATGACTACTTGCAAGCAAAAAACAAACATCGTTTGATACACTTACAACCACAAATAGCTCGTAGATACGTTAGCTGCTTGCTCCATTCCATGTGGAATTCTTGGCATTGTTGCTAGCTCTCGTCGAGCCTAGCACAATGGTGCAACCGAATCTCCAATGCGATGAGCGAGCCGAGAGTTGCGTCAGAATGAATCTCACGCTCTCTCTCTTCCTCTCTCACACACAATTGATGGCAGCTCAAAACTTGATTATGATAAAAGTTCTCTTTACAAAATGACCTAGGTACCTTATATACTAAGGCCACCATAGGTTAAACCTAAAATAGAGTTCAAAGGGTAAAATGGCTTTGTATTTACAATGGAAGTGCCACTGCACCCCGGCTTCTGCAACTAGACTAGCTACTCATTACAAATGATGTTTTAACCATAATCCACAGCATTTCATAACTCTTGGAAAATAAGGCTTTGTTGAGTTATGTCGTAGTGTTGACCAGTGGATCAATAAGCTATTAGCAATGTGTAGCATTATGGAGAACCTCTCCATGACCAATGAAGAGCTAAAAATGCGACTAGAAGAAATTATCACCACATTTCTCCACACAAGTACACATGTATACTCAATGGCTATAAGTTTAGCTTTGAGGTTGCAAACATACAATATGCTAATGTGGAGATGAGGAATAGAAGTCAAGAGTAGTTTCTCACTCAATTGAGAACCAACCCTACGGTAATCTCTTGGCAAGGAACATATGAAGCATATCAAGCCACGGAGAAAAATATCAAAGACTTAGAAACAAACTTCAAGTTGGAATAGATATAGAGGTGAGAACTCCCATGCACAAAGAGGAAGATTATCAAAAGTAGATAGCCCAACTCTAGAAGAAGGACTTACAAAAATCCCAAGAATTGATCAAAGGTAAGCAACTAGCCATCTAAGAGGACATCTCAAAGTTGGCCACAAAAGATAGTGAAGCTTTGTAATTCTTACATTGTATGGGAAAGACAAAGGTTACCACCTCTCTCCTGGACATTGCTCCAATTGAGATAGAAGAAGACAGAGTAGGGCCACTAGACAACTTGACAATTGAATAAGAAAAGGCTCTAAAATTAAACATCGTGCAGGAAACAGAGGAGATTTGGAAGAAAGCCATGATGTTGGGAAGACTGTATTTTGCACTTTGCAAATATGGCCCAACCGAAATCAAAGTAGATCATTGACACTTGGCATCAATAGTCTTTGCCACACTCACTAATAAGAGTATGAAGTCTTAAAAGCAAAGTAACACTTACTGCAAGCTCACGCTGCTGACACTACTGAATCGCATCCCACGTGGAGAAAATTTTAGCTTAATCAACATCCACGGTACTTAATCCTCTACACACAAGCTTCAATAGAGATTAAAAAAGATCCCACATTATGTCCCATGTCACAGTCCGGATCCGAGAAAGCCACCAATCGATTCTCAAAAGCAACCTCACTTTGCTAAATTACCCAAGTTCGTCACCACCTGCAACAAAACTGATTGAAAACTACATGATCAAGACCCTGACAGAGGCCATCAAAGTGTTCAAAAGAATCCCTGATTTGGCATGTATAATGTTCGTAAAGATTTCCAAAATGCTACTTACATGCTTGTAGACATTCCACCAAGCCAAACAGATCAATGCTCCATGGGATGTCCTTCCTCAATAGGAAATCAAAGGCTATGTTATGATCTTTCAAATTAATCTACATATGAAATACTCTATGGATTGTATGGTCACTAGTATAGAGCCAACTGTTGGGCTACTATAAGTGCCTGTGAGTGAGTTTTTTAAAGTAAGACTTGTATATAACTAAAACTCATGTAAAAACTTAAAAAAGTTCAGTCAAACTCTAAAAATTTGCAGGTTTTTAGCTCGTTGTTCCTCCTTACGTTTTTGATGCAATTTTTTTGCCTCACCTTGCCTGCTCTACGTGTAGTTGTGTATGGATAGCTCTCTGTTAGCGTCAATTTTGCATGTAGCAGCATGTAGATTCAATTTTGGTCATCTTCATCTTTGTGTCTTGTCATTTTTCAAGATTTCTCTCAGGCTTTAAAGTGCCCCAATCGGAGTTGTGCTCTTCAGGTTATGACTAGTTCTCTGCAGGGTTATGGCTATGGTAGCCTAGTGGCAAATTGTGTGCAGACAGATTGGGAGGGCATGCATCTATGAATTGCGAAGTTTATGTTGAAATTGTGGGTTTGTGTTGTTCAATTGTGAAAGGGGAAGCCCTTGTCTTCATATGCATTGGTCGGCGTGTGTTGGAAATCTATGCTTTGACGGGGTTTTTATCCTATGTGCTATGGTCCTTTGGGTGGGCGTGTGCTGGTAAATTCCCAAGGGAGCATAGGCCTTTTGGTTGGGGTTTAATAAGAGTTTTCTTGGTATATTTTTTGGTGCTAAGGTTGAGGTTTGAACACTCTTGGGCTATAAAGCTATAGAGGTGTCCCACTTTTTTGTTGCCCAACAACGACAACCAACCACAAGGCTAAAATGGATCCCAAAGCAGCATCAAACAAATAAGTAAGCCTTCAAAAACTCTCTACAACCTTCAATCAAACAAACAAAACAGGAGCTTAAAAGACCATCACATTGTTTAGAATAGGAAGCCTCGCCCAGCAAATGCCAAATTGCTTATACCCACATCTTGCACATCATAATTTTTTTCCATGCATTGACTGTGTATGCATAATAGGGCTATGTTACAAGGCCTGTATAGGAACAATTTTTGAATGCCCAAGCACAACACATACCCTTGACGATGCCGTGTCGTCTAGGAAGCCTCCAAATAGGAGGGGGGGAGGCATTCTAAATGCGGACGTGATATTATGAATATTAGAGGACAATGTTTTGTGAGTTGTATTGAATTTTTGCGTTTGATTGTGATGAATTTTTGACAAAATTAAGAGTATATGCCCTCATAATAGCATTACAGGAGGAGTACGGGGACAAAAGCCATATATGAGCCCCTAGGGACATGTGTACAGTGTACATAGCATTTAGAATTATGTTCGGATGATTTTGCTTTTTGTTGAGTTGATTTTTAGTTTTATTTATGCAAACTCTTACAATGATGGTGAACTCCACTCACTTATAGAGAACATGAGAGAAAGATGATAAAAAAAGAGATAAGTGTGTCAAAATTTCCACCCAAGCTTAGCTTATATAGGAAAAAGCACTTGTTCTTTTATGATAGACAATGTGAACTGACCCTTGAGGCTCCCCCCATTACCCCTTGGCATTCTCATTAGCTCTCCATCCCATATTTGCAGTTTTTAAAATCTTAAAAGCACCCTCATGCTTATGCCGCATTGCTAGTTGCTTGCCATAATCCATGGCTGATATTGGCACCTTTGCCCTTGTGCTCTATATTGCTTATCCATCCAACCTACTTACACACTTGCACTTGGTTTATCTTTAGGACCTACAAAGACCCTAACAATTCCTTGATCTCATAAATTCATTGACCATTGACTACTTTTCACTCTGTAAATACTCCAACTTTTACTAGATTTCTAACATCCTCTACCCCTAAACATGGATCATTGTCCTCAATGATCAATTTCAAAGGTGTAGTTAGAGAAGAAAAAGTTTCTAGTGTGCAAAAACACATGTAAAATTAGGCAAGAATTATTTATGAGACGACCTTACCATTTTCTCACTTGGTGTCTTATCCATACTTGTACTTGATATCATCCCTCGTAGTATTTGCAAGCTATAGTGCTATATCAAGGACACAACAAGATAATAGGCAATCTAAAAACCCCATTTAGAGATTGCAAATTCTTCCACATGAAGATTATTTTTATGATTATATTGGTTCCGATATCTGAAGTACTTGTTAGATTATGACTCTTCATGGAGTTTGTTACTATTTTATCCACCCCTTTATAAGTTGCATTGTCTACAATGATAGCTAATTAGTTAGAAGCTTAAGTTGCTGCTTAGCTACAAAGATATTCAAAAAATGTATCCATTCCGCAATATAAATCAATCCCCACATCTACGTGAACCTTTCTTTCAAAGATTCTAGTCGGCTTGACCAAAATAAAGAAAATAGTAATCTAATGGAAATTCTTGTTGAGTTGCACATATAACAAATATGTCCCATACTACATTGTAAAGCAATCCATGTTGCTAGTTGAACTCCTCTTGAGCTCATATTTTTTAAATTTCCTTAGACAAATCCTCTATTGTGTCTAGATGAAGAGTCAAATAAAGTTGCCCAATCACTTCTATAAAATATACTATGCATGTATATACCAGAACATAATAGAGTCTCTCAATTTTTTTCTCTGGATAGTTTGCCTTTTCATTGGCTATCCTTGCCCTTGTACTTCCTTGGCTATCATTGACCATGTACTTCCTTTGCTAACATCATAGGATAACTCTATCGAACAAAACTAGCAACGTTCTATTGTTTACTTTTTTGTGTAGATGTGCCTCTACTCGAGACCTTTTGTCCCGCATGATAGTGCAATGAGTCAATAGGAACTCTCTCATGCGCCCTTTTTCTAAAAAATGTGACTATAATTATCTTAGACTTCACTCTTACTTTATTGAATGAGTTAGTGAGACTTGTCAAAAAAGACAAAATAATTTTCAATCATCTGATATGCTTTGCACATTGTTGAATACTTATAAACTATCTCAATTATAGCATGAGTTAACTTGATTGAGAATAAAGTTCTTGATGTCCAAAGATCTATTAAGACTAGCTTGCCCTTTTGCTATTTTTAAGCATGTATTTTACACAGTGTTTGCATGTACAATTTCTAGAGAAGAAGTTTGGAGTAACAATTGTCCCATAAATTGAGACCAAATCTTTTGTACAACTCGCTCTAATGTTTCCATGTACAAAAAGTTCCCCGAGCTATTGGTTACGACTTGAATTCTCCTTAGATATTTGACCTCATGTGGTGATAAAGCACATTAATTCAACTTGGGATTCAATGTCCATTGAACTGGGTAACCCCACAAGAAGAGTCTGAGGAATATGCAACAAAGTTCCTTAGAGGAGTTCTTTCCGAATTTGCTAAAGGAAATCAAAATTGCAATTGCTGATAAGATAGTTACATCATTTTTACCTTTCGGGGCATGCAATTTACCTTCATGTTATAGTATGTATGAAAGGAAAGTGTTGGTACAATATTTAAGACAAAAGAGAAGAAACAATGCATGAGTGGGTCAGGGCAAGGGTCAATTTACCACAACACTCATATAGCTCAAGGTTTAGATTGAGAAGAGAGTCCTCTGTAAGGGGAAGACGTGAAGAAGAGTCGGGTAGTGATGACCAAGAAGAATCTGTAAGGGGGCTTGCTGCAGGAGTAGAAACTGTTGGGGTGGGGACTGAACTACAAGAACTTGAACACAGGCTGCATGAGACCCCACCTGCAAACCAAGGAGGCCAACAAACAACTCCTCCCACAACAGACCCACTTTTGGAACAATTGGTTAATGTACTGCTAACTCAGACAATCTTAAGGGCAAGAAGACAATTGCAGTTTGTACCATCAGCGATAGGTACTTTACTTTTTAATCCACTCCCGGTAAGAGTACTCAGAACACTTCCAATATCTCTAATGGCTGCACCAAATCCCAAAGTGGCTGCGGCAAAGTTCAGTGGGAAAAAGTCCAAAGATGCTGACAGCCACGTTGGTCAGTTTCAAACAAGGTGGTCTGCAAGTGGATATGAGGCGTTACATGATGTAGTGAAGAAAGAGCATTTTGCAACAACACTGCAGGTTAAGGCCATGGATTAGTTCTTGCAGTATGGCATGGCAAATTTTGGTGATTATAATGATTTGAAGCAGATATTTTTATTAAGGTTTAGGGAGGATAAAACACATGAAGACATTTTGAAGAAGTTGAGAAAACTGAAGCAGAAAGATTTGTTGGTTGAAGATTATGCACAAAAAATTAGGAATTTGAATAATAGACTGGAGGCAGCACAACAATCTTCTATGGAGCAATTGGGAGACTACTTTTGTAAGGGACTAAAACAGAAGTTCTGAAGTGCACTAGCAGGGAGACCCCCATTAGCGAATGCACAGGATTTTACTGATTTGGTGGAAGTAGCTGCTGCAAGAGGTGAAAGAAGATATGGAGGTAAGGCAGAACTAAAGGAAAAGAAGAAGAAGACTGAGGATTCAGACTTAGAGTAAAGAGTGTTAGAGTTAGTAGATGAAGATTCAGATCAGGATACTTATTAGGAAACTGATACTAATGATGAAGAATGGTCAGAAAAGAATGAGAAGCAGGAAAAGAAAAAGCTGAAGAAAGATAAGGTAAGCAAAAGAATGAAAAGAAGCAGGAAAAGGAAGTAGTAACTGCAGATGCAGTCAACAAAATTATTTAGAAAAAATTACAGACAATTGGAATGAGTCAGTTTGGAATGTTAGGAAAACCATATTGTCAGGTTTGTCAAAGATTTGGTCATGAATATGAAAATTATTACTATAATCTAGATTTCAGAGGAATAAGACTTGAGTATATTACTCAAAAACTGAGGGAGGTAACTGTAAATGTGGTAGATCCTCAAGGTGCTAACAGGAGATATCAGGGACCTGTACCTCAAAGAAGGTTTCATAACCAAAATAATTGGGGATACCAGAACAGAGGTCAAAATAATATGTAGCATGGTTGTGACATGATCAAAATCAAAGCCAGGAAAGAAAATCATGCAGGAAAAAGAAGATCAGGGCACTGTAAATTGGAAGGAGCAGAAAGAAGTGAGAACAGAAGCACTCAAGGAAGTACGAGAGTCCCAAGGTGGGAATATGTTATCTGAAGAATGGGAGTTTGTTGTAAGATCCTTGGTTGACCAGGAGAAAAGTACATTAGATAAAAGTAAGACTGCACTGAAAGAGCAGGGCAATGATGATGAATTTTATGAAGCTTTGTTGTCAGCTCCAATAGCATTTATTTTAAAGCAAATGTTTGAGCTTGGTACCTGGATTTTTTCAATAGTTGTTGAAAAGATTAACTAATAAAATGAAGGTACAAATCAGGCAATAGGTAGGGGAACTGAAGAAAATTTTTGTGGAGAATCATGTGGTCCTACCAATGGATGTGATTGCAAGGTACCAGTAGTGGGAGTATCTATTCGAAAGGTGTTTGTTCCAGAAGTTTTCTTGGTGGATGGCGGGTCAGGAGTTAATATTCTCCCAGAGTCGACATGCAAACGTTTGAATCTCTTGAAGTGGGATCCAACACCTTTTCAGGTGAAGATAGCAGACCAAAGACGGGTTCAGCCTTTGGGGATTTTGAGGAATTTGCAAATCTCAGTTGGGGGACTGCAATTTGTGGCCAACTTTGTGGTTCTCAGGTTGGAATAATCTACTTGCTCTTATCCAATGATGTTGGGGAGGCCCTGATTAAGATCAATGAGAGTAAAGCGGCTATGGGGAGCATACCCTATAGTGATCAAAAGAGGAAAGAAGAAAGCGAGAATGCAAATGGATGCAAAAAAGGTGATACCACTTGGTAGGGCACTGCATGCAAAAGGACTGAATATGGTAGAAGAAATTGGAGAGGATGCAAACGAAGAATTCCTTAGAACTAATTCATCAATTGTACCAATTTTTGAAGTGGATGTGTAAAAAATAGCTCGAGATATGTGCTACAACCAAAACTTGATGATGGAATATAGTTAATAACTCAAAAATCAGTAATTACTCAAGGGAGTAAACAATCAAATAACAAGATGGGCAATGAGCTGTTGAAGAACCTAAAGATTGCAAATAGAGTGACTCAGGATGAATTGCAAGAATTGAACCTGAATACCCCGGAGAAACCACAGATAGTGAAGGTATCAGTAGAATGGATGAGGAACTTAAACCGAAACTAAAGGAATTGTTAATAGAATTCAAAGATGTTTTTGCATGGAAATACACAGATATGAAAGGAGGTGATGCTAGCTTTTGTCAACACAAATTTAATTTGAAAGCAGATGCAGTTCCAGTTGTACAACAAAGGTACAAGATGAATCCTAATTATGTCAAACAGATTAAAGAAGAGATTGATACCTAATACATTTTTTTGGCCGATGAGTTGGGACAGGTAATTGCTAAGCTAGTAAATGGTTTTTGACTCAAACCATTTTTTGAAGAAATAAAGGGTAGTTGAGCATCAAATTAATTATGTGAGTGGGATTGAGATGTCTTATGCATGTGAGGCAGTGGACAAAGACATCATTTTGAGGGGTGCGGAAAATTCTACTTTGTTTCATTTTTCTTCTTTGCTCCACTTTCTTGCTTGCTGCAGTATGTCGAGCCTTCGCAATACACCTGTGGCTGCGGGGTCTGACTCGAGGATGGAGGAAGAAGAGCCCTTTGTGACGCTGCAACCTCTACACATAACTCGGTAGTACCAGAGGACATCGGTGGATGAGTCCAGCGAGGAGGATGAGCCAGAAATGTTTACACCCATCAAGGTTTTACCACCTTCAAAAGAGGAAGTGGTCCCAGAGTACACTTTCTTGGACTTCAGGTATGATTTAGTGGCAAATGAGGGGAATATTCCATGGATAAAGAAAATAGGGTTACTAAAATTTGCAAGGTTACCCTGGATGAGTTGGAGGAAAAATCAAATGCCAGTGATTTATTTAAAGCATATGTAGGACAATGATAGACATATCTTTGCAAAAAATTATTTGACTGAAGAACTGATTGCACATGTATTTGATATACCTACTGCAGATGACAATGAGGTCAGCAAAGCAATTGAAAAAGACATGACAAAGACTTTTGGACAATCTCAAGGTGGGAGGCATTACTATCAACTATCATGAATGAAGAACTAGGCGAGACTGCAACATGTGAAATGGTTTCTTGAAAGAATATTTCTGATGGTAAAGTCAGAGTATATAAGCAGGGAAAACTATGGCATATTACTAGCATCTGAGACTGGAAGGCAAATTGAATGGGCAAACATCCTGTTTGACAAGATCAAGTTTGAGATTTACACCAAGGAGAAGAGAAAGGGTAAACAAAAGTTGGGCCATATTTGGCAGCAGTTTTTTAATATGTAAATAATAAGAGTATTTTGCAGGGGAAAAAATTTCCAGGGGCAGGATAGTTGATTAAAGACTCGATATCTGCACAAGGAATGAAAAAAGACAAAAGTTGCATCAGGAACAAAAAAGCCTGCATATGACAAAGGATGTGCAAAATTTGGTTTCTACAGTATATTCAACAAAGGAGTCTCTGGAAGCAGTGAATATGAACTTGGACAAAGAATTTGGGGACTTGTTTCCTGAAGTTGGGATGGAAACAAGTGAAAAGGCAGCAGTACCCATGTTAGTAAAGACATGGTTTAAACTTAGAAAGCTAAAAGGAAAGCATGCAGGAGAGACACGTGTCATAATAGTTGGGGAATCTACAATTGAGAAGCCAAATATAACCAAAGCAAGCTTTTCAAATGTATCTTTCAATGAGGTTCAAAATGCAATTGGAGTAGTGAAAGAATATGTGGAACAACAAACAATGGATTTTACTTTAGTGAAGAGGGAGAATAAGAGACTTCACACTGAATTGGAACAGTTCAAGGAGGAAGCACTGAAAGAAAAGAAAGTTCAGACTGAAGAAGTAGTTTTGCAGAGTTTAAGTTCAAGAATTAACTGAAAGCCAGGAGTTGATGCAGAACGAGTTAGCCTCATATAAGCAGTTGGTAGTATACAGAAAGAAGAGTTCAACCAAAGTTGTTGAATGGAGAGATGAGTCGTTTAGTGTCTTGCAGGGACAGTTGACTAAAATGAGTACCTTAAATGCCACTTTGGAGAGTAGCAACAGGGTTTTGTTGAACAGGGTTACTGCATGCATAAAAGTTGAAGAAAAGATTAGGGAAATGTCATAGGAGGAGCTAGATGTAGATGGATGGTATCTTGCCTCAGTTGATGTGGACAAGATGAAGGCTGAAATGAGAGACTACATGAAAGGCGTTTGGGAGCAAATCAAAGTCAGCATGTATGGTGTGGTCAGTAAACCATATCAGATATTTGCAGAAGAAGAAGTAAAGGAGGAGAACTTGTTTGTGCAGAAACAAAATGATGAACTGAAGCAACAATACGATGAACTGAAACAACAGTATGAGAAATTGAAGAAGCAGTTGGAGCAACAAAAACATCATCAACCTGAGCAACTACATACTCAGAGTGATACTGTAATGCTGGAAGCAACTAAAACTCAAGTTCAGATGCAGCCTATTGAAGATGCAGTAGCAGTTAAAGCTGCAGGTGAAGAGGCAAGTGGTGCAGGTGGAAACAAAAATGTAAAGATCCAATACTTATTATTGTTGAAGATATACTCAGTAAAGAGACTATTGAGGTTATTAAGAAAACAACTGAAGCTGAAGTGAATGCACGACTTGGTAAAGATGATAAGGAAACTGCAACTGAAGGTGAAAGTTCAAAGCAGACTGAAGTTAAAGATCATGTTGATGTTGAAATTTCTGATCAAGGAATTGGTTTTCACAATGTTTGATAAGCATTGCCCACCAGGTGTGCCAGGTGTGTTAGGGCCTGATGTGTTAGGGTACTTTTTGGACTTTTAACTAAGGTCTTAGCTTTAAAACCTTAGGGGCATGTTTACACAAGTGCTTTTGCTTAGGTAATTTGAAATACCCAAAATGTTTCATGGCATGTAGCAGTTTTTGGATGTAACGAATGAGCAGTTTGCAGTTTTCCTGTAGTCGTACTGTTGTTTTGCTCTGTAGTTTGATGGTGATGGTGAATACACAGTGAAACAATACTGTTTTATCTTAATCATGATGTTTCTTATTCATATACTTTGCAGTTCTATGATTAAATGAGCAGTCTCCTGTAGTTGTTTCCCTTTATTCTGCATGTTTCTTGTATTGAATACCTGTTAGGGCTGTGAGCCCCTAACACTTGCATTGTTAATCACTTTTACCCATTCTTGGAAAAGTCTATCCAATCTAGGAAAAACTTACCATTAGACAAGCTCTTAGACTATGCAAGCTTAAAACTCACTTACTCTAGTGAACCCGTTTTTAAGAAAAATAAATATTCTAGGGTTTTCTTGCCCACTTGGCTCCACTCTTTTTTTGGCATAAAAACTTATAAAGAGACTCTTGGCTTCTCCTAATTTTTCCCTTCCTTCCTCTATCATACGGGCTCACGACCTTTCAACATGAGAGAGCCACAGTTTTCCATGAACAGGGGTTTAGTGTATTTTAAACCGGCTAGGAAGGTAAAGGGTAAGTAGAAAAGCGGTTAATAAATTTTTTTAAAGAAAAAGATCTCTACAAAGTTTCTCTACATTGTGAAGGCAACAAGATGATTCTAGGAAGAAGGAAAGAGAGGGCCAGTAGGGTCTGTCTTGTGCCCCTTGTGGACCCTTGCCTCCCTCTGTTATCCTTGCTGGCATGTCAGCCCTCCAAACATCAACTCCCTCCCTCCCTCCCTCCCTCCATATATATATATATATATATATATATATATATATATATATATATATATATATATATATATATATATATATATATATATATATATATATATGTATGTATGTGTGTGTGTGTATACATGCATTCATAGATACACACACACACACACATATATACATATACATATCCATATCCATATATACACACACACACACACACACACACACACACACATATACACACACACACACCCCATTATCAAATTATTACCACGTGAGACTGTAACAATAAACTTTAAACTTGTACCAAGTGACTTGATACACAAAAATGGTAGAGTATCATTTGCACATACACACACACATACACATACACCCACACCCACACCCACACCTACACACTCACTCTTGATGTTTTATAAAGAAAAAAGAAACACACAAAGCACACTTGTGGTTCTCTACTCTTTTTTTGGGTGCTTTTTATTATTATTATTTTTAAAAGAAAAAAGTTTGGATGTGACTTTCACCCATCCCTCAAATTTGAATGGTGGCCCTACTTTTCCTTTTGAAGGCTTATTTATACGACCTTGACCTTTTCATTAGATACACAAATACAAAGGTCATATAAGTTCAATTGTTGTAGGCCCTTCGTTTTCTTTCCGCACAAATTGGAAAGGCAATAGGGTATCCAAATACTTTTTTGAATATCTTCAAGTTCTTTTGAAATGTAGTGTTCCATTGACAAGGAAACATGTAGGACCATCATGTATACTTTTTCTTTTAAAACAAAAACAAAAGATGAAAAACTACTTTGCCAACTCTCTAAAAAATTCTCCCTCTAACTCTCATGCACACCAAACAAAAAACGTTTTGGAGACACACACACACACGTGCACACACACACAGACACGCACACACACATATTATCTGGTTGATTGACAAGGGCCGGATTCTACACACACTTACACACACACACACACACACACACACACACACACACACACATAGGGTGTCTTTTATGTGAATGACTTGCACACCTACGTGAAAATATTTTATACCTTTGTAGATGACTTTGCCTTAGTTTTAGTGGATGACCTTTCTGTTTATGAATCTCATTCGGCCCTCTTTGTGCTCTGGCATGAGAGTTGGTTGTTTTTTGCAGTATTGCACTCCTCTTTCCATGCAAACCCTTTTTGGGGCTCTGCTCGGTCGGCAACCCAGGTTAGGTCGGCTATCATTCACTCGGCCATCATTGCCCTATGCTCGCACTAGCTAACACTTCCTGCATCATGGACCCATATACTCTCTCTCTCTCTCTCTCTCTCTCTCTCCCCCCCTCTAAACATTATTGTAGACACTACTAGCTCATAAAGATTGCTAGTGGTATAATATGGTATAGCTGTAATATTCACATAGACACAATGGTGGTATTAAATGAGGTACATGCAAGGAATAGAAGTGACATACCTATACTTAAGAGGCCCCTATATTTAGATGCTGTCTCAAATTGAAGTTATCTCGGGGCACATATGTTCCCCTCTCATTTGCTCGCCCTTTGAGTTATCCCTCTATATACGCTCTCAACATGAGAACTCTACAAGTCGCAAGATATGAATTTCTCAATCTCTCCTCTGCCTGGTGCGTTCTCTGCATGCTCAGGATCTCATAATCTCTTTCTGTTGGTGCGGTTTCTACATGCTCAAGCTGGTTTCATCACATGCATAGGGATCTCATAAGTATTCCACCTGGTGAGTTCTCTACATGCTTAGAGATCTCATAAAAAGGAAATTCATAAAAAGATGGTTTCATCACATGCTCAGAGATCTCATAAGTATGCTACAGAGCTTATTCAAATTGCTCAGGAATGCTCCGAAGCCCTCTATGCTGGCCCTTGCTTTGCTGCTAACATGGATGTGGACAAATCCTTACATTTTCTTCAGTGCAAGCCTGGCTGATGGTCGTCCATAATCGGCAGTCTTGGTTCGTGTTCTTCTCACCACCTCTATGCATCTCTCACGATTTGGTAGGCAACACCGACACACACACACAAAATAGCATGAGGTCTTTCTTCTGACTCTTCTATTACATGGGACACAAAGAAGTAGGGCCGATAAGTATTTTGGGAGCACCTCATCTACATCTCTATTAAACCGCCCATTACGTGATCACACAAACAGCTATTGCAGTAAAAGCAGGTGTTTGGACGCTCTGCTAAAGGCAAGATACGAGTCGCCAAGACTAACCCATACTCCCGGGTGCGTGGAGTACAGTTAAAATACCCTCTTAATTGATGACCATAACTACGATACAAAAAGATCTTATGAGATGGAAGGAATTGGGCTAGCAGGTATAACCGCTCTGAAAAACCTGGCTTCATTGAATGTTCTATGTAATAATACTGTGGCCCTAGGCCTAGAGCCTCTGTAACCATCACCAATCTGATATTGTTCCTAAAATGCTCGCGACCCCAAAGGGTTACACGAGTCACTCGATTTTGGTATGACCACCATTTAGTTTGGGAAACAGAGGTTCCTAATTGCGGGAATAGATATAGTTCATAACCTAGTAAAGTAGCTCTCCGTGTAGAGTCACCTGATTGATAAAGGTGTGCTTTTGCTATGGAAAAAACCAGTTCTCGATTGTAGGCCATTTTTTAACACACCTGAGGAGCAAATATACGGATATGTATATTACTTGAGTACATTTACTCCTTACTGTTACCTTGGATGGGTTTATGTATTAGTGTCTTCTGGCTTTTATAGACTCACATTTTGACTTTGAGTCGGAATTGGAAGTAATAATTAATCACAAAAAGTGTTGTTGTTATGTAGTGAATCGTACACTGTTAAGATCCTTGCTGGTATACTGTACCCCAGTGGATGGGTGCATGACTTATGCCGAGTATAAGGGTTAGTTGATTTTGTAATGGGATGTATGGGATAAACCTGAGCCAGGTTCAAAAAGCTCGATAGTTAATTCGAACCAGGTATCGACGGCATTGGTTTTTCTAGCTGGTATACATTATGAGACTAGATATTTTTTGACTTGACCTTGCTTTAAGGTAAATAATATATCTCTCTCTCTCTCTCTATACACTCAGTAGCGTATTTTTTAATTGCTTCTCTGTTGTGTCGGGCTGCCTGCAACACGCTTCTTCCTGCACTAGGGTTGAGGTGGCAGGTGAGTGTAGTAGTAAATGCTGGGGTGAGTTGATCAAGATCATACCCGATCTTCAGCTGGGATAATCCCTGAGTATCTGGCCCGTATGGGCGTTGTCTAACACTGTAGCTGGTCCGAGTCAGTGGCGGATCTGCTCCCGATTTGCTTCAGCAAAGTATAAATGCCCCTTAAAAATGTGAGTACTCTTACTCACTTGGCATCGTGCTGTATTCACTTGTGTGCATTCTATACTGTGTGGGTTAGAAGATATTTTTTACTGTGTGCTCAATCATGCCGAAAAAGAATGGGAAGGAGACTGTGGACGCTTCGTTGTCTCCCAATCTACAGGTTAAACAAAATTTCTGTCTTGCTTTAGGGAATCTCTATAAATACTCTGTAGCTTTGCTGAGACTGGTTTTGGATTAAAAAAAAAAAAACCAGTTAATTTGTTTCCATATACTAACCTTTCTTGTGTAAAAGGTGTAAGAGGAAATGTAAGATTGGTTTGTGTCTCCTAATCTACAGGTCAAACATATAATATCTCTTACTCTAGAGACTGGCAAGTGTTATTCTGAAGCTATGCTGAAAAAAGATTTGAAAGGCCTTAAAAAACCAGTAATATAGATTTAGGTAAAATGGAAAATTGTTCCGAAAACTGTACGTAAAGGATTATGGGAGTAATTTTAGTGGGAGTACATGTTTGCTCTGGGACAGTTTGGAATTTGTAAACCTCTGTGACTAATGATGTTTGTTTTCGTAAAATAAACAAAAAATAGAGTTATAACCTGGTTCTGGAAACTGAGTGAATGGCTCAGTTAAACTAAGAACTGTCTGGATGTTTTTGAATGATGGTAGTAGTATGTCTGGTTGCCGTATAAAGTGCTGTAAAACTGGTTTTCTGAGGAAAAATCTGTTTTTTTTTAAAAATGGGGAGACTGCTAGGTATGAGGGAGTTTTGATACCGAGGAAAGAGTACTGTATGGTACTTATAAGAAAGGAATTGTATATTGGGGTGATGATGTTATGATTCGGTTAAAAAACTGCTCAATAGATGTAATGAACTCTTGAAAGGGGTGAAGAAAAACCAGAAATTCACAAAAAAAATGAGCTGTAATGATCTTATAATGTTGAAAAGATATTTTGGTTTATGGTAACTGAGGTCCTTTGAGTAAGAAGACAGTCCCTTGAATGATTTACTCTCTAGTTCTGGTACCTATTCTATTAAATCAGCTGTAGTTTTTTCTGAGGGCACTTAATACAGGTTTGAGAAAAGGTGTCGTGTCTTCTGATATTTGGTTGGTAGTATGTAGTATCTCATAACCACGTGTAGGAGTAAATTTTTGGTTTTGCAAATTGACTTAACCATTTTTACCATATTACATCTCCTACTTGTAAGATCGAATTTGTTTTTTAGAGCAGATGCTTATCTCACTTAATCGGCTAAAAGCTGTTTTGTATTTACTTAGTACTAGCTTCTGTTATGTTGCTCTTTCTCTTATTCGTTATAATGCTAAGAGTTGCAACACATACTGGATTGATTAAAAGTGGAAACACATACCGGATTGTCTATGGAGCTAAAGTGATGCAACACATACCGGATTGATTAAGCTGGTTCCAAGATACTTGAGTTTTTTTACATCACATACTATGATGTTTAGTGATAGTGTTCGGAGACTTACCATTACTTCAACATGGTGATTGAGTTCTTAAGGGCTTGGCTGGTTTTGAACCTCGGCTATTCTATAAAATTTGATGGTCTTCATTTGCTGGCTTCCTAATTTCACTCAAGTATATATGAACTGACTCTTACCTAGCATCTTGCAGTATATACAAAAAAGATTCTAAAAGTTGGTTATAAAGGCCTTGGTATTATAAGGAAAGTCATATAATTCCCTTTAAACTGATCTTTGCTGGTTTCGGACCAGGTCTGAGTCTGATCGAAGGACTGACTCATCTAGGGCTTTATGTTTTTTTTTAAAAACAGTTTATATCTGGCTTGGGATACAGTATGACAGACATGACATGATAAGCATAGATATTTCTTGAGAAATAAGGTTTTTTTATAAAAAATATATATAAATCGCTTTAAAAAAAAAGGGGGAGTGTACTCAGGTTTATAAATTTGTAAATTCTTAGATGATCTTTTTTGAAGATATCTCAGGGTGCTTATAAAATGGGTTCTTAAAGTAGGATCTGTTCTAAAAGATTGTTTTTTTCTATACTTCAAACCACAAGGATGAGGTTGTCCTTAATGGTGCTGTGTTATGGCTTGAGATTAACTTTGCCTACCGATATAGAGTGAAATTCTCTCCAATCAGATTAAAAAAGAAGTTTTTCGTTTTTCCTAAAAACTTAAGTGTAGCAAAGAATGTTAAAAAAAAAAAGAGATATATATATATAAAATTGAGTAATAAACAGATACATAGCTGCTTTATGGGTGTTCACTTTCCTTTATCAGATTGGCAAAAATGCCAAAGAAAGGTTTTAAAAAAAATGAACAATATACTAGTTAAGAACTATGTGTTTTTTTAAGGTGACATGGATAACAACTGGGATGCCCTGCATCACCTGTGTACAGTCACGTGCTAACGAATAGTTTTCTTGTGTCTATGGGTGAAGGTGAGGGCTACCTTCCTTGATTAAAATATCCAGTTCTTAACAAATGGAGGATCTCTTAGTGTGACGCAAATTATCCCAGACTTTGGGTTTATGGATTCTTGAACTATATCTTGTTATCTTCATTACCTTGTACAAAATTTATTTTCAACTGCAAATAAATTATTGTGCAAAGCCACTGTACTTTTCTAGAATTGTTAGTCTGTGAACAGTTAGTGTTCGTTTGCGTATATTTATATAGATTTAAAACTGCTACACACACACACATGCGCGCGCACGCACACACACACACACACACACACACACACACACACACACACACAATGTTACTCTTGGTTGTTTTATAGAAAAATCTTTTAGCTTACTTTAAAATAAGGCCACACATAGACCTAGCCCCTCTTTCCGAACCTGCTGGGGGTGGTTTTTATGTTCTAAAAATGATAAAAACACACACACACACACACACACACACACACACACACACACACACACACACACACAACTCTCTACCCAGGGCAACTTAATTACTTAAGTTTCTACTTTGGACCACTACCATACATTATCACCATGGGGCATAACCCTTGTAGTTAACCTATGAACTGTGGAGTGCTACTACCTCTGGCGTGGCCGAGTGTGAATAGAATTAGGGGTTCCTCTTCATTGCACCGCGAAGGCGACCTCACCATACCCACTGTGGATCTCCCCACTCATGATATCTGCGTGCAAAATAGGGAAATCACCCTCACTCCCTCTATTTAAAAGGTGAGGGCGCATTCTGCCCCTCACTTAGCTCTGTTTGTGTTCGTTTTTTTTGTTGACATCAAGCAACTGCGTGACTGTTTCTACATGGAGCTCTCAACTCAAATAACACAGGTAAATGGTTTTTTATTGTGGATATATTGGTGCTTCTATGTCATAAGGCATGTTATTCCGTGCTTTTAAGAAATGTTGCAGAGGGGTATAACCTCCACAAATGACGTAAACCCCATTTGGGGGTTCTGATATGTTCTGTGTTGTTTTAGTCAAGGAATCTTATTGGGAACTTTTTCTGCGTTTTTTGTTCTTTGGAGTCTGTTGTTCATTATTATTACTGCCTGGCTTGGCAATGAGGGGCCTCTTATTGATGGTATGACACAATGTTGATGCATTAAAATTTGTGGGATGGGGGATTACCCTGCATATTTACTAGTTTTTTTGACTAACTGTTGTTGCAGGTTGCACAGTTTTACAAGCCTAACTATGTAAAGGATTTTGGCCCTAATGCGTACTGTTATTTAGTTTTTTGGTTGGGTTTTTTTGAATACCCCGCGGCTGCTTAACGTAGAAATCGATCCAAATAAATTTTTTTGTGGGGAGGGGGGCTATACCCCAGATACTTTTTGGTTTTAAACTTCTTGTTACAGAGCGAGCACAATACTAACTTTATGGTAAAATTGGGATTTTGGCCCGGCTGCATATGGATGATGGATTGTTTATAGTTGTGGGGTATGGCCAGTCGACTGTATATTAACACTGGACCTATCGTTAACTGGTTGTCTTGATAAGGTATTGCAATACCTCTTGCATTCACAAAGTAAGGTATAATTGGGAAATAAAACCATAAAGGCATATATTCCTTTGACTTCATGGCTTGACATACGGTCTGGCTTGATACTGCAAGGGCTCCTTGCCACTTGGGATGCTTAGAAAAGGATAATTAAGGTAAGTGATATACAAATTAGGGGGTGATTTTTTCCATGAACCCTAATGGGCATAAAACTGTATCGGACCTAAATAAACTTAAACATGCTTGTTATTTTTGAACTACAAATGATTTTTTTTTAAAAAAAAAGGGGGGCTTCTTTTTATAACGTCATGTGATGGTGCTTCATTTGAAAAGGTGGAAAATAACTGATAAAGATGTTGTTCAGGGGGAATAAGACACTTGGATTAGAAGGGGTTATGGCCTTCTAATCAAAATAATATTTTTGCTAAAAACTTGGGTTTTTAAGTGACAAACATCTTTTTTCTTTAAATCTATGGACTTAGCTTGGAAAAGTTTTAAAAAGTTTGTAAGATGGACATGGATAACAACTGGTATAGTCCATCGATACCTGTAAAACACATCCAAGGCTAATTGAATTGTTGTCTTGTTTGGATGGATGCAGGTAAGGACTCTATCTTATCTTGGAAGGTTTTTTTGACTTTGGCAAGCTGTCCTACAGTGGATGGAACGTTCACTTATGATTTGGGAAGTTCTTTTACTATTTGTACACTAAAAGGTGACCTCTTTCCTACAAACATTGTACTTAAATAATTATAATACTGAGTTGTTTTTGTACTTATCGATTCCTTGTTCCAATGCCAGCTGTCCTTTGAATGTAAAAGTTCAATTATGTCTTATTATCTAAGATCAAACAGCTACATAGTTATAATTGAATGCTTTTGTATGGATGCAGGTAACAATTGGATCCTTCTCCATGTAGATGTAGTGGAAGCTCATCCCAAAGGGTGGACACACAAAGATACAACATCAAGATATCAATTTGTAATGATCAAAGATCAAATTTCTGATCAAAATAAATGTATTATCCATTAGATAGAGAATGTTGTATTGTTGTATATGAAATGTCAATTGAGTTTTATGACATCTTGTTTCATATATTGTTATTTAAGAAGGGATTAACATACTTAAGACACATACTCCTTTTCTCTACTAGTCTTTGTTTTGACTAGTGCCATACTTAACAATTGGAATTAGATAATATATTAAATAATAATTTAGTACTCGAATTTATCTTGACTTCAATCAAACGGTTAATTTTTGTCAGGATATGGGTATTCATACCCTAAGAATTGGATTGGTTGCTCTCTGGTATAATTACTCCCTAGGAATTGGAACGCTTAATGTCTATTATTAATAGCTTGACCCACCTAATCCAAAGGGATGGGTCGGGCTTTTTAGCTCTTTAATTGGTCAAGTTAATACAAGTTATATCATTACCAGCTTGATCCACCCAATCGAAAGGGATGGGTCGGGGATCTCAGCTCCTAAATTGGTCAAGTACCTATATGCTTACATATAATCCATATACTGTAATCAATGTCCACCCTCAAGGAGGTGTGGAATTTCAAGTGGTCTTTATCTTGTAGGATCGGATTATTGTATAGTAACCACCATGACGACATAGTTCACAAATTTGGGGTGACACATCAACCAAAAGCATGAAATGTCAGGTATGTAGTTTTCATAGTACCATACTCTCCTCCCTGGAGGACCCCTTTATCATACAACAATTGGGTATTATTACATCTAAACCCTGTTCAACACATTACAGATGGGTATTCACGCATCTAAACCATACTTTTCTCCTTGGAGGACCCCTTTATCATACAAAAATTGGGTATTCTTACATCTAAACCCTGTTCAACACATTATTGATGGGTATTCGCACATCTAAATCCTTTTACACAATACAAATGAATGAGCTATAAACATGGAAATTTTTAGGAAGCATTTACTACAATTGGTGGGGGTTTGGTCCACTTGGTGGACCATCCTCCACCAAGTGGATCTCTCCTCTGGGATGGGGGAGGGCCACACACACACACACACACACACACACACACACACACACACACACACACACACACACACACACACACACACACACACAATGATTGGAACACAGAAGTCATAATGACAAAGCACTCTGGGATGGTACACACATAACACCCACTCAAATTCTCACCCCTCTCACACACATGATGGGAATGGTCACCCCTGGCATATGATTCGACACTTCAGGCCCGGATTTTTTTGGTTTTGCCCTTTATTTGCCATACTCGGTTCATGGATTGCATATGGAAAGATATACATCTTTTTATACACACACACACACACATACATGCGAGCGCGCGCGCACACACACACACACACACACACACACACACACACACACACACACACACACACACACACACACACACACACACACACACACACACACACACACACACACACACACATAATATATAGAACATAGCGTGCAGGCTAAGGTACACCTTGGGATAGTATAGACACACAACTACACAAAACACACACATACTCATGAAGGACTGAGCAAATAACCGAAGTAAAATCGATTAACATGTCTCCACTAACCATGCCATAGGCTACGACATCATTGGCGGAGGAGTAATGGATGGACGGATACCTCCAAAGCAGCATGGTTTTTAAACCCCCCCCCCCCCCCCCCCCCCCCCCCCCCCCCCCTTTTTTTTTATAATCATGTACAAGCCTCTTTATCTTGTAATTGATTTTGAATTTTCAAAAGCATGTATGCACCCTTGATTGTATTCGGTTTACCCAACATTAAGTAAATAATTGGCATCTCTCAAGTCTACCTGGCATATATCGGGATTAAATGACAATAACAATTAATTGTATTGTTATCCGCAAAATTAAGGGGTGTACAAACATATGTCTGGTATCGGCACAATCACTGGATTCAGTGTCAAGAGGACTCACTGTATGGGAAATTGCTTCATCATATCATAAAATTTTATACCACTTGGTGCATTAAAATTAAATTTGGTAATATAACAAGAGAAGAAAAGACTAGTACATGTCTATACTTGGCATAATCTGAGAACTAAGGTCGTTAAGTATCCAAGCTGGATACGATATAGAGTAGCGTTGGCAGGTTGCTCTGCAAGCCTTTACGGCTACCCACACAAGGGCCTTTAAGGCACCGCTTACCCATCACCTATATAGAAACGATACGGCATACACACAATTGCTGTGAAGCCGAAATCTTAGAGCCTATAGCACACTGTTGCAGAAGCTTTGCTAAGGCAGTTGCCGTTTATAAATTGCGCTATTAGCAGCATAGCACTAGCGCTGATATTACCTCTTATGAATTACGTTATTAGCAACATCTATTTGCGCTGATTCTCATACTGTGCAAACTCACCACAGAGAAGCACTAGCGCCAGCATTCCTAACAACACCAACGGCAAACCACTGCGCAACAATATCCTTCGGCAAAGGGTGGAAACTCATACCCGCCTTATATTCACAGCAAAACAAGCAAGTAGGTAAAAGGTTTTTTTTGAGAAGCTTTTTTTGCATACATAATCAATGGCTCTCCTTCATTTCTATCATGTTACATGCACAATAGCAAAAGGGTTGTGATGTTTTTGTATTTGAAAGCTCATACACACAGTAGGTAGAGGTAAAACTGCATACACAAAAGATTGCTAACTACACGGACGTGAGTAGATAATATAGTCGAGTTGGGCTCAAATAGGGAACCAACATCAGAGTGTACACACGCTTAACTGTAAATACAGTTATGGTCATGACCATACTCACGCACTTACTAATTATGTGTGTACGGCTCGGCATGCGTATACTAAAGCATAAGCATATAAATACATTAAAGCATCATAAGTAAAAACCAACGAGTTGGTCTCGAGTATAGAACCAACATCAGAGGTTACACACATGGAACCATAAGTATGGTGATGGCCATAACCATAAGCATGCACTTACTCATATGGTATAGCATACTCATATGGTATACATAATGATTGGACAGTTGAAGAAGCAGTTTCAAGTGGAACAATGTCTTGAACATTAAGTGGAAAGGCGTATCACTACGGATGGCTATTGCAAGCACTAACCAGGTGATTTGATACACAAAGCCTTGCATACAAATAAGTTTAAGCAGTGGTGGAAAAAAACCGTCTTTTGCTTTTTTCCTTATCAGTTTGTTAGAAGTATTATCTTGCATAAAAATGTATCAAAAGTTTGAAAGAGGATATATGACAACCTCTTGTGAGGATAGATGTCATGATGTAAAACTGATTTTTTTTGAAAAAAGAAAGGAGTTACAAACAAAATGTTGCCGAAATTTTTGAAATTTTTGGTTTTTAGTTACAAATTGGAATGATAACTTACAAACCATAGAGATATGAATTGCCCGAAGGCAGCATATAGTAGAGAATCTTAAAAACATAAGCTCATGTATGTAATCATTGGGGGTTTGATGATTATGGTCTAACATTCAATATGTAAAAGAGTTGAGATGCATATAGGACAACCTCCTGTAAGGATATAGGTCATTAGATAAGAGGTTTTTTTGAGAAAATAATGGTTGTACAAACAGAAGGCTGCCTAATATTTCACAAGCTAGATGTACTTATATAAAAAATAAGGCTGAATTAAGAACCATAGAGCTAAGGATGCCCATAGTACAACAGGTAGTGTAAAGATCTATGACTACTAAACTCATGTGTGTAACCCTGGTGTGTTTTGATTACTACCTAGCATTTAAGAGTGTGAAGGAAGGTATATGCCAAATTCCTTGATGAATAGATTTCATATGCTAAATTCTGTGAATTTATTGTTTTTGTAAACAAGAAGTAGTTTTTAGCTACTTTTCTTTAAGATTGTTATCTAAGAATGGAGTAATGATTTCAATTGGGATATATGACAAACCTTATGAAGACAAGTAGCAGTGTATAAGAAGGTTTTTTTTGAAAAGGGAACGGTTTTTCAAGCGAAATGTTGCCAAAATTTTCACAAATTAGATATAACTTGCAAAGCATAATTAGGAACCACAAAGATAGGGCTGCCCTTACGGCAACATTTGGTATAGTATCCAAGAATGCTCAACTCATAAGTGTAACCATTGGTGACAAACAGGGATACAGGCAGATAGCTAGGATGAGCATCACTCGAGATGAATTTAAGCTACAACAGATTCGGGACAAGCTCATGGCAACCCATAAAGGAAAAAAGCGAACCAAGCCGATAACAATTAGAGACCCCATCTCCAAACCTTGTAAACCCATTAAAAATTTCACAGACCGTGACCGACACTACTTACATAGACAAGCCAAGGAGAACATAACATATAAATAGGAGTATGGTTGGGGTCCAGGGTGTGACAGCGATAACAAGCAGTGGGGATTGCTTGATATACCTGTCATCCATTTAGTGCAAATTAATTCTAATTAATTGTACTTGTGGTTGGTTGGTAGGTAAAGATCCCCGCTTTCATCTACTAGGAGTTCTGGCTAAAAGCTCCTACTTTTTCATGTATCGAAGTATCTTGTAATAATTTTTTAAAATAAAAAAGATTGTACTTTGCGTCTTTACATAACATGGTAAGTGCAAACATTTTTTAAGTTCTCTCAGTATATGATTCTGAATGATGGGATTTTTCAATCACACACACACACACACACACACACACACACACACACACTCTTACACTTACATAGGGTTTCTTCTATGTGGATGACTTGCACACCAACGTGAAAATATATATACTTTTGTAGATGACTTGCCTTAGTTTTAGTGGATGATCTTTCCATTTATGAATCTCACTTGGCCCTCTTTTGTGCTATGGCATGAGAGTTGGTTGTTTTTTGCAGTAATGTGCCCCTCTTTCCATGCAAACCCTTTTTGGGGCTCTGCTCGATCGGCAACCTAGGTTAGGTTGGCGGTCATTCACTTGGCCATCATTGCCCTATGCTCGCAAGAGCTAACACTTCTTGCATCATGGACCCATATACTCTCTCTCTCTCTCTCTCTCTCTCTCTCTCTCTCTCTCTCTCTCTCTCTCCCCCCCCCCCCCCCCCCCCCCCCCCCTTAAACATTATTGTAGACACTACTAGCTCATAAAGATTGCTAGTGGTATAATATGGTATAGCTGTAATATTCACATAGACACAATGGTGGTATTAAATGAGGTACATGCAAGGAATAGAAGTGACATACCTATACTTAAGAGGCCCCTATATTTAGAGGCTGTCTCAAATTGACGTTATCTTGGGGCACATCTGTTCCCCTCTCATTTTCTCTCCCTTTGCGTTATCCCTCTATATATGCTCTCATGTTAACATGAGAACTCTACATGTCGCAAGCTGTGATTTTCTCAATCTCCCCTCCGCTTGGTGTGATCTTTGCATGCTCACGATCTCATAATCTCTTTTTGTTGGTGCGGTTTCTACACGCTCAAGCTGGTTTCATCACATGCATAGGGATCTCATAAGTATTCCACCTGGTGAGTTCATCACATGCTCAAAGATCTCATAAGTATGCTACATAGCTTATTCAAATTGCTCAGGAATGCTCTAAAGCCCTCTATGCTGGCCCTTGCTTTGCTGCAAACGTGGCTGTGGACAAACCCTTACATTTTCTTCACTACAAGCCTGGCTGATGGTCGTCCATAATCGGCAGTCTTGGTTCGTGTTCTTCTCACCACCTCTATGAATCTCACAATTTGGCAGGCATCACACACACACACAAAAAATTACATGAGGTCTTTCACTTGACTCATCTCTGAAATTTGACAAAAAAAGCCTAGCAGATTAGTATGTTGGGATCCCTTCATCTACATCTCTATTAAGCCACCCATTACATGATCGCACAAACAGCTGTCGCAGTAAAAACATGTGTTTGGACGCTCAGCTAAAGGTAAGATACGAGTTGCCAAGATTACCCCATACTCCCGGGTGTGTGGAGTACTGTTAAAATATCCTCTTAGTGGATGACCATAACTGCGATACAAAAAAATCTTATGAGGTGGTAGGAACTGGGCTAGCAGGTATAACTGCTCAGAAAAACCTGGCTTCAGTGAATGTTCTATGTAATAATACTGTGGCCCTAGGCCCAGAGCCTCAGTTACCATCGCCAATCTGATATTGTTCCCAAAATGCTCGCGACCCCAAAGGGTCACACGAGTCACTCGGTCCTGATATGTCCACCATTTAGTTTGGGAAACAAAGGTTCCTAATTGCGGAAATAGATGAAGTTCATAACGGAGTAAAGTTGCTCTTCGAGTAAATTCACTTGACTGATGAAGATGAGCGGTTGCTATGGCAAAAACCAGTTCCTGACTGTAAGCCATAATAGGATAGATACACCTGAGGAGCAAATAAATTGAAATTTTAACTCAGGAAATGTTACTCCATACTAATACTATGGACTTGGTTGTGTAAAAATGCCTTCTGTCTTTTATAGACCCACCTTATGACTTTGAGACAAAATTGGAAATAATATATGATTAACTAAAATTGCCGTCTCTAAGTAGAGTAACTCACACCGTTAAGACTAGGGCATGGATACTTTACCCTAGTGGATAGTTGTATGACATAAGCTCATCGTAGTGTTCAATTGTATGGATAATGGATTACGGACCGGGTATCGACCGTATGAGCGGTTGTTTATCGGTTGCTAGGGTGTAAATTGGGACAAGGTGACTTGACCTTGCTTTTAACTTACATTATCTCTACTGTATACACAATTCTATGTAGCGTTTATAGTCTTCACTTCATTTAATAGTCGTGCGTTCTGCTACACGTTACCGTCTGTGTGCTAGGAATTGGTCTGCAGGTGAATGCAACAGCAAAGGTTGTGCGACCGGGTCTGAGAAACCGGATCTTTACCTGGGGACAATCCCTGAGAATCTGGCCGTATGGGCGACCTCGGGTGTGGGTAAACCTGTCCGAGTCTGTTGCGTATCTTCGTCTGATAGGCATCAACCATTATAAAAGCATCTTAAGGTGAGTACTCATACTCACTTAGCATCGTGCTATGTAATCACCTGTGTGTGCATTCTATACTGTGTGAGTTAAAGGCTATTTACTACTGTGTACTCAACATGCCAAAAAAGAATGGGAAGGAAATTGTGGAGGAGTCTTCGTCTCCTAATCTACATGTTAACAAAAAATCTTTCTTACTCTCAAGACTGTCAAAAGATAATATGAAGCTTTGATGTAATTGTTTTGAAAAGCTTTGAAAAACCAGTATTTAGACTTTTTTATTAAAAAACCTATTCCGGTAACTGATCTTTCTGGTTTTTTGGATGAAATGGGAGTGGTAATATATGTTTGCTTTGGGACAGTTGGAAGTTGTGATTCTCTTTGACTAAAGTTGTAGGTTTCCGTATAATAAACGGATTGTGGTAACAAAATCCAGGTTCTATAAACTGGTTGTTTTGGATGTGATAAATCTGACCCTATCGGCTAAGAAATGTCCAGTCTCAAGTAGATCTAACTGTATGGCTGTATTGAGTATTGGAAGGCATTATGTCTAATAGGAAAGGGTAGGTCTGTGTGGTTGATGATGCTAATTTTTTAGGAAGAAGGTACGTGTGAATGTGATAATGTAGGTCTTTGAATCAAGCCGGTAATTCACAAAAAATAATAAATAAAGCTCAAAACTGTGGGCAGTAATCGTCGGATTCCTTGGTAAGTTGTAAAACTAGTAGTTCCGATTACTCTAGGTACATTGGCTGACCTCAGACTGATTCAGTTCTTAGTATAGGTACCTAATTTTTTGCATAGTCTAAAGAGACTTTGAATGCATTGAAAACTTTTTTCTAATGTGTTGCCAAATCGGCTGATACTCTGAAGGTGTTAAATGGCACCACATACCCTATTATGGTGGCAAATAGCTTTTTTACTCGCTCGTTTTTACCATATTACAAAACAAGATGGGAAGATTAGTGAAAGGTTTTTTTGCTAATCACTGAATCAGCTTATCGACAGATTTCTTCTGGCTGTGGCTGGTTTGACCTTGGGTAATTCAAATAAGATAATCTTGACATCATTTTACTCGCTTGGTATTATCTCTCTTATATATATGAATTTTTCTTTGCCTACTATCATGCAATATATACAGTGGAAAGTTTTTAGGCGATGTTGGTTGGTTACGTTTACTTCTATTCTATCTCGTAAGATGTCTTGGCTTGCTCTATTGACTGAGTTGTCTAGGATATTATAGTATGATATCTGGTTTATAACTGGCTTGGACAAAAGTATGTTAGTCATGGCATAATAACAGAGGCATTATTTGATAAAGGTTGTGAATATAACTAGAAAGGGCTATGGTTTGAAAATCGATAATTAATCAGATGTTGGGATATCGCAGTTTTTTTAAAAAAAGAAAATATATTTTTTGGGAGTAGGAATTGGTCCGAAAGTTTGATTTTTCTATACTTCTAATTACGAAGGAGGAGTTGTCCTTAACATATATCTGGCTCGAGATGGCGTATAGAGTGAAGTTCTCTCTTATCTGATTGAGGAAGTAGTGCTTGTATGCTTTGATAATCTTCCTAAAAAACCTACTTAAAACTAAGGTTAGGCAAAGAAAAATTTAAAAAGTTAAATCGAGAAATACCAGCTGCTCTATGGGGATTTCACTTTCCTTATCGGGTTGGCAATAATCCAAGGAATTTTTTCATAAAAAACAAGATACAAGTTAAGAACTGTTTTTTTTTTACTGTGACATGGATAACAACTGGGATGCCCAGCATCACCTGCGTATAGTCACGTGCTAACGAATTGTTTTCTTGTGACCATGGGTGTAGGTGAGGGCTACCTTCTTTGATTAAAACATTATGTTTTTAACAAATGGCGGATCTCTTAATGTGAAGCAAAATGTCCCAGGCTTTGGGATTGCGGTTTCCCGCATTATATTCTGTTATCTTCATTACCTTGTACATAATTTATTTTCAACTGCAATTAAATTATTGTACAAATCCATTGTATTATTCTAGATTTGTTGGTCTGTGAACAGGTAGTGTTCGTTTGCGTATATGTATAGATTTAGAACTGCTACACACACAATAAACGCAAAAGAGAGATTTACTTGGTTGTAGATCTCTCTCAGATAATGACTCTAGAAATAATCGCCTGTTATAGTATAATTCGTTATAATCTAAAAGGCTGGGGTGCTATCACACAGTCTAGTGGTTCTTATTTGACCAGACTGGTGAAAGGCTGATAGCATGACCATTCCGCTCTATATTCATGATTCTAGTTCTTACTTTACTTTAATCACTATCATTTCACAAGTTATTACTTCTGTTTACCAGGTTCTAGGAAAGCTCACTGCAAGAATTAAGGTCTGCTCTGACCCAGAGAAAAGAGCTCTGATTTCGGAGAAGTTACGACTGGCTAAAGAAATAGAAAAGACCTTCCCTAATATCGGATTAGGCCTTATCTACATACGGCTGTAAAATTTTAAAAAATGTAACACTCTGTATTAGATCTTCAGATCTACTCATCTCTTCCAAATATACGGTATTCTAACTACTGTCATTTTTGCAGATTGTTTCCCTTTCCCAAGGGCTCGCTCTTCCTATGGAACCCCTTTCCCTTGCTTCTCTTCTTGTACTGAATTGCATACAAGATAGAGAAGCCTCTGCCTTGGTATTTGATGCTTTGAAGGAGTCTAGTTTGTATCTTGTCCAGCTTATTTCATTTGACCTATGGGTAAAATTTCTAGCTCTCCTAGTTAAGAATAAATCAGATGGTATCAACCTTCTGATGGAATTTACTTCTAATTTGGCTGGTCTTTCCAAAGCCCATATTCAGGACTTAGCATCATTCTCTTCAAAAGGCTCTGAACTATCCAATATTCTTAGAAAAGTTTGCGGACTTAGTCCTGTCTTTGTTACGGCTCCCTCTACTCCTATTGTCCCTCCCCCTAATAGCCTCTTTTGCAAAAATGCAGCTGCTTTAGAAGCTGTAAAAGAATTTTAGAAGGACCTATGTTCACTCAGTGAAGCTTCACTTTTGGATATGGTACCAAAAGTCTCTAGGGCCTTTCCTTTTTTACCATCATGACAGATTGAAGTAGAATCCTTGGGGGTAGAGCACAGGCTGTGGATGTTCCCAAATAAAGGGTTTCTTGCACCCATTTCTATGGAAACTTGGGTCTTCCTCGCCAACCTAGCCCCTGCTACTATTGAAGAATGCAAAACTTAAAGTTCTTAAAGGGATCCAGCTCTTGGATAAAGGGGATCTGATTAAAGCTCCATTCAATATGAGTTTCCTCGATGAAAAAAAATGTAGTTCGAATACAGGTTTATATGCAAGAACCAAAGGTGTGATGACCTTTAGTAAAAGTTATGCTGATTACTACACCGAGACAGTGTGGAATGTGTTCAGACCTTACCTTAAGTGTGCTTGCAGATTTTTAGACCCCAAAGCTGCTTGTGAATCAAGCATCATTTGGTTTGACCATGCTATTTGGTACGCCCTCAACAATCTGCCTAGTATCTTTCCTGACAAAGCAGAAGAATTTCACCTTTCCCTCTTTTGCTCATGGCTTGGTGGGCAAGCCAAAGATCTTGTCTTAGCTCAAATCGCATTTATTCAGTACAGATCAATTATGTGCGACACTCTTGAAGAGCTTGGTTCTGAAGGGTGTGATACTCTGCTAACCTCTTATGGTGGCTTCAAAGGAATCAAAAGTATGGTTGGGCAAATCAAGCGTAACATTGAAGATGATGAATCTCAAGTTTCCAAACGACCTAATACTCTTGTCTCTCCGGCGGCTTCATACATCTCTTTCTTAACTCCCTCCTCGAATGAATCTGTTTTTGGGAGAGGGGGAGGTAGAAGTTATGTTAGAGGACGGGGGAGAAACCTACCAATCAGAAACCTGTTGGATATGTAATGTGAAGGTATGAAGGAATGCGTGTGGAAGACTTTACCTACCTCCAAAGGAAGAAACGTGTAATAGGATAATCTCACATTGCTTGTTTACTAGCAAGATTTTGGATTTCTTTACTCCCCAAGCTATGTTTTCAGAATGTTTTGGACAAATTTTTGGATCTAATCTGTTGCTAAATGAGGTAATGTTTGGATGGAAATACTCGCTGCCGATCAAGAATCTATTTTATTCAAATGATTTTCTCCATAATAAAGAGATTCCTATCTGCTCTTGTCATCTATTTCAGAAATTTTGTAAAAGTTTCACTAACTTTGGATTACATGTTTGTACTGCTAACTTAGTAATCATTTCTGATCCACAAGTAAGGAGCCTCTTGAGTAAGGGCTTGAATCATATTCCTCCCTTTCCACTAAATCCGCAGATTGCCTTATTAGCTCTACTTGAATGCCTGGCGGACTTGGCCTTAAAACTCCAACTAGAGGAGGAAGTTCACTTCCAACTTATATCAAAGCTTAAAGAAATTTACTGGAAAAAGATCAGTCTTATGCCGCAAGTATGGCTAAGTACTGATTCTACCTGGCTTAAAAGGTTAAAGAAAGTTTGTAAGATGGACATGGATAACAAATGGTATAGTCCATTGATACCTGTAAAACACATCCAAGGCTAACATATCTGTTGTCTTGTTTGGATGGATGCAGGTAAGGACTCTAAATTATCTCGGAAGGTTTTTTTGACTTTGGCAAGCTGTCCTACACTGGATTACACACTCACTTACTATTTGGGAACTTCATCTGCTATCTGTATAGTTGAATGAGACCTCATTCATACAGACATTGTACAAAAATAATTCTAAGATTGAGTTGTTTTTGTACTTATCTTTTTGTTTTTCTAAAGCCAGCTATCTTTTGAATATAAAAGTTCAATTATGTCTTATTATTTATGGTAAAACAGCTACACACACACACACTCACACTCACACAGGCAGATCCACTCAACACACACACACACACACACACACACACACACACACACACACACACACACACACACACACACACACACACACACACACACACACACACACACACACACACACACACAGATTGTAGAATGCTTTCAGAACACACTGACACATTGTTGAGTATCAGCAAAGAGAATACAATCACTCATAGATTGTTGATTATCAGTCACATATTCGAGCAGCAAGCAAGGTAGCCCATGCAGTATGTGGCTAGCCCTCAAGATCATATCACCACTTGGTTTTTCTTGCTATCTCTCTCTCTCAACCACACACACACACACATTGGTGGTAACTGTTTACTTGTATGTAGCCGTTGATCTTATTGGAGTATTATCATAGGCTACCATGGGTGATGTTTTCAATGATACACACTAGCCCTTGCCGACTATTGACATGTGTTAGCAGCTTCAATTCTTGCAGTACTCAAGCCAGTGGAGTCATCGAAGGCACTCTCGCTTCTGTAATCCTTTCCAACACATGACTCAAGCTAGTATTTTACTACACAGGTAGATGTTCATGCACCTACTTAGAATTTGGTTATATTTAAGTCTCCAAGACAATCATGTCAAGGAAATTGTTGGTAGTAGACATACCCAGAATGGTATCTTGTTTAAAGCTTTTTTAATATATGTAGATCATTATGCTAAACTGTCTGGTGGCTTTGTATGAAGAAAAAACATTGAAGTTATAAAAGTTTCACACATTACATTGCAGGACAAAAAAGATGTGTTGACCTAGCCGTGTCTTGAGAAAGATAGCAATGTGGCTTTTTGTACAAAAATTCATTTTACAAAATGAATTGCTTTCAAAAATTAAGAAGGAATTTGGGTATAAGCCATGAATGGTGAGCCGTAAACCTCTCGTGGCGGGTCTTATTGTGAGATGAACAAACTAAAATTTTGAAAATTTGTCCGATTTACAAACAAGATGCTACCCAATTTTGGCTAGGCAGGTAATGTTAACCGTACATATTGAGAACTTGGTCTCTTTGATTCAAGCTGGAGTGACATAGTGACTCCTACTTAGAAAAGCATAGTGACTTCTACTAAAGTGACAATGATGGTTAAGTTCTATAGATGGTGTCAAATACCAGTAGAATCTTTGGTAAATTTGATACTACTTATGATTTTTGTATTAAACCTAATCCTCTTGTTGAGTGCCTCAAGAGAGGTCGAGTTCATAGAGCTTTGAGAAAGCTATTTCAAATTGTAGCAAATTGATGCCCTAAATTGGTTAGATTAGCTTACATAAAAACCAATGTTTTGGTACAACAAATATACACTTAGTTTTTATTGAGATAATTGGTGGAAAGTGTATAGACATTGCATTCATATTCTGGCATGGTGATTGACATTACATAAGCTGAAAAATTATTGATACTGATGGGTTCTTGAGGACTATTGATTCTCATTCATGATTGAACATATATGATATGACGGGATGTTCAAAAGGAATTACTTGAAAAGTATATTAGTCTCTAATATGTTTTGAGGATGCTACCATATTTTTGAGCTAGAAACATGTGATATATTGCTAGTTTTTGATACGTGAGATATATGTTACTTCTTGAAGCCGTAAACCTCCCGTGGAGGATCTTGTTGGGAGATGGCATAAACTGAGTTTTTTGAAATACTACTTGAATTACAAAGGAGGTGCTGTCCGATTTTTGCCAGGTGTTCTACATTGATAGATAACCTAGAAATAGATAGGTATTTGCATCATATATGGTAATCGCTAGTAGTCTTTTGAGAGAGCTCGGTGAGTATTGGGATACACATGCATATACATTTAGAGGTTATCTTACTTGAAATCTTAACTTAATAGTCAATCTTAAGGGTAAGCTGTAAACTAGGTCTACATGTATGACAACTGTATCCAGTGTCGACACCTGCAAAACGCACAAACATAGCCAACTCTAACTGAACGTTTTTGTATGGATGCAAGTAACAATTGGATCCTTCTCCATGTAGATGTAGTGGAAGCTCATCCCAAAGGGTGGACACACAGAGATACAACATTAAGATATCAATTTGTAATGATTAAAGATCAAATTTCTGATCAAAATAACTGTATTATCCATTAGATACAAAATGATGTATTGATGTATATGAAATGTTAATTGAATTTTATGATATTTTGTTTTAAAATATTGTTATTTAATATATTATTTAATATATTATTTAATACAATTTTCTAAGTATGGTTCAATTATGAAGGGAGAAACACACATGCACACACAGACACACAAACACACACACACACGCACACACACACACACACACACACACACACACACACACACACACACTTTTTTTGTAATGTCACACACACACACACACACACACACACACACACACACACACACACACTAAAGCACTGGTTTTTGCTTGCTATTTTCTCCCCCCACTTGGGTTTTCCCCCCCCCTATTGGGATTATAGAGCTTTCTTTTGCTTTGCAATTGAAAATACGTGGGGAAAAGCCCTTATATAACCGAAGCGTGAACTAACTGGTATCATTATATGGGGAAGGCGGCCCCATTTACTCTCTTCTACTCTCTATGGACCTCCCAGGCGATGGCAATCGCGGGCCGAGTGTGGGATTCTCACAGTAAGGGGCGGCCGGACGCATTCATCTCCACCTCTCTAGAAGCGTACACACCTACATATTTAAATAGAGGTGAGGGCACACCTTGGCCCTCACTTAGCCTTGGATTAGGTTTTTTCTCTACTTATTTTTGTCACTGTCTGAACTTGCTAAAAGAATGGAGCTTTTAGCTCAAGGAACACAGGTGTTATATTCTACCTTACTGCCAATTTCTAGTTTTTGATTTGTTCTTTTTAATGCTATGCATGGTTGAGATTGTAGCCTTCTGTTTTACATTATATATTGGTCATAATCATAATTAAACAGTTGCGCCATGGCGTGGATGACTTAGGTCTTGAGACCTCGATTTGCATTTTAAAAAAAAGGGGGGATAGTCTCTGTTGAAGACTTGCATGAACTGAGTTAAAATTTTGCAGGTGGTTGTACTTAACTCTGTACTAAACCGTTGAGGGTTGCTTGTTACATTATAAAAATGATCATCTTTAAAACTATTGTGCATGATTGGCTGGGGTCTTGAGACCTCGTGTTGGTAGCTGTTTCTTTTGAAACACTGGCGCGGACTGAGGTTCTTCTTGCAAGTAGGTATTGGCTCTGTGCTAGTAGCTAAGGGTTGTTGTTTTCACTATTGGTTATCATAACCACCTGGCAGATTGCCGCTGCAGGTGTGTCAAGTAAAGTGTTGCTCTAAACAAGCCGCTAAGGGCTGCTTTTTACATTATGAATAATCTGTGTTGAGCCATCGCATAGTTGGCTTGGGTCTTGACCTTGATTTGCATTTGGTAAAAGACTTCTGTCGAACACTGGCAAGGACTGAGTGTTTCTAGCAGGCTCTATGCTAGCAGCTAAGGGTTGTTATTTTCAATAACCAGTTATCATACCTACCTAGTAAATTGTCGATACAGATGTGTTAGCTCATGGGCTGCCCTGGTCGTAACCACTGCAGATATCTCTTGGATATTCAATGAGTTTATTAAAAAAAGGGGGGAGAGCATGACTGGTAGGATTCGGAAAATGTTGGTTTTTTTCCTTTGATAAACTGGTTGCCACACTTGGGCTTATCACCATTGGGATTTCATACCAAATAAGGGGATGGGGTGTTTTTTAAGTACTCATGACTGTTGAAACTTTAAGGCATCATACTCAAATCAGGCCAGACTCTACATTCCGTGATAGCTTGGCATTTTGAAGGTAAGTATACATCTGTTACTTTTTGGCTTTGGAAAAAAGCTATGGTTGGTAATCCATGAGTCTACTTAGTATGGATGGAGTTTTTGATACTCTGTTTATAGGTCATACTGGCATTTGTTGTTGTAAAAAGGGAGATTATACATTAACCTCTTTTTGATACCATTGGGCATCTTACACAGTTTAAGTCGTTATGTAAAAGAAGACCAATGACACCTTGAGATTGTTACTCTTGAAGGTATGTATATGGTTACTACTGCAAAGCATATCTACCAAGCTATGGTATAAAAAATAGATCTCATGAAATTGATATATGGATTCTTGGTGGGCTTCACAGTTCATTATAAAAGGTAGAAGGTAACACTCATTTTTTGATGTAATAAGTAAAAGACTGCTATCATACAAGTTCTAATAAATAACCTAGCTTGTCTAAAGTAAATAAAATCTGTAAGATGGACATGGATAACAACTGATAGGGTCCATTGATACCTGTAAAACACATCCAAGGCTAACTGAATTGTTTTCTTGTTTGGATGGATGCAGGTAAGGACTCTATCCTATCTTGGAGGGTTTTCTTTTCTTTGGCAAGCAACCTTACTTAAATGAAGTACTCACTGAAGAACGGGGAAGTTCTTCCACTACTGGTTTAACTGAAAGAGGATCTCTTTCCTACAATCATTGTACCTAAATAATTTTGATACTGAGTTAGTTTTGTACTTATCTATTCATTGTTCCTTGGCCAACTGTCTTTTGAATGTAAAAATTCAGTTATGTCTTATTAGTTAAGATTTAAACAGCTACACACACACACATCATCATCACTTAGTAGATATTATGTTATCTATTGCTTCACTCCATTTGGATCCGATCTGTGCACATACATGGGGAAATTTCCTACTCACCGTAAGGTTTAAGTGTTTTTATAAATTGATATAATGTCCTACAATTAATATGTGAGGCAACTCGAGAATGCCATAGAATTCAATACTTGGAATTGATTGCATGACTTATTTTCTAAATAGCACGTCTCATAACTATTTCCATATGGCTATTTCCATCATCTAGATCTAGTTGCATAACATATTCACTAAAAAGCGTGCCTCATAGCCGTTCCTAGCTGGCTATTTCCATATGGGATCTATATTTTCCTTGGATTCATGCTCTTGACCCACTTCATGCACCTTGGATGCTTATTTCTTTCAACCTACATGCTTGAAGAGACCTCTTGGGTATAGAGCAATCACAGACCCTTGCGCATTCTCATAGAACCCATTATATGGACCTAGTTGTGTAACAGACTCACTAAATACCATGCCTTACAATTATCTCCATCTGACTATTTCCATCTGGGATCTGTGTTGTCCTTGGATTTATGCTACTTTCCCACTTCATGCACATTGGGTGTTTATTGCCTACAACATTTGTGCTACAGAATCCGGTTTAGGGTATAGAACAATTGCATATCCTTCTCATAGTCTCACATGCGCACGCACGCACGCGCGCGCGCGCGCGCACACACACACACACACACACACACACACACACACACACACACACACACACACACACACACACACACACACACACACACACACACACACACACACACACACACACACACACACACACACACACACACACACACACACACACACACACACATTGGGTAGTTTGTAAATTTGTATGGATAGTAGGTGTTCAACACTTAAGCTTAATTCATTTTGGGACACGAGTCTTGTAATAGACCTAAGCAGATCCATAGGTATCCTTGTTGGCACTTGCTAAGTGTTGTAACATTAGGTGGCCCTAATAATTAAATGAAGCATGCTATAAGTGCAACTGAAAGTGTTTTATTTCTACTCTTAGCCCCACCCACATGTTTTTTCCATCGGCGTCATCAACTCCCTTGGTGATTCATCCTCCCTTGCTCTGTCAACGCTTTCCTCCTCTACCTACTTGTGCTACTACAGATGCATGCTCCTTTTGCCCATACATGTCATCTTGACTTTCTTACATTATCAACGAGCAAGCCTGAAAAATATTCTTCAAGAACCTATGTCAATACACTCCACTGTTTTTGCGTACTTCCTTTTCTTGCAGCATGCATTCATCTCTCTCATAGATGTTGAAGCCACATCTTCTCCAAGAGGCAAAGCTTATGCTCTAGGATCCCGATAAGAATGATTGACATAGATGGGCAACAAGCATTTGACACATATAAAGCTTAATAAAGGGATGCCATCACTGTCTCAACAATAAACATTGACAAGCTTCTGGTATCAGGTTGGTATATAGTGAGTAGAAGAATAAATTTTGGCATGCATTTTGTTATATTATTGGTTGGGTTTTAGATTTTTTGACCACATCAAAAGTAAAGCAAAAACTATTTTGGAGTTTTATGAAGTGTTAACCACATTTATTTAAGAGATATGCTTCATCTCAATAAAGTAAGTTTGGTCTTGCTATACAAACATTGAATAAGAGCAAGTTTTACTTGACCATATTTTTGTGGTAGCCATATCTAGAATATGTGGACTTTTTGTGTTGATTTCTCTTGTTGATGTAGTGACTTGATAAGCCGGTTGTATCTAGATGTTGGAAGTCAGTTGTTTTAAACTACAAAGTTAAGTTATATGGTACAACACACATCCAATGGGTTATTCCCAAAAAGGGGGAGGTATATGTGCAATGTTGTCTGATGAGAGATAGTTTATATCGGCATTCAGCATGGCATACAAAGGATAAATTCCTTTCTCCTTGCTAGTGTAAGATGTGTTCTTTGGGTTTACTTTGGCCAACTTATTTATTTGAATGCATTTATACAGGCTTGTAATTTGGTTGCCTATACCTATTAATGAAGCTTATTTCATAGTTTTGTTTGCTTATTGAGCCTTAATCCTCTTGTGAGGATCTATTAGGAGATGTCATGTCATGGACTTTTTGAAAAGATAAGCAGAATACAAACAAAACGTTTCCAAAATTTTAAAAATTCTCCAGAATTCATAGCCTAATTACTCACAATGGAGAGCAAAGTTTGGTGATAAAATGTAATAATCATACATAAAGGAATTGACTCAATGACATACTGATTAAGGTTACAAACTACCACTATTCAGCTTGCAGACTTTGGACATACAACAAACTAATAAATGCATTCCATTTGGAGTGTAGTGATTACAAGGGAGATGAAGATATACTTTGTGAACTAGACAAGATCAAGCAGGGCATGTTTTTGATCAAGAGTTATGTGGAAAAGATTAAAGAACCGCCATAAAAAAATTAAATGCATGCCTAGTTCTTGAGTGGGTTTAAAAGCAAGAAGCTTAGGGAGCACAAGGCACCAGCACCAACCAAAAAGTTGAATGATCTGGTGCAAAGATCTCTGAAGTTGGAGCAATACCCGAGCAAAACGCCAAGAAGAAGAAAGGCCATAAATAAAGAAGGGACTCGAGTAATAGTTAGTCATTGGTTGATGGAGGAGTCAAGTTCCAACTCTAGTTCAATTTTGTTTGAGAGTGAATTAAAAAATCATGCTAAGAAGAAAGGCTTCTAGACAAAGAAAATTGAAGAAATGCCAAAGAAAATTTAAAAAATGTCAAAGATCAAACCAATAGTAGGAAAAGTCAAGACTTAGTGTATGATCATAATAGAAAGGAACACATGTTTGATGAGTGTTTCTAGTGCACATACTACAAAGCATTCTGACATCTATGATATTTGAATGCATCATTTCAAGAAAGGCATGGATGTCTTCATGATAGCATTAAAAAAACCAAAAGCAACAAAGTAGGATGGGATGTCAGGGGTTAGGTAAAACAATTCCAATACCCACAATGGCTGATAAGAGGTAGGTATCAGTGTTGTTGGTAGGGGGCAAGGTAGATTTGATTGTGCAAAGAGAAACTTTAGCTGCTACATGTGTGGAAAATATGGACACATTGCATCCCAATGTCCTAAAAACAAAAAGAGCTGAGGTGCTCAAAGGGAAACTAGCTAGCCTACTTTTGATGCATGTGATCACCAAGAGTGCTAGATTTATGATTGAAGAGTTGCTAGATGAGTTGGTTAAGGAAACAAAACAAGCTGAAGAAGCTCAGAGATGGGAGAAGCAAAGGGCCATTTCGAAGGCCAAGGAGGTATATGAGTGGCAGAAGCAGAGGGCTTTGGTAGCCAACATCATGGAGGATCTCGCTAAGAAGATTCTAGAGAAACCTAAGTTCTTGGAGTCCAGGACCTTTTAAAGGCTTTCACCAATACTTTTAGAGGTTCAGACAAGGGAGCTCCTTGAGATGGATCAAGGACCAGTTAAGGCCTCAAAGAAGTGCCTCAAAGAAGAGGTTTGGCAAGTCAAGATGATATACTTGATTGAGGCTGATCGAACGGATTTGAGGATGGAAAATTTCCAATCGCAACAATATGATTCCTCACCTAAGGATCCATCAGTCAGGAGACATAGCAGGCCAGCAGAGGCATGTCACTATGAAGACAACTACCCAAATCATGGGAGATCCTCCTATTTGAACGAAAACTCTAGGAATGAACAAGAAAAAATCTACATTAAGGTGTATGAAAGAATTGATAAGCTCATTATATAATTGGATGACATTAGACGGACCTTTCCACAAGCTGCTAAGTCTATCAGAAAGTAGAGGAAGAAGGCATCAAAAGCCATGGCTGTGGATCTGTTTGAAATAAAGGATGATGAAGTGCCAAGCATTTAGATCAATGACAATCTAAGGAAATAGTGGGAGCCATTGTTGGGAGTGATGCTAGATGGTAGGGCTGAAGTGAACATCCTCAAAGGGCATGCCACACAAAAGGTGGGGATTCAAGAGATGAAATTAGCTTCATTTAGAGAGTGTTAATGTAAGGTCTCCACTTTCAAATTTCACACAAGTTCTATTATGCAGTTGAATTTTCTTTAACCACCACTTATTATTTAAGATATTCGAGTTCAAATTATGAATCGTAGGCTGAGAAAACCTAGAATTTAAAATTTACGCTACAAAATTCTGACATGATTAGCTATATGAATCACTAATTAACTTATTACAAGACTTATTTACTGATTATAGAATTTTCTTTTACTACTATAAAGTTAATATAAGACTGTAAAGTTTAACTTAAAAATGTAAAGTAAATTATCATTAAGAAAATAAGTAAAATAATTAAAAAGACAAAAGAATACACAGGGATGACAAATGAAGGCACATGGACTCACCTGGACTCACATAGGAGGGGACAAAGTGGGACACACTGTCACATGAAAAGGAGAGGCTAGTCTTGACCAATCTTAATGAGGGGGGCCTGTGTGGCCTTATATTTTGATGATAATGACAAAGTGGTCAAGCTGATGGGTACCCAAGGGTACCAAAAACGCGGGTATGATTTTTGTAATTTTTTTTTTTTTTTTTTTTGGGAAAAAAAGTTGGACGTTTTCTTTTCTGCTATAAATAGAGCATCCATGCTCACACTTTAGATATAGAGATTGTCTCTATAGTGCTCACGAAGTGCTGCCACTTCTTTTAGAGAGAAGACGTCCACAAACCACTAAGAGAACAAAAACTCTAGTGGACTAATAAGGTGCGTATTAATCAAGCATTCAATTAACTTTAGGAATGATGTATGTGTGCTATCTCTTACTCTAATCTCTCTAATAGATTAGTAAGATTCAATTAGCTATGTGTGTGTGTGTGCTATCTCTTACTCTAATCTCTCTAATAGATTAGTAAGAATCAATTAGCTATGTGTGTGTATGCTATCTCTTACTCTAATCTCTCTAATAGATTAGTAAGATTCAATTAGCTATGTGTATGTGCGTTTATCTCTTACTCTAATCTCTCTACTAGATTAGTAAGATTCAATTAGTTTTAAGAAGGATATGTGTGTATGTGTGCTATCTCTTACTCTAATCACTCTAATAGATTAGTAAGATTCAATTAGTTATGTGTGTGCGGGCTATCTCTTACTCTAATCTCTCTAATAGATTAGTAAGAATCAATTAGCTATGTGTGTGTGTGCTATCTCTTACTCTAATCTCTCTAATAGATTAGTAAGATTCAATTAGCTATGTGTGTGTGTGTTTATCTCTTACTCTAATCTCTCTACTAGATTAGTAAGATTCAATTAGTTTTAAGAAGGATATGTGTGTATGTGTGCTATCTCTTACTCTAATCTCTCTAATAGATTGGTGAGATTCAATTAGCTTTAGAAAAGGATGTGTGTGTGTTCTCTTTTACTCTAATCTTTCTAATGGATTAGTAAGATTCAATTAACTTTAAACAAGATGTGTGTGTATGTTTTCTCTTAGAAAAGGACGTGTGTGTGTTCTCTTTTAATCTAATTTTCTAATGGATTAGTAAGATTCAATTAACTTTAGAAAAGACGTGTGTGTATGTTTTCTCTTAGAAAAGGATGTGTGTGTGTTCTCTTTTACTCTAATCCGATTCTAATGGATTAGTAAGATTCAATTAACTTTAGAAAAGATGTGTGTGTATGTTTTCTCTTAGAAAAGGATGTGTGTGTGTTCTCTTTTACTCTAATTTTCTAATGGATTAGTAAGATTCAATTAACTTTAGAAAAGATGTGTGTATATGTTTTCTCTTACTTTAATCTCTCTAAGTATACCTACTCTCTCTAGTTAGTACATCTTCACTATTAACTTATGCATAGTTAATTGAAAGTTAATACATAAGAGAACTCATCATATTCTTACTATACATGATGAAATTCTCATTCACCAATGTTATTGTCAATTAGATTAAGTAGAATTTTGAATAATACTAAAAGTTGATTTAGTTGAAGTATAGAAATTGAAGTTAGAATTGGATTAGAAATGTGAAGCATAAAAGTAATGTATTCCTAAACCTTCACTCATAGTTTACACATTTAATTTTTGATTAATTATGATAAGCAAATATTTGATGTATAGAAATTAGATGTAAAACAACAATACTAAGTGTGAATCCGAGTTGGCGAGGGTTCAAATTACAGACTCTCTTTGGAAACAAGGAGATTACTAGGGAAATTGACCAATTTAATGTTCTAAGTGTATAACATAAGTGTAGTACAAAAAAATGGCTCCAAAACGTGCTCGAACACAAGGCGCTAATGATCATGAAGCCGGTACAAGCAACGGTGGAACCCCTGCCGAACATGCTATGTCTCCACCAATCGGACCAATCAGAGCTATGGTACAGGTTAGTATTGAAGTTTCAAGTTATGCATCATTGCATATGCGAGACCATAGAAATATAATATTTACCTTATGAAAAGAAAACACGGACTGAAACCACGGGGCTTAACCCCAAGAAATTCGGCATATGTTTGACAAGTAGGAAAGAATGTCTGGTTAAACTGGTTACTATAGGAAAGAATGTTTGTCCAAAACCTTCGGTATGGTTTCTCTCAAGTCTCTCTACTTATTAGCGCTGGTATTATGTGCAGTTGCCGAGGCGTGAGATGACGCCCAGGATGGCACCGCTGATGCTGTGGTGGGAGTACACCCAGATTAGCCCAGCTGGATACTGTAGTTTTGTTTTGCCGTGGCGTGAGGATGACACCCAGATTGGCACCGTTGTTGCTGTGATGGGAGTACGTCCAGATTAGCACAACAAGTACTTGTCGAGCGGTATGGGACGCTCATGAGGACAAGGGTTTTTATAAATAATGTATATACCGATCGGACATAATAGCACCAATAGAGATTCTTGAGTGAACCTAATCCAAGGGTTGTTGGTTTAAAATTGGACGACTTCTTGTTTGACTATTGTTTGTAATACTGTTTGAAGGGCTGTTTTAACAAACCAGTATCATAAATAAAGTAGAGGAACATGTATGTTTAAACAATGTGGTAGTAATTAGATAACAAAAGAAGGGTGAGTGTGGTGTGGAAAGTGGGAGAATGGTATCCCGACGGTATCATTCTATGGACTGGTGGACCCGATGAGTCGAGTAACTTTCCAACGCTAGATTTTTTTTTTTTAATTAGTCATAAATCTTAAAAGAGACAAACCTTGGCGGCTATGCTTCTGAAACATGGGAAAAAAAGCGCACAGGTTGGTCACTCTAAGATTTATACTTTTAGGTATAATTGATTATAGATAGTTTTTAGATAGGGTTATGGTGGTCACGCTCCGCCATAGCAAGATAGGACCAATCCTTCACTAACGGTTCATGCCCGTGGCTACGTAGTAGCTAAGGCAATGTCCGTTGGTTTTTCTTTCTCAGGATTGGAGACCTATCAAAGATACTCCGCTCCTCTCAAAAAGGGGTAGGGACCTCACACTGGTATCAGAGCCTAGGTTAAAGCTTTGGGAGATTTTTAGATTGATGTTTGGATATTGAAGGATGCGAATGTAGTAGCTAAGGCAATGTCCTTTGGTTTTTCTTTCTCAGGATTGGAGACCTATCAAAGGTACTCCGCTCCTCTCAAAAAGGGGTAGGGACCTCACACTGGTATTAGAGCCTAGGTTAAAGCTTGGGGAGATTTTTAGATTGATGTTTGGATATTGAAGGATGCGAATGTTTGAAATAATAGAAGAACCTAGAAAAAATTGTGTTGATTTTTTATATGGTATTGAACACTGAACTTTCCTGGTACAGGAAAATGTTCATTCAGCCTACCAGAAATTTCAGGTGTTCACCATCATGTTTGAAAATGCATGCCAATCACCAAATTATCAATTTCAAAAAAGGGTGATGATGATTTTGGATAGGGTGTTTGCACCACCTATTCCAAGGGTGCATAGAGGATGGGGTATCAACTGGAGTCCATCTGGAGGAATCTATACCATCGATGCTGACAAGATATGGTGCATGGATACCAATCTCAAGAAACTTCGATGGGCAGAGGAGTTAAAAGTCATCGAAGTTTATCTTTTCCTTGGTACTAAGAATCCGGATGCTACCATTACCTTGGGAGGAGAAAAGATATCTCAGACTCAATGGGTCTATAACCAAGTTACAAAAGTTATCCATGGTGGTAGGATTCGACCTATATGTGTATCTCGTAGCTTTCAAGGGTCAAAAGAAACTTATTATTTTGATCCTTTAGCCTATCCTTTTGTAGTCACTAAACTCAAAATATAGAGACATTACAATCCTTGTACCTAAAGACTACCAACCTTGGCAGCAAATAATGTGTATATAAATAAAGTTGGATTAATATTAGCTTTTGTTTGTATTATTGTTTGATCAAGTATTGCCTTAAAGTGGATTAAAGTTAGAGTATCCAATAAAGTTTCACTTAATCTATATTGCACAGAGTGCGGTGTACACATCTCTTCAAGAGAAAAAGCTACTTCTCAAGCAAGCTAGACTTCCCTCTTTCAAAGGGGAAGGAGCCCTAGTTGAGCACGATGCAGAAGTGTGGTTCGAAGAGATGGAGGATTATTTTGCTGCTGCTGGTACTACTCCCGATAACCAAGCAATGTTGGCTATGTTTCGTCTCACGGGGGATGCCAAGCTTTGGTGGAAACAACACTGCAAAGATAATCAAGTAGCTCAAAACACTCAAACTTGGGAAGACATTAAGTATGCTGTCAAAGGACGTTATCTTCCACCTGCACACGAATCCCTTAAGATGAATGAATTCTTCAACTTACGTTAGTTTCATCTTACAGTGGAAGAATACTACTCCAAATTTGTAACTCTTAGGCGCTATGCTCCGCCAATGACCGCAGATCAACAAGTAGCCCGTTTCTGCCAAGGGCTAAATGCTCCTTTAAATACTCGTCTAGAAGCCATGAGGCCTGTAAATTTGCAAGAAGCTCTTTTAAGAGCTAAACCCTTAGCTAAAGAGATGTCAAACTCTCAAAGGGTATGAAATGGAAATTTAAGGAATGCTGGAAGGAGAGGACGGCCTATGATGTGGAACCAAAGGCAAGTTCACCCAGTTCACCAAACTCATACAATAGTTGCAGCTTCAGCAAACGGAGCTCAAAATGCAGATCTTAGATGCTATGAATGCAACGAGCTAGGACATTTCAGGAATGTATGTCCTAGGCGAGTCTTCGCAACAAATACACCTAAACGAGCTAGAGGACGAGGCCAAATAATAAATCGTGGAGGAAGAAATGGAGGACGAGGTCGAGGGCGCGGAATGGCTGCCAGAGTCAATGCTAAGAACAAGAGGAAAGAGCAACTCTACATGCTGCAATTGATAACCCAAGAGCAAGACAACAATATGCTGTCATTAAAACACCTGCAAATCACCAAGGTGAAAAATTTGAGCTTCTTATTGATTGTGGCAGTACTCATTCTTTCTTGTCACCTAAATTTTAAGGAGGTTAGGACTTAATCAACACCCTGCAAGAAAGATGAGAGTTGAATTAGCCAATGGAAAGGAGGTGTTATCTCAGTACACTGTGGGAAAAATAGATTTCAAGTTGGGAGAATACTCTACTTCTGCTACTTTTCGAACCTTACCCATAGGAATCTATGATGGAATTCTTGGAATGGATTGATTAGCCAGTCATAATGCCAATATCCATTGTGCTCAAGGAAGTGTTACTTTTGTGGACAACCAAGGTCAAGAAGTCACTATTCAAGGCCAGAATGGACGACCAAAAGCTTACTTGGTCAAAGCTAATCGTCTTTTGAAAGGGTTACGCAAGGGTCAACAAATTTTTGTAGTCAAGCTAAACAAAGTAGAAAAATCTTCTTCCAACCCTGAACCAATGTGGCTAGAAGAATTTTCGGATGTTTTCCCCGCTGAACTTTCTGAACTACCACCACCTAGGGAGGTAGACCATGAAATCAAAATTTTTCCAGGTAGTGAACCAGTCTCAAGAGCGCCGTACAAGATGTCACTTCCAGAGGATATAGAACTCAAGGAGCAGCTCAAGCAATTGATTGAGCAAGGGTTTATCCGACCTAGTACATCTCCATGGGGTGCACCTGTTCTCTTCTAAAAGAAAAAGGATGGCTCTCTTCGACTTTGCATAGATTATAGGGGCTTAAATCAGGTTACCATCAAGAATAAATATCCAATTCCTCGTATTGATGAGATGCTGGACAAATTACATGGAGCCAAAATATTCACAAAGATCGATCTTCTATTTGGCTATCATCAAATTCGAATCCAGGAGGCTGATATCTCCAAAACAGCTTTCAACACTCGTTATGGTCATTACGAATTTACAGTGATGGCTTTCAGACTTACGAATGCTCCTGCAACTTTCAATCGTCTCATGCACGATATCTTTAGAGAATTCTTGGATGATTTTGTCCTAGTATTCTTTGACGATATCTTAATTTATTCCAAATCAGAGGAAGAGCATGAAGGACATGTTAGGAAAGTGTTAGAGCCTTTACGCCGAAATAAGCTAAGAAAATGTACCTTCTTTACCCCTAAGGTCTGTTACTTAGGGTTTATCATTTCACCTGAAGGAGTCTCTGTTGACCCTGACAAAGTCAAAGATATTGTGGAATGGCCTCAACCCACTTCACAAACCGAAGTCAGAGGGTTCTTAGGTATCACAGGGTGGTACAGGATCTTTGTAAAGGACTATGCTCTTAAAGCTGCACCACTAACCGACTTGCTAAAGAAAGGAGCTACAATACTTTGGGAAGAAAAACATGAATCTTGCTTCAAACAGCTTAAGGAGTATCTTGCTTTAGAACCTCTCTTAAAAATTCCAGACTTCACCCAAGAATTCGAGGTGATCACAGATGCTAGTAACCTTGCATTATAAGGAGGAGTCCTTACCCAAGAAGGAAGGCCTGTAGCTTATACTTCTCGGAAGCTTAGGATTCATGAAGTGAATTATGCTACACATGATTTAGAATTGCTAGCAGTTATTCACGCTCTCAAGCTATGGAGACATTATCTATTGGGACACAAATTCCAGTTGGTAACAGATCACAAGAGCCTTAAGTGGATTTTTACCCAACCTAACCTTAACATGAGACAGAGGAGATGGATAGAGCTCATGCACGAATATGATTTTGATATTAAATTTAGACCACGTAAGGATAATGTTGTGGCAGATGCCCTAAGCCGTAAAGCTTTTCTGGGGGCAATTTCCATGGCTAACAACCCTATTTTAGACAAGGTCTCAGATGCTGTTGTCAGAGATGCAGATTATCAGATGCTTGCTAGTATCCTACGTGAAGAGAGGGTATCATCAAATCAGCTCAAACCCCTACATTACTCCTTAGAAGATGGGAAAATTTACTATAGGAATCGAGTATGCATACCTAAGGATTCTACCCTAAGGAATGCTATCCTATATGAAGCACATGATGGCCCAACTTCAGGACATCCAGGTTATGCCAAAACCATCAATGCAATTCGCAGAAGTTACTATTGGCAAGGTATGAAGGGTGATGTCCTTCGCTATGTCAAGCACTGTTTGTCTTGTCAAAGGATTAAGGCAGAGAGACTAAAGATGCCAGGTAAATTACATCCTTTAGATATTCCCCAAATGAAATGGGAATGTATTAGCATGGACTTTATCACCGGGTTTCCTTCTGTCCAAGCTGGCTATGATTCAATCATGGTCATAGTCGACTTGCTTACTAAAGTGGCTCACTTAATCCCAGTCAAGACAGCCTTTACAGCTTCAGATATTGCTCGTTTGTTTGTGAAGGGGGTTTTCAGAATTCATGGTTTACCCAAGAGGATTGTCAGTGATCGTGTTGCCAAGTTTACTTCAAAGTTTTGGGTATCATTGTTTCAAGCTATTGGAACCCAGTTATGTTTTAGTACTGCTTATCATCCTCAAACTGATGGCCAAACTGAAAGAGTTAATCAAGTAATTGAAGACATCCTCAGAGCCTACTGCAATAGAGAACCTCGCAAATGGATTCAATACCTACCCTTGGTAGAGTATGCATACAATTCCTCTACTCATAGAAGTATTGGAATGACACCTTTTAATGCTCTTTATGGTCAAGAATGTTTATCACCTCTTAACTTTTCTGACCCCACTATAAGGGTAGAAGCCTCAAAGAAAATGCTTGAAGAAATGGAAGCTCAAACCAAAGCTATTCGAAGGGATATTCAAGCGGCTCAAGATCGACAAAAGAAGTACGCCGACTTAAAAAGATTTGATCGGATTTTCAAAGAAGGTGACAAAGTTTTCTTACGAGTAAAACCCAAAAAGAGCAATCTATCTCTCGGAAGGTATAAGAAGCTTACCTACCGATATTGTGGACCTTACGAAATAATCAAGGTTGTAAGTGATCAAGCTTATAGACTAAAACTCCTTTCTCATCTCAAAGTGCATGATGTATTTCATGTAAGTTTGTTAAAACCTTATGTATATAACCCTGACCACGTCCTTGATGATGAGCAAATCATTTTACCTGCTCAAGATTTTCTACAACTCCAACCTGATACTATCCTAGAAACTTGGGAGAGAAAGCTTAGGAATAGATCCATCAAAGAACATCTTATCTTATGGAAGGATTTCCCTGTAGAAGATGCTACTTGGGAAGATGAGACATCCCTTCTTAAGGATTACCCTTCACTGTTCTTGAGATGAGGGCATTTCAAATTCTAAGTTGGGGAGATTGTAAGGTCTCCACTTTCAAATTTCACACAAGTTCTATTACGCAATTGAATTTTCTTTAACCACCACTTATTATTTAAGATATTTGAGTTCAAAATTATGAATCGTAGGCTGAGAAAACCTAGAATTTAAAATTTACGCTACAAAATTCTGACATGACTAGCTATATGAATCACTAATTAACTTATTGCAAGACTTATTTACTGATTATAGAATTTTCTTTTACTACTATAAAGTTAATATAAGACTGTAAAGTTTAACTTAAAAATGTAAAGTAAATTATCATTAAGGAAATAAGTAAAATAATTATAAAGACAAAAGAATACACAGGGATGACAAATGAAGGCACATGGAGTCACCTAGACTCACATAGGAGGGGACAAAGTGGGACACACTGTCACATGAAAAGGAGAGGCTAGTCTTGACCAATCTTAATGAGGGGGGCCTGTGTGGCCTTATCTTTTGATGATAATGACAAAGTGGTCAAGCTGATGGGTACCACAAGGGTACCAAAAACGCGGGTATGATTTTTGGAAAAAAAAATATTACTTTTTTTAAAGATTTTTTTTAAATTATTATTTTTTTTTGGGAAAAAAAGTTGGGTGTTTTCTTTTCTGCTATAAATAGAGCATCCATGCTCACACTTTAGATATAGAGATTGTCTCTATAGTGCTCACGAAGTGCTGCCACTTCTTTTAGAGAGAAGACGTCCACAAACCACTAAGAGAACAAAAACTCTAGTGGACTAATAAGGTGCGTATTAATCAAGCATTCAATTAACTTTAGGAATGATGTATGTGTGCTATCTCTTACTCTAATCTCTCTAATAGATTAGTAAGATTCAATTAGCTATGTGTGTGTGTGTGCTATCTCTTACTCTAATCTCTCTAATAGATTAGTAAGAATCAATTAGCTATGTGTGTGTGTGCTATCTCTTACTCTAATCTCAGTAATAGATTAGTAAGATTCAATTAGCTATGTGTATGTGTGTTTATCTCTTACTCTAATCTCTCTACTAGATTAGTAAGATTCAATTAGTTTTAAGAAGGATATGTGTGTATGTGTGCTATCTCTTACTCTAATCTCTCTAATAGATTAGTAAGATTCAATTAGCTATGTGTGTGTGTGCTATCTCTTACTCTAATCTCTCTAATAGATTAGTAAGAATCAATTAGCTATGTGTGTGTGTGCTATCTTTTACTCTAATCTCTCTAATAGGTTAATAAGATTCAATTAGCTATGTGTGTGTGTGTTTATCTCTTACTCTAATCTCTCTACTAGATTAGTAAGATTCAATTAGTTTTAAGAAGGATATGTGTGTATGTGTGCTATCTCTTACTCTAATCTCTCTAATAGATTGGTGAGATTCAATTAGCTTTAGAAAAGGATGTGTGTGTGTTCTCTTTTACTCTAATCTTTCTAATGGATTAGTAAGATTCAATTAACTTTAGACAAGATGTGTGTGTATGTTTTCTCTTAGAAAAGGATGTGTGTGTGGTCTCTTTTACTCTAATTTTCTAATGGATTAGTAAGATTCAATTAACTTTAGAAAAGATGTGTGTGTATGTTTTCTCTTAGAAAAGGATGTGTGTGTGTTCTCTTTTACTCTAATCTTTCTAATGGATTAATAAGATTTAATTAACTTTAGAAAAGATGTGTGTGTATGTTTTCTCTTAGAAAAGGATGTGTGTGTGTTCTCTTTTACTCTAATTTTTTAATGGATTAGTAAGATTCAATTAACTTTAGAAAAGATGTGTGTATATGTTTTCTCTTACTTTAATCTCTCTAAGTATACCTACTCTCTCTAGTTAGTACATCTTCACTATTAACAGTTAATACATAAGAGAACTCATCATATTCTTACTATACATGATGAAATTCTCATTCACCAATTTTATTGTCAATTAGATTAAGTAGAATTTTGAATAATACTAAAAATTGATTTAGTTGAAGTATAGAAATTGAAGTTAGAATTGGATTAGAAATGTGAAGCATAAAAGTAATGTATTCCTAAATTTTCACTCATAGTTTACACATTTAATTTTTGATTAATTATGATTAGCAAATATTTGATGTATAGAAATTAGATGTAAAACAACAACACTAAGTGTGAATCCGAGTTGGCGAGGTTTCAAATTACAGACTCTCTTTGGAAACAAGGAAATTACTAGGGAAATTGACCAATTTAATGTTCTAAGTGTATAACATAAGTGTAGTACAAAAAAATGGCTCCAAAACGTGCTCGAACACAAGGCGCTAATGATCATGAAGCCGGTACAAGCAACGGTGGAACCCCTGCCGAACATGCTATGTCTCCACCAATCGGACCAATCAGAGCTATGGTACAGGTTAGTATTGAAGTTTCAAGTTATGCATCATTGCATATGCGAGACCATAGAAATATAATATTTACCTTATGAAAAGAAAACACGGACCGAAACCACGGAGCTTAACCCCAAGAAATTCGGCATATGTTTGACAAGTAGGAAAGAATGTCTGGTTAAACTAGTTGCTATAGGAAAGAATGTTTGTCCAAAACCTTCGGTATGGTTTCTCTCAAGTCTCTCTACTTATTAGCGCTGGTATTATGTGGCAGTTTCCGAGGCGTGAGATGACGCCCAAGATGGCACCGCTGATGCTGTGGTGGGAGTACACCCAGATTAGCCCACCTGGATACTGTAGTTTTGTTTTGCCGTGGCATGAGGATGACACCCAGATTGACACCGTTGTTGCTGTGACGGGAGTACGTCCAGATTAGCACAACGAGTACTTGTCGAGCGGTATGGGACGCTGATGAGGACAAGGGTTTTTATAAATAATGTATATACCGATCGGACATAATAGCGCCAATAGAGATTCTTGAGTGAACCTAATCCAAGGGTTGTTGGTTTAAAATTGGACGACTTCTTGTTTGACTATTGTTTGTAATACTCTTTGAAGGGCTGTTTTAACGAACCAGTATCATAAATAAAGTAAAGGAACATGTATGTTTAAACGGTGTGGTATTAATTAGATAACAAAAGAAGGGTGAGTGTGGTGTGGAAAGTGGGAGAATGGTACCCCGACGGTATCATTCTATGGACGGGTGGACCCGATGAGTCGGGTAACTTTCCAACGCTAGAATTTTTTTTTTAATTAGTCATAAATCTTAAAAGAGACAAATCTTGGCGGCTGTGCTTCTGAAACATGGGGAAAAAAGCGCACAGGTTGGTCACTCTAAGATTTATACTTTTAGGTATAATTGATTATAGATAGTTTTTAAATAGGGTTATGGTGGTCACGCTCTGCCATAGCGAGATAGGACCAGTCCTTCACTAACGGTTCATGCCCGTGGCTACGTAGTAGCTAAGGCAATGTCCGTTGGTTTTTCTTTCTCAGGATTGGAGACCTATCAAAGGTACTCCGCTCCTCTCAAAAAGGGGTAGGGACCTCATAGTTAAGGCCATCATCTTAGTCAAGAACCTACAAATTAGAGTGGTAAAGGAGAAATTCAAAACCATCGTTTTGGTATTGGATGTACAAGGAGCTTACAGTATGCTATTAACATGGCCTTGGCTGAGAAGTGAATGAGCCATTCATGATTATACAGGCCAAACTTGAGAATCCAAGGACCCAATAGTAGAATCTAGGTAAAAACAAATAGCACTAGAAGCTAGAAGAAGGAAATGTGGCCAAAGGAATTGTGTAGGAAATGATGAATATATTTCCTATAGTAGAGATCGACATGAATGTGGTGTTGTTGTATTAAGAGAGAGTAGAATATTAGAGACAGTAGCTCTCAAAGAATTTCATTGAATCTAACTCAAGAGAAAGATTAGTGAAGCTAGATCATAGGTGTCCAGAAGAATCAAGTCAAACAGCTGAAGACTTTAGACCATATGAGGATCATAGGCAAACCAACACAAACATGTTCACTTGGAATGATGGTCATACAGATAGCAAGGCAAAGTTAATAGGATTGGGAAATCCATTTAATGAATATGTAATAAGGATAAGGATGGATAAGAAAGTAGAATCATTGGCAAAAAGAAAAGGTGATGGAACAAATTGGTTATTCCCACATGATCAAGAAGTTGAAGAGTAGAATCCTGGTTCAAAGGAAAATCCAAAAATGGTCAAGATCAACAACCATCTAAAACCAAAGACAAAATAAAGTGCCAAGCAACTATTCCAAAAATGTAAGGATGTTTTTGCTCAAGAGCATACGGACCTGAAAGGTGTAGTTCTAAAGGTATGCCAACACAGGATACCACTAAAACCAGATGCAGGACTAGTGAGGCTCTAGGGGTATAAAATGAATTCAAATTATGCTAAAAAGTGTTGGAGCCATAGCTATGGTGGGTGAAGATGATGAGGTGCCACAGAGGATGAGAGAAAGTGAGAGGCAAAGAATGCACACACAAAGGAAGAGAGTTATTCATTAGGTTTTTAGGTCTTTTAAAGACCGTTACAATGCGTTCAAATGAGTGTTGGCCATGTTAGGTTTCCCAAGTTGTGATGATCCCAACAGTTGCCCCCTTCACCAAACCGGGGCAAGAATCACAATTACTTGGTGGTAGATTCTCTTGGATGCAACATGGTAGTTCTCACTAGATTTAGCACTCACGGTTCTCATCTTTGGATACATCATGGTGAGTCTCAATGGATTCAACACTCATGAATCTTTTGGATACATCCATGTCACACAAGCATAGGTATTTAGGGAAGTTCTTACCTTCGGTCTCATTCAATGGTAGCTAGGGTAGTGTCTAGTCCCTTACAAACATGAAAAAAATGGTGGGCTTTGACCAATAGAAATTCAATCATACCACTTTTGTGTTAACAACTACTTAAGGTAAAGGCCTTTTACAAAGAAAAATTTCAAATAATAAAAAAAATACTATTATTATAGTCATTTGGAAAAAAAATGTTATCTTTAATGGTGTGTGCCATTGCTGTTGGAGGCACATGCCAGATGCCATTCTTGGCCAACAACTCGACATGACATAACCTAGGGCACCCCACATGGATCACCTCAAGTGGATGACCTAAAAATCTTAGTTCTTAAGGTCTTGGTCCCAAGCATAATTATTGAGGAACTCATCCGTGAGGAGGGGACTAGGTAAAGAGGGCAATCGGTGCCATACCAAATGTTGTTGAAGGTGGATGCCTTCTTGGGTGCCATACATGCATGCTTGCTTGGAGGCCACCTTGTTGGACAACTCATCAGAGGCCTTGCCCAGAGCCTCACGAGGCTAGTTGTTGTTGCTACCATTGTTGGGGAGTTATGGGCGAGAGTAGTGAATTTTTAGTGCCTTAGATGTGTGCACTTTGATTGTTGTATTTGCCCAAGCCACAATCATGGCTTTGATACCAACTTTTGGAGCCATAGCTATGGGGGGTGAAGATGATGAGGCACCATTGAGGAAAAGAGAGAGCAAGAGGTACAAAATGCACACACAAAGGAAGAGATTTATTCATTAGGTTTATAGGCCTTATAAAGACCATTACAATGTGTTCACATGAGTGTTGGCTATATTAGACCACCCAAGTTGGTTTGATCCCAACAAGAAGGTCAAGGATGAGATCAACAATTTGCAAGCAGTGATTGGTTGATCCCCTAGTGGTTGTCTCAAAGAAGGATGGGAAGTTGGGGTCAATGTTGATTACCAAAAACTAAATGCTCAAACCATTAAGGACCCATTTCCATTTCCATTCACTCATATGATGTTGGATGAGATTGCTAGCCACCACAAGATGCATAGTTTCATGGACGGATATAGTGGCTACAATCAATCAAGGATAGCACCAACAGACAGAGCCAAAATGCCATTTATTATTGAATGGGGAGCATTTATGTACTTAATAATGCCATTTGGATTATGCAATGCTCCAACAACTTTTGACGATGCATGATGGAAATTTTCAATGAGTTTTTGTAAAAGTCCATGGCAGTATTTTTGGATGAATTTAATGTGTATTCAATTGAGGATATGCATCTCCTTTTCTTGAAAAATGGTGTTTGAGAGGTGCAAAGAAAAATGAATTTGTATGAATCCTTTTAAGTTAGTATTCATGGTCTAGAAGTGACAACTTCTAGGACATATTATCTCTAGAAATGGGATCAAGATGGCCAAAGACAAAGTCCGATGTGTCCAACAGGAAAGAGCACTAACAAATATGTATGAGTTGAGCTCATTCCTAACGTATAATAATCTTTAGAGGAGATTCATTCCTATCTTTGCAACAAAGGCAATGCCACTATATGAACTGACCTAGAATAGAGTAAGGTTTTTATAAACCTCTGAATGTGAGGCAAGTTTCTAGTGTCCATTAGAAGGAAGCCAATTCTTTGTTAGCCTAACTGGGACACTAGATTTCAAGTTCATAAGCCTAGGAAAACTCACTGTGGTGCTGATTTTTTGTCCAAAAGTAATAAAGAGATTTCAAGTATGTTGCTAAGAAATGAATGAGTAGATGATGAACTATTCCAGAGTATGGAAATGGATAGACCAAATCCAAAGTGGCATGATGTGTATGATTTGAATTTCTAGTTTGGAGGACTCCCAGAGGATTAATCCTACTCCACTAAGAAAGCAATGATCATTAAGAGCCCGAAATTCACTATCATAAGTGCATCACTATATAAGCTAGGAATCAATGGAGTGTTGAGAAGATGTGTGCCCATGCGACGTAGAATGTAGGTGATAAGAGGCTCACAATGGGAGCTCATGGGGGGTCATTTCTCCATTGTCATCACTTATAGGAATACCCTACAAGTAGGATTATGGCAGCACAATATGATGGAAGATGTTGGGGACTTTTGCAAAAAATGTGATATTTGCTAGAGTATGGGTAGACCAACATCATCAGATATGACATCTCTGAGCACCGTATAACCATTGGGAATTTTTAAGAGGTGGGTTTTGAACTTCATGGGTCCATTTAAGAAGGTGACTCCAAGGAAGAATAAATACATTGTGATGGCCACATGTCATGTCAAAAAATGGGTGGAAACAAAGTCATTACCCATCAACATAGCAAAGTCAATAGCGTGGTTCTTGCATGAGCATGTGGTGTGCATATATGGTTGTTCATTTGAGATAGTTTTAGAATAAGGAATCCATTTAATCAATGAAACAATTCAAATCATGACTAAAATCTTCTTGATCAAGCATAAAAAACCAACAACGCATTATCCCAAATGCAATGGACAAGCTGCAAGTAGTAACAAAACCATCAAGACCATTCTAAACAAGATTGTGCAGAAAGGACCTCATAATTGGGATGGGAAGCTTTAGACATCAATGTGGGCTTATATAATAGCTTACAAGATCACAATGAGGATGAGTCCATTCTGAATGTGTACAGTACAAAGGCAATAGTGCCTATGGAGATTATTGTTCTTGGCCTCAAGATGGCTATTGAACATGATATGGACTATAATTCAACACTAAAGAATCAACTAGATCAGCTATTGACGCTAGATGAAATCAGATAGAGAGTAATGCAAGAACATGAAGTGGTCCAATAGAGAAGAAAGCATTGGCATGGTAGTAAATTGAAGGCCACAAAGTTCAAGAAAGGGGATTTGGTCTATTAGTCAAAATTAGGCCCAACAAAACCTTACTTGAAAATAGCTTATTTGAGACCATATGAGGTAGATTAGGTATTTTTAGATGGCACAATAATATTGAAGAATTTATCTAGATTGTTGCTGCTTGGGGTCTATAATAGAGCAAAGATCAAGTTATACTACTCCAGATCAAATGAAACTTCAGCACTAGAAAGACAAGACAAAGAAGAATTTGATTTTGAAGATCAACCATTGATTTTGTTTATCACTAGACCAAAAGTAATTGAAACATCTAAAGAATACAATGCAGATGATGATCTAAGAATTACCAAAGTTTAGAACCAAAGGGTCAATAATTAGAAGGCTTTTGGACCTCATAATGGTCACAAGTAGCGCATTTAGGACCAAAACTTTTCAAGTAGATCGCCACCAGTAGTCATCATTAGAAGAATTCATGGATGACACATCAATAACGGTGGGCATAACTTTGAGGTGCCCAAAGAATGGAGCATTCATTGTTACCATATACATGTGGTAGTGATGTGTGTGAACACACTTAGGACCGTCAAGGCATTTTTCCCCTCACTAGGAGATTTTTTCCCCTGTGCATTATTGTATATAGTCCCATCACTCTAGGGCTATCTTATCTTTACATCGCACACTAAGTAATACACTCTCTGTTGTGTGCCTTAATCTTCCTTCATCTTCTCCAAGTTGTGTGTGTTTTGTGCAACCCTAATTCCAACAATTGGATTAGAGTAGGTTGCATCCTTTCGGGCTTAGTTGCTAGTAGCTCCAACACATGCCTACTCACTTTCTCCAATTTTGTGAGCTTTGGCAAGCGTCAACATGTCAACAAATACTTTGGGTTAGCTCTAGAGCTAGGTCTGCTCAAATTTTTGATTCAGGGTCATTTCGGCCTCTATTTCCACTACAGGCCACTAGTGATGTGTATGCAATTTTGTCATTTTGTGCAGAATTTTTGTCGGTGCCATTTTTTGCAGAAGAGGTCCTTATAGTTTTCTATGGTTTGTGCTATATAGCACATGTTGTTCGAGCTTTGTTTCTCCTCTTTTTGGGTGGTTTTCACATCAAATGCAACATTTTCCATGGCTGACAAAAACACAGATGTTTTCATGATGTTTGTTGCTAAGGACATATTGGATGGGGACAATTACCCTATGTGGGCTTATATGATGCAACATGTCCATGTGTCAAAGGGAATTTGGAATATTGTGCAAGGAATTGATGTACATCCTGGTTCTGAGAATGTAGGCAACACTGAGGATGTTGCAGGTTTTAGTGGTAGGATTGCTGTTTCCAGAGATGTTTTGCCTACAGTTGAGCAAGCTCGTTGGGATGTAAAAGATGCACATGCTCATGCTTTGATTGTGTTGTCTGTGAAGCACACTATTACTCCTCATATCCGTTCAACAAAAACTGCAAAACACGCTTGGGATATTTTGCCTGGTCTTTATGCAAGTCACAATGAGGCTAAAATTGTATTGCTATGTAAAGCGCTGGAGTCAAATATTATGCATGAGGAAGATGAGATGGAAACTTTCCTTGCTGGTGTCAAGGATATCGATGAGCAACTTAGTTTTGTAGGCGAAGTCATTTCTAACAATTTCCTTATGTAGACTGTTCTTGATGCTTTTCCAGATTCTTACCAGACTTTTGCTAGTACTTGGAGACGCATGACCCAAGGAAATTTAGAAGTTGTCAAGTTTGATGCATTATGTGCATTGCTGCTGCAAGAGTCACTTTCCAAAAAAAAAAAGACTAGAAGCGTGCAATTGAACATGCCTTTATTGCTACTCAAAGAAAAGGTGCAAATAGCAATGTAGCCACTTCTCATGGTTCTTTTGCGAGTGGTAAATCACATGTTTCTAATGCTTCAGCTGGCAGCAATTTGTCTGGGAATTCTGGTGAAAAGGGAAAAAATACAGTGCGTTTCCATTATTGTAAAGTATCGATCACTTGATCAAGCAGTGTCCAAAATTGAAGGCAAAAGAGGCTGGATCAACTACATGGTCCAATGCAAGTGCAACTATTGTGGAGTCTTCTGTGAAAGGAGATTGTGGTGCTGATGTAGATGCAGAGTGGGATTTTAGTGTAGAGTGTACTTATGATCATGCTATCCATGATGCATGCATGTCAATTGCTGCACGTTCACATGTGTGGTTTTTTGATAGTGGTGCTATAAAGCACATTACCTCACATCGTGATTTGTTTACCTCTCTTGAGTCTGTCCCTCATGGGAATTCAGTCACTTGTGCCAACAACGCCACTTATCCGGTTCATGGAGTCAATCTGTCTTTCTTTTTTCCGGGGCTTCGATATATATTTATATTTAAATAATTCTCTGTTGGTTAGAAAAATGTAGAATTTTTGTAGGGTGTTGAAGTAGCTGATTTCTTATTGACAATAAATGCATCTTCATTGCGCGCTAGATTAATTGCTCCCACTAAAGTAGCTAGGAGAAGTATCGAGAGAAGTTCGAATGGTATTATAAATTCTCCCAATAACTTATATCCAAGTTGTTGGACATTAATTCCTACCTGTGCGTGATGTAGAAATTCCCAGTAATTCACCATATTAGTTTAAGAGGAGTAAACATACTCAATGGCACATTCAGTGAAAATCTATGATACATGTATCGGTTTTACCCAGTGTGTAAGAGCATGCCCTACATATGTGCTAGAAATGATACCATGGGATGGATGCAAGGCAAATCAAATAGCTTATGCTCCCAGGACAGAAGATTGTGTGGGATGTAAGAGATGCGAATCTGCCTGTCCAACACATTTTTTGAGTGTACATGTGCTTACTACTACAAATGGAATTTCTTTCACACTTGTTGATGCATTGTATGTACGTGGGATCAAGAAGACTCTTTTTTTTTATATTTGCACTTGCTAGACTTGGTCTTGTAGTCAAATTTATGGATCATAGATGTATAATACATGATCTCAATTTTGGTGATGAAATTGTTGCATCTAGCATTTTATGTTGTGGACTATATAAGCTCACTTTGTATAACAAGTGTGAACAGAATTTTGCAAATGCTGTTGTAGATTCTAAGGCTATTTCAGATGTAAGACATTGGCATGCATGTTTTGGGCATTTTAATTTTGCCAATTTGCTGTGTTTGTAAAAATTTGATATGGTTGCTTTTTTGTCGCCTCTTGAAGCACCTGTCAAACATGTTTGTGAAGGTTGTATTTTGGGTAAGATGTAACATTCAAAGTTTTCAAAGGATGGTTTAACTAGGGCCACATGGAGGTTGCATCTTGTGCATAGTCATGTTTATGGGCCCATGCAAACTCCATCCTTGGGCAGTTACCTTTAGTTCCTGACTTTCATTGATGATTACTCCAGGCATGCATGGGTATATCCGCTTAAAGCAAAGGTCAAAGTGTTTATGTGCTTCAAATTTTTTTTTGACTATGGATAAAAATGTCTCAAAATGTACTATGGGCACCCTCCGTTCACATCCAAGGGGGTAGTATATGTATGAGGAATTTAATGCATTTCTGGCTAGTTATGGGATAAAATACCAATGTACAATGCCTTATACGCCTCAACAAAATGGTGTTGCTTAAAGGAAAATAGGTCACTTACAAAAATGTCACGATGTATGGTCAAAAGCCAAGATTTGTTGCATTTGTTTTGGCTTGAGGCCATCATGTGTGCCACTTATGCACTTAACAGGTGTCCTACAAAAGCTTTGCAATCTATGACTCCTTATAAAGGATGGCATGATAGAAAGCCTTCTATTGAGCACATGCATGTTTTTGGTTGTTTGGATTATGCTTTGATGCCATAAATGCAACACAAAAAATTGGATGATAAGGCTATCAAATGCATTTATGTTGGTTATAGTGTTGAAGCAAAGGTTATAGGTTGTATCATCCACAAACAAAGAGTATCTTGGTTTCATGGGATGTTGTGTTTGTGGAAGATTCTGTTTAGCCCTTGTTGTCAGGTACTAGAGATAGTAATGTAAGCTCACAGGAAATTTATGACACTTTGTTGCCTATTTTCAGTGGTGGAAGTTCGAATGTATAATCCAATGAGAAAAAGGTATAGCCTATGGGGGTTTCTAAATGTTATTGACCAGCCTATTACTGATGCAGATGTACATGATGTACTTGATGAGGAAAAGGCTGAGAATGAGTAGGCTAGAGGTATGCCGAAATGGCTGGTGCATACTTTGCGTGATAGTAAATTGGATGCACCTTTGTATAGTCGTACTCGGTTCTCACCATGCATCTTATGCATCAAATTTTTATGCTTTGGTTGTGTCCAGCTTATGTGATGTTGAGGAACCTCTATCTAGAAAATTGGACGACTGCCATGCAATCAAAATATGATGCACTTATAGAAAATGACACATGGACTTTATGTGATTTGCCTCTTGGAAAAAAGGCCGTTGGTACAAAGTGGGTTTACAAGTTGAAACGCAAGCTGGATGGTGAGGTTGATCGCTATAAGGCTTGACTCTTGTTACTTATATATGCTTAGTCAATGAAGGATAACAAGCTTCCTAGATTTTACCAGCTCTGTACCCAAAATATAATGAGCTAGTTGATCAATAAAGATACATTAAGATAGTGGACCAGATCAAATAATGGTGCAAGAAAAATTACAAGCTCTTTGTGTCACATGGAAGAATGTGCTCAATGACATTGAACAAAAAAAACAATATTAGAGTTGAAAGATGAGTTAATCAACTTCAAGGGAATGATGATGTTGTAGAGTAGCCATACTGGCATATTGATAAATTATACAAATGAGGTACTCTAACTGTTCATTGAAGCCTCAAAGATACTTGATAAAGAACTATCCAACAAACTAGCCTCTGAACCCCAATTCAAAGAGATGGTTGTAACATTGTTTGAGGCTTGGATTAAAGTGAACCTACCATATCCAATGGGATGGATAGACACACAATCAATTTGTCATAATTTGGTGAAAGCCAAACTCAATGAAGGAAAGAAAACCCTATATGATGCTGATACCAAAACCTAGAATGCCTTGACACCATATGAAGTAAAAATGATGATTGAGCATAGGGAGAAATTGGAGTAGGAGAGACTCATCTAGAAGGAGAATACTGACTCCTCTACTCAAGGAGCATGTCAACTGGGGACACTTCACATCCACCCCAGACAATCTAGAAGACAATGATCAAGAAAGCTCCAGATAAGCGAAAGCGGAAGCATTAACATTAGCTGAATATCGACAATTCTGGAATCAATGGTTACTTAGGTTCTTAATCGGATTTAGGCAGCATTGTGTGCAATGTACTAGGGCTTTCTAGTGGGCTTAGTCCGTATTGACCTTTAGCTTTAGTATTATAAAGGGAGTTTACTAATGTGATGAGTCTGGGGAGGGTAACAGTGTTATATGACCCCCCAAAGTTACAAAATTAAAATGCTGAAAATAAAAAATAAAAAATCAAAGTGTCACAATGTAAAATCTTAAGCAGGAAGAGAAATCTCAGCTTGATTTGGTACTTCACTCACATGTATCACCTATGGTATTAGAGCCCTAGAGATTCCTAGTGTGAGCGCTTTTCCTTGAAAAGCCAAAAACCCAAGGCATACAAAATAAGCACACACATCAAAATTGAATCAATGTGAAAAGACGTTGGAGGGTCAAAGAAAAGGAAATAAGTCAGGCGATGATTTCATGAGCAATTCCTTTTATCGTAGCTTAACTACAAGGTCTTCCTTGTGTATCCAATAGGAAAAGGGTAAGAGTGATCGCCAATGAGAGGCGCACTCTAACTGGAACATTCAATGGTTAGTTGGATCAGCATGGGTGCCCAAGTGTGAATGCGTGAGCTTCTATAAAAGTCACCTCAACTGAAAAATCACTCATTCTCTCATTTGTGAAATTGAAGAGTGCTCTTCCTCCATCTCCATGTTCTTCTTCATCTGTGTGTGTGTGTGTGTGTGTGTGTGTGTGTGTGTGTGTGTGTGTGTGTGTGAGTGAGAGAGAGAGAGAGAGAGAGAGAGAGAGAGAGAGAGAGAGAGAGAGAGAGAGAGAGAGAGAGAGAGAGAGAGAGAGAGAGAGAGAGAGCATTGCGACGGCACGGCGGCGGTGAGGTGGTTCAGCGCGGCAGGGCGAGGAATCCTTTACGAAGGTGAGCGTAGGGCGGTGAGTGACACACCCTTGCTCTCTTGAGCTTGCTAGATTAATCTAGTTGTGTGCTTGCAGCCATTGGTGGCTCGCACACACTGTACGGCAAGTTCCTTGCTTTGAGATGTGCGACAGATGCACACAGAAGGAGAGAGATAGGTAGATTATATATATATATATATATATATATATATATATATATATATATATATATATATATATATATATATAGAGAGAGAGAGAGAGAGAGAGAGAGAGAGAGAGAGAGAGAGAGAGAGAGTAGAGTAGAGTAGAGTAGAGTAGAGTAGAGAGGGAGGGAGATAGACCTATCCAAGAGCCTGTATAAATGTGTATATGTCCGTATATATGCATAAATATATGTGTGTGTATGTTCGTATCTATGTGTAGATATGTATGCATATGTATATGTATATATATATGTATGTGCATATATGTAGACACAGTTGAGATGTCAAGCTCAACATGTACGACTCCTGGATGACTACCACTGTCAGTCATCATTACTGGCGTGCTTTGGTGGATACACATATCTTTGCCAATGATACTACAGTTGGACTACACCGAGTTGGTCTACCTACCGGAGTGATGACACACTTATCTACTCACCTCACTCACTAGTGGTTCATACTAGACCGTTGTACTAGTTCCCTTTATGTTGTATTTTCCTTTATTTTTGTAGACCTTTTATCTTGAGTTTGTGAAGAAGAAGAAGTACAATCTTTTGCCTCCATCTTTGTGTGTGTGTGTGTGTGTGTGTTTGCAAGAGCTTAAGCTCTCTCCTTCTCTATCTCTTGACATGGTATTAGAGCTTGGTTGTGTCTGAGGAGCTTTGAGCATCAAAAGCAAGAGTAGTCTAGGAAGAGGCTTCGGTATTCTCGGGAGCCATCGTCATTGATCGCTGATTGAGGTGATTTATTTTGGAGAGTGTGCATCTCAGGGTTCTATGTAGTCCTTTGGACTACGACTGTGCAACCGGATTTCCATTATGGCCACGTTTTGACCCACGTTTTGGAGTTAGAGTGTGTTCGCGTGCTTTAAGATTGGTGTAGAGTGCTTTGGTTTGGTTGCAGTGTGCACAAACACTGTTTCGTACAATGAAAAAAGTATATGTACACAGATTGTGGTTACAGATGACAATTGACTATTTTTAGCAGGCTTCTTGAAGACTGTGTGAAGGGTTATAAATGTGTCGTCCAACAATGATGGGCTTAACCAGGTTGTCAATGAGAAGCTGCAATGGAACAACTTCCATGCTTGGAAGTTCAGAATGACCAATTTTCTTATGGGCAAAGGTTATTGGGACTACATTGATGGAGAGCATGGGGTGGCACCACTACTGCCAGAGGAAAATGTGAGTGCTGTGCAAATTAAGACATTTAAAGATTGAAACCCAAGAGCTCGAAAAGTCATGTACTAGCTTTTTCTCATTGTACAAGACACTATGATTGGGCATATACAAGATGCTCAATCTCCTAAGGAGTCTTGGGACACTTTGCTGTCATTAAATATGACCAATGCAAAGGCAAGGAAGCTGCAGTTGAAGATTGAGCTGAATATTGTTCAAAAGAAAAGCCTGTCCATCAATGACTACCCGTTGAAGATAAAGAACATATGTGAGTCACTTGCATTGATTGGTGTTACAATTGATGATGAAGATAGATTAGAAGTTTGTCTGCGAGGTTTGGGTCCTGAATACATACAATTTAAAAGTGGCATCCATCTTCAAGAGAACATTCCCTCATTTACAGATTTAGTGTCCTTATTGATTGTGGAAGAGAAGAAAGACTCCTCTACGCAGGGTGGAAACAATTCTAAACAGATCCTTTTCGACAACAGAGGAAGAGGAAGGAGATGTGGTACAGATCGTGGATGAGGCTGAGGAAGAGGCAACCACCAAGCACAACAACAAAACAATAATCGTAGTCAGAACACAGATGGTGGTCGAGCAAAAGGTCGTGGAAATGCGCAATGCAATGATGCAGGTCAACACGGAAATGTAGTATGTTGGGGTTGTCGAAGACATGGTCACTTTGAATGTGACTGTCCAGACAAGAGGCAACAAAACAATTATGCAACTACTAGCATGAATATAGATAAGCCCGAGAGGCTATTTGTGGTGCAACACATGCTGAATACTATGTCTACAAATGTGAAAAAATCTAGTGATAATGTCTCGTATGTGGATTCTAGTGCATCGAATCACATGACCAGCCATGGTGAATGGTTTAAGGAAATGCACACTTTACAAAGTCCTGGCTATGTAGAAAGTGGGGATGATATTGCACATCCTATTATGCATATAAGAAATGTGCCACTATCTATGGCAGATGGTAAAGGGAAGTACCTGACTGATGTACTACTTGTATCCAACATTACAAAGAACCTGGTTTCTGCTGAGCAAATGGTTGAGAAGGGCCCTTACATGTCAGGTTTAACTTCGATGGTCTCTTTGTCAAAGAGTATAAGAAGGATGGAAGGCTGATTGCGCAAGGATAGAAAGTGGGTGGAATGTTTACTTTGAGTAATGATGTGCCCGAGGTGAATGCTACCATGTTTGCACGAGATGCAATTGTTGTTCCAGATATAGAGATTTGGCACAAACGTATTGGTCATGTAAATTTGCAGAGGCTAACAATGATGCAGACTAAAGAGATGGTTACAAGTTTACCTATGTTTTGAGTTGCTGAAATGCAAAAAGTATGTGAAGCTTATCAATTTGGAAAGTAGGCAAACACATCCTTCCATCATGATGATAAGCAAGAATGCATTGGATTTAGTGCATACATATGTATGGGGTCCAACAAAGACTGTATCTATGGGTGGATGTAGATACTATGTGAGTTTCATTGACGACCATACGAGGAAGGTATGGGTCTACTTCATGATGCAAAAAAGTGAGGTGCTTACGAATTTTCAAAAATTCAAAGTTATGTTTGACAAACAAACCGGGAAAAATGTAAAGTGCCTGAAGTCAGATTGAGGGGGAAATATTTTTTGAAAAAGCATGAAATTCAGAGGCAGTTTTCATGCAGGTATGCTCCACAACAAAACAATGTTACTGGTAGAAGAACAAGCAAATTGTAGAAGTGGCTAAAGCATTGATGAATGAGAACATGCTTCATTGTTATTGGGCTGAGGCTATTGCTATAGGTGTCTACATTTTGAACAGGATCCCTATTGCTGCAGTACATAATATGACACCCGAAGAAAAGTTCAGTGGTGAAAAACCAGATATAACAAATTTTAAAGTGTTTGGATGTATTGCTTATGTGCATGTGCCAGATGAGCTAAGAAGTAAGCTTGATCCAAAAGCAAAAAAATGCGTGTTCATTGTCTATTTCCTTGAGTAGAAAGGGTACAAGTGTTACAATCGCGTCACGGGTAAAGTGAGGGTGAGCAAGGATGTCGTTTTTGATGAAATGACAAGTTGGTATGCTGATGTAAAAGATGATTTGGGGGCTGATGTAAGAGAGAATGTGGATGCAAAAAAAAAGGTGCACAGTCACCACAAGTTTTGAGTGGGCTGCAAGGGTCCTCTACTGCAAGTCATGGTGGTGAGAATCCATGGAGTGGCAGGTTACGTGAAAGAATGAGTCCTACAAACTCTTCAAATGTATCAAGAAAAGGAAAGGAAAAATTTGATGATGCCCCTTAGTTGCCAAATTTGAGTGCTGGCTATGATGATGGCATTAGCAGTGGTTCTGAGCAAGTTTGGATGAGGAGTTTGGCATACCCTCTATGAAGAATCCGAGTGCAAGAAGCATTCAAGCAGGGAATAGGGAACCTGGAAGTGATCCTGGACCATGCAGGTAAGAAAGGGCAAGAAATCTTGTGAAAAGATTGACTTATGACAGCTATGTGGCTCGTCATTGTGCATTTATGGTGAAGATTACAAAGGAAGTAGAACCCACATGTTTTGAGGATGTTGTCAAGGATGAAAAATGGTGGCAAGCTACGGATGAAGAGATGGCTGCACTTGATGGAAATGGAACATGGGAATTGGTCCCATTACCAAAGGAAAAGAAGGCAATTGGATGTAAGTGGATTTACAAAATAAAGCATAATGTTGATGGCAGTGTGAGCAGGTACAAGGCTAGAAATGTGGCCAAAGATTATGCACAGACTTATGGAATTGATTATAAGGATTCGTTTAACCCCGTAGCTAAGATGGCTACCGTTCGTGTGTTTATTGCAGTGGCTGCCGCATTAAGATGGGTGTTGAAACAAATGGATGTAAAGAATGCATTTTTGAATGGAGACTTTGAGGAAACTGTGCATATGGAGTAGCCACAAGGTTTATGCAAATATGAAGCTATGAGATCTTGTATGCAGGTTAAAGAAAGCATTGTATGGGCTGAAGCAAGCACCTAGAGCTTGGTATGAGAGGATTGTGGAATTCCTCATTTCATTGGGCTTTGAGATGGCTGATGCAGACCAGTCATTGTATGTGAGGAAGAATGAGGCATGAGTTGTGGTAATATGTATCTATGTGGATGATTTGATTGTCAGAGGTGATAATGTGGCTGAAGTAGAGGGCGTGCATGCTCTACTTATACAGGAGTTTGACATGAAAGACTTGGGAGACTTGCGATATTTCTTGGGCATTGAATCTATTCGCACAAAAGAAGGTGTATGGCTATCACAAAGGCAATATGCTTTGGATATGTTGAAAAAGTATGGTATGGCTGATTGTAAGCCAATTGCAATGCCCTTAGATTAGAATTTGAAGTTGGGAAATGATGCAGATCAAGTGCTTGATAATGCTACCATGTACAGGAAGATTGGGGGTAGCTTGATCTACTTGATTATTTCATGTCCAGACTTGAGCTACACAGTTGGATTGGTGAGTCAGTTTATGCAGTCTCCCATGAAACTACACTTGGATGCAGTGAGGTGCACTTTGCGCTATGTGAGTGCTACTTTGGATTATGCACTCTTTTATAGGGTTGATGTGGAGTTTCCATTCTATGGATACACAGATGCAGATTGGGCTGGTAGTACATTTGATCGCAGGTCTACCAACGGATTTATGTTCTCACTTGGGAGTGCTGCTATCACATGGAGCAGCAAGAAGCAACCTACAGTTGCTCTTTCAAGTACAAAGGTGCTACAGTGGCGGCATGTGAGGTAGCATGGTTGGGAATTCTACTTCACAACTTTGGAGTATAGGTATAGAGATCGGTTGTCATCTATTGTGACGACCTCAACAACATAGGGTTGGCACAAAACCCAGTGTTTCATGCCAAGAAGAATCACATTGAGATGCACTACCACTTCATTAGAGAGGGGGTCTTAGCAGGCGACATCGACCTGGAGTACGTTGCAACGGATGAAAAGGTTGTAGATATCTTCATGAAGGCCCTTGGAGCGGCGAAGCCACGATGGTTTTGAGTGATGCTTGGCATACAAGAGATGGCGTTGAGCTTGGGGGGAGTGTTGAGATGTTAGGCTCAACATATACGACTCTTGATGGATGACTACCACCAACAGTCATCATCATTGATGTGCTTTATTGTATACGCATATCTTTACCAATGATACTACAGTTGGACTACACCGAGCTGGTCGACCTACCGGAGTGATGACACTCTTATCTACTCACCACACTCACTAGCGGTTCATACTCGATCATTGTACTAGTTCACTTTTATGTTGTATTTTCCGTTATGTTTTGTAGACCTCTTATCTTGAGTTTGTGAAGAAGAAGAAGTACAGTCTTTTGCCTCCATCTGTGTGTGTATGCACTTACAAGAGATCAAGCTCTTTCCTTCTCTATCTGATAAACACTAATCAAAGGAGCATAGCAACGCTTCCTCTTGGGTATAGTCCCTTTTTAGTCGTGGCATGGTCTTTGGTCCACTCATATATGGATTATTGCAACATACCCTTGGTTTTACCACGACTGCGATTGTGATGATATCTAGAGAGGTGCCACTATACTATTGGCACTACTAGCCCCTACTTAGGTATACTAGTATATATGTGTATGAATGTATCCTAATACTTACCAACCTTTAATGTAGATGTCGGACAAGAGACCACCTAGTAGGGATCAACCCAATCATTCTTCCTTTGGTTGGTTCACATTCTAAATGGGCCCCCATCTAGGGTGGACATCATCTCCTCCAGTGGACGCGAGTCTTGAGACGGTAAGTCCAACCAATGGATTTAAGCGTATCTATAGCTGATTTTTTTGGGTGAAATGAGTGTAGATTTCTTTTTGTTATTAGCAGGCATTGCCCTCTTACACCTACGGAGATGTCGGCCCATCTACCTAGGTTCCTCCACCAGTGGTAGATCAAGACCTCCAACATGCATTCTCTTTGTGGGAGGAGTATCTCCATTCGACGGAAGGATTGTTTGGTCACTACACTCCACAATAGCTTGCGGCCTACTCTCTTTCTCAACAGACCATGCCATAGGGGAGCCAAGGAGGGACTCTCTACGTCTAGAGTCTCGCATTGATGACACCTCCTTCTATGTGTTAAGTATGGAGCCTGATTTACCCTTGTAATTTTCTGTGGTAAAAGCGCACATTTGTAAGGCCCCCATTATGAGGAGAAGCCATCGTGCGTGAAGGAAAATCACTCACCGGAAACCAAAATTTTCACGGACAAGAATCAGGGGCAACTTTAAAGGCCTCGGGGGCGGAGGCCCCCGAGACTTTTTTTTTTGCCGGAATATTATGGCCGGAAGGCGGCCGGAAAGTGGTCGGAAAACAACCGGTTGGTTGGCCGGTGGTCGGAAGTCAATGGCCGGTGGCCGGTGGCCGAATTCAAAAGCGGACTTGTCTTCTCGAGGGCGGCCACACATGGGCGGATTGGAGGGTCCGATTTGGACTTATTCGCACAAGGGCGGCTACACATGGCTGTCTCTCATAAGAGAGGGCAGCCCTTTTGGCCTATAAAAGGAGGCCATTTCTACACACATTTCATAGTGTGAAGTTGATGCAACAAGGTGAGTGTGAGGTGGTGAGAGTGAAGCAAGGCGGGAGCTCCATTAAGGGTATAATCCCTTTGTAAACTACTTCTTGTTTTGAAGTACTAAAGCCATTGAGTGGCTGCTTTCCCGTGGACGTAGCCCACATTGGGTGAACCACGTATATCGTGTGTACTCTCTCTCTCTCTCTACTCTATAATCTCGTGTATGTAAATCTGTCTCTCTCCATTAAGTAATCTACTCAATTATCTATTTAGCTACGTCTTATTTCCTAACAACTGGTATCAGAGCAAGGTTTGCTCGTAGCTAAATTATCTCAAGGAAAGGATTCCTTGAATTGAGTGGGAGTTATGGCGGAGGAAGGGAAGCTCAAGATTGAGAAGTTCAACTGCAAAAACTACCAACATTGGAAGATGCAGATTGAAGACTATCTCTACCAGAAGGACCTCTATTTGCCACTAGGCGGTCTTGCGAAGAAGCCCGCAACAATGGCAGATGAAGCATGGATTGTCCTTGATCGAAAGGCACTGGGAACAATCCGGTTAAGCTTGGCGTCAATGGTGGCCTTCAATGTTTCGGAGATGAAGACCACGGAGGACTTGATGAAGTCACTTGACGACTTCTACGAGAAACCATCGGCATCCAATAAGGTATTTCTTATGAAGCTCTTGTTGAATCTAAAGATGGCAGAGAATGGTTCAGTTGCAGAACACCTAAATGACTTTAACACAAACATAAGTCAACTTCGATTAGTGAAAATCAATTTCGATGACGAAGTGCGAGCTCTCCTTATACTATCATCTCTACCAGATAGTTGGGACAGCCTTGTGATGGCTGTAAGTAATTCTATCTCTGGCACAAATACTCTTAAGTTTGATGATGTTGTGGGTGTTCTCCTAAGCGAGGAAATGCGAAGGAGAAGCACAGGAGAATCATCAAGTGCTGCACTATCAGTGGAAACAAGAGGAAGGCTTAAGGAGAGGTTCAAAAACCAAAAGGGTCGTGATCGCTCAAGGCGGAGCAAGTCACGCACAAAGTCAGTTCTTGAATGTTGGAACTGCGGCAAGAAGGGCCACGTCAAGAAGGATTGCTGATCCAAGAAGAAGAAGGAGACAGAGTCTCAAGACAACAAGCCAACATCGGAGGCCAATGTGGCAGGTAAAGTAGAGCAAGATGCTCTAATTCTCTCATTAGACAATGTGTCTAATTCCTGGATAGTAGATTCCGGGGCTTCATTCCATGCGACACCACACAAGCAACATTTCCAAGACTACACCAAAGGTAATTTTGGGTATGTATACTTGGGAGATGATGAAGCTTGTGAGATTGTCGGCAAAGGTACAGTTTCTATCAAAACTGCTAACGGAAATGAATGGAAGCTTAAAGATGTTAGGCATGTTCCTTCTCTTCGCAAAAATTTGATCTCTACAGGACAATTGGACGATGAAGGTCACAACATTGCATTCGGAAACAAACGGTGGAAGATCTCAAAGGGATCTTTGGTGGTTGCCAAGGGTGAAAAAGTCGGTACACTTTACTTGTGTACTGTTAGCACGCAACCTTCAGCTTGTGCATCAACTACAGAAGTTGACAGTGCGGTGTGGCACTACCGACTTGGGCATATGAGTGCCAAAGGAATGCAAATCCTTCAAACAAAGAAGCTTCTACCAGGTTTGAAAGAAGTGGACTTAGAGTTCTGTGAAGATTGTGTTTATGGTAAACAAAAGAGGGTAAAATTTCAAAAATCAGGAAATGAAAGAAAAAATAAAAAACTTGAGTTGGTTCATTCCGATGTTTGGGGTCCTGCAAGTACACCATCACTTGGTGGCTCATTGTACTATGTAACATTCATAGACGATGCGACTAGAAAAACATGGGTTTATGTCATGAAGAATAAATCCGATGTATTTTCCATATTTCAAAGGTGGAAAGCCTTTGTGGAGAATGAAACAGGTACCAAGGTTAAATGCCTCAGATCCGACAATGGAGGCGAATATTGCAGCCAAGCTTTTGAAAGCTTTTGTGCTAGCAATGGCATTTGGAGGCAAAGGACAACCCCAAGGACACCTCAACAAAATGGGATTTCGAAAAGGATGAACAGGACAATCATGGAACGAGCACGAAGCATGCGGCTACATGCAGGCCTACCGCTTGAGCTTTGGGCGGAAGCTGTAAGTACGTCTGTGTACTTAATCAATCGGTCACCCTCAACGGCATTGGATGGGGGAGTTCCAGAAGAGGCATGGACAGGTAAACCGTTGAATTATGCATTTCTCAAAGTTTTTGGGTGTGAGGCTTTCATGCACATAGATAGAAGCCTAAGATCAAAGTTAGATGCAAAGTCCAAAAAGTGTTTCTTCATTGGCTATGGAGAAGGAGACTTTGGGTATCGCCTATGGAATCCTGAAGATGGTAAAATCTTAAGGAGTAGGGATGTAATTTTTAACGAACAAAATATGTACAAAGATTACTTGGAAAGAAAACAAACAAAAGAAACAGGTGATGAGTACATGGAGCTTGAGGACGGTGAAGACTCAAGGACTGCAAACGGTGACGATGTGCAACAACGTCAACCAAATGAGGAGCCTCAACTTATTCCCCGAAGATCTACAAGAGCAAGTAGACCTCCAGAAAGGTTTGTTCCTTCCTTCAACCATCTCTTGATCTCAGATTCTGGAGAGCCGGAATCATATGAAGAAGCTATGCAACATGAATCCAAAGAAGAATGGATGAAGAGCATGCAAGTGGAGATGGACTCACTACATCGCAACCAAACATGGGAGTTGGTTGAGTTGCCTAAAGGTAAGCGGGCACTTCAAAACAAATGGGTGTACAAGCTAAAGGAAGAAGAAGGTGGGAAGAAAAGGTACAAGTCTAGGCTTGTGGTAAAAGGTTTTTCTCAAAAGAAAGATATTGACTTCAATGAAATATTTTCTCCTGTTGTAAAAATGAACTCAATTAGGCTTGTCTTAAGCCTTGTGGCTGCTCATGATCTAAATCTCGAGCAAATGGATGTAAATACGGCATTCCCTCACGGTGACTTAGAGGAGGAAATCTACATGCTTCAACCAAAGGGGTATGAAGTAAAAGGTAAGGAGAAAATGGTTTGCAGATTAAAGAAGAGCTTGTATGGTTTAAAGCAAGCATCAAGACAATGGTACTTGAAGTTTGATCGATGGATGTTGGATCATGGATTCACAAGATGCAACTCGGATCATTGCGTCTACACGGAGAATTTGGGAGATGGGAAATTCATCATCCTAATGTTGTATGTTGATGACATGTTGATTGCAAGTGCTAACATGCAGGACATCAAAGACCTAAAAGAGGATCTGTCCAAATCTTTTTCAATGAAAGATTTAGGTTCTGCAAAGAGGATACTTGGTATGAAAATATCAAGGGACAGGATGAAGAAGACAATAAAGCTATCTCAAGAAGATTACATCAAGAAGGTACTAGAAAGGTTTGCAATGCAAAATGCAAAACCAGTTTCTACACCTTTGGCTGGTCATTTTAAACTAACGAAGGATATGTGTCCAAAGACACAAGAGGAGATAGCCTATATGTCTAAAGTTCCATATGCTGCAGTGGTAGGTTCTCTAATGTATGCTATGGTCTGGACAAGGCCAGACATTGCACATGCAGTGGGAGTTGTGAGTAGGTTCATGGACAACCCAGGTAAAGAGCATTGGCAAGCTGTGAAGTGGATACTTAGGTATCTAAAAGGGACAACAAAAAATGCTTTGTATTTTGGAGGAACTGATATTTTTCTAGAAGGGTATGCTGATGCAGATATGGCAGGTGACAAAGATACTCGAAGGAGCACTACTGGCTATGTGTTCACGGTTGGAGGCACAGCAGTAAGCTGGGCTTCAAAGCTGCAGAAAGTGGTTTCACTTTCTACCACGGAAGCAGAGTATGTAGCAATGACGGAGGCAAGCAAAGAAATTCTGTGGCTTCACAGATTCTTAGAAGAGCTTGGATTCAAACAAGACAATTGTGTCTTGTATAGTGATAGCCAAAGCGCTATCCATCTTGCGAAGAACTCAGCCTTTCATTCAAGGACAAAGCACATTGAGGTGAGATATCACTTCATACGCACTCTTTTGGAAGAGGGACAACTAAAGCTAGGAAAGGTGCATACAAGTGAAAATCTTGCAGACATGTTTACAAAGGTGGTCAACAAGGAGAAGTTGAGCTTTTGCTCATCTTCAATCGGCATTCAAGGATAAGAAGCCAGAATGGAAAGCAGTCACAGGTTTGGTTTGGAGATCAGTCTCCAAGTGGGAGATTGTTAAGTATGGAGCCTGATTTCACCCTTGTAATTTTCTGTGGTAAAAGTGCACATTTGTAAGGCCCCCATTATGAGGAGAAGCCATCGTGCGTGAAGGAAAATCACTCACCGGAAACCAAAACTTTCATGGACAAGAATCAGGGGCAACTTTAAAGGCCTCGGGGGCGGAGGCCCCCGAGACTTTTTTTTTTTGCCAGAATATTATGGCCGGACGGCGGCCGGAAAGTGGTCGGAAAACAACCGGTTGGTTGGCCGGTGGTCGGAAGTCAATGGCCGGTGACCGGTGGCCGAATTCAAAAGCGGACTTTTCTTCTCGAGGGAGGCCACACATGGGCGGATTGGAGGGTCCGATTTGGACTTATTCGCACAAGGGCGGCTACACATGGCTGTCTCTCATAAGAGAGGGCAGCCCTTTTGGCCTATAAAAGGAGGCCATTTCTACACACATTTCATAGTGTGAAGTTGATGCAACAAGGTGAGTGTGAGGTGGTGAGAGTGAAGCAAGACGGGAGCTCCATTAAGGGGATAATCCCTTTGTAAACTACTTCTTGTTTTGAAGTACTAAAGCCATTGAGTGGCTGCTTTCCCGTGGACGTAGCCCACATTGGGTGAACCACGTATATCGTGTGTACTCTCTCTCTCTCTACTCTATAATCTCGTGTATGTAAATCTGTCTCTCTCCATTAAGTAATCTACTCAATTATCTATTTAGCTACGTCTTATTTCCTAACACTACGGTCACTTCTTACCGACCTAATTCCCTTTCATTATAGGGCTCCATACCATTCCATTCGACTCTGCTTCACCCGAGCATTATTGACAATCCATAGGTGGTTGACAAAATTCTTATGGCAGCATGCACTGACGTTCATTTCATGGCAATGAGTGCCATGAAAGGCGCAACAATGAGGGGTCATGTGGCTTTTGTTATTTTGGGGGTGGAGGGGAGACAGAGTCCCCTATTTTGGAGTGTTCCAATCTAGGTGCAGAGAATAAGGACACTGACGCACCTGTTCCAGACATGCATGGGTGCCACTACAGGGTGAAGTATAGCGGCAAAGTTGACTTTGGTATAGCACATGGCTAGGCATTTCGACACCATCTTCAAATTATTATACACTCGATGTTGGGAAGGGGGAAGGGGATACACACCCAAAACACACAATGTATGCCTCTCTAGAGTCCAAAGTAAACACACACCCCTAACCACTAGTTTTTACCTTCAAAATGAAAACAATTCACTTGCACACCTGTTTTAACACACCAACATGCACTCACGCTTCTTGGAAAGCTCCATCACATACCACACCCAAACCTCTATCTCACACTAGAAACACATACAATCATCTCTCTCTCACACACACTTTGCACACACAGACCTCAATTTGGGCCGGGGTTGCACCCAACCACATTGACATCGACAACATCAGGCAAAGGCCGCGAGCAAAAGAAAGGAGGGGGAGCGGGGAATCAATACCAAGAAGTGGGGTAAAGGCAAGCTTCTCCTTGCAAAAGTTTACAGAGCCACTATGGCTTGTACAAAGAAATCCTTCTCTTCACCCCTTCAAAACTTTTCTATGGCCAAAAGCACTTTTCAACTTTAAAAGAACCCTCTTATTACAGGGAGCCCTACTTTAAAAAAGAACAAAACAAAGGTGGAGTCTTTTTGCCCGTGTAGCTCAAGGGAGTTTTTTTTTTGAATTGGGACCCCATTTCACACATTTGGCACACCATTTTAGTACATTTGATAGGGTGCCGACACGTCAGCCCCCCTCTTTCACTTCACCACATAAGAATCACCTCCTGAGGTCTTGGGGGATGTCATGGTGCCGTGACAACCCCTAGTTTGCACGTGCTATCTTACATATTTCCTAGTGGACACCCCGGGAAGGATGCCACCAAACAAGCAACAACACCCGCCACGAACAACACCGCGCAGGGCCGCTCGAGAGATGCCATGGCCAGGGAGCTCCAAGAGCTCTCCATGCCCCTAGTTCCTCCTTTCAAAGCGAGTTACAAAAAAATCCGGAAATGGCAGCAGTGGAAATACAAGCTCACAAAGATTTACTCTCCCCTGCCAAGTAAAGATGAGGGATTCTATCCTTTAAGTTGTATATGTTATGGGGCAGTCCCTCCCATTTCGTGAGGGATCTCTGTCCCATCTAGTCTGTATTTTCTCTTCATTTTGCTAATTAATTTTAACATTCTTCATCGAAAGAAGATGCAATGCAAAAAACTAATGTACAGAGACAAGCTGAAGAGAGGAAAACACATCGTATATAGACAATTGAGTACATGTAGGACATTTGTGCAGGTTCGAGCTTCAATTAAATTTAGTGGCGAGAAATGCCCTTATGTATGGGGTCGCTGCGACATTTTGTTTTATTGTATTCACGTTAATGTTACCATATACATGTGGTAGTGATGTGTGTGAACACACTAGGACCGCTGGGGCATTTTTTCCCTCTTTAGGAGGTTTTTTCCCCTGACCATTATATATAGGCCCATCACTCTAGGGCTATCTATCTTTCCATTGCACATTAAGTAACACACTCTCTATTGTGTGCCTTGAGCTTCCTTCATCTTCTCCAAGCTGTGTGCGTTTCTCTGCAACCCTAATTCCAACAATTGGTATCAGAGCAGGTTACGTCCTCCCAGGCTTAGTCGCCAGCTGCTCCAGCACACGCCTGCTCACTTGCTCCGATCACAATGAGGTATGGCGAGTGTTCGTAGGTTGAAAAATATTTCGGGAGGGCTCTAAGAGCTTAGTCTGCTCAGATTTTTGATTCGAGCTCATTTCGTCCTCCGTTTCCACTACAGGCAGGTCTGCATAGGCAATTTTGTCATTTTGTGCAAAATTTCTGTTAGTGCCGTTTTCTGCATAATAGGTGCCTTACAGTCTTCTACAGTTTGTGCTATATAGCACGTGTTGTTCCCGCTCCATTTCTCTTATTTTTAGGCAGTTTTCACATCAGGTACAACATTTACCATGGCTGACAACAACACAGATGTCTTCAAGATGTTTGCTGCTGAGGCCAGGCTGGATGGGGACAATTACCCTATGTGGGCTTATATGATACAACACGTTCTTGTGTCAAAGGGCGTCTGGAATATTGTGCAGGGCATTGATGTACGTCCTGGTTCCAAGGATGTAGGCGATGTTGAGGATATTGCAGGTCTTGCTGCAAGGATTGCTGCTATTAGAGTTGTTTTGCCTACGGCAGAACAAGCTCGTTGGGATGTAAAGGATGCGTAGGCTCATGCATTGATTGTGTTGTCTGTGAAGCGCACCATTTTTCCTCACATCCGTTCAACAAAATCTGCAAAATAGGCTTGGGATATTTTGGCTGGTCTTTATGGAAGCCGCAATGAGGCTAAAATTGCTTTGCTGCGTAAAGAGCTGGAGTCGAAGATTATGCATGAGGAAGATAATATGGACACTTTTCTTGTTGGTGTCAAGGATATCAATGAGCAACTTATTTCTGCAGGTGAAGTCATTTCAGACAGTTCCCTTGTGCAGACTGTTCTTGACGCCTTACCAGATTCTTACCAGACTTTTGCTAGTACTTGGAGACTTATGACCCAAGGAAATCTAAAAGTTGTCAAGTTTGATGTATTATGCACATTGCTGTTGCAAGAGTCACTTTCCAAAAAAAAAAGGACTAGGCAGCGTGCAGTTGAATAGGCTTTTATTGCTTCTCAAAGAAAGGGTGGTAACAGTAATGCAACCACTTCTTATGGTTCTGCTGCGAGTGGCAAAACTCCTGTTCTTAATGCTTTTGCTATGGCAGCACTTTGTCTGGCAATTCTGGTGATAAGGGAAAAAAGAAGATGAGTTGCCATTATTGTAAAGCTAATGATCACTTGATCAAGTCGTGTCCTAAGTTGAAGGCCAAAGAGGCTAAGAAGAAAGAGGGTGGTTCCACTGCAAATGCTGGTTCCACTACAAATGCAGCCATTGTTGAGTCTTCTGTGAAAGGAGACTGTGTTGCTGATGTTGATGGAGAATGGGCTTTTAGCGCAGAGTGCACTTACAATCCTGCTGTCCATGATGCATGCTTGTCAGTTGCTGCAGATTCACACGTGTGGTATTTCGGCAGTGGTGCTACAAAGCACATTACCTCACATTGTGAATTGTTCACCTCTCTCGAGTCTGTCCCTCATGGAAATTCAATCACTTGTGTCAACAATGCCTCTTATCCGGTTCAGGGAGTTGGAAAGATTGTGCTTACTGCTGCAAATGGCAGTTCTTTCACACTTGTTGATGCACTTTATGTACCTGGGATCAAGAAGAATCTCTTGTCTGTATCCGTACTTGCTAGACTTGGACTTGTAGTCAAATTTGTGGATGACAGATGTACAGTTCATGATCTCAGTTTTGGTGATGAAATTGTTGCATCTGGCCTTTTGTGCCGTGGGATGTATAAGCTCACTTTGTATGACAAGTGTGGACAAAATTTTGCAAATGCTGTTGGAGATTCAAGGGCTATTTCAGATGCAAAACTTTGGCATGCACGTTTTGGTCATCTGGATTTTGCCAGTTTGCTGTGTTTGCAAAAACCTGATATGGTTGCTTCTTTGCCGCCTCTTGAAGCACCTGTGAAACATGTTTGTGAAGGTTGTATTTTGGGTAAGATGCAGCGTTCTCAGTTTCCAAAGGATGGTTCAGGTCGGGCCACATGCAGGTTGCAGCTTGTGCATAGTGATGTTTGTGGGCCCATGAAAACTCCGTCCTTGGGCAATTACATTTACCTCTTGGCTTTCATTGATGATTACGCCAGGCATGCATGGATATTTCCGCTTTAAGCAAAGTTCGAAGTTTTTATGTGCTTCAAACAATTGGCTATGGCTGAAAATGTCTCGAAATGTACTATGGGCACCCTCCGTTCCGATCGAGGGGGGAAGTATATGTCTCATGAATTTAATGCATTTCTGGCTAGTCGTGGGATAAAACACCAATGTACAATGCCTTATACACCTCAGCAAAATGGTGTTGCTGAGAGGAAAAATAGATTACTTACGGAAATGGCACGATGTATGGTCAAAAGTCAAGTTTTTCCGCATTCTTTTTGGCTTGAGGCCATCATGTGTGCCACTTATGTACTTAACAGGTGTCCTACAAAAGCTTTGCAGTCTATTACTCCATATGAATCATGGCATGATAGAAGCCTTCTATTGAGCACATGCGTGTTTTTGGCTGTTTGGCATATGCTTTGGTGCCACAAACACAACACAGAAAATTGGATGATAAGGCTGTGAAATGTATTTTTTTTGGTTATAGTGCTGAAAGCAAAGGTTACAGGTTGTATAATCCACAAACAAAACGTATTTTGGTTTCACGGAATGTAGTGTTTGTGGAAGATTCTGTTCAGCCCTTGCTGTCATGTACTAGAGACAGTAATGTAAGCTCACAGGACATTTATGACACTTTGTTGCCTCTTTTTCGTGGTGGAAATATGAATGTAAATTCCAATGAGGCAAATGTATAGCCTATGGGGGTTTCTGAAAATGTTACAGATCAGCCTATTATTGATGCAGATGTACATGATGTACTTGATGAGGAAAGGGCCGAAAATGAGCAGGCTAGAGGTATGCCAAAATGGCTTGTGCACACTTTGCGTGATAGTAAATTGGATGCACCGTTGTCTAGTCGTACTCGTTCAGGCTCTCGCCATGCATCTTATGCATCAGATTGTTATGCTTTGGCTTTGTCTAGCTTACATGATGTTGAGGAGCCTCTGTCTTTTGATGAAGCACAAAATTCAGAAAATTGGATGGCTGCCATGCAATCAAAATATGATGCACTTATAGAAAATGACACATGGACTCTATGTGATTTGCCTCCTGGCAAAAAGGCCATTGGTACGAAGTGGGTTTACAAGTTGAAACGCAAGCCGGATGGTGAGATCGATCGCCATAAGGCTCGCCTTGTTGCAAAGGGTTATGCACAGCAAAAAGGCATAGATTATGAAGAGAATTTTTCTCCCACTTGTCGTATGACTACTGTGCGTTTTCTATGTGCATTGGCAGCTCATTTTGGTTGGGATGTACATCAATCAGACATTGTTACTACTTTCTTGAATGGTGACATATTTGAGGAAGTTTATGTAACGCAGCCTTGGGGTTTGTCAAGAAAGGACAAGAAAACAAAGTGTGCGAATGTAACAAGGCTTTATATGGGTTGAAGCAATCTCCTCGTGCTTGGTATGAGAAAGCTGACACTCATTTGGTTAAACGAGGCTTTCGTAACAGTCCAACAGAAAGCACATTGTATGTAAAGCGTGAGGGTGATGTACTTCTGATTGTGGTTCTTTATGTCAATGATTTGCTGATCACTGGACCAAATGAGAGACATATTGCTGAATTTAAGGCTGATTTGAATGCTACTTTCAAGATGAAAGATTTGGGGTTGTTGCATCATTACTTGGGTATACAGTTTAAGCAGTGTGATGGTGGTATTACCTTTTGTCAGAAAAGTTACATAGAGACATTGCTATGTAAGTTTGGACTTAAGGATTGCAAACCTATTGCCACTCCCATGGAAACAGGTTTTAAGTTGAGTCTACATGATGTTGGCGATCCTGTTGATGTCACTCTTTACCAAACTGCTGTTGGCTGCCTCATTTATGTATGCAACACAAGGCCAGATATTCAGTTTGCAGTCTCACAGGTCAGCAGATTTATGCATAGCCTAGGGTCTAAGCATTGGCAGGATGTCAAGAGGATTTTCTACTACCTTAGTGGCACTTTACATCTTGGCTTGTTTTATCCCAAGGGGGGATCATTGCCGCCAGACTTACATGCTTTTTCGGACTCAGATTGGTTGGTTGTTTTGACACACGAGTGTCCACAAGTGGTTTTTGTTTCATGCTTGGCAGTTCATGTATATCATGGTTGAGCAAGAAGCAACCTACTATGGACACTTCGAGTTGTGAGGCTGAGTACAGGGCAGTCTTCACAGCTACGGTTGAGTGTGTATGGCTCAGACGCCTTATGGCTGATTTGGGTGTTGGACAGGACACTGCCAACACTATCTACACTGACAGTTAGAGCGCATTGGCAGTTGCGAGGAACCCAGTTTTTCATGCTTGCACGAAGCACATTGAGGTGCATTACCACTATGTCGGGGAGAGGCTCTCAGCAGGAGACATCAGCTTGGCTTATGTGCCAACATAGGACAACCTTGCAGATTATTTCACAAAGGCATGGTCTTGTGAGAAGCTTGAAGCTTTCCGCAAAGCTTTGGGCTTACTTCCCTTTGTGGACTGATCATGTCCTTAGGGCATGCCACTTCCCTTTACTCATGTGCCAGCTCTCGTTCACCGCATCACTCCAGGGGGGATTTGTTACCATATACATGTGGTAGTGATGTGTGTGAACACACTAGGACCTCCGGGGCTTTTTTTCCCTCTTTAGGAGGCTTTTTTCCCGAGCATTGTTGTAAGTACTAGGAACTAGACTCTAGGATCCTCCTCCCAACCTCCCTTATTATAGGCGGGCTCCTAGCCCCTTGCCCTAGACGGATCCCCTGTCCACACTGCCTAGCCCGACCCTTGGCCGTAGTCCATGATTAACCTAGTTCTTAGGGTACATGACCCTTGTCCTGACATTACTCCCCCCTTAAAGAAGAGTTTTCGTCCTCGAAAACAAAAGTGGGAAACTTCTTCTTAAGAACACTAATGTTTTCCCAAGTGGCACCTTCTTCAGGTCGGTCTTTCCACTTGATTAAGGCTTGTTGTCGTACATGATGGCGTGTACGCAACTCGTGATAATCCATAACACGTTCAGGTTCATGCGGTCACGTAGGAGGTTCAATGTAATCGACCAAAACCTGTTGGTCGATGACGTTGTCATCCCCATGTAACCGCTTGCGTAAACGGCTTACATGAAACACTGGATGAATGCGAGAGTGTGATGGTAGTAGTAGTTTGTAGGCACGATCACCAACTTGCTTGAGTATTTTGAAAGGCCCACAATATCGGGGAGATAATGTAGGTGTCGGTCCAATTTTCAGACTTTCTGAATGTTCGGGCACACGTAAAAATACTTCCTTCCCTTCTTCGAAGGTAACTTGCCGACGTTTCTCATCAGTGTATTTCTTATACCGATCCTGTGCTTGTCGGACGTTCTGACGAGCAAGTTTCAGCATATCCCTGTGGTCTTGGAGAAAATCCTTAACCTGTTGGAGTTTTTCGGGTACCAACCCCACCGTATCTGGTGACCTAGGTTGAAACCAGTACATGAGCATGAAAGGATTGAATCCTGTTGTGACATGCTTAGAACTGTTGTAGGCAAACTCGAGAATAGGTAAGTATTCTTCCCAGTCTGTCTGTTTTTTGCTGACGTATGCTCTTAGCATATCCTCTAGCACCTAGTTAACCCGTTCCATTTGACCATCTATTTCTGGATGGTTAGCTGTACTGAGGTTGAGTTGTGTACCCAATCGTTTAAATACCGCTCTCCAAAAGTGGCTGTTAAACTTTGGGTCACGGTCACTAACAATATTACTTGGCAACCCATACAATTTGTATAGATTGTCCACAAATAATCTTGCTAGTTCCGGTGTCTTAACCGTTGATTTGGTCGGAATAAACTTACAGAGTTTAGTCAACCTGTCTACGACCACCCATACTGAGTCATGACCTCGTATAGTGGTTGGTAAACCTACTATAAAATCCATGGAGATACTTTCCCATTTTCCATTGGGAACTTCCAAAGGATGTAAGAGTCCTCCTGCTTTCAGGTGCTCTGCTTTGTTAACTTGACATTTTTGGCAATGCAAGACATAAGCTTGAACAAAGCCATGTAGACCTGGCCAGTAAAACTGTCTTCGTACGAGAGAATAAGTTTTTCGAATCCCCGGGTGCCCTGCACTTGGACTATCATGACATTCATAAAGAATTTGGCGCCGAATGTCTGTGTCTGTCGGTACACAAACTCTCCCCTTGTGGAGTAGGTACCCATTGTCGATGGTAAAATGCTTCCATCGTTGTAGTTCATTACTTGATAAAGGAGAACTAGGTGTGGAGGTTAACTGTGCACTACCCGTATTGGAGTGAGAAGGATCCCTCTTTTGAACATGGATCCACACTTTGGAATATGTGTCATCTTGCTCATATTTGACCTTGAGAGATTCTAAAAATTCACTACAAAGTTCCGTGAACAAGAGCGAATTGAACTCTGGCATTCGACTGAGAGCGTCTGTCACTATATTGTATCGGCCTTTGCGATACCTTAACTTGGCGTCATATTCCTGAAGGATCTTGGCCCACCTGGCTTCTCGACCCTTTAAATCTGTTTGTTGTGTAAACCACTTGATACATTCATGGTCAAACACAATTTCAAACTGAGCACCATACAAATAGTGACGCCATGTTTTTAAGGCGGACACTATTACATAGAGTTCGCGTTCGTAAGCAGAATAATTCTGCTGAGCTGCATCCAGCTTCTTACTTTCAAATGCAATTGGCCGTCCGTCTTGTAATAGGACTTCTCCAATAGCACGGTCACTGGCATCCGTTTCCAAAACGAATGGTTTCAAAGGATCTACAATAGCCAGTATAGGAGCTGTGGCTAATGCATCTTTGAGTGTTTCGAAACTCTGCTGTTGAGCGGAACCCCACTGAAAAGCCTTACCTTTGCCTTTTAGTTGGTCTGTCATAGGTACAACAAGGTGAGCATAGTTGTTAATGAACCTTCTGTAAAAACCTGCGAAGCCTAAAAAGATCTATAAGTCTTCCAGATTTTTAGGAGGTGGCCATTTCCGGATGGTATCCACTTTGGATTGATCCATGTATAGGCCGTTAGCTGAAATGACATACCCTAAATAATGAATTTCTTCCTTGAGAGAATCTCATTTAGATTCCTTGGCATATAACTTGTTTGCACGTAACAACTCAAACACTTGCCTGAGATGTTGTAAGTGCTCTTCTTCAGAAGAACTATAAACTAGAATGTCATCGAGAAACACAATGACAAACCATATTTGCCCAAATATGGTTTCAAGACACTATCCATAAGTGTCATGAATGTTGCGGGCGCATTGGTTAACCCAAAGGGCATCACCAAAAAATCGTAATGTCCAAACCGTGTTCGGAATGTAGTCTTAGGTATATCAGCAACCCGAATACAGACTTGGTGATATCCTGATCGCAAGTCAATTTTTGAAAAAAATCGTTTATGAGTTAGCTTATCAAATAACTCATCGACCCTGGGCAATGGGTATTTGTTCTTAACTGTAACCGCATTTAAGCCCCGATAGTCTATGCCCATGCGCATACTGCCGTCCTTTTTCTTCACCAAGAGTATAGGTGAAGCCCATGGTGAAGAACTGGGTTGTATAAACCCTTTGCTAAGGTAGTCAGCAAGCTGACGTTCCACCTTAGCAGCCTCTGAGTAACTCATACGGTAAGGTGGTTTACTAACAAGTTTACAACCTGCAACCACGTCAATGCCATGTTGCACTGAGCATGTCGGTGTTAAACCTGATGGAAAATCATCAGGAAAAAAATCTTTAAATTCCTTTAACAATTTTTGTAACTGGTTTGCAACGTTTGCTTGTGTAGAACTAGAATTTGGTGGCATAGAGGAGAGAGAAGCATGCGGCGTTGAGGAATGTTCAACAGACTCAATGTTAGAAGAAAATGAGATAGTGAGTAACACAAAAAAACATGTTCTATTTCATTATTAGAAATGAGCTGCACAAGCTTGGTAGTACAAATCAGTGGTGATGATGGTATATACTTTTCTCCTAACAACAACACATGTGTGCCATGGGAATCGAACATCAAACTGTTGTGCTCATAGTTACGCTTTAGTGATGGTCCTAGGCTATGCAACCACTCCCTACCAAGAACCACATCAACCCTTTCCATGTTCATAACTTGAAAATCCAAAAAAGTAGAGAACCCTTGGACTAGTTCCAATGGAACAGCTCGGCATTGAGTATCCCATACTTCACTGTCATGTCCATTCATCATTGCTACCTTGTAGCGGTGGGTACTCAGAGTTTGAGGCAATTTGAGTTTTTTCACCAATCCATAATTGATGAAATTGTGTGTAGCACCGTCATCTACCAAGATGCGCACCTTGTGCCCTTGCAGATATCCGTGCATACGTACTAACTCATGTGGTCCAAAGGTCTGTTGCCACATGGAAGCTGTGAGACAGCATTCATGCACCACCTCAGTGTGTGTTACTTCCACTGTAGCGAACTTGGAGGAAGACTCGAGAGGCAGTAGTTGCACCGTGTGCACTGCTTTCTCCTTCCCCTGGGCAGCAGATTTCCCCTTGGGACAATCGTTTTTGCCATGGCCTCTTCCTAAGCATTGAAAACATAGCTTCTCTTTCTTGGCCTTATCAAAATCCTCAGGGGAGAGAGGACCTGAATTAACAACTATAAATTTTCTTTTATTATGCCCGTACTGAGTGCGTGTGTTACTATGTGTACTAGCAGGCACGTTACTGTTATGTGTTTTCTTATCATCAGGGTCATCATGAATATGTGCTTTCACGATGGCTTCTTCAAGTGTTTTAGGGTCCTGAGATTTGACATACTTCTTAAGTTATGGAGTCAGTCGTACTTGTTGAAAGGTATCCAATCCTTCCAACTTGAGGATGACGTCCCTATAGTGAGATATATATTCAAGGAGTGACGGAAATTGGCGCATGGAACACGTGTCCCAAGCGGTCCAATTCTGATCGGCCTCGTTTGTAGGCAAAAATTCCTTGCTAAACATTGATTCAAAGGCTTTCCAACTCTGTGGTATGATGTTCTTCTCCTTGAGAGACATCCACCATTTGTAGGCTTGACTTCCAGGGTTAGGCTCGTTTGTAGAGCTCTTACTGCATCCGGAGTTCGCTGTAAGGCGTGAATTCCATCCCATTTACTGAGAAAGATGTTCACTGCATCCTTATTGCGGTCTCGGTCTTCGCCTTTGAAAACTGGTGGTTTGAAATTCTTCAACAAATCATCTACCTCTTTGGTAGTGAGAGTATGCAGTGTTTCATTAATTGGGCCTTGCCCTTGTGTTCCAACGTGCTCATGCATGTGGGTGTCAACCGGACTCTTAATCTGCTGTTGCATCAATTGAATGACCAAAGTGGAAAGTTTAGTAACATTTTCACTTAAAGCCTTAAAATTTTCATCCATGACTGTCATGCGTGTTTGAAGTGCACGAAATTCCTGAATATCGAGCAATTCGTAAGTATCTTCTCCTGCTGTAGGGTCGCGGGTACTCTCCTTGAGAGTATCTGGCCGCGAGCCGTCCTTGGTAGGATCGGGAGTACTTTGCTCAAAATCGAATGTCATGTTGATATCCGAATCCATGGCTACACAATGCAGTGTAAGAAGTACTCAGAAAAAATACCTGATGTTGGTAGCACTTGCAAAGTATAGCTAACTCCACATCGTAGCAGTGAATCGTCGTAGCACGTAATCGAACTCCGCCCCGTATATGGTTGAAGCGTTATCTTTGAGTCGAAGCGTAATTGAAAGTGAACTCCTCACCGTGTACGGTTGAAGCTTTACCGTGTATGGTCGACTCGTATGTTGTTTTGAAGTCGTCGCTTGAACGACTCTTGAAGTCGTTGCTAAAAAAAAGAAAACTGCAGGTGCTGTAATCTTCTGCAGTTACGGAGCGTAGTCCGACCTTGGGAGAGTCGATGTGAGTTTTTCTTGCTTGAGTTGCTCGGGCTTGCTTCACCGGAGGCTTGCCGACACACGAAGGCGCTGCCTTGCATGTGGGAAGGGCCGCTTGTAGTGGCCAAAGCTTAAGTTTTATGGCCAAAGGGCCTCACCAATGTGAATATGGCGTGGTTTATTGAAGCCAAAGCTCACAGGCAGCGCGCTGCCTTCTGCGAGCAGAGAGATGTTGATGGCGGGGAATACCGAGGCCGGCTATGGCCAAGAGGTGCTGGCGCAACCTTCTATCTCCCCATGGCGCCCCTTCCAAGCCCAAGAGCTCCGATTTTCATGCACCATAGCCTTGCGTCCTAAACAGGAAGGTCTGCCCGATTTAGCAAGTAAACCGGCTAAAAACGGAAAGGGCCCAAAAAAGCAACGATTCTCACCCAAGGAGCCTGCTCTTAGGGACCTCAAGAGACCACGCCTAGAGAGAGAGTGGAAGAGACTCCTAGGCTCTGATACCAGTGTAAGAACTAGGAACTAGACTCTAGGATCCTCCTCCCAGCCTCCCTTTATACAGACGGGCTCTTAGCCCCTTGCCCTAGACGGATCCCCTGTCCACACTGCCTAGCCCGACCCTTGGCCGTAGTCCATGACTAACCTAGTTCTTAGGGTACAGGACCCTTTTCCTGACAATTGTATATACGCCCATCACTCTAGGGCTATCTATCTTTCCATTGCACACGAAGTAACACACTCTCTATTGTGTGCCTTGAGCTTCCTTCGTCTTCTCCAAGCTGTGTGCGTTTCTCTGCAACCCTAATTCCAACAGTTAATGCTTTCGTTTTGTTTGTTTTGATATTTAACATAACTTTTCTAAAATTCTTGTTTAAAAAAAACCCATAAACCCAAGGAATTAAAAATTGGCATCAAGAGCTTGCAGAAAACCGGTCTTTAACGTATTTTTCTAAAAGACAAATTCAAAATTCCACATCAATTGGAAGGTTGCCTTGAAAACAGCCGACAAAATTTGGAGGATTTTAGTGTTAAAATTGGGAAAAACTTTAGTGATAAATATCCCAAATATTGGGAAATTAGAAATCAGGTAAATTTCAATCGAGCCCTTTTTTTTTTCCGAGAAAAAGATCCTTCTATTAGTTACTGAAACTGCCTATAGGGCTACAACCACCTCTTCAAAAGAGGGCTACAACAACCATGATGGGAGACTCTCCCAATGAAAAAACCAGCATATGTACAATGGGGCTAAATCAAGAATTGGGGGGAGGGAAAAGCCACACAGGTGGTCGGTAGTGCCATAGGAGAACACCCTAGTGCCATAGGAGAACACCTTGGACCATGGTGTAGAAAGGCCCAGGACGCCAGAGTCGAACAATCGAGCCCTTTTTTCCATTGGTTAGCAAAATGTTTTTGGTGAGCACTAGAACTTACAGCAAGTAGCAAGGAATGCTACCTCCTTCCTACTCAAGTATGAACAAATGAATTTAATTACACGATTTGTGAGGCTCGAATCGTTAGTCAAAATCATGAAGCCTTCAAAAATTCAATCCGGGACATTGGACGAATTAATTGGGCGCTGATTTGCTGGTGTTAATTACTGCTGATCTCAGCATGTGCAAGCTGATGAAGGCGAGCAAGCACGCCTGTGCAGAATGCGTTGATGTAGGTGGCGGGCTCCAGCTGGGCCGCGTTGGAGCGCTGGTCAAGAAAGGCATCATACTGGTCAGGCCCGCCCACGACGGCCCCCACCGCCTCATTGGGGTTGATATCGTCGCTATGGTACCAGAGGCGGTAGCCCTCCTCGCACGACACCGCTTCCGCTGGATTGTACCACGTGGGAACGGACGCTCCCCGGTGGTGCACCTGCGTCGGCCATGCTGTGCCAAATCCCACCATGTATGACAGCTGCAGGGGGTTGTTTCCCAGAATGTAGTCCATCTATATATCAAATTATAGCAGCAGCGGTTACAGTAAAATTGTTGGATGGTAGGAACAAATTCAAAGTAAAATTTGAAATTAACCAGCTTACCTGGCTCTGAGCAAGGTTCGTCAGATCCTGCGCGCTATACAGTGTTCCTGCACAGCTGACTGAGCTCTGCTTTGAGTGCAGGAGAAAGTCAGCGTAGACTGTAGCCAGGAACGCTGCCCCTGCTGCGTACTGCGTGTTGGCCCACTCTCTGAGGTACAGCAGCCCCCCTGCGTGCATCCCATTGACCGCAAATTGTTAAATCGTTTTTTCCCATTTGAATCGGTTTTAGGTGAAAAATTCGTTTGAAAATTATCGAGAACTACTGCACCTGGCGTTTTCTGGACCTGCGTAAGCGCGTTTCCTTGCAGATTGGCGCACACGAAATCGTCAACCCTCTCCTTCACAGCCTTCATCAGCGTACTTCTCTCTCCTCCAAACAAGTTCTGCAGCCATGCATAATACATCCTCAGTAACGAACGTCTGCTCACGTTCACTTAGCGAAAATTGCCACATGCGCCTTGATATTCCCCACACTAGCTTACACTCATGCCTAGAATTAGAACAGCAGCGCCCGCATGCTTGTTATCCCAGCTGAATTCGACCGTGCTGACAATCATGTTCTGCTCCATCGCTTCTCTAAGATAACCAAGGTAGTCATTACTCGTGCCGGCGCCGCAGCTTGCCTTCAGCAGCCATGCTGCAGCCCACAGAAGCTCGTCCTGTCATACCAGATGAAGAGAAAGATTTTCACATCTAATCACATATATAATCTCTGGCGTGCAGTTAATTCTGCTGCGCCTTCGTAGAACAAAAGCAGGTCTTACATCGTAGCCATTGTAGCTGCAGTAGAAAGGGCATTCCCCCGTATTTGAGGCTCGATATTTGTCGGCAAACTCAAACACCTGAAGCAGCAAGAAAGGCATTCAATTATAGGAATAGCATCATGCATGATTAAGGGTGCAGGTAACATTATAGGGATTTTGCATGCACCATAGTTGCTCTCGTCAGCAGAACCGCAGAGTAGTCATCGTCTACGTGTTTGAAAACGAGAGAGGCTGCGGCGAGAGCGGCAGCCGTCTCTGCGGCCACCTCCGTCCCTGGGTTTGAAGCATTGATTTGGAAGGCCGTGCGAGGTGTCTTCATGGTCTCAGGGCTCTGCCAACACTGATGATCAGCGTCACCATCGCCAACCTGTTGCAGAGAGTGGTTATATCATGTTAGATCAAGTCTGGAACTCCAAATGTGCTACGCAAGAGAGTGCATAATTACCTGCACCCAGAGGCGCGTGGGCACGTCTGCGCTAGCCTTGAGGAGATAGTCGCTTCCCCATCGGATGGCTTCCCGCACGTTTACAAGCTCTGAGGCGGATTGAAAACCTGCAACGTTCTCAAGAGCTCCCCATGATAGAACCGCCACTGTGAAAGCCATGGGAAAGCCGAACTTGAGGTTGTCCCCAGCGTCATAGTAGCCGCCCGTCAAGTCCACCTGCCCAAATAGAGAAGAATGGATGTGTGTGTGTGTGTCTGTGTATGTGTGTGAGAGAGAGAGAGAGAGAGAGAGAGAGAGAGAGAGAGAGAGAGAGCATGGATGACGGATTAATTATAACGTACGTTTTGGTCGCTGCCGTCGAGGAGAGCGGAGTCCCCCCTCCATGCCACCCTTTGATTGTCTGGGAGCTTTCCCGATCGCTGCACCTCGAAAAATAAGAGAGACTTGGAAAGGGCATCTTTGTAGTCAATTAAGGTGGTGGCAGCGGCGGCTAGGCCTGGACTGTAGTTGTATGTTTGAGAGCTAATCGCGAGCATCGTTATTGCAACAATGGATAACCGTAAAGGAGAAGCTGTACAGTTAGGGTTACGGTAAAAGGGCGCCATTCTTTTATAAAATTCTGATCAGAGCCAATTGTTGTGAAGCAGATATCCAAGTTTGCCATAAAGCCTAACTTATAATTATATAGATTGTGAGAGAGAGAGAGAGAGAGAGAGAGAGAGAGAGAGAGAGAGAGATGCTGATTATGTCAAACGCGACGGCTGCTCTCGTGTCGTCGAGAGAGAGAGAGAGAGAGAGAGAGAGAGAGAGAGAGAGAGTGTTGATCATTTCAAACGCGGCGGCTGCTCTCGCGACATCTCATGAGAGAGAGAGAGAGAGAGAGAGAGAGAGAGAGAGTCGCATCTTTCATTGCGCCAATATAGACATCCACGCAGAAGTTTGCCTCTCACAATTGCAAGCTTCTCCTCTAAATGTTGCTTGGCAGCCGCATCTCATCCTTAATCAACCCTTGCTTCTAATCACACGTTGCAAAAGTTAAGTGAGCATTCGATTCTTGATACCATGTACAGCATAGCCGAGTCCCATATTGCAGACGTAGGCTCTGGGTGTTGAATGTTCCCCACATATGTCAAACTCTTGCAATCATTTCAAGTCCTCCTCGTGTTTCTTGCGAGCGCAAGTGCCGTAAATTTTGGTCTCCAATTAGTGCCTTTTCTCTCCCACCCCCTACCTACGGGATCCTTGTGCCTTTCGTTTTCTTGCAACACCTCTCCCTTTCTCTCTCTCTCTCTCTCTCTCTCTCTCTCTCTCATAAATATATAGAAAGAGAGAAAGGGAGTTCCTCTCTCTCTCTCTCTCTCTCTCTCTCTCTCTCTCTCCTACACACATATATATGTATGTATGTGTGAGAGAGAGAGAGAGAGAGAGGGAGTTCCTCTCTCTCTCACTCTCCCTCACACACACACACACACACACACACATATATATATAAATATATTAAGAGAGAGAGAGAGAGAGATGACATACTTACTTAGACTCAAGAGAGAGAATTATATCTCTTGTGTATATATTGACACAACCCCTTAGATCTCTCTCTCTCTCTCTCTCTCTCTCTCTCTCACACACACACACACACACACACACACACACACACACACACACACACACACAATAAGTAGAGAGGACTCATGACAAAGGCGAGGGAATCAAAAAATTTCTTAAGTCTGCGTTCACATTGGGGAGGTGAAAATGGTCCCTAAAATGCACTCTTCCACTGCCTACTTGTTCACAAAAGATAGGGTCGAAGAGGGAATGGGAGTTTGCTTCCGCCACCGGATGTGAAAATAAGAGAGAGATGGAAGTGCAAGTACAAGACAAAAAAATAATCTTTATTTATATAAAATGCTAACTTTCATGTTCACGTGGAGAGTACGTTAGTGGAAGAGGGTTTGGGTGAAGGGGTCGGAAGAGAAGAGATATTTTTCTTCCACTATGTGATAGCGAAACAAATGGTTGCCTCCGCTTGATGTAAATAGCAAGATCCATTTGGCATGAGTTGATTCGTGCGTATCACAATAGCTTTTCTTTGGCCGCGTGATGTGAACTCAGTCTAAGATTTAATTTCAAAAGAACTTCATTCATTCACAACATTCTAAAAGAACTAGTTTGCCTTGATTAATTGCTTTACTCTCCACATGGTAAGAATTCAAAAAGTGATAATGGTGTGGCTCTTAGCTCTTGGCATAGTTTGTGATGATGGCTCGTTAACATATCTCCTCGAAGCTTTCACCAGAAGCTCTACGACCTCACATCACGAATGAGATTTTGCATGAAAAGATGTATGAATGTAAACAAATCAACATTATAATAAAAACAAAACGAGATGCATTTCGTGCATTTACGATGCTTGTGTCCATAAAAAAAAGAAAAAACCATACATATGTATGGTGTGGAGTTGGCACTGTTCTCCACATTTATAATAATACCGTAGGGAGCGTGCCCCTCCCCCGCCACTTTTATCCCCTTCAGTGTTGAAGGGGGACTTATGCTTCTCCTCCAATGTTAGAGGGACTTTCTTATTGTAAAAATACTACAGCTTTACAAGGAAGAACTCATTACCAATGTTTTATGAAGACATGTGCCTTGCTGTGGCGTATTGTCGACGTGTCCCTTTGTTGGACATCACAAAAATTCTTCAGCATTTGTCACCCTCATCTACAATCTTTTAAATAAAAATGATGTAAACTTATTGTTTTAATGTATACATGATTTAATCTAAGTACTTTTGAGATCATATAAAGGAAATCAAAATACAGAATATAAGTATACCTTTGGTATCGGTCGTGTGGATCAACGCACAATCTTGGATGGAGCCGCTTGTAGACCTTCCTTACATTGTTTTTCCACCTTCCCACCAATATACATTCTACCATCGTCATCCATTCTGCGACTTCTGCAAACATGTCGATCAATGTTGAATCTATCGTATCGTTCGTTCGTAGGCTCACATGCACACATACACAAAGTCGTAGTCTTTGGGGCATCCCATTTGACATACATATTGATCAAAATACGGCCAAGCATGACATCTTTCCAACAATCTCTGACTAAAATTATCAGTGTGAATTATTATGCGCATATCAGCATTTTGCGTAGATCCACATGCCTTCAAGATGCACGAGTATGTGATTGAATTAGGAGAGAGGCTATCGCTTTGCATCCGCTAAAAACAGCCTAGAGATTTCTGGTCTTGCTCCTGTTGCGCGTATCCCGCAATCAATGCACTCCAGCAGACGACACTCCACACAAGAATGTCCTCAAGCACTTTCTGTGCTCGCTGAAGTACACCACATTTGGCATATATATCGACCAAGGCGTTGAGAAGCACAACATGTATTTGCAACAACCCGAGACTAACAATATTAGAGTGAATTCCAAAGCTCATATCGACATCCTGCATAGAGCCACATGCCTTCAAGTTTCACATGTCGGTGATTTCATATGGATAGAGGCTCTCAATTTGCATTCGTTGAAAACAGCCTTGCTCTTGTTGTGCATATATTGCAATTAGTGTTTGGCATACGTATGGACCAAGGCAGTGCGAAGTACGATATCCTTTATCAATAGCGTTTGACTAACAATACAATTGTGATTTTTTTGTGCCCACATCAACATCTTGCATAGAGACACATATCCACATCCACATCTTGCGTGGAGACACATGTCTTCAAGATGCATACGTAGGTGATTGCATCTGGAGAGAGACCCTCGATTTACATCCGCTAAAAACTACTTCTTTTGTGCATATCACGCAATCAGTGCACGCTGTTCCAAACAGTAAGCGTATTCAAGTGGCACATATAAGCGCCACTATTGCTATTCACGATATAACCATTCTGACACATGATCAGCAGGTCGGGAATTGTTGAGGTTGGACTTAGCATTCTGCCATTATATGTTGATCAGAAATTAGAATAATGACCACCTCCATTTGTTGGACGACCATCTGCTGCATATTAAAGGCGGTGATGATCATCCATGGCTCTTGATCCTAAACGGCTGAACTTGATCAAAAATCCATTTGCTGCTCCACTGATGATGTTGTTGACATATTGTAGATGCAACATTTTGTCTACAAAGTGAGCATGCTCAGTTGGGGCATCGACGCCATTGAAACAGTTTGCATGCTTACTACACTCGTTGTAAGGGGTGGAGTGGTCGTGCGAATCTGGAAAGCCACTGTTTGCGTGCAAATATATTGGTGGCACATGAGTAGAGATGTGGGAGAGATGCATAGGGGAGGCACCGCCACTATTGTTATTCACAATATAACCATTCAGACACATGATCAGCGGGGGCGTTGTTGAGGTTGGACTTAGCATAAGTTGTGCCATTATATGTTGATCAGAAATTAGAATAATGACCACCTCCATTTGTTGAACGATCATCTGCTGCATATTGAAGGCGGTGATGATCATCGCTGAACTTGATAAAAAACCCTTGCGCTGCTCCATTGATGATGTTGTTGACATATTGTAGATGCGGCGTTTTGTATATAGAGTCAAAATACTCAGCCAGGCGTTGGCGCCATTGCAACAACTTGCATGCTTGCTACACTCGTTGTCAATGGTGGAGTGGTCGTGCGAATATGGAAAGCCACTGCTTACGTGCAAGTATGGTGGCACATGAGTATAAGAGATGTGGGAGAGATGCATAGGGGAGACACCACCATCAATAAAGGCGTGGGAGGAGGAAGAAGCCGGTGTTCACTTGCGGGAGATGCTGTGAATAGAGGGAGATAAGCAAGGGGGGCAGATCAGAGAGTGCTACGTGTGGGGGGTGAAGCAGATGCAGAACAGATAATTCTCGTACTTGGAGGATAGCAAAGACAACATACACATTGGGTTGTCGTGGACAAAGAACTCCATGACGCCGTTGAAGGTGGTGAAGAGTGGAGGCTGCTATATCTTCTCAGCAATTGGACGGGAATGTGGTCGTGGGCGAAGGCGCCGAATGCCATGATATTGTGCAGGAGGCCTTGCCACAGAGAACAATGAGCACTGTGCTAGAGGTAGCGTCGTGAGCTAATTGCTCCTGCATTTGCTTGCTGGCAACAAGGTGCAGGTCTTCCGAAACGAAGGCAGCCTGTTGATCCTGCATTTGGGAAATATTCTCACATGCACAATTGCTGCCTTCTTGATTGTTATACACACATTTTCACACGCAGAAAGTTACCTCTGTACGAAAGGAGCAGCCTCCGTCCATGATATCTCATTACTAGCTCTTTCTCTCTCTCTCTCTCTCTCTCTCTACGGACTCTTAGTTTGAGCTACTTAATTGTCTGGACAAAATACTTTCATTGCAATATATTGAAGCAATGAAGACCATACATACAGAGTTCTTGTGACAAGAAATCACATAAAAGAGCGTATGTGTGGGAACAAAATTCCATCAGCATCAAGGATTCCAGTAAAAGCCCCAACATGCAGAAAAACCATACATGAAAAGCCTTGACAGAAACTCCTAGATATGGCCCCCAAGTTAATAGGCACATGCTTTCAACACACTCAAAAAAGTATGTTGTTCTCACAGATCAGATCTTGTCAATGTCCTCATCTTGAAATTCCAGGTAATCATCACCAGCACCGTCATCTTCTTCATCCATGTCACTTGCAGTGAGGTGGACATTGTCACGAAGCTCTCCATATGCCACGAGTAGACCAGCTTCATCAGTCTGATACTTGAGGATCACATCTATATCAGCCTTGTCATCCTGATAGTCACGCAACCCACCGAGAACCATCTAAGTACTTTCCTCTCTCTGTCTCTCTCTCTCTGCGCTAGGCGAGGAGTACAGTGCTGCGATATATATAAAACTACGATCGCTTCCTTTTCGCTCTCTTTTTTGTAAAGCCTCTCTCTCTCTCTCTATACATCCTCATTTAGCAGCCCAATCACATGTGGCCACATGGCATAGCTAGCCTCGCTCCCTTCTCCAAATCGATCTTAAATAATCAAGGTAAAGACCAGAGTGGGTGCTTTTTTTCATAAAACAAAAAACGTAATCAATTTATCAACAGATGACCAAGTTTTCTTTTGTTTTAGGAGTCGGGTTGGGCACTCCCGGCCGCTCCCCTCATACACCAAAAAAGTGCACAAGAAGAACGACCAGGGCTATGCACCCATGGTCCTAATTAAGGATGACCAAGTCAAACTTAACATGTCAAAAGAAAGACTAAATCTTAATACCCTCAAGCGAATTTTGTTATGCTTATTTTGTTGTGCTAGTGAAAATAAAGCAACTGTATAATGTATTTGTTGAGATTATATATGAAGTCCCTTCTATATATGCATCATTTAATGTGAATCTTTTACATATTTTGGAGTTGCAGTTTTTGTGTATCATTCCTATGTTCATCTTTTCTATGCATCTTTTAAACATGATATCAAAGCGCGGTTTCCTTAAATGCGCAAATTAATTAACACATTTTCGACCTTCCTTCGCTGTGTGCAACTTACAAGTAGAAAAAAATTGCAATTTAACGAAATTTAAGATTGTCGTAACTTTTGTCCCTCTGAGAGTCTTTTTTTTTTTTTTTTTTTTGCTGCTTCTTTGTGCTTTAACTTGGCCGTTTCTCTTTTTACATTGGAAGGTAGTCATCTATGAAAGGCAAGCTTTGATAGAGGTAATCAAGAATCCTCTACTATTATGAGTTGAGCTTAATATAATTCTAAGGGGATTTGTTTGCATAAAATTCTTGATTGAAAGACTTAGGTCACTTCATCGTATGATCTTTGGATGGTAATCTTCTCATATGTCTAGTCTTTGGATGGGATTTGAGTTCTAACTCCTTAAACCAAAAAGTGATCGAGTGCATGGGTCCATGAAAGGGCGGCCTACTTTCCACCCCTTGGAGGATTAGCTATCTCTCATACCTCACAAGAAGTTTTGGACAGATTCTCACAAGAATTTTCACATTATGACTTACCTCAACATCATGAGCTTCTGCGAGGGAGGCACGGCATACCTAGCTAGGTACAATGGGGGGCAGGGGACCGCCGGCCCGGTGGGGGGGCCGGGGTCCCCTGCCCCCAATCGTACCTAGCTAGGTATGCGGTGCCTCCCGAGCAGAAGCTCATGATGTTATGCATTGTATGAAAAACATTGAGAAAGGCTCTCTTTTCCTACATGAGAAAAGTTCTTGTGCCTATGCTGGAGTTGTTTCAAACACATAGCCTTTCAAAATTTAACTCCCTAGACCAAAGAGTGAGTGTGGGGCCAAAGTGAAAGGGGCCTCTTTTGAGTCTCCTAGGACATTTAGGGAGCCTAGGACCCTTTGTCAAATTCAAGGAGTTGGTACTACAGCCCTATGTTGAAATCTTGATAAGCCTCTCTAATAACTCTTATTTCATTGAACTAATGATGGCCTAATTGATTGGCGCTTGTAATATTTCAAACGGAGATTAAGAAGATCCCTAGATCAAAGAGTCAGTGAGTGGGCGCCCAACAAAAGGGCAGCCTCTTTTGAGCCTCCATGTCCCTTTGTCAAATTCAAGAAGGAGACAATACTACAGCCCTGTGTTAAAATCTTGATAAGCCTCTCTAATAGCTCTTATCTCATCGAGCTAATGATGGTCTTGTTTGGCCCTTGTAATATTGCAAAAAGGAGATTAAGAAGCTCACCATCTTTGCTTTTGTCACCATTTAAAATAGAGAATTCATTTTTCTTTTCTCTCTCTCTCTCTCTCACACACACACACACACACACACACTCTCTCTCTCTCTCTCTCTCACACACACACACACACACACACACACACACACACACACACACACACACACACACACACACACACACACACACACGCGCACACATTCACCCATGGAGACATATGTCTATCCCAGTGAGTGTTGAGAAAAAACCACTTTCTCGTCCCCTCCAGTCTTCACCTCCCTTTTTCTTTCATCACCAACATATGGCACCTACGAACAAAGAGTTTTAGAAAACCACCACCTGCTTACTACTAGGAATGGTGATTATGACCCTCCCTTCTCATGCTTATGAGTTGTAGCTGTGAAAAAATCATTATACCCCTGCTTTACATATAAGTTTTTAATTTGTATGATTCTTTGAAAACACACTATGGTTAAATTTGTTGTGTAGTAAAACTTGCTTTTGTATTTATTTAGCATGATTTTATATCTATATACCTTGATGGAATTGTCCTTATTTCTAAGCGTCAAATAATCCTAACACCATCATAACAAAGGAAAAAATGTAAGAAGTACTCATTAGGTAATCATTAATTGTAGCATGTGAGTACATATAAAAAAACTTATGGTGATGTATGTGAAAAAGATTTAGGCTTTGTAATATCAAAGATTGTGCTTCAATTGACATCACATTGCTATTAATGTTGACATATCTATATTCATCAAACTATATATATATCTATATATGCCTATCCTTCTTAAAAGGCCATTTTATTAATTTCAAAAAAATAAAAAAAAACGCTAACATTATTGGATTGAATTATTATATACGCAATTGACATTGTCATCAAATTTTCCAAGGGGCAAATTATTGAGTATCAAATTTCGACTTGAAATTGTTTCTCATCTTGAAATGGGTTGCAACTTGTCATATCTAAGGAGATAGCTTGACGTGAATGAAATAAAAATCCAATCAGATCAAAACTAAATAATTGAGTATAGTGTTTCAATTCACAATGAAAGCCTTTCTTAACATCAATGTAGATATAAGACCCATACAAATGCATATTTCCAAGCATACAGTCACACTTATACTTGCTATATAAGTATTTTTAAAGTAAGGATACCCGTTTGGGCATCCTTGCGAATTTTGAAGCTGCAATTAAACAAAATGAACCAGTATAAAGTAGCTTGTACCACAAAACCACAAAATTGAGATCTAGCTAATGTAGTACCATTAGGCATCATCAGACTTGAAAACTCTCTCTCTCTCTCTCTCTCTCTCTCTCTCTCTCTCTCTCACACACACACACACACACACACACACACACACACACACACACACGTGTTTTTTTAAAAAATGTTTTTGCGAAATCATTTGTTTGGTCATGAGGTCTCCAAAACTACTATGCAAAATTTGAGGTACAATCTGTCCCTAAATGGGTGGTTTTGGTGGAAACATTTCTTTCTTGATCCCTTTTTTTCAAAATGTTATCATGTAAGATGTATCCTTATTGGGTGTGGTTCCTTTTTTTTTCTTTTGCAAAACTCACAATTTTGAGTAATTGTATTAGAATGCTACCAAGAAATATACAAATCAACTTCAAGCTCATGCCGAGCCTTGAGGGGCAGATGATTACATCACTAACATACTATTACCAAAAGTCCAGCGCTTTACACAACAAGGCTTGATCAGATGGTGAGGAATGCCCTAAGACAATCACCCAAGTTTTGGATTTTACCTATCACATAAATTATCTCATTACTTTTTTGTACAATCTCTGAGAAGCTAGCCAAAGAGAGGTTGTTGTAAAAAACATGGTAGTTCCTGACCTTCCAGATATTACTGAAGGAACAATATCTGACAATTTGAGTATAGATAAGAAGTAAAGGACTTCAAAACTATTTCCCACCACGGCATGGATCACCTTATCTTCCACGCTCGTTGTATCCATTTGCACACCTTCCCTGCCATGCCTCTAATTGCCGGGCATTCCATGAAAAGGTGGGCGAGGTCTTTGCTAACTAATCTGCACCCTTAACATCCATTGACTAGCGCAATACCACATGCCTGAATCTTGATGCCTGTCAGCAAAGCCTTCCACAACACCTTCCACATAAATATCTTCATAAAATGAGGTCACTATGGTTTTCAAATTTTCTTTGTGACCTCAACCTATCGAGCTTCCGACCATTGTTTTTTCCACTGTTTATTGAGAGGAGCAAACCAATCAACCTCGTGCATTAGCGCATGGTAGATGCCCTTGGTATGAGGTTTAAAGGATTGGCTACTCATGGGACATTTCCAAGCTTTCCAATGGCATCATCAGAATATTTTCCAGGCATTCTATAACTCTAGTGACAAGTAGCTTCTCAGTACCATTGACTTGAAATTGGGTAGCCAACTGGTCACAACACTTTATTTTGTCCCAGAAGTGGATCAACCGCTCGAGTCCTTTATTGTTCATCTTCCTTGCAATTTCTCTCTAATACGGGTTCAAAATTACACCAGCAGCTTTAGACAGCCAAGGGAGTAGTGCAAGATGGAGTTGTGAAAATATCTACTTAATTCACCCCATTCCAGTACCCTTGTTTCTCTATTGCATTTTGACACTAGCTCTCCCGTGATGCCACCCAACCTCAAGCTAGACAACCTCGAGGGCTAATAATTTGTTGTGCACCTTGATTTCTTTCCACTGACCACCTTTAGAGCAAAGTTTTGCCTTGTTTGTCATATCCTTGGTCATGATAGCCCAAGACTGGTCTTTTTTTGCAATTGAGACCACAATTTGGCACACAGGGCCTCAACATGGACAACACGATTGAGAATTCCGATGCCACCTTGGAGTACCACCGGTCAAGGCATAATTTTCCACTTTGCCCATTTCCATGACGATGAGGCTTTGATGTTGTTCCTCCATAGGAATCTTTTAACAGGTTTTAAAGACTCCTTCTAGTTACATTTGGCTATTTTGAGGAGCTGGTTGGCCCGAAGGCAATATAGGAAAGCATAAATCACTACAAGAGGTTCTTCATATTAGCGATGCTAGTAGTGCTACGCTCAAATGTGAAAATCCACGGCGTCGCTATGCCCATCGCTATATTATTTGTTGCATAGCGACACTCATATATAGCGACACCGACAAGGTAAAAAAAAAATCTGAGAGCGCCAAAAACTTAGATCTCAGATCTGAGTTTCAACGCTCTAGCGAAACAGGTATACCCGCGTCGCTCCCTCTCTCTCTCTCTCTCTCTCTCTCTCAAGTTGTCAACTTATGGGTACTAAAATGTTAATATACGGAACAACTCTCTAGCTCAAAAAAGTAGTGGCACTCTTTTAAAGCTATGTAAGATGAGGACCGATAGTAAAATGCACACTTAAAATGAAAGAAATGTACAACCACCCATAGTGCAGCCACTACATTGTACATTAGAGAATATTCCAACTTGGTGAAAACATGTGGGTCTACAAGTATGATATCACAAGTGCACCATAGTCAATTAGCCACCACAGCAAGATCCACATGTAGGAAGAGAATTATGATCATTGCCTCGCACATTCAACAAGCCCTATGGACCTTGATTTGGGCGAGGCTCAAATCTAGGACCACCAGGAGGTCCACCACCACCTGGCCCACCACCCCATCCTCTGGATGATCTATTGTCTGAGCGTTTTTTTCAATAACCATTTGCTGCGTCTAGAGAAAACATGGTGGCAAAGAACGCTGTGATGACGTTTAAGATGCCCCGGAACAGTTAAAAAAAGATATTCAATCTCAACAAAGAATGCCTGGATTTGATGTTACCTCCTTCGACGTACGCCATCGCTTTGTAGAGCAAATCGTTCCACAAGCTTCCTAGAATGTCCTCTCTCTCTCTTCCCCCCCCCCCCCCCCCCCCCCCACACACACACACACATACACACACGAGGAGAGGAAGGAGAGACAGGTATGCTCCTTCCCTCTCCTCCCTGTCATGTTCCCTTCCCCGCTTTCTCTCTCTCCCTCCCTCCCCCCCCCCCCCCCCCCCCCCCCCCCCCCCCCAACACACACACACACACACATTGTGTATGTGTGTGTGTGTGTGAGTGAGAGAGAGAGTGAGAGAGAGAGAGAGAGAGAGAGAGAGAGAGATAGAGATAGAGAGAGAGAGAGATAAATAGAGAAAAGGAGAGAAAATAGGAAATGAAATGTTATATTAAATGCCTTCAAAATTTCAAAATGATTTATGAGACCAATCCGATAACCTCCTTGTGGATCGAATATATTGCCTGCGTTGTCCAAGAAAATAGTGCATTGGTTGGTGAAGAGCTTTGTCAATGTCTGTCTTTGTAAATAGACATACTATGACATATATATATATATATATATATATATATATATAGAGAGAGAGAGAGAGAGAGAGAGAGAGAGAGAGAGAGAGAGAGAGAGAGAGAGTTGACATAGGTTTGTAATTTAGTTTTTATATTTAAGTTAGACTTCAGGTTTAGATTTAATATTAGAGCTTTAGGGTTAGGTTTATGATTTAACTCAAGATTTAAGGTTTAGAGCTGAAGAAGAGGCCCAACCATCTCTCTCTTTTTTGTAGAGCTTAAAGGTGTTTGAAGCTAGTTAGCTTTGGAATGTTCAAAGGGTAGGCAACAACACTAGCTGCTGAAAGCATTCTCCTTCTGTTTAGCTTGAGTGATGGAAGAGGAAAGTGGATAAATCAGGACTTTCACAACGTATTAAGTTGGCTTGTGTGTGTGTGTGTGTGTGTGTGTGTGAGAGAGAGAGAGAGAGAGAGAGAGAGAGAGAGGCCACTAGATATTATAATGCTCTGTTGAATGTAAAGCGTGAGGCTTCACTTGAGAGGAACAATGCTATGCTCGGGGCAGTTGATCCATGCATTGATGCAGTAACAACTGCCAGGTTGGAACAACCACTTGACGAGGCTGAGATACTACGTGCTTTGAAAAAACTACCAAACGACAAATGTCCTGGCCCTATGTGGGTTGTCCAAAGAATTTTTGCTATCATTTTGGATGGAGCTGCAACCAATCATCTGTCCTTTGTTGAATGCAGTCTGGCTGTCTCAATGCATGGACCCTGCTCTCAAGCCGAGGATTATCAAACTGATTCCTAACACCACCTTTCCTAAGACCTTGGCAGATTGGAGGCCCATCACCATGATGGGGATTCTGTACACGATTTTGGCAAAAACTATTGCAATAAGGATCACATATGAGCTTAGAAAGCATATCCACTCGGCTCAGACATGGTTTATTAGTGGTAGGTCTATCTACAATAACATTCTTATAGTGCAATTAGGGATAGAGCATGCAATAAACTCTCACCAAGATATGGTGATGTTTCAGATAGACTTTGCAAAAGCCTTTGACACAGTGCAGTGGGACTTTGTTTCCAACATATTGTAGAAAATGGGATTTGGGGCTAGAGGAAGTGGGTTCATCAACCTATTGGGGAACAATGCATTTTCTCGAATTGTTGTGAATGGTAGACTATCAGCTCCAGTGCACATAGCTAGATCTGTCAGGCAAGGGTGTCTCATTAGTCCTTTGTTTTTTGCTGTGGCTACTCATCCAATGTATTCATATTTGGACTCTTTGGCTACCACTGGTCATCTGCAAACATTGCAATTAGGGTCAAAACAAGCTGTTGGCAAGGGTTTTGTTGATGACATTTTTTTGTTTTTGAAAGCCCATGATGTGAATGTCCTGAGATGTGTTAAAGTGTTGGATCTATATGCTTTGGCAACTGGATTGAACTTGAACCTTTCCAAATCTGCATTAATAGACATCTCAGCCAGATCTTTTGATGCACTCATTTGGTCTGGGAAGAGGTACCCTAAAGGGCATGTCTTTAGACACTTAGGATATCCAATTGGTGTAGGAGTATCTCAGCAACAACTCCAACAATGGGTGGTTGAGAGGGTTCAGACCAAAATTTCAGCATGGTTTTGTGATGAGTGGCTACTGCATGTGAGGTCGAGCATTGTACAGTCAATATTCATTCCATATTTATTGTTCTATCTGCCTTTACTGGATTGGTCTAAAAAAATACTACAGAAATGTACCATGTCTATCGCTAAGTTTTTGTGGAATCTCAAATCTACATTTGCTGCTCTTGTATCATGGGATAAATTATGCTTTCCATATGCGTTGGGGGGGCTTCATATTTTGAATTTGATTTCACATGCACATGCTAGGAGGGCTTGTCTGTTGAAGCATATGCTAGCCTCAGATACTGACTGGTCACTTTGCATGTGGAGACTTGTAGATATAGCGGTTGTATATTTCCATGGGGTGTGTCAAATGTCTTCTTGGGATAAACTCTTTACTGCTGATCCACTAAAAATAGGGTTTGATGTTTCAACTATGCTCTTGAGGTCATGCAAAAACACATGCTAAATGCTGATGTGGAAGGGTAGAAACAGATACACAGGGAATTTATTAGGAGCTGAAAACTTGTTTTGGAGTTTTTTTTTCAAAGTTCCTCCTGCTAAACTGATAGGGAAACCTACCCTCTCCCTTTTTAAAAAGGGAATCGTTCAAATTGATCAAATGCTGGACTCTCAAATGTAGTTGCACACTTTTTTTGTAGCAAGAAGACAATACCGACTTGGATACAAATGCAGATGCTTGTGGCATCAGCTGGGAGCTCATGTATACAATTTACAAGTTATGGGACTGCAAAATGCACAAGACAGACACAGAGATTGGGCACTGCCATCTCGTATCACCAATTGGTGGCACTCCTCTTCAGCAGTTTTCTATTCAGCTCCCTTGCTAGCTCTTTGTATACATGAAAGATGTAATAAACAATGGAAGTTGAATAGGAATCAGTCCTGGTGGATTAAAGTGTTATCTGCTATTTGGTGTACTCCTAATCAGTTTAAATTCAAAGTTTTTTTGTGGAAAGTATGTATTGGGGTCTTGTCTACTGCATATAATCTCCATAGAAAAGAGTTCACTCATGGTAACTGCTGTGTATGTAAAAGGGATGAGACTGTCAGACACGTTTTTTGACATTGTAAGATGGCTTCAGAATGGTGGAGATGGGCTAATCTCATGTGGGATACTACTTGGGGTGTACATGTAACAAACTTTAAACTCACTTTTTCTAAAGTGAACACTCACTAGGACACTGCCTTGGCATTTGCTAATCAGCCCTTTAGAGTATGGTTTTTATGGTTCATCTGGTCCATGAGGAATATGGTGCTGTTTGATAACCACATTGGTTTCACCCATACTGTTCCAATGTCAGTCATTATGGATAGGATGTTGGAAGATACTATGGTTTTACAGGAAAAGTCCTTCAGGGACAGGGCGCTACTGATCATTGGGAAGCTGAAGGTCTGAGGATGTGATAATATGTTAATGTAAATATATAGAAGTTCTCCAAAGAGAGAGAGAGAGAGAGAGAGAGAGAGAGAGAGAGAGAGAGAGAGAGAGGCAGGGAGCACTCGCGGTGCCACTACAAGGGATCACTTGGTTATCGACGCCATTTTTCTGAAACTGGTTTTGCATTTTGCATTGCAAACCTTTCTAGTACCTTCTTGATGTAATCTTATTGAGATAGCTTAATTGTCTTCTTCGTCCTGTCCCTTGATATTTTCATACCAAGTATCCTCTTTGCAACACCTAAATCTTTCATTGAAAAAGATTTGGAGAGATCCTCTTTTAGGTTTTTGATGTCCTGCATGTTAGCACTTGCATCAACATGTCATCAACATACAACATTGGGATGATGAATTTCCCATCTCCCAAATTCTCCGTGTAGATGCAGTGATCCGAGTTGCATCTTGTGAATCCATGATCCAACATCCATCGATCAAACTTCAAGTACCATTGTTTTGATGCTTGCTTTAAACCATACAAGCTAAAGCGCTTCAATCTGTGGTGAAGAAATTGGACCAATTTAAAGGTAAAGATGTAACAAAGTATCTTTGTCGATATGTAAAGGAGATGGAGCTTCATCGAGTGCCCGAAGCAGAGATGGTGCAAAGTTTTGAACTTGGTGTGGTTCCCGAGATTAGAGAGCATGTAAGGGGAATTAGAAATGACCATGGGGCAACTTGGGAAGCATTCAAATTAGCCTTGAAGGATGAGTATTTCATGGAGGACTCCGAAAGGGTAACAAAGAGGACTTTCTTAGAGTGGGTAGTTCAGCCAAAAGAGGGGCTCTCGCCTACCACTAAGGGAATTCGAACGCCGTTATGATCAACTTTCAAGAATTGAAAAGGCTACCCTAAACTCGGAGAAGACAGAGTTCTTTTTGCAAGATGCAAGTAAAGATATTGAAGAGAAGTTAGAGCTACTACTTGAGGATAAGGATGCGGAACAGGGTTTGAAGACTGATTGGAATGAGGTCGAAGACGCCATTTCACTGCTAGCAGCGACAACGACGAAGAGACAAGATGATAGTCAACCCTACTCAATCCCCAAGTGTTTCCGAGAGTCCTATAAAGCCTGTGATTGTGGTTCCAAAGAGTGACAAATCCATCCTAGATGATATTGTCAAAGGAATGCAAGAGCTCAAGTTAAAGCTTACAAGGCTAGAAGAAAAGGGGCAACCATCAGGTCAATCTACAGGGCAACGACCGCAAACCAGAGAAGGCTTTGTTAATAGATGCATATGGTGTGATAGTACTGACCATGGAAGGAGGGATTGTGAAAGTTTTAAAGACGCTTTGACAAAGGAGCTCGTTTTCTTTAAAGATGGAAAAATTCACTTAAGTGAAACAGGTAAGCTCTTGGGAACAAACTTTGGCAAAGGCGGGATGAAGAAGCTAGTTGAAGACATGGCTACTAGCCATGCCATCTCAATGGTTGAGGCAGCTGCCTATGGGTTGAAGGTGGATCCTATTAAGAAAAAAGGATCATTCAAGGTTGGAGAAGAGGAATCTAATGGTATTGGAGAGCTATGGCCATGCGCTATAGAGTCTGCTATGAAGGGTAAAACGACTACAGAGGTTTTACATGAAGCTGGAGATTGCATTCGGCTTGAAACAGGTTGGAATGACCCTGTGGACTCTTTGTTAGTGCATGAATATATTTCCAAATGTCAAGCGAATGAGGCCATTGTTGAAGAGAAACGTAGGCGTGAGAATGGGGATGAAGGACCTTCAAAGCGGGCAACAAGGAGTGGAGGTAGAAATGACACAGTGCCTCCTAGATCACCTTCCCGCAACAGATGTCTGTCCCCGAAGTGCCTATGCAAGAAGCCTCTAAAGAAAAGAAGAAGGATGCAACAAAATCCAAATCAAAGGGTCCGGCCTACAAACTCCAATCCAATATAGAGGCAGCAACGGATCTCAAAAAGGTTTTGGAAGAGAGGATTCTAAACAGTAAGGTGGAATTTACCTTGGGCGAGGTCCTTGGTATAGCGAAGCGGGAATTCTACGAAGAAATAATTGATATCATAAAGAGGAAGTGACAGTCTCTTACTGAATCTATCCATGTACAGGGTGAAGAAGAGAATTTAAATGCACAGGGTGTACAGGTCTATGGCAAACAAGGTGATGAAACTATTGTTGGATGCTACAAGTCTAGGGGAGGAGTAAAACACATTCGCTTCTTGGATGATGAAGATGAAGTGGAGACCACTCACAAGAGCTACTACTTGAATAGTCACTGGGCAAGGACAACTACTGAGACGCTGGTAAAAGTGGGAGACTTGGAAGAGCCATACATTGTGTTGATAGATCATGGGTCAGAAATTAACCTCATGTCAAAGAGTCTTTATCAAAAAGGAAAATGGCCAATTGATATAAATCATGGACGGATGATTCGTGCAGCAAACAACTCATCAAGGGAGCTGTACGGAGCTTGTCCAAATATTAAGGTGACTATAGGGGATGTGAAAGATGACCAGAATTTCTTTGTACAGGAGATGTCTACATATCCTCTTATCCTTGGGCAACCATACATCACTGCTACTTGCATGGAAACCAAGGTGATGGATGATGGGTCAGTTTATGAAAGAATAAGGAGCAAGGATGGGAAGCGTGCAGTACAGTTCCTTACTGTTTGTGTGGACCATGAAAGGAACCGTGAAAGTCTTAGAGAGCAACCCTTGCCAAAGACAAACAAAAAATTCAAGGACTACAGGGATATGAGGGGTTTTGGCCATGTACCATTGTAGAGCGGGATTGCAGTGGTACAGGAAGAGAAAGGTTCTCACATGATGTATATGCAAAGGATAAATTTTCTACAGGTTTTGTAGGATTATCAGACTATGGATCTATTGCTTTTACAGAGTGTGAGGACTTAAAGCGGGGTGAACGACAACATGTAAATAGTGTACAAAGACGTTTGAAGATGAATGGTTTGCTAGAAGATGAAGAATGCATTGCAGGTGTGTTTGATGAGTGTTCTTTTGTGGATACTCTGCAAGATTTGGAGTCTTTAATGGATTGCAATTTGCATATGGGAAGTGAGGTTGTGAAAGTATGCTCAATAGAAATGTATAAGGCCATTGAGGATTTCAAAAATACTCAAAGTTCTGATGTACGAGTGGAGACTAAGTATAAGTCCATGGCAAAGAAAGTGAAACCAGCGGCATTACCTCTACCAAAAGACTGCACAAATAAGATGGAACAAGCTGGTTTGCAACCTAGCCTTCGTGACCCAAGCAAGATTGGACACAAGTTCACAAAGGATTCTTTGAGAGAGTTAAAGGTTGGCTGCGAGGACAGTTTGACAAAAGATGAAAAGATATGCTTTGAAGACATGCTTGCCAAACACGGAAAGCTTTTGCATTTGAGCCTTCTGAGATAGGGTGTGTTGATCCATCCATTGTTGCTCCTATGGTGATCTTCATTATCCCTCATCTACCTTGGAACTTGAGACCTATTCTTGTTCCAAAGGCTCATTTGCCAAAACTCATTGAGTTGCTTAATAAAAAGATCAAGATGGGTATCTTGGAGCCTTCTTGTGCTCCATATTCAAACAGGTGGTTCACTGTTCCGAAGAAAAATGGTTCTTTACACGTTATTCAGGATATGCAACCTGTAAATAAGGTGACAATCAGAAATGTGGGTATAGGGCCAATTGTTGATGAGTTTGCAGAGGCATTTGCAGGGAGGGCAATATATTCTATGGGAGATTTGTACTCAGGGTATGATCAGTTCCAACTAGCAATGGAAAGCAGGGACTTGACTACCATGAGGACATCCTTGGGTTTAGTAAGGATGTGCACCTTACCTCAAGGGGCAATGAATTCAGTTGCACACATGATGAATGGTATGAACAAAGTCCTACGTGACTTCATACCGCAAACTACAATGCCTTTCCTTGATGATGTGCCAATCAAAGGATGTGATGTAAGTGATAAAGATGTGGCTCTAGACTTGAGGGGGTGCCGAAAGTATGTGGCAAACCATATCAACGATTGTGATAATATCTTGTCAAGGTTGGAAGAGGTGACCTTACCTTGTCTGGCCAAAAGTCAGTGTTTGGTGTGAATGAAGTTCTTATTGTGGGACATATGTGCGGGCCATATGGTAGAAGGCCTTGTCCTGCAAAGATTGATGTAATCCAGAGAATGAAAGAGAAATGTATAAATGTCACTGAGGTTTGAAGGTTCTTGGGTGCATGCGTGTTTTATGTTATCTGGATTCCGCATTATGCACATGTAGTAGAGCCTTTGTATCAGCTTTTGAGAAAGAACAAAAAGTTTCAATGGGAAGAAATGCATACCCATGCCATGAGGAAATTAAAGAAGTTGCTGCTTATGTCTCCAACTTTGAGAAAAGCAAACTATGAATGTGGAAGATATGTAATTGTGACAGTGGATACTAGCCCCACAGGAATTGGATGGGCAATTGGGCAAGATGATAATGATGGCAAGCGATATGTGGTGAGGTTTGGAGCAAAAGTCCTAAGTGCTTGTCAACGCAACTATCCACAGGTAAAACAAGAGTTATGGGGAGTAGTCACAGCTTTGAAATGTGATAAAGAGTATTTGATAGGAGCAAATGTAATAGTGGAGACTGATTGTCTACCCCTTCTTCGAATGATCACAAGTTTCTCAACTCCCGACATTGCTATGTTGAGATGGATTGCCTACATAAAGTCCTTGAATCCAAAATTTAAGCATATTGCAGGGAAAGATAATCCAGTTGCGGATATGCTTTCAAGAGCAAGGTATGAAAAAGAAGAAGACATGGTTGTCGAGGGCGATGATGTAGGCACACAGTTCTATAGTATCTCTCATGCCAAGGGTGATCATGTTTGCGTGTCAAATTCACTTGAGTCGTTTACAGACGACCTGTATCAAGGTGACTGGTTGCTCATTGGACGCTATCTGAGCACTTTGACAAGGCAAGAAGGGTGGGCTGATCAAGAGTTCAAAAGAGTACATAGAAAGGCCTATGGATACTTTTTGAAAGATGGGTACTTATGGAAGCATCCAAAGAAAAGAAATGGAATGCCGATGAGAGTCGTGAATGATAAGGACACTCAAAATGAGCTTATGAAAAAGTTTCATGAGAGTCTTTATGCTGGACATAGAGGTGTATGGGGCACCTTTACTAAAATGAAAGAGAGGTATTGGTGGAAAGGTATGTATAAAGATGTATCTCACTTTGTGGAGTCCTGTGAAACCTATCAAATGTATTCAAATGTACGTCATCGTGATGGGTTGCACCCTACTTACCCATTAGCCATGCATTACAAGTGGGTAGTAGATTTGGTTACAATGCCATTGGGCTTATGGCAAATGAGATACATAGTGCTTGCACGAGAAGACTTAACCAACAAAGTTGAAGGTCGTGCTCTAAGAACAAAAAGCACAGAAGGGATATGTAAGTTCCTCTTGGATGATGTAATTAGCCGTTATGGTTGTGTTGGGAAAATAACAGCGGACAGGGGTGAGTTGGATGCTGACAAAGCAAGGGAGTTTTTCTCTAGGTTGGGCATTAAACTTGCTCTCACTACTACATATAATCTTGAGGGAATGGTAAATCGGAGCGTGGGCATCCTCCTATCATTAAAGCTTTAGCTAAGGCTTGCAAAGGTAAAATGAGAGAGTGGCCTAGGTTGTTGCCTTATGCTTTATGGGCTGATCGTACAACTCATAGCTTGGTTACTGGTTATATGTCTTTTGAGTTGATGTATGGTCAGAAACCTATAATGCCAATTGAAGATGTAATTCCCACATGGAATGTATTACCTTGTGAAGATGGAATGAGTAGGGAAGACCTTCTTGCTTTGCGCATACAACAGTTAGAAAGAAGGCCCCAAGATATTGAGATTGCAGTAGCACGATTAAAAGATGCAAGGTTAAAGAATAAGGACATATTTGACAAGAGGCATAGGCTCAGACCTAAAGCTATTGAGGAAGGTGATTGGGTGTTGGTGTATGACAATAGTCTTGAAAACCAACATTCAACAATAAGAAAGCTTTCAAAGAGATGGTTTGGTCCTTATGTCGTTCAGCATGTACATGGGAATGTGACTTATACCTTGCATGAATTAGATGGGGCAAAAATGAAGATTCCCATCGCAGGGAAAAGAGTCAAGTTATTCAAAACAAGAGGTGATACAGATCCCTTTGATTCACAGGAAGTTCAAAATGAAGGCTCTGATAAAATAGTATGGATGTGGATGAAGAACAACAGGATGATGCATTAGATTTTGTGGCAAGCGATGATGAAATCGACATGTATGTTGACTTAAATGAAGACTGAACCTGCAAAAGATATTTGTGGCACATGCCGGAGGATGTGCAGGTTTAGAGGGGGTGGATGTCGTGCCATGGTACGTTCATAATGTGAAATTAAAGTATCTACCTCACTCTTAATGTTTATGATGTGTGGGACCAAATGCTACAATGTACATAGTGTGATATATGCGAAAATGAATGTCACGGTTGCAGTCGTGTACATACCTTGCCGGGCGAACGAGGCCCTGCACGTGGCACCATGGAATGCTTTTTTACATAAATATATGCCTAATTTTCTTTGTGAATGTACAAATGTCAAGCGTTTCGAAGTGGCACGCTCGTTTTTCCTAGAAAGTTCAATGCGGGCAATCACGCTAGCGTGAAAGACGTGTCCAAAGTGCTTACCAAGTGGTAAAATGAGGTTCAACATGAAATTTGAGCCCAATGGGATTTTTCCACAATTTTAGGGATTTTTCCCAGTTCGTTTGGGCTTTTTACGGACAAAAAGTGACATTTTTGGGCTATAAATGACTAAAAATGGTCAAAATAGCTCAAAATGCCACATCAACGACTCTTGTGTTGTTGCTCAAGTTGTGTGGGAATTTTTAGAGCCAAGAATGAGCTCATTTGGACACATGATCAAGGAGATACAACCATTCCTCTACAGGGTGCTAGTGCAGTCCCGTGCTGCTTCCACTACATGGTTGAGGCTGTGAGGCCTCCAATTAGGGTTTCCCCTCCTCAAATAACTACTTGGTATTCTCCAATGAAGTACTAAAGCTTCCATGAAATGGTCACAACAAAGAATCGAAGCGTAAATTAGGGCTTTTAACAGGTCGAATGAGCACTGCATCTGTGCAATCGGGAGCGAGGCTACACCTAATCTTCACACACACAAGAGTTTTGAGTTAGTATTGGTTCTTTTTCAAAGTGGAGCTTTCATGGCTGGATTTTTGTTCTTTTTTAGTGTGTTTTTGGCTTCAAATCGTCTACGCCTTGCTTGATTTTGCAACGAATCCTCACAGTTAGAGGCCCAACGCTTTCCTAGTCGCACTCCGCACTTCTTGACAACGCTGAAGGGAATAGGGGTATGTGTGTCAGAAGGCATGTGCAGAGGGTAGCATGGCAGAAGGTTGGCTGGTATCAGAGTCCCTAGTTTACATTGGAGAGTGGCTATATGGATTTGCAATTGATCGTGTGACTGAGGCACGCTATGGAGAACTATAGATGACGAGCTCATATCTGGGATTGTCATATGCAATCTCGGATGTATGAGTGCTACAATGTGCCAATCACAGCGGCATCACTGGAGGAGATTGGAGAGGATGCTGATTCGGAAGCCGCTGAGGCGGTGCCAAACGAGCCTGGCGCTGTTACTCTCTACGGGATGCATGGGAGGACCTACAAAATGAAATGGAGGACATCTACCTAAACGAAGAGCTTTATATAGACATAGAGAGTTATGCTAAGTTATGCGAGGATGAGAGAGAGACCTGTTAAAGCCATAAACATTGTATCTAAGCAATTTTGCTCCTTTTTATAATATATATTGTATTCACATGGAGTTTTGTCCATTCTTGTCTATATGCTATACTTGTGAAACGTAAATTGTGATTAATCAAATTATAATTTATTCAGATTTTCTTCTCCACTCATCATTAGATTTATTTCTTGTGTATTTAATGCAGGTATGGATGATGATCCGTTTATTTCTTTCTTGGACCCCGAGCAGAGGAGGCGGTACGAGGAGCGTCATCGCTCTGGAGCACCATCACCTCATTCCACTCCTTCAACGTCTCTCTCTGCTTTGGAGCGATCAACACACTCCGAGAGTTTGGTGTTGACTAGACAATCTACACACTCTTCTAGGCACCGACACTCTAGTAGTGGTGGTGGCGGTTGCTGTGGAGATGCCACCACTGATGCTTCAACACCGCCTCGTAGTCGACGAGGCTCCTTACCTTCCCCTTCTTTGCCCACCCCCACACCAGCCATGACATCGTCCTCTACTCCACTATCGACCGTTCTTGGCTACACACCAATGGCTACTCCTTCGAGAGTCACCCTAGTTGACACTCTTTAACTTTACTCTCTTACATTTGTTGTATTTAATGATAAGCTAAAAAATAGATTGTTTTGTAATTATATGTTTATACTTACAGAAAGTCTTATTGTTTTTTTTTGCAAAATCTGATAGATACGCCGCTTGGATGCGATGAGATGTCTGATTAGGTGACGTCAATCTAGTCGTAGCCAAATAGCACTAGTTTTCTTTTGTCATAGCATGTATAATGAGATGACGTGTGTAGGTTATTTTTGCAACTATTGGTCAGTGATGTATTTTCTGAATAATCACAATTGTGTTGTAACTATTACATTTTGGTCAAGGCTTAACAAAATCAAGTAATTTTGGTCAAGGCTTAACAATCAAGTAATTTTGGTCAAGGCTTAACAATCAAGTAATTTTGCCTATGATGTGTATAATTTTGTCATTGTATTACTTTCGTCAATTCACTTTTGTCCAAATACTTTTGTCAGTTTTGCATCTTTATTCTGGAAACAAATCTTCCCTTGCAAGCACTATGTATCTCATTTGGCATAAGCCCAATGGCATTGTAACCAGATCTACTACCCACTTATAGTGCATGGCCAATGGGTAAGTAGGGTGCAACCCATCATGATGACGTACATTTGAATACACTTGACATGTTTCACAAGACTCCAGAAAGTGAGATACATCTTTATACATACCTTTCCACCAATACCTCTCTTTCATTTTAGTAAAGGTGGACTATACACCTTATGTCCAGCATAAAGACTCTCATGAAACTTTTTCATAAGCTCATTTTGAGCATCCTTATCATTCACGACTCTCAATGGAATTCCATTTCTTTGAATGTCGGGAGTTGAACAGCTTGTGATCATTCCAAGAAGGGGTAGACAATCAGTCTCCACTATTACATTTGCTCCTATCAAATACTCTTTGTTACATTTCAATGTTGTTACTACTCCCCAGAACTCTCTTTTCCAATGTGGATAATTGCGTTGATGAGCACTTAGGACCTTTGCTCCAAATCTTACTACATATCGCTTGCCATCATTGTGGGACGCATGTCTAACCTCACTATCCTATCTTATTGCAGTATTAGCAAGAACCACAATTAATTTGTCAAACCATGGGACGAAGCTGACTCGACTAGTGTATAGAGGCTACAAGAGGTTGTCAATCTCACAGAAAACAACTAACAACTCGCATCTAACTTAGGCTACACTCAAGTGACTAAAATCACCAAAAGCCAATCGCTCATCGACAAGCAAATCACATCCGTTACAGCATCAAATGACATCCAAACGTAAAAAAACTTCTAGGACAAGTTTATAAGACCTAAGCACATATGCCTATGGCCTCAAACCCCACTTTAGGTCAAGTTCCAAAATTGCAATTATTAACAGCAGTGGAGTTTTGGCCTAGTCGTTTCCGACCCAGAATGCATCTAAATGCTTAGCAATGATGCCCCAATACCCCGCCTATGCTTAGTTTTTGATTTAAAAGTGTAAATTCCTAGTTATGATGAAATTAGGCCTCGGGTCGGCGACGCCAAAAGCTACAAAATAGTGTGAATGGCTTACGTCAATGCGTAGAGCTCTTACCTGCGATTGCAATGCAACAAACACATTCGCAATGTGACAACCCGGGAGGGAGCAGGAAGCACGAGAAGGAGAGAAGTGAGCGCCGTTAGCTCACGCTGTGTATTCTTATCCAAAAACTTGTAAAAAACTTACAAAAATTGGCTTTTATACCCTAGCCAAGGTTTTTGAGTGGTCAAAACTAATAATCTGGAGTTCTACCAAAGCTGGGAATTGACTGGTTGATACAATCTGGAAGCTTGTAGCCCCGGCTCATTAATTAAAAAGTTTACCAAGAAAATATGAGTTACAATATTCCTGATTTATCAAAATAATAAGTGTTTTACAAGGAGAGCTCCGAAAACTGGTGCCCGCATTAGCTTGCTGCTAACATTCCCCCCCTCCTCGCCTGTGTCGTCCCTTGACACAGCTTTATAAGCTGAAGTAGTCTTCGGGTTGATGGCGGGCGAGGCGATCTTTCAGTGCTTCCAGTGCTTTTTGGTATCTGATTTTGCGTTCTTTGTTATGCACTTGCAAAACTTGCATGGTGACTTGGTTTTTCAGTTCCACCGCCAAGTAGCCTACAAATCTGGATGTGAGTTTGCTTATCACCGATGCAAATATCTTCATTCGCCAGGTGAACAATCCAATGTAGAATGCTTCTTCAAAGGCTAGCATATTATGCGATGGCAGGAACATGCATCTGGCATAGAATCCGTAAAGGATTTCTTCTGAAGGTTGCCCACTTAGATTGTAGCATAAGCCTTTGTTCCCTTCTAAGAATGAGAGCCATGGGGGTCCTGTCTGCTCAGGCTCATTGAAAACCTGTATGCACGTGAGTAGCGTCCTGCAGATCTTATATAGCATTGCACAGGAGAGATCTGGCAGACTCTTGAAGAATGTCATGGCGCCTGTTAGGGTTTTCACCATGTATTCTTTCGTCGCTTGGCCTCTCTCTGGAGCTGGAAGCTTGGGGAAATTGAGCCATGCTGGCCTTTTCTTATGCAGTGCTTCATGCGCTTGCCATGTCCTTACTCTGGGTACAGGACAAAATGTTGGACCCTTCTGTAAGACTGCAGGCGCTCTTGTGAACAGAATCACGTACCTCGGATTCTTGTTCAACCAGCTTAACCTCCACTTTGGGTGGTCTTTATCTGCGTCATCCTCTTGCATGTCCTTGTATAGCCATTCTTTTACCTCTAAGAGTTCTACCTTGATGAGAGGGTATGGAAGGGATAGCTGGTGCCATTGAGCGTTGATTTGATTGGGAGTGAGTTGAGTGACGTTGACAGAGTGTAAAACTGTCAACTCCCAATCCATAGTGGCCTTCCACTGCTCATCCACCTCTAAGGTGATCTTTTCCTTCAGTCGTCTAGCTTTTGACAGCAGCTGGACCATTGGCACTGTATCTTCATCTGTAATGTGGACCTAAAAGTCTTCATCACCACTCGGCTCTGCTGTAGACTGCGTCTCAAATTCAGCAAACGAGACCGAGGGAATGCCAATTTGGGGCTGCTCTGAAGTGCCTGCCTCTTCCTGTGTGTCAGGCTTTTCGTCTTTGAGGAGTTGATTCATACGCTTTAGTTCTGCAATCTCCTTCAGGAGCCCCTCCGCTCTTTGGACCCACATCAGTGCCAAGTCTCTACGCTATGACTGTTCAAGCTTCAATTCCAGTTCTAAATCTCTGTTTTTCTTTTCAAGTGCCTTGTACACTTCATTTGTTCACTTGATCGAGGCCATGACTGGATTTCCTCTAATTTGCCACAAGAAAATGGCCTGATCATTGATTCTCTGTTCGGAATATTGCAGAGAAGCATTGGCTACATCTAACTACACTTCAATTTTCTGACCTGATAGAGAGGTGGTAAGAAGTTCATTCATCACTTCTGTCGTCTGCTCGTCTTTCACCTTGCATGCATCATATAACTTAGTGGGGAGGTCACCTAACTCCTCCATTTCCTTTTGTTGTTTGTCCCTGGCTATCTGATGCTGTTCCGCTTTTGTCTTTAGCTCTTGCACTTGCCTTTGGAGATCAGTGATAGTAATCATCCTGTCATTGAGCTCTCCTTGAAGAGCATCGATGACCATTTCTAGTTCCTTGGCCTTTGTGTTGAGACCTAAGGCTGCTGAGCGGAGTTTCTCCGTCATGTCTTGCATCTACCTTGCATACTCGTTTACTTGTAAGATAACTTCATCATTGGACTGCCACTCCCCCTGTCTTGCTAGTTGGGATGTGCCTGCAGCCTCCTGTGTTGCTTCTTGCTGTGTTGTAAGTGCTGGTGGCACTGTAGAGGTGGATGGTTTTTCTTCTCTTTGGCCATCCTGAGGCTTGGATGCCTCGGTAGTTTCTGGCTGAGTGGAAATTGGTGTGGCCTCAACCCTTATCGTCTCTTCAAGTGTTGGCCTTTCTACCTTCTCCGACTCGGGCTCTTTATCATGTGTAGTGGTATGCTCTCTTTCTGTATCTACCTCCTTATCAGTTTCTTGTGTCGTCTTTTGAGTTTCTGCTGCTGCCTGCTCCGGTTCTGGCTCGACTTCTTTTTGCTCATGTCGTTCGGTATGGTCAGTTTTTTGTGTAGCTTCTGTTTGGTGGGTGAATTCAGAATCTTTTTCTTTTTGGATCTCGACTTCTTCATGGGTATCTTGGCCTGGCGGTGATGATGGTGGGCTTGGCATGGGTTGGTCCTGTTGTTCCGACAGCGGTGAGGTGGGTCGGGGAGATGCCTGGCTTTGCTCTTGAGTAGCCGCTTCCTCAGCTTTCTTTGCCGCTTCGTCTACCTCTTTCAGATTTAAGGCTTCGGCCTCTTGGTACATTCTTTCTAAAGAATCTTTTGGATCCTCGGACTCTTTTCTTGTATGATGCTTCGTTCGAAGTCCTTTCAGGCCCGTGGGGTACCCACTTTTCTGGGTCCTTTCCTTGTGCTTGACTACTGCGTTGGTAAGCCTGTTTTTCTCTTTCAAATCGTGCTTGTTTTTGAGCTGGCTCCTCTTGGTGGGCAGCCACAACTTTCCTCTTCATCTCCTCCCTTCTAGCTCTCTTTTCTTCGTTGTCAGAGATTTCGCTGCTGTGTCGCTCTGATGAGCTATCATCTGATTCATCACCTGATTTAAAAGATCTTTTACCTGATCTTGTAGCTCTTGGAGAGGGTTGTGCTGCCAAGATCCATGTATTCTGATCCGGGGCAGGCGGTAGGTTGTCAACCATGCCGATGGCATGATAGGCTATTCTTGTCAATACTTATGGCGCGCCCAAGTATGTGATTTTACCCTCCTTCTTAGTGGCCTTTAGTGTGGTCAAGACATATTGCACGTGGTCCACAGGCTGCCTTGTCGTTGACTTCAGAACTTGAGAAAAGGTGGTGGCCACGGTGTGATTTGGCGTCGTGTACCTTGGTGGCCTTTTTGCCAGGAAATGGAAGTGTTGATGGTACAGACAGACTGGCTCTTCCACCTGTTTGTGGATGAGATTGGCGAATGTAGCTGCGACTGTCTCCTTGCTAAATGTACCCGCGGTTTTCCTGTCTCTTGCTCGCATGGTCATTCCTTTAGTGGGCAGTCTGAGTGCCTCTGCTACTATTTCTTTTGTAATTACAACCTCGACCTTGTTCCCTTGGGTGTCTGATATCTGGGCGGTTTCGTCTTCTTTAATGGTGATGGACAGAAGCTCGTAAGCTTTCCACTCCGCAAGGCTCTTGTTCTTAGAAATATCGTAGCCCCAACCTGCGGTTAGCTTCTTTGGTTTTTGGCTTTGCAGCTACATCGTAGACCTTTTTAGGCAATAGTTGCAACTCCACCTGATGCCCTTCTTCACTCTTGAACCTGCCAGTGAAAGATCGTGGTGTGGTGTTCTTCCAGCTGTTCTTTAGAAATGTAGGATGTTTTTGCCGCCTTGATTGACTCGGGGTCCAGTTGATACGCAGGCAATTCTTGTAGTTTCTGTTTTTGGTTTAGCTTCTTCTTGGCCTTCTCTGCGGCTTGCATTGCTCATGTTCAGTGGATAGAGTGCAAAGTTAGCAGAGTTGTCGGATTTTTCTCTGAAATGTCCTTTTAGATTGAAATGCTGATAATCTGGTCCAAATTGCTTCAAATCAATTTTTGAACAAGTAAAGATGCATAAAATCATGCAAGGAACAGAACTGTATGGTCAAAACAAAAATTTGCAACCAAAGTAAATAGCCGCAGTTATTTACAGCTGAGAAAAATTTTCAACTTTTTGCAAACTTGGCTTTATAGGCTTGAAGTATATGCCAAATACATGCTCTGAGTGAAGTATGGTTTCATTTGGATGCACAGGTTGAAAATGGTACCAGATTTTGGCTTTAGGTCTTTGAAACAGTAGATATAAAGGAAATTTGAGATTTTGAACTCCAAATTGATTCAAAATTGGCTAGTGGGCTTATCTCAACATGTACTTTGGATGTATGATGACAAAATATCCAAATTCTCCAATTTTGACCAAAAAGTAAATAATCGAGATTATTAACTTTTCTTCCAAAATTGATATTTTTTTTGGCATAAATTGGTTCTAGGCATGGTATAGACCTTGGGTATGAGGTATGAGGTGATTTGGATCAAGAAAAGTTGTTCATAACCCGGATTTTCGCTTGCAAGGACTTCTTTGCGTTTTTTTGGCAATTTTACAAGTAATGTGGTGGTCATTTTGGCTCGTACTTGATTTTTGGCATGTAATAGGTGTTTACACATGATGGGTGAGGTGATTTGACAATTTCCAAGCAAAAATCATTCAAAAGTAAATTATCGCAATTATTTACAACAGTGACAAAAAAATTTCAAGTCTCACAAATTTTGACCTAAACATGTTTCATACACCTAATACAAGTCCTAAATTGAATTTGGTCAAGTTTGGTCATGCTAGCATCACTTTGTGCTCTGTCGACTCTGAAATCACCGTTTCTTGTGATTACTCTGTCTGTTGGGTCGGTCGGTCACCTTTGAAGCTTTGGACTAACATAGTCGTGAAGCTACCTGTCCACTTCTGGCTCATTTGGAGTCAGTTTGGCCTCGTATGTCGAATTTGATGCTTTGTAACCTTCGAACCGTTTTTTGCTTTTCGAGGGCTTTGCTTGATGGATTTCACCAAACCAATCATATACATCGTATATGGACCTCATTAGCAAGCCATCTGTGGAGTCAGGTTGGAATTCTGGCATTTGCCAAAAACCCTAACTTTTCTACTGGGGACGCCTTTGACCCCAGTCGAATGGTCATCTGATGATATAGAAAGGTTCTATTATGTTAGGGCATGCTATGGTTCAAATCTCGTCCGATTTGGTCAAGTTGGCAGGCCGCTATGGTCAGTTTTAGGTCGTAGGTCTTCGTGCACTGCTCGGTTCCTAGGGTTTTTTCTAAGGCTTTAGACTAGCTACCGGCCGTACAAAATGGATCATTATCGAGTAAAGAACTTACCCCTCATGTTTCGTGTGAGACGGTGCTGAAAAAGGTCAACTGTGGGCTCCGAAAATGTCGTAGGAGCCAAAAACTCTCTTTGCAAAGGCTCCAAGTGGAAATGAGGTGGTTTTAGCCTACCCTGGATATCTATACCTGGACTTCCCGAACCAAATTTTCCCTGATTCCCCCGTTAGTCCTACTAGGCCGTGAAACCTATGTTAGACTCAAAAATTTCCCTGATCGGATTCCTGTAGCTCATTCTGCAAGAATTTTGCAAAAGTAGGCCTGGCTGCCTAATTTAGGCTTCCCACTTCCGTCTTCTGATTTTATTGAAAATTTTTGTGCTCATCCGCCTTGTCCTTCTGATCACCATCGTGTCTTCAATTTTTTCATTTGATCTTTCTTGCTATTTATTATTAATTTTGACCTATTTATTTGAAAAAATCAAAGAAAATAGCAAAATTCTCTAAAAAAGTAGAGTAAAAATCCAATAATTAAGAAAATCACTTGAAAAACACAGCTTTATTGTTTTTTGTTGGACTTCTCTATTTTTAATTCTCCTTATCAACAAAAATGATAAAAAATACCCAAAAAAGAACTATTTTTGATGATTTTTTGATAGTATATACACTATTTACACTCATCGGGAAGATACTATCAATGGATTTTCCCTTGTCGATGAATTATAAGAGCATTATTAGGTAATTTTGCAAAAAATCACACGTTAACATGGATCTTTTTCCTCCCTCTTCAAACATTGCCCTTAACACTAGAATGGTAACCTAACAGGACATAAAAGTGTCCTTTCAGGGTTTTGGGAAAAAATCCCAAAACCATAGTAGATCCACTCATTTTGAAAAATCCTTTCATGAGCTTATAGTTCAATAACTACTACATATGGAAAAAATAAGAAACTTGTAATTTTTCTCATCCCTTGGTCACTACAAGCCTCCAAAGTTGATGGACCAATGCATTTTGCCCAAACCAACAATTTCTTACGGTTGATTGCATATAAATAAGAGTGGGGATTTTTGTAGGACATGAGATAAAATGCCCCGTTAACTTCAATGGGTTGGTGACCAAAACATATGGTTTCTTTTACCTCACTAATTTTTTTTTGGGTAAAAAAGATAGGTAACAAAAAGTTGTATTTTTGCCATTCTGCGGACCTATCATCAAAGTTTCTATAGTCACGCTCAATACAGATACTATATACATGTTTTCTTAGTTCCCTTTGGGCCTTTGGATTCAAAAGGAGCCATGGATCATGTCAAAAGGATAATGGATCTCTTACAATTGGAACCTTGGGGGCAATGATAAAGTGCTAAATACAGCAAACATGAAAAAACTGGGTTTAGCATTATGACCTCTAGAAACCCATAGAAACTACTCAATATCTAACCAAGTTTGTAGTCTATGATTAGATATGGTTACTACCTACAAAATACACACAATTGGCCTAAGAAACTAGCAATATTGAGAAAGTTATACTTGCTACTCTAAAATGTATCGTATTCTTCAACAATCAAAAAACTCAACCATCAATATATACTATGCTATATAGCATATTAGGTCCCCCAAAACTCAAGGAAGATTAGCTTTATGTTATACATTACACTTACACAATCAAAATTGAATTTGGATATCAAGAAAGCCACCAAAAAAATCATAAAAGTGCTAATTTTGGCCAAAAAACAGGATTATGCAATTCTTGTAAATTGGTCATAAGTTTCAATTTTAACACTTAGCTCTCCCTACAAGCATCAAAACATGTTGAGAACTATGAAAGCCTAACCTCTAGCCATCTAAACCTTACAAACATGAAGTTTAGAGTGGTATAGCTGCCAAAAATTGAAAAAAAGCCAAAAACAGGACCCGTTTTTTCACACAGTTTAGGTTCAAAAATGTTGTGCAAGAGTAAGGTTAATGGTGAGATCGATACTCCCAAAAAAATGCTAAGTTTTTTTCAGCTCATAAGACAAATTTGTGAATATATAGCACCTAGAAATTCATTTTCATACTCTTCAAATAATTCAAGCAAAATGGTCACTTAACAGGACACAAAAGTGTCCAAGGACATAAAAGTGTCCTGTTACCATTCTAGTGTTAATTACTTAGTACTTAGTGCCCTTCCACCCCTCCTAGATGGTGTACTCCGGGACGACTGCGTGCATGGGATGAACAATTGTGTCTATGCATCACCGTGATTGGCTCTACCATGATATGAAGATCAATGCAATTCAAACCAATATGCTGTGCAAGAGCTGGGTCTTGAGTAAATAACTCAAGGGTTTTTGATGTCAAGGTTTGCTGCTAATGTCTTTTAAAGAGCAAATCCGATAGCTTTTGTGCTCTCTATTTGATTGTACCATCAGGGTGTTTTAGCATGCTGATTGCTTGAGCTGTTGGTAGCACGTTAGATTGTTGTCGAGCTTTTTCTCGCCATTGTTAGCTCGGTCGGCTTGGTGCTGCATGGTGTGTTAGAGTTTGTTGAGACTTAACTCGCCATTGTTTGATTTGTTTCACGGTGTTTGGAGAAGATAATTGCTCTTTTTTCTTCCAAACCCTTTTCATGTTAGGTTCCTTGCTCATAGATGCTTGATTCTGTGTTCGAATCCTTGGAACCGTCTTATGTTTCTTCGGTGAAGTTTTAGGCACCCAGATCTGAATTGGTTTATCCTTAAGTTGTGCCTGCTTTTGGTACCCAAATTTGCCTGACTCCTTGCATGCTACTTGTAGCCTTGGTTTGTCGAGGAGATGGAGAAGATTCGTTTCGTGGGTTGGTCTGCTGATTGCATCTTTTCCATTCCTCCTTGCTCGCTGCAATTGGAACAATGAGTTGCCCTCCTTTAGGTGATAGCTTTAGCTGATTCGTATCCCAATCTGGTATTGCTTTGTATGTACACATCCAAGGAATGCCAAGAATTATCGTCTCATTCATGTGTTCATCTGGCAAGCATACAAACTCATGTGGACATGGACATCCATGTACTACCACGTTCAAGTTGACTACTCCCAATGTTGGAGTTGGATTATTGTTGCGTATTTTGATTGTCGCTATTCCTGCGATCAATGCTTGACTTGTTGCCTTCTTGTATGTGGAATAACTAACTGCATTCACTCCAGCTCCTGTGTCTACCAAAGCATTGGTGCTATGATTGTTGAGTTGTACTTTGATGCGCAGATCCATTCCATCTAACCAGTTTTCATCTGTTGAAACTACGTCTTTAGGTAATTCCCATTGTCGATCATCTATTTCCAAAGTGTTGATGGGAATCGGTATCTGTTGATTCTTGAGAGAAGCTTTACGCTTGAGTACCCGAAGTCTAGCTTCCTCTTGGGCTTCATCAATAACCTACTGTTGCTTCATCTTCCTTTGTTTGGCCGCATGCATTCTCTCTAGCAATTCATTGGTTAGTGTTGTATTTCTTTAAACGACATCCACTAATCCAATTAGCCATTAGTTCACCAACTAGGGTGGATAATTCTACTTCTCCACTTGGAGATACATCTTCAATGATAAATGGTCCGTTTCCCTTTTTCTTAAACTTGGGAATGTGTTGCTTAAGGGAATAGACTAGAACTAAGTCCCCTTTTTTGAAGATTTTGGTGATTAAGTGGGAATCAAAAAACTATTTTTGTTTCCGCTTTTGTGCATAGATATGAGCTACAACAGTTACCTTTGCTCGTCCAGCTTTTCCAAATCTTCAAGTCTTTCTGACAATTCATGTCTAGTCCACTCAAGAGTCTGTGCTACCCTTAATGTCGGCAATAGAAATTCTATTGGCAGTATGTCATCAAGACCATTAACTAGGTTAAAGGGTGTAGCGTTTAGAGCTGTTTTGAATGAAACTCGATAAGCCCATAGAGCAGCATGGAGATTCATTTCCCAGTCTGTCCTTCCTGTACTAACCATTTTGGTCAGTACTGAGCTAAGAATTTTATTCGTATGCTCAGCTTGTCCATTTGCTTGTGGGTGATAGGGAGCTGATTTGTTATGGATGACCATAAACTCATTAAGCAAATACTCTATTACCTTGTTGAGGAAATGAGTTCCCCGATCACTGACAATCTCTATTGGCAGTCCATATCTCATGAATACATACTCATATAAGAATGAAGCAGTGGTTCTGGCATCATTCTTTTGCGTCGCTTTAGCCTCGGCCCACTTGGTCAAATAGTCCGTAGCTACAATGATATATTGAGCTTGGGTTCTATAAGCAGGTGGCTGTATCGGTCCAACAAAATCTATATCCCATTTTGCAAAGGCTCTAGCCCCCATCATTGGTCTTAAGGGCATGCTGTCTACTCGTGTTGGCATTTTTGCTCGTTGACAAGCATCACACCTCCGAACATATTCTTTGGCATCTGCAAAAAGTGTTGGCCACCATATGCCTGCCATCAAGGTTGCTCTTGCAGTGGTCTCACTAGAAAAGTGACCTCCAGCTAATCCAGCATGTGCTTATTCTATAATCAAAATATACTCGTGTTTATTTGCACAAAGACGCAAATGTTGATCTTTACCTCTCCGATACAATTGGTTCCCAATAAGAGCATAGTCTCTTGCTTGAGTTTCAATTGCTCTTTGACGACGTTTACTCATTTCCTCAGGCAATGTTCGGCTCGATAAGTAAGTAGCTAGATAATTACTCCACTTAGGGACATGTGACATTTGAAACAATGTTACATGAGGAATGGGTGGTTGTTTTTGACATTGAGGGCAATCTTTTACAAACGATCTAACATCTCTCCTCATAGTCGACCAAAATACTCCAAGTCTTAAGATTCGTTGCATAGTTTGATCTTCTGCAAAGTGAAGTCCGACTATGGTAACATGTGCTTGACTTATGTATTGTTCTTTTTCTTCAGGGTTAATGCATTAAAGCAATATCCCGTCTCGATTTCTTTTATATAGCCTTCCAGCTAGTAATTGATATATAGCCGATTGCTTGATTAAATCAATTGTGATAGGAAGTGGTATTTGTGAATCCACTTGAGCTATTATCATCAATGACACAATGTTTTCCAACCATCTAGGTATCATTTCCACGGAGAACAAATAGGCATCTGGTAGATCATTGTCTACCCCTTTAGGTGATTCCCCTGAAACAATCCTTGACAAATGATCTGCTCGTTGATGTGTAGTGCCTTTTTTTACAACCACAGTGAAATCAAATTCGAGAAGAATGATGAACCATCTCACTATTCTCCCTGTGCTGCATGGCTTGTTGACCAAATATAACAAAGCTTGGTGGTCCACAAAGAACACAAACTTGTTGGCTAATAGGTAATGTCTATACTTTTTAACAGCATAGATCATTCCTAGTCCTTCTCTTTCAGTTGTGGTGTAATTCTTTTCTGCCATGTTCAATTGTCGGCTAGCATAAGAAATAGCCCGGGGGGTTCACTATGTGTAAAACTACCATATCACGTGTGTTCAAGACATGTTTGCAAAACCCCTTATCTGTGAATTTTGTTAAGAATATAATGTACCCTTTTCTTTCAAAGTCTGTAAGTTCTTTTCAAATTTGAAAAAATAATGCCCTTTTGTATATATATTTCAAGGACTTTAAATACCCTTCTGTTGAACTCACGTGATAGGTTACATTTTTATTAGGTGACCTCCCCAGGAGAAATAGGAAAGTCAATTTTCCCATCTCCTAGTTGGGCTAGTATACAACCAATAGCAAGTTTGAAGCATCTACATGTACGTGGAATACCTTATCCCAATCGAGAGCTCGCTTAAGCTTCATGAAGGATTCTTCACATGCCTCGGTCCATTCAAAGTGCGTAATCAAGCTATACATGGGTTTTGAAATTAAAGCGTAAATGTAGATGAAGCGTCGGTAATATCCACAATGTCCCATGAAGGCTTGTACCCCCTTGACTGTTGTTGGTCTAGGCAAATCAACAATGATATGAATATTTTCAATATCGATAGCTATGCCATTTTTAGACACTATATGTCCAAGAATTTTCCCTTGTCTCCCCATGAATGTGCACTTTTCAGGGTTTAAGCAAATCCTGTAAAGCCTACATTTCTCGAATACCTTTTTGAGGTGTTCAAAATGATTAGCCCGGATTGACGAATATACTCATAGATCATCCATGTATACTTCCAAGAATTTTTGAAGATAATCTTTGAAAGCATGGCTCATCAATCTTTGAAATGTGGCTGGAGCATTAGTTAACCCAAACGGCATAACCTGATAGGCAAATATACCCCATTATATTGCAAAAGCACTTTTATGCTGATCTTTTGGGTCAACCAAAAGTTGATTATATCCCGAAAAACCATCTAAGAAGATGTATGCTTCTTTTCCTGCCACCCGTTCTAAAACATGTTCAGTTATCGGAAGAGGAAAGTTGTCTCTAATGGTAGCTGCATTCACTTTTTTGAGATTAACACACACTCGTAATTTCCCATTCTTCTTAGGTACTTCCACAATTGGAGACACCCAATCTGTGTGTTCAATTTCGTAAATGAATTCAGCTTCCTTCTGTTTTTCAATATCTTCTTTGATTTTTTTGGCAAATGTTTTGTTATAAGTGTATGGTCTCTATCTACTTGGTTTTGCATCATCTCTCACGGGTATAGTATGTTGATTGATAATTTCTGGATCAACACCCTTGATATCCTTGTAAGACCAAGCAAAGATATCCTGGTATTCCTTTAACAAGCTCACAAAAGCTTTTCTTCTTCTTCTGTTAGGTCATTTGCAATGTAAGCCAGTCTAGGCTCTCCTCCTGGTTCAGCCAAGTCTACCCTTTTAGAGTTTTCAGGTACTTCGTAAGACTCGCCTTCTTTTCGTAGTTCCCTAACAGGTTGTTCGATTATGATTTTCCGATCTTGGAGAGTATACTTTTTGTAATGGGATGGAACATGCATTACATCCTTACCATCCCCTTCCGTGGTTTCCATTCTGGTTGTGTATATCCCCTTCAGAGATTTTTTCAACTCTTGATATTTCTTTTTCCGCTCGACTCTGGTCATGAGTGGTTTTTTATCCTGATGTTCTTCATGAGTACCCTTCCTTGCTTTTCTCAATGTTTGAGACATTTCTGAGTTTCCGTTTGAAGGATATCTGCCCGTTATTTTGTCCTTGACACAATCATTAGCATCTATCTGCATCAGGAATTGTGTTTTACTGGAGACTGATGGCATAGGTCGTGTTTTCACGATTTTGGTGTCTCTCTTTCTTCTATACCATTTTTGTCTTCTTGATTTCTGGTTTGGAAAGTCAAAAAACTTTTCCTCCCCTCCCTTTAAGAGTAACTGAGCTCTCGTATGCTCTTTTTCTGACCCCGAATCTTTTGAGGTAGCTGAGTGTTCATTTAACTCATCAGTTGCATCGTAATAGAGGTCAGAAAAGACTTGTTGAGCTTTCATCAAGTCCTTTGTTTCCTCATCTTTGTTTTCAAGGTTAAGGACTGTCATCATTTGGATGGGAATTATGTCGTAGCCATCCTCATTGCAAAATTGAGTAGGCATAGACGTATTCACACATACATCCATTGTCGCTAAAATTTGAGTCCACTCGAATGGTTCAAATAAATGCTCTGGAAAGGGTTCAATATGTATGTAGGCTTCGTCTGTACAGTTCCTTTCTAGGGTACATTCCTCTCGTCTCAAACTTCCATTTTCTAAAGTTCCACACATCCAAATAGGAGTGTCTTTGTTTAACCAAGATGGGAGTTTAGTTTCAGCCGAAGAGACCGAATCAAACTCTTGGATGGGTGTTTTCAAGACATCTCTATAAGTGTGATCTTGTAGGTTGACTCTTGTTATACATTCCACCTGCTTCAAGTACAGATAGTCGTTTCCCCAATCTTGGATAAGTTGTACCTGTCGCATGAAAGGTCTTCCCAATATGATTTTATAGTTGAGTTTTTTCCCAAAGTCTACTATGGCAAAAGTGTGTTGATATTCAATTCCATAGCTATCACTTTTTCTAGTAGCCCTAGTGGTCTCTCAATGTGTCCGTCAACCAACTGTAATTTCATTCGCGTTTGTCTAATGGCTGGCTGTCCCCAGGATTCCCATACTACTTTAGTGGCTATAGCTATGCCAACCCCACTATCCAGTATTGCCACGGTTTCAATGTCATTATATTTCACAAGGAGGGTAGTGTTTCCTTCTTCCCTTTCATAATATTCTCCGACCTTATTCATAGGAACTAATCGAATCTCTTTGTTTTCCATTTTATTTTTTCAAATTTCCCAAATTCTTAGAGATTAACCCCTTTGTCCCCACCTTCTCTAGGGTTTTGTGTAAATCGTTCCATAAGTATGGCCTGAGTTTCAGCAGTTCTCCCAAAGTAATGGTGCATTGGATGGGTGTAGACATGATTGAATGAATGTTGTCTACTTCTAAGGTCTGTTTGGCTCGTTTTACTCGAGCGGTCTTGCAAATGATGGATTCATCTTCGTTATCTCCCAAGTAAGAAGGTAATGTTTTTAATGTCAATGGTTTAGATATTCCTGAAGCCTCCGATCCACAATCCCCGTACAAGGATTGTAAATCCATGTTCATATCCGATGGTAGGTTATCCAACCAGACTTCCTCTATAGGAGCTGACTTTAAAGTTAGGCTCCCATCATTGATCTCTCTTACCTTTTCCCATAAGTGTCCTGGCCAGTCTTCCTTTACGAATGGAATTCCATCTAAGGCATCTTCGTTGTCCGGCACTATGAGCTCTGGTTCATTTGTTTCAAGGTGGGATTCTGCCACCACATCGGATTTTGCTTTCTTTCTTCTACCGCAAGCTCTTTTGGTTTTGCAATATTTTCAAGCTTGGGTTTTTGTTTATCCAGCATTTCTTGCGTGATTCTTACCAAGTTTTGATAAGCCTCCAGCTTTGCTGCTTCCATGTCTGGAGATGGATAGTTTTTCCATTTGTTTTCCATGTTTTGGCCTGCTTTAAGTCCTGCTTGGTAAGCTTCCAAGGCAGCATTAATAGGCTCAAAAATTTTATCAACCAGAATGGATGCTCGAGATTTCACGCTTGTTTCCTTGAATTTACTGCCATTTTCTTTCAACTTGTTCTGGGCTAGCATTTTTGCTTTCTCTTCGTTTTCATCTCATATCTTTTGCTTCTGATCCTTTTGATTCTTTGAGAAGAAACTTTCATGTTCTCCGAATCATCAGAGGAATTGTGTTTCTTTTTCTTTGCCTAGGCTCTAGTGATTACCTTGATTGGAACAATTGGTTCACTCTCTGATGAGCTACTAGGCATCACTTGGACTATGTTTACTTCAGTTTTTTCCTTGTTCAAAGGATTCTTAGGACAATCTTCCGGAAAGTGTCCTCCCTTTTTGCAACATTGTATGCAATAGGCTTCAATTGGTTTGAGGTTTTTGTCAGGCTCTGGACATTTGTTCTTCCAATGGTCATCAGCAACACAATTATGACAGTTTCCTGTTCTGGGCTTCATCATGGGTCTTCCCGTGGGAGGTCTGACACCTTGATTAGCTACATAATACATTGGTGCGAGCTCTAGTGGAGCATAAGTCATGGTTTCTTCCATTGGTGGTGGATGTTTACTATACCAATCTCCCTCTATCATTACTGTAGATGGACTAGGCTCTGCATAGGGTGTAATAGGCACTAATGCTTGTTCATCTATGATTCCTTCTTAGTGCATGTACTTTACAGGCACCGCATTATGTCCTGGATATGGAGGTTGTTGTCCCAACACAGGTTGAGGTCTTTCCATACCCATTGGTGGTCTTTGATCTTGGGCCATATTAGGCTGATATCTGTACATGGGTTGTCCCTGAGGCCTCATGGGCACGTACTGAACATTCCCATTATACTTTGGTATGAAGTAGCACTCATGGGTCTCATGGTTGGTCCATTTATCCTAGATTGCACACCATTTTTGTGGTCTAATTGGTTTTCCCTATGGAGGTATCCCTTGTCCTGGTCCTCTCATAGGTGATTTTTGCATATTGTTCATCATGTCATTCATCCATTTTAGCATATCTTCAATGGCTAAGAGTGGTGCTGCAACAACCATTCCCACTTGTGCTGGTTTTGTGGATGCTATCTTCTCGCTTTGGTTATCCTTAGGGGAATCCTCTTCATTGAAGATCTCACAATTGTCTCCTAGGTCAATAGAATTAGACACACACGCTTCTAGGGTTGTATGCTTTTTACTATAGAGTATAGCATGAAGTTCTTTGTTTAGCAGTCCCTCCAGAAACAAGGATACAAGTCGTTCTTCTGCAGGTATCTCCATCTCTGGGCATCTCGCAATGTATTGTTTCATTCGAGTTGCACAATCCCTAACAAACTCACCATGTTTCTGTTTAAAGCTGTAGATTTGAGCTACCGTATTATGTTTAATCCCTGTTTTAGAACAAGCAGCTACAAATCCTTGAGCTAATGTGTTCAAGTCCATGATCGACCTTGGTGGAATGTTTTGGAACTATGTCAAAGCTTTTCCTTCTGATGTCATTCCAAACCCCTCAAATTGAGTATGGAAATCGAATATACACTCTGCTCTTAGCACTTGCTTAAAGCTTGCTAAGTGGTCATATGGATCCCTTGATCCACTGTATTTTCTGACCCATTTTTGGAAATCAGCTGGTCTGACACGTCTATTTGGTTCAACTCCAGGTCTTCTGGGAGTTGGTCCTGTTCCGAGTCCTTCAAACCAGTCTGTCGAAAATAGTGACTCATGTAGCCCTGGATTGGCCTTAGTGTCACCCGGTTTTCTACGTGATGAGGTGGTTTTTGGTTTCTTCACATTACTCTCAGATGATCTCTCACGATGTTCGTCTCTTGGAGTGGTTTCTGATCCTTGACCCAATATCCAATCCCGTATGGAATACCCTTGGTATTTGGTTTGTTCTACCTCCTCAGGAGTCATCATAACAAAGTTGTTGTTATAACAATCCCTAACCAGGTAAGTTGGTAGATCTGCAGATCCCTTATCTTTGATCTTGAAGATATAGATGATCTTCATGGCCGTTAATTGTCCTGGTCTAGCATGAGAAGTCCACAAAAGATCTTTTATGTTTCTATCTTCCCAACAATAGACTCAGATCCTAGGATATCCATACTAAGCCATTTCAAAGGCTTCAAGTCCACTTGATCGTATCCCTCGAATTCCAAAGTTGGTGATCCTTCTTTTGCTGACATATGTGGGATTATAGTGTTTACTTCTAATCCCCATTTTTCTACCACATCAGGATTTTTGACTTGTACATATTGAGTTCTGTTTCGATCCATGTACATTTTTCCTTGTTTGTTTACCCTAACCTCTTCTTCGAACTCAATGCCATGGTCATCAATGCGAATAGCATACTCCTCCTTAGGGTCCAAGTAAATATGGGCTCCATGATGGTTAGTCTTGTAAAAAGAGAGTATATGCTTATAGTGCATTGTCGTTCCGATTTTCGAGTGAGTCGAGTAAGAAGATATTTTGGATGTTGAATCTGAAAAAGTGTTTGAGACTTCTTCAGGAATTGGGTGGAAGGAACTGCCTTGACTCATGCTTTCTTCGGTGGATAGTCTACTGGTGGTTTCTCTGAATAGGCCTTGATTTCCTAGTACACGACCAGATCTAAGGTTCATATAGACTTATGAAACCCTGGATAGAGTACTCACCTTGGATTGACTTGTCGTCAATTTCCACTTGATTCAATTGCAACTTTCTGTCAAGCCACTGATTCCTCGTCTACAACCTGATTCCTGTGCAAAATTAATCAAATTAGCTATTGTTTTCTATAAAGACAGTAGAGCTCTTAAGAGCTCTTGTGATTGGTCTTTGTGTATCACTTCAATTCGTGCTATGGAAGTCAAAATTTGACTATCAGATTTAGCTTTAGCAAAATCAAAGGTCTAATCTGCAACCTGTACACTGAGTGTATCTGTACCACTTTTGATCCGATTGAACCCAAAATTGTCCTGTGGCCTTATTTTATGTTGGTCGATCTAACACTGTATAAGCCCAAAAGACCATATTAGGTAAAGTGGGAAAATCCCAATTCCTAGGTTGGACAACTTTCAATATATCATGTACAAAATATAGAGATTTTGTCAAAAATTTGAGTTTTCTTAAGGTCTCATTCCACTTTATGCACATACAATACACAATGAAAACAACTAAAATACCATGGTTTCAATCAATTGGATTATTAGGAGATGAGTATATTGCATCCATTATCGTTGTCTATGTTCTACTGTCCTACCTACAACTTATCTCAACATGGAGAGCTTGGTTTCTAGGTCCACCACTTGTCCAAGTTAATGTAAAAGTGACTCAAGGTTCACAACTTTTGAAAGCAAGGATCCATTGAGGAATACAATCCACTTGGCTATTTTTCCTTAATTTATTGCATGTGACATTCAAGCAAGGTCCACTTCTAATCTATAACTTCTTAATTTGAGGCATGGGGCATACATAAAACATGTAGCATATGCTCTATTGCCTCATAGGAAGGTTGGTTTCAAGGTTCACTTATCCATGCTAGCCTATCTTGGAGAAATGATGGAGCTTGCTTCTCTCCTTGTTTCAATGGAGACTAGCTTGGACAAGTGGTGGACCTTTGCTTCTCTCTATGTTTCAATAGAGTTAGCTTGGACAAGTGGTGATCTTGGAAAAAAACCCCCATGTAAAACATATCATGGGTATTCCAAGTGATTAGAAAGATTACCATTTAAGATATAACCTTATAGGTTGGACAAATGGAGCTTGGCTTGGAGAAATGGTGGACCTTTGATTCTCTCCATGTTTCAATGGAGCCTATCTTGGAGAAATGGTGGAGCTTGCTTCTGTCCATGTTTCGATGGAGCCTAGCTTGAACAGTTGGTGGACCTTTGCTTCTCTCTATGTTTCAATAGAGTTAGCTTAGACACGTGGTGGATCTTCAAAGTAAGCCAACTACTATCAATGTTTCCTAGCTTGGACAAGTGGTGGAGTGTTTCTCTACTCCATGTTTCAATGGATCTTAGCTTGGACAAGTGTTGGACCTTAAAACAAAAACCCCATGTACAACATAGAATGGATTTTATAGATTTCAATGGAGTCTAGATTTAACAAATGGTGGAGCTTGTCTTCATCCATGTTTCAATGAAACTAGCTTGGAAAAGTGGTGGACCTTGTAACAAACCCCCCCATGTACAACATATCATTGGTTTTCTAAGTGATGGGAAGGAATACCATTCAAGATATAAACTTATAGCTTGGATAAGTAGTTGACTTTAAAACCAAATTCATCATAATACAATGAAATACAGGCTAGCCAATTCCTAAATCTTGAGACCAAACCTCCCATGCTATTAGAGATAATATATTGGATAAGTGGTGGACCTTCTATTATTTTCCCATGCCTAGTTTAGACTACCGGTACACTTTGCAGCTATAAAGGTTGGACGAGTTGTGGAGCCTTGTTTCTATCCATGTTTTAATGGATCCTAGCTTGGACAAGTGGTGGACCTTGGAAAAAAGCTTCCATGTACAACATATATGAGGTTTTCCATGTTTTAATGGAACCTATCTTGGACAAATGTGAAGCTTGCTTCTCTCCATGTTGATTTTGGAACTACCTTAGACAAGTGGTGGAGCTTTGCTTTTCTACTCTTCATAATACAATGAAGTATAGGTTGGTTACATGGTGAATCTTAAGGCCAAACCTCCCATTTTACTAGAGATGATAGGTTGGACAAGTGGATCAACCTTCTATCATTTCTCCATGACTATATTGGACAATTAGTAGACCTAACATCTCTCTATGTTGTCTAGAGATAAGCTTGGACAAGTGATGGACCCTGCTTCTCTCTTCCCTTGGTTTACTAGTTTGAAGACTCAGTATATATACTTTCTTAGATCTAGCTTGAACAAGTGGTGGACCTTGTATCCACAATCTTAATTCATTACAAAAAAGTATATGAAAAAATAACATAGGAATCTTGGTTTGAAGGTCAAGCAATTAGGTTCCAAATGCACATAATAATATATTTTCCACCCATAATAAAAGAAAGTTAAATATGTTATTACCAAATTGACAAAGGTAATGTACTCCAAGAATTCTAGCTTTGCATCTTGTCAGATCTAAATCTTCATCAAGGCGACATGCATGTATACATCAACTTTCAAGCCATTCAAGAATACATGCACTTAGATTCCATAGTTTTGTTTTCAAAGTCTTTTAGGTTCTAAAACTCTTTCACGTAAAGTATGTAATGACAAAATTCTTGAAGCAAACATTTGTGCCCAAGAAAAAGATCCCTCTCACATATTTAAAGTCCATCAATTCTCTGATCCATACTTACAAGTTTTATTTTGACATCAAACATCAATTCTCTCATAGTTACAAATAAATGCAACCTCGATATGAATTGACAAAAAATGAATTTCTTTTACTATATGACCCAACATAGGCCCCAATCAAATAAAAAATGAGTCTCCAAAAATTTGGGTGCACTCTAGCAATACATCAGAGTCTCCTTACAATAGGATGCACTCCAATAGTACATTGAAGTCTCCTTAGAGTAGGGTGCACTCCATTCAAGTGTTCATAAAATTGACACACCTTTGTTTTTTTTTATAAAAAAGACTATATCAAATTATACAAATGTTGAAAGATATACACTAGAATAAAAAAAGCATCTTATGGCCATATTTATTCAATTCTTTCGTGTTGACAAGTACACACCAAGGACATAATTTGTCTCAGAATCACTATACTGATTTACAATTGTGTTGTATGTATAGACTCTCTTATCTCTTGCATAAAACCATCCTACCAACCATGGAATTATGGTTCTCTGCAAGAAGTTTTGAAGTTGCTCGGAAGTTTGCCTCCACATCTTTGGAAATATAAGATATGTCCCTGGCATGTTCCACATCACCCTATATGGAGTGTCATCAAAAATTAAGGTATTGTTTGCATCCAAATCCTCAAATATCTTCCAAATATCACTCAAATTTTTGTGATAAACCGTTGTAAATCCTAACATAATATTTGGATTTTGGCAATTTTTGTTACTCAAAAACACCTTGAACTTGGTATACTGCTCAAGAAAACATTTTTGTGTGATGCGTTGCACCCTTGTTAAGTTATAGCAACTCCATATCCATAGCTCAAAGTATTCAGCACAAAAATCCAAAAAACTTTGCGCGTCTGGTCGCACCACATGATAAACTTCATCTTTATCCTCCACAAGTCGCATGTGTTGAGCCCAAGATGGCATAGAATCTCCATGTTTCATTTCAATTGTCTTGAGAAGTAACCCCTCTAGATCCAAGATAAGTACTCTTTTGATGTCCTTGAAAGAAAGTGGTAGGTGATAAGGAGGTGATTCATTCCTTGGACAAGGTCTTGGAGGAGGTTGGATGGGTAATTCAATAGTTTTCTTCAATTTATGCCAGCATATAGCCAATCCATTGTTCTGTAATGGTTCTGAAATTAAAGAACAAGAACACTTAATGCAAACAAAACAATAGACATGAGTTTTACATTGTCTACCCTAAGGTTTTATTAGATACCAAAATCCATCTATGATCTACTCATTAATAGAAAGAAAGTCAAATTAAAATCCTGACTCTTTTTTATGCTACACTCTCTCTTAGTCTCAATACCATGGAGGTCAACTAGAATTAATCAACTAGACTTAAGTCAACTAATAACTACTACTTGTTCTTAAAGGTATGCTTGAAGTGCATAAGGCTTAACCAATGCTCTAGTGTAGAATGGGTATTTAGGTCTCAAGGTCTACCACTTATCCAAGCAAAGATCCATTTAGATATGGAAACCCAATTTTTCTTAATATAATGATATAGAGTGGAAAAGTGGTGAATCCTGAGACCAAACCACTCATGCTACTAGGGATAATAGGTTGGACAAGTGGTGGACCTTGAATGTAAACCCCCCATGTACAAAGTATCAGGGGTTTTGGGTATTTCAATCCACTCTAGCATCTTCGAGACATGGTGGAGCTTACTTCTCTCCATGTTTCAATGGAGTCTATCTTGGATAAATGGTGGAGCATCATTCTCTCCATGTTTCAATGGATCCTAGCTTGGACAAGTGGTGGACGTTTGTTTCTCTCTATGTTTGAATAGATTTAGCTTGGACAAGTGGTGGACCTTGGAACAAAATCCCCATGTAAAACATATCATGGACATTACAAGTGGTGAGAAAAAATACCATTCAATATATAACCTTATAGGTTGGACAAGTGGTGGACCTTAACACCCAATTATTATTAATATAATGACATAGAGTGGACAAGTGGTGAATCTTGCGACCAAACCTACTAGGAAAAGTAGGTTGGACAAGTGGTGGACCTTGAATGCAAACCCCCCATGTACAAAATATCACTCATGCTACTAGGAATAATTTGGTATTAAGGTCCATGTTTCAATGGAGCCTAGCTTGGAAAAGTGGTGGACCTTTGTTTCTCTCTATGTTTCAATAGAATTAGCTTGGACAAGTGGTGAACCTTGGAACAAAACCCCCATGTAAAGCATGTCATGGGCATTACAAGTGGTGAGAAAAAATACCATTCAAGGTATAACCTTATAGGCTGGACAAGTGGTGGACCTTAGCACCCAATTCCTCTTATTATAATGACATAGAGTGGAAAAGTGGTGAATTGTGAGACCAAACCTACTAGGGATAATAGGGTGGACAAATGGTTGACCTTGAATGTAAATCACCCATGTACAAAATATCATGGGTTTTGCGTATTTCAATGGAGCCTAGCATCTAGGAGACATGGTGGAACTTACTTATGTCCATGTTTTAATGGAGCCTATCTAGGAGAAATGGTGGAGGTTTCTTCTCTCCATGTTTCAATGGAGCCTAGCTTGGATAAGTCGTGGACCTTTGTTTCTCTCTATGTTTAAATATGGTTAGCTTGGACAAGTGGTGGATCTTGGAATGAAACTCCCATGTAAAACATATCATGGGCATTTCAAGTGGCGAGAAAGGATACCATTTAATATATAACCTTATAGGTTGGACAAGTGGTGGACCTTAACACAATATAATGACATAGAGTGTACAAGTGGTGAATCTTGAAACCAAACCACTCATGCTACTAGGGATAATAGGTTAAACAAGTGGTGGGCCTTGAAATAAAACCCCCTAGAGTGTTTCAATGGAGCCTAGCTTGGAAACATGGAAAAGCTTGCTTCTCTCCATGTTTCAATGTAGCCTATCTTGGATAAATGGTGGAGCATCATTCTCTCCATGTTTCAATGGAGCATAGCTTGGACAAGTGGTGGACCTTTATTTCTCTCTATGTTTGAATAGAGTTATCTTGGAAAAGTGGTGGACCTTGGAGCAAAACCCCCATGCAAAACATATCATGGGCATTACAAGTGGTGAGAAAAAATACCATTTAATATATAACCTTATAGGTTGGACAAGTGGTGGACCTTAACACCCAATTATTCTTAATATAATGACATAGAGTGGATAAGTGGTGAACTTGGGACCAAACCTACTAGGGAAATAGGTTCGACAAGTGGTGGACCTTGAATGTAAACCCCCCATGTACAAAATATCACTCATGCTACTAGAAATAATTTGGTATTAAGGTCCATGTTTCAATGCAGCCTAGCTTGGAAAAGTGGTGGACCTTTGTTTCTCTCTATGTTTCAATAGATTTAGCTTGGACAAGTGGTGGACCTTGGAACAAAACCCCCATGTAAATCATGTCATGGGCATTACAAGTGGTGAGAAAAAATACCATTCAAGCTATAACATTATAGGTTGGACAAGTGGTGGACCTTAACACCCAATTCCTCTTAATATAATGACATAGAGTGGACAAGTGGTGAATCATGAGACCAAACCTACTAGGGATAATAGGTTGGACAAGTGGTGAACCTTGAATGTAAACCCCCCATGTACAAAATATTATGGGTATTGGGTATTTCAATGGAGCCTAGCAACTTGGAGACATGGTGGAGCTTATTTCTCTCCATGTTTCAATGGAGCCTATCTAGGAGAAACAGTGGAGGTTCCTTCTCTCCATGTTTCAATGAGCCTAGCTTGGACAAGTGGTGGACCTTTCTTTCTCTATATGTTTTAATAGAGTTAGCTTGGACAAGTGGTGGACCTTGGAATGAAACCCCCATGTAAAACATATCATGGGCATTTCAAGTGGTGAGAAAGGATACCATTTAAAATATAACCTTATAGGTTGGACAAGTGGTGGACCTTAACACATAGTTCTTCTTAATATAATGACATAGAGTGTACAAGTGGTGAATCTTGAGACCAAACCACTCGTGCTACTAGGGATAATAGGTTGGACAAGTGGTGGACCTTGAATGTAAACCCCTCATGTACAAAATTATGGGTTTAGGGTATTTCAATGGAGCCTAGCTTGGAGATATGGTGGAGATTGCTTCTCTCAATGTTTCAATGGAACCTATCTTGGAGAAATGGTGGATCATCCTTCTCTCCATGTTTCAATGGAGCCTACCTTGGACAAGTGGTGGACCTTTGCTTCTCTCTATGTTTCAATAGAGTTAGCTTGGACAAGTGGTGGGTCTTGGAACAAAACCCCTTTGTAAAACATAGCATGGACATTACAAGTGATAAGGAAAAATATCATTCAAGATATAACCTTACAGGTTGGAAAAGTGGTGATGGACCTTGACAAGTGGTGAAGGATACCATTTAAGATATACCCTTATAGGTTGGACAAGTGGTGGACCTTAACACCCAGTTATTCTTAATATAATGACATAGAGTGGATAAGTGGTGAATCTTAAGACCAAACCACTCAAGCTACTAGGTATAATACGTTAGAGAAGTGGTAGACCTTGAATGTAAACACCCCATGTACAAAATATCATGGTTTTAGGGTGTTTTAATGGAGCCTAGAATCTTGGAGACATGGTAGATCTTGATTCTTTCCATGTTTGAATGGCACCTATCTTGGAAAAATGATGGAGTTTACTTCTCTCCATGATTCAATGGAGCCTAGCTTTGACAAGTGGTGAACCTTTGCTTCTCTCTATGTTTGAATAGAGTTAGCTTGGACAAGTGGTGGACCTTTGCTTCTCTCTATGTTTGAATAGAGTTAGCTTGGACAAGTGGTGGACCTTGGAATGAAACCCCCATGTAAAACATATCATGGGCATTTCAAGTGGTGAGAAAGGATACCATTTAAGATATAACCTTATAGGTTGGAAAAGTGGTGGACCTTAATACATAGTTCTTCCTAATATAATGACATAGAGTGTACAAGTGGTGTATCTTGAGACCAAACCACTCGTGCTACTAGGGATAATAGGTTAGACAAGTGGTGGGCCTTGAAATAAAACCCCCCATGTACAAAATAAAATGGGTTTAGGGCATTTAAATGGATCCTAGCTTGGAGACATGGTGGAGCTTTCTTCTCTCCATGTTTCAATGAAGCCTATCTTGGAGAAATGGTGGAGCATCCTTCTCTCCATGTTTCAATATAGCTTAGCTTGGACAAGTGGTGGATCTTTGGTTCTCTCTATGTTTCAATAGAGTTAGCTTGGACAAGTGGTGGACATTGAAACAAAACTCCCATGTAAAACATATCATGGGTAGTTCAAGTTGTGAGAAAAAAAACCATTTAAAATATAACCTTATAGGTTGGACAAGTGGTGGACCTTAACACCCAATCCTTTTTAATACAATGACATAGAGTGGACAAGTGGTGAATCTTGAGACCAAAGCTATCAAGCTACTAGGGATACTAGGTTGGACAAGTGGTGGATCTTGAATGTACATCCCCAATGTACAAAATATCATGGGTTTAGGGTGTTTCAATGGAGTCTAGCATATTGGAGACATGGTGGAGCTTGCTTCGCTCCATGTTTCAAGTGGTGGACCTTCAATTATTTTCCCATACCTAGTTTAGACAACCTATACACTTTGCAACTCTAAAGGTTGGACGAGTGGTGGAGCTTTGTTTATTTCCATGTTTTAATGGATCCTAGCTTGGACAAGTGGTGGACCTTGGAAAAAAGTCCCCCCTGTACAACATAGCTGAGTTTTTTCATGTTTTAATGGAAGAGAGATTTGACAAATGGTGGAGCTTGCTTATCTCCATGTGGATTTTAGAAATAGCTTAGACAAGTGGTGGAGCTTTGCTTTTCTATTCTTCATAATACAATGATGTATAGGTTGGTTACATGGTGAATCTTAAGGCCAAACCTCCCATCTTACTAGAGATGATAGGTTGGACAAGTGTTCAACCTTCTATCATTTCTCCATGCCTATAATTAGACAATTAGTAGAACTAGCATCTTTCTATGTTGTCTAGAGCTGAGCTTGGACAAGTAGTGGACCTTGCTACTCTCTTCCCTTGGTTTATTAGTTTGAAGACTCATTATATATACTTGCTTAGATCTATATAATTACTCATTAGTTAGGTTACAAGTAGGTATGTAATTTGTTAGCCTCAAGGGACTTTGAATATTGAATAGTAAGAAAGTCAAGTGCTGGTTTGAAGATCTTTTGCTTATCTAAACTAGACTCTAACTCAATAATAAGTCTCTTAAGTTCCACGAATTGTCCTATCTAGGCTCCAAAAGAGTCTTAATTGGTTTGTGTAGATTCTAACTTCCTTGATGGGGTAGAATCCTAGAAAAATGAGGCACTATAAGTTTTACCTTAGCTCAAATGGATTTTCACTTAAACTAGACTGCAATTTGGCACTCTAGTATCTTTGTCTTGATGGAGTTTAACACTAGATACATAGTAGTGATATTTAAGCTTCATGTCTCTTCACTTGATCGAGATATGAGACCATACTTTCAAGGTCACCACTTGTCTTACCTAAAGACCAATGTGAGACATGGGAGCAAGAAAGCCATCCGATATTGTTTTAAGGACTATTACATAGACAATCAATAACTTAAGTAAAGCAAAAAGACTTGGATCTTTCACAATTAATAACTTAAGTAAAGCCAAAAAGACTTGGATCTTTGACAGTTTTTTTCAAACTAAAAAAGCACAATCTCATGCTAACAAAACTATAAATCACAATTGAAAGTTTTGAACGAGAAAAAGATCAGCAATCTTATAAGAAGGATACTTTTCATTTCATTTGATGATTACAAACTAAAAGAAAGTCTCTCAAGAAATTGATAAACAAAAAATGTAGGTGACTGCTTCATTATTTTGAGCAAACATATCAAAATCTCTATTGATTGAGCTCCATCTAGTAGTATCCTTTGTAAGATCCTGCAGGAAGGAATAAAAAGAAAGATTTGTTAGATACCATGCACATGAGTGTTCAAGTATGTGTATCAAGAATATATGACATGTCACTAGTACCTTAGGGTTGCTTTCTATCCAGCCTTAGAAGATTGTTCTCAGCTTTCACCTTATTTATATAAGCCTTTGCTGTGGTTGCCTTCAAAACTCCTTTTGTGTTACAACCCAATTGCCTAGCTAAAGTGGTCAATTGTGACGCCTTCATGCTTTCAATGGGTGTACGCTCCTTTGCTAAGATCTCTTGTATTTGGGCTCTTCTCATTTCATTGCGGTGGCTTGTGTCACTTGCATTTTCAATGATAGTTTCATCCCTGTCACCTTTTGCAGGTGGTATTCTTCTTGTAAAGAACACCTTAGCTGACCAAACATCATTTTTCTGCTTCCAATACTCCATGATTTGTTTGTATTCACTATCATTTGTCACTATAGGTTGTCCATAACGATTAGAAGCAATTAAATCACGCACATCCCTTCTCTCATCAAGCTGAATCAAGTATGGCAGTAGCTCCTCCAAGAGCATATTGTCAACCATCTTCTCAGCATCAAATTGTGGTGGAAAAATGCAATTGTTTGCTGGTGAAATACATCCCTTGTAAGGAGAGTCATCAATAAGCATTGTTCTTTGTGGATCACATTCAAACCCCATGGCAATTTTGGCTAGAGGCTTGAACATTGCCTCAACGTTTGGATTGTCGGGTCTAAACAATTTTTGAGTTTGAGCGGTGTAGCAAACATCTTGCGACCAAATTGCAAAGAAAGGCAATGTATCCTCAGCTAAGTTGTTTAGTGCTGCAAGGATTTGATACACATTATTCCTAGTAGCTGTCGACCAAATTGCAACATTAAACCTCTGTAAAATAGTCTTCAAGAATTGGATGCAACCTGGCCTGAGTATAATATATCTTTTTGAATCCATTTGCACTGAGTTGTGGTGTGAGGATGGTTGAGGGGAACGTTTCAACAATAGACCATTTAAATCCAATATAATTGTAAGCATGGATTTCTCAACATCTACGCTACATGACGTAGTACCAATTGGCAATAGCTCGTGAGTGGACTTTTCAGTCTCTTTTGATGTATGTTGCATTTTTGAAGCATCGATTTCTTGGTTCTCATTATTGGAAGCTTGCTCAAGTTGCACAACACTAGACTCTAGTATAGAAATATCATCCATCTTGGGCACTTTAGAAACCATAGAATCTATGGATTCTATAGTTGTTGACTGAACCATAGGAGCATTATCCATCCCAGTTTGTGAATCTAAGAAAACACACACACAAATGGTATCTCAAAACCACTAGAATTTTATTCACCATATTTATATGTAGAACTCCTAGTAAGAAATTTATTTAAGGTAAAGTCGTTGTTAGAATCCTTGCAACCATTTTCAGCATTCGTACACCAAACACCACTTGTCTAAAATACAATCTACTAACTCAACATTTTCCATCCTACACTTTATTAAAGATGAGTACTTAAAGTGAAAACTAAAAGCCACCCTTGTTGAGGAAACATGGATACAAGGTCCACCAAATGTCCAACCTAGACTACAAGCAAACAATTAGAGATTTGGCTTAGATTTGGATTCAAAGGCCACCACTTATTCAAGTAAGATAACTCCACTTGTTTAAGACAGTAATGTTTGAAGCCCCACCACTTGTCCAACCTAGACATTGATTAAATTTTGGTAAGATTTATCACAAATCTAGAGTAGAATCAAGATTCTATGGCCAAGGTAGTCAAATAAGTTAGACAACACACAAAGCATAAGAGCACTTTAGATTCTCGTTGAGCATAAACTAAACAATAATCAAATGTTATATTCACTTGAGATTTCATCCATGAAAAATGAAAATGATGCATGTACTTGAGATTTCCATCCATGTACAATACTTTACAATGTCAAGTAAAGTTATAGTCAGCAAACAACTCTTCTCCTGCTTCAACTTGACAAATAGTCTCAATGCATACATGGCCATATTCTTCTGACTTGATGTGTGAAGAGGTGCATTTATGCCAAGGTGGCAAATTTGGATCAAATGTATAGCGTACGTTGGGACAGAAATTTGTACTGTGAGAACTATTTATATAGCCCGACACGTTTCCTTCTTCTACACAACCAATAATGTATGATTGATCTTCCTCTTCTTCTATGTTTGGATCCTCTAGAAGAGAATATTTATAAGCTCTTGGAAAAATTTTGCATATCTTTTTCCAGTCTTGAAATCTATACTTATGCCCTCCATAGTTTAGAATAGTCAAACCACTTTCCAGGGTAGTATGCACAAATAGCCCATAACCAGCTCCTTCAATACATGAAAGTCGCACTTCAAAATCCACACCGTTAATATGGAAAATTACATCTTTGGGAATAGGAAAAGTTGGTGTCCCAAAAGGATCTTCATGCCAATCATAGTGTGAAATACATCTAGTTTTTATATCACTTAACTCCTTTGTGTCTGCAAAGAGAAGAAAATATTATGCATAAAATAATGACAATATCAAAGAAAGATATCATTATTTTATAGTCCAATAGGTCTATTGTATGGAAGACTTAGAGTGCCTCTTACATGGTGCCTCCAAGGTTTCCAAAAAATAAAATCATTGGAAAAAAAAGGCCACTGTGTCTCCAATCTATTGCCCATTTGAAGCATAGAGAGAACCAAGGTCCACCACTTGTCCAAGCTAGACATGGAGCATTGACACAAGATCCAACACTTATCCAAGAACCCTATAGTATATGTGGTAACATGGGATGCATTGATGCAACAAAAGTAGTCTAGCCTCCTCATCCATCTCTTTTTTCTTGTAGCCTAGAGGGATTAGTTTCAAGGTCTATCACTAGTCAAAAACTACACATAGAACATTGATACAAGGTTCCACCACATGTGAAACCTATCATCTCTAGTAGCATGGATGGTTTGATATCAAGGTTCACTGCGTGTCCTACCTATACTCTATTGTAGCATAGAGATTCTGGTTTGGTGGTACTACACTTGTCCAAACTTGGCTTGTTGTTGATATCTGGAGGTAATCAAGGGTCCTCCACTTGTCCAAGTTAGGCATATAAAACAATTGCAAGGTCCACCATGTGTACAACATATGATTGATTATAGCATGCATGGTCTTATTTCATGGGCAACCATCTTCTCTCCAACATGTGTCCAACCTCGGCTCCATTGAAGCATGGAGAGAAGCAAGGTCCACCACTTATCAAAGCTATTATTTTCTCCCATTCTTTCAAAACCCATAATACGTTGTACATGGGGGGGGGGGGGGATTCTTGTTTCAAGGTCCACCACTTGGCTAAGATTGGATCCATTGAAACATAAAGAGAAGCAAGCTCTACCATTTTTCCAAGCTAGGTGCCATTGAAACATGAAAACCCCATAATATGTTGTATACGGGGGGTTTTTTCACGGTCTACCACTTGTCTAAGCTATGGTCCATTGGAACATGGAGAGAATCAAAGCTCCACCACTTTTCTAAGCTAGGATCCATTGAAACATGGAGAGAAGCAAGCTCCATTGTTTGTCTAAGCTAGGCTCCATTGGAACATGGAGAAAACAAGCTCCACCACTTGCCTATTATTGCATAGAGATTCTGGTTTGAAGGTCCACCACTTGTCCAACCTTGCCTTCATGTATGGAGATAATAAAGAGTGCAATGCTTCTCTAAGCTAGGGACATAAAAGAGTTTCAAGGTCCACTACATATACGATCTATGATGGGTTGTAGCATGGGAGGTTTCATTTTAAGGTTGACCACTTCTCCAGCTCCGCTTGTCCAACCTCAGATCCATTGAAGAATGGAGAATAAAGGTGTACCAACTCTCCAAAATAGGCAAGAAAATCTCTATAAAACCCATGAATTGTTAATATATGCTATGCTGTGGAGTTTTGTTTGAAGGTCCACTCCTTATCCAAGCTACAATCCATTGAAGCATGGAAATAAGTAAGATATATCTATAGTCCAAGATAGGATCCATTGAAACATAGAGAGAATCAAGGTCCACCACTTGTCCAAGCTATGCATGGGTAATTGATATAAGGACCACTACGTTTTCACCTATACTATGCTCTATCATGGATGGTTTCATATACCACCAATTTTCCAACCTATTTAGTAGGTTGTATTATGGGGGTTTGGTTTCAAGGTACTTCACTTGTCTAAGGTGGGTTCCATTGAACCATGGAGAGAAACAATGTCTACCACTTGTCCGAAATATGCTCCTTTAAAACATAAAAGCAAGGTCCACCACTTGTCCAAGCTAATGTTTCTCTCCATTGAAGCATGGAGAGAAACAAGGTCTACCACCTGTCCAAAATATGCTCCATTGAAACATAAAAGCAAGGTCCACCACTTGTCCAAGCTAATATAACAAATGGGTGTTGGTTACAAGGTGTACCACACTTGTCTAAACTAGTCTCCATGCAAGGTCCACCACATGTCCAAGCTATATGATCTTGGTTTGAAGGTCTACCACACCTCTTGAAATTAGGATCCATGTAAGGTCCACCTTTTGTCAAGCTATGCCTTTAGTGAGTACTAAAACTAAGTAAATTGCAGTACTTAAATACCTTTCCAAGCTCATTAAGATTTTGGTCTCTAAGGCCACCACCACATGTCTAATCTATGCTCTAATTGATTACTTATGCTAGTTCTCAAAGTCCAAACATAAGCTCCCTTCTAGCAAGGTTAGTTTAAATTTAGGCTCCAACACCTGTCTAAGCTAGGTTCAATTTATGAAGCATCACCATTTAACCATGCTACGATCTAATGTATCATATCAAGGGGGTATTGATAAAAGGTCCAAAACTTATTGAGTTCAAGCTCTTAAGTAATTAAGTCTTTGTGAGTATTAAATGTTATAGTTTTAGTCTAAAGATCCACCATTCAAAAACTCAAGTAATTTATTATTTACATTCAAACCTTGAATGCTTGAGATAAAAAATACAAACTCAATCAATACTATATAAAGCAAAATCTAACATTAAGAGTATCAAATCAGTAACAAGAAACACTAACATGCACAAGAAACTCAAAACATACGTGTCTCCATTTCCAAAAAGTCCTCCATTGACAGAGGATGTTGTTGTTGTTGTTCTTCTTCTCTTTGTGGAGAGCACTCCTCTGTAACAGGCACAATGTCATCTGATTGCGAAGTGGATTGTTGAAGTCCAGCCCATTTTTCTATATCTTCATGAGACTTAGCAAAGTCTAGCAGCATGGTCTCCACTTTTTTGCCTCCTCCACACTATCAATTAAGCATATAACTTCTTTTTTCTGTTGTATTCCTTCTTGTGCAACCAAGGAGCCATCACCAAAAACATCAACAAGCTTGCGGTCTTCAAAACAATATGTACGAATGTAGTGCTTGACCAAAGCTCTTTTTTTGGCCTCCAAATATTGCAAATCTGACATATCGTTATCTGCTACTTGAAGAAGAGAACAATCAATTGGCATGGGATGTTCCTCTGATCTTCTTCTCAGGTCTTCAAATGCATTGCCTTGTCCCAAGAAGGCAATAACTGTTAGGAATTGAATTGCTCCTTTGCAAGGAGCTGATGGAAAGTGATGCAATGCACCACAACAATGGTAGCTCAGATTATCTCCCATGGCGTGAAAGGCACATTGCAATTTTGTGAAGTTAGTGAAATCCACAAATGCAAGAAAGACAAATCCAGGATCTGTTGACCCTCCAGCAATAGCCAAGATCCCATCCAAAGCATTGTTAAATGTCTCCTCACTCCACTTCAAATTGCCTCCAACGTTTTTTGTCATATCTAAAACACATAAGCCAATAGGCACTTTATTATTGAAGTGGCGCATCAAGTAGAGATTGCCTTCCATTTGTAGGCTCACCACATAGATTGACCATGGCAAATCTCTAGGCTCAGTTTTCTCCTTTTGAAGGTGAATTGCCCATTGCATGTATTTTATTGCTCCATCTGGAAAAGCCATTTTCTTTGTTCCACGCGTCAAACTAGATTTGATCCATTCCTCGCATAGCATTAAAATTGTTTTATAAACAACATCATTGATGTTATACATTTTGACCACCTCCTCCCAGTCTTTACATGGTGAAGACTCATTCAAATTGTTGAAGCCTTCAAGAAGTGCATCTTGAATCAATTTGTCTTGCTTCAACTGCTTGATTCGATCATACATGTCAGTTGCATCACCATCCTTTGCACTCTTTGACAGTAAAATCTTCTCATCTCTAATCTCTTCTTGAATAGTCTTTACCTCTGATTCCTCAAGGCCACAAAGGTATCTAAATACAGTTGTTGGGGGTTTCTTATTCTCCTCTTCTAGCTTTTCAATGATTTCTATCCAGCAATCATAAACTAAATCAGAGTACGTGACCATGTGTGCCTGTTTAGCAATCCAACTTGCTGCTGCACTCATTCTTGCCAATCGAAGAAAAGCCTAAAAAGAAATAGAGAAATAATTAAACTATTGAGCAAGATTTGTTAATTAAACACTATCAAAAAGACAAAGAAAATAACTTACATCCCATCCGGCACGAGATGCATGTCCCTCTGCAATTCCACTTGCTGCCTTTGGTGGTCGTCCTGAGAAGATCCATTGACTCCGTAAATGTCTCAATATTTGGCTGTAAGGTTGCTTGACATACAATGCCTGAGCCTCCTCATTTGCAATGGCAGATATAGCAGTTGCAACAAATGGAGGAGCATTCACAACAATGCGAGCCTTTCTAAATTTATACACGCTAATCAGTCTTTCAAATATCTCTTTGTTGTTTTGTTCATTGTGAAGCAAAACTTTTGCAGCATAGATTGAATGCTGCCCATCAAGAATCCAATAATGATAATCTTTAATTTTTTGCTCCTCTACCTCTTCTACTGCCAAAGGAGTCCCCTTCTTTGATTTTGCATTTCGAACAGGCATCAAATATGCACATGCTGCAGGCTTGGTCGTACTCCGTGAAAATCCAAATAACACACTTTCAGCGTGTTTTTTATCCATAATACGTGCATTATAGTGATCAGGAGCAAGCCAACAATTTTGAATAGGGATATCAAATTCCCTATATTGGAAAGGAAAATAATTTATGTACTTATTCATTCCACCTGTATCTTTTTCTTGTCCTTTCATGGCCTCAGCTTCTAAAACATCTGGATCCACAATTCTCATCTTTGACATTGAACCCTCTGTTGATGAGGATGCCAAAGATGCCTTGTCTACATCCAAAATGGAACTAGTTCGCTTAGCTGCTACTTTTTGCACTTTTGCTTGCTTCTTTGTGGATGGTGGTCGTGAAGCTTTCACCTTTTTTCGTTGTAGTGTGGCAATGATGGAGCTTTGAAGTTGATCTGCTGTGATGTTTGGATTTGATTCTGCAAACTTCCATCCTCGAGAAAACATTGTCTCTTCTTTGTTTCTAGACATGCGCTCCAATGCATATGCTCCTGGAGATAGTTGAAATTCTAGATTCATTGGAACTAGAATGTCAATGCATTCCACCTCCGGATGACTATCAACTACAGAGACAGATGCTTCCACAACTTGTCCAACATCTTCAAACAAGCTGTCATTCTCCTTTTTGGCAATAAATAGATGCACCTTATGAAATTGTGCACCCTCTATACCATGTATGTCCAAATACCATTTCCTAAGATCATTGCAAGTATAGTCAACTGAGACAGCAACCCTTGCAACCTGTTTTTTTGGAGCCATCTTTCCTGAAACAAAAAAAACCAAATGTTATTTTAGCATATACTTTTTTGTAATGAATTAAGTTTGTGTGAATACAAGGTCCACCACTTGTTCAAGTTAGATCTAAGCAAGTATACATAGTAATCTTTTAAGCTAGTAAACTAAGGGAAGGGAGAAGTAAGGTCCACCACTTGTCCAAGCTCAGCTCTAGACAACATGGAGAGATTCGAGGTCTACTAATTGTCTAATATAGGCTAACTATATTGAAACATAGAGAGAAGCAAAGGTCCACCACTTGTCCAATCTAGGGTCCATTGAAACATGGAGAGAAGGATGCTCCACCATTTGTCCAAAATAGGCTCCATTGAAACATGAAGAGAAGCAATATGCACCATGTCTTCGAGATGCTAGGCTCCATTGAAATACCTTAAACCCACGATATTTTGTATATGTGGGGTTTAAATTCAAGGTCCACCACTTGTCCAACCTATTCTCCCTAGTAGCATGAGTGGTTTGGTCTCAAGATTCACCACTTTTCCACTCTATGTCATTATATTAAGAAGATCTGGGTGTTAAGGTCCACCACTTGTCCAACCTATAAGGCTATATCTAAAATGGTATTATTTACCACCACTTGGAATGCACATGATAGGTTTTACATAGGGGTCTGGTTCCAAGGTCCACCACTTGTCCAAGCTAACTCTATTGAAACATAGAGAGAATCAAAGGTCCACCACTTGTCCAAGCTAGGCTCCATTGAAACATGGAGAGAAGGATGCTCCACCATTTGTCCAAGCCAGGTTCGATTGAAACATGAAGAGAAGCAAGCTGCACCATGTCTCCAAAATGCTAGGCTCCATTGAAATATCTTAAACCCATGATATTTCGTACATGGGGGGTTTACATTCAAGGTCCACCACTTGTCCAACCTATTATCACTAGTAGCATGAGTGGTTTGGTCTCAAGATTCACCACTTTTCCACTCTATGTCATTATATTAAGAAGATCTGGGTGTTAAGGTCCACCACTTGTCCAACCTATAAGGCTATATCTTAAAGGGTATTCTTTCTGACCACTTGGAATGACCATGATAGGTTTTACATGGGGTTTGGTTCCAAGTTCCACCACTTGTCCAAGCTAACTCTATTGAAACATAGAGAGAAGCAAAGGTCCACCACTTGTCCAAGCTAGGGTCCATTGAAACATGGAGAGAAGGATGCTCCACCATTTGTCCAAGATAGGCTCCATTGAAACATGAAGAGAAGCAAGCTGCACCATGTCTCCAAGATGCTAAGATCCATTGAAATACCTTAAACCCACGATATTTTGTACATGGGGAGTTTACATTCAAGGTCCACCACTTGTCCAACCTATTATCTCTAGTAGCATGAGTGGTTTGGTCTCAAGATTCACCACTTTTCCACTCTATGTCATTACGTTAAGAAGATCTGGGTGTTAAGGTCGACCACTTGTCCAACCTATAAGGGTATATCTTAAAGGGTATTATTTCTCACCACTTGAAATGTCCATGATATGTTTTACATGGGGGTTTGGTTCCAAGGTCCACCACTTGTCCAAGCTAACTCTATTGAAACATAGAGAGAAACAAAGGTCCACCACTTGTCCAAGCTAGGCTCCATTGAAACATGGAGAGAAGGATGCTCTACCATTTGTCGAAGCTAACTCTATTGAAACATGGGGGGTTTACATTCAAGGTCCACCACTTGTCCAACCTATTAACGCTAGTAGCATGAGTGGTTTGGTCTCAAGATTCACCACTTTTTCACTCTATGTCATTATATTAAGAATATTTGGGTGTTAAGGTCCACCACTTGTCCAACCTATAAGGCTATATCTTAAGGTTATTCTTTCTCACCACTTGGAGTGACCATGATAGGTTTTACATGGGGGTTTGGTTCCAAGGTCCACCACTTGTCCAAGCTAACTCTATTGAAACATAGAGAGAAGCAAAGGTCCACCACTTGTCCAAGCTAGGGTCCATTGAAACATGGAGAGAAGGATGCTCCACCATTTGTCCAAGATACGCTCCATTGAAACATGAAGAGAAGCAAGCTACACCATGTCTCCAAGATGCTAGGCTCCATTGAAATACCTTAAACCCATGATATTTTGTACATGGGGGGTTTACATTCAAGGTCCACCACTTGTCCAACCTATTATCTCTAGTAGCATGAGTGGTTTGGTCTCAAGATTCACTTCTTTTCCACTCTATGTCATTATATTAAGAATATCTGGGTGCTAAGGTCCACCACTTGTCCAACCTATAAAGCTATATCTTAAACTTTATTCTATCTCACCACTTGGAGTTACCATGATAGGTTTTACATGGGAGTTTGGTTACAAGGCCCACCACTTGTCCAAGCTAAATCTATTGAAACATAGAGAGAAGCAAAGGTCCACCACTTGTCCAAGCTAGGCTCCATTGAAACATGGAGAGAAGGATGCTCCACCATTTGTCAAAGATAGGCTCCATTCAAACATGAAGAGAAGCAAGCTGCACCATTTGTCAAAGATAGGCTCCATTGAAACATGAAGAGAAGCAAGCTGCACCATGTCTCGAAGATGCTAGGCTCCATTGAAATACCTTAAACCCATGATATTTCGTACATGGGGGATATACATTCAAGGTCCACCACTTGTCCAACCTATTATCCTTAGTAGCATGAGTGGTTTGGTCTCAAGATTCACCACTTTTCCACTCTATGTCGTTATATTAAAAAGATCTAGGTTTTAAAGTCGACCACTTGTCCAACCTATAAGGCTAGATCTTAAAGGGTATTATTTCTCACCACTTGGAATGACCATGATATGTTTTACATGGGGGTTTGGTTCCAAGGTCCACCACTTGTCCAAGCTAGGCTCCATTGAGACATTTAAAGAAGTATGATCCCCCATTGGTGGAAGATAGGCTCCATCGAAACATGAAGAGAAGCAAGTTGCACCATGTCTCCAAGATTCTAGGCTTCATCGAAATACCTTAAACCCAGGATATTTTGTACATGGGGGGTTTACATTCAAGGGCCACCACTTGTCCAAGTTATAATCACTAGTAGAATGAGTGGTTTTGTCTCAAGATTCACCACTTTTCCACTCTATGTCATTATATTAAGAATATGTGGGTGTTAAGGTCCACCACTTGTCCAACCTATAAGTCTATATCTTAAAGGTTATTCTTTCTTACCACTTTGAGTGACCATGATAGGTTTTATATGGGGGTTTGGTTCCAAGCTCCACCACTTGTCCAAGCTAACTCTATTGAAACAGAGAGAGGAGCAAAGGTCCACCACTTGTCCAAGCTAGGCTCCATTGAAACATGGAGAGAAGGATGCTCCACCATTTGTGCAAGATAGGCTCCATTGAAACATGACGAGAAGCAAACTACAACATGTCTCCAAGATGCTAGGCTCCATCGAAAAACATTAAACCCATGATATGTCGTAGATGAGGGGTTTACATTCAAGGTCCAACACTTGTCCAAGATATTATTGGTAGTAGCCTGAGTGGTTTGGTCTCAAGACTCACCACTTTTCCACTCTATGTCATTATATTAAGAATATGTGGGTGTTAAGGTCCACCACTTGTCCAACCTATAAGGCTACATCTTAAAGGTTATTCTTTCGTACCACTTGGAGTGACCATGATAGGTTTTACATGGGGGTTTGGTTCCAAGGTCCACCACTTGTCCACGCTAACTGTATTGAATCATAGAGAGAAGCAAAGGTCCACCACTTGTCCAAGCTAGGCTTCATTGAAACATGGAGAGAAGGATGCTCCACCATTTGTCGAAGCTAACTCTATTGAAACATGGGGGTTTTACGTTCAAGGTCCACCACTTTCCAAGCTATTACCGCTAGTAGCATGAGTGGTTTTGTCTCAAGATTCACCACTTTTTCACTCTATGTCATTATGTTAAGAATATTTGGGTGTTAAGGTCCACCACTTGTCCAACCTATAAGGCTATATCTTAAAGGTTATTCTTTCTCACGACTTGGAGTGACCATGATAGGTTTTACATGGGGGTTTGGTTCCAAGGTCCACCACTTGTCCAAGCTAACTCTATTGAAACATAGAGAGAAGCAAAGGTCCACCACTTGTCCAAGCTAGGGTCCATTGAAACATGGAGAGAAGGATGCTCCACCATTTGTCCAAGATAGGCTCCATTGAAACATGAAGAGAAGCAAGGTGCACCATGTCTCCAAGATGCTAGGGTCCATCTAAATACCTTAAACCCACCATATTTCGTAGATAGGGGTTTACATTCAAGGTCCACCACTTGTCCAACCTATAAGTCTATATCTTAAAGGTTATTCTTTCTTACCACTTGGAGTGACCATGATAGGTTTTACATGGGGGTTTGGTTCCAAGGTCCACCACTTGTCCAAGCTAACTCTATTGAAACAGAGAGAAAGCAAAGGTCCACCACTTGTCCAAGCTAGGGTCCATTGAAACATGGAGAGAAGGATGCTCCACCATTTGTCCAAGATAGGCTCCATTGAAACATGACGAGAAGCAAGCTGCACCATGTCTCCAAGATGCTAGGCTCCATCGAAAAACATTAAACCCATGATATGTCGTAGATGAGGGGTTTACATTCAAGGTCCAACACTTGTCCAAGCTATTATTGGTAGTAGCCTGAGTGGTTTGGTCTCAAGATTCACCACTTTTCCACTCTATGTCATTATATTAAGAATATGTGGGTGTTAAGGTCCACCACTTGTCCAACCTATAAGGCTACATCTTAAAGGTTATTCTTTCTTACCACTTGGAGTGACCATGATAGGTTTTACATGGGGGTTTGGTTTCAAGGTCCACCACTTGTCCAAGCTAACTCTATTGAAACATAGAGAGAAGCAAAGGTCCACCACTTGTCCAAGCTAGGGTCCATTGAAACATGGAGAGAAGGATGCTCCATCATTTGTCGAAGATAACTCTATTGAAACATGGGGGGTTTACGTTCAAGGTCCACCACTTGTCCAAGCTATTACCCTAGTAGCATGAGTGGTTTTGTCTCAAGATTCACCACTTTATCACTCTATGTCATTATATTAAGAATATGTGGGTGTTAAGGTCCACCACTTGTCCAACCTATAAGGCTATATCTTAAAGGTTATTCTTTCTTACCACTTGGAGTGACCATGATAGGTTTTACATGGGGTTTGGTTCCAAGGTCCACCACTTGTCCAAGCTAACTCTATTGAAACATAGAGAGAAGCAAAGGTCCACCACTTGTCAAGCTAGGGTCCATTGAAACATGGAGAGAAGGATGCTCCACCATTTGTCCAAGATAGGCTCCATTGAAACATGAAGAGAAGCAAGTGCACCATGTCTCCAAGATGCTAGGCTCCATCGAAATACCTTAAACCCACGATATTTCGTAGATGGGGGGTTTACATTCAAGGTCCACCACTTGTCCAAGCTATTATCGCTAGTAGCATGAGTGGTTTGGTCTCAAGATTCACCACTTTTCCACTCTATGTCATTATATTAAGAATATCTGGGTGTTAAGGTCCACCACTTGTCCAACCTATAAGGCTATATCTTAAGGTTATTCTTTCTCACCACTTGGAGTGACCATGATAGGTTTTACATGGGGGTTTGGTTCCAAGGTCCACCACTTGTCCAAGCTAACTCTATTGAAACATAGAGAGAAACAAAGGTCCACCACTTGTCCAAGCTAGGCTCCATTGAAACATGGAGAGAAGGATGCTCCACCATTTGTCGAAGATAAGTCTATTGAAACATGGGGGGTTTACGTTCAAGTCCACCACTTGTCCAAGCTATTATCGCTAGTAGCATGAGTGGTTTTATCTCAAGATTCACCACTTTTTCACTCTATGTCATTATATTAAGAATATTTGGGTGTTAAGGTCCACCACTTGTCCAACCTATAAGGCTATATCTTAAAGGTTATTCTTTCTCACCACTTGGAGTGACCATGATAGGTTTTACATGGGGGTTTGGTTCCAAGGTCCACCACTTGTCCAAGCTAACTCTATTGAAACATAGAGAGAAGCAAAGGTCCACCACTTGTCCAAGCTAGGGTCCATTGAAACATGGAGAGAAGGATGCTCCACCATTTGTCCAAGATAGGCTCCATTGAAACATGAAGAGAAGCAAGCTGCACCATGTCTCCAAGATGCTAGGCTCATCGAAATACCTTAAACCCACGATATTTTGTAGATGGGGGGTTTACATTCAAGTCCACCACTTGTCCAAGCTATTATCGCTAGTAGCATGAGTGGTTTTGTCTCAAGATTCACCACTTTTCCACTCTATGTCATTATATTAAGAATATGTGGGTGTTAAGGTCCACCACTTGTCCAACCTATAAGGCTATATCTTAAAGGTTATTCTTTCTTACCACTTGGAGTGACCATGATAGGTTTTACATGGGGGTTTGGTTCCAAGGTCCACCACTTGTCCAAGCTAACTCTATTGAAACAGAGAGAGAAGCAAAGGTCCACCACTTGTCCAAGCTAGGGTCCATTGAAACATGGAGAGAAGGATGCTCCACCATTTGTCCAAGATAGGCTCCATTGAAACATGACGAGAAGCAAGCTGCACCATGTCTCCAAGATGCTAGGCTCCATCGAAAAACATTAAACCCACGATATGTCGTAGATGAGGGGTTTACATTCAAGGTCCAACACTTGTCCAAGCTATTATTGGTAGTAGCATGAGTGGTTTGGTCTCAAGATTCACCACTTTTCCACTCTATGTCATTATATTAAGAATATGTGGGTGTTAAGGTCCACCACTTGTCCAACCTATAAGGCTATATCTTAAAGGTTATTCTTTCTCACCACTTGGAGTGACCATGATAGGTTTTACATGGGGGTTTGGTTTCAAGGTCCACCACTTGTCCAAGCTAACTCTATTGAAACATAGAGAGAAACAAACGTCCACCGCTTGTCCAAGCTATGCTCCATTGAAACCTGGAGAGAACGATGCTCCACCATTTGTCGAAGCTAAGTCTATTGAAACATGGGGGGTTTACGTTCAAGGTCCACCACTTGTCCAAGCTATTATCGCTAGTAGCGTGAGTGGTTTTGTCTCAAGATTCACCACTTTTTCACTCTATGTCATTATATTAAGAATATTTGGGTGTTAAGGTCCACCACTTCTCCAACCTATAAGGCTATATTTTAAGGTATTTCGATGCTAGGCTTCATCGAAATACCTTAAACCCAAAATATTTTGTACATGGGGGGTTTACATTCAAGGGCCGATTCTTGTCCAAGCTATTATCGCTAGTAGCATGAATGGCTTTGTCTCAAGATTCACCACTTTTCCACTCTATGTCATTATATTAGGAATATGTGGGTATTAAGGTCCACCACTTGTCCAACCTATAAGTCTATATCTTAAAGGTTATTCTTTCTTACCACTTGGAGTAACCATGATAGGTTTTACATGGGGGTTTGGTTCCAAGCTCCACCACTTGTCCAAGCTAACTCTATTGAAACAGAGAGAAAGCAAAGGTCCACCACTTGTCCAAGCTAAGCTCTATTGAAACATGGAGAGAAGGATGCTCCACCATTTGTCCAAGATAGGCTCCATTGAAACATGACGAGAAGCAAGCTGCACCATGTCTCCAAGATGCTAGGCTCCATCGAAAAACATTAAACTCACGATATGTCGTAGATGAAGGGTTTACATTCAAGGTCCAACACTTGTCCAAGCTCTTGTTGGTAGTAGCCTGAGTGGTTTGGTCTTAAGATTCACCACTTTTCCACTCTATGTCATTATATTAAGAATATGTGGGTGTTAAGGTCCACCACTTGTCCAACCTATAAGCTACATCTTAAAGGTTATTCTTTCTTACCACTTGGAGTGACCATGATAGGTTTTACATGGGGGTTTGGTTCCAAGGTCCACCACTTGTCCAAGCTAACTCTATTGAAACATAGAGAGAAAACAAGGTCCACCACTTGTCCAGCTAGGCTCCATTGAAACATGGAGAGAAGGATGGTCCACCATTTGTCCAAGATAGGCTCCATTGAAACTGATGAGAAGCAAGCTGCACCATGTCTCCAAGATGCTAGGCTCCATCGACATACAATTAAACCACGATATTTTCGTAATGAGGGTTTACATTCAAGGTCCACCACTTGTCCAAGCTATTATTGCTAGTAGCCTGAGTGGTTTGGTCTCAAGATTCACCACTTTTATTAAAATATGTGGTGTTAAGGTCCACCACTTGTCCAACCTATAAGGCTACATCTTAAAGGTTATTCTTTCTTACCACTTGAGTGACCATGATAGGTTTTACATGGGGTTTGGTTCCAAGGTCCACCACTTGTCCAAGCTAACTCTATTGAAACATAGAGAGAAACAAAGGTCCACCACTTGTCCAAGCTAGGGTCCATTGAAACATGGAGAGAAGGATGCTCCACCATTTGTCCCAAGATAGGCTCCATTGAAACATGACGAGAAGCAAGCTGCACCATGTCTCCAAGATGCTAGGCTCCATCGAAATACATTAAACCCACGATATTTCGTAGATGAGGGGTTTACATTCAAGGTCCACCACTTGTCCAAGCTATTATTGCTAGTACCTGAGTGGTTTGGTCTCAAGATTCACCACTTTAATTAAGAATAAGTGGGTGTTAAGGTCCCCACTTGTCCAACCTATAAGCTACATCTTAAAGGTTATTCTTTCTTCCACTTGGAGTGACCATGATAGGTTTTACATGGGGGTTTGTTCAAGTTCCACCACTTGTCCAAGCTAACTCTATTGAAACATAGAGAGAAACAAAGGTCCACCACTTGTCCAAGCTAGGCTCCATTGAAACATGGAGAGAACGATGCTCCACCATTTGTCGAAGCTAAGTCTATTGAAACATGGGGGTTTTACGTTCAAGGTCCACCACTTGTCCAAGCTATTATCGCTAGTAGCATGAGTGGTTTTATCTCAAGATTCACCACTTTTTCACTCTATGTCATTATATTAAGAATATTTGGGTATTAAGGTCCACCACTTGTCCAACCTATAAGGCTATATCTTAAAGGTTATTCTTTCTCACCACTTGGAGTGACCATGATAGGTTTACATGGGGGTTTTGTTCCAAGGTCCACCACTTGTCCAAGCTAACTCTATTGAATCATAGAGATCAGAAAAGGTCCACCACTTGTCCAAGCTAGGTCCATTGAAACATGAGAAAGGATGCTCCACTATTTGTCCAGATAGACTCCATTGAAACATGAAGAGAAGCAAGCTGCACCATGTCTCCAAGATGCTAGGTTTCATCGAAATAACCTTAAACCACGATATTTTGTACATGGAGGGGTTTACATTCAAGTACCACCACTTGTCCAAGCTATAATCGCTAGTAGCATGAGTGGTTTTGTCTCAAGATTCACCACTTTTCCACTCTATGTCATTAATTAAGAATATGTGGGTGTTAAGGTCCACCACTTGTCCAACCTATAAGTCTATATCTAAAGTTATCTCTCTAACCACTTGATGACCATGATAGTTTTACATGGGATTTGGTTCCAAGGTCCACCACTTGTCCAAGCTAACTCTATTGAAACAGAGAGAGAAGCAAAGGTCCACCACTTGTCCAAGCTAGGGTCCATTGAAACATGGAGAGAAGGATGCTCCACCATTTGTCCAAGATAGGCTCCATTGAAACATGACGAGAAGCAAGCTGCACCATGTCTCCAAGATGCTAGGCTCCATCGAAAAACATTAAACCCACGATATGTCGTAGATGAGGGGTTTTACATTCAAGGTCCAACACTTGTCCAAGCTATTATTGTAGTAGCCTGAGTGGTTTGGTCTCAAGATTCACCACTTTTCCACTCTATGCCATTATATTAAGAATATCTGGGTGTTAAGGTCCACCACTTGTCCAACCTATAAGGATATATCATTAAGGTTATTCTTTCTCACCACTTGAGTGACCATGATAGGTTTTACATGGGGTTTGGTTCCAAGGTCCACCACTTGTCCAAGCTAACTCTATTGAAACATAGAGAGAAACAAACGTCCACCACTTGTCCAAGCTAGGCTCCATTGAAACATGGAGAGAACGATGCTCCACCATTTGTCGAAGCTAAGTCTATTGAAACATGGGGGGTTTACGTTCAAGGTCCACCACTTGTCCAAGCTATTATCGCTAGTAGCATGAGTGGTTTTTTCTCAAGATTCACCCTTTTTTCACTCTATGTCATTATATTAAGAATATTTGGGTGTTAAGGTCCACCACTTGTCCAACCTATAAGCTATATCTTAAAGGTTATTCTTTCTCACCACTTGGAGTGACCATGATAGGTTTTACATGGGGGTTTGGTTCCAAGGTCCACCACTTGAATCATAGAGAGAAGCAAAGGTCCACACTTGTCCAAGCTAGGCTCCATTGAAACATGGAGAGAAGGATGCTCCACCATTTGTCCAAGATAGGCTCCATTGAAACATGAAGAGAAGCAAGTGCTGCACCATGTCTCCAAGATGCTAGGCTCCATCAAAATACCTTAAACCCACGATATTTCGTAGATGGGGGGATTTACTTTCAAGGTCCACCACTTGTCCAAGCTATTATTGCTAGTAGCATGGTTTGGTCTCAAGATTCACCAGTTTTCCACTCTATGTCATTACATTAAGAATATCTTGGTGTTAAGGTCCACCACTTGTCCAACCTATAAGGCTATATCTTAAATGATATTTTTTTTCTCACCACTTGGAATGTGCATGATATGTTTTACATGGGGTTTTGCTTCCAAGGTCCACCACTTGTCCAAGCTAGATCTATTACATATATATTATACATACAATATTCAACTAGATTCCCTACCTATCATGTCCAGTAGCATGGATGCTGTAGCTTTAAGGTCCACCACTTGTCCAACCTATACTCTCTTATGTAAGGGAGATCTCGCTATAAATTCAAAACCTTCCCGCCTAAATTTAAAATCAAATCTGATTGCCTAAATTTAAAATATCCCTCCCAAATTTTAAATATCCCGCCTAAATTTTAAAATATCCCGCCCAAATTTTAAAATTCAAACTTTTTTATAAAAATTTAAATTTTACCACTTAAATTTAAAATATTCCACGCGAAATTGATTTAAATTCAAGTTTACCACAAAAAGATATCATTATACCACCTAAATTCAAATATGCAAACCTCAAATCATTATATTGTACATAAATTCAAACAAATTCAAATTAACAAGCCTAAACTGATATTAGTTTGCATAGATATGAATTTATCACACCTAAATTATGTCACCATGTTAGAGAGAGTGGTTAGAGAATTTGAACAAGGTCCACCACTTGTCCAACCTAGATACCAAGAAGGATTGAGTGTACAAGGTATTGTTTGGAGGTCCTTATAGTCCACTGGTCTCAAGGTCCACCACTTGTGGTAAGGGTCACCAAAAAGTGTATATATTCATCCAAAGAAATACACGTATTTTTGTCTACATGTCCTAGTTTCAACCATTTATGTCCATTAGGTGTATCACAAACAACACTACTATTTTTGAGAAACAGAAGTTACAATCATATCTACAAATGGATTAGAGGAAAATCAGCTCAGCATACATCCAGAACTCGCTACAAAATCGACTTTAACAGATCACGCAAGTAAGTCTTCCATTCAAGTTTACTAGTATTACAATGTGTTAGTTATTTGTGATATTTATGTATGTATATATACTATGTGTGCATATCGTAATTAAGTGTAATTGTGTATCTGCATTATGTATGAGTATTACAATGAAATAACACAAATATACATACATACACATAGATAACACAGACGCACACATACATGAGCATGTATTTTCAAGAGAGAGATAGCAAGATACAGAGATAGATAGATAGATAGAGAGAGAGAGAGAAATACCTGTTTTCTAGAGAGAGGAGAGAGAGAAAGATAACAGATTTCATGTGTTTTTATGTATGTGGAAGAGAGGAAGACGATGTATGGAAATATGTGCACGTATTTTCAAGAGAGAGACAACAAGATAACAGATTTCACTGTGGTTATGTATGTGGAAGTGAGGAAGACGATGTGTGGGAATATGTGCATGTATTTTCAAGAGAGAGACAACAAGATAACAGATTTCACTGTGGTTATGTATGTGGAAGAGAGGAAGACGATGTGTAGGAATATGTGTATGTGTGCGGGGATATTTTTAAACTACGTATCTCTGTCTTTTGACGAGAGAGTGTGTGTGCAAGAAGAGTTACAGAGAACCATCTTCTCTATATGGAGAAAGACAGAGAGTGAGAGAGAGAGAAATACCTGTTTTTTTCTCTATTCGTGAGGTGTGCATGTGTCTTGAGAAGACTATGCCCGATCCTGCCCTTCTGGAAAGCGTTGCGTACGCTGCTGTTTCTTTATCTTGTGCGCGAACTTTCAATCCTGTGCGCTCCACCTGTGTGTTGTTACGATGCCGGGCTTGCTCCTCTACGTGCGCGTATACTCCAACTGTGTGCGATCCGTGTGCGCTTTCTGTGTGTTTGCTGCTCGCCTGCTTTCTCTGTGTGCGTTTGCTCGTGCGCTCTCTCTGTGCCTAATCTTGATAGGGTTTTATTAGAATGCCACGTATGCTACAAGTCCATGTTTTATCATAGGATTAAAAAAAACAAAAGCAATATAAAAAATTAACCAATTCACACAGCCAAAATTAAGAAAACATGGTTGAAAATATGCAAAACATGCGTAACTCTATACTATGAATTCACTTTGAATTCAACTCTATATGGTTCACCCCGCCTCGAGGGCGCTGCCCCGGATCCCCGTGGGGTGCTTCCGCCAGGACCCCCGCCCGAACAATATCCCAAAATCAGCCTCCCAAGCCCTCCATCGAGAGCGCTATATTCCACATCCCCATCAAGAGCGCTACCCCCAAAACTCACGTGGAAGCGCTGCCTTGTCACCCCATTGTGGCATTGCCCTAAGACCCCGCATCTGGAGTGCTAAATGGGAACATTCTTCATTAGTGAAATTTTGAACATAAATTATATTTAGCATATACTTAAATATAATACAAATATTAACATATTAACTATACTACAATTTACTATAGCATTCTAGATTATGTCCCATACTAAATTAAGGTGCCAAAGGTTTTGGCCTTATGGTCCTAGATTTAGCCAAGGGTCAACACATATAGGACCAAGTGCACACTGTGCACAAAACTTGGCCACCACTTCACTTGCCAAGTTTAGGCCACATGGTCAATCCTAATTTTCCAATGTTCTTATTAATGTCACCTTTTGCCTCGTGGAAACCAAGGCTTGTTTTCCACATACTCAGGCACTTCAAGCCATAATAAATTTTCATTACTCTTCGCAACCCTTTTGTTCAAGTCTTTGAAAAAACGTTGCTTAAGGCCACCCTAAAACCATTTTCATTTAGGGGTGTCTAAAACTAGCTTTTTGGCAATTCGAGAAGAAAATGGTCAAAGTTTTAACTTAGTTTTTTACCACTTGACCAATTCAAATATTGGAAAGCAAGGTCTTGTAATACTTTTCTTTGGACATCACACATTAAAACTAGGTCCCATAGGCACTTGTCCAAGCTATGCTCTAATACAATAAAGGGCTTTTGTTTCAAGATGCACCACTTTCCAACCTTGATTCCATTAAAGAAGCTAGCTCTACTTAGACATTTAATAGCAAGGTCCTGTAGCAGTTCACATTGAACATTTTCATGGCAGCTAGGTCCACACTTATCTAAGCTATGCTCTAATACAGTAAGGGGGTTTTGTTTCAAGATCCACCACTTGTCCAAACTTGATTTGGGAAGCAAGGTCCTATAATAAGTTTGCTTTGGACATTCACCATTACAACTAAGTCCACGACTTCTCCAAGCTATGTTCTAATACACTAAGGACGTTTTGGTTTGAAGGAGAACCACTGTACGACTTTGTTTTTGGAAGTAAGGTCTTTACATAGTTCACCTTGGACCTTGGACATTGGATACTACAACTAAGCCCACACACTTGTCCAAGCTATCCTCTATATATACCAAAGGGTTTGGGTTTCAAGATTCACCACTTTTCCAACCTTTCTTCCATTAAAGAAAAGGAGGGGAATTATAACTAGGTCCACCAATTGTCCAAGATATGCTCTGATATAGAAAGGGGATTTTGGTTTCAATAATCCACCACGGTTCAACCTTGCAAGACTCAAGGGATACTTGGACATTGGAAAGCATAGTCCTATAGTAGTTGATAGGTGGCAGTGGGTATAACAACTAGGTCCAACCTATGCTCTCATATAGCAAAGAGGCTTTGGTTTCAAGGTCCACCACTTGTCCAACCTTGCTTCCATTAAAGAAATGAGGGGCTACGTAAACATTGGCAAGCAAGGTAGAAAGGTCCTAAGGTATTTCACCTTGGATATTGGGCATTATAACTAGGTCCACCACTTGTCCAAGCTATGCTCTGATATAGAAAGGGGATTTTCGTTTTTCAAGGTCCACCACGTGTTCAACCTTGCAAGACTCAAGGGATACTTGGACATTGGAAAGCATAGTCCTATAGTAGTTGATAGGTGGCAGTGGGTATTACAACTAGGTCCAACCTATGCTCTCATATAGCAAGAGGCTTTAGTTTCAAGGTCCACCACTTGTCCAACCTTGCTTCCATTAAAGAAATGAGGGGCTCTGTAAAAATTGGCAAGCAAGGTAGCAAGGTCCTAAGGTGTTTCACCTTGGATATTGGGCATTATAACTAGGTCCACCACTTGTCCAAGCTATGGTCTGATATAGAAAGGGGATTTTCATTTCAAGGTCCACCACGTGTTCAACCTTGAAAGACTCAAGGGATACTTGGACATTGGAAAGCATAGTCCTATAGTAGTTGATAGGTGGTAGTGGGTATTACAACTAGGTCCAACCTATGCTCTCATATAGCAAAGAGGCTTTGGTTTCAAGGTCCACCACTTGTCCAACCTTGCTTCCATTAAAGAAATGAGGGGCTACGTAAACATTGGCAAGCAAGGTAGCAAGGTCCTAAGGTATTTCACCTTGGATATTGGGCATTATAACTAGGTCCACCACTTGTCCAAGCTATGCTCTGATATAGAAAGGGGATTTTCGTTTCAAGGTCCACCACGTGTTCAACCTTGAAAGCCTCAAGGGATACTTGGACATTAAAAAGCATAGTCCTATAGTAGTTGATACGTGGCAGTGGGTATTACAACTAGGTCCACCACTTGTCCAACCTATGCTCTAATATAGCAAGGATGCTTTGGTTTCAAGATCCACCATAATTTCCAACCTTGCTTCCATTAATATAGCAAGGAGGATTTGGTCTCACGGTTCACCACTTGTCCAACCTATGCAAACCTTTTCCATGTTGTAGAATGATTTTTTGTTTGAAGAGTATTTTTCTATAACTATGGATTTAACAATGTAATCTTTTTCACTTGCAGGATGGACTTTGAATCTGGGGAGAAAGTACATATGATACTTGACAATGAAATTGTTGGTATTGGCTATGTGTGTAGAACAGATCCAGATTCCACTTGTGGTGGTACAAAGATAGGGCACGGAAATGTCTCCATACTAGTGGAGGAATGCTTGAAGGATGTGGTCCTACCTTTTCCTACAATGGATACTTCATCTCTCCAAGGCTCATTATGGAGTGTTGTTCGATGGTCAAAGCTTCTTTTGCAATCTTTTGTATTGAATGGGAACTTAATTGATCCACAGGAAAGCTACAATGGTGATAAAGAACATGATCATTCTTATCCTCTAGTGACAGATGCAATACCTATGACAAGCCCAGAATTTGAAGCAATGATTCGAGAGTCTTGGAGAAATCAGAGGGTCCTTTTAAAAGATGACACTTAGAGGCGGAAGTGAAAAAATAGACCCCTTGGCCTCTACACCAAGACTATGCACAATGGCCTCATCATGGGGAATACACAATAGGGGCACCACCTAGCAAGATATGCGGCTAGGACGCATACATATACACAATGAAGCATGCATGGAGACAATTTCAAGATCCACGCCCAAATGTGGAATGGGGTGGTCGGAGAATAAGGTGAGAGGAGTGGTGAGTGAGTGAGAATGGGCTCGCTACGCATGCATGTAGCAAGGAAGATAACGAGGTCAGGGATACATGCAAGTATGCTCACTTCTCATACAAAAGGTGGCGAATCCGCACACCTTAAGATGGAAGTAGCAAGATGATAGGAATATGAGAGGGAGAGAGAGTGTGTGTGTGTGGTGGCGTAATGGAGAGATCGTAGGAGGCATAATGGAGAGATGGGAGTTGATGGCGAGGAATATCACGAGTGTGTCCACCCTTCTTCTTCTTGAAATTGTGCCTTCAACCCTTAATTACAAGTGGTGTGGAGGTGTGGTGCTCACATCTTTTGTGCATGGTGATGGTGATGATGATGGTGTTGTGATTATGTGATTAGGGTTCATGCTACAAGCATGTAGCACAAGAGTGTGTATGGATAGGTGTGTGTGTGTGTGTGTGTTCTCTCCCCCAAGTGAGCTCTCATGGCCTCCTTATATAGGGAAGGAGGGAAGGATTTAGCAATATTTCTATTTGAGGTGAGTGTCCCACTTTGGTGACTAGGAAAATGGGGTGCATGTGACTGTGGCTCCCATCTTGTCTCCTCATTATTTAAAATACCAGAGTCAATAGAGAGAGAAAAAGAGAGAATGTGGGTAGGATGTAGAGGATAGGAAATATTTACAATAGTCTAGCTTTGGATAGACATGAGCTTATTAGGGAGAGAAGAGAGAGGTAAGAAAATTATAAGAGAGGTTGTCGAAGGTGGATATTTGTTGATGAGGATGGATCCTCCAAAAATGGTGATAGAATTACTCTAGACTATCCAAGACCTCATTAAAAGAGCCTTGTCTCTTGTAATCATGCTTGAAGACTTGTGGAACCATAGCCATTCTAGAAGGAAGAAAAGTGGGGATGGCCTGTGTCACCATTACACGAGAAAACTGGGGTCCACTACAAAAATCATATCTCCGTGTTCATAACTCCAAAAATTCTGAAAAAAATTGAGCTAAAAGTTGAGATCACGAGCTACATCTTTCATGTTGAACGCTCCTTCAGATTCGGGGTTCTTCTTTACTTAAAAAATTCAGCCAAATAATCTATTATTTGTGGCTGCAAAAGTCTTTTGGTGGTCCCCTTTGAGTGGACTTCTCTCTTGCCTTCAAGTGTAAGCTCCTTCATGTGTATGAAAACATGACCTAGAGTGTTGAAAAGATTGGCAATCATCTAGATGGAGGTATTATTGAAATTTGAAAGTGGGGTTGAGGTTTGAAAATGAAAACTAGTGAATAAAATATTTGGTAGAGTGGAATAATATATATACATGAAAAAAAAAATATTAGAAAATACTAGAATATATATATATTTAATATTTAAGGTTAAAAGAGAGATCAACAAAGAAAGTTTACTTATTATGCTACATCGTGATTGATTAGCATAAGTATTATTTATTTAATAAAGGCTAAAACGTTTGTGAAAAAGGAAGAAAAAATCAAAAGTAACTTATATAATGGGAAATATTTTGATAAAAGGGCAAAAATATATGGGGGGTTCCCATGCATGGAAAAGCATGCCTCATTAGCCCTCCCCCTAAGGCTAGAGGTATTCATGCCTCTAGCTCTGTTCGTGAGCATGTTGAAATAGAGTAGGATTTCTCCTTGGTGGCTGATAGATCCTTGTAGGGAATAATGGATCCCTTGGAAGCATGAGGCTCCCCAAAGTTCTTTTCGGTGTCCACCTGGGTCCCACACTAAGCGTTAATCCATTGTATACAATAATGTCCTCTTCAGAAGATCATACTTATAATGATTCTTGAGTCCACAAGCTGCACAAGAATTAACTCTTGCATAAGTGATTGAAGGTATGGAAAGAACTTGATCAGTCCTTGAAAGTATTCCAAAGCGGGACCATGCATGGCTTCCTCGTCCAGACACATAGCCAAAAGGGAGTAAGAAACCATAATCCTCATATCTTGCTTGTTTTCCTTCTTCATGCCAAATTGATAGAGACATGTTGCCCACATGGATAGATTGCATGGTTGATGCCTGTTGCACAAGAGAGCCCACCATGTACAAAAGATAAACTGCAAACCGCATTTTGAAAAATGACTCCATGTTACCACTAGTATGCAAAACCATTCTTCCTTGATTGGTGTGTCCTAGATTGATTCCACTGGTTGTTGATATCAATCCTTCCACTCTTGTCGCAACCCAACTTAAAGAGCTTCCCAAATTAATGTTACACACAATGTTCACAGTTAGAAAGGCAAACCTAAAGTGCCAGTAGACCTCAATTGCATTTCTCTGCATGAGTCTTTCACCAATCTCGTGCCATAGGGGTAGTTGAAGTGTCTTCACCACTTTCACATGTGGTTGCAAATTTGAAGGGTCCACCTTGTTGTGGTTGAATGTAAGGCCCATTACCTCAATGGAGCTATCACTTCTTGAACCAAATCATATGGTTTAGAACATTCACCCAAAGAGAAATCTACAATGTCAATTTTACGTCGTGACTTGGATGGCTTTTTGCTAGATTCCCCTTTAGTCTTCATCTTTTCTTCCTTTTGAGAAGACTCGCCATGCCTAGCGCATTTTACCCCAATGGCATCTACTCCTTTAACCTTGGTCTTATCCTCCTCCACTTTCTCCTTTCCCTTACCTTCAAGACTGATGACGCTTACTGTTTGATTGCCAACTGGTGGTGGGGGTAAGGGTGGAATGAGAGGTTGTGGTGCTGGTGGTGGTGGTTGTGGTTGAATCGGTGGTTGTAAGATTTGCATGGGTGGTGCTTGTCGTGGTGCCCTCGGTGGTGGTGGTCTTGCTTTTGGTGGTGAAACCTGGTTTTGTCTGGCTCCTCTGTTGAAATTCTGCCTCCTTGGTTGTGGACAGTAGTACATGCCATGACCATCCTCCCCACAATTGTAGTAGTGGTATTCTTGGTTTTGCCTTCGTTGTCCTCTCCCTTGCTCTTGGTTGCGATTGTGTGCATGCCCTTGTTGTATCAAATGGACTGAGAGATTCTCAAGTTGATTGGTGATTCGGTTGAGCAGGTCTTGCTGATCTTCAATTGGTTCTTGTGGTTGAATCCTCTGGGCGACTATTGTAGGTGGTGCTAGAGGTGGTGGGGTCCTAACGGATTCCTCTCCATCAATATTCCTGGCTTGTAGGCGCAACTTCTTGTCTTTAAGGCGGGCCACTTCAACTGCTAGCTCATACGTAGCAGAAAACCTTCCCTTCACCTTCTCTTTAAGAGTTGGCCATAACCCAGCCACAAACCGATCCTTCTTTAGGAAATCAGGTGCCCCCTCATCCTCTCTTAGCGATGCAACCCATCGCCCCCATGAATCTACAAACTTTGACTCATATGATGCGTATTCCAGCATACTGCCTGCTTCAACTCTGTCAACAATTGCCATAGTTTCTGTGATGTTGTGCCCTCTCCAAAACGCTTGACAAAGGCTGCCCTTAATAAGTCCCACCGTTCCTTGGTTTCTTGTGCCAAGGCATTGTACCATGATCTTGCCTCCACCTTCATTAGAAGTGGGAAGATGCGCAAGCGCGAAGCATCATCATCTCTCGCAGAGATGACACATGCTATTTCCAAGTTGTCTAGAAAGTCTGCAGCATCCTCGCCCACCTTACCAGTAAAGGTTGGAAATGCTACACTTGCCATGATTACTGAGAGAGAGCTAGAAAGACACACTTCTTAACTTGCAAAATTTTTTCTTCTTTACAAGGAGGCGTGCGTGTACACCCTATTATACTAGGACATAGATTAAAACTTCAAACGGTACATTGCCTTGTACCAAAGGTAAAACAAATGGCTGATCTGATACCAGAACCTCAAAAAACCGCTCCCCACCCGGCATGGTGTCAATGACGTGCTGGTAGTGAATCTTCAAGTCCAATATTACCTTGATTGAGCGTACACGTGTTGGTATGTGTGATCTGTCTTGAGGTAGGTTGTCTTGATTCATGTGAATCTTAGAGGTGCTTAGTCACTGTCCAAGCTTGTAGGAGAGGGTGGTGTTCTTTCCTAAAACAAACTCAGTAGATCCCTAGTTTCTCTAGTGAGAGTGTGAGCCAATGCTTCTGTTATCTGTGCTGCAGCATCAGGTGCGACTTGAAAACTGACTATGATAATTACCTCGGTGACTTGAGTTACCCGATTATCAAATTAGAATAGTGTTGATTCTCTATTGTTCAGAGCTCCTTCCATTTTGTTTTTGTTGGTTGGTTGTAGGTTGCGGACATGGTTTCCACCTCCTCCTTGTTCTTCCTGGCACTTGGCCTATGTATATCCACTGGGTTTGGCGTGTTGATTGACTCTCCCACTTCAAATCGATTACCGTTACGCTTGGCACTCGAGCTTCGATGGAGATGCGGAGTTCGTCTAGTTGTGCTTGGAGCTCTTCTTCTTTGTCGTCCAGTTAGAAAATCCTTCATACTCATTCATCCATTCACAATAGTTTAGGGTTTTTAGTCTTGTAAACTGAAGGGTTTCAAGAGCCCTCCTCAGTGGGGGCACCAAATGAGAGGCGGAAGTGAAAAAATAGACCCGGTGGCCTCTACACCAAGACTATGCACAATGGCCTCATCATGGGGAATACACAATAGGGGCACCACCTAGCAAGATATGCGGCTAGGACGCATACATATACACAATGAAGCATGCATGAAAACAATTTCAAGATCCACGCCCAAATGTGGAATGGGGTGGTCGGAGAATAAGGTGAGAGGAGTGGTGAGTGAGTGAGAATGGGCTCGCTACGTATGCATGTAGTAAGGAAGATAACGAGGTCAGGGATACATGCAAGTATGCTCACTTATCATACAAAAGGTGGCGAATCCGCACACCTTAAGATGGAAGTAGCAAGATGATAGGAATATGAGAGGGACAGAAAGTGTGTGTGTGTGGTGGCGAATCCGCACACCTTAACATAAGTAGAAAAAAAAAATGGCAAGGAACAAACATATACCATACTCACAATGAGATGTATCCAAAGCGACACAAAGTATGGCACCAAGATGGAGTGTGTTGATTGCTTGCAAAAGATGAATACAATAGGTAGCGTATGGCAGGAAAATGAGAAGGGAACAAGATCGTAGGAGGCATAATGGAGAGATGGGAGTTGATGGCGAGGAATATCATGAGTGTGTCCACCCTTCTTCTTCTTGAAATTGTGCCTTCAACCCTTAATTACAAGTGGTGTGGAGGTGTGGTGCTCATCTTTTGTGCATGGTGATGGTGATGATGATGGTGTTGTGATTATGTGATTAGGGTTCATGCTACAAGCATGTAGCACAAGAGTGTGTATGGATAGGTGTGTGTGTGTGTGTGTGTTCTCTCCCCCAAGTGAGCTCTCATGGCCTCCTTATATAGGGAAGGAGGGAAGTATTTAGCAATATTTCTATTTGAGGTGAGTGTCCCACTTTGGTGACTAGGAAAATGGGGTGCATGTGACTGTGGCTCCCATCTTGTCTCCTCATTATTTAAAATACCAGAGTCAATAGAGAGAGAAAAAGAGAGAATGTGGGTAGGATGTAGAGGATAGGAAATATTTACAATAGTCTAGCTTTGGATAGACATGAGCTTATTAGGGAGAGAAGAGAGAGGTAAGAAAATTATAAGAGAGGTTGTCGAAGGTGGATATTTGTTGATGAGGATGGATCCTCCAAAAATGGTGATAGAATTACTCTAGACTATCCAAGACCTCATTAAAAGAGCCTTGTCTCTTGTAATCATGCTTGAAGACTTGTGGAACCATAGCCATTCTAGAAGGAAGAAAAGTGGGGATGGCCTGTGTCACCATTACACGAGAAAACTGGGGTCCACTACAAAAATCATATCTCCGTGTTCATAACTCCAAAAATTCTGAAAAAAATTGAGCTAAAAGTTGAGATCACGAGCTACATCTTTCATGTTGAACGCTCCTTCAGATTCGGGGTTCTTCTTTACTTAAAAAATTCAGCCAAATAATCTATTATTTGTGGCTGCAAAAGTCTTTTGGTGGTCCCCTTTGAGTGGACTTCTCTCTTGCCTTCAAGTGTAAGCTCCTTCATGTGTATGAAAACATGACCTAGAGTGTTGAAAAGATTGGCAATCATCTAGATGGAGGTATTATTGAAATTTGAAAGTGGGGTTGAGGTTTGAAAATGAAAACTAGTGAATAAAATATTTGGTAGAGTGGAATAATATATATACATGGAAAAAAAAATATTAGAAAATACTAGAATATATATATATTTAATATTTAAGGTTAAAAGAGAGATCAACAAAGAAAGCTTACTTATTATGCTACATCGTGATTGATTAGCATAAGTATTATTTATTTAATAAAGGCTAAAACGTTTGTGAAAAAGGAAGAAAAAATCAAAAGTAACTTATATAATGGGAAATATTTTGATAAAAGGGCAAAAATATATGGGGGGTTCCCATGCATGGAAAAGCATGCCTCAACACAATGATGCAAACCATGAATGAAGGGACCATCTTATATGCATTTCCACATGATTATGTCAACTTTCAGGAACTTGGTCCTGATTGTGTGGGTGTGGGTATTGAAAGAGAAAATGCAAGCATTGATGATGTGGTTGAAGTGGGTAGCATCACTTTGCTAAAGTGGCCCATCAAGCAGACAACAATGTTGAATGGGAGCCCATTACAACGATTTGTTCCTGTTGATGGCATGCATGCTACATATGAGGATGTATTCAACGATGACAATGTTGGAAAAAAACTTGATGGGAGTAATGTTGTCCAGTTGTCAAGGAAGAGACGATACACTTTCATGAACAGGACTCAAAAATCAAAAGCAGCACCAGCTTCGACTTTTTACCTTTCAAACAAATCAATTCAAAGGGTATCATGCATTGATTGTTGTGCACAAAAATGTTGCCAATTTGCAGATCGTGATATGGTGACAAGGTTACGACAACAGTTTTGGGGAGAGTCTCAAAAATCACGCACTAATTATGTTTATGATGTTCTTTCTATATGTTATCAGAAAGATGAGAAGTCACGATACCAATTCAGGCTAAATGGCTCTATTGTTTGTTGTAGAGCATGGTATGAGCTACATGGAATACCAAAGACATCATTTTATCGATACAAGGAGAACTTTGAAAATGGTGTGCGCCAATATGTACATGGGAACAAATGTACATTGAGAAGGGGACTTCAACATACTAGTTTAGCAAGAGCACTACTAAATGAGTTTGTGGAAAACAACTCTGAGAAGATGCCACATAGAAGTAGAACACTGCTAGATGGCTCAAGAGAGACTCAATTGGTGATTCCATCAACATACAAACAAGTGGATATTTTATGTGAAATCAACACGACACTTGACCAAATGGGCTATGAGAAGAAGCTATCCCAATCTTCTTTTGGTAGAATTTGGAACAAAGAGTACCCACATGTCACTTTATCAAAGACGAGTGAGTTCTCTAAGTGCAATATTTGTAGCTCAATCAAGGCAAGGTTAGAAGCTAAACCTTCTCTTGAAGAAAGAGCTCTTCTCTTGAGGGAGAGAGAAGTTCACATGGCACAACAAAAGAGTTGCAGAAGCCTATATTATGCATGGCGCACGTATTCAGAAACTCAACCACAAAAATATGTATGCATAATCCATGATAAGATGGATCAAAAGAAAACTGCCATTCCCAGATTACGCATTGTTCCCAAGGGTGTGGATTCAGGATATAATCTGCAAGTGGCATTGATTGGCATGATCACTCATGGACATGGAGAAGGTCATTACGGACACTTTGTCTTGAATGGTTTGTGGCCAGCTGATCCAAATCTTACAATTGGCTCAATTGCTAATTGTTTACATAACCTAGAGAGGATAGATAAGCATCCTCTTGGTGATCTAGTAACAAATGGACTTCCAAGGAGCAATATTTCACTACTACATGCTTTGAACTCAAGGGATGCTTTGGACTACCATAACTTGAGTGATGGAAAAGAGCCCATTGTGCAGTCGTCAGAAATTGCAGAAGAGGAATTGGGGTCAACATTTCGCAGATTGCCAGAGAACTTGTTGCTACAATTGGATAATTGTGCAGGGGAAAACAAAAATCGATACTTATTTGCCTATTTGTCAATGCTTGTTGCAAGGGGTGTTTTCAAAACCATCCAGCTGGGATTTTTAATGGTTGGGCATACACATGAGGACATAGACGCCATGTTTAGTAGGTTTTCAGAGAAGCTGAGAGTTACACAAACCTATGCTTTGCCACATTTGATGGATACATTACGAAACAGCTCATCTTCATCTCCAGCTCCATTTTTTCTCACAAAGATCCCCGATTTCAAGCAATATTGTGATGGCTATCTTTGTGATGGACAAGACATACTTGTTGGACATTCCAAACCGCTTCAGTTCAGGTTCTTTATGCAGGATGAGACACCAATGATGCAATATAAGGCACATGTAGGTGTATCAAGTTGGAGTGGAAGTATTCGCCTTTGGAAAACAGACACAGAAGGCAAGCCAATGTTACCACATGGAGATCCACCTCTAGTACAAATGGCGGAGTATGTCAAGGCCCACGAAGAAGTCATTTTGGGGCTAAAGAACTATATAAAATTTTGGAAAAATTTAGGGAATGGTTCAAGTATTCCGCGATATTATAGACCCGTGATAGATTATTGGAGTAAGGTAATTGAAGAGATTCGAAAAGCAATCATATCAGAGGGAGTCTTGTATGAAATGTTTTGGCCAAAAACTCAAGAATATTCTCACCTACAAAGCACTACAATGAATTTACAACAAGGAGTAGAAAGATTCCTAGGCCTTGAAGAGTTGAACGATCATTTTTGTGGGCCTCAACGAGATAGGCCAAGGGAAGAGTTTGACCCTATGTCTGATGTGCACCAAGGTGACTTTCTTATGCTTGTTCCGAGTGACACAGAAATCTATCCAGTGTGGCTTGCAATGGCTTTATCTGACATTGATAATGAGCCTACATCACCAAACTACAGAAAACTCTTGATTCAATATTGGGCACCTTGCGCGAGAAAAAGTGGGATGACAGATACTCAAGCTTACAGCAATTGTTGGAAGGGTTATTGGGCTGTCAACTATAAGGACCCACAAGTGTGGGAAACTGTAGATGCAATCGTTTGGTCCTGGAGACCCAACAAAGAAGGACCATTTTCTAGAATAAAGATTCCAGAAAGGCATTCTCTAAAAGCCAAAGAAGGCCTCACTCGTGCACATCAACCACACTTGGATCAAAGTTCAGATATGGTATCAAATGTGGAGTAGAATTATGTGGAGCTTCTATTGTGACTATACTAGTCAGTTTGTAAACAAAATCTTTTTTGTATCTTCCTTTGTTTTATGTAATTTATAGTTATTATTCAAATCCATGTGTTGTACATCCTCTTGACTTTTGGTGTTTATCAACACCACAATCCTATGAGATTTTCACTTTATTTACTAACCACACACCTCAATTTTTCCCACTTTAAGTGGAAAATTCCCAAATTACATGAATTTAGTCGATTTGGAGATTCCCATAATGTGAGATTTTTACCAAAATACCTAATATGGTCTTCCAAAAGTCAAAATTGAAGTCTCTGGATAGCAGAAGTAAATAATCGTGATTATTTACTTTGGTCAAGTTCTGGCCCTTTTTAGATTGGTTTGGCAAGTATACAACTTGTTTAAACCCTTGGACAAGTTTCAACAAGTTTGGACAAAATTTGATCAAGTTTATCCACTGTTCCGTGTCCGCAGACTCTGATTTCGAGAATCTCGCTTAAGTCTCACTTTTGTGGTCCAAATTTCACCAAAATTGATTTGTGGGGTCTACTTGATGTGCTTGACCTTGTGGTATACTTAAATTTGCAAAATCACCAAGTTTTGAAGCAGATGTAAATAATCGCAATTATTTACTCCTGATAAATTTTTGCAAAATTTTCCCCCAACTTTGACACAGATCTGTTAAGCACCTTAAGTTAAGGTCACTAGCCAATTTTCATCAAGTGTGGACAATTTTTGGTCAAATGGTCATCAATTATCTGTCCGTAGACTAACTTTGCAAGTTTAGTCACAATTTTCAATCCAATGATTCAAATCTTACCAAATTTGGTTTGTGGGCTTATTACAATGTTAAAGCTAGTGGTATGTCAACTTGGTCAAAAAATTTCAAAAACAGAGCAGATGTAAATAATCGTGATTATTTACATTTGACAAATTTTTGCAAGTTTTTGGTCAACTAAGCATGTACACATGTTTATCACATCAATATAATCATATGGATCAATTTTCGACAAGTTTGGACAAAATTTTATCCAATTTACACGCAAGATTCAAAAAGTCAGTACAAACTTTAGTTTTTACCCAGTTTTTTGCCAGTTTAGTGATCCAAATCTTTTGGGCCTTTACAAAAGTTGTTTGTACACATGCAATGAGTCAATGGTATGAACCTTGGACAATTTAGAGCAAAAATTTAATAATCGTGATTATAAACTCGAGGCTTGAAATGAGCACTTTTTTGCAATTTTCTCAAAGACAGTCTTTTTATGATGTTTTTTAAGCTTATAAATCAAGTCAAAACTTAATTTGGCCTAAAATATCAAGAAAAAATAAATAATCTGAGTTTTGGTCAACTTCTGAAAATTTTTACCTCGAAGTGTCTTTGAGCTAACCCACTAGTTCAGACAACCTTAGGCTTACTTTCTAGTCGAATTGAGTGAATTCAAGTCCTTTCAAGCTATTTCTAGCCGTAGACCTGAAATTCTGCAACTTTACATAACAACTCGCACTTGATTCTTTCAGAGAGAGCAATGTTCTTACCCTACTCCTAGTTTCTCATACAATGGGGTTGTGGAAAGTGTCCACAAACACTCGTTTTCTTGTGTTTTTCAGAGTTCTGATCTTAAGACTTGTCTCGTCTACTAATCATTCTCTAGATTCTAATCTAAATCTACAATCCTACAGTCCTAAAGGTACTTAGCAAGTACGATTACTTCCAAGCTACCTCTACACAGCAAAAGACGACAATCTTAAGCTATGCGGTTTCTAAAAGAAAGTTTTGAACTCTAGACGAACCTACAGGAAGTTAAAGGACAACTACACAAGACGCTCGTGTTTTTCCCAAGTTTAGGTCTCTTCGATCCCCGGCAGCGGCACCAAATGTGGGACGCATGTCTAACCTCACCATCCTATCTTATTGCAGTATTAGCGAGAATCACAATTAATTTTTCAAACCATGGGACGGAGCTGACTCGACTAGTGCATAGAGGCTACAAGAGGTTGTCAATCTCTCGGAAAACAACTAACAACTCGCATCTAACTCACGCTACACTCAAGTGACTGAAATCACTAAAAGCCAATCGCTCATTAGCAAGCAAATCACATCCGTTACAGCATCAAATGACATCCAAACGTAATGAAACTTCTAGGACAATTTTATAAGACCTAAGCACACATGCCTATGGTCTCAAACCCCACTTTAGGTCAAGTGCCAAAATCGCGATTAGTAACAGCAGTGGATTTTTGTCCTAGTCGTTTTCGACCCAGAATGCATCTAAATGCTTAGCAATGATCCCCAATACCCCGCCTATGCTTAGTTTTTGATTTGAAAGTGTAAATTCCTAGTTATGATGAAATTAGGCTGCGAGTCGGCAATGCCAAAAGCTACGAAATACTGTGAATGGCTTATGTCAATGCGTAGAGCTCTTACCTACGGTTGCAATGCAACAAACAAATTCGCAATGTGACAACCAGGGAGGGAGTAGGAAGCGCGAGAAGGAGAGAAGTGAGTGCCGTTAGCTCACGCTGGGTATTTCTTATCCAAAAACTTGTGAAAAACAAAATTGGCTTTTATACCTTAGCCAAGGTTTTTGAGTGGTCAAAACTAATAATCTGGAGTTCTACCAAAGCTGGGAATTGATTGGTTGTGATACAATCTGGAAGCTTGTAGCCCGGGCTCATTAATTACAAAGTTTACCAAGAAAATAGGAGTTACAATATTCCCAATTTATCAAAATAATAAGCGTTTTACAAGGAGAACTCTGAAAAATGGTGCCCGCGTTAGCTTGCTGCTAACAATCATCATCATCTTGCTCAATCGCCCACCCAATTCCTGTGCGGCTAGTATCCACTGTCACAGTCACATGTCTTCCACATTCATAATTTACTTTTCTCAAAGTTGGTGATAGAAGCAACACCTTCTTTAATTTCCTCATGGCATGTGTATATGCATTTGTTCCCATTGGAATTTTTAGTTCTTTCTTAAGAGTTGATACAAAAGGCTCTGCTACATGCGCATAATGTGGAATCTAGATAACATAAAACAGGCATGCACGTAGAAACCTTTGAACCTCTATCACATTTACACATTTCTCTTTTGTTCTTTGAATTAAATCAATCTTTGCAAGACAAGGCCTTCTACCATACGGCCCGCACATATGTCCTACAATAAGAACTTCATTCACACCAAACACTGGCTTTGGGCCAGACAAGGTAAGGTTCACCTCTTCCAACCTTGACAGGATATTATCACAATCATTGATATGGTTTTCCACATACTTTCAACACCCCCTCAAGTCTAGAGCCACATCTATATCACTTACATTACATCCTTTGATTGGCACATCATCAAGGAAAGGCATTGTAGTTTGAGGTATGAAGTCACGTAGAACTTTTTTCATACCATTCATCATATGTGCAATTGAATTAGTTTCTCCTTGAGGGAAGGTGCAGATCCTTACCAAACCCAAAGGTATCCTCATGGTAGTCAGGTCCCTGCTTTCCGTTGCTAGTTGGAACTGAACATACCCTGAGTACAAATCCCCCATAGAATATATTGCCCTTCATGCAAATGCCTCTACAAACTCATCTACTATTGGCCCTGTACCCACATTTCTAGATGTAACCTTGTTTATAGGTTTCATATCCTAGATAAAACATAAAGAACCATTTTTTTTCGGAACTGTGAACCACCTCTTTGAATATGGAGCACAAGAAGGCTCCAAAATACCCATCTTGATCTTTTCATTAAGCAACTCAATGAGTATTGGCAAATGAGCCTTTGGAACTAGAATAGGCCTCAAATTCCAAGGTACATGAGGGATAGTGAAGCTCACCATAGGAACAACAACGGATGGATTAACACACCCTATCTTATGCGGCTCAAATGCAAAAGCCTTTTTGGGTTTGGCAAGCATTTCTTCAAAGCATATTCTTTCTACCTCTGTCAAATTGTCCTCACAACCAATCTTTAACTCCTTCAAAGAATCCTGTGTAAACTTATGCCCAATCCTGCTTGGGTCACAAAGGCTAAGCTGCAAAGCAGCTTTCTCAATCTTATCCACGCAGTCCTTTGGTAAAGGTAATGCTAATGGTTTCACTTTCTTTGCCACATATTTATACTTGGTCTCCACTCGTACATCAACACCTTGAGAATTTTTGAAATCCTCAATGACTTGGTATATTTCTATTGAGCAAACTTTTACAAACTCACTTCCCATACACCACTAAAGACTCCAAGTCTTTCATAGTATCCACAAACAAACACTCATCAAACACACCTGCAATGCATTCACCATCTTCTAGAAAACCAATAATCTTCAAACCTCTTTGTACACAATTTACATGTTGTCATTCACCCCGCTTTAACTCCTCACACTTTGTAAAAGCAATAGATTCATAGTCTATTAATCCTACAAAACCTGTAGAAAACGTTTCCTTTGCATATACATCACGTGAGAACTTTTCTCTTCTTGTACCACTGCAATCCTGCTCCTCTACAATGGTACATGGCCAAAAACCCTCATATCTCTATAGTCCTTGAATTCTTTGTTTGTCTTTGGCAAGGGTTTCTCTCTGAGATTTTCACGATTCCTTTAATGGTTGACACAAACAATAGGGTGAAAGCATGTTTAGGTGGTACCAGTTTTTGCACCTTTTGGTGGTACCACCAATCGCACCTAGGTGGAGGGAAATTCAACGGTTTTCAAATTTGGGAAGAGAGGGAGAAGGAAATTCTAAATTTTCATGCAATATAATTTATGTACCTATAATCTAGATGCATGAGGGCCATGCAACTAGCTTGTCACTCGGATGCCCGCCTGTACCTGTGTGCTCGCTCTGCTCCCATAGCTCGTGCTCCCCCCATTGCTCATGCTCTTTCCATTGCATGCTGTAGTCATCATGCTCTGCCCCCCATTGCACCCGTTGCGCCCTGCCATAACCCTCGTGGAGCTCTGCCTTCATTACCCCCAGCACGGAAGCATAAAGGTTGCAGCAGCACCCTCTGCAGAGATGACTCCCAAGAAGAACACTTCCTCTAGGAAGCACAAAAACCCGACTCAGAGCACGAAGGTGACACATCAAGCAGGCCCTGCAACTAACACCACAGCAATTAGACCCCCACAACAGCCACCACATAGCAGACCCTTGCAACACATGCGACAAAACAAATGCCTTCAACAACCACGACACAACAGTCCCCTGTAACCAACATGACGTCGCAGACCCCAGCAGCAAACACGACCATCGAAACTTCCCTCCCAAATGTGGGTTGTTGTGGCTGAAAAATCTACTCGGAAAGGTGAGTTCTACATTGTGTTTTGGTCGTGTCTATGTGCCTCATTGCATGACAAAAAATCCTAGTTTTCAACATTGACTGCAAATCATTTTTCAGCATCAGTGGAGTATCCGATACTTTCCAAGTTTTGCTATTTTGCATTTCAATTGCATGAGGAATATGGACTGAGCATGGAGGGCAAGCTGCCCAAGGTTTTAGCAGACAAGGACCTACCACCTGAATAGTGATCAACAATGTTCAAGGTGCCAGAGAATAAGAAGACTAAGATCTTCCTCCACCAGGTGCATGACCACCTTACGATGCATGCAGGCTTCTGTATCAGAAGGTCTACCCGGCTACCCCCTCCAACAGTGAGCTTATGATGAGTTTTGCGAGGGGGTTTGCATATGAATATTGCGATGCTGCCAAAGCAAACCTCGAAAGCCATAAGATTGCATGGGCTTTGGTCGGGTATCGAGAATGTCAAGAGCCAGAAAGGGGGGCTCAATAGGAGAATACAAAAGTTCATGTCCGATTACGACATGAAAGAATCTCCCACATTTAAAGGAATGGTAGAGGGAGGATGTGGACAGTCCTGCGATGTCTACAACACATGTGGACAGCCTCTTAGCCCCTCTACACAACATGGGTGGATAATCTTGCCGATGACCTTGAGCAGCAGGCAGTGAAGGAAACAAAGAAGGTGAATTCTGCAAAGATAGTCTTGGCTGCACAGCGGGACTTCTTGTTGTGCAACGAAGGTACCTCCTCAGCTTGTGCACCTATCATTGCAGAAGTGGAGAGCCTCAGAGAGGAGGTGGAGAAACTGAAAGCCTCTCCAACAGAAAACGCAGTTGCGATTGCCAAAAAGGAGGTTGAAATTATAGCCCTTACGAGGGTACTCTCCAAGTCCTTTGGATTCAATGATGCTGCAAGGATGAAGGAGGAGGTGTCAGCCATGCAGGTACTCCAGTCTTCTCTATCTTTAAAGTGTATAAAGTGCTAGAAAGTGGTTGAAAGTGCTCACCTTTTAAGCACTTGCAAGCACTTCCAGCCACCTATAGGCTCTTTTAAGCACATGCAAGCACTTCCAAACACCTGGAAATGCCTGCAAGTGTTTGCAGATGCTTAAAAGTGCTTGCAAGTGCAAAAAATTTCTTGACTATTTAGCACTTTTAAAAACTTTTAACCACGTTCAAACACTTCCAAGCACTTTTAAACACCTACAAGTGCTAAAAAGTACCTAACTTTTATGCACTTGCAAGGACTTTGAACCACCTACAGGCACATTAAAACACTTTGAAGCACTTTCAACCACCTGCAAACTCTTGCAAGTGCTTGAAGGTGCTTCAAAGTGGTTAAAATTGCTTCAAAGTGCTTAAAAGTGCAAAAAGAGCTAAAAGCACTTTTAAGAACTTCAAAGCTCTTCAAAGTGCTTTTAGCTCTTTTTGCACTTTTAAGCACTTTGAAGCAATTTTAACCACTTTGAAGCACCTTCAAGCACTTGCAAGAGTTTGCAGGTGGTTGAAAGTGCTTCAAAGTGCTAAAAGAGCTTCCAAGTGCTAGCAAGTGCCTTCAAAGTGCTGCAAGTGGAAAAATAGAGCACCTGCCAGCACTTCCAAGCACTTTTAAACACCTACAAGTGCTAAAAAGTGCCTAACTTTTATGCACTTGCAAGCACTTTGAACCACCTGCTGTGCAGGAACATCAAAGCACTTTGAAGCACTTTCAACCACTTGCAAAGCCCTGCAAGTGCTTGAAGGTGCTTCAAAGTGGTTAAAATTTCTTCAAAATGCTTTCAAAGTGCTTAAAAGTTTATTTTTCAATCACTTCAAAGCACTTTAAAGCACTTTTAAGACCCTGCAAGCATTTGCAAGAGTTTGCAGGTGGTTGAAAGTGCTTCAAAGTGCTAAAAAGAGCTTCCAAGTGCTAGCAAGTGCCTTTCAAAGTGCTGCAAATGGACAAATAGAGCACTTGCAGGCACTTGCAAGCGTCTTCAAGTACTTGAATGTTCCAGCAAGTGCTCCAAGGTGCTTGCAAGTGCCTGCTATAGGGCCTGCATGTCCCTCATCATGGTTGGTTGTGCAATAATCTTCGTCTGTTTTTTAGTTTGTACAGAAAATAGTTTAGTAAATGGACAGGGAGCTTGGTGAGTTCAGAAGGTAGGCCTCCTTTATGAAGGAGTCCAGCAAGTTCATGAAAGAGAGGGCAAGGCCCTTCTAGTGCCCATTCCACCTTCCAAGTCTAAATTTAGTGTGGATATTTTTTTGTGTGTGGAAATTGTGTGGCCGGTGGTCAAGAACTATTAGGCAAATATGTGGCCGGTGTCTTTCGGCTGTCGTGTGCCCACATATAACATCTGTTTTGCTTTTCAGTGGTCAAAGCGACTGATTCCAAGTGTGTTGTAACAGATTGTAAATGGGAGATACCCCATATAGCAAGATGCTGGGCACTTGGGAATTCCTATGAGGAACTTGAAGGTAGGTTGGTCATTTTATACAACAGAACTTATGCTAGTCTGTTGTGGAGACTAATTGTGTATGTTGGTTCAACTGAACTAGTGGGTGAGAAAGAAGCTTCCACATCATCCATGCACGATGTGGACGAGGTATTTGACCTTGACGCCATGCTGCTGAAGTACAAGAACTTTAAGGGTGGGAAAATTGTTGAGGGTGGTGACAGAGACATTCTGAAGGAGACAACTCCATCCGCAAGCAACCATGGTAATGTCAATTTTTTATATCTGTCTCCTCCCATGTCTTAATCATGGTCACCGTGTTCATTATGGTCCCAATATGCTGCCTAGGTAGTGATGCCTGTAAGGAGGACAATGTAGCTGAGGCAGAGGATCCTGAAATGGAACTAACCCTGCAATTTATAGTGGTGGATATATGGCAGAAGAGAAAGAAGCAGGTGGAGGACGAGCTGTCCTAGGACCCCAAAAAGAGTACTGCATTCTCCCCCCAAAAACTAGAGCATGCAAGAAGCTTTAGCTTCTTGCAGCTTTGTATCTTTTTTTTTCATGCTATCTTTTTTAGATTGCATCTTTGTATCTTTTTTTCCAACAATATAAATATAAGTATTCTCTCTTAGTTTCTGTCCATTTGTGCTCTGTAGTTAAAATTCGTGTGGTTGGCTTAAAACCCCCACCACCCACTAATGAGGTAGAGCACATTGATCGACAGTTTCCTTGCTATGAACCAATGTCTTGCTTCACAGTCCATAGAGATTTGGCAGTAGTTGTAGACTTCAACAATGTGCTTTCTTGTGTGCATGATAAGCGCAAAGGATTGGAACCCCCAGATTTAAACATGTTGTACTTTGACAAAGTAAAGGGGGATGATAAAGTCACCTACTATGTATGAAACGATGCAGAATTATTCTTGCTGGACTGAGTGAGATAGCACATACATTTCTGTGGTCGTCGCACGCCTGCCACAATCTTGAGAAGGGTATGGACCAATGCCTATCTCAGGCCAAGCATTGTCTGAGTGGGTGGCTGGCACATAACTGCTGCCATGTTAGCATTTGGGAATATGGAAACCCCCCAAAGCAAATGTTTTTCAAAAAACTAGAAACCTTTTGGTACCTCTTTCCTAAGTTCAATAAGTCTAACACTTTTTCCCTCTATAAGATGTACTTCAATGATCCTAATAACTTTGTCATTTTGCCTGTGATAGAAAATCAAAATGAGAGGCAATGGGAGGATGTTGCCTCATTTATAATACAGTGGGTTGAGCTCCTGATAGAGCCAAAACTGTTAGGAAATGTCCATTTGATGCTAGGAAGGATGAACTTGCACAATCACTGAACTGGAATCTTGCACATGGAAAAGTACGGGCAACACATCAGAAAATTCTTGCACCAAGACTGCCGTCTCCAGCAACCAAGTATAAGCGGCCACCTTGGCAAGAATGGCCAGAGCAATCTTCTAACTAATTGACTTTAATCGTTGAAAAAGCTAACTGTTCTTTATCTAAACCTGAATATACTATGAAATTTTTTGCAAGTCAACTATTTCTGTTGCTGTCAAACTGGATTGGGTGTTAAGTGTTGGTTAAGTGGTCAAGTGGTTCAAAGTGCTGTCCAAGTGGTACAAAGTGCTAGTCAGGTGGTCCAAAGTGGTCCAAAGAGCTGGTCAAGTGGTTTAGGTGTTTGTTAAGTGGTGGTCAAGTAGTACAAAGTGCTGTCCAAGTGGTTCACGGGGTTGATCAAGTGGTTCAAAGTGCTGGTTAGGTGGTTCAGAGTGCTTGTCAAGTGGTATAAAGTGCTGGACAAGTGATTTAGAGGGGTGGTCAAGTGGTTCAAGGGGATTTTCAATGGTATAAAGTACTTAAAAGTGCTGGTCAGGTGGTCCTAAGTGGTCCAAAGAGCTGGTCAAGTGGTTCAAGGGGTTGGTAAATGGTGGTCAAGTGGAACAAAGTGTTGTCCAAGTGGTTCAGGGAGTTGGTCAAGTGGTTCAAAGTGCTAGTCAAGTGGTTCAAAGTGCTTGTCAAGTGGTATAAAGTGTTGGACAAGTGGTTCACGGGGTGGACAAGTGGTTCAGGGGGTGGTCAAGTGGTTCATAACGCTTGTCCAGTAGTATAAAGTGCTGGTCAGGTGGTCCTAAGTGGTCGAAAGAGCTGGTCAAGCGATTCAAGGGATGGTAAAGTGCTCAGAAGTTCTTTTAAGTGTTTCAGGGGACTGGTAAAGTGGTTCAGGGGGCTGGTAAAGTGTTGTTCAACTAATCAAGTTCTCAAAAGCGCTTTCAAGTGTTTTAAAAGACGTCTTTTATCACTCTACTGTGAAAAGTACTAGCTATTCAGCAAGAGTGATTAGCTATAACTTTAGAGGGAAGTAGTCATGTGATCCCTCCCACCCCCCCATCTTTGATGTAATCCTTCATGACTCTCTTTAATATAGTTCACTGCCTCCTTTTTATTATTTTTTTTAAAAAGTGCTAGCTACTGTTAAAAGTGCTGGCCAAGTCCTCAAGTCAAATTTACAGAGATAAATCTTACAAGTTCTCCTCTAGGAGCATGCTCTTATAGATTTTCTCGAATATGTCATTTGACATATGATATACATTATCCTCACCTTCCCTCAAGGACATGGAAGACCTGATGCATCACACCAGATCGGAGTGGATTAGAGCAATGGGCTTGTTGTCCAAAAAGGACATAAGTATCATCTCAACCATTTACCTTGTCGTAGATAGGCCCTCAACCACATACAAATTTTTCTTAATGATGTTGTCCCATTGATCCTTTTCCTCTGTTTTGGCTAGGCACTTTGTGTTGGTGCATTTTAGGATGTAGAAGTATGCACCTACCTCCTCTGAAGTCACTGCAAAGTTCTGGCCAACCATAAAGGCATCGCTCAGGTCATCGTGGTGGCCAGCATACATGGGGGTGTATTCATCCTCATCCTCTCTCAACACTTCTCATCCGTAACTGTGGGTTGTATTTGCAAGTATACCCACCCCTGCACATGATCTTTGTTGGCACATTTCCTCCATTGACCTTTGATGCATGCAACGTAAAAGCAAGAGAGCAGTCTGTGCCTTAGTTCGTGCATATCCATCTGCTGACTGTAGCCTTTGATAGAGTGCCAGGATCGAGACCCTGTCATGCGCTTGAAATCCATGCTATATCTCTATTGACATCACCGAGCTTGACCTCCCAGAAAGCACGATCGACTTTCTTGCCTATACGTGGGCATTGATTTTTGAGAGTTGCATTGAGGAATGCAACAATGATTGAAGCTTTATGCAGCATGCACTCATTAGATTTCAATGATCGTGTGTGAGGGATCTTTTGACCACTACACCAGCCCTGTCGTGTTCACCCTTTCCATGGCTTGAAGCAAAGAAATTGTGCGTCATTTTGACACCTGTCATACTGAAGAATCTTGCAACAAAATAGAATGGCCACCTTGATTTGATTAGTGATGCAACACCATCCGATCACACTCAATGTTGCTTGACACTATAGCCGTGTCTTTTCAGCAATTCATTGTGCAAAAGAAAACAGTGCTGCACAAACAAAGTGTCAAGTGTCTTGTCATCAGACATGTAGAAGTGAGTCGTCTTTTGTATAGCACCAAGCGCATCATGTAAGTATGAAATGCGAACAAATATTGTGACATGAGATGAATACCAATGCATTGACTGGATCTCATTCTACACCTTGAAGGAGTAATTCTCTGCAAAATCCACTATAGACACCACTACATTGTCAGGAAAATTGGCCAAACACTCCCTGAATTGTTGAGCTTGCCACCTGTACAAGTAGTTGTGCTTGATGAACTTCCTTGGTTTCCCTTGGAGCACAGAAATGAAACTCATCGGACTGAGCTGGTGAACCACGAGATCTTTTCAACATTTAGCTAGACCTTCCTCATCCTTTTTTTGTCTAGGAACCTTGTCAAAAAGCTTGACAGTCATTCTAGATATACCATCACGCTCTTCGAAGGGACACAAAAAGAGTCTTTTAATCCCGCAATTAGTGCATGTTCCCCAAAGACATTTGCTATGTTGAAAAGCACTATCAGTTGGCTTTGGACACAATACAGACTCCCATAGTTCTGTCAAGGATAAAAAAGTGACTTTTGATGTTGTGCACTATGCTATTCCACCACTCGGATTGCACACAAGACACCTACAAAAGCATGACGTTCCATGTAGCCCGTATCTTCCATGGCGCATCTGATTTAAGCCTTTCTTCAAGTAAACAAATTGAACATGGTATTCACAACAGTAGGTGTTGCGGTCCTTCAACTTGCGTACGAAGTATGGCTTCAGACCCTCAAAGCATCTAAGGGACATCCTAATGTTAGGATGAGCCTCCTGGAATGCATGTACAAATCACTCTGCCACACAAAAGACATTTAAAAATACTATAAAGTGCTGATATCTAATTGCAACACTTACCTACTACCACCTCGGGGTGCATTTTCACAAAAGTAGGTATGAATTCATCTTTTGTCCACAAAAAAAGTAGGTATGTCATTTCTCCACCTTTTCAACCAAAGTGAGGTGGGGTTGGTTGAGTAGTGGGAGTTGGTGTCTATTTTTAGAAATTCACATTTTCTACTTCAATTTTTTGTACTGTTGAACTTCTCTCCACTAGTGAAGCACGTCAATGCACTTGGAGAACACTCTGAAGCACTTTGGGGTACTTTTGTGCCCTTTTAAGCACTTTGCAACACTTTCAAGAACTTTGGGGCACTTGAAAGCACTCTGAAGCACTTTGTGGCACTTTCAAGCACTATGAGGTACTTTCAAGCAACCTGTCATGCACTTTAGTGCCCTTTGAAGCACTCTATAGCACTATAAAGCACTTTGGGGCACTTGGAAGCACTTTGAAGCACTTCAATGCACTTTAAGAGCACTCTGAGGCACTTTATGGTACTTGATAGCACTCTGAAGCACTTTACAAGCACTCTGTAGCACTGTAAAGCACTTTGGGGCACTTGAAAGAACTTTGAAGCACTTTAATGCAATTTGAAGCACTTTACCAGCACTTTGTAGCACTGTAAAGCACTTTGGGGCACTTGAAAGCACTTTGAAGCACTTCAATGCACTTTAAGAGCACTCTGAGGCACTTTGTGGTACTTGATAGCACTCTAAAGTACTTTACCAGCACTTTGGTGCACTTTGGAAGCACTCTAAACTACTTGGTGGCACTTTAAAAGCACTTTCAAGCACTTTGTGGCACTTCAAAGCACTCTCTGGAACTTTCAAGCACTATGAATCACTTTATGGAAATTTCAAGCACTATGAAGCACTTTGGGGTACTTTGGTGCACTAAATAGAACCGTGGGGCACTTTGAAGCACTTAAAGCACTTTTTGACGCTTTGAAGCACTTTGAAGAACTTTGAAGCGATTTGAAGCACTCTGCAACACTTTAAAGCACTTTTGGGCACTTGAACGCACTCTGAAGTGCATTTTAAGGGCTCTTTGAAAGCACTTCAGTGCTATTTAAGAGCACTCTGAGGCACTTTGTGGCACCCTGCAGCAGTCAGAGAACTTTAGAGTTTAGAAAGCACTATGAAGCACTCTAAAATACTTTGTGGCACTTTCAAGCACCATGAAGTACTTTAGTGCACTTTGGAAGCGCTCTAAAATACTTTGAAGCACTTTTTGGCGCTTTCAAGCACATTGAGATTAACTTTTTGGGCGCTTTCAAGTATTTGCAGGCTCTAAGTGATGCACTTTAAAGCACTTTGAGACACTTATAAAGCACTTCAAAGCTTTTGCCAAGCACCCAAAATTACTAAGTAAAGCATTGTGACACACCTTGAAGATGTACCGGTTGATATACCTAAGGTAAATCAAGGAGATGCACCAGATGCACCACATGTGCCCTCTTGCTGATTCTCTTTTGAACGCCATCTTTCTTGTTTGGGGAGATGCGGGTTTCCATTGAACAAAATTGAAACACGATTTCTTTGATTTCGATTGTTAAGGTATTGGTCCTATGCTGTTGACGTTGACATGTGTCTAAGGGAAGTGACCCCTGTTCCATATCTGTTTGCAGTCGAAAACTGGTTCTTGCAAATTTCTTTGATGAAGTCCTACTGCCTTTGTAACATCATTATTGCTCATTACATTGTCAACCCCATTGACTCCATTGAGGCATGCCATGACAACCTCCTGCTCATCAATTTCACCATTCTCTCGCGCTCGTGCCATCCTTTTTTGCATGTTTCTTTGTTCCCTCTTCTTTGCAGCCTAGTAGTTTTGTACACTTGGCAGAAGATCCCTTGGGATATGATGTGTAGCAGATAATGGAGGAAGCTAAAGGGTGTTTGTACTGCCATTATGAGTATTATGTGATTCCATGTGGAATGTGTGAGGATGCTAATGAGACGACAATGAAGATAGTCAAAACAATGTCATAGTACTCAGAGAGAGAGAGAGAGAGAGAGAGAGGTTTTGTTGAAGCTGAATATGGATGGCAATAAGGAACTGGTTGATATGTCTTTGTGTTGCGCCCGCAAGCACCTACAACGGCTATGGAGGAGGGAGAGAGAGAGAGAGAGAGAGAGAGAGAGAGAGAGAGAGAGAGAGAGAGAGAGAGAGAGAGAGAGTGCTGAACCAACCAACCTTGGCAAGAGGGAATTGAAATGCGCAGGAAGTTTGCTATTTTAAGCTATAGTATTAAAGTGAAATGGAATTCCCAGCCTGCCTAAATTCCAACCTCTCAACCAAAAAAGATTTTATCTTTCCTTTATATAATACGAAAATGAATAACCCACCGCCCATTTCATATCCTCCCAAAGGAGTGTCCAAGACACTCCTTTGCTACGCGTAGCCCAATAAGGAACTATATTACACGCTTCCCATCCTTGCTCCTTATCCTAGCATAAGCTGACCCATCCTCCATCATGTTGGTTTCCATGCGAGTAGCAGTGATATATGGCTGCCCAAGGATAAGAGGGTATGTAGACATCTCCTGTACAAAGAAGTTCTGGTCATCTTTCACATCCCCTATAGTCACCTTTACATTTGGACAAGCTTCGTACAGCTCCCCTGATAAGTTGTTTGTTGCACAAATCATCCATCCATGATTTATATTAACTGGCCATTTTACTTTTTGATAAAGACTTTTTGACATGAGGTTAATTTTGTGACCCATGATTTATCAATGCAATGTATGGCTCTTCTAAGTCTCCCACTTTTACAAGGGTCTCAATAGTTGCTCTTGCCCAATGACTCTTCAAGTAGTAACTTTTTTGAGTGGTCTTGACTTCATCTTCATCATCCAAGAAGCGAGCGTGTTTTAATCCTCCCCTAGACTTGTAGCATCCAGCAACAGTTTCTTCACCTTGCTCGCCATAGACCTGTATATCTTGTGCATTTAAACTCTCTCCTTCACCCTATACATGGATAGATTCAATAAGAGACTGCCACTTCCTCTTTATGATATCAATTATTTCTTCATGAAACTCCCTCTTTGCTATTCCAAGGACCTCACCCAAGGTAAATTCCACCTTACTGTTTAAAATCCTCTCTTACAAAAACTTTTTGAGACCACTTGCCGCCTCTATGTGAGATTGGAGTTTGTAGGCCAGACCCTCTGCTTGCTTTAGCTTTTGTTGCATCCTTCTTCTTTTATTTAGAGGCTTCTTGCATAGTCACTTTGGGGACATGCATCTGTTGCGGGAAAGTTGATCTGGGAGGCACTATGTCATCTCTGCCTCCACTCCTCGTCGCCCATTTTGAAGGCCCTTCATCCCCATTCTTGCACCTACGTTTCAACAACGGCCTCATTGGCTTGATATTTGGCAATGTATGCATGCACTGACAAAGAGTCCACAAGGTCATTCCAACCTGTAAGTTCTAGCCAAATGCAATCTCCAGCTTCATGTAAAACCTCTTTAGTCATCTTACCCTTCATAGCGGATTCTATCGCCCATGGCCATAATTCTCCAATCCCATTAGATGCATCTCTCCAACGTTGACTCCTCTTTGCTTAATAGGCTCCACATTCAACCCATAGGTGGCTGCCTGAATCATTGAGATGGCATGGGTAGTAACCATGTCCTCAATTAGCTTCTTCATCCCACCTTTGCCAAATTTCATCCCCAAGAGCTTACATGTTTCACTTACGTGAATTTTTCCATCTTTAAAGAAAACAAGCTCCTTTGTCAACTCATCTTTAACACTTTCACAATCCCTCCTTCCATGGTTAGAACTATCACACCATATGCGTCTATTGAACAAATCCTTCTCTATTTTGAGGTTGTTGCCCTACAGATTGGCTTGATGGTTGCCCCTTTTCTTCTAGCCTTGTAAGCTTTAACTTAAGCTCTTGCATTCCTTTAACAATATCATTCATGATGGATTTGTCACTCTTTGGAACCATAATCAGAGGCTTTATGAGACTCTCAAAAACACTTGGGGCTTGAGTAGGGTTGACTATCATCTTTTGTCTTTGTCGTTGTCGCTTAGCTAACAATGAAATGGCGTCTTCAACCTCATTCGAATCGGTCTTTAAGCCTTGTTCAGAATCTTTGTTCTCAAGTAGTAACTCTAGCTTATCTTGAGTCTCTTTACCTGCTGTTGCCTGCAAAAATAGCTCTGTCTTCTCCAAGTTTTGGGTAGCCTTTTCAATCCTTGAAAGTTGATCATAGCGGCATTCAAATTTCCTTAGCAGTTTGGTAGGCAGAAGTCCCTCTTATGGCCTAACTACCCACTCTAAAAGAGTCCTCTTTGTAACCCTTTTGCAGTCTTCCATGAAATACTCTTCTTTCAAGGATACTTTGAATGGTTCCCAAGTTGCCCCATGCTCATTTTTTATTTCCCTTACATGTTCTCTGATCTCGGGAACCACACCTAGTTCAAACCTTTGCACCATCTCTACTCGATGTAGCTCCATCTCCTTTACATACCCACAATTAAAGATACTTTGTTACATCTTTACCATTGAATTAGTCCATTTTCTTTACTACAGATTGAAGCGCTTTCCAACATTTGCATTGTGACTAGATCAAACTGAACCCCTTGTTTCTCTTGTTGCTCCATATCTTTAAAGATTTAATTTGAAACTTTCAATGAAGATTTTGAACCCTCACCCTAGCCTAATTTGCGCCGAGTTCACCAAAAATGTGTCAAGAAGTGCACAGTGCAGCTAGGAAAGCGTCGAGACTTTGACTGTGAGGATTTGTAGAAAAATCAAGCAAGGCGTAGATGGTTTGAAGCTAAAAACAGACTCCAAAAGAATAAAACTCCAGCCATGAAAGCCCCACTTTGAAAACGAACCAAGATTAACTTAAAACTCTTGTGTGTGTGAAGATTAGGTGTAGCCTCTCTCCCTATTGCACAGATGCAGTGATCTTTTGACCTGTTACAAGCCCTAAATTGATGCTTCGATTCTTCGTCATGACCATTTCATGGAAGCTGCAAAACTTCATAGGAGAAGCCCAAGTAATTATGTGAGGAGAGGAAACCCTAATTGGAGGCCTCACAACCTCGAACATGCAATGGAAGCAGCATGGGATTGCACTAGCACCCTAGATTGTAATGGTTGTATCTCTTTGAGTATATGCCCAAATGAGCTTATTATTTCCCAGATGTGACAACTCCATCTAGAATCTAGAGAATCAAAAATAGAATCTTTCAAAATATGAGGAATCTCATGGAGTGCTATATATCAACAGAAAGAGCTTGAAGAGTAGATTCTAAATGCCAAATCTTCACCAAGTTTAGAGTTGATTTGCAAAAATTTTACCACGCGCCCATCTTGAATATGAGAGAGGATGTCAAACTCCTTATAAGGCCCCTTTGTGAGTCCAATAAAGCTGCTTGTGAAGTGTTTTGGCTCAGGAGAGTTCTCATGGACTTAGGTTTTCCTATTGCTTCAACAACAACACTTCAATGTGACAACCAGAGCTACATGGAAATTGCCAAGAACCCTGTGTTACATGCACACTGTTGAGAAATTTGCGATCTTGCCAGGAAAGCCCCGGGCTTTTGGCTGTGAGAGTTTGTGAGAGAACTCCAAAAACTATATGAAGGACTTATACCAAAGATGCCATGAAGTCTAGGGTTTGGAAGGAAGTACAATAAAAAAATCTCCACTCTTTCTCTCTTGCACTCACACACACAAAAAAGAACACAAAAGAGAATATCAAAACAACACAAAGATGAAAACATCAAGGCTATGATCATATCGTATCATGGGTAATATGAAAGTGTTAATAGATGAGTTAATGGCGTTCAATCTTTGCCGACCAAACAGGCTACGTATTGTTCTTTGGAATTGTAATTTTGTGCTTACGATAATACATATGTTTTGTCTAGTGATTGGATTAATTGTGTGTACAAATCCTCTAGGTTCATAGCAAGATAACTACACTTACATCAAAAAAAAAAAAAAGTCTATAAGTGGTAGTATGATGGGATCCGGTGTACGAAGTATTTCATTGAGACTTTTTGGGCCAAAGAGAAACACTATACGTTGTTGAAAGTGTATTTTATGGTGGCGGCTAATCCATATGTTAATTTTAATAGATCGCACAAAGTGGAAGCGATAAAAATTCACATCATTTGGATTATTTATCTAGGATAGTATATGAGAAATGTAGATATGAGAGAAGTGAAGAGATGAGAAGTTTTCCTCCCAAGCCCTATTCTTGCCTGTAGGCAATAAGGATACTGCGGGGAGAGATGTACCTGTAGCAAGGAGAACCTAGAATTTGTATAGAGATGAATTTCTAGAGTGAGAGAGATAGGTTTAGTTAGAGAGGGAGATGAAATTAGAGTTATATGTTGGGTTAGAGATGAAAAAGAAAACAACAAGAAATCAAAAAAATATCAAAGTAGAACACATCTTACTTGACAAACCATTTGGGATTTATTCACCATTTTTGATGGAGAGAGAAGAAGAGGGAAGACTTCAAGCTTTGATTGATTCACCAAGTTCAAGTCCTTCTTTAATTAGAGCTTATCTTCCAAGGATAGTTATAAGTTTGGCTATTCTTCCTCTAGGAGTAAGTGTAGGCTTAGCCTTATGTTTATAGCTACGTACAATTAGGCATTACTACTCTCACTCCCTCAAGAATTCATCTCATGAATGGCTTGAATGGCTTGATAGTTTTCAAGGAAGAAGAGGTCCCCTTTTATAGGTGAAGGGAACCCCCAAGGGTTTACACAAGAAGAGAAGAGCCAGTGTGAACAGAAATTGAAAAAGTTTGAAATGAGCTGTCCCTGCAGATGTGGGCAGACTGGGGTCCAGTATTTTGATCATATCTCCTCAACGTGGCTCCAAATAAAAAAGTAAAATTATGGGCAAACAATTCAGCTTATAAGCTACGACTTCTATTTTATATACCTTTTCCAATTTGGATTGGAACCTTGTGTTAAAAAATCATCAAAATAGGGTACAATTTTGGCAGCAAAAGTCTTCTTGTAGTCCCCTTAGCCTAGACTTTCATTTGATTTCAATGGACACCTCATGCATATGAAAGCGTGACATTGCTCCTTGACAAAGTTTTGTAATCATGCTTGCAATAATGCATTAAATAGGTGTATGTTTGAAAATCATGCAAGCTAGTGTCCCACTAGGATTTGATCCTTCCCAGTAGCTATTAAAAAGAAATATAAGAAAAATATAAAAAATACATAGAACATATATATATTGGAATTTTTACCCTAGATCTAGGATCTAGCTAGGGTGTGAGATAATAATGATATAGTAGAAATAAAAAAATCAATGCTTTTTGCTCCAAGTTAAAGAGGCGAAACTATTGACGCTTTTTCCCATAGTACTTTCTAATGGTAAAGTAAGAATATGTTACCCTTGCGATAAATAATAGGATGAGACAGAAATCTTAGGATCATACTTAGATATGCATATGTACATCATAGAATATATACTTACATATCTAAAAAGTCACAAGATAGATCTTGTAGCATTCGTTTCCACTATGTACGTGCTACATCACAATATCCACCCCCTCTAAACCTACACATCCTCTGGTATGTGCCACATTTTATCTTTGCAAGATCACTTCTCTTCTTGTAGATTTTTCATGATTTTATCTTCATTGATATCTTCCAACGCTTCATCTTTGCTTTGATCTTTACTTGTGTTTTGTTCTTCCTTCCCTTCAATATCTTCTTGATCACTGTGTCCTCTTCTCTTAAACATTTTGATCCTTTTTCTTGCAATGGGAATCTTTACTTCTGTACCATCTAGTTCAGACAAGCTGTAAGTAGCATTTTCATGCACATGCTTTACAACATACAGTCCAAACCATCTTATTTTGATAACTTACGTATGATTGTGTGCTGGTTATGAAGGCTACTATCATACACTAAAACCCAGTCACCTTTGTCAATTGCTTTGCTCTTGAGCCAATGTCGCTTATCAAAGTAGTCCTTGTTTTTCAACCTTGCATTTTTGAGTCATTCTTTTGCAGCCTCAATGTCTCTAGGTCTTCTCTCTAGTTTCCTTATGCGCAATGCAAGGAGACCTTCCCTGCTAAGCCCCTCTTGCCAAGGTATTACATTCCATGTGGGAATTGTATCTTCAATTCGCATCACTGGCTTTTGACCATGCATTAGCTCCGCAAGCATATAGCCAGTTATTGAGTTATAAGTTGTACGATCAACCCATAAAACATATAGAAATAGTTTTGGCAACTTACCAACTCTTCCTTTGCAAGCCTTGGCCAAAGCTTTAATGATAGGAGGATGCCCTCTTTCACTCTTTCCATTTCCTTCAGGGTTGTAAGCTATAGTAAGAGAAAGCTTGATTCCTAATCTGGAAAAGAACTCCCTTGCTTCCTTGGCATCTACCTCTATCTGTAGCGATCTTCCCCACACAACCATAACGATAAATCACCTCATCAAGAAGGAATTTGCACACAGCTTCTGTGGTTTTAGCTCTTACTGCTCTTCCTGCAACCTGGTTAGTTAAGTCCTCTCGTGCAAGAACCAAGTATCTCATATGTCAGAGTCCTACATGCATTGTGACTAGTGGATATGTAGGGTGCAATCCATCAAGATGTTGGACATTTGAATACATTTGACAAGTTACACACAACCCTACAAATTGAGATACATCTTTATACATACCCTTCCACCAGTATTTTTCTTTCAACTTGGAGAAGGTTGCCCACACACCCCTGTGTCTAGCCCATAGACTCTCATGAAACTCTTGCATGAGCTTTATTTGAATCTCTTTTTTACATATAACCCGTTGTGGTGTACGATCCTTTTTTTTAGGATGTTTCAACAATTAAGCATCCCTCAAAAAGTACCTATATGATTTCCTGCATATCCTCTTGAATTCTTGCTCAGACCAATCATCCTGTTTTGTGAGAGTACTCAAATAGCTTCCGATAAGGAGCCAATCACCTTCATAAAGCTCTTTCAAGAACAATTGAAGTGGATTAGTCATGCAGACATTGTTACCTTTGACATGAGAGATAGAATAGAACTTTGTACCTACATTATCTTCCTCGTCAATCATCTGTGACTCATCTTCATACCTTGCCCTTGATAGCATATCTGCCACTGTATTGTCTTTACTTGCAATGTGCTTAAACTCGGGATCTAAGGACTTAATGTAGGCAATCTATCGCAACATAGCAATGTATGGCATTGAGCAACTTGTAATCATCCCAAGAAGTGGTAGAAAATCTGTTTCTACAACCACACATGCACCAATTAGGTACTCTTTCCCATTTTCAAGGCTATAACCATACCCCATAACTCTCTCTTTATCTGTGGATAGTTTCTTTGGCGAGCACTTAGTACCTTTTCTCCAAATCTCACCACATACCTGTTTCCTTCTTCATCATCTTGCCCTATTGCCCATCCAATCCCTGTAGGTCTAGTGTCAATTGTCACAATTACTGGCCTTTGACACTCATAGTCTACCTTTTTCAAAGTTGTTGCTGACTAGAGAAACTCCTTTAGCTTTTCCATGGCTTTTACATGTGCTTTGTCCATTTAAACTTTTGATTCTTTCTGAGCAGTTGATAAAGAGGATCAGTTACATGTGCATAATGTGGAATCCAAATAACATAAAGGACACATGCTCCCAGAAACCTTCTAACCTGAGTGATGCTAGTGTATGTTTCTTTCATTCTTTGGATGATATCTACCTTTGTTGGACAAGGTTTCCTACCATATGGCTTGCACATGAGTCCCACAATGAGCAGTTCATTGACACCAAACATAGACTTTTTCACTGACAAAGTAAGATTCAATTCTTCCAACCTAGACAAAATTTTATCACAATCATTTATGTGATTTACCACAAATCTATAACATCCCTTGAGATCCAAAGCTTCATCTTTCTCACTTTCTTCACATCGTTTGGATAGGCAAATCATGAAGGAAAGGCATTGTGATTTGATGAATAAAGTCACATAAGACCTTATTCATCCCATTCATCATATGTGCAACCAAGTTGGTTGCTCCCTGTGGCAAGGTACACATCCTTACCAAACCCAAAGGTGTCCTCATGGTTGTCAAGTCTCTGCTCTCTATTGCAAGCTGAAATTGATCATACGCTGAGTAGAGGTCCCCCATTGAGTAGATTGTCTCCCCTGCAAACACCTCTGCAAACTCATCCACAATCGGTCCTGTACCTACAGTTCTAATTATCACCTTGTTGACTGGTTGCATATCTTGGATGAAGCGTAGAGCACCATTCTTCTCTGGAAGTGTGAAAAAGCTATTTGAGTATGGAGCACAAGAAGGCTCCAAAATTCCCATTTTCATCTTCTCATTCAATAGCTCTAACTTGGGCAAATGAGCCTTTGGAATCGGAATAGGCCACAGATTCCAAGGCACATGAGGTATTGTAAAAATTACCATAGGAGCTACAATAGAAGGATCAACACATCCTATCTCATGTGGCTCAAATGCAAAAGCCTTACCATGTGTTGAAAGCATTTCTTTGAAGCACTTTGCTTCCTCCCGTGTTAGAAACTCCTCGCAACCAATCTGTAACTCTTGAATTGAATCCTTTATGAAGTATGCTCAATCTTTTGAGGATTCCTCAAACTTGGTTGCAAAGAAGCCTGCTCAATCTTTTTTTTCTATTGTTGGGTGGTAAGGGTGAAGCTACTAGTTTCACCTTCTTTGCTACACTCTTGTATTTAGTTTCAACATGGACTTCTGGGCCAAGTTTTTGCTTGAAACATTGGTTTTTTTTAAAGGCTTCTATGACTTGATACATTTCCATAGAGCATACTTCCACAACTTCATTTTCAAGATGCAAACTAGACTCCATTATAGTATCAAGCTCACCCATAGTATCTACAAAAGAAACTTGCTCACACGAAACCAGAACATTTTCAATAGGCTCTAGCAACCCACTCTCTTTCATGTCTATTAGTACATTATGTACATATTGCCTCTCACATCTCTCCAAATCTTCAAGTTTTGTAAAACATATTGATCCATTCCTTGTTACCAAGGAGCCCATTGAGAAAGTTTCACCTATTTTTGGATCAGGCGAGACCCTTTTTCTTTCTATACCACTGCAATCCCGCTTTACAATGGTACTTGGCCAAAGACCATCATTTCCCTATGATCATGAAACTCTTTTCTCACCTTTGGTAGAGGATGTTCTCTGAGGTTGTCATGATTTCTTTCATGTTTTACACAAACTGTGAGAAATTGGACAGCACATTGGCCATCTTTGCTGTGTATCCTAGCATATGTTGAACCATCGTCCATTACCTTTGTTTCCATTTGAACTCCCATGATGTAGGGCTATCCAAGAATGAGATGATATGAAGATGTATCATGTACAAAGAAGTTTTGGTCAATTTTTACATCACCTATTGTCACCTTCACACCTGGACATGCTGCATACAATTCACTGGATGAATTGTTTGCCACTTTTACCATCCGACCATGATCTGCGTCCATCGGCCATTTGCATTTGCAATGCCAAGAACTTCTCCCAGAGTAAACTCAATCTTGCTATTCAAAATCCTATCCTCCAAGAATTTCTTTAAATCTGTAGCAACCTCAATATCAGATTGTAGTTTATAAGTTGGGCCTTTTGTCTTACCTTTTGTTGGCTCTTTCTTCTTTCCTGTTGTAGACTCCTCCATGAGTGCTTCAGGTGGAGACGCTCCTTGTGTCGGGGGTGTTTGCGAAGGCATTGAGTCACTTCTTCCCCCTTTGCTAGAAGCTCTTTTTGATGTTCCTTCATCAACATTCTCACGTTGTCAGGAGTTTTTTGGAGCAAGGGATTGCGCATATGTACATATACATGCATGGTGCATCAAATGAAGAATTGCCCATTTTCCAGAGCCAGGTGGTTACGTGGGGCCCACATGTGTACAGGTAGGACAGCATGTACATAGTGCATCGATTTTCATTACCACCAGTACCAGTATGTTTTTTCTACAATAATGAGGAGTTTATAGTGCGTAAAACTTCTCGAGGAAGCTATCCGCGGGCCGACGACGTGAGGTCAGCAGGTGCGTCAGATGGCATCTAGTGGCGTCAGGAGGGCGAACGAGGTCAATATTTGCACGCGGATGAGGACGGACACAACGTGGGTGTTTTCTTGTGAGAGTTATGCAGAAAGTTCATCATTAGGACCACTTTTTGGGGCCACTTCACGTGGTGGCGAGATGCATTATTAGAAAAAAGCTGAGTGCCAGGTGTGCAAATGATGCAAAAAGGTGACAACTATGCACTGCGAGGTCAGTTTTTGGCCTGTTCGGGGTCCGTTTGAGGTCATCTAAAAGGCCAAGGGTGCCCAACTAATAAAGCTAAGTGTGGGAATTGAAAAAACAGAGAGAAGACCAGAAAAAAACGTGGAGAAGAGAGGAGGAAGAGCCGCAAGTGTGTTTTTGCTCATTTTGGAGCCTGTTTTGGCCGTAAACTGCTCATCCGAGGTCGGATTTGAGCACTTTGACATTGTAGACTGGGGTTTTGGGCCGTTCCGGACGCGATGGCGCTGTCCATTTTGCCAAATTCCTCACTCTTTTTCTGCTGTTTTTCTGTGTAATCTTCTCCGGTGAGTGAAGCTTCTTCTCCAATTTGTGATTGTATCTGGTATCTTTTACCCATATTGTGTGAGCTGTTTGCCCCATTGGTGTTGGCCCAAGCTCATTTGTATCTAAACATCAGAAGTTCTCCTCTTTTGAGCTGAGTTTGTGTGTGTGTGTGTGTGTGTGTGTGTGTGTGTGTGTGTGTGTCTCTGTGTGGAGTGGGCAAGTGGATAGTCTCTCTCCTCTCACTCCAGAGGTGTGTTCCCTGTCTCGGCCAGGTGTGTTGTCTAAGCCGAGTGGTGCCCCATAGTGTGTGTGTGTGTGTGTGTGTATCTTCCCAAGAGTGTGTGTCGGGTCGTTATAGAGGCGTTGTGTGTGTTTTCATCCCGCTCACATTCTTTTGGCGCCCCCACGGAGGATCTTCTTTGAGTACCTTCTGCTTCGAGCTTCAAGCTTCGAGATTCGGGATTACAGGTTGCAGATTACAGATTACAGGTTACAGGTTACAGGTTACAGGGACAGGGACAGGTACAGGTACAAGTGATTCACACAGGTACCGGTAGCTGGAGTACAATGATATACTAGTAGTGATGTCACTTGTAGTTGTTGTGGGAATGCATCACTTGGCGCCTATTTGAGCGCATATTCTGCTGGATTGTACATTACTTGTGGAAACTGCCATTGTACGCATTTGTGGAGCCATACTTGGTTGTATTTAGCAGTCCCAGCCATTTCTGAGACTTGGTCTGGAAGATAGTCATTTCTGAGACTTGACTATATGCGATTTGCATGAGCCTTCGTGTGAGGGTCGATAGCGTGAGCTTTTTATTGAGCTGGGGGATTCTCAAATGTGGAGATCCTTTCGGTGATACAAGTAGCTGGAGCACCCTTTTTGTGACCTCGCCATAGGCTATGTACTAGTGATTCCTACTTGATGCTCGGGTTCTATTGTTGACAGTTTATGCATACATAGATAGTCTATATTTTGGATTCCTACTGCTCTACTTCTGGGGAAACTCTGTCGAAATTTTCCCAAGTTATGATGGCTGGTTTTTTGGTATTTTGAGCCATTTATTCTGTTATGCTGCTGAAATTTTGGCAAAATCAGAGGTTGAGTCAGGTGTGCCTTCTTGGGAGCTTCATGGTTGGCTTTAATGGATGATCAAAATGGCCCTCAGTTCACTCCTTTTCATTTAACTCAAAGAATTCAGATTAATGTTCATGTGTCCAGGAAGATCTTTTTCCAGCAGCGCATAGTCTTTATGTTTGGGCCAAGAAGATTGAGAGAGATCCTGGAATGTCCTTTTCCTGTTGTCATTCCGATGATTAACTATGAAAACTCATTTGATGTGCATGTGTTTGTCCTTATCTAAAGCTGAGCTCCATTGAAGTTTCAGGGGATTGGGTAGTCAAAAGTTTTGGGTTCTTGCACGTGTGTTCAAAGGGGTTCTCAAAGCATTGTAACTTGGGTAGCCATGGCTTTTTCTTATCCGGAGTTTCATGGAAGAAGTGATGAAGATGTGGAAGAATTTTTGGAAAAGATGGAGGTTGCCTGCATTAGCAACCAGATTCATGACCCTACGCAAATGTTACGCCTTCTCCAAATTTGTTTGAAGAGTGATGCACGAGTTTGGTCCAAGGCATTTGAAGAGGAGTTGCGTGCAGCAGATCCACCTATAAGATTGAGTTGGGACAATCTAAGGCATGGATAGGAAGTGGAGTTTGTGAAGATAGAAGATCCTGACAAAGTGTGGCAAGAAGTACAAGGTTTGGTGCAGAAGGAAGGTGAGCCAGTAGATGCGTACATACGTAAGTTTTCATTGGCATGGGAGCGAATGTGCAAGGCTTTAGCACCACAGGTACCCCCGCCTGACATGATGAAGAAGGACAGGTTCTTAGCTGGTCTTTGGGAGAATATACGTTGGAGAGTGGAGCTAAAGAAGCCTAGGACATATGAAGATGCACTAGAGGTAGCAAGGAACAAAGAGTGGAAGCTGAGGAAAATGAGCCAGTTAGGGGTGGAGTCTTTGCCCATGAGGTCTGAATTTCAGCCTATGGACTCTTTACAAGGTCGTATGTCAGGGGTTCATCATGAACCAGTGGTTCCTGTTACTACTCAGGTTATGCCAGAAGTGGTCACTACAGCAGTGCAAGATGATGGGCTAAGGCAAGACATGAGGCAAATGGTAGATTTGATGAAGAATCTCAGCCTAAACATGCTAGGTCAAGTGGGAAATAATCGAGGTCGAGGGAGGTTTGCAAATCAGCAAGGAGGTGAAGAAAGGCCTAGGAATGGTGTTGGACAAAGCAATGGTAGGTTTTGGAGGCAGACGCCCACATGTTATAATTGTGGAGAGTTGGGTCACATCAGCCCGCAATGTGATAAGCCACCAAGGATGGGGGGAGACATGTATCCATTGCCAAGACAGGTGCTAACTAGGTCAAATGATTATGGCATCGAAATTAAGGGAGACGGAGGAACCAGTGGACTGACCCAGGAGGAAAAGGGAAAGACAAAAGTGCTAAGTGTAGTCACCTTGGAGAAGGCATCAAAGCTAGAGGATACATTAGTGATGCCTATTGGAAAGAGGACCACAGAGGATAAGGAAGGAAGAAGTTCCCCAGGTCCTAGTAAGAAGAAAGGAAAGAGCCATGAAGGCGAGGATGTCAAGGCCAAGAGGAAAAGGAGAGCTCGTCGAAAGTTTCATGTTTCAGATTTTCCACTAGGGGATGGGCAATTAAGCTATGACTTGAAGGAGGATCTGACAAGCAGGAAGACAGATGTTACTTTTGGGCAGCTTATAGAGATGGTGCCTAAGCTAAATCGAAAGTGGAAGAGGATGGTTAACCCAATGGAGAAAGAGCCAGAGAGAGGTTCAGTGAAGGTGTTGGCAATGGACGAGCTACCAGACATTTGTCCAATAGTGGATGTGTGGCATAAAAGGAAAAATTTGGGACAAGGTTATGTGGATGGCGGAGCCCAAATATGCGTCATAACACACTCATGCGTTGAGAAGATGGGTCTCACAGTGGCTGGGGTGTCAGGTTTTCGGATCAGATTGGCAAACCATCAAAAAGTAAAATTCTTGGGTGTTGTAAAGAGCTTAGAAGTGGAGGCATATGATGCAAAGGCAGTGGTTGATTTTCATGTGATGCCAGCAGGGTTGGGAGCATATCCTATTATACTGGGCAGACCGTGGTTACGTGCAGTGGGAGCTGTTCAAGATTGGCGACATGGTATGATTAGCCTCTATGGAAAGACAGGTACCAAGAAGCTTTATAATATGGACACAAGGAAACGATTAGAGGAGCTTTATGAAGATGAGGATGAGTCTAGTGATGAAGACTCTTCCACGGTGGCAGATGAGAACAGTGATAGCACTACCAGCAGTGATGAGGATGCTGATGTTGCATTTCTTTTGATGGATAAAGAAATCCAGGAGTGTGGTTTAGTCGCATTTGCGAATGAAGTTGAAGATGAAAGTGAAGGGCCTTATGAAGTGATTGAAGGGTTGATGCAAACCAAGGTTGAGTTGTCAAAGAAGCAGGAATTAATGACACAAATGATTAGTGGAGACCTCTCAGCTATGGAGAAGGATATATATTTGCACATGCTGGCTAGTTTTCCTGATTTGTTCATTACTTCATATGAAGAGATCAGAGGGTTCAAGGGTGAAGAGATGCATATAGAGCTGAAAGAAGGTGCTAAGCCAGTGCGGCAAAGGCTAAGAAGGATGGGTCAAGAGCAAATGGAAGCCTTGCGGGTAGAGGTGGACAAGTTATTGAAGGCAGGGTTCATAGTTCCAGTGGAGACCACAGAATGGGTGAGTCCAGTTTTAGTTAGTCCAAAGAACGATGGGAAGTGGAGAATTTGTGTGGATTTTAAACCTTTAAACGCAGCCACTAAGAAGAACCCATATCCTCTTCCATTCATCGATCAGATCTTAGATTCAGTGGCAGGTTATGAGAGGTACAGTGTGTGTGATGGTTTTTTAGGCTATTTTCAATTGAAGATTGCTCTTAAAGACCGCACAAAGACAACTTTTATTACACCATGGGGCTGCTATTGCTACACAGTATTGCCATTTGGGTTGTCAAATGGACCTTCCTTCTATCAAGAGAGAGCAAATTGGGTGTTGGAACCATTCATTGGTAGTTTGTGTTAAAGCTTTTATGGATGACTTCTGTGTCTATAGCAGTAGGGCTGATCACCATGAGAAGCTGCAGATGGTATTGGCTCGATATGATGAATGTGGAGGACAACTAAATCCAAAGAAATGTCATCTAGCACAGCCAAGGGTGAAGTTATTGGGCCATATGGTGTCAGAAAATGGCATTGAGGCTGATCCAGATAAGGTGAAGTCTATTATTCTTCTTCCATCACCTATGAGTACGAAGCAATTGGCAACCTTTATACACAAAGTGAAGTACATGGCACGGTTTATTCCATTGTCTTCGCAACTTCTTTATCCATTACAGCAAGTGGCAAAGCATGATCCATTGCAATGGGATGACAAGTGTGAAGAAGTGTTTCAAGAGGTGAAAGAGGTGTTAGGGGGGTTGTCAGCCATGCAGGCTCCTGATTGGGAGAAAGTTTTTTATGTAAATCCATCAGTAGGGGATGATGCCATTGGAGCCATGCTATTGCAAAAGGGGAAGGGCAGCCATTATATGAGGCCAGTGTATTGTGCAAGCCGAGTGAAGTTGGTAGCGGAGAGAAAGTTATCGGAAGTAGAGCTAGTGATGGCCAGTGTAATATTTGCTTGTCGACGATTTCGTCATTACTTGCTACCACGGCCTTTTGTTTTCTTGACGAGTTATGCCTTTTTGCCACAGCTAATTAATGGTATTAACATGTCAAATGTGGTGAAGAAATGGGTAATTGAGCTGCAAGATTTTGAGTTCTCTTTTCTAGTGGAAGATAGTACAAGGGCTACCCTAGCTGATTTGTTGACCTACAAGGAGAATCCCCTTATTGTTAAGGAAGAGGTGGTGAGAAAGGTAGTTGAAGAAGTGCCACACATCAGCAATGCACATGTGTTGTTCTTTGATGGTTCATACAGAAAGAGCCACGATGCAGCTTCAGGGGGTATAGCACTTTATGATCCAGAGGGGAAGCTAGTATGCAAGAGAGGGTTCAAATTGGATGCGCATAGTAACAATGAGGCTGAATATGCTACATTGGAAGCCGGATTACACATTTGTTTGAAGCATGGGGTTCGAAGGTTGAGCATAAAAGGTGATGCCTTGTTAGTGGTGAAGCAAGTGCTGGGTGTGTGGAAGAGCAAGAACACCTCATTGAAGGAAATGTGCTTTACAATTAAAGGCCTATTAAAAAAGTTTGAAGCATGGAGCATCAGACACATTGAACGTGCTCTAAATGGAGAGGCACATGAAGCAGCTCAAGGCATGATTGGGGAGCTATTCGTGTTGAGGACCAATTTACCTCTTTATCATGGCCGAGAAAGTTTGGCTCAAGAAGAGGAGTTTTTGCTAACAGGAATCATTCCAAAGGAGATTCAGAAGTCTAAGAAGTATGGCTTTGTGCGTAGAGCATATAGGTACAAATTGATTGGTGATGTCTTATACATGAAAGGGGCTGATCTCGTGTTGAGACGTGTACCTTGGCGGGAGGAGCTTTACAGAGTGTTGGAAGAGAATCATGAAGGCGCATGTGGTGGCCATTTTGCTCTAAAGATCACCTCGCATAAGATTTTGCAAGAGGGGTATGTATGGCCTAGTTTGCACAAGGATGTTCACCATTGGTGTAGGTCTTGCAATAGGTGTCAAGCATTTGGGAAGAGAGTGTTGAAGCCAGAGCTACGAAAAGCCATTATGGCGTTTGATGTGTTTGAAAAGTGGGGGATTGATGCAATAGGCCCGTTACCTATCACAAGCAGGGGCAAAAGCTATATCTTGACGGCATTGGACTATCTCTCTAGATGGGAAGAGGCTATAGCAGTAAAACAGATCACTGCAAAGGATGTGGCAAAATTTGTGTATGATGAAATATGTTGCAAGTTTGGGGTGCCATTAGAGCTACTTTCAGATAAGGGGCCAGGATTTAGAGCTAAACTGCTAGACTTCTTATGCACAAAGATGAAGATTAAGCACCAGCATACCACTCCTTATTACCCACAGTGTAATGGCTTAAATGAAAGGTTCAATGGTGAGTTGGTACAAATTCTTTCTAAAGTGACAGAGCACCAAGGAAAGAATTGGGATTTGGAATTGCCTAGTGCATTATGGGCTTACCGTACTTCAGTGAAGACAGGTACAGGGTTTACTCCATTTCATTTGGTGTATGGAAAGGAAGCACTATTGCCTGTGGAGGTAGAGTTGCCTGCGGTCAAGATGTTAGAAAAGTTGCTTGGGTCGCCTAGTGATGCATTCAAAGAGAGGCTCTTGCAGTTACAAGAGGTCCAGTTGGATAGGATGAGCGCATTGGAGCATTATGGGCAGATGAAGGATAAGGCTTTGGCAAAGATAAATGAAAAGGTCAAAAGTAAGGGTATCAAGAAACATGACCTGGTTTTGCGCTACAACAGTAAGCTGGACAACACCTTCCAAAAGAAGTTTCAAATTAAGTGGGAAGGCCCTTTCAAGGTAGTGGAGTGTTTTCCAAATGGCACATATCAGCTGGCTAACCTGGATGGTGCTCTACATAAGTCAAGGGTAAATGGATTGCGTCTTAAATTGTATCATGCTAGATTGATGATGGTGGAGCAAGATGAGCTGTCTGTGGAGCAAGCAATGTTGGTGAAGGATGAGGAGACCTGTGATGCGGCGAGTCTCATATCTCTTTTTGCTGCTGCTGATCATGAATGATCTAGCAGGCTAGGGGATGGGCAAATTATGTCAGGAGTTTTTTGGAGCAAGGAATTGCGCATATGTACATATACATGCATGGTGCATCAAATGAAGAATTGCCCATTTTCCAGAGCCAGGTGGTTACGTGGGGCCCACATGTGTACAGGTAGGACAGCATGTACATAGTGCATCGATTTTCATTACCACCAGTACCAGTATGTTTTTTCTACAATAATGAGGAGTTTATAGTGCGTAAAACTTCTCGAGGAAGCTATCCGCGGGCCGACGACGTGAGGTCAGCAGGTGCGTCAGATGGCATCTAGTGGCGTCAAGAGGGCGAACGAGGTCAATATTTGCACGCGGATGAGGACGGACACAACGTGGGTGTTTTCTTGTGAGAGTTATGCAGAAAGTTCATCATTAGGACCACTTTTTGGGGCCACTTCACGTGGTGGCGAGATGCATTATTGGAAAAAAGCTGAGTGCCAGGTGTGCAAATGATGCAAAAAGGTGACAACTATGCACTGCGAGGTCAGTTTTTGGCCTGTTCGGGGTCCGTTTGAGGTCATCTAAAAGGCCAAGGGTGCCCAACTAATAAAGCTAAGTGTGGGAACTGAAAAAACAGAGAGAAGACCAGAAAAAAACGTGGAGAAGAGAGGAGGAACAGCCGCAGGTGTGTTTTTGCTCATTTTGGAGCCTGTTTTGGCCGTAAACTGCTCATCCGAGGTCGGATTTGAGCACTTTGACATTGTAGACTGGGGTTTTGGGCCGTTCCGGACGCGATGGCGCTGTCCATTTTACCAAATTCCTCACTCTTTTTCTATTGTTTTTCTGTGTAATCTTCTCCGGTGAGTGAAGCTTCTTCTCCAATTTGTGATTGTATCTGGTATCTTTTACCCATATTGTGTGAGCTGTTTGCCCCATTGGTGTTGGCCCAAGCTCATTTGTATCTAAACATCAGAAGTTCTCCTCTTTTGAGCTGAGTTTGTGTGTGTGTGTGTGTGTATGTGTGTGTGTGTGTGTGTGTGTGTGTGTGTGTGTGTGGAGTGGGCAAGTGGATAGTCTCTCTCCTCTCACTCCAGAGGTGTGTTCCCTGTCTCAGCCAGGTGTGTTGTCTAAGCCGAGTGGTGCCCCATAGTGTGTGTGTGTATCTTCCTAAGAGTGTGTGTCGGGTCGTTATAGAGGCGCTGTGTGTGTTTTCATCCCGCTCACAACGTATGCACTTCTCTTCTAAAATAGCCTCATTTTTTTGGCATTTTGTAACGTACGCATGCACTGAAAATGAGTCCAATGGATCATTCCATCCTGTTTCTAGACGTATGCAATCACTTGCTTCATGTGGAATCTCTTTTGTAAGCTTTCCCTTTTTAGCTAGTTGCATGACATTTAGTCACCATGATGGTCACTCACCTCTTCATCACTAAGATGCTCAATTTTTACTCCATAAGTAGATGCCTCAACTGAAGAGGTGGCATGGTTAATTGCCATATCTTCAACTAAGGTTTGCATTCACCCCTTCCCAAAGTTAGTTCTCAAGGGTAGACCTGTCTCTCTTAAGTGGCTTTTACCATAATTAAAAAAGACAGCATCTTTTGTCAAAGCATCACTAAAACTATCACAATCCCTTTTTACATGGTCTGTACTATCACACCAAATACATCTATTAACAAAACCTTCTTTGGGCTGTTGTCTTTGTCTACGAACTGGACTTGATGGTTGGCCTTTTTCTTCAAGCTTTGCAAGCTTCACCTTCAAGTCACACATTCCCTTCACAAGCTCATCTAGCATGGACTCATCAAACTTAGGAGTGATAAAAGTAGGCTTTACCATTTTGTCAAAAGTTGAGGTGGAAGGACTTGTAGTGTTTACTACCATCTTGTCCCTTCTTCTTTGTCGTTTGGCAAGCAGTGAGACAACGCATTCAACCTCATTCCAGTCGGTCTTTAGTCCTTGCTCAACATTTTTATCTTTAAGAAGAAGCTCCAAATTTTCTTGAAACTCTTTACCTACAGCTTGTAAGGAAGGATCTGTCTCTATGCATCTAGTGTGGCCCTTTCTGTCCTGGCGAGTTGTGCATAGCGCCACTCAAAGTCCCTAAGTAGCTTTGTGATTGATAGTCCTTGCTTTGGCTTGACTACCCATTCTAGGAATGTGGTTTTGGTCACTCTCTCAGAGTACTCCATGAAATATTCCTCCTTCAAAGCTACTTTAAGTTCTTCCTAGTCTCTCCCATGCCCTCCATTAATTTCCCTAACATGTTTCCTAATTGCTGGAGCAACAACTAGCTCAAATCTTTGAATGATCTCACCTTCTGACACACAATGCAGCTCCATATCCTTCACATACTCGTGTAAGTACGTGGTTACATATTTGCCATTGAACTCATCTATTCTATTGATGAACGCTTGTATCGCTTTGGTTGCTGAAATCTCCCTTCTTTCAGTGGCATGTTGTTGTTGCATGAACATTGCAAATGCTTGAAACATTTGCATTGTTTTTGGGGCAAAATGCATACCTTACTGCTCAACATAGTCACCCATGGTTACCCAAAAACTCTCACCGTGGCAGATTCACGTTGGGGTTACAAAAAAATATGTCGAGAAATTTGCAATCTTGCCAAGAAAGCACCGGGCTTCTGGATGTGAGAGTTTGTGAGAGAACTCCAAAAACTATATGAAGGACTTATACCAAAGGTGCCATGAAGTCTAGGGTTTGTAAGTAAGTACAATCAAAGAAGCCCTACTCTTTCTCTCTTGCACTCACACATACAAAGAAAGAACACAAAAGAGAATATCAAAACAACACAAAGATGACAATATCAAGGCTATGGTCATATTGTATCATGTGTGCACAAGTTTGCTTCCCAAGCATTACCATTGTATGAACTTACAAAGAAAACCAGCAAGTTCAGTTGGACTGCTGAATGTGAGAAAAGTTTTTAGAAATTAAAGAATGCCATCATCAGTAAACCAGTTCTTCGACAACCGAATTGGGATGTCATTTTTCATGTATATGTGGATGTAATGTCTATTGCCCACAGAGGAGCAATAAGCATTACTGGAATGATTACCCTCACACTGCCTTACATTATATGAACATCAAAACACAGGAAGGTAGAACAGAAGACAAGTTACAAAACATAACACCGTCTTCTTCATTGATATGCAACCAAACACAGAGTACAAGAGAGAAGATGTATTGATAACATGAATATTAGAGATATCCCCAAAGACAATATGCCCCCCATATACAACCGCTGCTCCATCGCAGATCGGGAACGGTGCAAAACCCCGTCCTATCCCATGATATCCTATGAAGAACTATCCCAAAGCCGCATGACTCCTAGTCCGCAATGTCCAACCCTCCGCAGGACTGCAAGACCGCACAATGCAACTTATGCCGTAACACTTGGCATGCACGGTGGATTGCACGAACCCACACCTTAGCCCCTCCATGTCAAAGGTTCCGGTTGCTGTTCCTCCACGTGCTCTGGTGAGGAGGAAATGTCGATATAGCCAAATCCTTGAAAATCTTGGTGATGAGCCCAATACACCTCGGCCAATAGCTATGGATCTATCTCAGGTTGCTCCGACCAAGGATCCCTTGGAATGAATTGCGTTGGTAAAGAAATAGATTGAGGTGCTTGTGGCAAGGGAGCAAGAGGCATATGCAGAGGATAATACCGAGACAAGTATCTGTTTGGTGCAGGCCAAAAAGGAGGACATGGCGGAAGACTGAGGGAAAATGAATGAGCCAAAGTCTCCACCCAAAAACATGCTCTGCGCCGCTCCTTACAAAGGCCATGAATCACTCGTTGCAAACCGAGAGACATGAGCCTGGGCCTGCCTCAGCACAATCTTATGTAGATTTTGCCCAATCAGCAATATCAAAACCTTCTGGGACAATATGCTTACCTCTATCATTATTTGACAGCTCAGGTTGCCTCACCACAACCTGTTGAGTTGTTTGTTGCATTATCACCTCGGCAGATAGCCTTGATCTCCAACTCTGCATTTGAGTCTCCAAAAAATTGTGAATGTCCTGCTGCATTTCCACTGCTAAGGCATGCAGATCATTCATGTTAATCGTCACATCACCAGGATGAGATGCTAAGTAAGTGGCAAGGCTATTCTGCATTCCAATTGAAGAAATTCCTCTTGAATAGAATCAACAAACACAGAGTTAGCCTCTCGTAGTGTCTAGATTTCTTTAGTTTGCCACCGAGTTACTGCAATTAATGCTACATTTTGGTTTGTTAAATCGGCAATGCTAGCCTGCAAAGCCGTAACCTGCCTTTCCAGCTCAGTGACAATTGTCTCAGTTTGCAGGAGCTAGTCAGGCCGAACGTAGAGACTCCGCAAGACGCTGCAAAAATATGCCGCATGCCTGGAGATGATCAGAGGGGTTTGTGGTAGTCATCTCCCAGGGCAAAACTGCTGGAAGAGTTCCCTCCATCGGAGCAGCAGTGATAGTAACTCCAAAAAATTTTGGTTGCGAGGAAGTATCTGCACCCGCAGAGCCAGTCCAAACCGGAGTGGAGGTTGCCACCCTTTCCTGCATTCTGCGTCCCCAGCGCGCAATAGCGGAATCCTCCAACAAGGTGGATGTCGCAGGAGGAGGTGGTGTGGAAAACAAGTTATCCTCCCGACCTTGCTTTTGGTTCGATGTTCTTGCAGTGGCCATCTCCTATGCACTTGAGGCTACCACTGCAATCGATGTACTAGGCATATCCACAATGCAAACAGGGGTTTGAGTTACCCGCACAACATGCACTTCCTGACTCTGAGTTTATGGCAAGGGTGTAGCAGTACCACATACTACAAATCTGTCATCTTCAAAGTGACACAGAGGTTGAAGGGTGAGAGGGAAAACTTCTCTCAATGGAAACACCAATGTAAGCAGCTGGCCGACTTTTCTATTTGTTGGAGTGCTTCGCCCCATCTATGTCACCACTCTTTGGCACTCTACTAGCAACCATTCCCTGACGATCGCTGCCCATGCCACCGGCCCAAAGTTGGCCGAATGCAATACATTGCGTGCTTTGGCCGAAATCGTATACGATATGGCTTGCAGCCAAATTGCCTCAATAAACCAGCAATAGGCATCCCGTATCGTTGTATCTATAAGCCCTGATAATTTGTATTCACCCTTTACTTTCAAGCCAAACTCTTGTTCAGCCTGTGCAGCAGGAATAACATGCGATGCTTGCACAACACCATCACTGGGCAAACAACAGCATCTTGAAATCCTCTCTTCTGCTGTCAATTGAATCTGTTGGTTGTTGATTTGCACCATATCACCAGTAGCTAGCTGCTCTATCAATGATGTGGCCTGCGGATGAACAGGGATTCCTTGCCAATCCAAGTTGGCAAAGACACACAGGCGCAAATCCTGCAACCAAGCGTCCACCTGGCAAAGAGCTAGCTGCTGCACTGGAGTAAATGGAATGCATTGCATCAAGGAAGCCGTCATGGTAGCGAAGATACATAGAAGAGCAGAGAAATAATACAGTAGAACCTTGCAAGTGTGATGCAAAAAATGGGAGGAGAGTATAAGGTATATACTGCATGCACTAAACCACTCACAAGAGTTCTCAAAATAGGGCGTGCCAAGGTGTCACAATCATCATTGCCCTTTTTCCGCTTTCCGAGATTGCATGCAAAAGAATTCCCAATCATGATTAAGGCGGCTTCTAGTTCTTGTACCACAGCAAAGGGGCACTGAATCGAGGTAGGTGAGAAATAATGGCGTAGTTGAAATCCATTCACCGGCATAGAAATCACCTCCCCCCGCAAATCCGCCAAATAAAAAGAAGTGGACCTACATGCTTTAAAAATCCAGAATGGTTCCGACCACTGTAATTTTAGCTTCCCAGGCATCTTCCCAAGATGACAATTAAATACAAGGACCAACTACCCCCGTAAAAATTGTCGTGCTTTAGGGCAATCCAGCCATTCCTTTCGCCAGGACTGCAGATCTTGCAACACTGCAAAACTATGCAACCGCTCTTCATCTAATTCATGCAAAACATCCAAACAATAAATTACGAAATCTTTTGGAAGAAGCTTATCCGCAATCAGCATCCGCAAACTCGGAACCACATGCTCCACTGGGGTAATAGCCTCCATACCAAATGCTAACTTGAAAGGAGTCAATCCTGTTGCCACTTTATATGATGTCCGATAAGCCCACAATGCGGAAGGAAGTTTCACATCCCAATCCGTTCTATGCATATTTACTAGCTTTGCTAGAATACAAACCAATTGCTTATTAGTTGATTTCGCCTGCCCATTCGCTTGAGGATAATATGGAGAAGATTTCCTAAGCAATACAAAGTAAAATTGTAGCATTCTCTCCATCACCTAGTTATTTAAAAAATGGCTACCCTAATCACTAACCAGCTCAATAGGACAACCATATCTGGAAAAAACATCCTTATATAAACACCCAACAACAGAAACTACAGTATTATCTTTCAAAGGCCATGCCTCCACCCATTTGGTAGCATAATCCGTGGCTGTCAAAATATACTTATTACCAGTGTGAGCTGCTACTGGTTTAAAAGGGCCAATAAAATCCAATCCCCATTTTTGAAAAGGTTCCAAAGGCAATACCGGTTGAAAAGGTATTTTGGACATTTTAGTAGGTTGTCCCAACCGCTGACACACATCACACTTTTGCACAAAGCTTCTTGCATCTTGAAACAATGTAGGCCACCATAATTCTGATTGTAGAACTTTCCTAGCCGTGATCAATGTTGCAAAGTGGCCCCCTGCAATGCCGGTATGGACTTCCTCCAAAACCTATTCTTGTTCTTGTGGTAGAACACATCTCAGCAAGACCTTCGCAACCGTGCGATAATACATCTTCCCCATGATAATCTCAAAATTTATGCTTCTAATAGCTATCTGTTTCCTTTGATGACTGGACAAGAATGAAGGCATTTCCCCAATGTTCAGAAAATTAAATATCTCCTCATCGGGGATTTAATATTTACGCAATTACGTCAAATTTTGTGTGATCACAAGGTCTAATTGACACATTTACATGATCACAGTAAACATGATCACACAGAACCTGGTTAAAGGTGACTTGCAAACCCACAAAATTCTCGCCGGGCTTTTTAGTATCCCCGACGGGCCTGCAGGGGTTTATCATTTTCCCTACGGGCCCGCCGGGGATATTGAAAAGCCCGACGTGCTGTCAGCGTTATATATACGCGGGCCCGATTGGGCCCACTAGGTGTATTATCGTCTTGCTTTCATCTTCTGAGGGGGGGGGGGAGAGAGAGAGAGAGAGAGAGAGAGAGAGAGAGAGAGAGAGAGAGAGAGAGCGCTTGCGAACACCTTTGCAGGTACGTCGAGAGGAGAGAGGACAGAGGGAGAGAGGGGGTCGTGTGGGAGCGTGCTCTGCGTCGCAGTGCATGGCAGCAGAGTACCTGACCACACGATCCGGGTATGTGTTGTTTGTGTATTGAAGGGGATCGGGGAGCACCACAGACGGAGAGTGAGAGAGAGAGAAGGAGATACACACGATGTGGGTGGGGAGACTCAAAGAGTGAGCAGCCCCCTATACACTTATGCTATGTATAAGGTATACAAGTCAGTGGACGCCCAGACTCTGGGCGGCCGGGCAAGGCACAGATACCTATACCCCAACAACCTCCCACTTAAAGGCGACTGTGCCTTTAAGCAAGGTAACCTAGTCTAAAGACTACAAAAGGTGAGAGAAAACTGCTCTCAACCGATGCCCACTGGCTGGCTATGATCGTGTGCATTCGGCTGTCCTGCTCCCGTGTAAGTCCATACACCACCAGACATACCGCACACGTACTGCAAGTATGTACGCAATACCTGCATATCTCCCTCGTGCACTATGCCATCATCAATCAACAAACGACTGACAACCCCAACTGCAAATGCTCCCACTGCAGCTGCGATATCCGGTCTCAAGATCAACATCTCATACATGAGACCACCGAATGCCAATGCAATGCTAGCGGGCCCTGCTAGCTCTACGGAGCATGCATCAACATATATATCCCTGGCAATAGGCATCTCTGACTGACAAGGCGTGTCAGCCACATGCATCTCCTGACTGTCCACAAAAGACGCATCAACCTGTCGTGCAACCTCAGAGTAAACCAGCTGCTCTAGGTGTCTGCTGGAAGACATATCCTGCACAGCTATATCCCCATGCTCACTGTCGAGCATAGAAAGGAATGACTTCATAATCGCTGACATCTCAGCCTCCTCTACAATCATCCACTGTAAACATGACCACTCAATCTGTTGTGACTCACTAGAGCTCTCATGCTCTAACTCCGTATGCATAGACTCTTGCACAACGTCCTCCTGTCGTGACTCACTAGAGCAAGACCGCTCTACCTGTCTATCCTGCATAGAAGTATCTCGCAGAAATGACTCTCTGCTTTGCTCAGTCACTAGCAAAGCATGCATGTCTGACTCTGTCACCTCTCTGTGTGACTGCTCAAGTCGTGCCCCAACTGTGTGCACAACGAGCTCACTACTCTGCACTCCATGCAAAGCATCCTGCAACCCACAAGCAAAAGAGACTCGCCTGCTCTCTCGCTCTCTACCTGGCTGCGTGATCACAGAGACAACACCGTCTCTCGCGTGATCCACATGCAATGGGTAACCTGTACCACTCCTGGCACCTCTCACAATCACTAGCGAACCCAAATGCATCACAAAATCTCGCTCTCGTAGCGAAATCTGACATCCACAATCTCTAAGCTGACCAATCGAGATCAAACTCACTGTCAAATCTGATACGTAGCGCACATGTCGTAACAAGTAAGATGCACCACTCGATAATGACAGTCTCACATCTCCTGCACCTGCTATCACATGCACCGATCCATCGGTCAAACGTACACTGCCAAGCATCCCGCTAGAATAGCTACAAAACCATGCACGATGCGGCATGACATGAAACATAGCATCTACGTCTAGCAACCACTGCGAAGGGAGTGCACCATCCACATGTATAGCATCTCGTGCATAGCTCGAGGTAAAAGTGACATCCCCGTCACTAGTATACTTCGACACTACATCTGCCTCAACTGTCAAAGCAACTGAATCCATGGCATCACTATATACATCTCTAAGACTGCCATGTCTCCTACGATGTCGCATACGACGAAAACAGCACCGTCTAACGTGTCCAGAATGACCACAATACCAACATGTCACATGTCGGCGTGCTCGTGAATGTACATGTCTCACACGAGTCCGTGATGACTCAGATCTATCATACATATCATGTAATTTGCGCCAAAGTGCTCTCGAAGTAGTCTCATACATAACAAGAGCATATACAGATTCCGCAAGGTGCAAAGAGAGCGTAGATAGTGCCATCTCCTCTAGCTCCTGCCACTGATCGTCAGACATATTTGAAGGTCTACCTGCATCACCACTCAATGGTCGATGCAACCCTCGCTGTGTCAATGCATCAAGCATACACTCTCTCCATGCCGCAAAGTCTGACCCATCAAACACGCGCATCTGTGAGAGGTCACAATCTGATCGATCACCTGTCTCTGCCATGAGCACAATGTAGCAAACTAGAAAGCAAAACCACCTCACCAACAACACCTGGAAACTGTCTACAAATATGGCCAGAAACACAATGTAAAACCTGTGAGACACACTCCAAAATAGAGCTCCCACAATGTCAATACAAGTAAGCCCTAAACTGGCTCGAATCGCATCAACAAAAGTCTGCAAATATGGCTCAATCACGCATAAATATCTGACAAAATTTTGGCAGAGTCTCCTTTGTAACTGGAGCAAAATCTCAACAGTAAACCTCAAAGAGACAATAATATATGCCACAATGGCCAATCCGGGAATAAACTCGACCGGAATCACCTCACAAAGTCATACATATGAGCATACCCGCTCTTGCCGGAGTACCACTCAACGACACCTCAAATGACATACATGTGAGTGATGATTGCTGCCAAAATACCTTTCAATCGATGACCAAATGTCTGTCAGATAACTATAGCAAAATTTTGCAAAACCTTGCAAGATCTGTCGCTATGCGCAATGCGAAATACCGCACACAAGGGCATACACAAGTGACTCCAAACTCCAACCAAATGATGACTGAAAATCACTTGTCAAAGTGGGAGTAAACTCAACCACTAAACTGTCAAAGAGCAACCTACGGATACGTAGAAGCTATGGCGAGAACCTAGATAAAATCCAACAGAGTTTCTTCTATAAATTGAGCCAAATCTCAAATAATCTCAGCCACAAACAAATACACAAATCCATATATGGCATACATAAACCGCCAAGACTATGGCAACATAGCTCACTCTCGCATGAGTGGCTCTCTAGACAAATGCATATCCAAAAACCTGTGTACACCTATGAATTTGCTGGTTGCTGCAGAAAATACTCCGTGTGTGTGAGATATACCAAAAACAGTGTTTTTGGGACCCGAAAGTGCACAAATAAACCTGCTGCTGTACCTGCTCTAATTCAAAGAATAATTTCAGAAAATAGACATCACCATCGCGTCCGGAGCGTGCCAAAACCCTGACCTAGACTCCTGGATCATGTAGATCTGACTCTGTATGACAGAGCTACGCAAAAAACTGTGTTTTAGAGCCCGAAAATGGCAAAAACGAGCTGCACACAGTCTTGAACCTGCTCCTGCTCCACTCTGCGTGATGCAATGTCCTCTCAATGCAAGCTCCAACGCAAGAGCTCTGCCACAACAGCATCCAAGCACTCGAATGTCAAGCTCTCCTCCGTCGAGCACTTCTCTAACGAGCTCCACTGAGCTCAAAAGCTCCTCTCACCAAGGAAGCCGCAACCGCCTCCTCAACCAAGCTTGACCACACCAAGCTCCTAAGCTCCAAAGACACTGCTCCTCAAGCTAAAATCGCTCTCCGTGAAACTCTGCGATCGAACTCCACCGTCGAGAGCGAGTGAGCTATCGTCTCGAAGCTCTCAAAGCCGTCGTGCTCTCCGCGGTCACCATAGCTCTGATACCAATTGAAGGGCATCGGGGAGCACCACAGACGGAGAGTGAGAGAGAGAGAAGGAGATACACACGATGTGGGTGGGGAGACTCAAAGAGTGAGCAGTCCCCTATACACTTATGCTATGTATAAGGTATACAAGTCAATGGGCGCCCAGACTCTGGGCGGCCGGGCAAGGCACAGATGCCTATACCCCAACATGTATATGCATTGTGTGGTAGCGTGCCTTTTGTCGTAGTGCGTGGCAGTAATAAGGTACCTTACCACACAATGGGAGTGTGTGTGTAAGTTGTTCTACGGAATAGTGCTTATCACGGGGGACATCACCTCGATGATGCGGGGAAGATGGTGTCCTTGTGGTAAGTATTGGATTACTGTCTGGGTACTACGTCGGTAACGCGGCGAATCTAGTATCCTTATGGTAAGTCAACTTCCCTTCCCCTTTTCCAAAAAACATATGGGCGTCAATCGGTAACGCGGCTATATGATGTTCGTATGTAGGCCATTGTTTTTCCTTAGATTCAGGCGACACTCGGTTGGTAACGCGGCTAATAGAGTGTTGTTTGTTAGAAGCATATGTTTTTGCATAAATATGGCGTTCAGGTGGTTAACCCGGCCGTACGAACGTCATATAATTTGTATGTGCATGTGCAATTAATTTTTTAAGTACTAAGTATATGAAATACTTGGTCGGTAACGCAGCTGTGAAGAGTATTTCATTTACAAAATATATGAATTGTTTGATTTTGTTGTTTTTAACTGTCCATTTGAAATTATATACTAGCTAATCATATTCAAAAGAATACTTTATTCATCAATCATCGCTATTTTAAATGTTCCATTTATATAGAATACTTTATTCATCAATCATCGCTATTTTAAGTGTTCCATTTATATGGAATACTTTATTCATCAATCATTGCTATTTTAAATGTTCCATATATATAAATTACATGTAAAAAAATATTTGCACACAAATTGCATGTTCAATATTTTTTTTAATCTTTTTAAAGGACTCTTAAGCATTATCGCTATTTTTTATGCTTCATTTATATAAATTCTCTATAAAAAATCTAAATGCACACAATTTGCATATTAAATATTCTTTTGTATCTTTTTAAAGAGCATCATTTATCATCGCTTTTTGATTGCTACATTTACATAAATTTTATGTAAAAAAGTGTGTGAACACAATTTGCTAGTTCAATTTGTATACTTCCAATGTTTTAAATTTTTTTGAAGCTTTTAAGTCGGTGTGTGCTTTGTTTGAATTAGTATGTGCGCACGAAGAAAAATATAAGTTAAAAATTCAATATATGTTGAAATGTGCTAGACCGTTAACATGTATTGTTTGATCTGAATTAAGTTCTTATAAACCACTTGTTCGAACTATTTTTTACACGTTGGGATGGGGGAAAAGGAAACAACACCCTGCACACAATACACTGCCTCTCTATAGCCCAAGGTAACAGTCCGCACCCCTACCCACACAGAATCACACACACATGCACACCTTCTGCCGACCTTCACAATACAGACCGCCTTCGAGCAATCACCGGATATACACACTCACACATGAGCACTTCATTACAATAAGCCCATCAAAAACACCATCATATCCCAACATCAATTGATGCATACAACTCCCCAATCGGTAAACGTACTCACACAGAGAGGTACAAGACATGCCTCAACCACATATACAATTTGCCCGCACAATCTCTCTACCTCCCTCTCTGCTCACATACACACAATCCCGGAGCCATCGCTACCACGGGCATACGGCAAAAGACACGAGACAGATAATATTGGCGACAAACTCGACAAAAAACCACAACCCAACTATGTATCACATAACCTAATCAAATACAATGATGGCGAATTCGATAGTCACCGACTTCCTAGCATGATGCTTCGTGCTGCTTGATCCTCCTTGCACTTGGTCCTCGACGGCTGCTCTTGCTTGGCAAAACCTCTGTCTACTTGGCGGCTCTAGCCTTCTCGACTTGCAGCCCCCTTTTACCGTAGGGCTAGGTGGCCCTCGACATCATCTTCTCTCTGTAGCTCTCGATCCCATGGATAAGTCAATTTTACAATTGACCACACTCCTTTTCTCTGGCAACCTCCATCCGACAACACCTCAGCCTTGTCCAGTAATGTCTCCCATTGCTTGCTCATGGCCACCCACATCGTGCAACTCTTCCCTCTATGCTCTTGAATGCTCTTGAATGCTCTGTCATACCGCCCATGAAGTCGGCTCCTCAGGTGACGCCCTACCTCCTCTTGAAGCCCGCCCCCTTTGTAAACAGCGCCACCTCCTGATATGGCCGCCTTCCCTTGATCACTCCTATCAAGCTGCTAGCGGCTCTCCTCTCAACAACCCATGGTGGCTTCTTCCAGCCCTGACTTGGCCCAACTCACCCCAAGATGACCCACCTTGCTTGCTCTCGGCTTTTACCAGCCCGCCAACCCAGGCTGTCTCAATTGCAGCCCTGACTTGGCCCAACTCACCCCAAGATGACCCACCTTGCTTGCTCTCGGCTTTTACCAGCCCGCCAACCCAGGCTGTCTCAATTGCAGCCCGCCATCTTGCTTCTGTTCCAAGCCCCTGGCGACCTTTCTCTGTGACCAGTCCCACCGTTCAAGGCAGCCACCTACAACCCGTCCTCCTCCTCATGAGCTCTCGACCCCGGCAGTTTATGGCCTGCACGCTGCGGCCTCCCCTTCATTGCCCTTGAGCCGCCCCTCTTTTTTTGGCATGCCACCCCCGTTTTGGCAATCCTCGCTCAGGGAAACCTCTGATCTCCCCATGCAAACCTCCATCTGGAGCCCCTTGCCTTCAAGCAGCCCCCAATCTCCAGCACGTCAGCCCGCCATACAACTTCCTTGGCTCCAACTTTTTTTCGCCAGCCTTCAACTACAGATAGACATTTTTTCATGTTGAATCCGAATTTAATCTTTTAAAATTTTCGTTGCTTAGCTTTGCTTCACACGTCCACCATGACGACCATACTGAACGACCAAAAGCGTCCATCATCTGCAATAATGACTCCTCGGCACTGAGCTTGAGCTCCTCCCAAGATCTCCAAATGCAAAGCCGTAAAGGCCAAGCCACAAAGCTCATCGAAGGCTACACTTTAGGAATCGGTAAACATTCAAACTAGCAGAGCATTAAACCATCATTGACCTGCAACACACCGTATCTGGCATACACACCATAGTCGCACTTGTTCCAATCTGCACCTATCAAATGCACCATCAATCTCCCATCAACTTGCACACCTCCATGTACTTGTCGTTGGCTATTCCACGGGTCGACGCTTTCTTGGTGTACCATCATTGCCCAACCCCATGTTCAGAATTTATGCTCAACCATAGCTTTATTTAAGTAAAGTAGCATTGCATAATAAGAAGTTGATAGATAGTATTTACATGAAGTACTAGTAGATAGATAGAGAGAGATTCACTGTCTGTCGTAACACCCGCCTGGGTCAAATGGAAAGCTACAGGCTTCCCAAAGCATGATTGTAGTCCCTCTCGGATAAAAAATGCGGCTTTGGTTATCATCATCCGTCTGTAAAATACATACAAACCATCCTTACTTTGTACCAGCTGACCACTCTTGCTTGGCATAGCCTGGTCTTGCTTCAACTTGTATCCGTACAATTGCTTTGTACATTGGATAAGAATGTACTATACCAATGTCTGTAGTAGCAGCATCATATGAAACCAACTCACCATCGCTTTAATAATCAAAATCTACGTCTCATTATCAACATTGACCACCGGCTCATCGAATCCCCAATCATCTTCATCAAGACATTCTTCTTCAGTCAACATGGCCTGACCATCACAAGGCACGAGAGAGGGTTTCCCAACCCCCTGGTCTTCGTAAACTGACTCTTCACCTGCAACCTGTTGTTCTTCGACCACCTGATCTTCTTGCACTTGGGCTACTACCATATCATCATACACATAAGAGGGCAACTTTACCTTTACTAGCTCAGGCTCATCAGACTCCGTCTCCTTGCCATAGGATGTGGACTCATCCACTCTATCCTCTTCACTGGTCTCCCAGCTACTCGAGCTTGTATCTTCATCATCATTGGCATCATATACCGACTCCGTATCTGCATCTTCATTCGCTCGCTGCTCCACAAAAGCTCGACCATCACCACAGCTTTGGTCACTTTCTTCATCAGCTTCTGAACCCTCGATATCTGCAACCTGATTGCATTCTGCTATCTTTTCAAGCAAATTTTCCACAAGCACAGGCTTTACCTCTTCAATCCGCATCGGAACCTCCACATCTGCTATCACTTCCACACCTTGGTTCATCGCAATATGGAGCTTCTCCTCATTGACAAGCTCGTCCACCCTTGGCACATGCACATCACGAACTGGAAACCTCCAAGGAACATAGCCAATAGTAGGCCTTATCTCAACAGGCTCTGCACTTCGAACAATTGGAGCCACCGTTGGTCAGACCAAAGAGCACTTTGCTACCTCCGCAACAGGCATATAATCTGCTAGCTTTTTAACACGCCCAGCTCCAACTTTTGCTTCACCTTTTTGCTCTTTATCTTTGCCAGATAGACGATGTCTTCATATGTATCCGAACCGTCTTCGACCTTTTCTCGAATCCTCGGGTGTAAGTATGCCATGAACCTCTCGATCTTGAAAACATCTCCACTTTGCAGTTGGGTAGCAGAAGCTAGTTGCTCCCAAATATCTTCAAACTTGGTTAGAAACACACTGAAGTCTTCAGACACATCTTGCTTTAATACCTTCAATTGAGCATCCACTTCTGCAGGTGACCTTCCATGATGATTACCGATCAGGAACTTCCAAACCCCTCGAACCAAGCTTTGACTTTCTCTCGCAACACCAAAGGTAGAGTCCGGAGCTTTGCTTCATCACCTGGCATCCGCAGTACTGTTAGCATGAATAGCTCAAAATCGGCAATCCAATCATCTGCATCTTCATCTCCTTTGAACACCGGACCAAATTCATGCTTCATCTTGACTCACGAACATTTTGTTAGGAAGAAATCAGTGGATCCTTCATGGGGGCACCACAAGATGGAACGGGGGAAGTCGAAAAACCACCAGCAAAGTCAGTGAATGCCTCTCTATAGCCTAGTGATCTCATAGCACCCCTATCCCCTAGTAAACAGACACCTCGATACACAATCTGCAAAAGACTACTGCCTCAAGCCCGTACGCAACCAACCTATATTGTATGCACTCACATTGGGTTGCATTTCATATATAACCGTGGTACTCCATATCCACACACATGCTCCCCACAAATGGACTGATACACAGATCCTTATCTATATCTCTAACATGCACAACACACAAATATGCTTTGAAATCCACGGCATGTACCACGTTTAGTAGAGAGTGCCATCACATTGCATTAAAGTACCTTAGATATGCGACCCCCTTATTAGCACTAGAGCGAGAGGCGAAATGATATATATATCAAGAACTAGGAGAAGATGATAATGCAAATCATGCTCGCTTCAATTCAAGCATATACAATGATAGAGTGACATGAAACAAAATGCTCACTCCTTTGATATAGCACCCTTCATTGATTTACTGCTCTTTCTTCTTCTCCTTTTTGAAGCCTGATTTGTCTTCCTTTGTGTGAATTTTGCTTCTTCCTTACTCAGTGCAAGGCCATCCTCCATCCTTCAACCTTGCAGAACCTAGCTCCACCTTCCTTACCGCTTACAATCCTTAGATCCTCCTCATGCGAACATAATATAGCATGCCTACTTTATGCTATGCTGTCCTCAACTTTTTTTGCAGATAACAACCTGCCTACCTCCCAGACAGCGACGCAAAAGAACTCCAATTGGAAAGAGTATTCAATTTGCCTATTCGAAGCATCACCTCCTCACCCTATGGTACATGTAGATCTCAGGGACAACCCAATATGCCCCCCTCATTGCAGTTCGGATCTTGCCTCCTTTTCTTTGCAGCGCTATCATACCCTTTCTCATGGTCTCTCAAACCTGCTCTCGGCACAACTCCTTCCTTGCCATGGGTTGTTTGGCTCTCCTCTGGTAGCCCCAACCCTTGGCAGCTCCTTCCCTTCAAAACTTGCTCCTGCACGGTCCTTCTCTGTACCATGAGCCCCCCATCACTGGCGCCCTGCCTCCTTCGCTCTTCGTCTTCGATATCATCCTCCTGCAGTGTTAGAAACAAATTCACTTTATTATTCTGTAAGGGTGAATTCCCACCAATAATCATCCCATAGATTTAGCAACCAATTTCACCTACCACTGATCTACCAACCACCCACTAGTCTAGGCACTGATTGATCACTGCAACCTATATAAAGGCCACTCAGCCCCTAGCCATTCAACTCGTCTTTCCATTTGAGCATAGCTGCTATTCATTGTATTGTTTCAGTGTTATTAGCAATCTAGTTGTCTCCATTTCGCATCAGTCTCTCTCTCTCTCTTATGTTATTAAGTTAATCATATTTCAGTGCTCGTGTGTTCATTAAATCTTCACATGGTATCAGAGCTATTGAAGCTTTAATTCCTCGAGCTTATCTTCCTACTTAGTGCCTAATCTCCAAATCATCTTCAAGGGATCCGGAACCTTGTAAGATGGCTGAGCTTGCCTCTACATCCGCTACTACAGCTACCTACAAAACCCGCTATGTCATCGACAAGCTAAATGGCACTAATTACCAAGTATGGAAGATTAAAATGGAGCTCTATCTCCAACAACTCCAGCTTTGGGATATCACGTCAGGAGGAGAGGTGCAACTTGACCCACCCAAAGACAAGGCCCCTATGAGCACCGTAGATGCCTTTAATGCCTAGCAAACCAAAAATACCAGTGCAAAGATGGAGTTGATTTTGCATTGCCAAGATCGGCAGGTTCAAATGGTAAGAACCCTTCCTACTGCTCATGTTATTTGGAAATTTTTTGAGAAAAGCTATGAGCATACTGACCTTGTTTACCAAGTTTCCCTGATCAAGAAACTCGTAAACACTACTATGTCAGAAGGTCAATCATCTTCCAAGTTTTTAGAATCTTGGCAAATCTTGCTTTATGAAGTCCTTATATCTGGACTAACAATCCCAGAGCAGCTGCAATCTATGCTTTTGTTAGCATCTCTCCCATCATCTTGGAGAGCTTTTATCACTACTCAAGCAACAGTCGAAAATCTACAGCTACATAATCTTGTGGCAAAGGTAAAACAAGAGGAAACTCTTAGAGAGAAAACCTCTGGTTCTCATAAGCCTATGGCTCTTATCACTACTGGAAAGCATCAGAAGCATTTTCAAAGGAAACCATATAACCCTCAGCACCCTGGACAACCTCAACATCCAAGTCAAGGAAAGAAGTCCTACAACAACCCGCAAAGTCGTACTCACAACAACAAGCACAAGAAGTGCTCTGACTGCCATCGCCTCGGGCATGAGGCAAAGGAATGTCGACAACCCAAGCATCAATGTAATGTCTATCAACGGCCCCCTATTATATCTCATGGCTACATACCCCATCACCAATCTTATCATCAAGGGGGGGCCAGGCCCTCATTTCCTTCCACATCTTTTCCCGGTCAAGCCCAATATGCTGAAATCTCCACATATGATAGTACCCCTCATTACCCTATGCAGCTATATGTTACCACTATCTCTTCTGCACCTAACGACCTATGGCTACTAGATACTGGAGCTACACATCACATGACCCATCAATTTTCTTGGTTATCAAATCTCACATATCTTGATCATCCACTTGAAGTTTGCCTCGGAGATGATAGCATTCAACATGCCAAAGCTTATGGAGATGTTCTCATTGATCTTCCAAATGGTCTCCAGACAACCATCTCAAAGGTATACTATGTTCCTAGACTCAAGAAAAATCTAATTTCTGTCAGTGAGCTCACCTCTACAGGTATCAAAGTAGAATTCAACAACGAAGGTTGCACGCTTCTAGCTAGAGATGCAAATGGTCACCCAGTAAGTATGCATATTTCTAAAACTGGTCGCCTCTACCCGCTTGGTCACTCCTCAAATGCACAAGCCTTATCCTCTACCATTAATATCCCCTTACAAGAAAACACTCTCAAATGGCACTATAGATTAGGGCACATTTCTCAGCGTGTTTTACATGAGCTCACACACCGCCAACTCGCTTTAGGTCTCCCTACCCACATCACTCCCATTTCACTCTGTGAAGGCTGCATTCTTGCCAAATCTCACCACACACCCTTTCCAAACTCCACTTCACAAGCTTCCGCCCTGCTTGATCTCATCCATTCTGATGTTTGTGGCCCATTGCCTATCTTATCCATTACTGGCAACAAATACATGCTGGTCTTTATTGATGATTACTCCAAATACACAGTAACATACTATATGGCAGAAAAATCTGCAACTATCACTCATTTTCGGCATTTTAAGGCTCTAGTCGAGAATCACATCAATCGCACCATCAAGGTTCTTCGTACAGACAATGGCGGCGAATACACTTCTCACAAATTTCAACAGCTATGCAATGAAGTCGGTATCCGCCATGAATTTACTATCCCAGATCATCCACAACAAAATGGCCGTGCCGAACGCAAAAATCGCACACTATTTGATGCTGCACGGGCCATGCTACTTCAAGCAAATCTGGGAGATTCTTATTGGGAAGAAGTAACCGCTACAGCCTGCTATCTACAAAACCGCATATCTTCTTCACGGAATCCTGGCTCCACACCTTATACCCTCTGGCATGGCCACCCTCCAAACCTCGCTCACCTGCTTATCTTCGGCTCCCCGGCATACCCTCTCGACACACATCTTGCTTCAAAGTTAGCTCCCCGTGCCCATCACGCTCTATTTGTAGGCTATGGCGATCGTTTCGGCGTCAAAGCATACCGCTTCCACTTACCGGAGCACCGCCGCTTCATCTTTTCTCGCTCCGTCATCTTCGATGAAGGCGCGCTTCTCGGCCAACCGCCTGAGCCCCCGCCTCGCATAATTTCTTCGCCATCGCTCATCCCCAACTCACATGAGGTACCCAATAATAACTCTTTTAAACTTTCTGCAGGTGAACCTTCCCCAAGTGAAATCCATTTTAATTATTCAAGCCCATCATCAACCTTATTACACCTAAAACATTCACCACCTTACCCTCTCAGCACACTGCCGCCCGCCTCGCGTTCAGACCTGCAAGCCATTGGCGCCATCTCCTCGCGTGCCCCTTCGCCAACCCCTGCCCCTGGTCTCGCCACCGGAAATCCCTGCGCCATCTTGGCTCCAATCCGCATCACTGCCTCTGCATCCCCTGGCGCTACTCACAAGCCTAGCATGGCCGCTTCAACATCCCCCATCAACGCTGCCCTGCCGCCATCACAATACACTCACAGCGCCTCATCCAGCCCCCTCTTGCCCCATGCAACCTGTGTCGGCCGCCCTCAATCACCACCTCTTTTGTCGGCACCCTCTCAGACCCACCCTCAATCAAGGCCATTGATTTCGGCCAGTGCTGTCCACCCTCGGCAATCACCGCCTGGCTCCCCTTCTCCTATAAAAAGCTTCTTTGCGCCCTCTCTCAGTGCTCCTCATTACCCTCATTACAACCCACTACCTGCGCAACACTGCCTTAGTCTGCAGCCACCTCGCCCTTGCAGCTCATTTCATGAGCAAGGAGGTAATCCTCAACTCACTCACCTCAGCTCCCACAGTTTTTCTGAGCCCGGCTGCACTCCCAATCATCCTCTGGCGCAAACAGAGCCTCCCTCAGTACCAATTTTTGCCCACCTTTTACCTCTTAAACCTCCAATTATAAACCCTCAGCTTATTCAAAAGAGCCTTCTCACGCCCCACTCAAACCAATTACCAATGCCTCACCCCCACTCACCAACAGCATCTTACCCATGGCATTTACATATAGCCCCACCTCTTGAGCCCGGCATTTCAACATCCTCCCGCATCTCTTTACTCCCTAAATATGTATGTGCTTCTCCCTCATCATCAAACTCCCACGAAACACCCCTCCACTATGGCATTCCCTTTGACATCGATGAGGTCAAATCACAATCTTCTCAATCGGCCACCTCTCCCGGCACAATGTCTTCGACGGACTCTTCTCCAGGATCTCCAAATCTTGATAGCTGGGCCACGAGCCGCAATGTTCGCACCCGCTCCCTCACCGACATCTATGCTGCCACCAGTTTTTCCGCAGTTATGGAAGAGGAATACTCAGCAGACCCGCTCACAGAACCGCTTGAAGATGCATTACCACTCTCGGTCGAAGACGCTCTCTCTTCCTCTGAGGGTCCATTATGGCATGCGGCCATCCTAGAAGAGCTTCACGCCCTCAATATGGCCAACACTTGGGAGCTAGTTCCTCCACCGCCACACTTCAATATTGTCAGCTGCAAATGGTTATTCAAGAAGAAGTACAACCCTGCTGGGCGCGTTGACCGCTACAAAGCGCGTCTCGTTGCTCGTGGCTTCACTCAACGACACGGCGTTGATTATTTCGACACCTATTTGCCAGTCTTAGCCATGGCATCCTTCCACCTACTTGTGGCCATAGCCGCAAAATTTGGTTTGCCTCTTCACCATCTTGACGTTATTACAGCTTTTTTGCATGGATTTTTATTTGAAGCTGTCTACATGAAGCAACCACCCCATTTTGCTCACTTAGACTACCCACATTATGTTCGTAAATTAAAGCGTCCCATTTATGGCTTAAAGCAATCTTCTCGCCAGTGGTACACCCGCATACATGAATACCTCATAAGTTGTGGCTGGCAACGTCTCTCCGTCGACTACAACGTCTATCTTTGGCAGTGTAATGAAGGTCTTGCTTTACTTGGTCTATTTGTCGACGATATTCCACTTATAGGTACAAATGATCTTATGATTCTTCGGGCAATTGATTGCCTACAACAAGAATTCCCAATAACCGACAAAGGGCCCATGGAGTATTTTTTAGGCATTGAAGTCATCAGGGACCCCGCAGGTAAATGGATAAAACTCTCTCAACTAAAATATATTGAGGAATTATTACAATACTATGGTTTGAGCTCATGCTCTCCTGAAGCTGCCCCTCTCCCACTCAAGCACAACCTAGCTCCAGAATATCATGCTTACACACAAGCTGACTCATCTTTTCTGCCCTCTTTTCACTTCCCACGCTTCTGTGGGCAACTACGCTACTTAATCTCCAGCACACGCTTTGATCTCTGCTACACAGGCCACATTCTCTCTCGCTCTATGGCTAAACCTTGCAAAGCCCACAAACAAGCTGCTAAGCGCACTCTCCGCTACTTAAACACCACTAAGCATTATGCCATCACATACTATTTTGATCCCACTATGCCGCTCTCTATCTCTGGCTATGTGGATGCCAATTAGCCCGGTGATGATCCACGTTGTTTCTCTACTGGGGGGGTATATATTTCTATTTGCAGGAGGCCCCATTTCATGGCAAACGAAGCGTCGGGCTTCTATTGCTTGCTCATCCACTGAGGCAGAATATGTGTCCGCTGCTCTTGCTGCTCGCGAAGCACTTTGGCTCTCCGAACTACTTCAAGAATTTAGCTTGCCCTATGCTATCTCCGATAAGCCTCTCATACTGTACTGCGACAATCAATCAACAATCGCACTAACCACATCGCCTGGTTTTTCCTCGAAGCTCAAGCATGTTCACATTAGCTTCCACTTTCTGAAGGAGCACGTTGCTGATGGTTTCTTGCACCTACGCTATGTTCCCACCACTCAAAATTGGGCCGATTTCTTCACAAAGTCAGTACCTACTGCAAAACAAACTGCTTCCTGTCGCGGATTATCCCTTACACCCCATGAGCGAACTTCCTCTTGAAGGGGGGATTTTCACCTTCTGTAACAGGAAATTCACCCTTAAGGGGGGATGTTAGAAACAAATTCACTTTATTATTCTATAAGGGTGAATTCCCACCAATAATCATCCCATAGATTTAGCAACCAATTTCACCTACCACTGATCTACTAACCACCCACTAGTCTAGGCACTGATTGATCACTGCAACCTATATAAAGGCCACTCAGCCCCTAGCCATTCAACTCGTCTTTCCATTTGAGCATAGCTGCTATTCATTGTATTGTTTCAGTGTTATTAGCAATCTAGTTGTCTCCATTTCGCATCAGTCTCTCTCTCTCTTATGTTATTAAGTTAATCATATTTCAGTGCTCGTGCATGTGTTCATTAAATCTTCACATGCAGTCCCCCTCCTCTCCATGTAACGGGATGCCCTTCAATATTGCCGTCCTCTCTCTCTGCTTCAGGCCTTACATTGATGGCCCCTTTACTTGATGGGCTCCCCACCCTGTCATGCCATCCTTTTCCCCGCATGTAGTTCGTCCCTCACCTCATCTCCCAGCTTGGCCACTCCCTTGGCATGGCCCCAACACCTATTGATAGCGCATGAGGCAACCCCTGTTGATAGCGCCACCTCTTCCCCTTTCCAATCGGCTCTGCTCCCTTAATTTAGCATGGCGACCAAATTTCAAAAAAGGTAATTTCCTTCTTCTTTTAGCTCACCTTTTTGCGGCTTGGGTCGCTCTCCCACGCTAAGGCTTGGATGTGATCGTCGAGCTTCGCCTGTCGTTGCATACATCAAAGCTTCACTGCTGCAAGCTCCAAAGAATCCACTCCCAACGATAAAAAGAAGCCCTGTAATAATGGTACCTTCGAGAGAGAGTCTTGCGGAAAAAAAAATTGATCCCACGACCTTTGAGCCACTCTCTCCTTCCAAATCCAATCGAGGAACAGATAAACACCTTCCCTCTAGCACATGACAAGCTTTACACCTGCTGATCTTGACCATCCATTTTGGCATACATACCATAGCTGCTTCCGACTACTAGCACAGCTCAAAAAAACAATACTTGACCTGCAAATGGATGCACTTGGCATGCATACCACTGTGGTGCTTACTTAAAACTGCATCTAATACCTGTCCATGTACGCTATCATCAATCTGTCTGCTGCCATGCACTTGCTGCTGACACTTTCTTGGGTCGACACCGCTTGGGCGCACCAACGTGTAACAAATTACAATTTTAAGTGAAGATTATATTCAATTTTTATCAATATTTCCTTGCACATTTGTTAAAGTCTTCAAGTGGTGGTTAAGAGTTTACTTGAGATAGTGTGAAAGTGTTAGTGTCATTCGCAACCATGAATTTGTATTTGATATGTTGTTTTTGTATTGTCCAGTGCAAATATGACGCCAGATCAAAAGAAATGTATTATGCGTGCCATTCGTAAAGAATGTATTTTGGCAATCTCATCATGTGCAGCTGATTGCATACAGCTGATTAGTGAAAGCGATGTCTACGTCAAAGACATCACTAGCGCTATATGGAAGAACACAGAGCACAGGTTGCGACTTGAAGGCCAATACAAGTTGTTGCGTCCAGCTGGGATACGAGAATTTTACCCCCGCCACAAGGTCAGGACAGTGTTGGGAAATATGAAAGTATGTTGCAGAGACTTAAAGAAAGATATCCCACCTGCTTGCGACATGTCAAAATTAGAGCTCTGGGATAAATTGTAGGAAGACCAGAAGGTAAAAATGAAGCGTGTGAAAGCGCGGGACCAATCAGTCTTACCCAAGAGATTGAAGATGGCCCAAGATGCGCAAGCAGCTTTGGGAGGTCGATCCGATGCCAGCAGCACCGGCACAATCATGCGCACTGCTTTGAATGCAAAGTGCACTCATCTTGTCGGCATCCCTCACGAAGCCTTAGTAGAAGGTATGAGGATTGGATCAGGCTCCTTCTGTGTGTGCACATTGTACACCATCAAAGGCATCTCATTTTTTCCAAAGCACATTACATATGTGGGAAAATGTTACAAGGGAAGGAGTGAGGCGAAATTTGACAGCTTTCAGACAGAGCAAGGAATGCAAATGCTTCACCCCTCCATTGTAAGGTGCATTGGGTTTACTACAGAAGCTCCTTGGATCACGATATTCCCATACTACAATGGGGGTACCGTGAGCGACATGATGTGTCGCTTACCGTTTGCTCACGGATTGTTCAGACGACACATGCACAAGCTACAACATGGTTGGAGGTCATTGCCTGTAGCAAACAACCCTATAAGCGAGATAGACACGGTGCGGATCAAAGCAGTGATCGAGCAGATGCCAGCAATTTGTCATGCCTTAATCGACGGCGTTGCGGCTGCCCACTCGGCCAGTATAGTGCACAGTGACCTACACCCATTCAATGTAATGTTGGACTTTACTCGCGCCAATAAACCCCGCGTCGGCATCATTGATTGGAGTATGATGCTGAGAACACCTGATAAGCGCGTAGCAAATAATTATATGTCTCCAAGCGCATAGTCGAACGAAGCAGTTTTGAATGCACAAAGAGCAGGGAAGGCCAAGATGGCTAAGCGACCATGGATTGCTCCCGAACTATACGATCCACGGTGCGCAGATGTATACACAAAAGCGAGTGACATTTATGCATTGGGCTACCTATTCGACATGATGGCAAATTTTTGGAGTGCAGCCAAAAAAATTTATTTTCTAGAAGAAGTTTTTCACCACCCGGACAAAGATGTTATGAGGGCTATTTGAATTAAAGTAGATTGCTGGATGAAGTTAAAAGAGCGGGACCAAAGAAGGAATGCTTTTGATGTGTTGATATTTTTAATAGAACATTTAAAGACAGACCCTAACCTTGTCCAACGTCCACTTGTTGAACTTGCACCATCATTTTATCCAATATAAACATTTCTATGATATACATATGTCTTGTCCAGTGTATTCTTTTTTTTATTAAAGTATATTATGTGGTTTGAAGTGGTTCACCTAATTGAGTCAATTATCTTTAGTCATTTCAAATTTGTCATTTAACTGTGAGTATTCAAATTTGCCTTGTGGTTCAATTAGTCGCATTTGTTGTGGTTTGATTTAGTGGATTCCGCGCAGTGTCTCAATGAGTGAGAATATATATTTGCCAATGATATTGAATATTTGTATATCTGTTGACTGCAGCTCTAAGAGAAAATGGCCGATCAAGAACAAGATATTGGCACCCAAACACTACCTGATGATCAACAACAAGCGGCTATTAATGCATTTCAACGCATAAAGTCTCTAGCACACAGCATGTCGGCACAACAAGCGACGCGTACTGCTCGTTGACTCTCAAAGTGGGTAAATCCAAACCATATGCAATGGAAAGAGATCAATAAAGAAGTGACAAAGGACATGATCAAGACAATATGGCCATGTGAGGACACAGAGATCAAGTAAGGAAGGTGGAAGGTTTTGAAGTACAACCTTGATGGTATCAAAGATAACGCTGAGAGGATTTATTTGGAGGTTTATCGCCATCCCCTGCACAATGCAGATTGTGCGCTATATTTTGCAAAAATGTTATCTGTTCACTTTGTGCAACAGCGACCAATAGACTTCTCGTCAAAGGAGACAACTGTTGCCACTCATGATTTAAGGGAGAGTTGTGTCACTTTCACCCGAGATAATCTGGCATTGATAGTGGAAGGCGCCGACCTACAAATAAAGAGAGAGAAGGATATTTGCATGACACAATTGACAGAGAAATATGCAGAAATAACACGTCTTTCTATAGCCACCCAGACACCACAACCATCACAAGTTCGAATGGAGAAAAGCATTCACCGCTTAAGTTAGGGCGTTCAAAACCTAACATAGCGAGTGAATCCAACACCTGTATAAGGGACACACATGAGCCACCTTGTCTTGCATCCGGAGCTGGTCCCCTCGTCTACTTCAGATGCATCCTCATCTTCCCAATGTCACGTTTGCTACAAGAATTTTGATGGATGGAGTGGATACTAGTGACATTGACATGTAGTCATTATTATCATTTAGTTTGTCTTATTCGATGTGCAATCTGTTTGCAAGATATTCCACAAGGAATATATATTATGTTTGGCATGGCAAACGAATATAAATTCAAGCAAGCACGCTCAGATACCCCTAGTACAATTAGAAATCTGTTTGATGAGCAAGATGATGATTCAGAGCAACACAATTGAGATCGACAAAATATATAATATCGCAACAAACTATGTACTATCATGAATATGAAGCATTGTAATTACTCAAAACACATTTGAATACAAGGTCTTTTACAATGGTTTTTGAGCATTCTACTCTCAAGCTATATTGAATTAGTTGAGTTGTTATCTGGTTCTAAGTTTGAGTGTTGTGGTTCTTCTTGTAATTCAACCTCCATATCTATTATCAAATTCTCTTCTATTTTGTCTACAGTGCATTGAGATACACCAACATTGAAATCTTCGTTTTGACAATCATACAACCAGGTTGGCATTTCCTCCTCGTAGCCAGCACTTTTGATGTGATTCAATATCTTTTCGTTGCAATACATATACACTAATTTCTCTGCTCTGTCTGCTAATAGTATGTTGCGAATAGTGTTGTGAACATACTTGTACATACTCCAGTTTCTCTCTGAACTTGAATTTGCTGCACATTGTGCGAGTACTTTCATTGCAAGGGGACGTAAGGTAGAGTAATGCTCTCCACCATTCATCATCCACCACTTCCATGCAGGTTGCTCTTTTGCCATTACCTGTACAAAATCATTCGCAAAAGGACCTTCTTTTAATCTAAATGCACTCATTTCTTTGATGCAATCAATTCAGTACTGAACGTTGGAGTAGAACGTGTTGATCACGTGATAGAAATTGTCTACCACCTCTGTATTGGACATCAAATCTAAATTCCAATACTCTGGATCGAGCATGTAATCCATGCTATGGAGTGGACTATGAGCGCTCTTCCACCTTGCATGAAAATACTTAGCCAAAATTTTTCGATGTTTGCCAGAGAACGGTAATCGCCACTCCTTCTCTACTACAGACTCTTTCAGCTCTTCAAGATTTTCAAGACTCTGTTGGACTAACCACCATGTCATCCACACTTTGCCCAAGTTTGGCGCCCTTTGATCAATATTACAGATTGCAAACATAATGGGCATCATTACATGGTATGCATCCATTACACTCCTCCACCAAGCAACCTTGTTTACATTGCCACATAGACATGTAATTTTATCTTTCACTGTTTCTTTCTGCTCAAGCTGCCATTCATCAAAGGCCGCGCAACTGAATGTGTCAATCACATCACATTTATTATGGAGAATTGATTCCAAGGTATAAAAGTGTGTGCAGAACCGAGTTTCAGCAGGAAGTTTTAGCATTATTGACATGCGCATCCTATACAAATCGAGCACTCTTTGTCGTTTCAAGATAAATTCACAACCTGACGTGATGTATCAATTATTTTGGCGAACCAAGTGGTTTCTTCGCTAGTGTACCAGTCTTTCAGCACCAAGTTCAAGCTGTGCGTATTACAACCATTGGCAAAAATGTATGGAAAGCACTTCTTTATTAATTTACTAGCGTTTTTATAATTCTTTGCATTGTCCATGACTACTTGAACGACATGTTCATCACCAATTTCTTTAATTACATTAATCAAGACTTTAGAAATGTATTTAGTTGTACCAGAACTATCAATCTCCTATATAAACGTTTCTCCCCTTGGACAAACCAGCATTACATTGATCAGCGGTCTTCTTTGAAAATTTGACCAGCCATCACTCACAATCGTACATTCGGAAAGCGAAATATTCCCAAGTATTATTTTGCCAACACGCTCTTTGACTTCAATGTAACATTTGTCCAAGAAAATATTTCTTATCATGTGATAAGAAGAAGCTAAAAATCCTGGACCAAACTCACCGATTTTCTTCCAAGCAGCCTTCCAATGATTGCTGTCTACCATGACCAAAGCACTTCCAGTAAAGAATATTGCTTTGGTGAGTGTTGTTTGTGCTTCTTCTAGAGATTTCACTTGAAAGGTTTGATGTAATGATTTTTGACGCATTTGACAAAGTCCACCTTCATTGTGACATTTAAAAGGAACACTGCTTGGAATTTCCTCTCCTTGCGCAGGTTGTTCTCCAAGGTTAGTTGGCGTCATTACAGGATCTGCGAAGTTAATATTTGGCTCTGGGAACTCTTGACTCAAAGGCACAAAGCTATATATTTGTTGCTTTCTTGCCACCCTTTTTGGCGAGCTCTTCTCTCAAACGCTTTGCAACTACAGGTGCTTGAGAATGTTCACATTTTTTACAAATGTTTTTAGCACTACCCAAAAAATGATTCCTAATACGTGGTGCACGGCCTGATTTTGTTGTGTGACAAAATTTACATTGCCACTCCATATATCGGCCGCATATGTTGTGAGCATAATCCCACTCTTTGCCAGGAGCTTTTTTATTCTTTGGCTTCTTCGTACCACTTGTGCCCACATTTTGCTCCATTGCTTTTAAATTAAAACTAAAGAGAAAAGAACAAGATGTTCAGTTTTTGAAACATTTTTCTTATTTTAAATATATATTATAATTTAAAAACCATTCAATATGAAAGTAACCATGATGCACAATATGAGATTTTCAATGCACGCTAGTCAATCCACATATCGATCACCTATATTGTGAGCAACCATACACATTGCAATGTAGCCTATACATGACATAATAACTATAACAATGCTATGAATCTCTCTATGCAATTATTATTATAATGATTATTTATATGTCCACATGATTTGCAAACAATAAGACACATCTAATTTCATTTTCTACAAAAAAAAATGAAAGAAATAAAATATATGATTGGTCATTTCATGCACTAATAATCTATCGTAATACATAATGCACTCTCTATATAAACCAATGCATGAACTAATGCAAATAAATCTTCAATATAATCACCCAATAGGGGACTACTTGTACCCAGTGAAGGATTGTAGCCCACCCATGTAACAAATTCAATATATAAAATCTATTTTAATCCAATCAAGGATTATAGCTCTTATATTGTAAATCAACTCAAATGCAATACTTCAAGGATCTTTATATGCCCAGTACACTAGTAGAGGACATCCGACCCTTGACTATCCACTCGTCATTTACATATGCTCATCTTCTAAAACCAATTACAACCCTCATTTGAGCCAATGGCTTCTTCGCAATGAGCATGATTCTCCAAGTTTTCAATTGTTTTGGTTTTGTACCTTTATGTCGGTAAACAAATTAAATTTTTTTAGAAGTGGTTACTGAATTAAGAATCAAGTTCGGCCCAAAAAAAGAACCTGTGACTCTGTAACCTTAGGTCAAATTCACAAGGAGATGACAATACCCGGCACTCGGATACATTCCCCAAGGATTTGCCTAGCTAAAAGATCGGGGTTAGCACACTATTTACTATATATAATTACTCCCGTCGGGATTTTTCATTTTCCCGGTGGGCCCGCCGGGCTACTGCATATTTCGGCGGCCCCGCAGGGAAAATAAAAAAGCCTGGCGGGCTAACCAGCTCTTTAGGTTTTTGCAGGTCAAAATCAAATTCACGTTAACAATTAACGTGATCAAGTGATTATTTTGTGTAAATACTAGAGTTATTTACGTAGTGACCTAATCGTGATTATGTTAATGAAATCCCTGCTCCTCATACCAAGTCCATGGAATGCTGGGGATGATCCTAGGTTGTTGCGTAGCTGTAAGATCATCTGCAATAGCTCCTGTTAAAAAGAGGGATGCATCCGAAAATTCATCAGCCACACCCGTCGACGACTCACCAGAATCTAGCCTAGATAGGTAGTCAGCCACCGCATGCTGGGCTCCTGGACGATGTAAGACCTCAAAATCAAATTCCTGCAACAAGAGAACCCCTCTGGCCAATCTTCCTGTCAAATTCTATTGGCGCACTAGATATAAAAGAGCCGAATGATCCACATGAAAGAAAAACCACCGGCCCAACAGATCATGCCGGAATTTTTTCACTGAATAAATCATCCCTAAACATTCTTATTCTGTCATTGAATAATTCATTTCTGTGGATGATAATCTTTTGCTGGCGTAATAGATAGGTCAAAACCACCCTTGAATTTGTTCCTGCATCAGCACACTGCCAATGGCCCGGTCAGAAGAATCCACAAATACATGAAAATCCTGACCCCAATTCGGAGGGATCATAATCGGAGCTTTGGACAGCTGAAGTTTTAAGCTCCAAAAAGCAAGATCACATTCCTGCATCCATTCAAAATCTTTAACATGTGCTGCCTGATTAATAGGGATTTCCATATGCGTGACAAACCTCAAACGCCTCCCATGCCAACGAGCTTGGCCCAGAAAGACTTGACACTGTTTTGAATTCACTGACGGAGTCGCTTCCATAATTGCAGCTATTTTATCCGGATCCATGGAAATGCCATCCTCAGAGATTATATGACCCAATAACCTTCCACTTCTAACTGCAAATACATATTTTAGAGGATTTATACTAAATTTCACCTCTCGACATTTCATAAAACATAACCGCAATTGCTTCAAATGCTCTAATTGCGCTCCAAAAACACTGAGATCATCCAGAAAAACTCTCATAAAATCTATCAAATAGGGACCAAAAATTTGAAACATATCCCTTTGAAAAGTTGAGGGTGCATTCCTTAATCCAAACCACATCACTGTGCATGCAAAAACCATATAACAGTTGTTTTAGGCTGATCATGCAATGCCATTCGAATTTGGTTATATCCACTAAACCCATCCAAAAAAGTATGGATCTCGTGCCCTACCATATCATCCAAAATAGAATCCAAAAATGAAAGAGGAAAAGGATCTGGAACAGTAGCTGCATTCAGCTTCCAATAATCCACACAAATGCGAATTTGCTTGTTTTTCTTTGGTACCACCACAATGGGAGAAATCCACTCGGGATTATCAATAGGGGTAATAAAACCCACCTCCAAGAGATGATCAATTTCCACCTTAACTTGCTTTTCCACATTCGGATTCATCCTATATGAATGCTGCTTCACTGGCACCGCATCTTGTTTCAGATTAATGGTATGCTGATAAAACTTTGGATCCAATCCTTGCATATCTGCATATTCCCATGTGAAAACATCCTTAAATTTTGTCAATAAATTAATCAAGTCTCCTCGGAAACTTGCCTCAAGGTGCTTATTAATATAAATGGGCTCAGACTTCGCTTGCTCTCCTAGAAAGACCTTCTCCAATTCATCTTCCTTGACCCTTGTAACTTTTCCCATATGTGCTTCAAGTGCATGTTCTTGCTTAATAATGTCCTCCAATGATTCGAGACTAGGAAAAGCTTTTTGTTGCATCCCTGTTTCTGGTGAAATTCCTGAAGCCCCTAAAGATTTTCCCTCCGAAATCATAGAAATATCTGCAAGATATAAAGAAACTAAATCCGGGTTAGTCTTCAAAAATTGCTCCTCTTCATCCTCTTCTAATCCTTCCACCATATTTACTGTCTCTGCTATCACAGGCCATGTTGCCTGAACTAGTTGCCTGCATGTTCCCAACACCACCCAAACTTTCCTGCGACCCTTTTTAACTGTAAGCATATTTACATCCCAATTATGCTTTACCCTGGTTTGTTGTAACCATGGTCTCCCCAAAATAATGTGATAATCCTGACTATGATCCTCAATATTCAAGACTATTAAAGAAACGGCAAAAGATAAGCCAGCTACATCCAGGACAATGCCTTGGAGTAATCCTACTAGCTGCACTCGTCTTTGATCTACCATGCGGACTACAAAGGGTGCAGGTTCCAATCACTGAGTCCAAAACGCTCACAAGCTTCTTGAGTAATAATATTTACTTCATCACCTTCATCTAACAGTACTTTGTCGATGTATGTACCATGATATCTGACTTAAAGCTCCGGGATGCGGGTATCCGTGATCCTGTTTGCCGGCAATGGGACTGACTCGTCTCCCTCACCCTCAGCTATTGCAATGTCAACTTCCATCATTTCCTCGGACTTCTGACTTAGCAAGGGATTACAAAAATTTGGAACCAATTTCAGTAATGAACCCAAAGGTACTTGTATTGGCGAATTGAGGACCTCTTTCCAAACTGAATTCCAATTATCCCCTTCCCTAGTGTCAACCTTGTTTCTGTCTCTCCCCTCATTTGTTTCTAGACCAGCAGTCGATGGTCTTGATGATTGCAAAGGTGGTGTTGATTGTGGCATCCATGTCACAATCTTTTTTCATACATTTTCTTGAGTCGCCCAATCCGGAAGCTTAACATCGGCTATTGGAACCACATTTTTTCTAGAACGCATAATTAGTGAAAACACCGGATCAGACTCCTCCAACCCTTCAATCTGAACCATAGCCACACTAGGCTGCTTTCCAACAGCATGTTCCTGCTTCTTTCGATCATATTCCATAGCCTCTGAATACTCGGACCGCCAATGCCCATCCCCCAAAGAGAAAAGGCATGTCTTGGGTCGATTAGGATCTCAGCCACCTCTTTCCTGACCCCCTCCTTGACCCCATCCCCCTACTTGTCCTTGAAAGGGCGCCTCTGATGTATGAGTATGAGCCATCACCACTGCAGGCTCTTGTCCCTACCCTGACTGTGGTGGGTGCCATGTAGAAGAATCCCGACTCCTACGACCCCGACCATTGAAATAGCATTCCACTGTATTATGAGTGTTGGCCGTGCAAATCGCACACCATTTCTGATTCATTGCACACTCTTGAGCAGCATGTCCCAGATTTTGGCACTGAGTACATCATAGTTCCTTCAGACTTTTAACCACCACAACAGATTTTGACGATCCAGATGGAACGCCTTTCCCTTGACGTTGGGATTTTCTTCGAGGTGCCTCCTCTGATTCTTTCCTCGAATCACTGTTGCCTTAGTCCTGAGGAATCTGAGTCTGGAGTCTCCGACTCCAAACTATCACTACCACTTCCGTGAGACTTACAATGAGATTTCTTCTGCTCTTTTTTCTTTGATTTCTTTGGGGATTCCGTATTCTCCAAAGCTTCTCCTGCTACAACAACCCTTGCAATTACATTATCCAGTGGAGTAGTTACCTTATCCACTATTGCCATAGCAGTTCTGAGATTTTTATTGAGTCCTTGCAGAAAATAATCATTCAGCACCTCAGCTACTAGCCTTTGTGCTTGAGGTACCCGCTGCAAAAGCATCCAGAATTTTGCAGCATAATCCTCCACTGGCAATGACTTTTGACGCAGCGTACAAAGCTTTTCCAAATGTTGAGGGACCGGATTTTCCGTTCTGAACCGTCTCAAGAACTCTCTAGACCCTTTGTCATATGTCTAAAAGTGATCATCAGGGTCTTCTGACAACCATTTGGCAGCTTCTCTTGAAAGTGTAGATTCAAACACTTATTGTTGATGAAGAGGAATCACCACCCCAGGATGATTCAATCCATATCCTTTATTAAATTGTCACAAATGTGCATCAGTGTCTTCCTTTGAAAGACCCCGAAAATGGCTATACTTAATTTGAGACTGTGCCATCGTCCCTTGCCCAACTGTACCCCCTCCCGAAAAAAGCTGATGAACACGAGGAGGTGGGGACAATGGCGGTGAAACCCCAGGACTGCTTACCGGAGATGGTGGTGGAGCAACATGGGTGGGTGAGGGTGAATGCATGGCAGGAGGACATGACTGACTACGTGGAGTACATCGTGCACGCCGAATACGCCTACCACACACCGGACTTGGTGATGAAGATACATGTTCCTCAGCCTGCGGTGTAGAAAAAATGAATTCATCTGAACCACCTCTCCTCCGACGTCTCCCCACAATTGAAACCATAGGGTCAGGAGGACCTTGCAACCTAGTGCACATGCATGTTCACCGCAGGTTGCCCATCACGCATTGTGGTCGCCATATGTAATGTCTATTGTCCACAGAGGAGCAATAAACATTACGGGAATGATTACCCTCACACTGACTTACATTATATGAACATCAAAACACAAGAAGGTAGAACAGAAGACAAGTTACAGAAATAGAACACCGTCTTCTTCATTGATATGCAACCGAACACAGAGTACAAGAGAGAAGATGTATTGATAACATGAATATTAGAGATATCCCCAAAGATAGGTATGCCCCCCATATACAACCGTTGCTCCAGCACAGATCGGGAACGGTGCAAACCCTGTCCTGTCCCATGATATCCTATGAAGAACTGTCCCAAAGCCACATGACTCCTAGTCTGCAATGTCCAGACCTCCGCAAGACCGCACAGTGCATCTTATGCCGTAACAGTGGATGCTTTGGGACTGGCAATGGGAGCAATACTAGCTCAGCCAGAAGGAAGAACTGATTATCCAGTATATTGCCAGTCGCACATTCAGTCAGGCTGAACAAGGGTATACAACTACTAAAAGATAAGCCTTAGGGATGGTTTTTAGTTATACTAAATTCAAACATTATTTGCTGGACAAGTTGTTTCATTTCTATGTGGATCATCAAGCCTTATTATTTTTTATTAATAAAGTCATTATTCAAGGTATGCTGATACGGTGGATGATGTTCCTTATGGAATTCAAATTTTGTATTTTCCATAAACCTGACAAAAACCATTGCGGTGCTAATTTCCTGTCTAGGTGTACGGAGGGCTACTCTGAGGTGTCTTTAAGAGACGAGCCAGTAGATGCAGAATTATTTCAGTTAGAAGTGGCAGAATCAATTGATCCTGAATTGTATGAAGTATATTAGTTTCTGTCTAAGGGTGGGTTCCTAGATGACTGGACTCAGAATCAGAAGAAGGCTCTGGTTATTAAGAGTCTAAAGTTCACTATCATTGGCGGCTCACTTTACAAATTGGGTGTTGATGGGTTTCTTCGCCGATGTGTGCCTATGGAGGGTAGAATGCAAATTTATTTCAGAGGCACATAATGGGAAATCTGGTGGACATTTTTCTACTGATATTACTTTCAAGAAGATTCTGCAGGCTGCTTTGTGGTGGCAAACTTTAATATCTAATGTTAGAAGATTTTGTAAAACATGTGATATATGCCAAATAATGGGCAGACCCATAGCAGCAGATATGACTCCTTTAACACCAGTCCAGCCACCCACTGGGTGTTTTTATGAAATGGGGTATGGATTTGATGGGTCCATTCAAGAAGATTACGATATATATTGATGGCTACCTGTTATGTGACCAAGTGGGTAGAAGCTAAGGCTCTTCCCAACAACACAACAAAATCCACTACTAGGTTTCTATTTGAGAATATTGTCTGCCGATACGGATGTCCTGTGGAGATTGTACACACTTTATAAATGACACTATGGATATTCTCATGGATATGCTTTCAGTCAAGCATCAAAAATCAACACCATATTATCCTAGATGTAATGGGCAAGCCGAAAGCAGCAATAAGACTATCAAGAATATCCTCACCAAGATTGTGTAGAAAAAGCCAGAGCAGTGGGACTTGAAACTTCAAACTGCTCTATGGTCATATAGAACAGCTTATAAGGTCACTATGGGGTTAACACCATTTAGAATGGTGTACAGCACTGAAGCTATTGTACCTATGGAATTTGTCATACCCAGTCTCAGGATGGCAGTAGAGCATGACTTGGATTTCAACCACAATCTAAAAAAGAGACTAGAGCTAACACAGTTAGACAAGTTGAGATAGAGAGTTATGATGGAACAAGAAATTGTTCAGCAAAGAAGAAAACACTAGCATGGCAGACGAATTAAGGTGAGGGAGTTTCAGAAAGGCGATCTGGTTCTCCTATATCAATCAAAACTAGGCCCTAGGAAACCGAACTTAAAGATAGCTGGGCAGGACCATTTGAAGTTGATTGGATGTTCTCCAATGACACGGTAAGGTTGAAAGATTTGTCTGGATTACTGTTGCTAGGGGTATATAATGGAGCCAAAATCAAGCTCTATTATTTGGAAGCCAGAGAAACTTTTCGGGAAAGGGGTACTGATGGTGTGGGAACTGAAGACCAGGAAATTCCAGGATCAGCTATTTTAGGTATTTTTCATGTACAACTAGTTCTAGAGCTAGTCAAAAAGTTAGAGCAGTACTAGTACAACCAAACCATGTCCATACCAAAAATAGAAAAGTATGGAAACCAATATCAGTCCTTATGGGAACAACGGTCAGAAGGATATCAGTTGTAATCATTTCAAAGACAAGAGAGAGTCTTGTCCAATGCATGTTTGCTACGTCACTTGCGATGCACAGAATTTTTGGAACGATAAGTGGTGGAGCTTTTATGGCGCGAACGCGTATAACAGTGAGGCGAGTAAGCGTTTTTCCTCGCAAATCTCCTGCACGATGCCTGCCTAATGTTGTTCATTCGCCATCGCCAAGCTCTGAAGTTTCCTCACTACAACCGCAAACTTCTTCATCTCAAGAGACTGTGGATTGTTGCTTATCCTTGCGAGCCACACCAGGATACGGGTTTGACGAATCAAGTAAGTCCTCTTCTTCTTCGTATACTGATTCATTGTCTTCACGGTGTATGGGTAGGAAGAAAATGTCAGAGAAGATGCAGGAAACTATAAAAGAAACCCAAGCCCTTATTGCTGTTGCAAAAGCTCTTATTGCCCTTAATACAGTAGTCGAGTGTACTTCAGTCAGATATACCTTGTATTCATTCTTCATGAACTCTGAATCTGAAAACTATTATCTGTCATTCAGTCTGTCTCTCACTTCAGCAGATGTATTTCAGTTCATGTAACTATTCCAGTTCAGTTTCTATCTTCTCTTCCACTTCTATTGATTGAACTAACGAATCACCAGTAGCTGTAACTTCTAACATTGAAATCAGCTATCTAAAGAGATCAGCTCCAATTCCAATGCACCAAGTTTAAGTCCTTCTTTGATTAGAGCTTATCTTTCAAGGATAGCTTACAAGTTTAGATAGTCTTTCTCTAGAGTAAGTGTAGGCTTAGGCTTATGTTTATGGCTACGTACAATTAGGCATTACTACTCTCACTCCCTCATAAATTCATCTCATGAATGGCTTGAATGGCTTAAATGGTTTTCAAGGAAGAATAGGCCCCTTTTATAGGTGAAGGGAACCCCAAGGGTTTACACAAGAAGAGAAGTGTAAGATCTCTGACCTCAAGCTAAAGAGCACCAAAACATAATCATACTACAAAAAGTTACTATTTTTGGCAGTTTTTTTAAATATGTCGGTGCCAAGATGTTTAGAATGTTATAGAGATTTCAAAAACGAATAAAAACTATTTTTGTGAAAATTTTCCTAAAATAGTAAGTTTTTGATCACCCGACCCGTCTAGTTTTGACCGGCTCGACAAACTGCACCTGTACCCAGAATTAACAAAATGCATTTTCAGACACCGAGAGCTGCTAAATATGGCAGGTACTCAGGATGATGCACCTTAGTTTTGTCTCACACAGCGAGTTTTGGAATTAAAATCCAAGCTGTAACGACCGTCTAAGATTAATTTTTTTAATTTTTTTTTTTTTAAGGCTAGCAGGGGCACCGACACTCAGGGGCTAGTGTGTGCACAAGCTCTAGGCCATTGCAGGCTGCTTTAGCAGCTAGAGGGAGCCCCCACTCATCTATGAGCTCTTGGGAGACTTACCAAGCATGAGAGAGAATGTGAGAGACATTTGGAAAAGCCAACTGGACACTTTGCAAGCCATGCACCCAAGCTGCCTATGCAAGACCAAGTGCTCACTCAGATGCATTTAGCAGTAGATTTTGATCTGCATGAGAATAAGCACTATATAAGGACCTGCTCTCTCACACACACACACACACATATACTCAATACACACACACATACACTCCCTCACACACACACTGGGCGAGGTGTTGTCGGCATACACAATCTCTAGAAGCGGATTAAGAGGAGGAGGTGCTGCCAATCTCTCGTCAATTAGGCTTCATCGGATCAGCATTTCTGGCCTAATTAGCTCGATTTACGGTAATCCAAAGTCAATTTTATGTTTTCATCTCGATTTCTCTATGAATTCCTTATCTCCCGCTAATTCTATGCAAAATTTAGCTACTCTATCTAGTAGTAAACTCTCTAAATCACATATGTGATTAATCTATTTCACTATCTTAATCCAATTAGATAATTATGCATCAAATCAACTTCCTTAATCATCAATTAATCCATGATTAATAATAGTGAATTGCCAGCTAATTAGTTCAATGCATGAATGATGGAAATAAGTTAATCTCTAGCAAAGTAGCGAATTGAATGACTTCAATCGGTCATTGCATTAGGAATGAATTTAATTAACAAGGGTTAAACTCTAATTACAGGAGATTAATGTGTAAATTAGAGAAATTAATCACCCTCTTAAATTATTGTCATTATAGAAAAGGAAATTCTTTCACATGTGCACAAGATAATTCTGTACTTTTTTGTTCATCTTAGAGAAGCAATTAGTATAGCAAATTCATCATTCAATTACTCTAATTAAGCAAGTAATCACAGGAAACTGAATTTTTCAATTACCGAGCTAAAAATCTAGTTTTAAGGCCAATTCTCATAAGATCATGTGAAGATGCTGTCAATGTAATTAAAAACTTAGATCAACTAGTGTTAATTTAATTTTTTTCCAAGATAGATTATGATAGAGGAGTAATTATCATACCCATAAAATGATTCTGTTTCTTTCGTATAAGTAGAAATGCTTGTTAAAGTTAATCATGTTGTTATCTGACCAACTGCGGATTCTCATGGTATACGGTACTCTAGTCTCTTTTCCGAAATCATCTTTTTAAGTAGTGAGTAAAAATGGCCCCAAAGAGGACCCGTTTTGGTGGATGTCCACGTCCATAAGGCCGGGACGAGCAACACCAACGGAAAGGGGAAGGCTCCATGGTCGAGCAAGTACCGGTCATCTCACAAAGCAATGAGGAGGAAATTATCGAGGTAGACATAAATTTTAATTCAAATACATTTTAATAACATTGCATTTCGATAAGATAGGAAAAATATCATTACCCCAAACATGTTGGTAATCCAACGAAGACCACGGCATTTTAATTAATGTATTTAAATTCAAGTAGGAAAGAATGTTTTTGGAATAAACTGTCTGAAGTACGAAAGATTGTTTGCTAGGGAAAATTAACTGGGCCAGTTCATTTTTAATTCCAATGTTGATTTAGTCATGATCCCCCTCTTGATCACAGGGGGCAGCTCGCGAGGTTCTCGCAGTAGCTAGGATTATCTAGCTTAGGGCTTTGATCCACGTCTTGTATTCTTTGCGGTGGATACCCACGACTTGCGTTCTTTGCAGTGGGATGTCCATGTCGTGCTTTTTATGCGGTGGACAAATCTAGTTGTATGGGAAACTAGGTGACAGTGGGTGGAGTTAACACTCGCTGGGGGGTTTCATGCCTTCAGGACATTGGAAGTTTAAATGAAATGAGTTATTGAGTGAATTTTTACTAGAAAGATTGTTTTGGTGCCACTTTGAAAAACTATTTGAAGGGCTGTCTTAACACAACCTGTGAATCGAAATTAATCAATGAATATATATGTTGAACAACAAATGTGTTAGTAATTAGGTCACACAAGACAAAGTGTGAGTATGAGGGTGGAAAGTGGGGCTTGTCTCGGGTTGCCAATGCCTATGTGAAGGGTGGTCCCGATTGGTCGGGAACTCTCTATCTCCGTAGTACGGTAAATGACGCTAGAATTGCTCATTGCACCAAAAGCAGTGAAGTCCCAAGTGTACGTGCCTCTGAAAGCAATGGGAAAAAAGGCACTCGAGACTTCTCTCCTTCTGGAAGGTCAGTCTTAGGATCGATAATACGTTAGACACGCTTTCCCTTGCAAGGTGGAACTAGATCTCATTGCTAGTAGGCTTGACTCAATTCACTTGGTGATGAGAGCTCGTTCACTAGTTGATCCCTTAAACCACTTTGTTTGTTTCCTCTATAGATCTAGTGGCCACCAGGTTTACCATCAAAACTGTCGTTTGAGATGACGGGGTGGAAACTTCACACCTAGTATCAGAGCAAGGTAAGGATAGACTGCGAACTAAAATTCGTACAGTTTGAAAATTTTAGAACTAAGGAAATCTAGGTAGCTAATCCGAACTCCTTGCATTGGTGTTGCAAGTAGATCCCGCACTTGAATACCAAAAGTTTCAAGTCTTTAATCTTATTTACGAGCAAGCATGTCGTTCCCCAAATTATTGTTTTCGGTGAGACGTGATGGAGATGTTTCTAAAGGTCAATACACCGCACTCCACTCGCATTGATAAAGGATGGGAGATCGACTAGACCCATCGAAGGCGGGATTTACTACATCAACGGATTTACTACATCAACGCTCAGAAGTTAGGATGCCTGGCTACCGACTTAAAGAAAATCCGTTGGGGAGAAGAATTGAGAGTAGTGCAGTTATACTACTTGTTTCCTTCACATTCGGGCATCACTATTGCTACTTTTGACGGCACCGAGCAAACCCTCAATGAGTGGCTTTGGGACAAGGTCGCTGATGTAATTCCAACAAATAGAGTTAGAAATTTTGGTGTTCCAAGACACTTATCCAAGAGTATGAACACCATAATTTACTACTCGCTTAAGGATAAGTATAGGGACTATTTCTCAGGAGAAATAGAGGATTGTAAGAATGTGACAACACATAAACATCGTCTGTATCATTATATCCCAGGATAGCCTGCCAGATGTATCATATAGATATCCTAGAATGCCATGTAATAAATTGATCAAAAGTTATCCTAAACCTCAAAAGGTTATGATTGTTAACAAAAAAAAATTATATCAAAAATAAAGGAAGAGTTTTTGTCTCTCGGTGATTTGAAACTTGGATTTTATTAAAGTCTCGTGTTTATTTAAATCTTGAATTCTAGCAATCGTATCAAATTTTGTGTAAATCGTGTAGGCACCACGTGTCGCTCTCTATTTGACAGCACAGGAAAAGAAACTCCTCCTTAAATAAGCCCAACCTCCGACCTTTAAGGGCGAGGGAGCTAATGTGGAGAGAGATGCGGAAGTGTGGATGGAAGCGATGGACGACTATTTTGAGGATGCATGGACTCAACCCGAGAACGAGACCATGCTCACAATGTTTCGCCTCTCTGGCGATGCCAAGATTTGGTGGAAACAGCATTGCAGAGATCTGAACATCAAGGGATCTTCTCAGTCGTGGGAAGACATCAAGGCTGTAGTGATGGGGCGTTACTTACCACCTGCTTATAAAACCTTGAAGATGAATGAGTTCTTTTTCCTTCATCAATCGACTTCTTCAGTTGAGGAGTATTACTCAAAGTTTGTTACTCTTTGAAGATATGCTCCTAAAATGACCCTAGATTAGCAAGTAGCACGGTTCTACCAAGGGCTCATCGACCCCTTGAACAATCGGCTAGAAGCTCTCAGACCGGCAACTCTTCAAGATGCCTTGCTAAGAGCTAAAATATTTCACTATCTTAATCCAATTAGTTAATTATGCATCAAATTAACTTTCTTAATCATCAATTAATCCATGATTAATAATAATGAATTGCCAACTAATTAGTTCAATGCATGAATGATGGAAATAAGTTAATCTCTAGTAAAATAGCGAATTGAACGACTTCAATCGGTCATTGCATTAGGAATGAATTTAATTAACAAGGGTTAAACTCTAATTACAAGAGATTAATGTGTAAATTAGAGAAATTAATCACGCTCTTAAATTATTGTCATTATAGGAAAGAAAATTCTTCCGCATGTGCACAAGATAATTCTGTACTTTTTTGTTCATCTTAGAGAAGCAATTAGTATAGCAAATTCATCATTCAATTACTCTAATTAAGCAAGTAATCACAGGAAATTGAATTTTCCAATTGCCGAGCTAAACATCTAATTTTAAGGCCAATTCTCATAAGATCATGTGAAGATGCTATCAATGTAATTAAAAACTTAGATCAACTAGTGTTAGTCTAAATTTTTCTCAAGATAGATTATGATAGAGGAGTAATTATCATACCCCTGAAATGATTCTGTTTCTTCCGTATAAGAAGAAATGCTTGTTAAAGTTAATCATGTTGTTATCTGACCAACTGTAGATTGTCATGGTATACCGTACTCTAGTCTCTTTTTTGAAATCATCTTCTTAAGTAGTGAGTAAAAATGGCCCCAAAGGGGACCCACTTTGGTGGATCTCACGTCCATGAGGCCGGGACGAGCAACACCAACGGAAAGGGGAAGGCTCCCATGGTCTAGCAAGTACTGGTGATCTCACGAAGCAATGAGGAAGAAATTATCCAGGTAGACCTAAATTTTAATTCAAATATAGTTTAATAACATTGCATTTCAGTAAGATAGGAAAAATATCATTACCCCAAACATGTTGGTAATCCAATGGAGACCACGGCATTTTAAATAGTGTATTTAAATTCAAGTAGGAAAGAATGTTTTTGAAATAAACTGTCTGAAGTAGGAAAGACTGTTTGCTAGGGAAAATTAACTCGGGCAGTTCATTTTTTATTCGAATGTTGATTTAGTCCTGATCTCCCTCACAGGGGACAGCTTGCGAGGTTCTTGCAGTAGCTAGGATTACCTACCTTAGGGCTTTGATCCACGACTTGCGTTCTTTGCAGTGGATACCCACGACTTACATTCTTTGCAGTGGGATGTCCATGTTGTGCTTTTTATGTGGTGGAAAAATCTAATTGTATGGGCAACTAGGTGACAACAGGTGGAGTTAACACTCGTTGGGGGGTTTCATGCCTCCAGGACATTGGAAGTTTAAATGAAATGAGTTTTTGAGTGAATTTTTACTAGAAAGATTGTTTTGGTGCCGCTTTGAAAAACTGTTTGAAGGGCTGTCTTAACACAACCTGTGAATCGGAATTAATCAATGAATATATATATTGAACAACAAATGTGTTAGTAATTAGGACACACAAGACAAAGTGTGAGTATGGGGGTGGAAAGTGGGGGCTTGGCTTGGGTTGCCAATGCCTATGAGAAGGGTGGTCCCGATTGGTCGGGAACTCTCTGTCCCCATAGTACGGTAAATGGCGCTAGAATTGCTCATTGCACCAAAAGCAGTGAAGTCCCAAGTGTACGTGCCTCTGAAAGAAATGGAGAAAAAGACAATCGAGACTTCTCGTTTTCTGGAAGGTGAGTCTTAGGATCAATAAATTGTTAGACACGCTTTCCCCTGCGGGGTGAAACTAGATCTCATTGCTAGTAGGCTCGACTCAATTCACTTGGTGATGAGAGCTCGTCCGCTAGTTGATCCCTTAAACTACTTTGTTTGCTTCCACTATAGATCTAGTGGCCACCAGGTTTACCATCAGAACCATCGTTTGAGATGATGGGGTGGGGACCTCACAAGAAGAGCCAGTGTGAATAGAGACTGGAAAAGTTTGAAATGAGTTGTCCCTACATGATGTGGGCAGATTGGGGTCCAGTATTTTGATCATATATCCTCAACCGTAGCTCCAAATAGAAACGTAAAAATATAGGCAAAAACTTCAACTCATAAGCTACGACTCCGATTTTATATACCTTTCCCAATTCGGATTGGAACCTTGTGTGGAAAAATCATCAAAATAGGGTACAGTTTTTGCAGCAAAAGTCTTTTTGTGGTCCCCTTAGCTTAGACTTTCATTTGACTCCAATGGACACCTCATGAAATTTGAAAACATGCCATTGCTCCTTGACAAAGTCTTGTAATCATGCTTGCAATAATGCATTAAAGTAGGTGTATCTTTGAAAATCATGCAAGCTAGTGTCCCACTAAGATTTGATTCCTTCCTGGTAGCTATTAAAAAAATATAAAAAATACATAGAATATATATATATATATATATTGAAAGTTATCTTAGATATAGGATCTATCTAGGGTGTGAGATGATAATGATATAATAGGAATAAAGAATCGATGCTTTTTTCCCCAAGTTAAAGAGGCAGAGCTATTGACGTTTTTTTCCATAGTGCTTTCTAATGGTAAAGTAAGAATATATTACCCTTGCAATAAATAATACGATAAGATAGAAATCTTATTGTCATACTTAGATACGTATATGTACATTATAGAAAATATACTTATGTATCTAAAAAGTCACAATATAGATCTTGTAGCATTCGTTTCCACTATGTATGTGTCACATCACGACATCCACCCCCTCTAAACCTGCACATCCTCTAGTATGTGCCACATTTGATCTTTGCAAGATTAGTCCTCTTCTTGTAGATCTTCCATGATTTCATCTTCATTGATAGCTTCCATCGCTTCATCTTCACTTTGATCTTTGATCTTCACTTGTGTTTTGTTCTTCCTCCCCTTCAATATCTTCTTGATCACTGTCTCCTCTTCTCTTAAACATTTTGATCCTTTTTTTTGCAATGGAAATCTTTATTTTCGTATCATCTAGTTCAGACAAGCTGTAAGTAGCATTTTCATGCACATGCTTTACAACATACGGTTCAAACCATCTTTTTGAGAATTTACGTGCATGATTGTGTGTGCTGGTTATCAAGGCTATTGTCATACACTAAAACCTAGTCACCTTTGTCAATTGATTTGCTCCTGAGCCGATGTCGCTTATCAAAGTAGTCCTTGTTTTTCAACCTTACATTTTTGAGTCATTCTTTTGCAACCTCAATGTCGCCATGTCTTATCTCTAGTTGTCTGATGCACAATGCAAGGAGATCCTCCCTGCTAAGCCCCTCTTGCCAAGGTAGTACATTCCATGTGGGGATTGTATCTTCAATTGACATCACTGTCTTTTGACCATACATTAGCTTCGCAAGCATATAGCCAATTACTAAGCTATGTGTTGTACAATCAGCCCATAAAGCATATAGCAATAGTTTTGGCCGCTCACCAACTCTTCCTTCGCAAGCCTTGGCCAAAGCTTTGATGATAGGAGGATGCCCTCTTTCACTCTTTCAATTTTCTTCAGGGTTGTAAGCTATAGTAAGAGAAATATTGATTCCTAATCTAGAAAAGAACTCCCTTGCTTCCTCTGCATCTAGCTCACCTCTATCTGCAATGATCTTCCCCACACAAACATAATGGAAAATCACCTCATCAAGAAGGAATTTGCACACAGCTTCTGTGGTTTTAGCTCTTAATGCTCTTACTTCAACTGGTTAGTTAGGTCCTCTCGTGCAAGAACCAAGTATATTAGGACCAAAAACGACTCAAAAGGGGCTGTGTAAGGAATTGGTTAACTTACTAATTAGCAGTGTCGTTTATGGTCAAAACGGCTCCAAATTTGTCTGTTTTGGTCATTTAAAGCATATCTACGCAATCTAAAGCGTATCTAGGTACATATCTCTAAATGTTAAAAAAGATATCAATTTCTTCACATTCCTTTGCGGATCACCTCGAAATTTGTTCTCATTTACTTCACTTGTCGGCAAATAGTTGTTTCCACTTTTGAATCACTCAATATCTCTTTTTTCTCTCACCTTTCGCGATCTTTATCTCTTCTTCTTTGATGCACCTTGTTCTGCTGCTACGTTATTTCCATTATACTTTCTGTGTGTTCATTACTTACAATGACTAATACGTCTTCCATTAGTGATAACCGCAAGTTTCACTTGAACATTAAGCTAAGCCAAGAATATGCTACTACGCGGAGTGTCTATCAAAGACCAGTTACAATTGCAAATGAAGCACAACAAATTCACAATGAGGGAAAGAAACACATTGATATATGGACAGATGGGAGCTTGTATCCACCGGATCCTAGCACTAGAAGGTATCCATCTTTTCACACACCTCATGATTTGATGAGATTTGTTGGTGATGGGGTTGATGGCTTACTAGGATATAGTTCTAGGCTATCTCATTTACACATTGATCATACACATTACATTCAATATCTCAAAACTGTTTTGTCATCAAATGCAACAAGAATTTTAGAACTTGAAAACCAAATAGCATCTCTAAAACAAGAAAATCACCAGCTTCAGACTTTAAAAGAAACTCCAATAGGATTAAGAGCACGAGTAAAACAAATGAGAGATGTAGTAAACTTAACAAAAGGTTCTGGACAAAGGAAAAAAAGATGAAAGATTACTAGAGAACATGTGACTAGTCTTTTAGGATTTGATATGTCCAATGTTCAAGAAAGGGTGAGATTTTTGAATGAGGTAATGAACAAAAGTGATATTTTGAAACTTTTGGAACTTCCTGAAAATCAAACTCAAAAGAAATTGGTATTTCAAAATTTACTGAAAGATATGGGTTTACTGGTCCAACCTTCTCAAATGCAAGAAGTTTGTGACACAGTGGGGTGAGTAGAAGAGGTTACAGGGCCAAAACTAAAACCTGGTTTTAGGTTTTAAAGTATTACAAGATTAAATCTTTTGGGTTGCCTAGGCCTCACAATGTTGGGAAAGTTAGGACTCTGTTAAACGAAGAAATACCCAAACATTTTGGAGAGTACTATCATATAGAAGGAATGATGCCATATGAAAAACAGGAAAAAAAATCTTCTTTTGAGTATAATATTTTAATAACATTTGTATGAGTATAAAAAATGTTCAATCTGCTATGGTGAGATACTATAATATGCAAGAAGTAGATTGTAAAGGAAAACTTATATTTGTTATGAAATTGGATGAAGCTCAAATTCAAAAATGTCAAAAAATGGAAAGAGTATCCATATCCCTAATGAATAGAGCATTGGACTATAGCCAGGGTAAGCTTGATTCCCCATACCACAAAACTCAATCAGAAATGGAGCTTTGGTGGATAATAGCAGCTCAAATACCAGTAAAAAATCACGATACATTGAAATGGCTCTTTTTGCAGACCGATATCCCTTCTCTTATATAGGACCAAAATGCAGGTGAAAAACTCTATGTAGATGGCATGGGTGACTTTTTTGTAGAATGGCACTTGAGTGCCAACCTAAAAGCATTAAAGTGCATGTTTGGTGTATGTGGAGGTGCCAATACCAAGTATCCATGTCTATATTGCATGGCAAGCACTGGAACAGAAGGATGGCCTGCTAGACACGAGGTTGGAAAACCACCATCGAGAAATAGTGTGAACATCATCGACTACCCATCGTCTTCTATAATTTGGGATCCAATTCTAACAATAGATTTTAAAAATGTACATATATGTACAATCCATGCAGAGATTAGAATCTTGGACAAATTTCTTTGACTCCATCTTGATTATGCATATTCTATTAAGCCAAGTAAACTTGCAGACGAGTGCATAGAAAAATGTGAGGCTTTGCTCTCTCAAATGGGTTTTCATGGTGGTCAAGTGCATCTAAAAAAAGATCCTACTCTTTCAAAAGGAACGGGTGATGTTTTGCAAGATGTTTCAATGGGTGGAGCAAAAGCCAGAAGATTTTTGAGTAACCACGACAACAAACAAGTTGATGCTTTGTGGAACTGCTGGAAGGATCTTTGTGTAATAACAACCAATGTCAAAAGTAGACCAGATGTAGCCAATAAATGCATGGAAGTGTGGAAGAAGCTCGACAATTTTTTGAACGTTTTGAGACAACAAGTTAGCTCTGCTACTTATGCAGATGACTTTAAAAAGACAATAAAGCTTTTAATAACTTCTATTGCAGATGGTTGGGGAGCAAAAGACATCACATATTACTTGGTGAGTATCCAATTACTTTCTAAATTCTGGATAGTATTTTACATTGCATCCTATTGAGTTCAGCTAACTTTTTTTTTATTTTTAGCATATTTTGTACCTGCATGGACCATATTTTGCAAAACAAGGACCCCTTGCAACATGGAATACTCGGGGAATGGAAAAATCTCACTATCAAGCGAGGACTTCTTTTTTCAAATGTACGAGAAAGGGAGGGGGACAAAGAAGGAGCAATGAACTAAAGGAATTATTCAATTGGTTCTATAGGAGGCAATTACAACGGATGAGATCAAACAACCATGCTGCTCAACCACAGATGGAGATTAATGCTTCACTTTGAAACTTTGTACCGAATCTTTCTAAAGAGATCCAAATTCAAAAAAGGTATTTTGGTGCAAAAAATTATCAAATTTACATCAGTTTTTGATGTTTTTCATATCTCTAGGCATGCCACCCCTATATCTCAAAAACTTTCTTCTTTTATAGCCCCCAAGAAGATTGACATTTGTCTCCTCAGCTGGCTACTGCTGCATAGCTAGAGTGGCAAAGAAAGTATCATGCTCTTAGAGGCATTGAATCCTGCAGCATATCCAAATATTCTAAGTGTTGCAACTCTCTCAAGTAGCATGATCTTGTTTGCATTGATTTGAAGGGGAGTGTACCCTAAAAACCGTGACAATATCTTCAAGGCAAATATTGGCAACTCAGGATCTTCAGAATACTGCATGTCAAAAGCACATAAGGTGGCACTATCCAATGTAGGCATGTAGTGCATGAGAGAGGAGGCATCCCTTCTTGAAGTGCCCTCTATTGCTTTCCCTCTCGAGCCTTTAGCTCTCCCAAGAAAATTGTCTTTGTCAAGGAGTTCAATCTGCCAAACAAGACATAATGAGTAATTAAAACAAACTTGGAAAAAAAGAAAGATTTCATAAGGGAGATCAAGGTGAAACTAAATCTACCTTTTGCAACTCATCCTCGGAAATGACTTTTTCATGAAGGAGATTGCATGATCCAGTCATCTCTCTTATGTCAACTTCCTTTCCAATTTTTTTCAGCTTAAAGTCTCTGCCAAAAGATTGGATGCCAAGCTCAACAAGTCTCTTCTCAAAATCCTCATCTTTGAGGGAAGGTTTCTCCTCTTCCACTCTTCTCATGCATAGAGCAAGTGCATGAGGAGCAGGAAGAAAATATTTATTGGATGTCTGAAAATCAAGTGCCAAAAACTCCTCTTTTGACTCTTCTTCTGCGTCAATAAAATCTTTGGCCACCTGAGAAGCTTCAAGAATGGTTGCAATACAGTAGTCCTAGCTCATATTAAGCAAATATTGGATATGATGGAGAGGGATATACTCTTTTTCATTGATATAGAAGTAGGGAAGGTTTGGAACAGTAAGGGAAGCCTCAGACACCTCTCCTCATCTGTTGGCTCATCAATGACAGTATTAGCTCTAAATTGAGCCACATCAAAATTTGCACTCTCCAGCTCCTCAGCTGCAACATCAATTTCCTCCTCTTCTAGAATTTCACTTTTCTCAAGCTGCAAAACTGTGGAAACATTTTTATTTGTTACCTCTTCATCTACATCTTTCACTTCATCAGCTTTGCCTTGCAAGTCAACTTTAAGGAACAAGAAGAAAAGAAAGGAAACTTCTTTTGGAACAAGGTTGCAAGGCTTTGAATGTAGTTGACAAGAAATGGTAGGTGGACAAACAAAGGAAGTCTTCTTAGAAAATCTTTCAAACCTCCTTGTTACTTTGCCTTTCTCAATTGAGTTGGTAGTAAATTCGGTTAGATGGCAATAAGTCTTGCCATCTAAAACCAAACACTGCCTTCAACTGCCTCTTCAAACTCTTGGAATTCTACTGACAAAAAGTCCTTCAAATTGTCTAGCATAACTGCAAGATCAAACAAAGGGTTAAATATTTCATATGCTTTGGTGTACACTTCCATGTCACCACCATCCATCACAGCAACCAAGAGCTTCTCACTTGGACTCTCCTCTAAAATCTCCTCCCGACCTTCGTTCATGGTTTGGTTGAAAAAAAACCAAATCGATGAAGTAGGCAGAGGGTGAAAATCGACAAGGACACGCCGGACCAAAGTGATGGAGAGAGCGGCCCAAACAAAACGATAGGGGTACATTCCACAATGTGCAAAGCGTTCCAGTCATGTCGTGCGGGAACTATCTAGTGGAGTGGGGAGAAGCCCGAACCAAGCAATAGAGTCCCCACCCAGAGTTTGCAAACAGGTACTCTCGTGTCGTGCGGGACGAAGAGACCTTGAGAGACCAAGACGACGTGGTAGAGTGGAGAGAGAAGTAAAACAAAGGAAATTCTCGCGTGGTGTGGGACCAATAAAATTACAACACCAACAAAAGTCGAGATCAAGCTTTATATAAGGTGCCAAAAATAATCGTTATGGACACGTGTCATCCATGTAAACGTGCCACATGGCATGCTTCCAATGGTCGTCGTACAGACGGTCGATTGTATAAAAAGCTCTCTCACGTGGTCATTTTTCACCTTCCCCCAAACCACACATTTGTGTCGTGTCGTACCTTCTAAACGACCTGCACATCCCCTTTCTGCCAGTCTTATCTCTTTCCTTAGGCATCTTTCCATCGACCTGCACACCCCCTCCTTGCCCAATTTTTTGAACTTCCGGAGTGCTTCTTATTTCTATCCCGTACGACGCGATACGAACAAGTTCTACACTGTGGGTGACCCAGCTATCGCGTCGTGCGGTGTCCTTCCATGATTCCTTGCCAAGCTCAACAGCCTCACATGCGATGCAATATGGACAAGTTCTAGACTGTGGGTGACCCAGTTATCGCATCGTGCGGGTTCGTTTTATGTTTCCGTGCCACGCGCTTTGGTGCTCAGCATCTACACAAACAACACGATAGCGACATGTCCTAGACTGTGGCCCACCTATCGCATCCTCCGGTGCATTTCCATTTTTCCGCACCACGCACTACCAACCCTAGTATTTTCACATATAACGCGATAGCGGGATGGTCTAGACTGTGGGTTGCCCCCGTATCGCGTCGTGGGGTGTTTTGTACTTTTTGACTCAAATGGTGAGGATGAAGCAGACTGCAAGAAAAGTCTACCAAGCCCCAAAAGATCCAGAGAAAGATGATTCAGAGAAACCACCTCCACAACCTCGTCAGAGGCCTACTGCTAGAAAAAGGTTGAATTATCAAGTCAAATCTTTACGGGGAAATAAGAAAAGCACAAAAGTCTACTTGTCTACTGATTCCAAAGCTACCTTTCATGAAAGTTGTCAAAGAGATATTAATACTCTTGTGAGCATGATGAATATCAAAAATTTTGTTTCAGTAAGGTGGCAATCTCAAGCCTTGATGTGCCTTCAGGAAGCTGCCGAGAATTTTCTCATAGACTTTATGAATGATAGCTACATTGCAGCTGCATTTTCTCACAGGGTCATGAGCAAAGATTTTGTGCTTGTGTCAAGGCTGAGGTACAAGTTTGATAAGGCTCTTGAGCTTATTCCTAGTGAGGATCTTAAAGCCTTCCAAATTTTAAATATCCCTCCTTCCAGGCAGCAGAAAGATTCAGGGGTTTTCATTGAGGATATTACACATGAGTATGAGACAAGAAAGGCCCACGATATCAAAGCAGGAAAGGAGGTTGAGAGGGAGCAAGACATGATATCAGAGGATGCTATCCTTAAAGAGTAGGGCTCTTCAACGCACTTTTTGATTGTAGTATTTGAAACCTTCTATATTGTAATCCTTATTTGTGGTACTCAGGTGACCAACAATAAGTTTGGCAGCACTGCAAGAAGACATCAATCAAGAAGCTACTAATAGAAAACAATGGGCCATCAAGCATAGATCATACTTCATACTTATAAAGGGCCATCCATTCCACTCACCATTGAAATTCAAGGTTCAAAAGCGTCGTACAACTAAGAACAGTAAGGGGGAGGCACCTAGCTCACCTTTCAAGCTACCATTCATGTTGCCAAACAAGGTTGCCAAGTCACCCAAGCCAACCACTCCTAAGGAGCCCAAAGCACCAACCCCTGCCAAGTCCCCCGTGCCAAGCCCTAAGGAGCCCAAGTCACCACCACCCACTCCTGAACTTTCACCCCCTTCTGAACACAAAAGGAAAAGGGTCTCTGAGGATGCAGAATCCTCTCATGCAAAAAGAAAAGTGGAGTTTCATGATTGATTACTCCACAAAAGCTATGTACACTTTTGTTCATTTTGTCCATATGAACATATATACCCTTTGGTGATTCATAATTTTGTACTTCAAATACTTAATACCAACTATCAATTCTTAAATGTGTATCATGGTGTCATGTAAGTTTAAAAAAACATAAATAATGATCACAATAAGGTAGAGAAAAGATAAATATATTTGCAAAATGCAATGATTACAATATTGAACTTTTTTTTTCAAGTCCTTGCAAGTGGCTCAAATACAACTCTTTTTGGGGAAAGGCATGTGATGCAAGAGGTTGAATTCTCCATCCTTGTGCTCACCACAATTTCATCCACTTTGAATCTATACTCAGGAGATGTTTCATCAAGAAACTCAAGAGATTCTCTACCATCATATAGTCTCCAATTTGTTGTTACTATAAGGCTTCTATACTCGGTGTGTGGATGGATTGTGACCTTTAGTTCAAACTCTGGACAATTTTCCTCAGAGTCGAGAGGAACCCAGCTACCTAATTTGCTTCTCCATCTCCTATAGTCGTAGCCCAAAACTAATGATTGACGACATAGTTGATATGAGATAGACATAGAATTTGGGCTTACTCTACAACTAATATTATCACCAATATGAAAAGCTTCTTTGGTACTCCATCCGTCTCCAAGTACATTATCCAGTCCAATCATAGAAAGTCTTCTATTAAGCCACATCGTCTTTGTCCTCTGCAAGTCCATTGTTTTGAAACATGCCACAAAGACATGTATAGGCAAGAACCATTGAACTTTAATCCTTCTTGATATCCTGCCCGGAGACATAGCTTTAAGGATGTCTTCTTTGATCTCTGATTTGAAGCTTGATATAGTACATGCATCAAGAGCTTCCCAGTCAAGTGAACTTATGGTGGGAATGGGTACTGATGTAGTTCTACATATGCATCTTCTCGTGATGGAACTTTGTATTCTACAAAATAGACAAACAAATCCATTGTTTTGTAAAAGAAAGGTGTCTTGTCAGCATACATAGCATCTGCAATCCCTTTATGCATTGCTTTGAGCGTCCCACTTAGACTCTCCACAGGCTGCCATTCCACAGTTGTTGAAGGAAATATATCTGGAATGGAATCAAAAAATGAGAAAACCAATGGGAGAATGAAAATTTCATTGTATCAAATAGAAGTTTTTTTTTACTACAGTAAGAATGCAGTGTGGGATGTTCTTCCCAGTCTAACACCATATCCTTGGCCATGTACACATGTTGAACCTTAGCTAGCCAGCCATTGTCGGTCACTTTGAAAGCAAGAACACTACCTTTCCAATGATTTTTTACTTTATCATGTTTAGTTTTCACTCTGTGTACACTTTTGCATGAAGGAAGCATTGTTACCCAGTCAATCACACGAAAAGATATGGGCTTCCAAAGACCATCCTCTCTAACGTTATGATAGTGACAAGAAGTTATGTTATGTGAAGGGCAACGTGCAAAAGATGCCATGGAAACTCAGAGATTAGAGAAGAAAGAAAATATAGAGACAGAAAGACTTAAACCTCTCACAAAATATAGAGAGAGTGAAAAAGGTATACATTTGAAAAAAGTAGGTGATTTATCATTAATGGCCTTGTTTTGAGAGCCTTCTGACATAGATTTTGTATCTTTTGACAACGCTTTTGTGAAATATAAAATAGAATAAAAGATGAGACTTCATTACTTTGGGCCGCAAATTTAATGAGCTCTCTCGCCGAAAGCATCTAAATATAGCAATTTCAGCCTTATGATCAAGACATTTAACAGGTTCTCCGTCAAAATAGAACCACCAAAACCCAAAATAGAGGAGACAAGAGTGCCATACTTTTGTATACATATCAAATAACTATTGGACTATTCCTTAATACTTAGATTAACAAACAATCCTTTTTGAGTCATTTTTGGCCCTAATGGTCTCATCTGTCAGAGTCCTATAGGCATTGTGACTAGATCCACAACCCATTTATAGTGCATGGCCAGTGGATATGTAGGGTGCAATCCATCCCAATGTTGGACATTTGAAAACATTTGACAAGTTACACACGATCTACAAATTCAGATACATCTTTATACATACCCTTCCACCAATATTTTTCTTTCAACTTGGAGAAGGTTGCCCACACACCCCTTTATTTAGGATGCTTCCACAAGTAACCATCTCTCAAAAAGTACCCATATGCTTTCCTGCATATCCTACTGAATTCTTGTTCAGACCAATCATCTTCTTTTGCAAGAGTACTCAAATAGCTTCCAATAAGAAGCCAATCACCTTCATAAAGCTCTTTCAAGAACAATTCAAGTGGATTAGTCATGCAGACATTGTTACCTTTGACATGAGAGATAGAATAGAACTTTGTACCTACATCATCCCCCTCGTCAATCATCTGTGACTCATCTTCATACCTTGCCCTTGATAGCATATCTGCCACTGTATTGTCTTTACCTGCAATGTGCTTAAACTCGAGATTTAAGGACTTAATGTAGACAATCCACTGCAACATAGCAATGTCTGGCATTGAGCAACTTGTAATAATCCCAAGAAGTGGTAGAAAATATGTTTCTAAAACCACACATGCACCAATTAGGTACTCTTTCCCATTTTTTCAAGACTGTAACCATACCCCATAACTCTCTCTTTATCTGTGGATAGTTTCTTTGGCGAGCACTTATTACCTTTGCTCCAAAGCTCACCACATACCTGTGTCCTTGTTCATCATCTTGCCCTATTGCCCATCCAATCCCTGTAGGACTGGTGTCAGTTGTCACAAGTTCTTGCCTTTGACACTCATAGTCTACCTTTTTCAAAGTTGGTGCTGACTAGAGCAACTCCTTTAGCTTCTACATGGCTTTTACATGTGCTTTTGTCCATTTAAACTTTTGATTCTTTAAAGAGGATCAGCTACATGTGCATAATGTGGAATTCAAATAACATAAAAGACACATGCTCCCAGAAACCTTATAACCTCAGTGATGCTAGTGCATGTTTCTTTCATTCTTTGGATGGAATCTATCTTTGTTGGACAAGGTTTCCTACCATATGGCCCGTACATGTGCCCCACAATGAGCACTTTATTGACACCAAACATAGACTTTCTCCCTGACAAAGTAAGATTCACTTCTTCCAACCTAGACAAAATTTTATCACAATCATTTATGTGATTTTCCACAAACCTGCGACATCCCTTGAGATCCAAAGCTTCATCTTTCTCGCTTTCTTCACATCCTTTGATAGGCAAATCATCAATGAAAGGCATTGTGATTTGAGGAATAAAGTCACGTAAGACCTTATTCATTCCATTCATCATATGTGCAACCGAGTTGGTTGCTCCCTGTGTGGCAAGGTACACATCCTTACCAAACCTAAAGGTGTCCTCATGGTTGTCAAGTCTCTTCTTTCTATTACAAGCTAAAATTTATCATACCTTTAGTAGAGGTCCCCCATTAAGTAGATTTCCCTCCCTACAAATGCCTCTGCAAAATCATTCACAATCATCCATGTACCTACATTTCTAATTGTCACCTTGTTGACTGGTTGCATATCTTGGATGAAGCGTAGAGAACCATTCTTCTTTGGAACTGTGAACCACTTGTTTGAGTATGGAGCACAAGAGGGATCCAAAATTCCCATTTTGATCTTCTCATTCAATAGCTCTACTAACTTAGGCAAATGAACCTTTGGAGCCGGGATAGACCACAGATTCCAAGGCACATGAGGTATTGTAAAAATTACCATAGGAGCTACAATAGAAGGATCAACACATCCTATCTTTTGTGGCTCAAATACAAAAGCCTTACCATGCTTTGAAAGCATTTCTTTGAAGAACTTTGTTTCCTCCTGTGTTAGAAACTCCTCACAACCAATTTGCAACTCTTGAAAAGACTCCTTTCTCAAGGTATGGCCAATCTTTTAAGGATTCCTCAAACTTGGTTGCAAAGAAGCCTGCTCACTTGTTGTAGAGACTCTTTGACATTATGTTCTAAAAGATGGTCAATCAAGGCAAAAAATGGCTCTTCAAGATCACCTACCTTGACCAAAGTTTCTGTAGTAGCTCTTGCTTAGTGACTTCGTGAATAGTAGCTCCTAGGAATAGCTTCAACTTTTTCATCATCATTTGAGAAATGCAGTTGCTTCACTCTCCCACTAGATTGGTAGCATCCTACCAGACCTCCATCATCCTCGTTATTTTGCAACTGCATCCCTTGTGTCTTCAGCATTTCTCCTTCAACCTGTGGACGAGAAACTTCAACAAGAGTTTGCCTCTTTCTCTTGATGATGCCAATGATCTCCTCATCGAACTCACGCTTTGCAATGCCAAGAACTTCTCCGAGAGTAAACTAAATCTTGCTATTCAAAATCCTATTGTAACAAAACTTTCTTTAAATTTGTAGCAACCTCAATATCAAATTGTAGTTTATAAGTTGGGCCTTTTGTCTTACCTTTTGTTGGCTCTTTCTTCTTTCTTGTTGTAGACTCCTCCATGAGTACTTCAGGTGGAGACGCTCCTTGTGTCGGGGGTGTTTGGGAAGGCATTGAGTCGCTTCTTTCCCCACTTCTAGAAGCTCTTTTTGATGGTCCTTCATCAACATTCTCACGTTTGTGCTTCTCTTCTACAATATCCTCATTTTGTTGGCATTTTTTAATGTAGGCATGCACTAACAATGAGTCCACTGGATCATTCCATCCTGTTTCTAGACGTATGCAATCACCTGCTTCATGTAGAATCTCTTTTGTAAGCTTTTCCTTTTTAGCTAGTTGCATGACATTTGGCCAAATTTGACCATGATGGTCACTCACCTCTTGATCACTAAGATGCTCAATTTTTACTCCATAAGTAGATGCCTCAACTGAAGAGGTGGCATTGCTAGTTGCCATATCTTCAACTAAGGTTTGCATTCCCCCCTTCTCAAAGTTAGTTCTCAAGGGTAGACCTGTCTCTCTTAAGTGGATTTTACCATCTTTAAAAAAAGACAACATCTTTTGTCAAAGCATCACTAAAACTATCACAATCCCTTCTTACATGGTCTGTACTATCACACCAAATACATCTATTAACAAAACCTTCTTTGGGCTGTTGTCTTTGTCTACGAACTGGACTTGATGGTTGGCCTTTTTCTTCAAGCTTTGCAAGCTTCACCTTCAAGTCACACATTCCCTTCACAAGCTCATCTAGCATGGACTCATCAAACTTAGGAGCGATAAAAGTAGGCTTTACCATTTTGTCAGAAGTTGAGGTGGAAGGACTTGTAGTTTTTACTACCATCTTGTCCCTTCTTCTTTGTTGTTTGGCAAGAGGTGAGACAACACCTTCAACCTCATTCTAGTCGGTCTTTAGTCCTTGCTCAACATCTTTATCTTCAATAAGAAGATCCAAATTTTCTTGAAACTCTTTACTTACAGCTTGTAAGAAAAGATGTTTCTTCTCTGCATCTAGTGTGGCCCTTTCTATCCTAGTGAGTTGTGCATAGTGCCACTCAAATTTTCTAAGTAGCTCTGTGATTGATAGTCCTTGCTTTGGCTTGACTACCCATTCTATGAATGTCCTTTTGGTCACTCTCTCAGCGTCCTCCATAAAATAGCCTTCCTTTCAAGCTACTTTAAGTTCTTCCCAGTTTCTTCCATGCCCATCTTTAATTGCCCTAATGTGTTCCCTAATTTCTAGAGCAACAACTAGCTCAAAGCTTTGAATCATCTCACCTTCTGACACGCGATGCAGCTCCATCTCCTTCACATACTCGCGTAAGTACTTGGTTGCATCTTTGCCATTGAACGGATCTATTCTGTTGACGATCGCTTGTATTGCTTTGGTTGATGAAATCTCCCTTCTTTCAGTGGCATGTTGTTGTTGCATGAACATTGCAAACGCTTGAAACATTTGCATTGTTGCTGGGTCAAAATGCATACCCTATTGCTCAACATGATCACCCATGGTTACCCAAAAACTCTCACCCTGGTACATTCACCAGGTTCACAAAAAATTATGTCGAGAAAATTGCGGTCTTGCCAGGAAAGCACCGGGCTTCTGGCTGTGAGAGTTTATGAGAGAACTCCAAAAACTATATGAAGGAGTTATACCAAAGATGCCATGAAGTCTAAAGTTTGGAAGGAAGTACAATCCTCTTTCTCTCTTGCACTCACACACACAAAGAAAGAACACAAAAAAGAATATCAAAACAACACAAAGATGAAAACATCAAGGCTATGGTCATATCGTATCATGGATAATATGAAAGGGTTTATAGAAGAGTTAATGGCGTTCAATTTTTCCCGACCAAACAGGCTACGTATTGTTCTTTAGAATTGTAATTTTGTGCTTACGATAATGCATATGTTTTGTCTAGTGATTGGGATTAATTCTGTGTACAAATCCTCTTGGTTCATAGCAAGATAACTACACTTACGTCAAAAGAAAATGTATAGTCTATAAGTGGTAGTATGATGGGATCTGGTGTATGAAGTATTTCATTGAGCCTTTCTAGACCAAAGAGAAACACTATATGTTGTTGAAAGTGTATTTTACGGCTAATCCATATGTTAGTTCTAATAGATCGCACAAAGTGGAAGTGATAGAAATTCACATCATTTGGATTATTCATCTAGGATAGTATGTGAGAAAGGTAGATATGAGAGAAGTGAAGAGATGAGAAGTTTCCCTCCCAAGCCCTATTCTTGCCCGTAGGCAATAAGGATACTGCGGGGAGAGATGTACCTGTAGCAAGGAGAACATAGAATTTGTAGAGAGAATGAATTTCTAGAGTGACAGAGATAGGTTTAGTTAGAGAGGGAGATGAAATTAGAGATATATGTTAGGTTAGAGATGAAAAAGAAAACAGCAAGAAATTAAAAAAATACCAAAGTAGAACACATCTTACTTGACAAACCATTTGGGAGCTATTCACCATTTTTTATGGAGAGAGAAGAAGAGGGAAGACTTCAAGCTTTGATTGATGCACCAAGTTCAAATCCTTATTTGATTAGAGCTTATCTTCCAAGGATAGATTACAAGTTTGGCTAGTCTTCCTCTAGGAGTAAGTGTAGGCTTAGGCTTATATTTATGGCTACGTACAATTAGGCATTACTACTCTTACTCCCTCATGAATTCATCTCATGGATTGAATGGCTTGAATGGCTTTCAATAAAGAAGAGGTCCCCTTTTATAGGTGAAGGGAACCCCCAAGGGTTTACACAAGAAGAGAAGAGCCAGTGTGAACAAAAACTAGAAAAGTTTGAAATGAGTTGTCCCTGCATGATCAGTATTTTGATAATATCTCCTCAACCGTGGCTCCAAATAAAAAAGTAAATATATGGGAAAATGTTTCAGCTCATAAGCTACGACTCCCATTTTGTATACCTTTTCCAGTTTGGATTGGAACTTTGTGTAGAAAAATCATCAAATTAGGATACAATTTTGGCAGCAAAAGTCTTCTTGTGCTCCCCTTAGCTTAGACTTTCATTTGATTCCAATGGACACCTCATGCAATATGAAAGCATGACATTGCTCCTTGAACAAAATAACCATGCTTGCAATAATGCATTAAAATAGGTGTATCTTTGAAAATCATGCAAGCTTGTCCCATTAGGATTTGATTCCTTCCTAGTAGCTATTAAAAGGAAATATAAGAAAAATATGAAAAATACATAGAATATATACATATATTGGAAGTTACCCTAGACATAGGATCTAGCTAGGGTGTGAGATGATAATGAGATAGTAGAAATAAAGAATCAATGCTTTTTGCCCCAAGTTAAAGAGGCGGAGCTATTGACTCTTTTTTCCGTAGTACTTTCTAATGGTAAAGTAAGAATATGTTACCCTTGTGATAAATAATAGGATGAGATAGAAAGCTTATTATCATACTTAGATATGCATATGTACATTATAGAAAATATACTTATGTATCTAGAAAGTCACAAGATAGATCTTGTAGCATTCATTTCCAATATGTACGTGTCACAGCACGACAACGCACGAAGCATATTAACGTTCAATATCATCATGTTCAAGAGCTTATTGAGGATGAGATTGTGGAGCTGGAGTATTTTCCTATTGAGGACAATTGTGCTAATATCTTCACCACAACATTTAGGAAAGATTAGCTACTTCGACACCTTCATCAGCTAGGAGTTTGCGCATAGCCAACATAAATCATCTTCATGTTCATTGAGGGGGGTGTTAGTATACCTGCAATGCCCATCTGACTTTTGTCCACCACAATATATGTTGCATAGTTTGTAATGCCTCCATATGAGGAGAAGTCAATAGTGTAGATATATTTGGTATCAACTTATACATTGAGAGTCTTTATTTATAATGATGGATGGTACAAAGAAAATTATCTAGCCATCGTGCATGAGAAATCACTCGTCATAATATTTCTTTTCTCCAAAATATCTTGACCAAATGGCGGTCAAAAAGTGACCAAAAACCATCGGGCGGTGGTCTCGGTAGTCAATGGTTGATGGACAATGGCCAAAGGTCTTTAGCCGGTGGCTAGTGTGGTCTTTGGCTGGTGGCCAATGGGTGGCATTCAATAATTGATAGCCGACTTTTGGGTAGATTTGTCTATACATGGATGGCTACACATGGGTGCATGGATGGATTTCTCTCATGAGAGACGGTAGCCATAGAGGCTCCTTTGCATCTATATAAGGAGGCCATCTCTATGAACCACTGTGCATCCCACATTTGAAGGGATTCCATATTGAAGGATAACCAGTCCCTTGTATCCCTGGCTACTTGCTCTAGTTATCTATATCACCAATTAAGACCTACCTTGAGAGTGCATGGATGGACGACACCATCACTTTGTGATAGTGCTTATCTAAATTTTCCACTAATCTACTTTGCATCATATCTCTCTCTACTCTCCTTGTTTACAGGATCCTATTTTGTTCTACATTTCTTACACAACCTCACAGGATGGTCACCTCATTGCTCTTCATCTATCCAAAATTTCATTGTGTATTGGCCCTTGTAAGGATTGTATGCTTCAATAATCAATGTTACTTCATCCTCTTGAGATGTGTCATTGTTTCACATGGTTCAAATTGTTTGGCATGCTTATGTCGTTTTGGGAAAATGGACAATTTTTGACATTTTCACACCTTCCATAGGAAAAAATGGGCCTACTAAAGCTAATGTAAGCTCAAAATTTTAAAATTTGGCCTCTTAACTGGCCCAACCAGCTTAGATAATTTTGAATCTTGTTTTTAACACAGGAAAGGTTTTCATCATTTTTTGGTCCCCCTTGGTGTCTTTGATAGCATCATTTCATTTTTTGAGTAAAAATACACCCCCAAAATTAGTTCTATGGCTCAAATTGCTTTTTGCACTTTTGTCATTTTTTGCCTAAATGGGTGGTACCAGTGTCTGGGAGATTTATTAATGGTATGCTTGGCAGAGAAAAAAAAATCAATTGAAGTGGTCAAAATGTGCTCATATCGTTTTGTGCACTTGTGGTCTTTTTTTAAAAAAATTGGTTCCAGATAGCTTGCTTTGGTCTTTGGCACCTTGATTGTCTTTTTTAACTTACATAGCTCAAGATATGTGCTACCTTGCTGAGCTAAAAACCACATTTTGCTAATTTTGTGGTCCATTTTTCTCATCTATGCTCTAGTGGTCTTTTTGCTATTTCTTTGGCATGTTAGTTGCTAGTGTTTTCTTTTGCTCGCTTTCTCTTTATTTTGATATCTTGGTGACTCTATTTGTTAGATTCCTTTGTCCTTTGCCTACTTTGTCCCCTTTCTTGGAGTAGATGCAATCCCAAAACCTTCTAGAGGTGTATGCAAATGTGAGTGCATGGGTGGAAAGAGAGAAGAACACCTAGTGAAAATCTTAATGGATGGTGAGACCTTATATGTAGAATGGTTGAGAGATGATGTGCAAAAGAGAATCAAGAAAAGGATTCATTGTGCTTTTGATGGTGAAGAAACTAATCCTACTTCCTACTGCTCTAGTTGTTTTCTCCTATGCTCACCTCCCACATGAGCAACTATAGAAGTATTTGTTTGTCCAACCAGATTCTTATATCACACCAAAAAGAGAAATTAGTGCACAAGCCTATCATGGGATGAGTACTAGCTACGTAATCATACCATTGGTAATTTTAAACCTTTACCATGTTTTGGAGAAAATGACCCAAATTTCAGCTATTATGTTGGTCCATATTTTGGAGAGTGACTTGATAATGTTTTTTGGTAGGTGGATCCCAAAAAATAAGACTCGGAGGGCTTGTGCTCTTTCTAGAATGGTGGGTCCTCCTTGGGAATGGAAGTACAACTAGCTCAAAGTGGGTTAATGCCCTAAGGTCTTTGGTATTGTGTAGACATAAAAAATGAGTGGGTAAGCTTGGAGTGGGGCAAGTTGTTGGCTTGTGTAGCCAGTTTTGTAGGGCATGGTGGGAGTGGGAATTCGAAGAGGATGGTGTTATCTTAGGAATCAAAACAAGTTTATGACCCTTGTAGTAGGTTTGAGCTAGCCGCACCCATCGTTGAGTGAATATTGGTGATGTTGATGGTTTATAAGCTGAGGGTGCTAGCCAAAAGTGGTTGGTAGCTTGGATGGGCTTAGTGGGTGGAAGGGGTGGTGGAGTTATCCACAGGCAAGGATTCTTTGTTGATATGTGTGGTTGGGATTACGACTTCATTGTCTATGGTGTGCAAGTGCACTTTGATCAAACCTTTGGTCATTTGGAAGGTGGCCTAGTTGGTATCCTGAATGATATTGCATTTGGTAGCTTGCATCCATGCCCGGCCCAAGATAAGAGTGCTAGAGAATTGGGAAGTTAATGCAGCATGAAAAAGTGTAGAGCTAGTGAGCTAGTGTGTGCTAAGCTCTAGTTGTTCCCAGGGTGGTGAGTGGTGAGAGGTGTGTTTGCAAAGCTTTGAATTGTGGTGTAATCCACGAGTACATTGAGTAGTTGATAGGGTTCATAAGAGAGAATGTTTGTGTCTACTCTAGAGTCAAGTACTGTAATGATGGGGTGTGTATTGACTTGAAATGTGATAGAAGAGGAGGGAAAAATCCCCCTTCAAAGAGTAGGTTTAAGTAGTTCACATGCTGTCAATGGAGTTTAGCCTTGACAGATCTCTCAACTACCTCTGCTTGAGCTTGTTTCTTCAGTAAGCCCTCTTGCTCCTTTTTGCCATTTTACTTACATGGAATCGTTGAAGCATTTTATTGGTGAAAGGATCCACATGTTATTAATAAAAATATTTTGTGGGGGTTCCATCAAGCATTGCTAACTAAATTTTGCCACTAGGGGTGATGTTTATTAAAACAAAATATCCTAGACTTCGAGCGATGAGTTTGAGATTGTTTTGGCAAAGTGTGTAAAGTCTCTCTTTTTGGAATTCTTGGGAATGGATTTTCCTATAGAACCAAGATTTTTGTTGATTTTTTTCCACATATATAGCATGGAAAACCTTGAGCCAAGTCTCGTCCAATTTCTCAAGCTCTAATAGCCAACTAGAAAAGGCATGGGCAATCCATTCCAAGGGAGCCCTTGCTTCAAGGTAGGGAGAATAAATTCTATCAAAAGAAAAGAATTAAGCCAGTAGACTAGCTCAAAAGGTATGGCACCTACTAATGCTTTGTAGGTAGTCCTATAGGCCCATAAGATTCTTGGAAATTTGTTGATCAAGGTTTCTAGCCTCCACTATAATATTTGTGGCTACTACACCTAACACCTTTTTTGTATTCTCTACCTACATATGGCAATATGGATGATAGTGCATGCTTTCTTATGAGTCACTAGGAAAACCTTAAGTAGAACCTTAACAATTTCATTGAGGAATTGTGAGATTTGATCACTAAAAATCTCTATAGGTAGACTAAATCACACAAAGATGTTTTGGTATAAAGTTTTGGTTGTGGTATGTGCATGCTTTTGGGCTTGGCATTGCTTCTATCCACTTTGTGAGATAGTCTATTGCCACAATGATCTTTTTTCTTAGTGTCCTTAGTTGGCTAAAATGATCCAAAAAAATCTATATGCCATTTGGCAAATGCACAAGTGCTGATAATAGGGGCTAAAGGCTGTTGGTTGAAAGTAGTCAAGATGCACAGCCTTTGGCAATCATCACATTGGGGCTACATAGAAATGGGAATCCGTGTGGAGAGTGGGCTACCAGAAGCCCAATCGCAAAGTTGATTTCGGTAGTAATCTTGGCAAAGAAATGTCCTTACCCTGTACCCTCATGTGCACTTTCCAAAACTTGCAGATAGGACTTATCAGGGACACACAACCTAAGGTTTTGAGTCATGGCCAATGCATTAAACCTATTCTCCTACAATGTGGTATTTCTCAAACTCAAATATGGCATGGCATTTTTTGGCTTTGGATTGATTTAAATTGAGTACATGATCCTTGAGGTAGCATTAGATATGCAGACCATGTTCAAGAACTATCATAGGGTGACACACAGTTGAGTGTTTGCAAAACTTAATGGATAAGTAGTGGATGTAGACTTGAATAATTCCTTCCACATCTTGTTTCATTGTAGGCCACCACAAGACTAGAGCTTGAGTAACCTAATCATTTAATCACGAGCTAGTGCTAACTAGTAACCACATGAAACTCATGGGAAATGTGCACAAGGTGGAAATAATCATCAGGGCATGGTAGTCTCTTCAAGATTAATTCATCATCCTTGTGATACAAATACGCTACTATTAGATTGGAAGCATAGCTGGCTCTCAAAAAATGTGGTGCATGCTCAATAAAAATTGAAGGGATGGTGGCCATGGTAAGGAGTGTTACAATGTTTTTACTCCATATGAGGACCCATGCAATGGCAAAGAGTGAAGCATCAAAAAGATAACATTCACTCCAATGGGCTACTCCCCTAGGGTTAATCTGGAAAGATGGTCTGCATGTTGGTGCTTGGTGTCTTTCTTGATTGCCACCTCAAAGTCAAAGTCTAGCAGGATAATGAACTAATGCACTATCCTACCTATGTAGCATGACTTTATTGACCAAGTATAAGAGGTCTTGATGGTTGAAAAAAAGACAAACTTATTTGCAAATAGATTATTGAGAGCTCCTCTCACCGCTCCATAGTAGTGTTTCCATGCATAGGTAATAATAAATTCCATGCATGTTTCCATCATCGGGTTGGGCCAAGATATAGTCAATGGCCGGAGCACTATCATTGTAAGATCCCCAAATTTTGGGTCTCTTTTAAAAATAAGAAAAACGGATTCTAATGACCATTTTGTCAAATTTTGATTTAAGATGCTTGATTAGTAGTATTGTAAGGTTCTACAGTAAAAAGCAAGGCCATTCCATGTTCCAGTAGGTCAGACAGATGTTAGTTCCGTTTTGAGAAAATCCGCTATTTTTAGCTTTTTCATGCTTTTTATGTTTTTTTGCAAAAAGAAGGGTCGGATCCTTAATGTACATGTTCTAGGGAAGCTATGCTTCAATTTTGTAAAAATCTACTTTTCGAGTGCTTTTCACGCTATTTTTAGCTTTTCATGATTTTTAGCGCTTTTTAGTGAAAAGGAAGCCCGCTTTTTTATTCCGGTTGGACAAGGAGAACCCGTGGTTCAATTTTAGATTTTTTTTCCTTTTTACATTATTTTTAGCTTTTCATGCTTTTCGGTGTTTTTGAAAAGCAATGTGCTTTTTAGAATGACCTAAACATAAAAATATTAATTTTAGTCTCAACGATCAGATTTAACAATGATCACCCGGAGAAAAAACGGGATTTTAACAGGAAGTATTTTTATAAAAAGCGGGGCATACGAGAAAATCATAATTATGTCGGGACAACACGATGCGGCATAGTCTAGCCAAGGTTTCATTCGTTGGTTGAATACTACTCAATTGATCAATTTTACTATAAAAATTGCATGGTAAGTGGGAGAGTTGTGTAATGGAATTGATATTTTATTATTTAGTGCAGGTGACAAGTGAAAAAGGCTAAGGATTATGCTAAAGGATATCATCTTAATGGACATTTCATTATTTAAATGCTCTTTATGAGCTAAGGCCATTTAAGTCTGGTCAGCCAATGTGTATTCATTTTTTAGCATTAAAGAATCTATAAATAAATACGTGCAAGAGGGAAATACTCACTCTTGCACGGGGGGAAATTGCACCCAGTGTCTGTGTATTCTTCTCTCTCTCTTCTCCTCTCTCTCGCCGTGCCGGCGTAGGACTCCGCTCTAGGAGGTGCATTTGCATGTGCTCTTTCTTTCTCTCCTGCTCTCTGTATCTCTCTGCTTGTGTCATGCTCGATTATGGATTTATGCGAGTCAGCAGGTACGTAGATTTATTCGTTTATGTCTTGCTATGTGCTATTTTGAATATTTTGCATACATCGCATATCCATTTGAAGCAGTGGTATTAGAGCGCAGGGGTTGTTCTTGGGGAGCTGTTTATCATATCAACAAAGGTCTCCATGTGCAGCAGAATATGAACGGTTCATTCTATTTTTTCTTTTGTTTATCTTTTTTGTTAGAAATATTAGGAGAGAGGTCTTGTTATTGAGAAATATTAATGTAAGCACTATGTAGCCAGTGCATGTATGTTTCCTTAATTATGTATTTATACCTTGAATTAGTAGACTAAAATAATCTCTTGTTTAAGACGGGAATTTAAACCTTCTTAGCTTCATCCACGGTATGCATAAGAGATTATATATTAAGTGCGTGCTTTGGATATAATTATATAATACGAACAATATATGTGTGTGTGTGTGTGTGTAGTAAGATAAATATGGAGAAATAGCACTCAGGGAACAAAAGAAGGAACCAGAGATGAAAAGAAAAGAGACGGCTTGAGCGTCCGGCTTCACCCCCGGCCCTTTCCCAACCTCTCTCTCCCTCACATGCTATCCTTTTAATGAGTAGCCATGTCCTTGTATATGGATCATACCATGTTCCCTTGGTCAATCTTGCATTCGCCAGCTTGTGTCATACTAAAGTTGTTTGTATCCACCCAGCTACATCTGGCTGATTGGCTTTTAGTCAAGCTTTGAATAGTACCTCAGATAACTCTATGAATTGTGGCTCTAAACTGACTTTTCTAGCCATTTCTATTTTAGGAATTTTTGAAAGTTTGATTGACAAATGAAGCAATTTATATGTGTACCTTATGAGGTGGCTGACCTGAGATCTGATGTAATGGAAATGGACTATGAACATTGAAAAAACTGTAGTCTTGGGGGGTTCACCATTCAGTACCCCCCTATATAACGTGCGTTCACAAGGTATTAAAAAATCCCCTCTTTTAACATGTCTGAAAGAATAAAATGACCCCTTATTTTAGGATTTTTTTTTCAAAATTGAATATAAAAACCCCTTATTTTAATGTATCTCTATTAAATTGCCTAAAATTTTTGTATTTCAAAACCCCTCCTTTCGAACTCACGTTATACATTCACTTGATTACATAGTGCATCCCGCGAGATTGTAGTGAGCATTTTTATGAGAATACTTTGAGAAAATAGATGGTGAACTTGATTACAGGAAGCAACATAACCATTATACTTAATTAACTTGGCATGAACAATACTTTGCAAGAGAGAGAATTACAATTGAGGACCTGATTTATGTGGATCTGGTCCCCCCTCCAAAAGGCTTTTGTATTATAGCTTATCCCATAAAGAGAGACTTGGTACAATACAAGCTTTGTGTTCCTTGATACCTTGATGGTGCAATGAAGATAGAGAGCTTCATGCACCACAAGTATGCCCATAACTTAGCTAAATGAAAGCATTAACTTGTCCCCAATCCCAGTACCAAGCCTCAAACACCTTCAAAGGTGGAGAGAGCTAGCAAGGAATGAGGGTAGGGAAGAGGAAGAAGAAGTAACTTATGAAAAAGAAATAATATCCTCATTTGTAATACTCTTGTAGCTTGGCATAGAATAGTAATGGAGATGAAGAAGATGACAAGCTTGCACTTTGGAGCATGGCTCTTTGTTGGATTTTAATTCCATAGCTAGGAGGGAGTTGTTGGTGTATGCTCTCAACTTCTCAATCTTGGAGAAGGAGATGGAGTTCTTGCTCAACACACCATGAGAATGAGTGTGTGTGTGTGTGTGTGTGTGTGTGTGTGAGAGAGAGAGAGAGAGAGAGAGAGAGTATATGGTCAAGCTACCCTCCTCCTTGCTTGGATCGACCCCTCTTCCTAGCTCAAGCTTGAAGTTGATTGGACCTTCTCTAGACTAGCCAATCACATGCATTAGACATATCAAGAAACCATGGTAGCATTTGGACGAGTTTCCTTCTTTTCCCTTAAAAATTCTTAAACAATTAACTGAATAAACTAAATTCTCATTGGACTCTTTTAGAGGTCAACCAATAGGCTTTAGGCACTACATGAGGATAGCATGTGTAGGTGCTTTATTAGGAAATATGACGTAGCTAAGTAGATAATTGAGTAGATTACTTAATGGAGAGAGATAATTTTCACACACAAGAGATTATAGAGTAGAGAGAGACACAGAGAGAGAGAGAGAGTGCACATAAAATACGTGGTTCACCCAATGTGGGCTACGTCCACGAGAAAATAGCCACTCAATGGCTTTAGTACTTCAAACAAGAAGTAAGTTACAAAGGGATTATACCCTTTTAGAGCTCCCGCCTTGCTTCACTCTCACCAACTCACATCAACTTCACAATGCACCACAATGCTTCACAAAATCCATTTTTGTGTGCAGAAGAGGCCTCCTTTTATAGGCCAAAAGGGATACACTCTCTCATAAGAGACAGCCATGTGTAGCCGCCCTTGTGTAGATAAGTCTAAATCGGACCCTCCAATCCGCCCATGTGTGGCCGCCCTTGAGAAGACAAGTCCGCTTTTGAATTCAGCAACCGGCCATTGAATTTGGCCACCGCCCATCGACCATTGGCTTCTGGCCACCGCCACCAGCCATTGACTACCGGCCAACCGGCCAACCGACCGATCGTTTTCTGACTACTTTCCGGTCGCCGGGCCGGCCATAATATTCCGATGAAAATTAATATTTCGGTAAAAATTTTGGTTTTCGGTGAGTGATTTTTCTTCATGCACGATGGTTTCTCCTCATAATGGGGGCCTTACAAGTGTGCTTTTTTTACCACAAAAAATTACAAGGGGTAAATCAGGCTCCATACTTAACAATCTCCCACTTAGAAACTAATCTCCAAACCAAACCTGTGGGACTGATTTCCATCATGGCTTCTTATCCTCGAATGCCGATTGAAGATGAGAAAAATCTCAACTTCTCCTTGTTGACCACCTTTGAAAACATGTTTACAGGATTTTTAATTGTATGCACCTTTCTTAGCTTTAGTTGTCCCTCTTCCAAAAGAGTGCATATGAAGTGATATCTCACCTCAATGTGCTTTGTCCTTGAATGAAAGGTTGAATTCTTTGCAAGATGGATAGCGCTTTGGCTATCACTATACAAGACACAATTGTCTTGTTTGAATCCAAGCTCTTCTTAGAATTTTTGAAGCCACATAATTTCTTTGCTTGCCTTCGTCATTGCTACATACTCTGCTTCCGTGGTAGAAAGTGAGACCACTTTCTGCAGCTTTGAAGCCCAGCTTACTGTTGTACCTCCAACAGTGAAGACATAGCCAGTAGTGCTCCTTCGAGTATCTTTGTTATCTGCCATATCTGCATCAGCATACCCTTCTAGAAAAATATCCGCTCCTCCAAAATACAAAGCATTTGTTGTTGTACCTTTTAGATACCTAAGTATCCACTTCACAGCTTGCCAGTGCTCTTTACTTGGGTTGTCCATGAACCTACTTACAACTCCCACTGCATGTGCAATGTCTGGCCTTGTCCATACCATAGCATACATAAGAGAACCTACCACTGCAGCATATGGAACTTTAGACATATAGGCTATCTCCTCTTGTGTCTTTGGACACATATCCTTGGTTAGTTTAAAGTGACTAGCCAAAGGTGTAGAAATCATTTTTGCATTTTGAATTGCAAACCTTTCTAGTACCTTCTTGATGTAATCCTCTTGAGATAGATTTATTGTCTTTTTCGTCCTGTCCCTTGATATCTTCATACCAAGTATCCTCTTTCTAGCACCTAAATCTTTTATTAAAAAATATTTAGACAGCTTCTATTTTAGATCTTTGATGTCCTGCATGTTAGCACTTGCAATCAACATGTCATGAACATACAACATTAGGATGATGAACTTCCCATCTCCCAAATTTTTTGTGTAGACGCAGTGATCCGAGTTGCATCTTGTGAATCCATGATCCAACATCCATCCATCGAACTTCAAGTACCATTGTCCCTATGCTTGCTTTAAACCATAAAAGCTCTTCTTTAATTTGCAAACCATTTTCTCCTTACCTTTTACTTCATACCCCTTTGGTTGAAGCATGTAAATTTCCTCCTCTAAGTCACCATGAGGGAATGTCGTATTTACATCCATTTGCTCAAGATTTAGATCAAAGCAGCCACAAGGCTTAAGACAAGCCTAATTGAGTTCATTTTTACAACAGAAGAAAATATTTCATTGAAGTCAATATGTTTCATTTGAGAAAACACTTTTACCACAAGCCTAAACTTGTACCTTTTCTTCCCACCTTCTTCTTCCTTCAGCTTATACACTCATTTGTTCTGAAGTGCCCACTTACCTTTAGGAAACTCAACCAACTCCCATGTTTGGTTGCAATGTAATGAGTCCATCTCCACTTCCATGCTCTTCATCCATTCTTCTTTGGATTCGTGTTGCATAGCTTCTTCGTATGATTCTGGCTCTCCATAATCTGAGATCAAGAGATGGTTGAAGGAAGGAACGAACCTTTCTAGAGGTCTACTTGCTCTTGTAGATCTTTGGGGAATAGGTTGAGGCTCCTCATTTGGTTGACGTTGTTGCACATTGTCACCGTTTGCAGTCCTTGAGTCTTCACCGTCCTCAAGCTCCATGTAGTCATCACCTGTTTCTTTTTTTGTTTTCTTTCCAAGTAATCCTTGTACATAGTTTGTTTGCTAAAACTTACATCTCTACTCCTAAAGATTCTACCATCTTCATGATTCCATAGTCAATGAAGAAACACTTTTTGGACTTTGCATCTAGCTTTGATCATAGGCTTCTATATATGTGCATGAGAGCCTCACACACAAACACTTTGAGAAATGCATAATTCACCGATTTACCTATCCATGCCTCTTCTGGAAATCCTCCATCCAATGCCATTGAGGGTGACCGATTGATTAAGTACACAGACGTACTTATAGCTTTTTCCCAAAGCTCAAGCAGTATGCCTACATGTAGCTGCATGCTTCGTGCTCACTCCATGATTGTCATATTCATTCATTCTGAAATCCCATTTTGTTGAGGTATCATTGGGGTTGTCTTTTACCTCTGAATGCCATTGCTAGCACAAAAGCTTTCAAAAGCTTTGCTGCAATATTCACCTCCATTGTCAGATCTGAGGCATTTAACCTTAGTACCTGAGGCATTTAACCTTAGTACCTGTTTCATTCTCCACAAAGGCTTTCCACCTTTGAAATAAGGAAAGCACATTGGATTTATTCTTCATAACATAAACCCATGTTTTCCTTGTCGCATTGTCTATGAATGTTACATAGTACAATGAGCCACCAAGTGATTGTGTACTTGCAGGACCCCAAACATTCAGAATGAACCAACTCAAGTTTATTATTTTTTCTTGTATTTCCTGATTTTTGAAATTTTACCCTCTTTTGTTTACCATAAACACAATCTTCACAGAACTCTAAGTCCACTTCTTTTAAACCTGGTAGAAGCTTCTTTGTTTGAAGGATTTACATTCCTTTGGCACTCATATGCCCAAGCCAGTAGTGCCACACCGCACTGTCGACTTCTGTAGTTGTTGCACAAGCTGAAGGTTGCGTGCTAACAATACGCAAGTAAAGTGTACCAACCTTTTCTCCTTTGCCAACCACCAAAGATCCCTTTGAGATCTTCCACTGTTTATTTCCAAATGCAATGTTGTGACCTTCACCGTCCAATTGTCCTATAGAGATCAATTTTTTGCAAAGAGAAGGAACATCATCTTTAAGTTTTGACACAAAATGTACCTTTGCCAACAATTCACAAACTTCATCATCTCCCATGTATACATACCCAAAATTACCTTTGGTGTGATCTTGGAAATGTTGCTTGTGTGGTGTTGCATGGATTGAAGCCCCAGAATCTACTATCCAAGAATTAGCCACATTGTCTAATGAGAGAATTAGAGCATCTTGCTCTACTTTGCCTGCCACATTGGCCTTTGATGGTGGCTTGTTGTCTTGAGACTCTGACTCCTTCTTCTTCTTAGACCAGCAATCCTTCTTGATGTGGCCCTTTTTGCTTCAGTTCCAACATTCAAAAATTGACTTTGTACGTGACTTGCTCTGTCTTTTGGTTTTTGAACTTCTCCTTAGGCCTTCCTCTTGTTTCCACTAATAGTGCAGCACTTGATGATTCTTCCTCCGCCATTACTCCCACTCAATCCAAGGAATCCTTTCCTTGAGATAATTTAGCTACGAGCAAACCTTGCTCTGATACCAGTTGTTAGGAAATATGACATAGCTAAGTAGATAATTGAATAGATTACTTAATGGAGAGAGATAATTTTCACACACAAGAGATTATAGATTAGAGAGAGAGAGAGAGTGTGTGTGCACATGATATACGTGGTTCACCCAATGTGGGCTACGTTCATAGAAAAACAACCACTCAATGGCTTTAGTACTTCAAACAAGAAGTAAGTTACAAAGGGATTATACCCTTTTGGAGCTCCCACCTTGCTTCACTCTTACCACCTCACATCAACTTCACAATGCTTTACAAAATCCATTTTTGTGTGTAGAAGAGGCCTCCTTTTATAGGCCAAAAGGTCTACCCTCTCTCATGAGAGACAGCCATCTGTAGCCGCCTTTGTGTAGATAAGTCCAAATCAGACCCTCCAATCCGCCCATGTGTGGCCGCCCTTGAGAAGATAAGTCCGCTTTTGAATTTGACCACCGGCCATTGAATTCGGCCACCACCCATCGACCATTGACTTCTGACCACCGGCCAACCGGCTGGTCATTTTCCGACCACTTTTCGGCCATCATCTGGCCGTAATATTCCGCTGAAAATGAATATTCTGATTGGCCGTAAAAATTTTGGTTTCCAGCGAGTGATTTTTCTTCACACTGTCGAGAAATTTACGGTCTTGCCAGGAAAGCACAGGGATTTTGGCTATGAGAGTTTGTGAGAGAACTCCAAAAAACTATATGAAGGAGTTAAACCATGGATACCATGAAGTCTAGGGTTTGGAAGGAAGTGCAATCAAAGAAATCCCACTCTTTCTCTCTTGCACTCACACTCACAAAGAAATAACACAAAAGAGAATATCAAAACAACAGAAAGATAAAAACATCAAGGCTATGGTCATATTGTATCATGGGTAATATGAAAGGGTTAATAGATGAGTTAATGGCGTTCAATATTTGCCGACCAAACAGGCTATGAATTGTTCTTTGGAATTGTAGTTTTGTGCTTACCATAATATATATGTTTTGTCTAGTGATTGGGATTAATTGTGTGTCCAAATCCTCTTGGTTCATAGCAAGATAACTACACTTACGTCAAAAGAAAATTTATAGTCCATAAGAGGTAATATGATGGGATCCGGTGAAAGAAGTATTCATTGAGCCTTTCTGGACCAAAGAGAAACACTATACGTTGTTGAAAGCGTATTTTACAGCTAATCCACACGTTCATTCTAATAGATCGCACAGAGTGGAAATGATAGAAATTCTCATCATGTGGATTATTCGTCTGGGGTAGCTCTAGTATGTACAAAATGTAGATATGAGAAAAGAGAAGAGAAGAGAATTTCCCTCCCCAAGCCCTATTCTTGCCTGTAGGCAATAAGGATATTGTGGGGAGAGATATACCCGTAGCAAGGAGAACCTAGAATTTGTAGATAGAATGAATTCTTAAGAGTGAGAGAGATAGGTTTGGTTAGAGAGGGAGACAAGATTAGAGATATATGTTGGATTAATGGTGAAAAAGAAAACAACAAGAAATCAACAAAATATCAAAGCAAAACACATTTTACTTGACAAACCCTTTAGGAGTTATTCACCATTTTTTATGGAGAGAGAAGAAGAGGGAAGACTTCAAGCCTTGATTGATGCACCAAGTTCAAGTCCTCCTTTGATTAGAGCTTATCTTCCAAGGATAGCTGACAAGAATGGATAGTCTTCCTCTAGGAGTAAGTGTAGGCTTAAACTTATGTTTATGGCTAAGTACAATTAGGCATTACTACTCTCACTCCCTCATGAATTCCTCTCCTCAATGGCTTGAATGAATTTCAGAAAAGAAGAGGTCCCCTTTTATAGGTGAACGGAACCCCCCAAGGGTTTACACAAGAAGAGAAGAGCCAGTGTGAACAAAAACTGGAAAAGTTTGAAATGAGTTGTCCGTGCATGATGTGGGCAGATTGGGGTCCAGTATTTTGATCACATCTCCTCAACCGTGGCTCCAAATTAAAAATTAAAAATATTGGCAAAAAATTCAGCTCTACGACTCGCATTTTATATACTTTTTCCAATTAGGATTGGAACCTTGTGTAAAAAAATCATCAAAATAAGGTGCAGTTTTGGCAGCAAAAGTCTTCTTTTGGTCCGCTTAGCCTAGAATTTTATTTGCTTCCAATGGACACCTCATGCCATATGAAAGCATGACATTTCTCCTTGACAAAGTTTTGTGCTTACAATAATGTATTAAAATAGGTGTATCTTTGAAAATCATGCCACCTAGTGTCCCACTAGGATTTGATTCTTTCCTGGTAGCTAATTAAAAAGAAATATAATAAAATATGAAAAATACATAGAATATATATATATATATTGAAAGTTACCCTAGATATATAATCTACCTAGGGTGTGAGATAATAATGAGATAGTAGAAAGAAAGAATCAATGCTTTTTACCCCTAGTTAAAGAGATGGAGCTATTGACGCTTTTCCCATAGTATTTTTTAATGGTAAAGTAAGAATCTGTTATCCTTGAGATAAATAATAGGATGAGATAGAAAGCTTATTATTATACTTAGATATACATATGTACATTATAGTTATGTATCTAAAAAGTTGCAAGATAGATCTTGTAGCATGCGTTCCCACTATGTACAAGATAGATCTTGTAGCATGCGTTGCAGATGGGGAATGGGGGAACACGTCCGGTACAAACACAAGGGCCTCTCTATAGCTCAGGGTATTCACAACACCCCTATCCTCTCGAAAAACACCTTCAAACACACAACTCACACTGGCAGACCACCACCTGCTCGATCTCCATTGCTCACACACTCCACAAAACCACCACACAAGGTACACCTACTACCACTGCATGTCTCCACCCTTACACACGCACACAACCACTCTATCTCACTCTCTCACTCAAAACACTATCAGTCCGAGGGGGCACACACTTCCACACAGCCGACACCGAGGAGGGACATGAAAGCAGGAGAAAGAGAAGGGGGGAAGGGGAAACAACAGCAAGGCGAGGCAACAACGACTCGATTGCACTCCACAAAACACCTTTACAAACTCACACTGCCATCACCATGGCCATTTACACAAGAGAGATACAAAGGGCTTTGACAGGCACACTCCTCTGTCCAAAAGCTCCACTTTGTAGGCTTCCAACGGGCTCCTCAAGCCAAAAAAAAAGCCCCTAATTTGATCAATTTTTGACTTTTATAGAGTGCGGGGTTCAATTTGGAAAATTGCATTTTAATTGGTCCATGGGGCACCCTTTTTTGGTATCTCTTGGGAAGGGGGCACCGCCTTTTTCTATCTACTCTCTTTTGCTCTTTGGGGGGGGGGGGGGGGGGGGGGGGGAGGGCATTAGTGATGTCGCTATTGCCCCCTAGCATTTTTTTATTTTTTTATCTTTTATTTTTACCCTTTGTGGCCTCAACTGCTCCACTGATTTGATTTTTGACCTTGGCTTCCACCTTGTCTGGACATTCCCTAGCTTGGCCCATTTGGCCTTGATCCTTTGGTCTTTGCCCACTTGGCGGCCTCTTGGCTCTTTTCTCTTTGCCGTGGGACTCTCCTCCTACCTGAGGGGGGGAGGCAATAGCGACGTCGCTATTGCCCTCCCTCTCTACTTCAAAATATTGGGGGCCCAACGGCCGCGGGAACTGCCCCTGCCACGTCATATGCCGACACCACACCCACGCGAGCGGGCCGCTCCCCGTGCCGCCTCATCGGCCAAAACCGCTGCGGGTACGTCCCTGCAGCGCCGCTACGTGCCACCGCCATATCTCCACATCTCACGGAGCTCCAAGAGCTCTCCCCGAGTCCTTCTATGCCAAGGAATGCCCACGGTCCAGCTTATATGTGCTCCACTTCTGGCCTGCCTTAGCGCATGTGGGGTTTGTCCCCCCGCCACGTGGCAGTCACTGGTGTAAGCGGCCCTCAAGCCCTCGCAAAACCCACCCTCTAAACAAAACAAAAAAACTCATCTTGCTTGCATTGGGTACTTTGCTTTGCTTTGCCCACTCGGCCTATGCAGCGGCCTTGGAGCCCGACCACTAGTCCACCGCGTCCACTTTCAAATCCTCTGCCTCCGGCCCCATTTTGGGATTTTCAATGCCATCATTCGAGGCAGCAAAAAAAGTCAAAAAGCATCTGCAAACCTCCCACTATCAAATGCTCCCAACTTTGTCTCGTTGTATCTGATCGATTGAGCATCCAATTATCGTGCAGTCAACGCGTGCTAGCTCCACATGGTAAACACTCCCACCGAGAACCTTGGCGAGGTCGCAAAACTGCCAGATGGCACATCCTCCAATGTGGCCAAGTGGGCTCAGACCCAGCCCCCGAAAAATCTTCAACTGACCATATCTTGCTATCCAGAGCTCCGACTTGCAATCCGAAAAGACAGGCATGCTCCACAACTCGAGCACTACACATGTATACACTGACATCAGCCCGGGCCACTTGTCCCCAGCTGCCCTGTCCGTCATAAACTAAGTATAGACGGGATATTGGGGCACCATTAAAAAGGATTTAGATACATTCTAGGTCGAAAACGACTAGGTCAAAAACTCACTACTGTTAATAATCACAAATTTTTCACTTGACCTAAAGTGAGATTTGAGACCATAAGCATGTGTGCTTAGGTCTTATAAACATATCCTAGAAGTTTTGTGATGTTTGGATGTCGTGTGATGCTGTAACGGTTGTGATTTGTTTGCCGATGAGAGATTAGCTTTTGGTGATTTCTCTCATTTGAGTATAGCTTGAGTTAGATGCGAGTTGTCTGTTGTTTTCCAAGAGATTGACAACCTTTTGTAGCCTCTATGCACTAGTAAAGTCAGCTTCGTCCCATGGATTGACAATTATATTCGTGGTTCTCGCTATGTCTGCAATAAGATAGGAGTGAGGTTAGACACCCGTCCCACATTTGGCGCCGTTGCCAAGGATCGAAGAGACCTAAATTAAGGAAAAACACGAGCGTCTTGTGAAGTTATCCTTTAACTTCCTCTATGATCCCCTAGAGTCAAAACTTTCTTTTTAAAACCGCATGGCTTAAGATTGTCGTCTTTTGTTGTGTAGAGGTAGCTTGGAAGTAGGTTGTACTTGCTAAGTACCTTTAAAGATTGTAGGATTAGATTAGGATTTTGAGAATGATTGATGGACGAGAAAAGTCTTAAAATCAAGGCTCAGAAAACCATAAAAAACAAGAAAACGAGTGTGGACATTTTCCACAACCCCATTGAAGTAGAACCTAGGAGTAGGGTAAGTAGAATCCGAGGTGGGATTTCAGAACATTGCTCTATCCAAAAGAATCAGTTAAGAGTTGTTTTTGTGAAGTTGCAAAATTTCAGGTCTATGGCTAGAAATAGCACCAAAAGGAAGTCAACCACTGAAATCTGGCTAGGGATTATGCTTTAAAAGTTGTATGAACCAGTGGTGGGTAAGCTTAAGGAAGCATTGGGGTAAAAATTTCAAGAGTTTGCAAAAACTTAGACTATTTACTTTTTCTTGACATTTTAGGCCAGATTAAGTTTTGACTTAACTCAGAGGCCTAAAATAGTTAATTAAAAAATTGTGTCCAGTGAAAAAGTTCAAAAAAGTGCTCATTTTAGGCCTAAAGTAAATAATCGCGATTATTTACTTTTAGCTCAAAAGTGGCCAAGGTTGATACGAGAGACTCTATGCATGTGTACAAACATCTTTTGTAGAAGCCCACAGAATGTGGATCACCAAACTGACCAAAAACTTGGTAGAAACTAAATTCTGTACTGATTGTCGAGAACTTGAGTGTGTAAATTGTGAAAATTTTGTTCAAAATCAGTGAAACTTGACTCATAGGCTTATATTAAAGTATTAAACAAGTGTACATATCAGTTGAGCAAAAAGATGCAAAAATTTGCCAGAAGTAAATAATCGTGATTATTTACCTTTGTCCCATTTTTTAACTTTTTTGACCAACTTAGCATACCACTAGTTTTAGCATGTTATATTAAGCCCACAAATCAAATGTGGAAATATTTGGATCATTGAAGTGAAAATTGTGGCCAAATTTGCAAAGTCAATCTGCAAACACAAAACTATTGACCATTTGAACAGAGACTATCCAAACTTGATGAAACTTGGGTAGGGAGCTTAAGTTAAGCTGATTAACAAATTTGTGTCAAGATTGTGGCAAAAATTTGCATAAAATAGCATGAGTAAATAATCATAATTATTTACATTTGCTACAAAATTGGACATTTTTTCACATTTGAGTATACCACAAGGTCGAGCATATCAAGTTAGACCACACAAATCAAATTTGGTGAAATTTGGATCACAAAAGCGAGACTTAAGCCAGATTCTTGAAAATTGAGTTTGCGGACACATTGTTACAACCGTAGGTAAGAGCTCTATGCATTGACGTAAACATTTCATGGTAATCCGTACCTTTTGGCGTCACCGACTTGTGGCCTAATTTCATCACAATTAGGAATTTAAGCTTCAAAAAATCATAAAGTAAGTATAGGGAGCGTATTGGGGCACCATTGCTAAGCATTTAGATACATTTTGGGTCGAAAACGACTAGGTCAAAAACTCACTGCTATTAATAATTGCAAATTTTGCACTTGACCTAAAGTGAGATTTGAGACCATAAGCATGTGTGCTTAGGTTTTATAAACATGTCCTAGAAGTTTCGTAACGTCTGGATGTTGTTTGCTGTTGTAACGATTGTGATTTGTTTGCGATTAGCTTTTGGTGATTTCTGTCATTTGAGTGTAGCTTGAGTTAGATGTGAGTTGTCTATTGTTTTCCAAGAGATTGACGACCTCTTATAGCCTCTTTGCACTAGTCGAGTCATCTTCGTCCCATGGATTGACAATTATATTCATGGTTCTCGCTACATCTGCAATAAGATAGGAGTGAGGTTAGACACCCGTCCCACATGGATGCGAATTTGAAGGCGTTTAAACAAGATGTAAGAGAAGTGTTCAATTTGTTTTTGGATCGTTTTGAAGCATGTTGGGCAGAATTAGTGGCAGCCATGCAATTGGCTAATGGGGTTATTTCAAGCTGGATAAATTCATGGCGTGTCTGAATCCTAAAGTGAGAGAAAAGGTCGACTTTGAGAGGTCGATTTTGAGAGCCCAAAAAATTACAACGGTGTTGTGGCTATTGCAAGGTCGAAGAGCAAGAAGATAATGAAGAATATTGAGTGGGGCGTGTTGAGCTACGAGAAGATGGCTCCCCCCAAACGCAGAGTCTGAGAGAGGTTGTTCATAAGGAGAACCATGGGAATCGAGGTGTAGCAGTTGTGCCACAAAATTGGGTACGAATGGTGCAAGACTTGTCCAAGCAAAAGCACGAATTATGGCTAAGTGTGATGGATAGGGGAAAGCCAAGAGGAGCAAGAGATAGGGTAAGGCCACCACCAGATAGGTGTTATAATTGTGGAGAAGAGGGACATTATGCGCCGAATTGTCCCCAAATCGTCCCCAACCACCAATAGAGAGAGAGAGAGAGAGAGAGAGAGAGAGAGAGAGAGAGAGAGCTGGTATATACCCGATGTTTGGTAGAGGCAGAGGAGGAGGGCAGCTCAATGGCCAGACAGAGCAGGCAATGGAGAATCCTATGCAACCAGCTCCACCAAATCGAGGTTAAGTCCCAAGGGTGAATATCATCGGAGTAGATAATCAGGATGTTGAGGTTTTGGCCAACAAAAGGGCAAGATAAAAAACGGAAACAGAGATGAAGCGGGAAACTAGAGCTTGCAGGATAAGGAGAAAGTGTACAAAGGTAGAGAGCATCCGGAGACTAGCAAAAGAAGGAGACGCCGCAAGATCAAACAAACGGATTTCCAATTGGGACACGGCTACCCCAAGTATGACCTAGTAAGTTATGTGCAGAGTCAAAAAGCAAATATTATTTTTGGTCGGTTTTTGGCTTTGAATCCTAAGCTGGGGACACAGTGGTCCACGAGTGTTAGCACAAAGCTGCCAAGAGCTAAGGGCAATGTGCATGAGGTGCAAAATATTGCCTTGAGGGTAGGTAACCTAGCGGATGTTCTTCCTCTTTTGGATGCATTCATTGAGAAGAGGATGCACGTGCAGGCCTACATAGATAATGGATCACATGTTGGTGTTATGATGGAAGCAACCATGAAGGAGACAGGTGTTAAAGTAGTAACTAAGTCGAATGTATGCATGAGGATGGCCAAGCATGCTAACGCAAGATCTCTGGGCATGGCCTCGGCATGGCTCAGGAAGTGAAAGTCAAGGTGATGGGCATAAAGTTCTTGATAAACTTCTTTGTGATGAAGGTAGGTGATAATGCTTATCCAATCATCATGGGTAGGTCGGGGCTTTTGGCAATAGGTGCTAAGCAAGATTAGGAGAGCAAGGTGTTCACCTTGCCTGTTGACAAAGAGAAAGGAAGACAGGTTGTGCTAGATTTGAAGACAAGGAGAGCAGTTCTCATCCTATGGCAGCAAGAGATGAATACGACACAACAAGCTATGAATATGAGACCGAGAGAGCCTATGATGAAGGCTACACTAGCATAGAGGAAGAGGAGAGCGACGACGACGTGTTGAAGATAGATGTGAATCTATTCAGAGTCAACATAGACGACTTTCCTAAAGAGGAAGGTATGCAGTCTCAAATTCATGGTTTGGGTGTAGAAAAGGTATCTAGCATGTTAAGTGAGGATCTTGATCAAGGGTGAGAAGAGGATTATGCTCAAATGTATGCATTCTATCCAAGCCTATTTGCGATTGAGTACAAGGATTTGTGAGGAGAAAAAGGGGTAGAGCACAAGATAGTACCCAAGGAGGGATACAAGCCTAAAGCACAGAAGCTGAGAAGATTAGGGGAGATTCAAAAGTAAGCCCTTTGGTAGGATATCAACAAGCTTTTGGATGTAGGTATCATTTACCCTATGAAGGAGTTAGAGTGTTCCCAGTGGTTATCACTCCTAAGAAGAATGGAAAATGGAGAGTGTGCATCGACTACAAGCCATTGAATGCAGTGACCAAGAGGAACCATTATCCATTGCCATTCAAGACGAGCTCTTGAACTAGGTAGCTGGCCATGAAAGGTACTCCATTATCGATGGGTTCTCTGGGTATTTTTAGATAGGGATTGCGCTTGAAGACCAGTTGAAGACTACATTTATCTCTCCATGGGGATGTTTTGCCTACCGCACAATGCCATTTGGGTTGGTCAATCCCTATTCTACTTTCCAGGATTGGATGAATAGGGTGTTTGGTCCTTATTTGGGCAGATTTATTAGGGTTTTCATAAATGATATAGGTTGCTATAGCTCTAGAGTAGAGCACTTTTTGAAGCTACTGTTATGTTTTTCAAAGGCTAGACAAAGAAGGACGTTAGTTGAACCCTAAGAAGTGCAAGTTAGCACATCCTCGACCTGCAGCTCTTGGGTCATGTGATGTCACAAAATGGAATTGAAGCAGATCCGGAGAAAGTAAAGGCATTGGCATTGATGGAGCCTCCCTCAAATGTTGAAGGTTTGGCTTCATTTGTGCATCAATTAAATTATCTATCCCATTTTTTTCAAAGTTGTCCCAGTATGTGTATCCTCTTCAAAAGAGGGCTCAACAGGTGCATGGTTTTGAGTGGGATGAGGAAGCACAAGAAGATTTTGATAGGGTGAAGGAGATCGTGTGTCAATTGCCGATGGTGTGTCCTCCAAATCAAGAGGACAACTTCTATGTTGCTATGACAATAGGTATTGTTGCTATTGGAGCGACGTTGCTGAAGAAGGTAGGGAGAATTTACAAGCCTATCTACTTTGAGTGCAGGGTGATTAGTCCTAGAGAGATGACCTACATCAAAGCAGAGCAGTGGGTGATGGCTTTCGTCTTTTCTTCTAGGAAGTTTAAAGTGCATTTGATTGTACGCAAGTTTTTTGTGCTGACTTCTAACAATCTGATGCCATAAGTGGTGCTACATTTGAAACAAGGAAATAGAATTATGAAGTGGGTGATAGAGCTGCAGGAGTTTGAGTTTGAGTTTAAGATCGACCACACTAGTTGGTCTCACTTGGCTGACATTTTGGTCAGTAAGGTCATTGATTTGCCAATTTATCCAAGAGTGGTACGAGATGAAGCTAAAGAGGAGCCTAACTTAGACGATGCTTTTACAATGTGGTTCGATGGAGCGTATCAAAGGGTAGTGTAGAAAGTAGGTGGAGGTCTAGTGATACACAACCCACATGACAAAGTCATATTTTAAAGGCTTACAACCTAGAGGATGTCCACACCGACAATGAGATGGATTATCTTTGCATTTGGGTTTGAAGCAGTGCCTTTTAGCATTTCCAAGTTGGTGGTAAAAGGTGATGCGTTGATGGTCATCAAGAAACTCTTAGGCCAATGGCACGTAAAGAAAGATTCATTGAAGCATTGATTATTTGCCATTAAAAAGTTGTTAAATTTATTTGAAGTAGTTCAATTCAAGCATTTTAAAAGAGAGCAAAACCAAGAGGCGGACCAGCTAGTAAGTGGCAGAGTGTAGATACATGCTGCAGGCTTATATGTGGCCCCAGCCACTTATGCAGGTAGGAAAACTTTGAAGGAGGTGGAGGATTTTTTGAGCATGGGCCAGTGTTCAAAAGATTTTTCCAAGTTGCAGAGGAGAAGAGTCGTGCAAAAGGCCCACAAGATTACCTTGGTAGGTGAAGACCTGATGAACTATGGGCGAGACAGAGTGCTAAGGAGGGTGCTTTACAAGGAGGAGATAGGCATGGTGTTGGAGCAATTTCATCAAGAGAGAAGATATCAAGGTTAGGACCAGGTGATGTTTTGAGTATTTAGAGCAGGTTTTTGGTGGCCTTTTGTATTGAAAGATGTACATTATTGGTGCAAGACATGCCACGAGTGTCATACCATGGGTGAAAGACGACTGGTAGCCAAGTTGTAGGGGACCATCATCACACAAAGTGATTTCAAGAAGTGGGGTTTGGATGCCATCGGTTCACTCCTAAAGTCTACAAGTGGTAAGAAATATGTTGTGGTAGCTATTGACTACTTCACTAGGTGGGTCGAAGCCAAAGTGGTGAAGGAGGTGAATGCACATGTTGTGGCCCAGTTTGTTTTTTATAACATTTTTTGTCGTTTTGGAGTGCCTTGGGTGCTCTTTTTTTATAGAGGTAAGGGGTTTAGAAACAATCTTATGCATGCATTGGTCAAGAAGCTGGGCATTCAACACCAGTTTTCCTCACCCTATCATCCCCAATTCAATGGTCTAGTAGAAAGTGCCAACGGCCAAATCATCAAGATGATGACAAAGTGTGTGCATAAGCAAGAGAGAGAGTGGGAGACTAATCTAGAGAAGTGTATATGGGTGTACAGAACATCTTACAAGGTTGCTACCAATTTCACTCCATTTCAGCTAGTTTATGGTAATGAGGCAGTATTGCCGGTGCATGCACATCTAGGAGCTTTGAAGGGTATGTAGCGAGTTAATGCCACTCAACAAGAGATCTTACATGATCAGATTTTTAATCTTGAATCTTGCAAATGGATAGAGAGGCAACAACGGACTACTATGTGAAGCAGCGAAAGAAGCAAGTTGCCAAGTTTAAAAAGAGCCTGCCAGACAAGAGGATAGAGGAGGGAGACCTAGTGATGAAGTATGAAAGCTACTTAGATTTCAGTTTCCAGAAGAAATTCAAGAACAAGTAGACGGGTCCATAAAAGGTGCAAAAGGCTTTTTCGAATGGGACCTATCAATTGGTGAGAGCAAATGCCCGAATGGTAATCTTCTTAGGCACATTGTGAATGGTGTGAGTCTCACGTTGTACTTTGATAGAAGTCTAGTGCTTGATGTGCATTAGATTGTAGCCAAGGGGTGGGCAACCCCTCTAAAAGAGAAGTGAAGTGCGGAGGAGGTGAAGCTGTGTACATAGCCTGTACATATGGTTGTGGTTTGCAACTGCTTTGGGTCGTCAGTTTGGCCTGCCATGTTTTAAAGTTTTGTAAATATTATTTTGGTCGAACATGAATGTTTGACAAGGGGGCAGGGCAATGATGGTACATACAAAGTTGGTCGAGGCTAGAAGTGGTTCCAACCAGTGCTAATGGTGCAGATAGGGGTATAGCAAAGTGTTTGAGTAAGCATGGACAACCGGGGCAGGCAAAGGATAGTGGATATGTATGTCTAAGGTGGTTTCTTAAACCAAGAAGGCTCCAGAAAGAGGAAATTGGGATGGATGGTCCAAGTGTTTGAAGTGCAGGGATAGTTACTTGGAATGTAGTGTTCAAGATTCTCTAGAAGCGGGTCTAGACGGCTCCTCAAATGGAACTATGGGGTTATAGATATCAAAGTTCAAACTTAGAAGGTTTTGCAGATCCTCGACAAACAGGGTAGGTGGAGAAATGTGGCCAGAGTTGGAGTCAGTGAGGGCTAAAGAGTTCAAGCTATGGATCATGCCGATCCTTTCAGATCATCTATCATCGGAGCTTGGATGGGTAAGTTATGATCATTTGAAGATTCGTTGGGGGCCAGGTGTGTGCCAAGTTGGTTGCATCAGTAGGCGTTCCATGTGGAGGTTTTCTGGCTTTGATTGGGTTCCAAAACTTTGGTGGGCACTGTGTGGGTTTGACAAGATTTGGCAGCTCATTGATTAGGTTCTCGAGCAGTGAGATTTGCCAAGTTGAAATTGGATGCAGTCAACGATGGAGTGAGATTTGCCAAGTTGAAATTGGATGCAGTCAGCGATGGAGTGTGGATAGATGGTTTTCCCCGTCTTTTCAGGCCTTGGTTGGAATTCGTGGCAAGGTCAAGATGCAGAGGAGTTTGCACGGTTCGGAGTTTGGGTTGGCGGCTTCCGGTGGGATGTTGCAACTTGGGTGTTAGACTTGAGAGCAGGAGATGACGAGGGATGGAAACCGGAAAAAAATTTGATTCCATAAGATTTCTAGAGATTTTTTTTTCCTCTAAAGGGGTGACCACCTCAGGGCATGCCACTTGGCACAAGCCATATCCCATATGCAAAAGCAAGGGACAAAGGGGAAAGCTATTTCTACTGTAACATGACCCTCCTAAGGGAATGTGAAGAGAGGGAGAGGAAGCTCATCTCTCCATGTGGCTATGGAGTGGTCCTTGAGCTCTATGCGTGATGCTGCATGGCAAGGTTAATGGCTCCTTGGGCGGCTCTAATAGGTCATTTTGATGGTGAAGGCACCTAGTGCTGGTGGCCGTGGTTGCACATCATTTGTGCCTGATGCTGATGTGGAAATAGGGACGGGTGCCCACGGGCCAAAGGCCCCCCAAATTTTAAAAGATGAGGGTGGAGGGCACTAGCGACCTCGCTGTATAGTGCCTCCCCCGGCTTGAGAGGGGGGGGGGGGGGGGGGGGGGGGGGGGGGGGGGAGAGAGAGAGAGAGAGAGAGAGAGAGAGAGAGAGAGAGAGAGAGAGAGAGAGAGAGAGAGAGAGAGAGAGAGATAGAGAGAGAGAGGATCTGGGTGCTTCAAAGAGAAAATCAAAGGTTAAGTTCAAGGGTAGCAAGTGGGCGGCCAAAGGTGAGCTAAAAGGAGATTTCCAAAGTGGAAAAATAGAGAAAATAAGAGGAAATGCAAGATTGAAAGAAGGAGCAATAGCGACATCACTAGTGCATCTCCCCCACCCCCCTCAAGCAAAGAGAAGAGAACGTGCACCCCCCTTCAAGCGAAGAGAAGAGCAGATGGAGAGAACAAACGACCGCCCATCCCAAAGATGCCAAAAAGAGGTGTCAAGTGCCCAATTAAAAGAAATTTCCAAAGTTGAAGGGCCCCCTATAAAAGTCATTTTTTAATCAATTAGGGGCTTTTTGGGTTCCATTTGAATCCTACAGAGTGAAGTTTTTGAAAATGTCAATCCCCTTTGTTTCTTTTCATGAAAATGGATTTTGTGATGGCAGTGCAAGCCTTGTAAGTGTCTTTTGAAATGTAATCAAACCACTATTGCCCATATCTTGGTGTCATTTTCCCCTTCTCTTTCTCCTGCTCTTGTGTTTCCCCATGGTGCCAGTAGTGTGGATGTGTGTGCCCCATCGGACCAATGGTGCCTATGTAAGAGAGTGGGATTGAGCAGTTGTGTGCATGTGTAAGGGTTGAGATGGACTGTGCCAATGGGTGTGCATTGAGTTGTGGTCTTTTAGATTGTGTGAATATTGGGAAGTGAGCAGGCAGTGGTCTACTAGTGTGAGTTGAGTCATTTGGAGGTGTTTCTGAGAGGATTGGGGTGTTGTGGATTCCTTGAGCTATAGGAAGGCCTTGCGTTGTGTGATGGGTGTGTTCCACCATTCCTCCTCTCCAACGTCTAGATACGTTGATTGCCACTTCAGCTGGCTCTCCTCGTCCTCGTAGTAGGAGGACACCCACGACACGAGTAAGCGTACCTCAAGTCTACTCTAAGTTTTAAATTAGCTCGGTTTGGAGGCGAGGAAAGAGAGTGGAACAAAGATTTTGTGAACATGTTCCTAGCAAAGTGGTTGGATATTCATGCACTACGGATGTAGCCTAGCTATCTGCAACTTGTAAAGGCTAGCTTCTTGTTTTTTGACAAGACGTACATGTGGTAGATGAGCTTGACCACTCATCTAGCCACTTGGATAGAGTTTGAAACAATGTTTCTAAAGGAGTTCTTACCAATCCATGAAGAAGAGAGAAACTGGGAGTTATGGGACAAGTGTTTGATAAGGGACAAATCCCTAACTCAGTACATTTTAGACTACAAAGAGAGAGTACTCAAGTTAAAAGGAAGCGATGCATTCTAGACTTTGTGGGGCTTTCTCACAAATGATTATCTTGAGTACGTTGAGCCACTTTAATCGAAAGATTCATATGAGGAGATCAAATATGCACAATTCTATGATGACATGAAGCACTGTGGTGCTGGGAGAAAAGAGAAAAAGGGGTCAGGGTTTAAAAGAAAGGAAGGGGAGAGGACAGACCGGGGGAGTCATGGTGGTCATTGGAATAAAAAACCGCGACCTTTTAAAAAGAAAAGAGAGTCTTAGAACAAAGAGAGCTACGTTAAAGCCTAAAAGAAAAATTGATGCTTTAGCTGCAATGAGGTAGGGCACACGAAGGCCAAATGCCCAAAACTCAATGCTAGCACTTGTGGCAGTGAGCCTAAAAGAGATCATAAATCCTCTAAGTAGTTGCACATGGTGAAGAGGCTTCCTCTCAATTTCAGAGAGTTCAGGGAGGTGACAACGTGCCACTTTGATGAGTGTCATGCTTGTTTAATGACACTAGCTATGTGGCAGCCTAGTGTAGGTCCTCATGACATGGTGTGCATGTATCGCACAATAGGTGATCGTTGAGTCAGTGGTTTTCTAGATGATGGAGCTAGCCATAAAGTCTTAAACTATTCATTGGTTAAGAAGTTAAGGTTGACCGAGACCGCAAGAGATCATGAGTATATCATTGGCTTGGCCGATGGTTATGATAAGACGGTATGGGATTCCATATTCTTGGGAGTTCCATTAGCCATGCAGGACTATGAGTCTTTGCTTGACCTTTAGGTCATGCACTTGGCTAGAGTACACGTGTACCTAGGCATGTAGTGGTTGTACAACCTGGGCCCTAGTGTAGTGAGCACTTATTTGCACAACATGCTACAATTTTAGCATGGTGGTAGGGACATCACCTACAGGGTGACCGTAATGTCCCCTCTACCCTCTCATCTCTTACATAAAGCTACACAAAGCAACGTGTAGAGGTTGGATAGCAAAGATATTTGCTTGTTATCCTCTTTTAATTATTATTTTTTTAAATGAAAGTAATAAAAGTGTTTTTGTGGTTGAAAGTACAAGTAACGTTTACATAGACAAGAAGATGAAAAAAAATGGCCTTGGACAAGACCCATTGTTTGAGAACCCTGCATGCGACTCTATAAAAAAAAATCCAAGGCAAAAGAGACCCTTAAGGAAAAGTGTGTAGATGCTTTAATGAATTTATTAGACGAGATTTAGGATTATTTCATGGTGATTTACCAAATGGTTTGCCACCATCTCAAAAAGTAGACCATGACATTGATGTTATGCCAGGATCAAACCTATAAGCAAATCCAATTATAGATTAAGCCACTTTGAAGAATAAGAAGTGGAAAAATAGTTAACAAAATACTTGAACAAAGGCCTTATTATGCCTAGTTCTAGTTCGTGGGCATCACCTATACTTCTAGTAAAGAAGAAAGATAGATATATGCAGATGTGCATAGAATTTAAAGCCCTTAATTAGATAACAATTAAGAACTAGTACTTGATGCCATGTATGGATGAGTTGTTTGATCAACTCTTTGGCCCAAAGTATTTTCAAAGATAGATCTGATATTTGGGTATCGTCAAGTTAGGATTAGACTAGAAGATGTTGTAAAGACAGCATTTTGGAACCATTTTGGGCATTTTGAGTTCCTGGTTATGCCATTTGAGCTAACCAATGCACCAAGGATATTTATGATATTGATCGACAGTATTTTACGTCCATACATAGAAAACTTCATCGCAATTTTCCTAGATGATTTACCAATCTATAGTAAATCTCAAAAAGAACACTTAGAACCATCAAATGTGAAGAAAGAACTGAACGAGGGTGCATGCCATGCAAGTCAGAGCCGAGGGGAGGAGGGTGACTTTGCTATAATGTTGATCAAAGAGAGGAAATCCCTTTGCAAGGTTTTTGAGCCTATGTGTGAACGAAGTCCATGGGGGAGTTTTTTTTAAATATGTATATGTATAAAAAAAAATGATTTTGTATGGCCATAAAAAAACTTGTAGGGGCTGTCACCTTTGGAAGCGAGGTGGAACATCACAACGAGGGGATGCATGCATGAGGGGAGAGAGCGACGTGATGTGGGGCTATCAAAGGTAGAGTCGTTGGTAGAGAGGGGTAAAAGAGAGGGCACGGTTTTTGGTTGCCATGCCGAGTGAAGGGTGCGATGAGAGAAGCCAATTTTTGTAAGGTCCATATTGAGGGTGTGAACGGGAGTCTAAAAATACTTTGTAAAAAAAATAGAATGTTTTTATATGGCTTTTTTTAACGAGCTGTGAAAGATGGCGAGCATCTGGAATTGCATGAAAAGAAGAGCCACCACCCTTTGGAGGGAAGAAGCACGTACACTAGGAAGTGAGAGGAATGTGTGAGGGAGTACATGATGTCGGGAGGTGTGTAGAGTAGCATAGCTTTGAGAGAGAATGACGGGGGCCTGAGCACGAGGGTTTTGTTGTGATGCCGAGGGGAAAAGAGATGCAAGCCAGCCAAGACGGGGGATTTTTGTTGAGAAGAATCTGAGAGAGAGGGGCCTAGCTCGCTACTTTGCTGCAGTACAGAGTGGTAACGAGGTGGAGAAAGAGAAAGAGAAAGAGAGTGTGTTTCTCTCGTAGCAGAGCAAAAATGAGAGAGAGGGTTTAAGAGGGGGGCGCTAATAGAGAGATAAAGAGAGCAAGAGAGAGCAAGAGAATCTTTGCTATGAAATCAAAGAGAGAGAGAGATAGAGAGAGAGAGAGAGAGAGTTTCTCTCATTACATTATGAAACAGAGAAAAAGATGGGCCTCTCTGTTGTGCAGTAAATAAAAAAGAGAGAGAATCTCTCTGCAAGTGAGTTGAAAGGGAGAGAAAATGAGTAGATTTGCTATAGTCCTATTGTGAGAAATATATATATATATATATATATATATATATATATAGAGAGAGAGAGAGAGAGAGAGAGTATGTGTATCTAAGGAGAGAGAAATGAATCAATGCTAACCTTGGTCAATAGGTTGTACAAAGCCAAACATAGCGTGCTGCCCGATAGGGTGTAAGCCAATTGCTTGGACTATCAGCCTCATTTAGAATTTCTTGAAGCTTGGAGCCTACGAAGCTGACTCGATAAAAGTTCTTGAAGACAAAGATAAGTTTTGTTAAGCTTGTTGTAGAAACAATATTTTCAATATTCATAATTGCACGATAATTTCACAAAATATCTTGTGCTTCTTGCCTTTCTCTCTCTTCTAAAATAAAGACAACATTCAATATTTCTTTCTCTCTGTTATGTTGAATGAAGAAGTGATCACTTTGTTTGTGGATAGTCATTGATGAGAGATGATATTGAGATTGCATGCACATTCCTTGGCAGTGGACTTAGTAGCACCTTCCAGCCATAGTTCCTTGTTGGTGGTCTTGGGTTTGGGAGTTTGAGCATCATTATTGTCTGCTAGGTTTTTCTTGTCTGGGTGTGCTCCATGGCCCAGGCATAGAAAACTATCCATCAACTGGAATACTTCAAGCAAGATATTAGCTTTTTGAGCTCCTCTACCATGTCTAATGTGTTTGAAAAACTTGGTTCTTGCCTGATAGTGGGACTTCTCCATACCTTGAGTAGACAAGATTGACAAGCTTCCATATTTATTTTTTACAAACCAAGGAGTGTGATTGTAAATAATGTGCTATACAAAAAAGATAATTTATGTAGCAACTTATGCAAGTATTAAAGCAACTTAGTAGAATCAAAATATATAATTATGACCACGTACTGTGTGAAGTGTTGTGAGCTCCAGGCATTTGTCATAGCTTTGTTGAATCTGTTCAACTCTTTCTTAAAGTTGGAGAGGTCATTCTTTCCCCTGTGACTTTTATCACAGTAAGAGAAGACTGCATCCGAGGCTTCCCACACTTTTGCCTTCTCATTTCTTGCTTTGCCATCAACTCCCTAGACCTTCACAACATTGTGTAGAGCTTTCCATTGGTTGTATTGGACTGTAGATGAACCCCTACCCAATTTTCCATGGAATCCTAAGAATTTTCTAGCCTTCAACCCATCAATATGTTACCGTACATATGTGGTAGCGATGTATCTAAACACACTTAGGACCGTCGGGGCTTTTTTTTCCTTAGTAGGAAGTTTTTCCCCGCATGCATTGTATATACGCCCATCATTCTAGGGCTAACTAATCTTTCATTTGTGCACTAATCAATATACTCTTTGTTGTGTGCCTTGAGATTCTTCATCTTCTCCAAGCTGTGTGTGTTTCCCTGCAACCCTATTTCCAACAATTGGTATCAGAGCAGGTTGCGTCCTCTTGAAACATAGTCGTCAACATCACCAGCACACGATTGCTCACTTTCTCTGCTTAGAATTTCCATTTGGGCTCATTTCAGGCTCCCTTTCCACTTCACGCATAACTGTGCAGGTAATTTTGTCCTTTTTGTGTAGAATTTTTATTAGTGAAATTTTCTACAAAACAGGTCCCTTACAGTCTTCTTTGGGTTGTGCTATATAGCACGTGATGGTCCTACTTTGTTTTACCACTTTTCGGCCAATTTTCACATCAGGTGTAGTCACTCTTCATGACAGACAACAACACAAATGTGTTCAAGATGTTTGTTGTTGGGGATAAATTGGATGGGGACAACTACCTAATATGGGCTTACATTATGCAACTTGTTCTTGTGTCAAAGGGAATCTGGAATGTTGTGCAAGGCATTGATGTAGGACCAGATTTGTGGATGCATGTGCTATTGAGAATATTGCAGGTTTTAGTGGCAAGATTGTTGCTGCTAGAGGATCGTTGCTGCTAGAGCTGTTTTGACTACGATTAAGCAATTTCGTTGGGATGTTAGAGATGCAAAGGCTCATGCATTAATTGCATTACCTGTGAAGTGCTCAACTAAACAGGCTTTGGATATTCTAGCTAGTCTTTATGCAAGTTGCAATGAGGCTAAAATTGCATTGTTACATAAAGATCTAGAGTCAAAGATTATGCATAAGGAAGATGACATTGACACTTTTCTTGTTGGTGTCAGGGATATTAACGAGAAAATCATTTCTGCAAGCAAAGTCATTTTTGACAATTCACTTGTGCATACTATTCTTGATGCATTGTTAGATTCTCTATCAAACTTTTGCTAGTACTTGGAGACTTATGACCTAAGGAAATCTTGATGTTGTCAAGTTTGATGCATTATGCACATTGTTGTTGTAGGAGTCACTTCCAAGAAAAAACAAGACTAAACAGTGTGCAGTTGAACAAACTTTTATTGCTACTCAAAGTAAAGGTGGTAACAGAAATGTAGTCACTTCCCATGGTTCTTCACCAAGTGGAAAATCACCAATTCCTATTGTTACTGCTAGCAACACCTTGTCTGGGAATTTTGGTGAAAAGGGAAAGAAGAAGACGCATCTCTAGTATTGCAAACCTAATGAATCATATCTAAATTGGAGGCAAGAGAGGCCAATAAGAAAGAGGCTAGTTCCATTACAAGTGCAACTATTGTAGCATCTTCTTTGAAAGGAGATTATGATGTTGATGTAGATACAAAGTGGGCATTTAGTGAAAAATGCACTTATGATCCTTGTGTCCATGATACATGTAGGTCAATTGCTATAGATTCACACGTGTGGTACTTTGATAGTGGTGCTACAAAGCACATTACATCACATCGTACTTGTTATCTCTCTTGAGGCTGTTGTCCCTCATGGGAATAGTTGTATAAGCTCACTTTGTATGACAAGTGTAGGCATAATTTTGCAAATTCAGTTGTGTATTTAAGGCTGTTTCAGATGCAAAACTTTAGCATGCATATTTTGCACATATGAATTTTGCCAGTTTGTTGCATTTGCAAAAATATGATATGGTTGCTTCTTTGCCACCTCTTGAAGCACCTTCGAAGCATGTTCGTGAAGGATATATTTTGGGTAAAATGAAACATTCAAAGTTTCCAAAGGATGGTTCAGTAAGGGCTACATGCAGATTGCATCTTGTGCATATTGATGTTTGTGGGCCTATGCATACTCCATCCTTAGGCAATTACCTGTACTTCATGACTTTCATTGATGATTACTTCATGCATGCATGGGTATATCTGTTAAAGCTAAGTCCGAAGTGTTCTTGTGCTTCAAGCAATTTTTGGTTATGGCTAAAAATGTCTCTAAATGTATTATGGGCACCATCCATTCAGATCGAGGGGGAGAGTATACGTCTCATGAGTTTAATGCATTTTTGGCTAGTCGTGGTGGGATAAAATATTGTGCTGTATACACCACAACAAAATGGTATTGTTGAAAGGGAAAACAGGTTGCTTATGGAGATGGCACAATGTATAGTCAGAAGTCAAGCTTTGCAACATTTGTTTTGGCTTGAGGCCATCATGTGTGCTACTTATGTGCTTAATAAGTGTCATGCGAAAGCTTTGCAGTCTATGACTCCTTATGAAGCATGGCTTGATAAGAAGCCATCTATTGATCACATGCACGTTTTATTTGTTTAGCTTATGCTTTGGTGCCACAAACACTGTGTAGAAAATTAGATGATAAGGTTGTTAAGTGCATTTTTGTTGGTTACAGTACTAAAAGCAAGGGTTACAAGTTACACCATCCACAAACAAAACGTATCTTGGTTTCACAAAATGTTGTGTTTGTGGATGATTTTGTTCAACCTTTGTTGTCATGTACTAGAGACATTAATGTAAGCTCATAGGACATTTATGACAACCAACATCATATAGACTGACAGTCAGAGCACATTGGCAATTGCAAGGAACCTAGATTTTCAAGATGGCACAAAGCACATTGAAGTGAATTACCACTATGTCAGATAGAGACTCTCAGTAGGAGAAATCAGCTTGGCTTATGTGCCGACACAGGACAACCTTGTAGATCTTTTCACAAAGGCATTGCCTCGTAAGATGTTTAAAGCTTTTTGCAAAGCTTTGGGCTTAATCCCCTTTGTGGATTGATCATGTCCTTCAGCCATGGTACTTCCCTTTGCACTAGGTACCAACCCTTATTCACCACATCACTCCCAGGGGGGATTTGTTACCATACATATGTGGTAGTGATGTGTGTAAACACGCTTAGGACCGTCAGGGCCTTTTTCCTCACTAGGAGGTTTTTTCCCCGTGCATTGTATATACGGTCATCATTCTAGGGCTAACTAATATTTCATTTGTGCAGTAAGCAATATACTCTTCTTTGTGTGCCTTGAGCTTCTTCATCTTGTCCAAGCTGTGTGTTGAAAGACCCAAGGAATTGCCTTAAGGATTCACCGCCCTACCACCCTTTATATAGGCCCTTGGTCATCTAGATTTAGAATCCCCTGTCCATAGCTAGCAGCCGATCCTTGGCCTAGGTCCGTTACCCCCTTGGGTTTTCCCTTGGTATTACATTACTCCCCCCTCAAAAACAAAAGTAGTGATAGCGTCATAAAAAACACTAATATTTTTGGCAGTGGCATCCTTCATTGATCAAGCTGTCCTTTTGACCGAATATAACCAACATAATGTATAGACTCCATTTAGAACTCACTTGAGTATGATGAACGAGTTAGCACAACTAAGATGTACCCAAAAGAGTACCTCTTTTCACTTTTCATGAAAGTATTTGGCTGACGTAACTCATCAACAAAATATATGTCCTTGACTTGTTCTTCATCAGTAAACAACCCCACCATAACTAGTTTTCAAGGTTAAAAACCTAACTTAAACATGAAGAGACTAAATCTAGTTGCAAACATGCTTTACCTTATGGTAAGCAAACTCCAACTAGAGCGATACATGCTTTCTAATTGGATTGCTTGGTGCCAACGTACAAGCTTCACATATCCTTTAGCACAAGATTACACTTGTAATTTGCCTATCCTCTTTGTATAATGATAGTACTGAGGTGCGTTTCCCCACCGTTTACAACCAAAATGAATGGTAGATAGGGATCACAATGCCTTACAACATTGCTGAGGAATCAAAAATGTTATGAATAACCATCGAGGTTAACTTGAGAGATCCACAAGCACCCAAACCGAGTCATGACCTCTATTGGTGATTGATAGATTGAAAATTATTCCATAAAAATATTGCACATAGAATGCAAGATGCTTTATAAGCGGCTAATGTCATGTGTGCATGCCGCTCCAAACCAGCCTTTGTTAAACACTAGGGCCCATAACACCTAGTGTGCATGCATTTATCGAAAACGGATTCAAACCCGTATGTCCATGATTCTACTTGCCAATGCTTATGGTGGCTAATGTTATGCTCACAGCTCACAGGGAAAGAACTAAATACTTTCCATGTGAAAGCCGTGAGAACACCATAATAGAATGTGAAAGTCGATCACATCTAGGTACCAAATGAGCATGTTCATTAACAGAACATAGCTTTGCTACATGTACAAAAAACCATCCGTTAAAGTTGTTTAACAACACTTAACAAGTCTGACTAGGTATCCGACAATTTTTTACCATTGAAATTGTTCCTAATACGACGTGCTCAAAATGGTCTTATGAACAGATTTTACCAGTACCTAGAGACTTTGTTACGACACATAACTAAAATAGCGAGCGCCAGTGTCAGTCCAAGAGACTCATATTCTCCACGTGTGGAATATGTTTCAAATAAGGATGTCTAAAAAAAGAACATCCTTCAAGTATGAGGTGTACTTGCGTGTGGAGGTAACTATAAACACTAAGCGTCATGAGTGAGAGGGACCCTCATTAACTTTGCTCCACACTGGATAAGCGAAACTCCTTAAGGTCCTAGACCATGTTGTATCCTATGTGAAAACATGTGCCAAAGAAAACCCTACATATAGGTCCATAACCGCATTATGTAAAAATGTATTTGGGACACAACGGACCAAAATTCTTTGCTCTTACATGACCTTGTCACGTCTCTCAAGAACAAAATGGATGAAAGCATTCAAGCTTATTCATCCGATTTGAAAAAGTCAAGCAAAGCATATTCAAAAGGGAATAAAACCAAATCATATGCATACCTGGAGGTTGAGCATAACATTCACTTACCCGTAGTCACGTGCACTTTGCAAATATGAAGGATACCGTTGGAAAGATGCCTTACTATAAAACTAGCCTTACAGAGGTAATATATTGGTGACCTATTGAACATTGAATGAAAGGTTAGTGAAAAACAAGCAGTAGAAACTGGTAACCTAGGGTTTTGCCTTTGCAATCCAAACCCCTTGGTTAGCTTTTGCAATGTCAAACCACTTAGTTAGACTTTGCATGAAAACTGCTCAACCTAATAGCCAACAGTAACGAACACAGTCTACCATGGTCAAAAGTGTTTGGAATCAACTAAGAAAGTTGAATTTGTACCCCTTGGTAGATTGCGGACTTCTTTTCAACTGTGTTGAGCTCAAATCATGACTCTCAACACCTATGGTGTGATTGTGTATTAGCTAGGTCATACCCTTGAAAATACCACTCCTAGAGACATAATCAATGTTGCAACTAAGCAACAGATCTTCTGCAATTGGAATCTTATTCACAACTAAGTCATGAGAGAATCTTCTTCCTCCATGAGCAGAGGAGAAAGATGTCAAATACCCCCAAAGAAAATAGTCATACAATATTTTCTCATGTGTTTACATAAGAGATTACTTGCGTGGAGGCTGTCTTAATCAATTCATGTTGTGCCATGAATTAGTTTCTTGATAGCTAGGCCATGCCTACTTGCCACCGATAAAGACCATCATTTGGATTGGTTGCACCTTGTGCATAGAGCCAATGATGTAAATTGCTCACAGTTACAACGATCACAAGCCTATCGACCAGCCTCCATTCTTCTTGAATAGAGTAGTTGATTTTATTGCAAAAGCATAAACAATGTTGAAGTGGACGTACTGCCATCATATTTTCATGCCATGCATGCACATCAAAAAATAGAAAAATAAGCCCTTGGCTTCAATGAAAATATCAACCGTGTGAGCCACTACTATATGTGCCTTGCATGATTACACTGGCATGGATACATCACATTGCATCATTGCCAAAAACTGTGAGCTTATAACCACGTAGTGCCAAAGATGTGTGCCATTATCCTTGATATGAAGTTAATGGATAGTACCTTGGTACAAAATAAAACCCTTTCTTCGCATGAATATGGAAAAGCACTTTGCATTGCAGATCAAAGAAAAGTTTTCAAAATGAAACATTAAAGACAGAAAACAAGTAGAACGGGGAATTGGCTAACCTTGTCACTCCTTTGAGACGAGTTGCGTGCTGTTGAGTCTAGCTTATAGCTATGTAAGGTAAGAAATTTAGAGATGTCAGTGGATGGACCCTGCTTGCCCTCGTGGCTTGGTTCAAACCGACTTGCAATTAAAAATCAATTAGACATGTTGGCAAGTTTCCTCAAGTTCGTATGCTAGTAGCATATTCCAAAATTTGGAAGCTTATATGCAATATGCCCTAAAGTGAAGCCATGATTCAGAGAAGTCCATTGAAAAGATGATACAAAACGGATCCCGAGTGCTCATAGCGAACAAGTTTTTCTTTGACACACAGATGTCAAATCAAAAGAAAATCGACCTTGTCGAGCTTTCACAAAGAATCAGCCTTGTCGTAGCATACATCTTATTGAGAATCCGTAGATTACTCAATATTGAAAGAGATAGCTCAGAAGGGTAGCTATCAGATTTCAATGAACTATCAAACTCTGATTGGCTGAAGCAACCTTTGTTTGTCAAGTTGGCATGATAAAAACTTTTGCAAGACTAATTCAAAATTGTAAATTGTAACTTGCTTATCGAGTTACTTGAATTGCCGCCCTTGATACTGAAATTTGTAGCATCTTGGTATGGATGTCAAGGCTGGATGTAGCTTATAGCTATGAATGTCCAACTTGAGGTCATTCTTCTTACCAAGATAAATGTCATCGATGTGGAAAGGCTCTCTAAGCATCACCATGACCTTGGAATTAATTCTAAACCTAGGGTTTTGGTAGCAAGGACACCTTCACTCTTGATTGCTTTAGGTTTTTATTGATGAGTTTGAATAGCTTTTGGTAATTTGCCCTGTTGATTCCAACTTTGTCCATAATGCCTTGAACTTTATCCTTGTCCAATATAGAACCTTGCAAAAATCCATTGATGCAATTCTGCCTATCAACCATAAATCTTCCATTGTTCCAACAACAACAAGTGGAATACTTCACAGAATGATTGTGATGCACTTCTTATGTTTCTTGTGAATAGTGTGGTTGAACTAAGGACCTGAGGTAAACAAAAACAAAGACTATAGTGTTCAAAGATACCAACTTGCAAGACAAAGATATCAATTTGAAAAAAAATCATTTTTACCTCACTGCTTTGATTCTTTTATTGCAGCCTCCACCTCCTCGCTTGAGACTCTCAATATTCTTCACCTTTCTTTGTCTTTGTCTAAGCCCAAGCTCTATCCACTTTCTTTTGACTGTATTCAACAATGATTGCAATTATTTACCTTCTCCTTGCTTTCTTGAAGCTGATGATTAAGAGAATCCTTCAATTGTAGTAGTAAATGGTTTTCCAACTTAAGAATGTCCCTCTCTGCTACAAGGTGTTGTGTATAGACTAATAGCCCTTTCATACCATCTCATGCAAACCTGATCAATGAAGAGAAGTTGAAAAATTCTGGGGTGCATTTTGTGATGGGGTCTATGGGATACAATTACCATCCATCCATAGGTCAATGTGCTTCTTTTCCTTAATCTCAATGCTTCTATGGCAGAAGCAAGAGTTTCATAAAGCCTACTCCTTTTTCAGAGAGGGGAATATTTATCTTCCAATTCAACATGGAGATGATAGATACCTCTCTTAGTAGGATTCATGGTCAAATCTTGGATATGGGGAAGATGGTGAGCAGAGAAAGGTGTAGAGAAATGACAAAATGAGCAGGGGAAAATTTGAAATTTGGACCAAAAGAGGAAAACGGTGCATTGGGAGGAAGAATTTTTGGGAAAGGGACACATTCCCAAGAGATTTGAAAATGGCACTACATGTGGGGCCCCAAAAAGCGATATCTCGTGCACCCAATAAAAAGGTGGAGTTTTTCGCCCAATTTTGGTTTAAAAATTTCATGTTCACATTTTCAAAAATGAAAAGTATATTCTCTCTCTACCATTTCTTACAATGCGAATTCGAAACTGAAACTTCCCTTAATGCTACATGTCCATATGTAGCCATCCATGAGTAGGCACATAGCTAGTACATAGCATTGAGCTCAATATGAAAACGAGAATATTTCTTCAAAGCAAGGCTACCCAGTTGATGCAAGTGGACATGTTCATAATCTGTTGTTGGAGAGACCAAGCATCAGCAAAGTAGATGGATTTATGTAAAGTTATTGGTTAGCCCAAGATTAGCTTTATAACCGAGAGGAGAAGAGGTATGATAAGAGACTAATGGTCATGTGGTACAGTAGCAGATGGAAGGTTTAGGAACTGATCCAACCAAGTTTGTGCTTTGATGGGGTATATTATCAAAGCACATACTAGCGGATAGGTGGTGAATAATGAAAGGAATGTTTAGGAGTCGATCCACTTAAGTTTGTGCTTTGATGATTACTAGAGGTCAGGTGGTGGAACAACAAATGGAAGGTTTAGGAGCCGGTCCATCTAAAGTTGCTTTGATGCATATGATTAATACAAAAAAGGTGCACTTATATTCAGTATTTTAATTTTCTTAGCTGTGCTTTTATGCATATGATCAATAGCAATGGTACACTTATAGTTTGTATTTCAATTTTGTAATCACAAAAGTACTTGGAATTAGATTTCATCATATAACCAATGAATGTACATCATCTTTATTAAAAAGATAGTAGGTGAAGATGACACGATCGAAAAACTTTTGCGATGTCTAATGAAGGGATACATGGCGAGTACACCACAACATGTAAATTTAGAATATCATAAACTTACATAAAATCAACGGCAATGGATTCTTCCTTTTGCAACTACAATATTTTTATAATACAAGAGTCTCTTCAACATTGGACGAGAAGCATACGACCCCCTTCAACAATGAAGGAGATTAAAGTGATGGAGGAAGGACACATTCCCTATGGTCTTACTATAAATATGGAGAGCAATCTTACTATAAATATGGAGATCGATGCCTACTCCACTCCACAGTATACATATGTATCATACATATAGTCTTTTCTTTTTTTGATGGGCACAAGCATCCCCATGCACAAAATAGATCTCCCCCATCTTTAAAATTATGACGTGGAAAGTTTTCCCTTTATATCCGTCAATGCAAAATGTGTTGCGAGGTCGTAGAGCTTTTGGCAAAAGTTATGAAGAGAGATGATACGAAGCCTTCATAACAAGCAATGCGATAGACCATGCAAGCCAAACTTGTTTAATCATTGAACGGTTCCCAACCGGCTGCCGGTAGGAAGGGCGGACGTTCCGAAACGTCCAGCCTCCAGGCGTGGTTTTCCGACAACGATTGTTGGCCTGCTAAAGCACTGGTAGCTTGCCAGTGCTATGCACTGAGAGAATTTATGGCAGGCTTCAAGCTTCCTGTGTCAGCTTCTTCTTCACCATCTTCCTCGTCGTCCTCACCTTACAGGGTTCTTTACTTGTTAACACTGTTGCCGCTTGCGCTTGCAGCGTTTGCTTTTGCTTTGCAATGGCGAGGCGGAAGCAACATCGATCGTGGCAGCTTCGATGACGATGCCAAGCTGCCCGGCTTCTCACCCACCATTGCCCAATCCCTTTCGACCATCACCTGTGCTAATCCCCTTCATCGCAGCCCCTATCCCACCTTTCCTTACCGCTCTGGGTGGCAATACCGGGCTCTTTCCAATGCTGGCCCCAAGGTCCTCTCTTGTCTCTCAATGTTAGTCCTCTGACTTCAAACATGAAATGCCTGTCATTCTGAACCATCTGTATAGTCTTAAATAGCAACTAATAACTATGTACTTAAATGAACATTCTGAATGATGTGCAGAAATTAAAAGTGGGGTGGAGAAAATAAGAAGAAGAAGAGAAACTTTGAGGTTTAGGAACTATGAGAGAGAGAGAGAGAGAGAGAGAGAGAGAGAGAGAGAGAGAGAGAGAGATTTTGTTAATGTCTTCTAGAGGCCGAACTCATATCTCTCTCTAACAGTAGAGTATGCTTGGCTGCATAAGAGTTTCCTCACATTCCACGGCTTGAGAGAGAGAGAGAGAGAGAGAGAGAGAGAGAGAGAGAGAGAGAGAGAGAGAGAGAGAAGACGCATTAATGTCTTCTAGAGGCCGAACTCATATCTGTCTCTAACAGTAGAGTATGCTCGGCATATGCATACAGAGTTTTCTCACATTCCACTGCTTCCTCTTGGTCCGGTCTCTAGAGATCTGAGTTGCTTTGTCCACGTCGATCTTAACTAGATGTGATGTTACTCACTGCTGGCACCATGTAATAGGAACGCTTCCATGTATCTAGGTCCGTATACATTCATCTCCGAGGTGCCCATGAAATGTTCTCTTTAGTTAGTATATTTGACGGTAGAGGCTGGGAAATTGATGGCTCTTGTGTGTGTAGCTGCCACAGGTCGGCCTCAATACTTTGTTCTTCTCATTGTGTGGGACCTCCTCGTCATACTAGAATGGTGGCAGGCAGACCTGTGAACCAGTGTGTCTCTTGTGCATACCATGATCCTCTATCTTTTGCCATGGCTAGCTGTGTGGAATCCTTAAAGCCCCTTTGTCAGGAGTGAGACGAGGACAACAAATAGACGAGACAAATACGAGAGAGTGAGAGAAGAGAATGAATGACTCAAGTGCAATAATTCAGTAACCGGAGAGAATGCTCATACAATTGGCTGAATGAGAATGAGAGTAGAGGGTTACCTTTATACCGGAAAGGTGACTGAGAACTGTACAAAAATGACAAAAAGCCCAAAAATGAGGCAAACGGACCAAATATGGTAAATGGACCAAAAAATATGGTAAATGGACCAAAATGCATATGCAGGGCCAATTTGGCCGTACAACCATGCCATGCTAACCAGGATGCTAGCATTCGTTGATGACATTTCTCCAATGCCTCTTCAATGCCAGATGGGTGGTCCAACTCTACAATCTTGAAGAAGATAATCTAGTCAACGTCTTTTGGTGAGAAGATCTTTAAGATTGGTAATGGTGGGACAATACTCGAAGCAGATAATGACCATCCTCAGTGTAATCCTCAATGTAATGAGCATTATCTTCTTTAGTCCGACCACGAACAATAGGATTATATGCAAAAGCAATAGCACTTTGAGAGTTTTAATATATAGCGGTAGGAGATGAAGGTGCAATTGCAAGATGATCGGTAATTCTAGGGGGTCGGTTCTCATGAAGATCTTGCTCTAAACATCCATGTCATGTGCACATCTAATCCTATGTGCATGTTGACAAGTTGTAACTCCTATTTGTAGAGTTTAGGACAACCTAGGAAGTGTTCTAGCGCCCTTGTGAGGCTGTACGCATGACGTGCATGTCCAGGACCTTTAGAGTAGTTGCATGCCCTTTGATTGCACATGAGCACAGTAAGTGTCTGCGAGGTGTACGCACGGGGGAGTGTTCCCATATAGTTGCAATAGTACCCAACCTAGGTATTTACCTGCATGTGAAGCACCTCTTATAAGTGAGTTTATTAACTCATCAATAAGTGACATTTTTAGAAATCATGGGATTGTTAGTTGCATTGCCCAACCCAGCTTTAATTTCATATAGAAGCAACCCTAAGGGTCACTTCTCAAGCATAAGTCAGTACCCTTAGCACCGGCATTAAGTACCCGCAGTACCTTGTAAAGTGTGATCTTTGTCCTAAGGTGTGAGTCAAGGAGAAGAGAGTGGATTTATCCCACATACTGTGGAGCAAGGCTGTAGAGCTACTTAAAGCTCATTTCATGAATGAATAAACAACTTCATTTGCACTACATGCTTGTCCATGGTGAGCTTGTGCTAAGCTAATTCAATACTCAAGATTGTGTTTATGAGTCCAAGCTAATTCTATCTTGGAACCTAATTCACTTGAGTGATAATCTTGCTTACACACACACTCATGCATTGACACTATGTTTCTCTTTCATCCACCATAGCTAGCACGATCCAATTCCTAACATTTGGTGTCAGAGCCATGGTGTGCTAGCTAGGATTGTTGTTATACATTTGTGTGTTAGTGCAATTAGCATTACTCTATCATCATTAGATAAATCCATTTGATTTGCTCTTCTATTGCATACCGCATGCCTAATTAGTATTCCATTGGCTAGCATGAGCATGTTTTTGAGCTAAAGACTCTTGAGCCACTACTCACTGGCTTATTGGAAGATTAATTAGCATAAGATTTCATTAATTTGTCATTAGAAACTTGCATTTTGCATTCAAAATGTGCTCCTCATTTTAGTAAAATTGGCATTTACAATTGGTGTGTGTGCATAGCTTGTCTGAAGAGCTCTCTACCGACTATTTCCATGCTCAAATCACACTTTATATGCACATTCTAGAGCTTGATTAATTTCCTCTTGAACACTCTCACCCTCTGGATTTTCTGCAGAAAAACTCTCATCAGCTTTGTTTAGTGTGTGTGTGTGTGTGTGTGTGTGTGTGTGTGAAGTTGATGCATTAATGCTCACACCTTCTGGTGGACCCGCGAGAAGCAATCCTATTATAGGGTGTTGACCGTTAGGGGCCACACCATAAGAGGCATGGGCGCCCACTAGCAGATCTCAAGCTCGCGGCAAACCGCTTTGCATGAAATTTTCGGGTCCGACCGGACCAGGAGCCCCTTTTGATCAACTTCCGGTCGCGCCAGACGCTCACCATTGCTCCCAATCGCAGCATCTGTGCAAGACCGGCCATGGACGATTGGCCACTGCCCGAATTGGCTGCGCCTCCCCGATCTTTTGCCCACCTGCCCGCGCTTGCCCGGTAGGTGCCCGGCCTGCCCGACATGCCCGCCCTGCCCACTGGCACTAGCCCGGGATCCCGCGCCCAAGAAGCCAAAGGCTTGGTTCCCACAAGGGGGTGCTCCCACCCTGTGCACCGGCTCCAAGGCAAGCCTACAAAAGCCTCCAAGGCCACTAGAGTCTGTTCTCACTGCAGAGCACCGAATGCTCGTCTAGGCATAAAGTCGAGGCATTCAAACTATTAAGGCTTCATCAAGATTCCCCAAAGCACTCAAAAGAGCTTGAACACCCACTTCAACAACTTCAAAGAGGGAGTTCTTTCGAGCATCAAAAAGCAAAAACAAAGAGTTATTTCCCCTATCTGTGAAGAGGGGCTTCACCGACGGTGAAGAGGAGCTTCACATCGAAGGGAAATTCCAAAGTACAAATTGAAATCTTACAGCCAAGCACAACAACTTCTTGCAATGTATGTAATTGTATTTGTCTACATGGATGACATTATGTGCTTTTGTAATGGGATAGACATTGGCATTGGAGAGTCTCCAAATTACTAAAATCTCTCCATGTGTGAAGATTTTGTGACAAAGTGTATGAGAAACACCTCATGCTTGGGCTCTCGGAGTATGACCAAGATGGAAGAGAGTATTAATTTTTGCATAAACCTTTTCATAGGATATTTTAGCATATTGTTGCATGTCATTATGACGCATGAAATAAAGCCTGATTGCACAACAAAAAGGGGGACAGAAGCACTCGTTCGAGGGGAGGATACAAAGTCGGACCATGAAGCAGTTGAAAGCAACAGTAGAAGCAACGAAGGCAAGAGACCTGACAGAGGATTAGCTCACATAGTAGAAGACAAAAAGGATGAAGACGAGAGCAACGTTGTCTTTTATGAAGACCCATTTTGAAGATGCAGACTCTCTACTTGTAGGGGAGGACTTTTTCCTGTGTGGATCTTATCATCCTGTGTGGACATCACCATCCTTTGTGGATTTTTCTTTTGTGGACTTTATTTTCCTGTGTGGATATCACCATCCTATGTGGATTTTTGTTAGCCTGTGTGGATCATGCATCTTCAGTATCTTGTCTTAGTCCAAACCTCAAGGGGAGGATTGTAAAGTGTGAGCTTTGTCCTAAGGTGTGAGTCAAGGAGAAGAGAGTGGATTTATCCCACATACTGTGGAGCAAGGCTGTAGAGCTACTTAAAGCTCATTTCATGAATGAATAAACAACAACTTCATTTGCACTACATGCTTGTCCATGGTGAGCTTGTGCTAAGTTAAGTCAATACTCAGGATTGTGTTTATGAGTCCAAGCTAATTCTATCTTGGAACCTAATTCACTTGAGTGATAATCTTGCTTACACACACACTCATGCATTGACACTATGTTTCTCTTTCATCCACCATAGCTAGCATACCTCAGCATCTCCGGCGTTTTTGCACTAGATCAAGCCATCGACACCAATGTTTTCAGTTTTCAGCCCTAGCGCTCACTGTATTGTTGCATGTGCAGCCATCAGTATCAGCATCTTTAGCCCAAGACAGCAGATCAGCGTTTCTAGATTCAGCCCTCAGATTAGCTAGCGTTTTTTAGTTTTGAACCCATTGCAGACATCGACAATAGATCAGCCCATAGCCTCGTTGCAGCTTTTCGTGAGCAGATGCTTACAGGCGTACCAGATGTTGGGAGTAAGCATGGGAAATGCATTACTTGCATTCGTGGGAAGCAACATCGAGAATCTATTTAGAGGCTTGCTACATGCCGAGCCATTGCTGTTTTTGAGTTGGTTCACACTGATCTTTAAGGACACTGGACCTATGCAGACCCCTTCCCTCGTCAAGGCTCTCTATTTCATGTTGCTGGTGGATGATTTTAGCCGCTTTACTTGGGTATACTATCTGTAGCACAAGTATGAGGCATTTGGCCTCTTCAAGAATTGGCGTTCTCTTGTGGAGAAGAAGATGAGCATGAGAGAGGCGGCGAAGATTTTTCCCCACCAGGAGACTTTTTCGACCCTCCCCCTTCGCCATCTATGCCACCAAGTGTACCAAACCCTATGGAGGAAATGGTGAAGTAGATGTTGGCCATGATGGACAAACAATAAGCAAATCGCCTTGCTTTAGAACGCGAGCGCGACGCGCGCAAAGAAAGAAAACAACAAAGAAAGGCGGAAGAGGCAGCTCAAAGAGCGGCCTTGGAGATCGAGCGTGAGGCTCAACGAGAACTACGCACTCAACAATTGATTCAACAAGTACTAGCCTCGAAGACCGAACCACCCAAGGATCGTGGGAGTTCCTCAAGTGGCGCAAGCCACGATGCGGATTCCAACCATCCAGTCACAGAGAAGTTGACTTTCAGTAAGTATGACGGTAAGATGGATGCTACGGTTATTCATTCTTGGTTGCATCAATTTAATGCTTATTTTGCGACAACTAAGAAGACAGGAAATAGCAAAGTTTTGACGGCAGCTATGTACCTTGCCGGTGATGCCATTAATTGGTACCACGCATGGCAAGAGGCACAGTTAGCCGCGCACCTAGAGGAAGCCGACGGATTCACGCCCCTTTCTTTCAATTGGGTTGATTTCCAAAACAAGCTCAAGGCGCGGTTTATGCCACCTTAGTACCTTGCACGATTGAAGGACGATTGGCGCTCTCTCAAGCAAAATGGTATGTCACTCATGTCTTTTTCTAATCGTGTTTTGCAGCTAGGCACTCAATTACGCAAATCGGATGATGAGCGCAAAGAGGCTTTTCTCTTTGGATTGGACGAGTATATCAAGTACGATGTCGAGGTACTCGATCCAATCGATCTCAACAAGGCGGTAGCGATTGCTCCCGCACAGGAGATGAAGCACAACAAGGGAAAGCCCAAGGAGAACAAAACTTCCACAAGTACCTCGCAGACTTCTCAGAACGGTAAGAACGATAAGAATGGTAAGAATGGTAACTCTTCTAATCAATCTTCCAACAGTCTCTCAGAAAAGATTTCTTCCAATGAATCTAAGGGTAAGGCTAACACAATTGTTAAACCTAAGCTTACTCCATATGAAAAGGTAGCACAAGGAATTGTAGGAGGATACATCACGTCGGAAGAGCAAAGCACTTATTCTAAGGAAGGTCGTTGTTTTCATTGTCACATTAAGGATCACATAAAAAGAAAATATCCTAAGCTTGAATCGAATGAATCTAAAGAACCCACAGAACCCACTTCCTTTGTCAATGCAATTAATGATAACACGAGTGTGCCCCAAGTTTCTCAGGACCCTCCCGTTGATGATTCTCTCATTAAATGTTATGGTCGTACGTCAGGGCACCGTTTTGTCATATTGTTTGACCCATGTAGTATGCATGATGTGATCAGTTCCTCTCTTGTTGAGAGAGCCCGCCTCGAAGTTAGTCCGAGATCTCCTATCGAGGTCTCTGGCTTTCGTCTCGGTATGGACACTCTCATCACGGAGGAGTGCCTTGATGTGTTGTTTGCAATTCAACAGACTTAGAAGATTCGTTGTTTCTCCTCTCTCAGGATGTGATATGATTTTGGGCATTCGATGGTTTCGTGATAATGACGCTCTCATGAATTTTTCGGCTAACACTATAACTCTCAATGCCGACAGTGATTCTCCTATTGTCATTCATGGAGAGGACATTGCTCATTCTTCATCTCTCATTGCTAATATGCAGGACAAGATTGAAAGGATTTAGGAAAAGGAGACTCTCTCAGTCTCTTTTTCTCCACAGCATGACACACAGCATTTGCATGATTGTGCGTAGCATGATGGTTTGAATGATTATGATAAGCATGATGATTCGATTGACAAAGATAAGCATGATGACTTGCATGAAGAAGATGTGATTGTTCACAAGGATGATGTGTTAGTTGATGCTTTTTCTAGCGAAGCTAACCTCATTGTAGATTCGATCAATCACGAAGAATCGATCTTGGCTCTCGAGTCGAGGTCCAAAGAACCCCCACGGACGATTCGATCATTCAGGAAGAAGTGATCTTGGCTCTCGAGCGTAGGTCCAAAGAACCCTTACAGGAAGTATTATGTGTTTGCATGATTGATACGCACGCATTGTTCGAGTGTTTCATTCGTGATCGTTTCCTGTATTTTTGTTAGCGTCTTTATGTGATCCCTTTTCCTAGGCATGACATATTGTACTTTGAGCACGTTTCACTCATGAATGAGCACGAATGTATGCGGATTGTTCATGAAAAGCTGAAAAGTATACATTAAAGGAAGTCACATTCCATGTCTCTTCCTTGGCATGACACATTTGTAGAAAGAGCACATGACAGTATGAGCACCAAGCATGGGCATTTCCGTTGTGAATTGCCACAGTTGATTGCTTTAGATCCGCAGAGAAAGATTCGATCTCATTGTTTGCGTGTGTGTTGAACGGTTTGACACTCCGTCTAATTGTTCATCTACATTGCATGCACAGTCTTTGAGGAAGACAAGATTTTTTCCACTCACTTTACATGGAATAGGTATGTTCATGGTTTTGTGTTGGAAATGGTTTCAGGAATTTTCAGCCATGGAGATTCTTGAAGGAGAAAGAAGCATGACTCTAGATGAAGTTGAAGCATCGAAGGAGCCTCAGAAGACTCTGTCGCTTTTGGCGCGGCCCAAAGAAGCAAGCGTTGCAGACCTTTATGAAGTTCAAGTACCGCTATTGGCGATCTCCCTCGACGCCATATAGTTCGGTACCAGTACCTCACTTTGAAAAGGAGGGGATGTCACGTGACACATCCAACCCTACGTGTCCCTGGACAAGCTACAGTATAATCAGGGTTCAGTCAGTCCAGTCAAGTCTAGATTAAAAGTGATTTGACACTCTTGTGAGTCTATTCGTAGACCGTGCATGCCCAGTCACTTAGCATAGATGCATATCCTCTGGTTGCACACAGCATGATCATTAGTATTCCCTTCAGAATCCATCAGATTTAGTTAGGGGAATTTTCCAGTGCATTTAGCCTATTTTCCCTATTTTTGACATTTTTCACTTATTATTTTTAAGTGACTTTCCAACAAAAGTAGGTAGGGCAATTTTGCTAAGTTAATATATAAGCAAACCCAAGTTAGCACTTTCTGGCAGAAGAGGCAGCAGAAGCTCCCCGCTCAACAGGCACCTTCTCAACAAGAACCCATCAACCCTAGCGTTTTTGGTCTCCATCCTCGCCACAGGTACCCCAACGTTTTTGGACTTCCTCAGCACCTCCCCAATACCTAGCGTTTGCAGATTGCTTGATCGCCATCAGCACTTAGCCCTAGCATTTTCCAGATCATCGCTAGCAGTACCAGAATTTCAGCATTTTCACTAACGCCAGCAGGCAGCCCCAACGTTTTTGGTTTTCAGCCTCAATTGCATCAGATGCAGCAGCGTTTTCAGCTTTGAAGACGGTAGTAGATTCAGCCCTAGTTGGTTGCAGAGGATCCCCATTTTCAGCCCTCGAAAACGCAACCAAAACAGTCATTTTCAGCCACCGAAACAATCCCGAAATTCAGCAATTAGAAGACCACAGATTTCAGCCCTAAAGTCGTCGTCGTCATCACCGTCGTCGTCATCGGCATAGTCCCAAGTTGCATTAGTCCATTGCATCGTCATTGTACCAATTTGTGCAATCATAAGTAGACCACTCTTGCCGACGAGAGTGGGGCCTTCGGAGGAGGGTTTTACAACGTCTCTGGTGTCGTATCTCTCTTCTTTCTCTATCTCTCAGTCTCATACACTTGCACGCATAGTGTCCATTCACTTTGTTTGTGATCATAGCATTCTCTCATTAAGAACGGAAGGCTCTCCCTTCCATAAGAACAAAAGGAACCTTGAGCAAAGTTCGGAGCACTCATCTTGAGCAAAGCACAAACAATCATTTTGCTGCACCTAACATACTCTCTTGGTACCGTGTCAATGCCTTGTGGAAGTCCATAAAGCAGCAACATAGCTTCTCCTGCCGCATTTTGGCCTAATGTAATGTGCACGGAAGTGATTAATGGTGAATCCCGAGGATGAGTGCTCAATACCTACTCAGTTTCCTTTTATTGAATGAGAGAGTTGCTTTTACTTCATGAGAGATGTGCAAAGACTAGAGAGAGAAGAGAGTGATACTGTGAGTGACGGTTCTGTGAGTGATAGAGAAAGAAAGAAGATTTAACATCGGATGGGGTCCCAACCCCCCTCCAAGGGCCTCCCTCTCTATCGCTAGAGAGGTATTTGCTTTAGATTGCACAAATGTTGATACAATGGTCCTAGATGTTGAGGTGTTGACAAGATCTTGCTGTAGGCCGAAAACTGAAAACGCTAGGATTTAGTGTTGAGACTTGCAAAAACGTTGGGGCTATGGGTCGAAATCTGCAACTTCTGCTCGCGATGGGCTGATGGCTGAAAAACGTTGAAGGCGGTTGGTGGAGAGGAAACGCTAGTGCTGCTGGGTACTCGTACTACATGGTATTGACTTGGGTTGAAGAGGTGACCCTAGGGTGCTGTTGGGTACTTTGTACTACAGGGTATTGACCTGGGTTGAAGAGGTGACCCTAGGCAGGTCCTAAATGCTGGGTCAAGCAGCTTCATGGCTGGTGGACATTCCACGATTTCATAAAATAATGCAACATGTCAATTATAAGTAAGTTGATAACTCCTCCTAGCAGACACTGGCTATGCCACGTGCAATAAGAGGGTATGCAACGATCTAAAGTGTTTGGACATGCACGTCCTGCGTGTAGGCTCACAAGGGTGCCATAACACTTCCTAGGTTTTGAACCCTAGAAGTAGGAGTTACAGCTTGTCCACATGCACATAGGGTTAGATGTGTAGATGTGCACGTGCCACCTACTCAATCAAAATATCTCAAGGTGAAGACATGAACTATGGTAGAGAAGGCCTTCCTGAAGCAGTGTAAGAGGGAACGGGGGGAACACAGCCCAAACGTTCCGACGGCGTTCCGCACGAGTCCCGTTCCCGAAACAGAGATGGGAACGGAACGCCGTTCTGGAACTGGTGTAACCAGAGCGGGGTGGAACGGCGAAATGCGGGGCGGAATGGACAAAAGTAGGCATTTGGGGGCAAAAAAGTGGGATTTTGGGGCTGTTAGGGGAACATATTTGTTGCAGTTTTAGGGCAGGCTAGGGCGCAGATTTGGGGACAGTTTTGGGATTGTTTAGGAGTTTATTTGGGACTAAGCTGAATGGAGGTAATTCAAGCCTTACTCTAGTGGACCGTTCTGGCCCCGTTCCCGTTCCCGTCCCGGCCCCCCCTCCTCCTCCCCGTTCCCGTCCCGTTCCGGTTCCCCGTTCTTGTTCCGGGAAACTATGTCCTGAAGCCCACAGACCCTCACGCTCATCGCACAAACTCAACTCTGCCTCAAGCACTGCCCCATATAATTTGGCCAAAATATGACCAACCATAATGGTCTTGTAATTGCTCAGATAGAGCACATCTCCTTGTTTGTGAATCGGCACAATGGTGTGCATTGTCCACTCAACTGGTAAACCCTCAGCCAATGCTTGTTGAACAGGTGAGCAAGAAAAGGAGCAAATGAGTCAACGTCATGAATAAGGTGCTCACTCAGTAGGCCTGTGCGATTGGCTGCTTGTTTGTACTAAATATGCCGGTAGCCACTTTACTATCGATGGAGTAAAGAAGGTTAGCTATGTAGGTCGGGGCTCCTATGGGGGTGTCTGCTGCGGCAAATGGTACAAGCTCTCTACATATATGTGCCATAGCCATGGATCCTCAATCGGTGGCGGTGCTCGAGGTTCTTTAAAGTGCTCCTCCATGAGTTATGGCTTTTGCTGTTGAAGAGAAGTGGAATATGTCCATCTCTTGTGCCTCTATTTGGGCCATAAAGTCCCTCACAACCAAGAGAGACTAAGAATTTAGGTGGTCAAAGATTGGGCAACATCAACTACAGCACATGATGTACAGAGCTTTCTGGGCCTCTGTTCATATTAGGAAGATTCATTCGAGGATTTCCTACTGTAGTCGCTCCTCTCCACTATCTAAAATCCCTTTCACTTGGGGAACACGTCAACAAGAAGCTTTCAACAAGCGCCAATACCTTTTAAATTATGAACCTATTTTGATAGTTCCAAATGTGTGAAAGCCTTTGGAAAGTACACTCAGATGTTTTCAGTGGTTGCATCGGTGCAATATTAAATCAAGGACATGCACTAGCCGGTAAAAGCAGACGTCTCAAAGGCACACATTTATACCTCTGTTTACGAAAAAGGAATTACCGTTGTGGTACGTGCATTTCTATTTGAAAGCATTACCTTCTCGGGGTTGATTTGATCATCAAGACTGATCATCGTTCTTACCCAAATGAAATTATCAAAAAAGCAGATGAGATGGGCCAACTTTCTCTCTATGTTTCACTTCTGGATTCTACATACATGTGGTAGCAATAACATAGCAGCAAATGCCCTTCGCAGACGCCCTGAAGGGAATGCTATCACTTCAGTATATCATCAAGAATTAGAAACTCTTCAACTTGCCATGCCTTTGCCTCTCAAAAAGAATTCTCACATTTAAATACTTAACCAGGGGGACTCCGTGGATCCACAATCAATTCAATAGCCATATGACGCAAGCCTGTGCCGTTTGCAACTGACAAGTAGAAACGTGGTAAAGGCCAAAAGGTCTTTAGCAACTATGTCACACCAGAGTCGCTCAAGTGACGTAAGAATTTTAAGACCTGAGTCCGTATGCATCCATCCAACAACATTCCCAATAGTCCAGTCCTGCACCCACCCACCCCACACGATGGAAATGAGAAGATGACGGCTGAGTCAATCTCATCGCCTCCCCTGGCTGGTAACAGGAATACATGGACTCTGATACAATTGTACTTCATATTCATTCATTAGCAGTTTTGTTTTTCAGCTGCCTCAACAAATAGACAAGTTTTTGTGGCTTTTAAAAGTGTAAAACTAATGTTTTAATCTTATACAAGCTTTTACGGTGAAACATTTGTAGATTGTTCGTGTGAAATCTTTTGTTCTACATAGGCAATTGAAACAGCTGCTCAATTTCGCAGATATGCATCACCACAAGCACCTCAGCTGGATTGGAACAGATCTTGCCTTGGCTATTTTATCATCAAGTGATAGGAGTGACAAATTTCTTTTTGTTTGTTGAGGGCACGGCGGCATCGGCAAATGTTTCGGCTGCTCTGAAAAGTTTACCGGTAAGATTTATAAAAAGTCTTACATAGCATTGTTTAAAGGCTGAAGCAGGTCGGTTACGTGTATGGCAGGGGGTCAAACTTGTTTTTCGCACCAAAGATCTGGAAGAGAGACAATCAAAAAGGCAAGTTATGTTTCAATGGACACTTTATGATAATTGTGATCTTTGAGGGTTTTGTCCAATGTAATCTACAAATTTCTGCAGTCGCATATGGAATGAGACTTGGCTATCGAGTTTTTTTTTCCGGCCCTGTAATTATGAGCTCTTTGTGAAACAATCCCTCAATATGGAGATGGCCATTGTCATGGCTAGGGTAAGTATCTGGCAGTAAATTTGCATTGTCTTTAGAGTGTCAACATAAGAAACATTGTTGTTTTGTACCTTCATGGTGAAAATGAAAACTCTAAACTCTGTGTCTAAACTGTAATATTTCATCCATTCTCGCTGAGCCTGGTTACTGTCTGGTTACTTCGAGCCTGAAGGAGTTTGATTGCTGGCATCAGACCTTGAGATATCCACATCCCTTAACTTCTGGGTACGCTGCTTGAGCTTCGTGAGACTGTGCCAAGGAACGGTGCTCAGTTTGGGTTGACTGATATATCCTCTTTTGTTGGGAGAACAGGAAGGAAGTGGGGGTGGGGTTGGGTGTGTGTGTGTGTGTGTGTGTGTGTGTTTTGTTGCTATTGGTCTCTGACCTCAGTTCAGCCCCACTTCTCCTCATGCAATACTGATTTGCAGGGTCTTACTGCCACATTGCAATACTGCCACTTCAGGAGCCCCAGGTGGGAGTTTTCCACATCAGCATGCTGTGCCACCCATTTGAATCAAGGAGTAGCTTCCTATTTTTATGTCTAATTATCTTTTGTTACATATATCTATAAAATTCTCGTTCTTGTAGTACTAAGGAGTACCAAGCAGAACATCCCTTATCACAGAGAGGCATAGTAAAAAGCCTGTGAGAATAGCACAATGCGGAAGCATCTGACCATACCAGCCTCCCAAAGGCATCATGCAGCTGGCACGCAATCATGTGTGAGAAGAACTCAAATCCCATAAAGCTATGTGCCTCCATCAAAGTCTGCTCTATCAGTGCATCTATGACTGCTAACTGTGTCCAAAAGCAATGGTGTATCGTCTGAAAGTTGTACCGTATCATTGGCAACTTCTGTGGGCCAATAAACTACAGGCCCTGTCTCAGAATTGTGCGTAAAGAATATATCGGCTCTGAGAGGTCCTGGTCTGACAGGATCCACTGAAGACATTCACAGGCCTACAGCAAAGAAATGAGCTGGCAGCCACATTGATAGAAGGACTTCTGAAGTAGAGGCATAATCAGCAGAATATTTAAAGCCCTTCTCTTGCTGAACTAGGGACTCTGCTATCTCTTGTAAAGTGCTCGATTATGACCACCCCTGTGAGTGGAACCTCCTAATGCACCTCCGGAGGCTCCACTGACCATTGCACCCTCTGATGTGCATGTACCTTTGGCTGTACGTGTTCGGTGCCTCAAACTGCTGGTCGAACTGCTCAAGAAGAACCTCTGCCACTTGCAGAAGCTCTCTCCCATCTGCATGTTGCACTCTCTGATCTGTATGTGTCTCTGGCTTTACTGTCATTGGCACCTCAGACTGCTGATCTAACTGCTCAAGAGGGGCCTCTACCTCCTGCAGTGGCTCAATTTCATTTGGTGCTCTGTCTGGCGGTTGTTGACTCGTCCATTGCAGGTCTCTCTATCCTCTTTTATAACCATCACAGATTGCATCTGTCTCTATCTGTGCAGATGCATGTGCATTTGCTTATTATTCTGACAATGATGCTTCTATCTATTTGATCCAGTCCTGATGCTGCACAGAGTCTTGACGCTGTGCTGAACTCTGTTGGGTCAGGTGTTTGTGAGAGGATCGGGTTCTCTTCACTTTCATTTGGTGCTCTGTCTGGCAGCTGTTGACTTGTCTGCCGCTTCTTGTATACTGTGACCTCTTTGCTCTCAGTCCTGATGTTGCGCAAAGACCCGGCGTTGTGCTGAACTCTGTTGGATCAGGTGACTGTGAGAGGATGGGGCTCTCTTACGACCAAACTCGCTTTATGGCTGCACCTTGTGACAATTTCTTACAAGGTGGCTGTCACAAACTGCTGACGTGTCAAGCTGCTGAAGACCCGGCGGGTTAGGGCTTTCCGAGCCTAACCCTAGCCGACTTGCAGATCTTGGCTGAGGGGCCTAAATCCTAGAAGCTGCAAAGAAGTTCCCACCAACTTACAGAACCTTGCCGAGTGGGGCAAGTTATAAAAGAGTCCTTACCAACTTATGGGACCCTATCTGATGGGCCCCAAGAGCCCAAGACATTAAAATAGAGCAGGACACAGACTCAAAAGGAAGACTGGCGATCAGCTGATGATGTGGCATGATTGTATGGACAGCCCGTGATTTGCATTGATAAGATGACGTGGCGCTGCACAGCAGCCCACGTTTTGCGTTGACAGATTGCCACATGGCAGTAATACGGATTTCCGTGTTTTACACGCTGGCAGATTTTGGGTTGCAGACTTGGACCATGAGCTCTTAGACGAGATGCGTCTAAGTTAGAAGCTTTCCTCTGTAAACTGCTTTTTAGGGCCCAGGGCCTTTAAATATGTGCCAAGGGCTCATTCTCTGGCATGCTTCCGCATGAAGATGCAAAGGAGGGAGTACCGGCATTGCATAGTGTTGAAGCAATATAAAGAAATACCAGAAGGGGCGCCAGGGTTTGCCCTCTGAGAGTGGAATTCCGTCACTCCGCGTCTTGTGTGTTGTGCATCTCTTTCTGTTCAGTTGTTTTGAAGTCCTAAAAGTTTGTTCTGTTTGTTCTTTTTCTTTTCTGTTGGCACGTGGTGCCTTCCCCTTATGGTAATATTAGAGCTTCAGTCGTGTACTTTGTTGAAAGCATACTGGTCCTGCAAGAGCAGACAAAACAAGATGGCGCTTCCGAATTCTATAGAATTATTTTTTTCCCTTTTCTCGAGAGAAAACCAGACCCACATGAGCCTACATATGGAAGCTATGGGATTGGACGAAGAAGTAACGACAAGAGAAGGCGAAGATGAAGAAGAAGTTCGTTTTTCCCCTACAAAGCTCGTTGTTTTGTGTTGCAGAGTCCTCTAAAAATCTCTTTAACGGTTAAGAATTTGGATATGCAATAGAAGTCAAAGTTGATCCTCTCGATGAGGCCTATGCATTGATGCAGGCAGATTTTTGATTCCGACAATTTTGAAAAATTGGGGTTTGCAGTAGCAACTTAGGGATTTTGCGGCATGGGTCAAAATTATGTTTTGAGTGTTTTTGCAAACCATAGGTAATACTCGAAGCATTTGGGAGCAGGGAGCTAGAGATCCACTCCGCAACGAGGAGAACCATTTGTTTTCAATTGTGCTTGAAAATATTGTTTAGAATTTGTTTGAAATGGATGGTATTTGTTTTAAACCTGTCTGACTTTGGTTTCAATATTGGTTTCAATGATTGGTGATTTACTCCCGAGTGGAGTACCGAAGAGAATTGATGTTTGAGAATGCTTGCTCATACTCATGGCCCGGACCGTTGTGGTTATTTGCAGGGGAGTATTGAATGAATGATCGAGTGTTGTTTTTACTCATGGCCCGGACCCTTGTGGTTATTTGGGGGGGTCACGTGCACATCTAACCCTATGTGCATGTGGACAAGCTAACTCCCAGTTCTAGGGTTTAGGACAGCCTAGGAAGTGTTCTGGCGCTTTTGTGAGCCTGTTTGCGGGCTGTGCATGTCCATGCACTAGGAGTAGTTGCATACTCTCTGATTGCACAACCCACATCATTGGCATCAGTACCCAGTACCCAGCATGAGCATTAGCCTCCACATGAAGTCAGTTTCCCCATAGCATGTGAACCACCTCTAATAACCTTTAAGTGACTTTATCACTTATTGAATAAATAATCAAATCGTGGGTTGAAGGGGAACATTGCTCGACCTGAGCTGTAGCAGGTCTAAAAGGACACCAGGGGGCGCCATGGAAAGGCAGGAGACAAGGGCGAGCACAGGCATCCAGTGCACAGGCAACCCCTAGTGTTCTCTCAGAGCATCAGCCAGCGTTTTCAGTACCCAAGGCCTTGCGTTTTCAGCCAGCGTTTTCAGCACCCAAGGCCTGGCGTTCTCAGCCCTTAACGTCAGCAGAAAGACCCTCAGCAGCAGCGGATTCATCTAGCGTTTTCATCCAGCGTTTCAGCCTCATTTTTGCACTGTAGAGGAGCAGCAGGTTCAGCCAGTGACCTCATTCAGCAGCATCAAATTTCAGCCAGCAGTTCGCCCTTTCAGTTTTCAGCCATAGCAAAGTCGCCGATACCGTCGTCATCATTGTCGTCGCCATCGTCGTGGGCATGGCCTTCATTGAGGATCATCGCATTCAGAAGCATTGTACCAGTCTTTTGTGCAATCCAAAGTAAACACCTCTCTAGCCATAGAGAGAGGGGCCCTCGGTGTCGTATCTCTCTCTCTCCCCCCCCTTAGCACTCTCATTCACTTGCACTCTCAGTGTTCATTCACTTTGTTTGGTGATTACACATTCACTCTCTCTCTCTCTCTCTCTCTCTCTCTCTCTCTCTAGCACGGAACGCTCTCCCTTCTGCTTAGTAAAAAAAGGAACCTTGAGCACTTACTGTTCACTCATTTTGAGCCGTACACAATCACTTTCTTCTGCTACACATTACATTGGTATCAGAGCTCTTTGGAAGTGTTCGGTATCATCACTCAAGGAAAGAACCACAAGATTTTTTTTGCTTGTTTTGATCGCACGTAACCCAAGACCACTCCGGCGTCTCGATCCCTAATCTGTGTTTTTGAAGAGTGGCAGGTAACCCAAGAAAGAAGAGCTTGTCTAGCCTCCCCTCATCCCTCTTTTCACTCATTGAGAGCGGACCTTGCACTTAGCGGCAGGCCAATCGACGTGAGGTGGGAAAAAGCAACCTTTGTGTGAGCGCAAGGTGGCCAAGGGGTGCACCCACAGGGAAGAGTTGAGCTTGGGTAACAGAAAAGCTTTCTTAGACGCAGATTACAAGCCAAGAACCTCAAGAACCTCAAAAACTCGAGATGCACTGAACAAAAACTCGAGAGCTCAGTGTATGGTCATCACTCGAAGCGGAATGGATACTTTGCGTGAAGGTGATGAGAGTGGAGTTGGAGAAGAAGAAGTTTCTACACCAGGAGGATTGTTCCCTGATCCTCCCTCATCCCCATCTATGCCACGGATTGCACCAAATCCTATGGAGGCTTTGGTCAAGTCGATGATGGAGATGATGCTACAACAAGAGGTGCAACGTGGCGCCTTAGAATAAAGAAGGGCAGCCATGGAGCGTGAGCGTGAGCAAGCGTGCTTGGCAGCGGAAGAACGAAGGGCAACTATGGAGCTTGAGTGTGAGCAAGTACGCAAAGCTCAACGCATAGTGGCCAAAGAGAAGCGTATGGCTATGGAGTTTGAGCTAGAAGGAGTTGATCCTACAGGTATTCTCCTCGAAGTCCGAGCCCCTCAAGGAGGTGGGCGAGTCATCAGGTAGCACAGGTAGAGACACAGATTCCAACAACCCAGTCACTGAGAAGTTGACATTTAGTAAGTATCATGGTAAGATGGATGCTTCTGTGATTCATTCTTGGTTGCATCAATTTAATGCTTACTTTGCGAGTGTCAAGAAGACAAGTAACAATAAAGTAGACTGCTGCCATGTACCTAGTAGGTGTTGCCATTAATTGGTATCAAGCTTGGCAAGAGTCACAAATGGTTGAGCATCTTGAGCATGCCGAGGAAGGCGTACCCCTCTCTTTCAGTTGGGTCGACTTCCAAGACAAGCTCAAGGCTCGCTTCATGCCACCACAGTACCTAGATCGGTTAAAGGAAGAATGGAGTGGTCTCAAGCAAAATGGATCTCCAGTCCTGTCTATTTTCTAACCGTATTTTGCAGATTGGCGTCCAATTGCGCAAGGCAGATGTCGAACGAAAGGAGGCTTTCCTTTTTGGGTTAGATGAGTACGTCAAGTTTGATGTTCAAGTCCTTAGCCCTACGGATTACAACACGGCAATGGCGATTGCTCTCGCCCAAGAAATGAAGCACAACAAAGGCAAGCCTAAGGAGGCCAAGTATCTCAAGGTACCTCTTAGAACCCAACAAATGGTAAGAACGGTAAGACCAATGGTAAGCATAACAGTCTTCTTCTCAATCTTTTTCCACACCTAGAGCACAGAACTCTCACAATGAATTTAATGGAAAGAACAAATCTCAAGATACACCTAAGTTGACACCTGATGAAAAGTCTGCTCAAAGGATTGTAGGGGGATGGTTAACTTTAGAAGAAAGAGCCACTTGTGGCAAAGAAGGAAGATGCTATCAATGTCACACTAAGGGTCACGTTAAGAAAGATTGTCCTAAGAAAGGCTGAAGCACCACCAAAAGCATCCACATAAACCCAGAAAATACACAACATGTCTCTGATGAGCACCTTGATGAGTCTCTCTTTAAGTGTTATGGGCATGTGAATGTTCACACCATCATTAGGTGGCTGATTTTAGCATTTCCTTGCTACTGTAATTTATTTCCAGCATGTTCTTTGTCATGTCCTGCCCCATCTTGTGCATCCATTGGCTGTCCATGATCTTCTGACAGTAGCACAATGGGTATCAATAGGAAGAAAATCTTCAGCTAATGGCTGGCTGTTCATGCTGAAATTTTACCTTCTTTTTGTCAAGATCACCTTGTGTAGCATGGTTCAGCAACTTTGCCTCATTATACACAACATCTCGGCTGCGTACTATCTTCCCGTTCCGAGGTAACCAAATTCTATAAACATCTCTCCCTCATCTCCATATACCCATGAAGTTGGGTTTGAATGCAGACCTGCACCGGATTGGGCAATCCGGTACAGATCTGCATTCAAACCCAACTTCATGGGATATGAAGATGAGGGAGAGATGGCCCAATCCGGTACAGCAGATCTGCATTCGAACCCAACTTCATGGGAAATGGAGATGAGGGAGAGATGTTAATAGAGATGTTCTGAGGTTACCAAATTCTATAAACATCTCTCCCTCATCTCCATATCCGGTATAGATCTGCATTCGAACCCAACTTTGGTCCGTAGTTCTACAGGTACATGTACAAAGGCATCACAACCAAAGACACACAAATGCTCATATGAAGTAGGTTTGCCAGACCAAACCTCTTCAGGGATGCCATTCTTCAAAGCACGATTTGGATAGCTATTGCATACATGAACTGCAGATTTACGAGCCTCTCCCCAAAACTCTTGTGGGAGATTAGCTGTGGATAACATGCATCTGACACTCTCGCAAAGTGTGTGATTATAACGTTCAGCCACGCCATTAGATGCATGGCTATAAGGAGTCGTTAACTCCCGCTTAATGCCATGCATCACACAAAACTTGTTGAACTCATTAGAGACATACTTTCCCCCATTATCCGTTCTAATTGCTTTCATTTAAGCCCTTTTTGTGTGGTAACAAAAGCATGAAAACGTTTGAAAGCATCCAACACTTCATTTTGCCCTTTAACACATACACCGTTGACTTTCTATTGAAATCATCAATGAAAGTATCAAAGTACCGTTGTCTTGCCTCTCCGGTTCCATGATGGGAAAAAGAACAGAAGGATGCAGATTGTGTCTAATTAAAGTCTACATGATTATTGAGCAGTGATCAGGGCTTGGTAACAAGCTAGCTTAATGCTAAATGTATGCTAGATGCGGCTAAAATTGTCTTCATAATGCTAAAATGTGGAGATGTTTGAAGCTGTCGGAAATGAAATTGAAAGTTTATGCACTAGAACTGCAATACTCAAAGAGCTCTGCAGGCCTATCTTAATGGATCGTCAATTGGAGCTACGGTGAGGAAGATATAGCAATTTGAAGTTGGGTTCGAATGCAGATCTGTACCGGATTGGGCATCTGCTGGGGAAGGATCAGGAATGAAGTGAGTGCATGTGCCTGAAGTGCTCATCATCTGGAGCACGTTGGTCTTTGCAGATTGGCAATCAGATATCTGGTTATATTGCCCGTTAAAGTTTCACCAGGGGCTACTTCTGTACCAGTTTTGTTGCCTCGATCAATTTGCCATCTGGTGGTTTTGGAAGCTCGACCAAGTTTTCAGAGGTAGTGCGCAACATATGGGGCTAACAGGAAGTGACGGCTCTCCATTCTGAATCTCGAGCACCAAGTTATGACCTGTGGAAGTTTGGGACAATAGCCCGAGGGATGGATACAGATAACTTTTTCCAGTTTGGCGGCGTCAGTTGACGGGCTCAGAGAAGTCCAAAGACAATGGAGTTTGCACGGCTCGGAGGCGGCACTGATAGCTTTTCGTTGGATTTCACGGATCGACCACTAGATTTTGGAGCACCAGGCTACAAGGATATGAAGGGAGGGTGAAAAATTTGAGTTTAATGAGGTTTTTGTCATTCACCAAAGGGGAAAGAAGATGGGAGGGTGCCACGTGTCCGTGAATGAATCCACATAAGGTAAATTGGGTAATAAGTCATCCTATATATACTGTAGCATGAGGTCCCTTAGGCATCACAAAGCGAGAGCCTCCCCCTTGGAGCTCTCGAGCGTGGCCATGGAGGTGCCCCTGTGGGTGCTGTCGCGGTCGGTGTCTGTGGGGTAGACGGCGGCGGGTGGCACTGCGCGGTCATTGTTGGTTGGTGACGACGATGGTCGTTCGGTGTGTTGTTGTGTTGATGAGGCACGTCCGTTGGGGTTCGGTCCCGCGGCCTTGGGCCCAAATATTTTGCAAGTTGAGGGAGAGCCCCAAGCCCCACCAGCGCTAGCGCTAGTGCTTGGGGACATTCCCATGGTGCTTACAGGACAGTGAAGGAGAGATAGGAGTGGTCGACACGCGTACTCAAGTTTGCATGCAATATTTGAGAAAGAGAGGGGCAAGTGTCCGGTGCTCATGGAACTTGCTAAAAATAGTCAATGGGCTCTATAAGACCCACTTTTAGAACATTTTTGGAGAGTTTTTATTTGGGAATGCAATCATAGAGCGTATTTTCGAGCAAGAAGAGTAGGGGAAGGATAGTTCTTGAAGGCAATTACGACAGTGGAGAGAAGAGAACTTCATCATCACCATCGAGATCACCACGCGCTCTCCATCTCCTTCTACATAGTTTTTCTAAGCTTTTTCTCTATTACCAATGTTGAGTCGGGTTAACCTATTGTAAGGGAGCTTAAACTCCTTAATCTACAGCTAATCCAATTAACAATGGCGTTAATGGTGCCGCCTTGGCAATCAAGCGTCATATCTTATCCGTGTTTGCAAGTCTAATTTTTTTCGTGCTTCGTTTCCATTTCAAAGAGGTTATTAGTCTATTGTGCGGTGTGGTGTTTCTTCTGCCTTTCTCTTTTCCTACAGCTAGCAGCCCGTCGGCGCTGACCGGCTTGCCGTTCAAGTTTCGAATCCTTTATGCTCCGACAACTTGGTGAACCCGACGCGAAACGAGCTGGGATGGGAGATTGACGAGATGAGAACAACTGGAACGAGGTGAGAGCAATGAAGATGGAAAAAAAAAAGATGGGATGATTGACTCCAGACTATGCAAATATGCTAGGGTTGGTACAAGGGTATCTATAGGTGATGAAAACCAAGAAAACACAGCAGAAGAGGATAGACGAAGCTGTTGACATAGCACTAGATGCTGTGTATGAAGAACTGAATATTTTTTCAGGGTATGATCTTGAAGGTTACCTTACATGCTACGAAGCAGAGATGACAAGCTGAGGTGTACCCGAGGACCAAATGATTCTAGCTTTTGAACAACTTGTGGCTTCGGATTTCAAAGCAGTGTACCAAGAGATAACAGAATGTTCTTTCCAGTAGTTTAGTGATTCTGCAAACGCTTTGATCCATGCAAGCTTTACGGTACTAGATCTTGAGATCGAATAGCTTACATCCAACAAACAAAGGCAATGTGGATGATTTAAGGTATAAATCGAGTGCTTCTATAGCGGTATGTATCCAGCTAGAGGCTCTTCTAGATTTGAGTGATTTGAGAGACGAGTTATTGGATACTAAAGACGTGGACATAGTTGAATCTGGGTATGCTAGTTTCAGATAGTATGATGGAAAAAGTGAGCCTGACAGTTTCCAAAGTAGTGATCAAAATTCTTTCAAGCAACCTAAGGAGATTTCCAGGGTCGAATCGTGTGAGTATCAGCTAACTTGGTTATATGAAGCTCAGGATGAAGTTGATATCGAGGATCTACAAGATGATGCCATCGTAGTTGAAGCAGTTTATGCTAAATTGGGTCTTCAGATTTTTTCTCACATGATAGTGCACTTTGGAAATTAAAGTAGGATGAAGGGCCATCAAAAGCAGAAGTAGAAGCGGGTGAAAATTTTTCAGAATTACCTAAAGCTAATAACTATGCCATTAGTAATCCAAGTGAAGTTGTTAATGAAGATGTTGATTGTTTTATGATCAACTCACAGAGGGACACTATGCACGCCGACTATCTATAGGTATGTGATGAGTCTTTGAGTCTAAGAGAAGATCCTTGTCATGATGCGGAAACTGCATAGAATACCATGGAAGTATCATCTAATACATATGAACAAGAGCCTGAGCCTATGTGTACTGTGAAAGAAGTGTATGTATATGGTGATGTTGTTGAACAGGATGAGGATGGAATCATTGATGCTTTCCTTAGTGACTTACATGTATATGGTCCAACATGTGATGATACCCCTTATGACGGGAATGCCTATTCAGAGGGGGTGCAAGTTTTATACAGGGAGGATGTGTTTCGAGTAGACACTGACATCTTTGAAGAAGATCAGGTAGAAGATAGTAGACATTGACATCTTTGAAGAAGATCAGGTAGAAGATCTATGCATAGACAAGTCTATATGTGTGAGCAACGTGCCAAAATTTATAGATACAAAGAATAATGTTGAGCTTCCATGTGTTGAAGTGGGTGATGTGGGAATGGGATACCAACAGACATATCATAAAGCTAGAGAGGGTGAAGAGGGGGAACCGGATCGTCATTCGAGGTGGCAAAGCAACCAAATTTTTCAAAGAATGCTTGCTATCTTTTTCAGAGGATATGTTATGGACCTTTTATTGTATTCCCCTTATTAGTGATCGTGATAGGGATCTTATGTTTGTCAGCAGAAGGGAGAAGTTTCTCTTGTGTGCATACCCAATACAAATTTGTTCCCAATTACCGACAGGGCCTGGATGTTTTCTCTTGAATTAGGAGATGTTTCCATGTTTTGCAAAGAATACAGGTGCTATGTGCTCAACATGAAGCTTAAACGAAGTGGATCCAAATTTTTTTTTGAAGCAGATTCAACATGGTTGCATGGAATTGGCCCCGAGTTATGTTGTTATGTTCTGCAAAGCTTGCAGGATGTGCACACATTATGGGTTTTTGCAACCGCATGTGTCAGAAGGGTTTTATGCTGCTCCAGTGTTTGGAAAATTCCTTCTTATCTAATTTGATCCCGGTGGGGCTATTGAAGTGCAGGTTGTAGATTTAAAGGAAATCAGTTATTTCTTGTAGCAGTTTGCTTGGTACTAGTTTTTGTTTTTGGATTATGCTATGAAGGAAAGAACTTTTGGTTTTGTGGTCAGTAAGTTTACATACTTAGCTTCCATTGGACTTCTTTGGACAATTGGTGATGTATCTTCACATCTTTTGAGTTGGTTCCGTTGCCGGAACTTGAAGTGAAGGATTTGACGGCTATTCTGTGTGCAGACAGGCTAAGGCATACTTGAACTTGACAGAGCTCCTTGAATCGAGCTTGATGGTCAAGACGTGTGCACAACTAACTGGAGCATACTTGAGTTTGGCGTGGTTCACTAAACACGGTCTACCAAAATTATTAAGCTAGACCATTGGTCACAGGAGTTAGACCTTAGCAGAAGAATGCAGATTGTGTCTAATTGAAGTCTACATGATTATTGAACAGTATTCAGGGCTTGGTAACAAGCCCGCTTAATGCTAAATGTATGCTAGATGTGGCTTTAAAGGACCAAAAATTGGCTTGGTAATGCTAAAAAGTGGAGATGTTTGAAGCTGTCGGAAATGAAAGTTTATGCACTAGAACTGCAGTACTCCAAGAGCTCTACAGGTCTATCTTTACGGATCGTCAATTGGAGCTACGGTGAGGAAGATATAGCAGTTTGAAGTTGGGTTCGAATGCAGATCTGTACCAGATTGGGCATCTGCTGGGGAAGGATCAGGGTTGAAGTGAGAGCATGTGCGTGAAGTGCTCATCATCTGGAGCACATCGGTCTTTTTACATTGGCAATCAGATATCTGGTTGCCAAGATATTGCCCGTTAAAGTTTCATCGGGGACTAGTTCTGTACCAGTTTTGTTGCCTCGGTCAATGTGCCATCTGGTGTTTTTGGAAGCTCGACTAGGTTTGCAAAGGTAGTGCGCAGCATATGGGGCTAACAGGAAGTGACGCTCTCCATTTTGAGTCTCGAGTGCCAAGTTATGACGTGTGGAAGTTTGGGACAATAGCCCGAGGGATAGATACATATAACTTTTTCCAGTTTGGCTGCATCGGTTGACGGGCTCGGAGAAGTCCAAAGACAATGGAGTTTGCACGGCTCGGAGCCGCTTCTGTTGGATTTCACGGCTCGACCACTAGATCTTGGAGCACCAGGCTGCAGGGATTTGAAGGGGGGGTGAAAAATTTGTGTTTAATGAGGTTTTTGTCACTCACCAAAGGGGGGAGAAGATGGGAGGGTGCCACGTGTCTGTGAATGAATCCACATAGGGTAAATTGGGTAATACGTCATCCTATATATACTGTAGCATGAGGTCCCCTTAGGCATCACAAAGGGAGAGCCTCCCCCTTGGAGCTCACGAGCGTGGCCATGGAGGTGCCTCTATGGGCACTGCTGCGGTCAATGTTTGTGGGGTAGACGGCAGCAGGTGTCACTGCGCGGTTGTTGCCGGTTGTCGGTTGGCGACGACGATGGTTGTTGGGTGTGTTGTTGTGTTGACGTGGCACGTCCATTGGGGTTCGGTCTCGCGGCCTTGGGCCCAAATATTTTGAAGGTTGAGGGAGAGCCCACTAGCGTTAGCGCTAGTGGTTGGGGACATTCCCATGGTGCTCATAGGACAGTGAAGGAGAGAGAGGAGTGGTCGATACGCATACTCAAGTTTACATGCAATATTTTAGAAAGAGAGGGACAAGTGTCCGATGCTCATGGAACTTGCTAAAAATAGTCAATGGGCTCTATAAAACCCAATTTTAGAACATTTTTGGAGAGTTTTTATTTGGGAATGCAATCATAGAGCGGATTTTCAAGCAAGAAGAGCAGGGGAAGGATAGTTCTTGAAGGCAATTACGGCAATGGAGAGAAGAGAACTTCATCATCACCATCGAGATCGCCACGCGCTCTCTATCTCCTTCTATAACAGACTTGGACACTCCAAGTCAAGAATCTACCGCGACAACACAAATAAACACTTCAAAACAGTTCACAGTTCACAATTGATTCCACACTGGCCCGGCGGAGTTTTGTGCCTAGAGATATTGGCCCAAAGACTGGCGCCCCTTTTGGTATTTCTTTTGTATTAATCTGTGTTCAAAGTACAAGAGTGCAGGCAGGCTCTCACACTTAGACTCTGCGTCGAGATGCTCTGAGTTATGAGAGGCCTACCTGTGCATTTAAAGATTACAAGGGATGCCAAAAGCAGAGCCCCAAAAGCCGATGAACTCAAAAGCTTTTAAAAATAAAGCAAAAAGGAGTTTCTCTCTCTCAAGCTCTCTTGAGCCCCAAAATAAAGCAAAAACAAGAGCTTCTCTCTCTCTCTCTCTCTCTCTCTCTCTCTCTCTCTCTCTCTCTCTCTCTCTCTCTCAATTGCGTAGCCAAAAAGCAATGCCCAAAGTTGCCGCGGATCTGCCCGCAAAAAGCGCCGCCAAACGCGGACGTCCGTTCAGCCTGCTACGTGGCACATCCTCCGCAATTTCCGGGCAGCCTCGCCACGTGAGCATTTCTGTCCGGCAGCCAGTAGAGAGTGTATGTGTGTGTGTTGTGGCACGCCACGTCACCAGTTTGTGACATACCCCCCTCTTGAAAGCATTGTAATCGCACTCGATTAAGCCTGCAAAATAGACAGAAGCCGTAAACTGTCTTAGCAGACACTGACTGTTAGTACCGACACACTAGGAACACACATCTAGCACATGTACCGATCGACAGTCACATCATACGACATCACAGGACAAATCACATTCAACATTCATTCGGATCTTAGACCATGATTTATCGGCAATGCAGTTAGCAATCACATCTAGATCCACTCAAGACCTCATAGATGCTCGATTGACTAACTCCTATTGCAACCATGTCTATTCGAGATCATTCAGACCAAAATGCTGCAGTCATTTCGTCTATCAGTTTTTGCACTTAAAAACAAGTCAAGAACAAATCACTTTCATATTCCAAAATTCAATTTCATAAAGTCATACAGCAGAATATTGTCAACTCTTAGTATCCCTGAAGCTCAAAGAGACATCAGTGCCTCTAATATTCAAAAATCAAGGCATTTGTTGACAAAGGAGCGGAGTAACTCCCCTCTTGTGCAACCCATTGCACCAGATCTATGGCCAACTGATTTCAGGGTTCCATTTGGAGTAGACTATGCTAAACCAAAAGCTTCAAGGTAAAGGTTCACAATCTGAGGAGTATCTGCTAGGTCCTCCTCCATCCACTTCGCATCCAATGCAGGATAGTTCTTGAATTTAACCAAGAACCGCCTTCGTACTTTACCCTTAATCTTTCTGTCCTTGTGTGCCAAAACCTGTTCAGGAACAAGGATCTCCTCATTTTTCTCCACTTCGGGTTGCTCATCGGTCCCCGTCTTCGGGCACATCACCTTTAAAAGGTTTCAAGAGACTCACATGAAATGCATTGTGAATCCTCCAAGTGTCAGGCAGTTTCAGTCGGAAGGAGGCATCATTGATCTTTTCGGAGATATGGAAAGGTTCGTAGTATCGCATACTAAGCTTTGGAAAAAGCCTCTCCTTTCCTTTCTTCTTTCTCAGGCGTGCCTTCTCAAAACGTAAGAACACCCAATCATCCTCCTTCAATTTCAAATCGTGATGATGGTGATCTGCTGCCTTTTTCTGTCTTTTCTGAGATTTCTGCAAAGCCTCGCGTGTCCAAGTCGCGTGTGTACTCGTCGTCTTCAAAAATCTTATCTTTCGTGCTTAGGAAGGGTGGAGCCTTCGCAGCACCTTCAATAATCTCAAATGGCGCCTTCCTCGTCAAAGAGTGTATCGTGTTGTTGTAGGCAAATTCCTTCAAAGGTAGATACTTTTCCCATTGAGTCTTTTGATTCGAGATATAACACGTCAATAAATCTAAAACCACTGATTTGACAATCTCAGATTGCCCGTCTGTCTGCGGGTGGAAAGATGACGAGAACTGCAACCGCGTGCCAATGTTCTCCAAAATTGCCTTCCAAAACAAAATCGTAAATCTGGGGTCCTTGTTGGAGACAATTGTCTTGGGCATGCCATGTAATCTGAAAATTTGGGCCACAAACAGTCTCGCTAAGTGATCGGGCTTGACTGTTTTCTTCACTGGAATGAAATGAGCGTGCTTGCTAAATCTGTCAATAACAATCTACATATCATCTTGACCACTCTGTGTTCTCGGGAGATCAAAAATAAAATCCATTGCAATACTTTCCCAGGGGCAAGTGGGTATGGGCAAAGGCTGTAACAATCCCTGTGCTTTATGCCTGTCAAACTTGACCTTCTGGCATACCAAGCAACTGCGCACAAACTCGTGCACATCCTTCTTGAGTCTCGGCCAAAAGAAGTATCTTTCTACCCCTTTTAAGGTGGTAGCAATGCCGCGGTGACTCGTAGAAGGCGGACAATGGAATTTGGTCATAACCTTTTCCCTCAACGGCTGTGGAACGCACAACATGGTTTTCCTCATCAAGTAGCCATCCCGAATGGAATATCCTGCTATTGTCTCCCCATCTCGTATCCGTGTGAAAATGTCTGCAAAATCCGTATCTGTGGCATACTGGTCGACCATATCCTCGAAGCTCCTATGGTGTATCGCGGAAATAGCAAGAATCAACGGCTTTCGAGACAAAGCATCTGCCACCAAATTCTTCTGTCCCTGCACATGGACAGTGTGGAAGTGAAACTATGATAAGATGTTCGCCCACCGCATCTGCTTTTCCGATAGCTGCTTCTGTGACAAGAAGTAGCGTAAACTCTGATGGTCTGTAAAGATAGTAAAATCCGCTCCGAGTAGGTAACGCCGCCACTGAGTAAGACCGCCAAAAGCTCTTTCTCATAAATCTGTGCTGTCAATTCAGGCCTTGAGAACAATCGGCTCTCGTAAGCAATGACATCGCCTTCTTGCATTAAGACCGCACCCAGACTACGACCACAAGCATCACAATATACTTCAAATGAATTCTGCAAGTCCGGCAAAGTCAAAACTGGTCCCGTAGTCAATTTCTCTTTCAATGTCTGAAAGGCAGTCCCCCCCTGTGGGTCCCAACGAGAAAGGGACTCCTTTCTGTGTCAAGATATGCAAAGGGGAAGCAACCTCTGCAAACTTTCTAATGAACCGCCTGTAGTACGAACACAATCCCAAGAAGCTTCTAACTTCATAGACATTCTTCAAATCAGGCCAATCACTGATAGTCTCTATCTTGGCCGGATCGATCTGCACTCTTGCTGTTGACACAACGTGTCCCAAAAAGTGTATCTTTGGTAGGAAAAATTCACTTTTCTTCGCATTAATCACCAACTTGTGATCCCGTAATGCCTCAAAGACTCGAAGCATATGTACTCTATGTTCTGCCTCATCCTTGGAGAAAACAATGATGTCGTCAAAGAAAGTGCCAACAAATAGTCTATACTCTCGAAAATCGTGTCCATCATCCGGTTAAATGTCGCAGGAGCATTGGTTAGGCCAAAAGGAATCACCAAAAACTCAAATAACCCAAAAGTTGTTCGAAAGGCTATCTTGTAGACATCTCCCGGCGCGATTCGCATATGATGATATCCACTTTTCAAGTCGATCCTGCTAAAGCACGAGGATCCCTGAAGTCGGTCAAGTATATCATCCCTTCTAGGAATCGGAAATCTGTACTTGATGGTGATTTTGTTGAGAGCTCTATAATCGATGCACATTCTCGAAGATTCGTCTTTCTTCAAAACCAACAACATTGGAGAGTGGTGAAGTACTAGGCTGGACAAGACCCTTTTCCAAGAGGTCTTTCACTTGGTTCAAAATCTCTTCGGTCTGGGCTCGGCTCACACGGTAAGGTGGCCGGTTTGGTGGTGTGTTTCCAGGTATCAGATCAATGGTATGATCTTCAGGACGAGGGGGTGCTAAGTCGCCTGGCAAGCCCTCTAAGAAGCAATCGGCATGAGAGTGGAGAAAATCTTGGCGTTCTTTATCAAGTTCAGACATATTTGTCTTATCCTCATCACTCAACTCTTTCATAAAGATCGAGTAAACATTTAACAAACAGATTGGATTTCATTAAGTTTGAAATGGCTGAAGCCGATACAATAGGGACAGACTCCCTCTTTAGTTTTACATCGAGTACAATGGTTCTGCCCTTCTTTGTGGTCAAAGTCGCTTTCCTCGTCCGATAGTCGACCACGGCGTTGTTCTTGTGGTACTAGGGGATTCCCAAGAGAACATCACAACCTTCCAAAGGCATTATGTAAAAGTCCTCATGCCCCAAATACCCCTGACAATGCAACCGAAGTTTGCCAATGATAGGTGTAATGGGTACGTCCCTGCCGGGTGCCGCTAGAACTGTCTTTGCAAGTGGTCCCATCCGATTGGGAGTGATCTCGAGCCGGGCTGCCAATTCCTGTGAAATGAAGTTGGCCTTGGCTCCTCCATCAAAGAAGATTAGGGCTTCTTGGTCGTTCACTTTGCCCCAAGCTCGACAAAGTTCTGTACTCTTGTCCACCGTGCTGGGATCGGTACCCAGGCAATTTGGAGCCAGTCCTGTTTTCATCTTGCCTTTTCTTCCACGTTCCTCAGCTGCTCTCAAAATCTCAGGCATTTTGTTGTCCTTGTCGTTCTATTCTTTCTGTGCCTTTTTAGGGCACTTCGCCGAGATATGTCTAGTTTCCCCGCATCCAAAGCACTTCCCCTCCTTGATGTAGCGAGCCTGCTCTTGAGGAGTGAGTTTGGGTCGTGCATCCTTCTCTTTCTTTTTTGGGTTGCTCTTCCTCTTTCTACTTTCATTTGTCGAAGTTTGTTCGGCTCTTTGCGTCATGATCTCATCTGTGGGGTAGGTCAAACTGCTTGAGTGAATGGCAAAACCCCGTTTCGCATGACTCATCAACTCCTGAATGGAAGCTGATTTTTGTTCTAAGCAGTGATCTCGGATCTCTGTAGGAAGACTCAAGGTAAACCGCTCAATCTGTTCCTTGATCGAGATCTTCTTAAATGAAGAGGCGGGTAGAAAAGAGCTCCAGAATCTCTCGCAATAAGCGTCCACTGTATCCTTCTTGGGCATCCGAAGATGGTTCCAAGCAGTTCATATATAGCGTTCATACTCTCAAGTCAGCCAAGAAGAAATAAAGAGCTTCTTGAATTTCAGCCATTTAACAGGCGCTGTCTTGTTTAATAGAAGCGTGGACCACCAAGTTCGAGCATTTCCCTTAAAGTAAGAGGCAGCTCTTCGAATCTTAGAGTACTCTGAGTAACGCCCTCCTGTGAAAGCGATGTCAAACTGCTGTATAAAAAACAAAGCCTTCGAAGCATCTCTATAACCAGAAAACGTGTCAAATTTAATTGACTGTCCACCTTCCTTAAACTCTCGGACTTTCTTGCTTTTGTCTTTCAAAAAGTCATATTGGTTGGCTTTGTAAAAATTCTTCTTCTTTGCATAAAAGCTGTTGTCATCAGAGTCTGAACTATCTGAAGACGAGTCCTGTGTAGAGCTGTCAACCATGGAGGGAGATTTAGACTTCTTTGCCTTTTTCTTACCCTTTCCGAAGCGTTGCTTTTTGCCTTTTCCGTCTTCTTCGCTTGAGTCAGATGAGCTAGAAGAACTATCAAAAGAAGAAGAAGAAGAAGAAGAAGAAGAAGAACTAGGTACTCCTTCAAATCGAACACGCTTCTTCTATGTTCTTGCCTTTTCAAAAGTAGACTGACGACCCAAATAACCCGGGAAGTCAGTGCCTTTCTTTTGCTTTTTGTCGTGCTTTTTAGCTTTGTTCTGCGCGTCAAAAAGCTGAGCAATTCGTGCATCAACCACCTCTTCTAATTCTTGCTCTGAATACTTCCTGGGAGTAGGAGGTTTCTTTAGAGCGGGTTTGCGGGGTGGTTTTGTGGTCTTTTGCCACTACGTGTGCACCTCATTGAAAGAAGTCTGGCTCCTATATTTATAAATTTCGGGTCCTTCACAAAATTAAGCATCATCTTTGTTGCATCGCTGATCAATTGTCGACGCTCCATCTCTTGACGCTCCGCCTGAGTAGGCCGAGGCGGGCCGTACTCGCATGAATCTTCGTTGTGATCCCCTTCCTGCATCTCCGGATGCAGAGGGAGTCGAATGATCTTTGCCTGAAGCCATAGGTGTCGCGAAAAAAAAAGGATCGGATTTCCCGTAGGAGAGAAACCGGCCGTGCTCTGATACCGCTGTAACAGACTTGGACACTCGAAGTTGAGAATCTACCGCGACAGCACAAATAAACACTTCAAAACTGTTCACAGTTCACAATTGATTCGAAACTGGCCCGACGGAGTTCCGTGCCTAGAGATATTGGCCCCAAAGACTGGCGCCCCTTTCGGTATTTCTTTTGTATATTTTTGCCCAAGCATGGTGGTCTACCATACTGCTACGCAGGGAAGCACCGACGAAGTGGTTGTAGTTCAAGCGAGTTTTTACCTCTTCATGGCTCACTCAAGAATATGAATAAGACGTAATCACTGCTTGGAATTATCATTGGATGACCTAAAAAGACACACTATATGTCTACTATCAGAGATTTTGGGATACTTTTCTACCTGTCTTTTTTCCTTTAAGAAAATCCCCTTCAAGCAACAAGTTGAGCGGTTTTGTTGTGGACTCCCTAAAGGGATACAAAGTAATTGTTTGTAGAAGAAGTCTGAGTCCATGCAGTGGCTCATGGGACATGGCAAATAAGGGTTTGCAATGCATGCAGACACTCTTACTTCTAGGATCGGACAAGAACTGAACAACGATAATAGAAAGAAGGAAAAGCAATAGGGAAAATACCTTCGAGCCCTCGATTGTCAGCAAAGCAGCGTGCCAAGTACTACAAAGAGGGCAAATGTTACGAATGCGGGGAACAAGGGCATGTGCTTGCCCAATGCCCCAACAAAGTGCCTAGTGATGAGGCAGAGGACAAGCCAGAGAGTTCCAAAGCGGCGGAGGAGCGAGTGAAGAAAGGCAAGACAAAAGTAGGACTGATACCGGATTTTTTAGGAATTGACCTGGAACAAATAGACGAAAGTTCGGAGCTCTGCATAGTGTGGAGCAAAGTATGAGATGAAGAAGCCCCCATCTTCTTTGATGGAGGAGCCAAGGCCAATTTCATCTCGATTGAATTGGTGGCTCGACTTGAAATTACACCAGAAGAAATGGGACCACCGACCGACGTAGTTCTAGTGGCATCAGGACAGAATGTTGCCATTACACCTGTCATAGGCAAACTTCAATTGCATTGTCAAGGGTATATAGGGCATAAGAACTTCTACATCATGCCTTTGGAAGGGTGTGATGTCCTTTTGGGAATCCCATGGTTCCTCAAGAACGGCGTTGTGGTCTACTACAGGACCACCGACCGAGGTAGTTCTAGTGGCATCCGGACAGAATGTTGCCATTACACCTGTCATAGGCAAACTTCAGGTGCATTGTCAAGGGTATATAGGGCATAAGAACTTCTACATCATGCCTTTGGAAGGGTGTGACGTCCTTTTGGGAATCCAGTGGTTCCTCAAGAACGGCGTTGTGGTCTACTATAGGGCGTGAAAAGCGACATTGAAGAATGAGAAGGGTAGAGAAATTGTCTTGATGTAAAATTGAAGGGCAAGTCCGTCTTACTTGTATCGGCTTCCATTTCCAAATTAATGGAATCCACTGTTTGTTTACTCGATCTACGTCAACGAGTTAAATGACAATAAAATGTCAAATTTGTCCAACCTTGAGAAAGAACGACAAAATTTTTGCAAGCTCAAGCCGGTTGCTTCTCTGAAGGATTATCAGGAGAGCTACCTCCTCAAAGACCCGAAGATCATACGATTGATTTCATTCTTGGTAGCACACCACCGAACCAGCCACCTTATCGAGTTAGCACAGCTCAAAATGGCTGAGTACTTCACCTTATTGTTCACTAGTGTTGTTGGTATTGAAGAAAGATGGATCTTGGAGAATTTGCATTGACTACAGAGCTCTCAACAAAATCACCATCAAGATCAGGTTTCCAATACCCAGGATCGATGATATATTGGACAGGCTGTAGGGTTCTACATGTTTTAGTAGAATCGAAAGTGGCTATCATAAGGTTACGATCGCTCCTAGAGATAATTACAAGACCGCGTTCAGGAAATCCTTTTGGATTGTTCGAGTATTTGGCGATCCCTTTCTGTCTCACGAGTGCTCCTACAATGTTCAATCGGACGATGAACAGGATTTTATGAGACTGTCGGTCATTTGTGTTACACAAGGGTTGAGGAACAAGGTTTTTACAAAGTACCATTGTCCACCTTTTGCGGGCCATCGCGGCATAAACACCACTTTGAAAGGTGTAGAGAAGTATTTCTATTGGCCGAGGCTCAAAAGGGATGTGGACGTGTTTGTTTGCAGTTGCTTAGTGTGCCAAGAGGTCAAGTTTGACAAGCATACGGCACCTAATCTACTACAACCTCTACCTATTCTTGGAAGAGTATAGCAATGGACTTCACTTTTCGTCTTCCCAAGACTCATAGTGGGCATGATGGCATTTGGACAGTCATTGACTGACTCGGCAAAGTGACTCACTTTATTCTGGTAAAGCAAACAGTTAAAGCCGATCATCTGGCTAAACTATTTGTCTTGCAGATTTTCAGATTACATTCTATGCGTGAATCTATAGTTTCAATTAGAGATCCCCCCCCCACTTCACGAGTTTGTTTTGGAGGGCAATGTGGGAGAATATCGGCACACGGCTAAAATCCTCGTCCTTGTTCCACCCACAGATAGATGGGCAATCGGAGATATCCAATTCAATGGTTTTGGACTTGTTAAAGTCGTACATCTCTGATCAAAAGATTCAATGGGAGAAGTATTTGCCCTTGGTGGAGATTGCCTACAATAACACGGTTCATACACATGGGGGGGACTTGTTAAAGTCGTACATCTCTGATCAAAAGATTCAATGGGAGAAGTAGTTGCCCTTGGTGGAGATTGCCTACAATAACATGGTTCATACACCTACGGGGAAGGCATCATTTGAGATTATTGAGTGTGTCAAGAAGGTTCCACCTATTTTGAGCACCAAAGATAAGATTTTTGAAGCAAATCAATATACACAGGATCTAGACACTTTATTTGCCAAGGTACGGGTGGCTCTCGAGCACGGCATAAGAAGGTAGTAGATAAGCATCGATGTGACTTGCAGCTGAAGGAAGATGATTGGGTGCTATTACGGTTTGAGAAGGCACACCTATGGAAACAGAAGGGATAAGAAGCGGATTTTTCCAAAGCTAAGTATGTGATACTATGGCCCTTTCTAGATCCAAGAAAAGATCAATGATGTATCCTTCGGGCTGAAGTTACCAGGCACTTGGAAGATTCACAATGCATTTCGTGTGAGTCTATTGAGACCTTTCAAAGGTTATGTGCTAGTGGACAGGGAGTGAGATGAGCATTCCGAAGTGTAAGAGACTGAGGAGATTCTCATTCCAGAATAGGTCCTGGTTCACAAGGAAAGGAAAGTGAAAGGTAAGCTGACACACCGGTATCTAGTCAAGTTCAGAACTACCCGGCTTTGGACGCCAAGTTGATGGAGGAGGACTTAGTAGATACTCCTCAGATTTCAGAGCTTTATCTTGAAGCTTTTGGTTTAGCGTCGACTATTCCAAGAGTTATTGATGAATCATCAGGTTGAATCTGGTATAGTGCGGACTACACAAGAGGGGAGTTACTCCACTCCTCTATCACAGGTTACCTCGATGGAATAAAGTCACTGATTTCTTTTTAACATTTCAGGGATACTGATGGCTTGACAGTATTTTGTTGAATGACTTTATGTAAAGAAGTACTTTGAAACGGGAATTCCTAAAATGAATTTGTTACATGTGCTCACTGCCCTCTCATGTGTGTATTGTTTGAGTGCATGTTTAAAAGTCGAAATGATTGCAACATTTCTGTCTTGTTCTCCTCTGGAGTGATGTGGATAGGATAGTAATGAGATCTCCGTCAGAGATCAACGCGGTCTGGGTGTGATTGCTAAATAAGTTACAATGGTCATGATTCTCAGTTAAGATCTCGACGCGCTTAGTGATGTGAATGTTCAGTGACTGTCGTCTTCGTGCAAATGTTGGAAATATGTGGTCTAGTACATCGGTACTTAGAGTCAATGTTTGTTGAACTAGTTTTTTTTCTATGCGGACGCCACCTATGAGCCGACGCCCTTCCAAGCGGGTATGGCATTTCCTAGGGGAAAACCGTCGGGTTACAAGGGCAGTTTAGCGTGGTGAGCGATAAGTTACTTGGAGGAGGAAACTCCGAAGGGAAGACCGAAGCAAGTCTTGCAGTACTTGGGCCTTTGAACAGAGGTACTTGGTCGCTGTCGCGTCCCTAACTAGTCGGCGAGATGGGTCTCTCAAGGGCACTGCCCTAAGAGTGTAGATAATTCTGGCCTCTCGGGGAAGCAAAGCCTCACGTAGTCCAGAGGAAACTAGTGACAGAAGCGTTTGCCCTAGGAGCCTGGGTGCATAGTCCTGGTTTTTCTTCTTGTGCACTTTTTTGGTGTGTGAGGGGAACGGCCGGGAGTGCCCAACCCGACAACTAAACCAAAACAAACAAAGTTTTTGTTCCATGTTTGTTTTGTAGGCATAAGTGAGGGAGATAACAATTATTTCAAGAGGGGGGTATGTCATATAGTGATGACGTGGGATGGCCTAAAGGACGGAGTCCGGACAGAAAGGGGCCGTAACCATAGTGAGAGAGCAAGCAAAAGTCTGACCAACTTATGGAACTCAGTTCAGAGGCCCAATTTTTAGAAGAACTCAATTATAAGTTGTTCCAACTTATGGCATTATGGCCGACAGGTCTAAAATCGTTTTCAATAAAGCTGGACCCAAACTTGTGAAGAGGCTGATGACGTGGCAAGGTACGGACGCCTTCGATTTACCGCGCAAAACGCAGAGCCAGCTTGTTAGTCCCTCGCCGGATCCATTCGGCATACATGACATGAGACACACATAGTGAGCAGACATCAGGCTCTCCTCCTAGCCATAGAGCCAATACGGGCCCACTCCCGAGCTTGGGAGCGTTCAGCCAAGCAAGCTAGCCTCTTCCACAAGGGCTGGTGTCCCATACCACCGAACCCACACCAGTACGGGTGCGCAGACAGAGTTGCCAAGGGCGAAGAGTCCAAGTGTGGTGATCATACAAGCTATCTCACAAGTGAGACTCAAGTCCTATTTATAGGACTTCATAACCAAAGGGCCAGCTGGGTTCACACTGGTCAAACATAACTACAGACGCCCATCCTGATGTTTGGGGACGTAACACTTACCCCCTTATTTTTCAATTGTTGTCCTTAGTAATATCCTCGGTTATAAAACCGGGGAAACGATTCCTTAACGATCTACCTGACTTCCAAGTGGCTTGGGACTCAGGATGATACTTCCACTTGATCAAATATTCGGGGTACGAAGACTTGTGTGTCACAAAAATACGGAAGCGTAAACTGACTTTTAATTTAGTTCAAATACTCAAGAGAATTAGAGAGAGAGAGAGAAGCCCGACACTTCATTGGGGACCAGAAGATGGGCTGGTCCCCCTCCATAAAGAGATTATCTTTATTACTAAGGGAGAATCTTTACAAGCACATGAACGGGGCAATAGCTCGTCCTCTATTCTTTCTTTTCTGCTTCTAACTGAGAGAGTGCAAAAGCTACTCTCTGAATACTAAGAGGATTTTCCCTCTGCTATGAGATTTTGGGAAGCTCTCGAAAACGAGAGTCTATCTTCCACAAAACTCAACGAAAGCTCTCGAAAATGAGAGTCTACCTTCCGCTAACTGAGTCCCTTTATGCAAAATCATTCCTGCAACAAAAACAAGGGAGAAACACACAAAATGCACGCACACATGCTTGCTGTAATTTTCTGCACATAACCTGAAATGTTACGTGAGCACCTTCCAAAGCCGAAATAGAGACCTTTTCCACGATGGAATTGCACGAAACTTTGTGTACGCGTAGTGTAGGTAGAGAAGAACTAGATTTTATATGTATTTTACTGAAATTCACCCTAAAAGAGATGATTAAGGGCTGAAAACAGAGAATTTACAGCCACCACTCTCCGAAGAGAGTGCCTGCCGCAACTTCTCGCGATGAAACTTCACCAACGTAGAGCATACTCACAATAGGAGGGGTAGGAGCACTGCCAACACTGAAAATGGGGGAGGGGGGGCTCCTAAATAGCAATCAAGGAGAGGGGGCGCTAGGAAGAGAGAGAGGGTGAGAGTGAGAGTGAGAGAGGTTAGTTTGCATTGGTAAGTGTGCCTTGGCACACTTACTTAATAACTTAAAAAACCCTTCAACTTTCACTTTTAAAAGTCCCTAGGCTATTAATGAAATGTGCAAATTAACTCACAACTGCACACACAGATGCTACTAATGAAATTGTTACCTGCTCCCCAGCGCAATGCTGTACCAGCACTGCTCTGGCATTACCTGTTCGCACTTGTCCGGTCATTTGGTCCGGCATAAACAATTTAAAAATACATTAACCTACTTATCCTAAGGTCGTAAAATAGTTCAGGTCTTAGGGTTATTATTCTAAGCACCCCATCTCATTCTTGTGCTTGCACTAGCGCGCGTAATTTTCTGAGCCTGAAATCTGAGGCTACTATCTACCCTTTCATTGAAGACCCGATTTCCCAATCACTAGGGCTTCAGGGTATTTTCTGCTAGAGTCTCCCCGAGGTGCACTGGCCTAAACTTGGGCGCACCTGAGGTCCCATAACTGCTAGAACTATTCTGATGTGTACACAACTAATTAGATAATTCTTTTCTCGTAAATAAATTAATTATTTACAAAGTCTGATATAGTTACATCCCTCTTGGTTCTAAACAGTTGACCTCAACTGTAGAGCGTCAACATAACTGTGCAAGATGTCTGGGTAGTCCTTAAGATAGGACTCAATTATCCACTTTGCATCTAAAGGGGTGTAATTCTTGAACTTGAGTAAATACTTTTGATGTAGGCTCCCCGACTTTAGTTGTCTCTCCGAGCGGTGTATTATCTGTTCGATTGAAGGATTTCCTCAGTCTCTTCGACTTCTTGAGGATCTTCTTGTACTGGCGCCACTGGAGGAGGTCCAACATATGGTCGGAGGAGACTGACATGAAAAGCATTATGGATACGCTAGTGAGAAGGCAAATCCAATTTGAAAGTCATGTCATTGACTTTATCTGTGATTGTGAAGGGGCCATAAAATCTATGGGAAAGTTTTACAACTTTCCCTTTTCCGATCCGCTCTTTCAATCTAGCTTTCTCAAACCGAAGCGGGACATATTGTCCTTTTTCAAGATTGAGATTCCTTCTATGCTTGTCTGCTTTTCTCTTCTGTTGCTCTTGAGTACGAAGAATCGCTTGCTTTACTTGTTGATGGGCAATATCAATATTGCGCACAAATTCATCTATGGCGAAGATGTTTTCTTTGGTAACCATAATAGGAAGTAAGAGGGGCTTCCCATAAATAATTTCGAAGGGAGCTTTACCAGTTGAGGAATGGATGGTATTATTATACGCAAACTCAACTATCGGTAAGTACTGTTCCCATTCGGATTGTCGTTCCGAAACATAGTACTTGAGGAGATCTAAAACAGTGGCATTAGCGATTTCACTTTGACCATCTGTTTGAGGATGATAAGCCGATGAAAAATCAAGCTTAGTTCCCAAGTTTTCGAACAATGCTTGCCAAAATAGACTAGTCATGCGAGGATCTCTATCGTTGACAATAGTCTTTGGCAATCCATGGTGTTTAAAAATCTGAGCTAGAAATATTCTAGCCATGTGATCAGCTTTGATCGTCTTCTTTACTGGAAGAAAATGTGCTTGCTTACTGAATCTGTCTACAATAGTCCAGATTGCATCATTTCCATTCTTGGATCTAGGGAGATCCATAATAAAATCCATGGCAATACTTTCCCATGGCGTGTTAGGCACAGGAGTGGCTGAAGCTTCCCATAAACTTTATGTTTGTCATATTTTACTTTTTGGCAAGCTAAACACTCACGTACATGTTTTTCAATGTCCGCACGGAGTGTTGGCCAAAAGAAATACCTTTCGAGGGCACTAGTGGTGGCAGCAATTCCCCGATGCTCGGCATAAGGAGAATTATGTGCTTCATCCATCACCTTCTGTCGTAAGGGTTGAGCTATGCATATTGCTTGTTGACGATAGAGCGTATTATCTCTAATGGAATAAGTTGGCCTTGAGTGACCAGCGTGAGGATCTGCCCAAATTGTAGCGAAGTCTGGATCTTGAGGATACATCTCACTGAGAGATTCTAGTTTCTCATGATAAATTGTTGTCAGTGCATTGATCTTTGGACGCCTGGAGAGAGCATCTGCAACTGCATTCTTTGTTCCAAAAGTGTGTGAAATTGAAAATGGAACATTGAAAGAAAGTTGGCCCATCTAATCTGCTTTTCTGATAACTTTCTCTGTGTGAGAAAGTAGCGAAGACTTTGATGATCTGTCTTGATAATAAAATCAGCGCCTAACAGATAGTGTTTCCAAATGGAAAGAGCATGATTACTGCCATTAGCTCTTTCTCGTATATCAAGACTGCTCCTACACAATCTCCAGATGCATCGCAGTATACCTTGAAAGGTTTGCGAAGATCAGGGACGGTAAGTACAGGCAGCGTAACCGCGAAACGTTTCAGACCCGAAACGTTTCACCCTTGAGAGGAGCCTCGGTGAAACGTATGACCGAAACGCGAATTTTGGGTATATATATAGTATTATATATATACATAATAGGTGTGCACAATGCAATACACATTTGCACACATTTGTGCCAAATCTAGAATCTAGATGCTTGAGAGAGGGAGATATCATCATATATGATAATGTGATCAATATCGATTACATTACCTCTACTTTCCAAGATATAGACCGTTGCATAATTTAAACTGTAACAAACTGAAAGTGAGCAAAATGTAAACCTCAGAGCGACTAGAAATTACAACTTACAAAGTTACAAGTTACAACTAGTAACTACTTGCACATTCAAGTCTCAAGATTTCTGATTCATCGAACATTACTAGTAGAACTAAACAAAACAATGGATTAGATAGTGAAGTTTGAACACAATGCACATAGAATGTCAAGCACATAAGTCAAATCTCCATGTAAATAAGATGAAATCCAAACCATAATCTTGTCGAGACTCGACAGACTACATAGCACAAGACTGTAAAGAGTCAAGACTGGAGTGATGGTGTCAAAACCCATACGGCAAACACAAAAAAAGCTGTCCCATGACAAAATGATAGAGTAGCATGACAAAATATGCAAATCTGAGCGCTAGTGAGTCGCTCCTCTAGACTCAAAAAGAGACTACTGAGATCCATCTGACTGACTCCCCTCATCACTCTCACACTCTGAAGGAGTCCGAGTAAGTCGCCTAGTAGTAGAAGTAAGCTCTGCAACACTGCGTCTAGGCCTACGTGCTCGAGTAGCTCTCTCAGGACGAGCATTAGTAGTAGCAACCGTGGACTCCCCACGTCGGCGACGTGTAGTCGAACGAGTCTGTCGTGAGAACCTCATCATGTCCTCACGGATGAAATCATACACATCGTCCTCAGGTGTATGTGGCTGGAGATGTGAGATGTCGGCTGCCTCAACTACAATCTGTCGATGATCCACTTGCTTTGGTAGCCAACTGACAGGGCCGGCACTATCCAATCGTCTCCAATACTCGAAGATTGGCATTAACAAATGCCAACCTATCACGTTGGGGAGTATTGAGCCTACAAAAAAGTTAAGACACCCCAAGTTAGGCAAAATGCATAAACTAGTCACTGCAATGAACGTATGACCAAAGCTAAATTCTCATTGAGAAGCTCACCTATTTCGATCTTTTGTATGTATGTCCCCCATTATGCTCCATAGCCTCTCCGCACTGGATGAGCTCACCTCTTGGGAGAGGACCCGCAAAGCCAAAGACTGCAACATGGGTGTCAAACCCCCAAATTTTTCCCACCATGAAACTGGAAGTGCTTGGTTTTCAACATCTTTGGCAATTGCACTAGAAAAATTTCCCTTGCCACCTATATGTATAATTTCTCACAAGAATCAAGACACAATTTGCAAGCTCTAAAGACTTTAAAATATGCTATTTATGATTGTGCTTTAAGGCCTTATACGTATAGACTTTACAGATCTTTACCTCTATACTCCAAAAGATCTAGTCGATTTTGCGCATGACCATTGTTTCGATAGATTCTCTCCACATATTCATTCCATCCGGTCAAAAGCACACGAATTCTGAGTCTCACTTCTCCAAGCCGGATGTAGCATGTGGGCTACACAATGTATAGGACGGCGAAACCAATTCCATCGTACATCAAATATGTCAAGCATGATGCTTACTCTACATGTCACAAGTTCACATAATCACGTGTGAACTACGATATGTGTAATCATGTAATGCCATAAGAGTTAAGACTTGAAAGAAAGATAAATATTTCAAAAACGTTACCTGTCTGAGCTCAATGACGTGCAATCACGTATGGCTATCCTCAACTTTGTCATGAACTCGTAGAGGAGACCGAGGGTGGATCCCTCACTATCACATAAGCGTAAAACGCTAACTATCGGCTGAAGAGCTGCTTGAAGGCCATCAATCTCCCTCCAAAACTTGTTGTTGCAAATCACCCCATCAAGGATCGCCACGGCAGCAGGAGTGGTGGAGTCTGGTCAATTTAACCACCTTTCATCTACCACCATATGACGCAAGTCATCTTTGCATTTCATCAAGCTGTACATAAAACAATGTATATTTGAGCTTCATATAAGTCTAAAAAATGGGCATTCAAAGAATAGGAAACCTTTGAGAAGCTCACCGGTACAAGACAATAAAGATGTAGCAAAATCGGGTCTTTGCCGGCTTCTTGAGAGCCCATTTGCAATGGGCAGTGAACAACCCTAGAGCAAATGATTTTCGATGAATGAAGTTGATAAGCTGTAGAGCTTTATCAACTAGTGTAGTCACCCATGGTAGTGCACCAATATCTTCCATCATAAGATCAATGGAGTGTGTTGCACAAGGACTCCGTACTATGTGTGGATATGCAGCTTCGACCATTTCGCCCATAAGCTTGCAATTGCTTGCATTGTCTGTCACCACTTGCACCACATGTTGTGGCCCAACCTCCTCGATAGCATCTCGAATGTGCTGAAAAATAAGCTCTCCTGCACATTTGGGATTCGAATCTTGTAAGTTGTAACTTGTAAAAAACACTTCACTTTGATTTCCAAGAGACAAGAAATAAGGATAAGAAACATACCAGTGATTCGTATGCCAGCTCCTATGGCTCTCAAAAATGTTGTGCCGGTACAACAAGAGACGAGGATGTTGAGTAAGTGACGCTTTCGCACATCTTTCCAGCCATCCGATATGATAGTGCAGCCATATACTGCCCAAGAATCTCTATGACCCTGCAATTGCTCATGAACCATGTCTACTTGACGTGTCAATCTGCTAGTGCGAAGTGCCTCAGATCCGGCAGGAGTAATTGGCGCTCTTGCAGCTGTAGCCATTGAGACAGCATTCACAAATCTTTTGTAGGCCCCTATGTGTGCAGCATGGAATGCAATGTTGCATTGGTAGAAAAAACGCTCCTCGGCAATCTCCGCTGTCTTCTTCAAGCTAGGCGCCCAAACATCATGCAAAGTAGAAGAGCGCCCAGATGTGCGAGCCCTCTTCTTATGCGTACCTACTCCAAGTTGTCCCACTTCGGGTTGGGAAGGAGCTACCTGTGTAGCGCTCATAGAAGGAGCAGCATGACTAGTATCCACGTCTTGAGTGCTAGCTTCTGTAGCATCTCCTGCATTGCTATCTTCCACACTAGCAGTAACATTTGGAGCACGACAGGTGGAAGAGATATTTGGAGTCGAGGCTCGTGGAGTACTAGATGTAGTAGGGATATTTGAAGTTGAGGCTCGTGGAGTACTAGAAGTAGTACCCACCATAGGCAAAGAAGGGTTTTGAGCAGCCAATTTACCTTTTTCATCTTGGGCTTTCTTTAAGAGAGCCTCTTCACCTATTGGGGACTCGAGAGAGGGCATGACAAGAATGATGTACTTCGCCCGCTCACCCCCAAAAGAAAGCCACAACTCTTCGGAGACAGATTTGCATGCATCTCTCCCTTTGCTTCCGATCCAAGCGTAATGGGCTTTCAAGCGGGTCACACCCCCTGTGAGCACATCCCCACACAGCTTACATACAACCCTGCGAGAGCTAGATTTGTGATATTTGGAAATGAAAACTGTAGACTGCCATGGATCCCTCTCAATTACTGGCTGCGTGATTTGTCCTCTCACCATGATCGAAGATCCTCAGCTTCGCAAATTTTGAAACATGTAACAGTGAACACATGTGAGAAAATTGACCGCAAAAATCTTCGAGAAAATTGACCGGAGTCGGGACGTGAGTCACGAGTGACCACTGACTCGTGAGTCTTGACAATTTACAAATGATAAGTTGATAACTCTCTCTCTCTCTCTCTCTCTCTCTCTCTCTCTCTCTCACAATAGACAACAGACAAATTGACAATTGAATTGTCTGCTGTCTGTTGTCTGTTGAGAGAGAGAGAGAGAGAGAGAGAGAGAGAGAGAGAGAGAGAGAGCAATTCCTTAGTACTTACCTCGCAAGCTTGAAGCTGCAGCTCCTAGCTGGTAGCTTTGCCTCTACGCTCTCTCGCTTGCCCACAACGCGTCAGCGTTAAAATTCAAAGGCTAAAGCCTAAGGCTCACATTCGCAGCCGCAGTGGAAAAATAACCAGGCGAAAAAGCGCCCGTTGCCCAGTGCCCGCAAGCTTTGAAAAAAACCCCCAAATTTTTTAAGGCGTTTCACAAGCGGCGTTTCACCCGGTGACCGAAACGTTTCAGGCGTTTCGCGTTTCATGCCAGCTGAAACGCGTTTCGCGGTTTCGCTGAGTACAGGTCCATGACTGAGTAGATACTTAAGCTTTTCGAAAGCTTGTTTTTTGTCCAGACCCCCAATGGAATGGAATCCGCTTCTTTGTTAGGTCATGGAGGGGACCTGCTATCGCGGCAAAAGCTCGAATGAAACGTCGATAATAGGAACAGAGGCCAAGGAAACTTCGTACATCATGTACTGTAGTTGGCGAATGCCATTCTACAACTGCTTGAATCTTATTAGGGTCCATTCTCACCTGATTGTGAGATACTATATGGCTCAAATAGTGGATTTCTTTAAGAAAGAACTCACTCTTCTTAGCATTCACAAATAATTTGTGTTTGCGTAATTCTTCAAACACTAATGCGAGATGCTTATAGTGTTCGTCTTCCGTCTCTGAGAAGATTAAGACGTCATCAAAGAAAACGCCTGTAAAGCTTCTATATGAGTGGAAGATTCTATCCATCATTCTATTGAATGTGGTTGGTGCATTAGTGAGTCCAAACGGCATCATTAAAAATTCATATAACCCGAAGGTTGTTCTAAATAAAGTCTTATGCACATCTTGAGGAGCTATGTGGATTTGATGATAACCGCTCTTCAAGTCTATACGACTAAAGACACTTGCTCCTTGTAACTTGTCAAGAATGCCGTCAATCCGAGGGATTGGAAATCGATTCTTGATTGTGATCTTGTTTAGAGATCTATAGTCTATGCACATGCGGAATGTGCCATCCTTTTTTTGTACTAGCAAGACAGGTGAACAATATGGAGAAGTACTAGGCCTTATTAAGCCCTTCTCCAAAAGTTCGTTAACTTGCTTGAGAATTTCCTCTTGCTGCATTAGACTAACTCGATAAGGGGGACTGATTTGGAGGAGAACTTCCTGGGATCAAATCAATTGTATGATCCTCAGGTCGGGGAGGTGGGAGTTCATTTGGAAGTTCATATGCGAAACAATCTTTAAAACTTTCTAATAACTTAAGTCGTTTTTGCTCTAAAGAGGAAGAAAGTTGTGAAGCAGACACATCTGTCTCTCTTGCAAAAATCAAGTACGCTGAAACACACTTTTTCATTACTTTCTTGATGGCAATGTGATTGGCGATAGGGATACGCCAATCACCTGCATCTGCAAGTACAAGATATTCCTTTCCTTTATGATCAAAGGGTAAAGTTTTCTGCACATAGTCAGGAATGGGATGCATCTTGTAATGCCAAGGCATTCCCAAGATAACATCACACCCTTCAAGTGAGGCTAGTAAGAAAGACTCTTGATCTTTGTAGTTGTCGACCTTTAAATTTAGCTTCCCTATGATTGGAGTAGAGCTAGAGTTCTGCCCTTTGAAAGCAGATTGTGCTTGAATAGAAACTCCAAAACGATTGGGCTGTAAATTCAGGTCATCGGCTAACTTTGTAGAGATGAAGTTGTCTGTACTGCCAGGTTCAAACAGAATAAGAGCGCGTTGGTTGTTGATGCTACCCCATGCTTTGAGAAGAGCTCTTTCTTTTTCATCCTTGGTTGTATTTCCTTGTACATCTGGGACTGCATTGGAAGAGGGTGGTTGCGGAGGTTTGGTAGGACAATCACCCTTCATATGACCAACTTGTCGGCACTTGAAGCATCTTCCTTCACTAATGTAGGTTCTCAATTCAGCAGGAGAGAGATATCTCCCTTTCTTAGGCTGATTTGGCTTTGCTTCTGCTTCGGAGGCCGTTCTTTTCTTCTTTTGAGAAGAAGAAGTAGAGGTAGGCTGCTCATGGAGAGCCTTCTGCTTGGTATGGTAAGTGCTTTGCTCCATCTTCCTGGGAGTACCCTTGTCATGTATTCCATCAGCTATGCGAGCTGATTCCATAAGTATCTGCAAGTTACCTCGAGGGTAAAGCTTCGTAGCCTTTTGCAAGGCTTTATGCAATCCTGCTTCAAACTTGCGCATCTTTCCCGAATTGTCAATCTTCTTGAATGGAGTGACTTTCAAGAGAACGTTCCAAAACCTATCCACATAGCGTGGAACAGTTTCGTTCTCTGACTGTGAGAGTCGATCCCATTCTTTCTTTACCTCTTCCTCATAGTCTGGAGGAAGGAACTGTGCGTAGAACAACTTCTTGAAAGCAGTCCAATCTTGGGGTTTGCGATCTTTCAGGATAAGGGTTAACCACCAATTGCAGGTGGTGCCTTTCAGGTACATACTGACATGGCGAAGCTTGGATCTTTCTTTAAAATTCCCTTCTACAAATGCAACTTCAAATTGGCGGATGAAAGCCAAAGCTTTGTCATTATCACGCCGTCCATTGTAGGTGTCGAATTTCACATCTTTGTCTCCCGACTTGAATGTTTTCTGCCTGTGGTGCTTCTTCTTATGGTGCTCCTTCTTTCTATGCTTAGACTCCTCGAGTACAGGAGTCCTTTCCCTTGAATGACTTCTTGCTGTAACGGATCGTCGAGAAACATGTCCTCTGGAGCGACGATGTCATCCAGATCCTTCATGAAAGAAAACTGAGGAGAATCAGGGGGATCGTGCTCTTGAACCTTTGGATTAAACCGCACATGACGTTCTAGAGGTTTCCTCTGCCTCTCGTGCATGCGGGAGGTTCCAATCAAAGGATCTTTCCTTGGTTTTGGTGCCTTTGGGTTCTGCGGGATTTCTCCCGACCCCATCGGCATTTTCTCCTTTCCTTTCTCAAGAGTATGGAGAATCTTTTGGACTTCTGGATGGGAGAGAGCTTTTTGCAACTCTTCCACCTGCTGTTGAAGGAGAGAGAACTCTATCTCGCGTCCTCCCATTTCTGCAGTCTGCCAAGAGTCGTCAATCCCTTAAGGAAGAGAGAGATGACCTTGCTCTGATACCATTGTCACAAAAATACGGAAGCGTAAATTGACTTTTAATTGTACTTCAAATACTCAAGAGAATTAGAGAGAGAGAGAGAGAGAGAGAGAGAGAGAGAGAGAGAGAGAGAGCTCGACACTTCATTGGGGACCAGAAGATGGGCTGGTCCCCCCCATAAAGAGATTATCTTTATTACTAAGAGAGAATCTTTACAAGCACATGAACGGGGCCATAGCCCGTTCTCTATTCTTTCTTTTCTGCTTCTGATTGAGAGAGTGCGAAAGCTACTCTCTGAATACTAAGAGGATTTTCCCTCTGCTATGAGATTTTGGGAAGCTCTCGAAAACGAGAGTCTTATCTTCCACAAAACTCAACGGAAGCTCTCGAAAATGAGAGTCTACCTTCCGCTAACTGAGTCCCTTTATGCAAAATCATTCCTGCAACAAAAACAAGGGAGAAACACACAAAATGCACGCACAGATGCTTGCTGTAATTTTCTGCACATAACCTAAAAATGTTACCGGAGCACCTTCCAAAGCCGAAATAGAGACCTTTTCCACGATGGAATTGCACGAAACTGTGTACGCGTAGTGTAGGTAGAGAAGAACTAGATTCTATATGTATTTTGTTGAAATTCACCCTAAAAGAGATGATTAAGGGTGAAAACAGAGAATTTACAGCCACCACACTCTACGAAGAGAGTGCTTGCCGCAACTTCTCGCGATGAAACTTCACCAAAAGCTGGCTATGGCTATGAGAACCCTTGTTCTAGACAATGGGAGTACGAGGCCACCACATATGTCGCAAGGGGCTGCTCTCAAGCTTCCATGGAGGGCTCCAATCCGTAGAGCATACTCACAATAGGGGGGGTAGGAGCACTGCCAACATTGAAAATGGGGGTGGGGGGGCTCCTAAATAGCCATCAGGGAGAGGGGGCGCTAGGAAGAGAGAGAGGGTGAGAGTGAGAGTGAGAGACGTTAGTTTGCATTGGTAAGTGTGCCACTTGGCACACTTACTTAATAACTTAAAAAACCCTTCAACTTTCACTTTTAAAGTCCCTAGGCTATTAATGAAATGTGCAAATTAACTCACAACTGCACACACAGATGCTACTAATGAAATTGTTACCCGCTCCCCAGCGCAATGCCGTACCAACACTGCTCTGGCATTACCTGTTCGCACTTGTCCGGTCATTTGGTCCGGCATAAACAATTTAAAAATACATTAACTGACTTATCCTAAGGTCGTAAAATAATTCAAGCCTTAGGGTTATTATTCTAAGCACCCCATCTCATTCTTGTGCTTGCACTAACGCGCGTAATTTTCTGAGCCTGAAATCTTAGGCTACTATCTACCCTTTCATTGAAGACCCGATTTCCCAATCACTAGGGCTTCAGGGTATTTTCTGCTAGAGTCTCCCTGAGGTGCACTGGCCCAAACTTGGGCGCACCTGAGGCCCGAGAACTGCTAGAACTATTATGAGGTGTACACAACTAATTGGATAATTCTTTTCTCGTAAATAAATTAATTATTTACAAAGTCTGATATAGTTACATGTGAGGTTTGTGGATCCTTTGATCGAGAACCGATTCGCGTTCAAGTGGAATATACGGGTGGTGTGGTGTCTTATAAGTTCGGGTCTTGCTCAGGAGGAATTACTGAGTCATCCTGCCCCAACCGCTCTTTGAGATGGCTCACATGGAACACGAGATGAATAGCAATGCCTGGAGGCAAGTCGAACTTATAGGAAATCCCACTTATTTCTTTGTGATTTTAAACGGACCACAATAACTCGAAGTAAATTTCGAGCATTGGCCAATTTGGATCATTTGGAATCCTTCGGTACCCTAAGGTACACCCACATGCCTTCCTGGAGTTCGTGGGGTTGTCGATTTTGATAAGCGTAAAAAGTGGCACGATCTTGTGCCATCTTTATGCTCTCTTTCACTATTTGAAGCATTTCTTGTATATCATGTAAGAAATCAACTACTAACCGCATTTTGATCCCCTTGAATCTGGTGGCAATTGGTGGTTTCGGCTCATAACTGTACATAAGCATAAATGGGCTATAGCCAGTAGCCGAAAGCTTTGTAGTGTTATAAGCAAACTCAATCTGTGGGAGATAGCGCTCCCAATCAAATTGACGTCAGGAGACATATGCTCGTAGCATGTCCTCCATAGTTTGATTTGTGCGTTCGGTTTGTCCATCAGTTTCAGGATGATCTGAGGATGACATGCACAGATGGATCTCCAATTTTTGGAAGACCGTTTGTCAAAAGTTACCTGTGACTTTTGGATCGCGATCACTGACAATTTCATCAGGCAAACCATATAGTTTGTATAAATGTTCCACAAAAAGTTGAGCTGGCTCGCGGCTCTTTACTATTGAGCTCGTGCAGCGGAGGTGAATTGTTTCTTTGATAGACATGGCAAGGAGAGCGAGCCTTGGAGCAGACGAGATGAGAGAGAGAGAGAGAGAGAGAGAGAGAGAGAGAGAGAGAGTGTCACGGATGGAGCAAATGAAAAAGAGAGATTGCATTGAGTTTTTAGACCTTAAATAATTTTTACAATGTGTTCACATAGGAGTGGCGGCCCAAGTTGGGCTGACCCCAACAATCGTCCCGTTCAGCCAAACTTGGCGTACATTAAAATGGGAATTATCTCACCACCTGAAAGTCATGTCTTATGCCTAGGCTAGGATCACTTGATTCATCAGGTGGTTCCCATCGGATTCTTCACCTGGTTCGACTGGATACAGCTAGCACTGCTGTCTAGGTTCACATGATACATCAGGGAGGTTCTCTACTGAATTTATCACCCCGATTCAATCGGATACATCCAGCAGACTCAGGCATCATATAATAATCATCGAGAAGGTCATACCTCGACTCATTCTCATGCCGAGGCAGTGTCTAATCCCATTTCATTGTTCATCACAATTATATTCATGATTACAATTACAATAATGGGGGGTTTCTTGAATAAAGCTTACATCGTTTTATAGTAGTACATTCTTTATCAATGAGATTCGACATACATTCCCTAACAGTCGTGTGAACATCCTCTTGAGTAAATAAGGCCATATTGATTTTGATTTGATCAATCAAAAGCTTAATAAAAATAATTGAAAAGTGGTTGTCATCAGTATTACCTGCAAATCAAAGTAGGCCGTCCATTTGGCGTGCCATGAGTCAATGGCGGTCTTTTCACATTCCTTCTTTTCCTCTTTGAATGGATCGGGATGGAACTGAAGAGGCAAAGTGCTCATGGCTACGGGCAAAAACGGGACCTGAGTGGCATGCAACTCCACAAGTTGCCTCTGCATCTCTGCTAACTGCTGCTGCAGTATAGCGACGAGAGAAGCGGTGGAGGCAGATGGCAAGAGAGAAGAACCCTTGGGACAAAGCCTGTGCATGTGTGTGGAGTTGGGAGAAAAAAGAGGCTCCTCCTCCATGGGTTGATGCGTGCTAGCGGCGCCATTCTCGTGCGGAGAAGTGTTGTGTGACGCCATGGCGCGTAGAGTAATGAAATACGAGAGTATGTAGAGGAGTATTGCTTAGGGAAGACACCCAAGATACTTAAGTAAGTTAGCCAGATAACAGAGTGAGAAAGATAGAGAGAGCGAGAGAGCCGTGTGCTCGAAAGAGAGCTTACGGTGACAATCAAGTCACGCTTCCGTCCGCCGGCACACTTAAATAGAAGATCGCGGAGATCGAGTTGCCCTAAGGAAATAAGCAGGGCAAGCAAGGAAGTTTCCTAGGAGACTACGGGTGATGTGGGTGCCAGGTTTCTTAAGTGGGCGGTTTTTTTTATAAAAGTGAATGTATAAGTTAAAAGAGGCTGTTTCAAACTTATTAAAATAGGTTCAACCACTTAAAAAGTTGGCGGCCACTTTTATTGTAAGGGACTTTCACTTTTTGCTTTCTAAAAGAAACCTTAGTGTTGTGTTGGGTTAGGGAGACTTTCATTGTTTTCAGTGCATGATGGAGACTTACTTTAAATGTTTATTTCACTTTCATTTCATATCTTGACATTTCTTGACTTTTCTTGACTTTTCTTGCATTCTATTGTTTTAGAATGTTAAAGTGAAACTTCACTTGCATAATTCTAGTAAATTCTATGGATACGCACACACACACACACATATATATTAATGAGTTTTTTTAATTTCCCATTTCATTTCACAGCCTCACATGGCTTGACTTTTCTTACATTCTATAACTTAATTCTAGTCAATATTTAGGAAAGTCTCTTTTATTAAGCGGCCGTCGACTGAGTTTTCTTCCCACAAAGAAGCGAACTGGAAATACTAACATAAATTTAAAATTTGCAGGATTTTTGAACTATTTTCTCACATAATTCACCAGTTTTTCTTCCCTTTTACCATGGTTTGCAACCAGGTAGTCTCCATTTTCAACCAGCTCAAGGCTAAGCCAAGGCACTCCATTCTTGAACACTGATTCTACTTAAACTCAACGTAATGATTTTATCACGTTCTAATTATTTTAGAAAGCCACCATGATTCTTTCATTTGTTTTATTAAACCTGCAGGGCAAAGCCCTTAGCTCACAATATTACGGACTCGTAAAAAAAAAACGAGCATCCCCCTCCTGCTTGCGGCCCTACACGCGTCAGCCTACTCGTGAGCTTGCCGCCCATGGTCACCGCACAGGTGTTTGCTGCCTCAACGCTCTCAGGCTACCGGTCCAATCCACTGCTCTGCGTAAGAATCCCACTTTGGCATACGTTGACGCACTGTGCAGGCTGTTTGTACGCGTTGCAGCAGAGGGTACCACCTTGTTTGTGCGCGTTGCACCAAAGGGTACCGCCCTGTGTACTAACTAAAAGAGTCGTCTTGTTGTCATACAACGCCACCGTTGCGGATCCACCCGCCTCACGTGCCGCGTGCACAGAACACCACCGTGCCAAGTATGCGAGTTTTCCCATAGACTGTTAGCCAAACACAAAGTCAAAACAAACTGATCCCCTCTTTTCTCACTGCAAAGCATACTCCAACCAACCGATTCCTCTCACTGATTGCATACGGAGGGGCTGCCATGTCCTTAGAGAGGACACCCTTATGCAATAGTTGGCAACGGAGAGGTAGAACCAAGACACACACAACAACCATGTGACTACCATAGGCAAATCAACATTCCATACACGAGAATCCACGAGAAACAAAAAGAACTCGCAAAATTCTCACCACCGGTTGGCATGTGCCCTCCTTGCCCTCCTCTCTCCCTGGTAGCGTCTCATATTACCCTATATGAGAGTTGGGAGAGCTTGTCAGGCTGGACCATCATGGCCCTCTGAGCTCTAGTGGTTTTGTACACGTCGCCATGCCGTGCATATGAGCAGGAAGCAGCTTTGATACCAATGTTATTCCCTTGCCGGATCCGTCCTACACACATGTCATGACACAAGCCAAACTCACCCCTAGACACACATAGTGAGCGGACATCAGGCTCACCTCCCAGCCATAGAGCCAATACGGGCTCATCCCCGAGCCTGGGAGTGTGCAGCCAAGCGGGCTAGCCTCTACCACAAGGGTTGGCGTCCCATACCACCAAACCCACATCGGTACGGGTGTGCAGGGAGAGCTGCCAAGGGCCAAGAGTTCAAGTGTGGTGATCACACAAGATGTCTCACAAATGAGACTCAGGTCCTATTTGTAGGACTTCATAACCAAAGGGCCAGGTTCACACTGGCCGAAGATAAGTGCAGGCGCCCATCCTGATGTATGTGGACGTAACACAATTGTTGACGTGGTAGTACGGATGACAACCCATGGGGCGCTAGCTATTGTGGTTCTAGAGGCTTTTAGACCTTTAGCTTATTTTGTAACTACTTTTCACAGGCCAAGGGTCTTCAAAAAGGTGCCAAGGTCTCCTCTGCGAGTAGATTAGCTTGGGAGTACTGTGGAGAGAGAAAGGACCCTGAGACCTTGTACTTGTGCAAGAATAATAATAAAGAAATACCAAGAAGGGGCACCAGTCTTTGGGGCCAACAACTCTGGGTGTGGAACTCCACCATGCCATGTCGTCTCTCTCAGTTTTGTTTAGCTCTTTTGGTCTCTCTCGCGTGTGTTGCATTAGATCTTTGGCTTGGAGTGTCCAAGTCTATTACAGGGACTAGTATGCCAGAACTTTCTCTGTTCTTTGGGTTCAGTTTCCCTTGTCCCCTCGGCCATTTCTTTCCAGTTGGGCATGGCACGTCATCAATTCTGGGTTCTGAACTTTCTCTGTTCTTTGGGTTCAGTTTCCCTTGTCCTCTCGGCCATTTCTTTCCAGTTGGGCATGGCACGTCATCAATTTGTGAAATGGAGCTCAAACCTAGGGGCCTAACCCTAAAAACATAGAGCGTAAGGGTCTAGGCTCGTTTTTGTGATTTGCCCTGACATGCTTACGTGGCACAACTGTACAGATTTCTGGAAATTACGTTGGCTGATTTTGGCAGTTTTGTGCAAGGCTTTTGGGTCAGATGCTTTTGAAGTCAAGTGCTTTTGGATAAGAGCTTTTCGGGTCTCTGTTTTTGGGCATCCCTTGTACTGTTTTTAAGTGGCCATAGGGCCAGTTTTTTGAGGACATCGAGTCTTTGAGAGAGATGGAGAGAGATGGACCTTTGTGAAGCAATAATGAAGAAATACCAAAAGGGGCGCTAGTCTTTGGGGCCAGTACCATGGCATAGCCACAAAACAGTCCTCACTCCCTAATCTACTCTTGGGAGTTACTGGAGCCTCTAGCAGGCACTGGCTGGAGGTAGCTACCTTAAAACTACTAAAATCCTTGGCTATGGAGAGGAGACACAACTTCTGCCTGTTTGCCTGCTTGTTGTCATGGAAAAGTGAGCTTTATAGATGTTGAGATCTTGGTCTACCAAGACTTAATATAAATAATGTTTTACTTTAAATCAATTTCCCTAATTAATTGGCACCGCCCAACTTCCATTCGAAGTACCCCAAAGTCACACTCAGTGAGACTTGCACATGCTTGTACACACCGTTCTTCGCGATTCTGGCCATTATGTGATTGCAACACGTGTACCTACGCTACTATTGATGTCATTGGTTTCCCAATGGCACCTTGTACAATCGGTTTTGCAAAGAGGATCATGTAGTCTTATGGATGCGTTCGATTATGCAGCTCTTGTGAATAGGCTCACAAAGGTGCGGGTAGCAGATCCTATAGGCTTACCTAACCAAAGGGTTGCTGCTAGGTCATAGTTGCATGTCCTTGTGGCAGATCAAGCCCATGTACACGTGTTGATAAATTCTGCTTATTTGTTAGTCATAATGGTGTTATGCAGGTCTTGTGAATAGGCTCACAAAGGTGTTGGAAGCAGATCCCCTACGCCTACCTAGTCTAAGGGTTGTTGCTAGGTCGTAGTTGCTTGACCTTGTGTACACGTGCCAGTTTTTCTGTTGGTTATTCATGAATTCTGCTTATTGGTCATTCATAGTGCCGTACTGTGTTACTGTTGGCTTTTGATGATTGAACTCACTTGTGAAGTAGCGTAGATCTTAGGGATTATTGGTCTTTTCTAAGAAAGATGCTTGCCTGCAGAATGGTGCAGACACGTATATGACACAAGATAAAAAAGGTGGAACTTCAATAATTTTTGTAAGTCAAGAGCCAAAATGTCCACCACTTGTCTCCATTCAAGCATTGATAGCCACAAGGTCCACCACTTCTCATCTAGGATCCATTTCAACATATCAAGCCACAAGCTCCACCACTTGTTCAATGTATGCTCTATTGAACCATAGAGAGACATAAGATCAACCACTTGTCCAAACTATGTTCCATTCAAGCATAGAGAGCCATAAGGTTCACCGCTTGTCCAAAATGTGCTCTATTGAAGCATAGAGAGCCATAAGGTCCCAAGATATGCTCCATTGAAGCATAGAGATTCATCAGATTCACCACATGTCCAAGATATGCTCCATTCAAGGATATAGGACTATAAGGTTCACCACTTGTTCAATCTATACTCTGTTGAAGCATAGAGAGCCATAAGGTGCACCACTTTTCCACGTTATGCTCTGTTCAAACATAGAGCACCATAAGGTCCACCACTTGTTCAATCTATGCTCTATTAAAGAATAGAGAGCCATGAGGTCCATCACTTGTCCAAGTTATGCTCCATTCAAGCATAGAGAGCCAAAAGGTCCACCACTTGTCCAAGCTAAGTTCTATTCAAGCATAGAGAGCCACAGGGTCCACCCCTTGTTTAATCTATACTTTGTTGAAGCATAGAGAGTTATAACATCTACCACTTGTCCAAGCTAAGCTCCATTCAAGCATAGAGGACCATAAGGTCCACCACTTGTTCAATCTATGCTCTATTGAAGCATAGAGAGCCATAACATCCACCACTTGTCTCCATTCAAGCATTGATAGCCACAAGGTCCGCCACTTCTTCAAGCTAGGCTCCATGCTAACATATAGAGCCACAAGGTCCACCACTTGTCCAATGTATCTATTGAAGCATACAGAGACATAAGGTCCTCCACTTCTCCAAGCTATGCTCCATTCAAGCATAGAGAGCCACAAGGTTCACTTCTCCAAATTGTGCTCTATTGAAGCATAGGGAGCTATAAGGTCCCAAGATATGCTCCATTCAGGCATAGATAGACTCAATTTCAACCAATGGTCCAAGCTAAGCCAAGTTCTAGCATATAGAGCCACATGGTCCACTCTATGCTCTTTTGAAGCATAGAGAGCCATAAGGTCAACCAATCGTCCAAGCTATGTTTTATGCAAGCATAGAGGGCCACAAGGCTCAACACTTGTCACATGACACATCCAACCGTATGTGGCCGTGGACAAGCTACATCATAACAAGGGGTTCAGTCAGTCCAGTCAGTCTAGATTTAGAAGTGATCTGGCACTTTTGTGAGTCTATTCGTAGACCGTGCATGCCCAGTCACTTAGCATAGATGCGTATCCTCTGATTGTACACAGCATGATCATCAGAATTCCCATCAGAATCCATTAGAATCAGTTAGGGGAATTTTCCAGTGCATTTAGCCTATTTTCCCTATTTTTGACATTTTTCACTTATTAATTTAAGTGACTTCCCAACAAAAGTAGGTAGGGCAATTTTGCTAAGTTAATATATAAGCAAACCCAACTTATCACTCAATGGCAGAAGAGGCAGCAGAAGCACATGCTCAACGGGCACCTTCTCAGCAGGAACCCCGCAGTACCCTCAGCATCGCCACATTCAGCTTAGTGTTTTGTTCTCCACCAACACCTAGCCCTGGCGTTTTTGCATACCATCAGCACCCCCACAGCCCTGGCGTTTTCAGCCATCCCTTGATCGCCAGCAGACCCAAAACCACCAGCGTTTTTCACTAACGCTACCAACAGTACCAGATTGGCCTAGCGTTTTTGCTACTGCTACCCTATGCTGCCAGCGTTTTCATATTCAGCCTGATTTGAAGCAAATGCAGCAGCGTTTTCAGCATTAGACTCGACAGCAGATTCAGCCCTTGAAGCATTGCAAAAGACCCCCATTTTCAGCCATCGAAAACGCAGCCAAAACAGTCATTTTCAGCCACCGAAACAGCCCCGAAATTCAGCAGATAGAAGGCCACAGATTTCAGCCCTAAAGTTGTCGTCGTCATCCCCGTCGTCGTCATCGGCATAGTCCAAAGTTGCATCAGTCCATTGCATCTGCATTGTACCACTTTGTGCAATCAATAAGTAGACCACTCTCGCCGACGAGAGTGGGGCCTTCGGAGGAGGGTTTTACAACGTCTCTGGTGTCGTATCTCTCTTCTCTCTCTATCTCTCAGTCTCATACACTTGCACGCACAGTGTCCATTCACTTTGTTGTGATCATAGCACTTCTCATTAAGAACGGAAGGCTCATCTTGAGCAAAGCGCAAACATTCATTCCGTTGCACCTAACATTGGTATCAGAGCTTTGACAGTGTTCTGTATCACTCAAGGAAAGAACCACAAGAACCACAATAATTTTTTTGCTTGTTGAGGTCGCACGAACCCAAGTTCGCTTGGGCGTGTCGATTTCTAATCGTGTTTTGTTGAAGAGTGACAGGAATCCCAAGAAAGAGGGCTTCTCCAGTCTCCCCTTGTGTCTCTTTTGACTCATTGAGAGCGGACCGTGCACTTAGTGGCCGGCCAATCGATGTGAGGTGGGAAAAAGCAACCTTGGTGTGAGCATAAGGCCGCCAAGGGGTGCGCCCACGGAAAGGAGTAGAACTCGGGTGAAGAGAAGATCCTTCTCAAACGCGGTTTGCAAGCGAAAGAAAACCTCAAGAACCAAGACCCCCAAGAACGCAAGTTCCTTGTAAACTTAAGAACCCACAAGAACCCACGATTGCAGAATGGTCATCACTCGAAGCGGAATGGATACTTCGCTTGGAGGTGATGAGCATGCGAGAGGCGAAGAAGAATTTTCCCCACCAAGAGGTTTTTCCGACCCTTCCCCATCTACGACAACGATTGCACTAACTCTAATGGAGGAGTTGGAGCTGTTGTTTATGGTACAGAATTTACAACGCGAAGCAAGAAATGCCGCAAGAATAACATCCATAGAGCGCAAATACCAAGAAAGAATGGCAGCATAGCGGCTGAGAGCGAGCAAGCATGCTTGGAAGCCAAAGAACGACAAGCCAAATTGGATCGTGAATGCAAAGAAAGAAAAGCAGAATTGGAACGCAGACACGCAGAAGACAAAGCAAAAAGACAAGCACAGAACAAAGCAAGACAAGGAGAATTTGATCGCGAGATCAAAGCAAGAAGGGAAGAGTTCTTGCGACTCTTTTCTCAAGCTCAGGCACAGATGCAAGAGATTCGGGAAAAGGAGACTCTCTCAGACTCTTCATGATACACAAGATTTGCATGATTGTGTGAAGCATGATGATGATTTGATTGACAATGACTTGCATGATGATTTGATTGACAATGATTTGCATGATGATAAGCATGATGATTTGGATGACAAAGATAAGCATGATGATTTGAATGATATTGCTAAGCATGATGATTTGGATGCCAATGACAAGCATGATGATTTGCATGATCAAGATGTGATTTCTCACAAGCATGATGATTTGCATGATCAAGATGTGATTTCTCACAAGCATGATGAGTTGCATGAAGATGATGTGATTGTTCACAAGGATGATGTCTTAGTGGATGCTTTTTCTAGTGAAGCTAACCTCGTTGTAGATTCGATCAATCACGAAGGATCGATCTTGGCTTTCGAGTCGAGGTCCAAAGAACCCCCACAGGATGATTCGATCATTCAAGAAGAACCGATCTTGGCTCTCGAGCCTAGGTCCAAGGAACCCTCACAGGAAGTATTATGTGTTCGCATGATTGATACGCATGCATTGTTCGAGTGTTTCATTTGTGATCGTTTCCTGTATTTTAGTCAACGTCGTTATGTGATCCCTTTTTCTAGGCATGACATATTGTACGTTGAGCACGTTTCACTCATGGATGAGCATGAATGTATGCGGATTTTTCATGAAAAGCCGAAAAGTATGCATTCAAGGAAGTCACATTCCATGTCTCTTCCTTGGCATGACACAGTTTTCGAATGAGCACATGAGAGTATGAGCACCAAGCATGGGCATTTCCGTTGTGAATTGCCACAGTTGATTGCTCTAGATCATACGAGAAAGATTCGATCTCATTGTTTGCATGTGTTCGATGAACGGGTGGTCACTCCGTCTCTATGTTCATCTACATTGCATACACAGTCTTGAGCGAAGACAAGATTTTTTCCATTTACTTTACATGGTTTCAGGAATTTTCAGCCATGGAGATTCTTGAAGAAGAAAGAAGCATGACACTCGACGCAGTTGAAGCATCGAAGAGCCACAGAAGACTTTGTGTCGCTTTCGGCACGGCCCAAAGAAGCAAGCGTTGCAGATCTTTATGAAGTTTAAGTACAGCACGACCCACACATCAAGTGGGCCGGTGAAGAGTCCCTTCCAGGATTCCGGATGCTATTGGCAATCTCTGTCGACGCCATACAGTTCGGTACCAGTACCTCACTTTGAAAAGGAGGGGATGTCACGTGACACATCCAACCCTATGTGTCCGTGGACAAGCTACAGCATAACAAGGGGTTCAGTCAGTCCAGTCAGTCTAGATTTAGAAGTGATCTGGCACTTTTGTGAGTCTATTCGTAGACCGTGCATGCCCAGTCACTTAGCATAGATGCATATCCTCTGGTTGCACACAGCATGATCATCAGAATTCCCATCAGAATCCATTAGAATCAGTTAGGGAAATTTTCCAGTGCATTTAGCCTATTTTCCCTATTTTTGACATTTTTCACTTATTAATTTAAGTGACTTCCCAACAAAAGTAGGTAGGGCAATTTTGCTAAGTTAATATATAAGCAAACCCAAGTTAGCACTCAATGACAAAAGAGGCAGCAGGAGCACATGCCAACAGGCACCTTCTCAGCAGGAACCCCGCAGTACCCTCAGCATCACCACATTCAGCTTAGCGTTTTGTTCTCCACCAACACCTAGCCCTGGCGTTTTTGCATACCATCAGCACCCCCACAGCCCTGGCGTTTTCAGCCATCCCTTGATCGCCAGCAGACCCAGAACCACCAGCGTTTTTCACAAACGCTACCAACAGTACCAGATTGCCCTAGCGTTTTTGCTACTGCTACCCTATGCTGCCAGCGTTTTCATATTCAGCCTGATTTGAAGCAGATGCAGCAACGTTTTATGACATAAGATTCAGCCCTTGAAGCATTGCAGAAGACCCCCATTTTCAGCCATCGAAAACGCAGCCAAAACAGTCATTTTCAGCCACCGAAACAGCCCCGAAATTCAGCAGATAGAAGACCATAGATTTCTGCCCTAAAGTCGTTGTCGTCATCCCCGTCGTCGTCATCGGCATAGTCCAAAGTTGCATCAGTCCATTGCATCCGCATTGTACCACTTTGTGCAATCAATAAGTAGACCACTCTCGCCGACGAGAGTGGGGCCTTCGGAGGAGGGTTTTACAACGTCTCTGGTGTCGTATCTCTCTTCTCTCTCTATCTCTCAGTCTCATACACTTGCACGAACAGTGTCCATTCACTTTGTTGTGATCATAGCACTTTCCATTAAGAACGGAAGGCTCTCCTTTCCATAAGAACTAAAAGGAACCTTGAGCACAGTTTGGATTACTCATCTTGAGCAAAGCGCAAACATTCATTCCGCTGCACCTAACAAGACTTGTCCAATGTATGCTCTATTGAAACATAGAGACATAAGGTTCACCACTTGTCCAAGCTATACTCCATTCAAGCATAAAAAGCCACAAGGTTCTCCACTGTTCCAGACTATTATCTAGTGAAGCGTAGAGAGCTATAACTTCTCAAGATGTACTCCATTCAAGCCTAGATAGCCACAAGGTCCACTAATTGTCCAAGCTAGGCCGGGTTCTATCATAGAAAGACGCACGGTCCACCACTTTTCCAATGTATTTTCTTTTGAAGCATAGAGAGCCATAAGGTCCACCAATTGTCCAAGATATGCTTCATTCAAACATAGAGGGCTACAAGGTCCACCATTTGTCCAAACTATGCTCTATTGAAGCATAGAGGTCCATAAGGTCCACCACTTGTCCAAGCTATGCTCCATTCAAGCATAGAGATCCATAAGGTCCACCACTTAATGAAGCTAAGCTCCATTTAAGCATAGAGAGCCACAAGGTCCACCAGTTGTCCAAGCTATAGTGCATTATAATATGTATATTGTGGTTTTACATTTTGCTTTTTTACATTCTTTTGTATGTAATTTTGTCATAATTTTTGTTTGGTTTTTCATTTAACAATTTAATCTTTTTCATTTGTAGGATGGGCTTTCAATCTGCGAGAAAGTACACACCATATTTGACAATGAAATTGTTGGCATTGGTTGTGTGTGTAGAACCGATGAGGAATTGATGAAGATTCCATTTGTGATGGTATAAAGATAGGCCAAGGAAATGTATCCATACTAATGGGGGAATGCTTGAAGGATGTGGTCCTTCCTTTTCCTACAATGGATACTACTTCCCTCCAAGGCTTACTCTGGAGTGCCATTTGATGGCCAAAGGTTCAAATATAGTCTACCGTAGTGCGTATTTTGAGAAATTTTAATGGTTATTGGTGGAGGATTTAGGGAGTCATGATTTTAGTGGATAATGTGTGGTGAGGAGGGAATATTGAGAGATTGTTGGATCTAAGAGAACAAAGATTTTAGACTTATACAGGATAATTAGAAGATTTTGGTCATCGGAAAAAGCAATGCATACATGTATGTGCTGTTTTCTTTTAAGCTGCGAGCAGCATTTACATGATGCAAGGACTGCCTTCTTTTGGCACTCCTAACGTTGAGAATAGTTAAGTTTCCTGATAGCTGAACCAGTATTTGGAGGCTAGCCTATTGCTAATGTAGAATTCCTGAGAGGACCACAATTAGGCTGTAGAAGTTGTAGTGATTAGTGCTAGGTGGTGAGATTTTGCATAGAAGTCTTTTGGGGGAAGTATGCAGTCATTGTGTCTCAATACTGTGACTACCATGGCTAAGGCTTCTAATAAAGTTGGATCAATGCATGCTTTTACTTTTACTTCTGTGGTTTGCCACCAACCTTTTGGTGTTTATGAAGGTGATGAAATCGTTGCATTTCATGTGTTTCACAGGAAGCTGGCATGGACTGGATTATCCATCTAGATACTGATGAGTTGCTTCATCCTGCTGGAGCTGGAGAATATTCATTAAGACGCCTATTAGCAGATGTTGAAAAAAGTGTTGATACAGTGGTTTTTCCGAATTATGTACGTGCTTTTTTTGGCAATTAAGTTGAGTGTCCAGTGGTTCTGTCTTTGCAAGTATGCCATGTTGAGGGATCCATAACGTTTCTTTACTCAACTGATGCATTGAATTCCAGAAGTATCTGTAATTTTGCAATTTTGTTCACTTCCTGCAGGAGACTGCAGTAGAACAGGATGACATAAGTGACCCTTTTGGTGAGGTACTACAATTGTGTGTCATCCATTTTCTAGAATAATTTGCGACATCGTGAAGTGATTTTAAGTGGTTTTCCAATGCTCGATGTAAAGTGATTCCCAAGGGGTCATTTTCATCATAAGGAGGATGTTTGGATACCCGATACTCATAGAAAACAAGTTTTCACAACTTTAGTCTATTTTCAAGATGCTTCAAGCAGTTCAAAGTAGGTGGAGTTTGACAATCATATTTACTGCCTCAGTTTGAGCCTTCTCTTGTGTTTTCTTGACTTTACTAACTTCTGTGGCTGGCTTTCAATGGTTGTCTTCTTTCAAATTCTTCCTAAATGATACAGACTCATGAAGATATTGGGATTGCTGTCTTTAATGGGAGTGCACTGCTTATCTTGAGGCTGGCTTCTTCTTTACCTGCTAGACGTCTTGACTCCTGCTAATAATTGCTGGGTAGATCAACTGTTCAACTTTCCTCCATGGGTGTGCCAAAAATAGATGCCATCTGCCTCAACTTGTGTGGCAACCTCGACTCTGCCAGTAGACCTTGAAAAGCTAATCTCACTGAAAACCTGGGCACCTGACATCTGTTCTCAAAATCAGAAATATTAAAGCCTTGATACCATGAGCGCTGGCTACACAAGATCAATTCTGTCCAAAACAGGGAGAGGAGAGCGAGCTATCAGGGTGGAGGCAAGCTCCTGATAAATATGCTATAGGGATGAATGTGTTGTGACCCAAAAGAATGATGTCCTCTATCAGCCTGTCATCTCTGATGGTCAAAGCTGCATTAAGCCACTCCCCAAACTTGCTCCTGAAATGCAAGCTTATAATCATATGACCAATAAGTACCGCGTTGTTTGGTCCCCTATCTTCCTCTTCAAATCCTCCTCAATAGTGAATGACGGAGCCATTGGATTGCAGGAAGCTCCTAATGTATCCCTTGAACTGACGGCCTCTCTCCCTAGCTGCATTAAGCCACTCCCCAAACTTGCTCCTGGAATGCAAGCTTATAATCATATGACCAATAAGTACCGCGTTGTTTGGTCCCCTATCTTCCTTTTCAAATCCTCTTCAATAGTGATTGACGGAGCCATTGGATTGCAGGAAGCTCCTTATGTATCCCTTGAACTGACGGCCTCTCTCCCTAGCCACCAACACCCTGGAGACAAGTGATTGTGTGTTTGTAGAAGTGAAAATGCACGTTGTCAAAAGTGTGCTGAGAGTGATTGGTTTTGGGGGAGGGGGGAATTGTGTGAGTGCACGCGCGCTCCTAACGCCAGATTTTCCCCCGCCCTCCCATACTCTCCCCACGTGCGTGTTACTACTTCTCGCCTATGCACCCGCTACGGTGTGGTCATTGCTTGTGCGCGTTGTTTTATCCGTTGGCTTGGCTTTGATTTCAGTGTGTCCCCCTCCCAAAACCTCCTTTTGCCCTTGGTTGCCTGTGATGCTTGCGGTGGCTTTGCTATATTTTCCTTCTCACGCAGGTATGTTCTCTTTCGCTTTTCTTTTCCGCATGTTATTGTTGCTTGCCTCCGTGTGCTTCTTTTCTTTGTGTGAGACTGCTTGTGCATGTGCATGTGGCGTGTGTGTTGTGTGTGTGTGAGCAGCTGTTTGCGTGTTGTGTGTGTGTGAGCAGCTGTTTGCGTGTTGTATGTTTTGCTGCATGTTATTTTCTTTGTTTGCTGAGTGCCTTGAGTGTTGGGTGGTGGACAGTTGGGGGTGAATTCACTGCCTCTTCTTTGGCTGTCCTGTCTCTTGCTTATGGTTTTGCAGGTTGAAGAGCATCATAGTCCTGTTGATTATTGTGAGGGATGGCTTGACGCTCTCCCTCCTCCGGAATTTGCTGTAGAGTGGATGTGCGGTGGTGATGTCGATTCTGCTAGAGTGTGCCTTTTTGGCCTTGGAGATCCGTAACCTCATATTGGAAATCTTTGGTGGAGTTTTTGGCCTCTTTTAAGTTTCAGCTGGTCTGTTTCTGCTTCAGCTCTTTGCTACAGTTGTCCTTCCCTCTTTTGTCCCTAGCCTTTGATGTAACACCCATCTTTTGTAACTTTGTTTCACTGGGAGTTTTTCCCCTATGGTTTGAATTTCATGGGTTTCTTCAATACTAGTTTAGTTTATCTTGTGATGCTTTCTGTGGTATGTAATGCCTACGGGCTTGTAACTTGGTCACGTAATACGAAAGGGTCAAGCCCTCCTTTGAAAGAGGAATTTTAATGTCATAGGAACAATCCCAAGAGACCTCAAAGAACTATTTGATGAGTCGTGAACTCAAGACCTGATACCCAAGAGGGGAGAGGGATGACCAATCTACCACACTTGGGTGATAGAAAGGTTATTCCAATTCTTGCTCCCTTCCTATTTCATGGCATTAGATGTGTTGTTGGTCAGCTACTCACCTCATCTCATCAATTGGAGATAGAGTCTAGCCGATATAGAGATATATATATATCGTGAGGAGGGATTATGTGTCAGGTGCAACGGAAGAGTGGAAGGATTTGCTGGGATCTAGTACTCGGCACAAACACAAGGTTACTTAACTTCACTTGAAAAGAGAAACTGAACTGAAAAACAATGAAAGAGAGAGAGAAAAGAGAGACGACACAACATGTTAGGTCCCAACCACCCTCAAGGACCCCCTTGCTCTGTTGCCAGAGCAGGTACTTGCTTCATTTCTTGCACAATGCTGATACAATGATGCTAAATGCTGAGATGCTAATGGGTACTTGATGCAAATGCTTGGTACTGATGAGGTATTGAAGGGTATTGTGGTGGATGCTTGGTACTTGAGAGGCTAAGTGTTGGCTGCTGCGGGTACTTGGTACTTGGTATTGTGGGGTACTTTGGGTACTGAAGGTACTTGGGTGCTAAGGACACAGAGGTCCTGATGATCCTTACGCTGAGCTGGGTAGGAGCCAAGCCAAAATGCAAGGGGTGCTAGATGTTGGGGTACTCCGTCGACGAGGACGAGGGGTATTTGTGCTATGGTGCTGCTAAGGTACTAATGGGTACTGTTGGAGATGCTTGGTACTGCGACGACGACGATGACATGTGGGCTGATCTGCTATCGTCAGGGACAGCGATGGGCTGAAAACTGAAATCGCTGAAGAGGCGATGCGCTGAAAACTGGAAACGCTGAGGGTACTACGACGAGGACTGCCATTGCGACGAGGTTATGGGATGGATTCTGAAAACGCTGATGGCTGATGGGAAAAAGGCTGGCCTTGCTGGTGCCAAAACGCTGGTCCTGCTGGTGCTTCTGGAGAGGCTCTGTCATTGCTCCTTTGCCCTCTTCTGGCGCCCAAGGGCATGCTCTTATAGGTGCAAAAAGCTGGGTCGGGCAGCCCTATGGCTGAACCCCACTATTTGGAAAATGAAGAGTCAACTTATAATTAAATGCAAGGCTAAGGGGTGGTTCACAAGCGGTAAAATGCCCATATGCTGAAATGCGGTATTGTGCAAGATAGGGTCATGCAACGATGACCAGCTTGGGCATGAACGTCCTGCTAGAGGCTCACAAAGTAGGTCCTAAACTAAGCTATGACTGACGCTAGACTATAGTAGAAGCTTGCCCAAGTGGTGCAAGTGCGCTCGTGACATTATGCCAGGTTTACCAGAGAGAGCTGGAGATAGAGGAGCATTATATCTGCCAGTGCATGGCAAACTATGACATCTCCGGGGCTTTGGTCCCTTATCCGGCATCATGGAATACTATGATCAAAGATGCCTAGGTCTCTTCTTGCTAAATTGTAGACTAAGAGAGACTATCGTCAGGAGGAGAGGACCTACACATAAGAGGATCCATACAGAGGCAAATCACTACTTATTACAGAGGGACTACTTGGGACTTCTTGATTGAGCCATCTAGCTTGCCGCTCACGACGCTTGAGGATACGAGAACCTTCACATCGTAGACAAGGTTTACATCGGAGGCTTTGGAGCATTGTTGAGCGACATCGTGCACGCTCCCTCGGGCCCCAGGTAACTGACTATGGAGAAGATTGAGGTTATATTGCAAAGACTCATAAGAGAGTTCATGAGATGTTCACCATTGAGATGTTCTCCCCGAGCGAAGCCAAATGAGCAAATAGAGCCACTCAAGTGCCTTGCCCCCGCGAGGGGTCAGCCTCGCCAATAGGAGGTTGGGAGATGAAAGGGAGACATCACCAACCTCAGTAGATGCCACCTGTGAGCCGACGCCCTCTCAAGTGTGTATGGCATTTCCTATGGGAAAACCGTCGAGTTACAAGGGCACTTTAGTGTGGTGAGCGATGAGCTACTTGGCGAAGGAAACTCCAAACGGAAGGCAGAAGCAAGTCCCGCAGTACGTGCGCCTCTGACCAGGGGTACTTGGTTGTTGTCACGCCCATTACTAGTCAGCGAGATGGGTCTCTCAAGGGCGCTGTCCTAAGACTGTAGACAATCCTGGCCTCTTGGAGAAGCAAAGCCTCACGTAGTCCAGGGGAAAGTAGTGACAAAAGCGTCTATCCTTGGATGTTGGGTGCATTCAGTCTTCGTCGTTCTTCTTGTGCATTTTCTTGATGTACCGGGGGAACAGCCAAGAGTGCCCAAACCCAACTCCTAAAACAAAACAAAACAAAAAACCATTGTATACTTTCTCCATCGTCCACCTCGTTAGCCTCATGTGATTATGCCACGTCCCGTATGTTTTGAGATGATGTATTATGTAAAGCTGATGATGTAGGATAGGGCTTACATACCTATCTACTCTATTTTTATGTTCCCCGGACATTATAGTAGAGTCACACATGGATGGAACCTTTTGGTCTCATAGGTCATTTTGGCCTTTTGAAGAGGCTGATATTCCATTTCATTTTAGCTCTCTCTCTCTCTCTCTCTCTCTCTCTCTCTCTCTCTCTCTCGCCCGCGCGCATGCGTGCGTGCGAAAAGGGGGATTGTATTTTGTGTACATAAGAGATCTCTGGAGATGCTCAATGGCTTGTCTCTTAAAGGAAGTACAAAAGCGGGGTAACAATGTGTAGACTATGTAAACATCAAGGTGGTATGTACGATTAGGGTTGTCATCATATGGTCATACTGTATGGTTTTGTATGGGAAAACATAGTGTATTATAATTTATATCATACGGTTTAGATTAGTACGGTGTGTTTTTTTATAAAGAAAACATCAAGAACTATTTGATATCGTACGATATGTTGTATTATACGACAATAAGTGTCACAAAGTGATGACGTGGCATGCCCTAAATTGGAAGAGCAATGGCCGAGTGGACAAGAGAAACTGAACCTAGTACCTTAAAGAACTTGTGAAGCACCGGCTGAGGGGCCTAAAAACCAAAAAAGCTTGATCTTTGGAGGAATCCCGTAAATCTTGGTGAATGTTGACGTGGTAACGCAATACAGACTGTTGACGTGGTAGGATTGTCTGGAAGTTCTGTGTTTTGCGGTGGTTGTGCCACATGGCAGGTTGTACGGATTTTCATAATTTGCGTTGGCAGGTTTTTGTTATCTTTATGCGTGGAATTTTGGGAGCAGATGCTTCTGGTTGAAGTGCTTTTGTCTTTGCTTTTGGGGATCCCTTGTACTCTTTATAAGTGCCCTTGGGGTCACTCTTTGGGGCATCTGGACGCAGAGACTCGGAGAGAGGACCCTCAGGGAGTTGTACTTTGCGAGCATAATAATAAAGAAATATCGGAAGGGGTGCCAGTCTTTGGGGCCAATGCATCTAGGGGGGGAACTCCGTCGTGCCGTGTCGACTCTCCTTTGCTCTCTCTTTCTTGTCAAGGTCAGTGATTTTGCAGTTTCTGTCCGTGTGTTGCTATATATTTCTCTCTTGGGGTTTCTAAGCTTGTAACGGTGGTATCAGAGCTCAGAAAAATTCTTCTACTGAGGATCCAATTCCTTCTGCAACACACATGGTTCTTGCAAAGAATCTGACGGAGACAACACCAATCTGCGGGGAGGTGATGGGCTTTTATCCAAGCAGCTTTTGGAGATGAAGATTTTTCGGAGCTCCGAAATGTTTCCTTGCATTTTCAAAAGTCAACCCGTCAATAGTGGGCAAGCCTACGTACTCAAGATGAAGCTCCAAAAAGATGGAAAGCCTCTAAGGATCGCTATTATGAAGCAATTTCTTGCAAGTAATGCCAAAGAAAAAGTCCTCTTGGAATGGCAAAGCTTGATGCCCCATATGAGTCTATTCAAAAGTATGTGGACAAGTTGGGAGTTACATCTCAAAGCCACTGTCTACAAGAAGCTAGACTTTGTGGAACAAAAGAAGCAATTTTGTGTTGGCCTATCAAAGGAGATGAGTGAGTATGTCAACTCACAAAGACCTAAAACTATCTCGGTGGTCATACATTAAACTATGGTCGCCTCTAGGATTCATTTCCAACAAGGGAGTAAGAAGGGCTGAAAGCCAACAGAAGCTAAGGAACTAGCTAAGCCAAAGGGGAAGAACAATGCGACGCAAAATTCTCCCAAGGCTAACAACAATAACAACAACAACAATAAAGGAAAGGTGAAGGAAAAAGGTTACAAAGGTAAAAACAAACTCTCTTGAAGAGGTTGAACGTTATCATAAAGATAACAAGTGTTTTGAGTGTGGAGAGCAAGGTCATGTTTCCCGACATGTCCCAAAAGAAATGAACGTAATGACCCTCCTAGAGCCACCATGGTGTAAGCTCTAAAAGAGGAAGGTGAAACGAACACTCGGAGGGGATCTCCTGGTTACACAAACCGCCTATAGACACGTGTAACAGACTTGGACACCCCAAGTCAAGGATTTGATATGACACACAAGAGAAACACGTAAAATACTTCACAACTTTAAATCACAGTCCAATTTAGTCGACACGGCTCGACGTAGTTCCTTGCCTAGAGAGATTGGCCCCAAAGACTGGCGCCCCTTTCTGTATTTATTTTGTATTAATGCTTGAGCAAAGTTACAAGTCCCAAGGGTCCTCTTTGCTCTGCAGCTCGTCAGCCATCTGAGCCAGAGAGTGGCCCTGGGGGCTCTCAAAAGCAATTACATGAAAAGCTTCATACTCAAAAGCACTTGGCCCCAAAAGCTGCCAGGACCCAACGCGGAAATCTGTACATTGCCCCGTCAGCGGTTGTCAACCCGTTTTGCGGAGAATCCGTACGGAATGCCATGTCAGCAGTCAACGCGTTTTTCGACGTCCGTACAGTTGGGCAGTAGATCTTCCTTTATTTCCTTGCGTCCCTTGGTTCCCCCTCGGTTGGTGCTCATAAGTTGGGACAACTTATGTCCGGTTAGTATGCCACGTCAGCAATTTGTGATATACTCCCCTCTTGAAAGAATTGTAATCGCCCTTGATTATGCCTACGACAACAGACAAAAGCCATAACACCAGTTCAGTAGACATTGACTCTCAAGTACCGACGCACCAGACGACACAAATCTAGCACTTGCACAAAGACGGCAATCAATGCATATTCAGATCATACTCAAATAAATCAAATCACATAAAATCTATCCAGATCTAATACCATGATTCTTGGCAACGTATTTAGTAATCGCATCTAGATCCACACCGGACGTCACTGATGTCAGATTAACTATTTCTTATTGCGATCATGTCTAAACCTCAAGGTAAAGTTCCAATATCTGAGGAGTATCTGCTAGGTCCTCCTCCTCCATCCACTTCGCATCTAATGCCGGATAGTTCTTGAATTTCACTAAGAACTGTGAATCACTTTACCTTTTCTTTCTTTGTGAGCCAATATTTGTTCTGGAACGAGTATCTCCTCACTCTCTTCCACTTCAGGTTGCTCATCGGGCTCCCTGTCACAACTGGCACCTCATCCTTAAAAGGTTTCAAGAGACTCGCATGAAAAGCGTAAGTGTCTGGCAACTTGAGTCTGAAGGATACATCATTTATCTTTTCTTAAATCTAGAAAGGGTCACAATACCTCCTGTTGAGCTTTGGAAAAAGCCGCTCCTTTCCCAATCATCTTCCTTCAACTGCAAGTCGAGTCTATGTTTACCTGTTGCCTTCTTATTCCGTGCTTGAGACTTCTCTAGAGCCTTGTGAACCTTGGCAAAAGCAATGTCCAAATCCCTCGCGTACTGATCTGCTTCAAAAATCTTGTCTTTGGTGCTTAGAAATGGAGGAACTTTCTTAGCACCTTTGATTACCTCAAATGTCGCCGTCTTCGTTGAAGAGAACCGTGTTGTTGTAGGCACATTCCACCAAAGGCAAGTACTTTTTCCATCAAGTCTTCTGATTGGAAATGTAAGAATTCAAAAAATCTAAAACCATTGAATTGGCTATCGTAGATTGCCCATCTGTTTGTGGGTGGAATGAGGATGAGAATTGCAACCGCGTGCCAATGTTCTCTCAGATTTCCCTCCAAAACAAACTCGTGAATCAGGGATCTCTGTCCGAGACTATCGACTCAGGCATGCCATGTAACCGAAAAATGTGAGAGATGAACAGTCTGGCCAAATGGTCAGGCTTGACCGTCTTCTTTACCGGAATAAAATGAGCTTGCTTGCTAAATCTGTCAATAATTGCCATCATGCCCACTTTTGCTCTTGGCAAGATAAAAAATGAAATTCTCATAGCAATGCTTTTCCAGGGGCAGGAGGGTATGGGTAAAGGCTGTAGAAGTCCCGATGCCTTATGCCTATCAAACTTGACCTTTTGGCATACTATACAACTGCAGACAAACTCGTCCACATCCTTTTTGAGCCTCAGCCAGTAAAAGTAACATTCAACACCCTTCAAGGTGGTATCTATGACGTGGTGGCCCAAAAAGGGAGACAATGGCACTCTGTCAAAACCTTTTCCTTCAAAGGATGTGTAACACACATCATCGTTTTCCTCATCAAATAGCCGTCATGTATAGAATAACCTGCAACTGTCTCCTTACTCTGTATCTGCTGAAAGATGTCAGCAAAGTCAGGATCTGTGGCGTATTGGTCTACCATATCCTCGAAGCTTCGATAATATATCGCAGAAATAGCCAGAACCAAGGTCTTTCGTGATAACGCATCTGCCACTAAGTTCTTTTGTCCTTGAACATGAACTATTTGGGAATGAATCTGTGACAGTATGTTAGCCCACCTCATCTTCTTTTTCGAAAGTTGCTTCTGCGACAAGAAGTAGCCTAAGCTCTGATGATCTGTGAATACTGTGAAATCAGCTCCGAGTAGGTAATGCCGCCACTGTGTAAGAGCATGGATAAGTGCCAATAGCTTTTTCTTAGAAATCTGTGCTACCATCTCTGGAAGTGAAAACATCTTGCTCTCGTAAGCAATGGCATGCTCCCAGACTACGATCACAAGAATCACAATAAACTTTGAATGGCTTTTGCAAGTCTGGCAAGGCCAACACTGGTCCCGTAGTCAATTTCTCTTTGAGAGTCTGAAAAGCTGTAATCTTCTGAGTCAATAAATGCAAAGGAGAAGTGATTTTTGCAAATTTTCGAGTGAACCATTGATAATAAGAGCACAAGCCCAGAAAGCTTCGAACTTCATGAGATGATGTGGCCCAAGAAATGTATCTTGGGCAAGAAAAATTCACTCTTCTTCGCGTTGATAACCAATCTATTCTTCCGCAATGCTTGAAAGACCTGTAGCGGATAATGTCTGTGCTCTACTTCATTTTTGGAGAAAACTGTAATGTCGTCAAAGAAGTGCCCACAAAAGATCGATACTTTGTGAAAATCCTATCAATCATTCGGTTGAATGTTGCTGGAGTATTTGTAAGTCCAAAAGGCATAACCAAATATTCGTACAAAACAAAAGTTGTCCGGAAAGCTGTCTTGTAGATATCCCCCGGAGCAATTCAGATCTGATGATATCCAGTATTCATATCAATTCTACTAAAACAAGAGGATCCCTGAAGTTTGTCGAGTATATCATCGATCCTGGGATAGGGAATCTGTTCTTGATGGTGATTTTATTGAGAGCTCTATAGTCAATGCACATCCTCCAAGATCCGTCTTTCTTTAACACTAGCAACACCGAAGAGCAGAAAGGTGAAGTGCTAGGTTGGATAAGACCCTTTTCAAGAAGTTCTTTAACTTGGTTCATTATTTCTTCATTTTGGGCTCGGCTAACTGGATAAGGTGTCCGATTTGTTGGTGTACTACGGAGAATCAAATCAATCGTATGATCCTCAAGACGAGGACGAGGACGAGGACGAGGACGAGGACGAGGTAATTTGCTTGGTAGGCCTTTAGAGAAACAATCAACCTATGTGTGTAGAAAGTCTTGTCGTTCCTTTTCCAATTCAGACATTTTGATTGTTGTTCATCATTCAGTTCTTTCAAGAAGATCGAGTAAACAAAAAGACTGGATTTCATTTATTTGGAAATGGTCGAAGCCGATACAAGTGGGACGGACTCGCCCTTCAATTTTACATCAAGTACAATTTTTGTGCCCTTCTCATTCTTCAAAGTCGCTTTCCTGGCCCTATAATCGACCACTACACTGTTCTTGTGGAACCAAGGAATTTCTAGGAGGACGTCACACCCTTCCCAAGACATGATGTAGAAGTCCTCGTGCCCTAAATACTCCTGACAACGCAAATGATGTTTGCCAATGACAGGTGTAATGGCAACATCCCGTCCAGGTGCCACTAGAACAACCTCTGCTTGTGGCCCCATTCTGTCGGGCGTAATTCCGTCCTTGATGTCAACTGTTGATCTGTTGGATAAGTCAAGTGCATAGCAAACCCTTGCTTAGCATGTCCCATCAATTACTGGATGGATTCGGACTTCTGTAGTAAACAGTAATCTCAAATCTGCTTAAAATCGATCTTTTTGAAGGAAGAGGCAGGTAGAAAAGCATCCCAAAACCTTTCACAATATAGATCCAAAGTGTCTCCCTTGGTCATCCGAAGATGATTCCAATCTGTAATCACATCGCGTTCGTACTTCTGAGTGAGCCAAGAGGAATGAAAAGTCGCTTGAATTTAAGCCACTTTTGGTTGGTGCTTCTGTTTCTAAGAGAAGAGAGGACCACCATGTCCGTGCATTTCCTTTCAGATAAGATGCCGCCCTTCTAATCTTTGAGTGCTCTGAGTAGAGCGCCCTCCAGAAAATGCTATGTCAAAATTGCTGAATGAAGGCAAGGGCTATGTGAGGATCTTAAAACCTGAAAAGGTATCAAATTTGACTGCTTGTCCACCTTCCTTGCATTCTTTGGTCTTCTTATTCTTCTCTTCGAGAAAGTCGTATTGATTTTCTCTATAAAAATGCTTCCTCTTCGAATAAAACATCTAGTCCTCAGAGTCCGAACTCTCAGAAGAGCACGAATCCTCATCAAAACTATAAGAAAATCGTTCGGATCTACAGTGGGATCTGCTTTTCTTGGCTTTCTTCTTGTTCATTCCATGTTTGCGATTCTTGTGTCGTTTCTTGCCCTTCCTGTCCTCATCACTCGAATTAGAAGAGGAAGATCTATCCGAACTGTGAGAAGAAGATGAGGACGAATTGGATGATCCCTCGACGCGTACATGCTACTTCTGTTTTCTTGCATTTGCAAAAGAAGATTGACGACCCAAAATAGCCGGGGTAGTCTGTTCCCTTGATGCGTCTCTTTAAATGCTTCTTGGCCCCCAGAAGTTGGTTGACTCATCTTTCGACGTTGTCATCGAGTTCATCTTGAGTGAACATCCGTGGGACAAGAGGTTTCTTGAGGGCTAACTTTAATGGGGAGTTGATGGCTGTCTGCCATCGGGAATGCACTTCATCGATCGGGTGTGGGGTAAAAAATTTTGCATATTGGGGATCCTTTGAAAACTGAAGCAACTGAAGCATTTGCTTCGCGCAGCATCAACTTGTTGTTAACGCTGCATCTCCACTCGTTCGTACTCCGTAGGCCAAGGTGGCCCTGTATTCTACATCTGCTGTTCCATTCGAATTTCCCATGCTTTCATCCGATCCGGAATTGTTGGGTGTGTTCGCCTGACTCTTGTGGGAGTCATCACCTGAATCCATGTGTGTCGCAGAGAAAGGGATCAGAGTTTTTTAGTGGAAGGAAAATCAACTGAGCTCTGATACCACTGTAACTTGGACACCCCAAGTCAATGATTTGATACGACACACGAGAGAAACACGTAAAACACTTCACAACTTTAAATCACAGGTCAATTTAGTCGACACTACCCGACGTAGTTCTGTGCCCAGAGAGATTGGCCCCAAAGACTAGCGCCCCTTTCAGTATTTATTTTGTATTTATGCTTGAGCAAAGTTACAAGTCCCGAGGGTCCTCTCCGCTCTGCAGCTCGTTTGCCAACTGAGCCAGAGAGTGGCCTTGGGTTCATATTTGAAGGCCCTGAGGGCTCTCAAAAGCAGTTACATGTAAAACGTCAAACTCAAAGCACTTGGTCCCAAAAGCTGCGAGCGTCCAACGTAGAAATCCATACACTGCCACGTCAGCGGTAGTCAGCACGTTTTGTCGAGAATCCGTGCAGAATGCCACGTCAGCAATCAACGCGTTTTTCGGCGTCCGTATAGCTAGGCAGTAGATTCTTCCTTTGTTTCCTTGTGTCCCTTGGGTCCCCCCTCTGCTGGTGCCCATAAGTTGGGACAACTTATGTCCAGTTAGTATGCCACGTCAGCAGTTTGTGAGAACATCCATCGGACGAACCACCCGATCATAGCCCCATCCGGTAGCACCCCCGTGCTGGGGCCAGCGTTAGAGGATGTAGGCGTGCACCTGTAAGACAGCCTCCCATACCACTTGGCCTCACCTCCTCGAGGTGACCTCGCACACTCCTAGACTCACAGGCTAACCTCTGGCACTCTATGAGTGGGGGTCGATAACTATAAATGAGGCCTTGGCCTCCCTTTTATAAAAGTGGCCGGCCACACTAGCCGGATTTACACTACATTGGCCCATCCCGACGGTGTCTTAGCCAGATTCCCTCTCTTGTAAGCGGGGACATAACATACTTCTCCCTTTAGGAACCATTGATGTCCTCATCAATGAAGTGGGGGTTACTGACAAAACTCTAATTGATTCCCAAGTAGCAAAATTTTTAGATTGACCCTTCCATTTAATTAAGTACTCATGATAAGCTTTTTTGGCGCAAGTGACGGGTACAATGATCTAGAACAGCCTGTGGTTCTCGAGAAATATACTCAATGGGCATATCTTGCCGTACATTTTCCTCGATAGGCACAACAATGTCGGCCTTGCCTAATTTTAAGCAACTTGACTGATTCTCTTTGTAATCAAGAACGAACCACAAAATCTAGCTGAAAGCTTATAATGCTTTCGATATCGCATAGTCTTGGAATCCTTGGGTATCTTCAGATAGACCCATTGTCCCACCTCTAGAGTCCTTGGAAATCTCTTTTGATTAGCATAAGTAGTAGCCCGATCACGAGCTGTCCTTATACTATCCTTAGTCAATTCAAGCATCTCTTGCATATCATACAAGAAACCTCGAGCCTGGTGATCTTTGACTTTGTCTAAGCCAATAGCAATAGGGAATTTAGGCTCAAATCCATACATCAGCATGAATGAGCTAAATCCAGTAGCAGAATGCTTGCTACTCTTGTAGGCAAGCTCTAATTATGGAAGGTACCTTTCCCACTCAGACTGCCCGTGAGAGACGTAAGCCCTCAACATGTCCTTAACGTGTGAATCATCCTTTCAGTTTGTCCGTCTGACTCAGGATGATTGGAGAAGGACATACTCAACTTCGTCCGAAGGTGAGCAAACACATCTTGCCAAAATCACCTAGTGAACTTAGTATCTCAATCATTGATGATGTCTTTTGGTAGACGAGACAGCTTATAAAGCTGATCGACAAATAAAACCGCCTACTCATGTCTTTTTACTGTCGACTTCGTTGGTGTAAACTTTGCCATTTTTGTGAGTCTATCGACCACAACCCAAATGGCATCATTGCCACGACTAGTATTTGGCAAGTCAACAATAAAATCCATAGAAATACTCTGCCATTTGGCATCTGGGATTTCCAATGGATGTAGCAGGCCGACTTTCCTAAGGCTCTCTGCCTTATTGACGTGATAGTGAGTTCATCTCTTCACATAGCTCTCTATGTAAGAGCGCATCCTTGGCCAATAGAAATATCGTTTGACCAATGCTAAAGTTCTCTGGATTCTTGGGTGCCAGAGCTAGTAACATCATGGCATTCGAACAAAATCCTTTGTCGAATCTCATCGATTTTCGGTACGCGACTTTTCCATTCCTAAATAATAGTCCACCTCTAATGGAATATTGCCGCTGTCTCGTCTCTCCAACACTGCTCACTTGGGTCATCAACCAAGCCGATACACGAGTGATGCCCCGCTTCGACCTCGTTCCATATCTTGCCAAAATTTGTAGTTACCTTAACGCGTATGGAAACGTGTTTTAAGAACATCTTCTAGGTTGATTTGTAGCTGGTGATAGCCCGATGGTCATGATTGATATGAACTTCTCATGGCGAGATGATTGTAGTGTTGAGTTTTGTATCTGCAGTGTTTTGATAATCATTAGTCAATCTTTGGATTTTCACTCATGTATGATGTTCATTGTCTCTTACCTTAGAATGCTATGTTGCCTGTAAGTTTATGGTATTGAACAATGAAAACTGAGATCATCATACATGTAAACAGTCTGTCATGCTATCACTGAAATCTAGTATTGTGTCCCATGTTCGTATCATGGACCATGGTAGGTCACTTGATTGATGTTTAATGCAGGTGGTCTTTTCATTTAGCCAAATAGAGTGATAGTTTACATATTTGTAGGCTTCTCTTGTGAAATTCCTTTTTTTTCCTATTTTTAAAGGATTTTTCACTAATAGTGCATATTTTTACGTACCTTAAACCTCAATCCATACAAGACTGCATACCTTATGTACCGAACACGTACAGTTTTTTACGTTTGGTTCCACCTTGGTGGAGTGCGAGCCACAAGTGAAATATGCCAGGCATCTATATCAGAAATTCCAAAAGAGAATCTGTCCCAAGCATCTCACATGGTGCTATATATGGCAAAGATGGAGGTTGAATGGCCCACCAGTCCTCAGTGGTCTCTACATTATTGAAATCACCTCCAACAACTCACAAATCCGTAGTAGGCCATACATTTACAATCTATTGCCAAAACTCGGCTCTCTTTTGATCTAAAGTGGGGGCATAGATGCACATCACACCAACCAGAGAGTCAATCTCTAGAGTAATCCACATCTGTCTACCATGTACCAATGTACCATGGTCACGTACACAATGGTGCCAACAAGGTCCCACAAAAATGCATACACCATTGCTAGAACACTACTCTCCGATCACAGTTTCCCAAAATGTATAAAATCCCTAGGCAACAACTTGCCACTTCTACGATAAGTGTCTATACAGAACTTGTGCTCCTGCACAAGAAGTATATCCACATCCTGATCTACATGAGAGTGTAAATCTCTATGAAGAAAATGTTAGATTTACACCACTCTACTGCTTCACATAGGTCTACGGCATACTTGTACGGCTAGTATGTCGCGGGGCTAGCCACCCATGTATAGGTTGCACTTTTGTCCGGCCGCCTAGGTTTGGGGCGGCCACTCGCCCAGTATGGACTCCCTTGGGCACTCATATATATGAGGCTAGGGGGGTACCCATTACAGATATCATTTGGCATTGTACGGGTCTCATGCTCTGATGGTCATGGGGGAACTGATCCCCCCTCTTCCCCTACATCAGCGTTTGTGTCTACTGTCTCTCTCTCCTCTCTCACGCTTCCGCACACGCCCACTCTCACATGGTATCAGCAGCTTCAGCTCTTCATGGTCTTGAGACCGGGTGTATCACCTTTCGCTTCAGGTTATCTCCCCTGTGCGAATCTGCCAGCGTTTTTACACCAAGAGGGGGGCCGCCATCAGTTGGAGGATATCCATCACGAAGACCTCATCCTTCCCCTTGCGTTTTTGCTCGAGAACACCAGATCTCTACCGTCTCCCATCAGTGCTAGCCAAGAGGCCTATTTCATTGTTGGAACTACCTCTACTCCATCTGCATTTTTTGGCAGATCTGCGTTTCGTGGCTGGTCTGCTTGCATTTATGCTTGAGGCTGCCAGCACTGGCCCTTTTCGGCTCTTTCATCGCTGGAAAACCCCTCCAATCCACTTGCGTTTTGGGGGGCAGTTGCGTTTTTTGGCAGAGCTGCGTTTTCAGGGATGCTGTACCTGCATTTTTTGGTGTAGCTGTCCAGCCAGAAAACACCAGCATTTTCAGCAAGTACGGGGCAGGAGCATCAGCGTTTTTGCACCAGAAGCAGAGGAAGCGTTTTCAGCTTTTGGTGCGGCAAAACAGCATTCACAGCAGCGTTTCAGGTTGATAGGGGGAGTGCTATGCCCCCCCCCCCCCCCTCCCCCCCCTTCCCCCACATGGATCTTGCCACCACCCAAACGGCTTGGCATCCAGTGCCTTGCCGGCCCTGATATTCTTTGTTTACATCAGATTACAGCCATTCCCCACTGCTGTTTTCTCTGTTTTCAGCCTATCAGAGGTTGCTACATTGATTCAACGCCCTCCCCACACCCTATGCACCGCTCCGGACCATGCCGGGAGCGTACGAGCACGCTGAAAATCGCTGGACAGCAACGTTTTCATCACCTCGCAGTTTTGTTTTTGCGTGGACAGCAGCCACATGGTTTGTGTTTTTTACAGAGGATGAAGTTACCTCCTGACAGGACACCCCTTGGAGGTGGTCCGTGCGGTCTCTCAGTGACTGCTGCAGTACATGGTATCTTCGACATCGGCATAATCATTTATGGGCGTAGGATGGAGATCCATTCATTTCAACCATCATTCAGCGGTTGCGCACTCTAGAGGGGGTGGTGACTTTTGGTTTGCTGTGGACACACCTATGCACTCATCAAAGGAGTTCACACGAGATATGGCCATGCTCATGGCATATGGGATCACGACATTCTCAGAGAAGACACCACCATCTTGGGTGGATAAACACTTACCACTTGACCTCGACACGTCAGATCACGTGCTTACACAGGACCATCTACATGGACTTAGGGAGAGGATCTTGGATCTCTTCTTGGACAGGTTCATTGCTTGGATTTAGAGATTGGAGTGGGACTTCAGTGCTTTGGACTCTCTTGGAGAGTTTACCTGCAAGATGCGGGAGATCAGGGATCATTACTCACCTACATCCGGAGTCACCCTGAGCTTGGCTTGGATGGTAGTGCAATTGCTCTTCTACACACATGATCATTTGGATTGCTACCTTCAGAGTTGCTTACACTCACCCTCGGTAACCTTACAGCAGACTTATCCCCCGACCTGGGCAGTAGGCCACACTCAACTCATTCACATTGAGAGCCACACCGACATGCAGTTTGGTGGCGTTGTTAGCATGGATTTTGTTTTGGTTGACACCGGAGGATTGGAGGCAGGAGATACAGGCAAGACAGCATAGGGTCTGGCCTTTCCTCTTCTCAGAGATTATTCACAGCGTAGACTGCTCAGTCTGGCTTCCCTTCTTCATACAGGATGATTACGGTGCAGACAGCTTGGTTTGACCACACCTCTTCTCAGAGGCCCTTCACAGCCCAGACTGTTGAGTTTGGCTTTCCCCTCATCTTGGATTACCCTACCTACTGATCGGACACCATCCGGTGGTGGTCCGTGCATTCTCCCGATGATTGTTGTAGCTTATGGTAGCTTCTATAGTGAAGACTGTTTAGTCTGGTTTTCCTTGTTTCGGAGGACGTTTACAACGCAAATTGCTACATCTGACCTTCCTGGAGTTTTTCACAGCTTAGCCACCTAGCCACCTTGGGTTGCAGGTTCATGCATTTACAAGCTTCCGGTTATTTTCATGACGGTCTTGGCTTCCTCATTTTCTCGAGACGGTTTGACTACAGACACCACAGATCCTATTGGGCAGGACACTTGCAAGTCTATTGGCACTTCTTTCACGACAAGGAGTTGTTTTTACACTCAATTCGGGACCTTCACTCGGTATCTTCACCTTGTATCAGTGGAGTACAACAGTGAGAGGGGTTCTTAGATTTACACCACTCTGTTGCTTCACATAGGTCTACAGCATACTTGTACGGCTAGTATGTCTCTAGGCTGGCCACCCATGTATAGGTTACACTTTTGTCCGGACGCCCAGTATGGACTCCCTTGGGCACTCATATAAATGAGGCCAAGGGGGTACCCATTACAGATATCATCTGGCATTGTACGGGTCTCATGCTTTGGTAGTCATGGGGGACTGATTGCCCTCTCTTCCTATACATCAGTGTTTCTCTCTCTCTCTCTCTCTCTCTCTCTCTCTCTCTCTCTCTCTCTCTTCCGCACACGCGCACTCTCACAAAAAATTCTATTTGGGACCATTGATGCTAGTGTGACATTCCAAGTGACAATATGTAAATCCATGTGTCAACCAATGATGAATCTAAAACCTCAAAGGCATACATTAATCGTGTCAACGGCTACAAGACTGAGGGTCAATGTCGAGCCCTCTTGATCGAGCCCTCTTGATCCCTAGTCGGAGTAGTGGAACAAGAGATAAATGAATCACGTTCTCATCATGGGTTAGAGGTTGTAGGAGCTTTTCTGGGGCAAAGGAGCGAGCAACTGTAAACCAAGAACCAAAGAAGTCGAAACAACATCCTAGTGTGGGAACTATTGCCAAGTCCGACCACACTCGCAGGTGATTGAAATCAGGGTAGTATGGTCCACAGACAGAATTAATGGTAAACAATAACAGTCATAGCCCCTATACTCTGTGCTAGTTTGTCTATAGCATTGCATAATGGAATTGCGCAAGTTTGGATAGTGTGCAAGGTATGACGCAAAACAAAATCCATTGCTAAAGCCTTTGTCCATGTCTAGCAAAAGGTAGGGAGAAGGAGAGCAATGGATTCTGCCTACTACCTAGAAGAGAGTGTGCCTTCTGTGCACGACGGTTTGTGCAGTGTAGTAGCAAGGGGGCAGCGGCTCGCACAGCAGGGGGCTACGCAACAGGGGAGCTGTCATATAGGTTTGCACCTCTCTCTCTCTCTCTCTCTCTCTCTCTCTCTCTCTCTCTCTCTCTCTCTCTCTCTCTCTGCGCTAACAAGCAGGGCTTGCACCCTGCTGATAATACAATGAGGCGGACTATGCCAATTGCAATACAGCATCATAGTCACATTACAAGATACAACCAATCGTGAAAAAACAACTCAAGATCTCCAAGAAGCATAAAATTGAGGGTAAAAACCAAAGGATCAGTATAGGAAATCAGGACATGTGTAGACAGAGAGGATACGAAGATTAGGAGACATGTGACTTGCACAAATCTTCTCAGAAAGACCAAGCGGTACAACAATGCCAAGATATCATGCTCAAGTATCTTTTACGACTAACCAATGGTGCACATCAGCAAGTATCATAAAGTTGGGCCACCATCCATATCAAGAACAACTACCCACACTGCATATCTTGAATATTAGAAGCATCGCCCGAAAGAGGATGACACCAAATTTAGCACTCTCGAGAAGAGCTCTTTAACTTGGAGCACTACCAAAAGGATGACCACCCAACCATAGGAGTGCCTCTTATTAAGATTGGGCCTTGATCGTTCACACTTGGTTGGACACTGGCCGAGCATGTGGTGTGTCGGACTACACACCTATGTGGACGTCCTAGGCCTACTAAAATCTCGTGTGGACTCCACCCCCAAGCTCTGCACGAGTAGTGTGCACTAATTACCCTACCTGCGCGTGCCCCGTGTGCTCCATGGCCCTAATGCTATAGACGATGTGACAACGACAAGCCGATCTAGCTTTCATGGTCATAGAGGGCTGAAGTAGATTAGCACCTATTTTGACATATGGACAGGAGATAGTGGAGTATGTATACTCTATACATATCTTGGTGTTGTATTCAATGGATCTACTTTCTCCATGACAGGCGCTTCAAAGGGGAGATTGACGAGGGGATATGCAACATTAGGACTTGAGAGGATATGTTCTTAGGTGTAGTTTCAAGAGCCACACACTAAGTTGTGGCTATGTGACACTTTGGTCACTTCTACCATGCTTTATGGATTGTAGATGTTGGGGCCTAGCCTGGATCATCATAGTAGATCCGGGCTTACATATGATGGATGGAGATCCATGGAGAGACCACTTGTATCCATGACCTGAAGGTAGATCCGAGCGAAGCCTCAGTGTCACATATCAGAGCCGAGATTAGTGCACCACCGATTGTAGTGGATGCTCTTACTAGATCAATGTCTTTCATTCACAGCACATGGGAGCTTCCACGCGACAGATAAGCATGAGTCATTGCGACAATTGGCTAGTGAAGACGACAATATTTCATGTTGGTTTGCACAGATACCATTGAGCTACATGGATCTAGTATGGACAAGCTACCCTCTCTGCACGACATATGTCACGTCTCAGGTATACAGATAGCAACCTATCTCGTGGCATTGGATGTGTTATTGGTCAGCTACGCACCTCATCTCACTTGTTGGCGATAGAGACTGGCCGATACAGAGGTACACCCCTAGAGGAGAGATTATGCCAGGTTTGCCAGAGAGAGCTAGAGACGGAGGAGCATTATATTTGCCAGTGCACAACATACTACGAGATCCACGGGCGTTATTCAGAGAGGGTTTTGGCCCCCTATCCAGCATCATGGACTACTTACTATGATTAGAGAGGTGCCTAGGTCTCTTCTTGCTGGAGATCTATACTCAGAGAGACTACCCTCAAGAGCAAAGGACCTACACATAGAGGATCCATACAAAGGTAAATCACTACTTTTTACCGAGGGACTACTCAGGACGGCGGCCTACCACCATAGATTACCTAGTCACGCCTTCATTGGGGCATCTTGCTTGATTGAGCCATCTTGCTTGGCCGCTCGTGATGTAGGCCTTGTCACAATGTCGACGAGGCCTACATCGGAGGCTATGGAGCATCATTGAGTGGCATCAAGCACGCCCCCCTAAAGAGATGACTATGGAGGACATTGAGGCCATATTGCAAAGACCCATGAGAGAGTTTATGGGATGATCATGATTGTATACTTTCTCCATTGTACACCTCATTAGCCCTCATGTGAATATACCCCTCCCCATATGTTTTGAGATGATGTATGATGTGATGCCACTGATGATGATGGTGATGAGAATATAGGGTAGGCTTACATACATATCTACTCACTCTAGGTACCCATTGATATTTTATTTTTATGTTCCCCAGACATTGTACTAGAGTCACACATGGATGTAACCTTTTGGTCTCATAGGTTATTTTGGCCTTTTGAAGACTTTAATCTAACATTTTGGATGTAATACATTTTGGCCAATGTATTACGGCTTGGGAGGAATCCGGTGGGTCACGCTTCATACATTACACCACCCATGTTGTCCCCAACTACAAAACCATGTTCTTCACCGAAAGGGGAAACGGTACTCACACTTACATGCTTGAGCCTATGCCCTTGTCAGCAATACGCACTATCACAGCCATTCGGCTTAGCTCCCACTCCCTTCGATGTGAGACAGGGCATTGGGGCAATGGAGAAGAGTCAAGTCGACTGAGCACATTATACTCATTGCAAGTTCGAGAGTCTAAGTACCACACTACTAGAGTGCTCAGCTTTCGGTCACATCCGAACTTGCTTCCCTCACAATTTTTAGCCATGACTTAAACCTACACAATTTTCCTCTCCCAACCACAATGTGGGCTCTCCATTGCGACTCTCATCACAATTTTAGAGCATCAAGAGTCACTCATCAGCCACACACATACTACATCACATGTAACTTTGATCCCATAGGTCATATTTGACCTGCGAGGACGATAATGAAATCTCTCTCTCTCTCTCTCTCTCTCTCTCTCTCTCTCACATAGTTTCCTATGACGTTAAAACAATCTTCTTCTTCTTTCTCTCTCTCTCTCTCTCTCTCTCTCTCTCTCTCTCTCTCTCTCTCTCTCTCTCTCTCTCTCTCTCTCTCTCACAGGTGCAGCAAATCCTTGCATGAAGGCCAACAATATGTGCAACTATCAATTTGCGACCCGCAGGCAAACTCAATATAGATAATCGGCACAGGTAAATTGACGCAGCTCGCCAATTAATCGACATCAGTAGATAAGGTTAAGTTACGTAAGAGAAACTAAGCAGTGAGGCGAAGCGGGCGTAGGCTAAGATAGTGCAGCAGGCAACGCGAAGGACACAGAGCTCTCTCTCTCTCTCTCTCTTCTCTCTCTCTCTCTCTCTCTCTCTCTCTCTCTCTCTCTCTCTCTCTCTCTCTCAACAACGTTTCTAGCAAGCTTGCTCTGTGGCAGAAGGTGAACAAGTTGAACCAACACAAGGGGAGCAAGATACACAATAACAGGATTGGGTTCCTCTTGAGCGCGAGCAGGTGTTGCAGCACTGAGCAAGTTCTGAGCATGAGCTGGTTCTGAGGATAGACCAATCAGCTGACCTCGAGGACGATGATATTTATGAAACCCTGCTTAAATCGAAAGTGACATTTAGGCGGAGGTTTTGTGAGAGCGCACTATCGCGAGGTTTAATGAGAGCAGAGAAGCTGTCTAGAGTCAAAGATGACTTAATGTGTAACATTTAATGGCCTCGTAACTTGTGTGTAGCGGAAAATAGCATGAACATAGTGAGCATTTCATTAGAATAGATTCCTAATGAGAATAACAAGAGTGCTTGAGTGGAGAGATCAACAAAAAGTATAACACCTAATTAGATAGCATGAACAATACTTCAAAAGAGAGAGAAATTAAGCTATTGACAATAGTCAAGGACCGGATTTACATGGAGCCGGTCCCCCCTCCAAAAGGCTTTGTATTATGGTTTCTCCCATCAAGAGAGACATTTTACAATACAATTCTTTGTGTTCCTTCAATACTAGCTAGTGCAATGAAGATGGAAGCTTCAAGCACTAAGCAAAAACACTTATTAAACACAACATCAATTCCCTCATGGTCTCAGACCCAAGACCTCACACACCTTCGAAGATGGGGAGAGCTAGCGGGGTATGAGAGTAGATTGAGAGGAAGGAGTAGTCTGCCGAGAGAGATGTACATCTCCTCACATAATCACTCATATTAGCATAGCTTAGCTTAGTAATTAGCATGGTAGAGGACATGAGCATGCATTGAATCTTGTCTCTTGGTTGGATTTGCATCACAAAGCCAAGAGTTTTGGTGTAGGCCTCCCTTCTCACAAGCTTGGAGTGGGTGATAAGCTTTGCATTAAAGCTTGAGAGGAGAGAGAGATCTTCTTACTCCACACATGGACTAGTGTGAGTGTGTATGCAATAATGCCTTTGAAAAATCAGCCCCCCCTCTCTCTTGGTCAACCCCTCTTGCTATTTGCTCATGCTTACGTCCTATTGGACCTCTCCAGGCTTAGCCAATGGAATTTCAAGAGCATAAGTGATAGCCTTCTGACATGTGTCCCCCTTTCCCCTTTTGTGAGAGCTTTAGGTAATTGATTAAACTCTCATTGGACCCCTTTGTGTCCTGGCCAATAGGAATCAGGCAAGCCATTGGGCTGGTGAATGCTCATTGGACCCCTTGGGAGACTGTCCAATGGTCTTTTAGAGAGCTTAATTCTTATTAGTTCTTTTATTAATTGTTTTTAAATTGATTAAACTAGATTTACTCTAGCCTAATTCTCATTGGTTCACCTCCATGGCCATCCAGTAGGATTTGAGTACACCTTGTGGGTATCTGGGCTAGGGAGCTGACATGTGTCCCTCATTCCCTTTGTGTAAAGAGAGCTTGCGTGTGTGTGTGTGTGTTTGTCTCTCTCTCTCTCTCATCCCCTACTTGCAAGGCTTGCCCTCTCCTATGTAGGAGCCATGAAGACTTTTTGGTACACACACAAAGCATCCAATTTTCCTAGTGTTTGACCTTTGGACAAAACCTTTGAATTTGGGAACCTTAGCATTTTGCAAGTTTTAATGGGCTGAATCTTAGGGTCTTTAAAGCCCATTGTTGCACCTTGCTCTTTTTCAGATGGCCCCCTTTTGGAAAATCCCTATTGTGGCTGGTCTGCCAGCTTAACCAATATTCTAGCTTTTTCTCCCCTGGCACTTCCCCATATTAAATGATCAGGTTAACATGAGAAAATCATTTAGGAGAATTAGATATTAGTTATTATGACATTACCTCTCTCTTGAAATCATAGTCGTCCTCGACTATAGAGTAGAGAAGATAAAGCCTATTCATTAGTCCTTTTTCTAGCGGATAGAGGATCCCTATGTTACCCTACGACATCGCTCCAGAATGGATGACTAGTCCGTTTGGCGCTTGAGAGTCTAAGTTGCCGCAAGCATGTCTGCACATTAGTCCTATCAATCTTCCATAGTAGAGTGACAAGCTCTACTTGGTATTTGGGAGACGATGAACTTGATCTAAGCATGCATACTACTTGATTTTTGTGCACAATAAAGAAAAAGAGTCTTATAAGACAAAAAATTTATTCATTTTAAACATTTGTACATTTGCTTACTCTAGGGAAGCATTGTAAGCATTGAGAAGGTTTAGGTTATCCTTTAGTTGTATGCCTTGCATCCATCTAGTATCTTCAAAAGGAGAATTCTTAAACTTAATAAGATATCGTCCGATAGTCTTACCGCCTCTTAGTACCTTGTCTTCATGTTGGAGAATGGACTCGGGTTGCACCACCTCTTCTTAGTCCTCGATCTCCGGTGGGTCTTCAATAGTTGGTTCTTGAGGTGGATCTCCTTTGTAAGGCTTTAATAGGCTCACATGGAAAGCATTGTGTATGAGCCAATGACTGGGCAACTTGAGTTGATAGGCCATCTCATTGATTGGCCTAAGAATCTGGAAGGGACCATCGTACCTTTTTGCTAACTTAGCATAGTACTTTTGGTGTCCTATAGGATTCTTGGCACTTGCGCGTCGTGTGCCTTAATCGAGCCTTGGGAAATTTGAGTAAGACCCAATCATTTTCTTTAAAGGCTTGGGCTCTTCTGTGCTTGTCAACAGAGGAGCCTTTTGCCTTTGCTGTGAGATAGAGATAACATCTTTAATCTTTTGGAAAGATTCTTGTAGGTCTCAGCTAGACTCATCTGCAGCGAAGAACTTCCCGTGTATCTTAAGTAGCAGGGACTTTTTGATCTTTCCTCAAATATCTCAAAAGGTGCTTTTCCCGTGGAGGTATGTACAGTGTTATTGTAGGCATACTCCACTAAGAGTAAGTACTTCTCCCATTGGGATCGTTGATCTACTTCTTTACATAGGCTTTTAGTAGATCGAGAATTGTTAGGTTAGCTATTTCACTTTGGCCATCCGTTTGCGGGTGATAGGTTGTAGAGAAGTTTAGCCTTGTCCCTAAATTCTCAAAGAGACCCTTCCAGAAATTACTGGTCATTCTAGGATCTCTATCCGACACTATAAATTGGCAAGCCAAGGTACTTAAAGATTTGTGTCATGAAGAGGGTTGCCAGTTGATGGTTTTGATAGTCTTTTTGACAGGTATAAAATGGGCTAGTTTACTGAACCTGTCTACTATCATCCATATTCCCGTATTCCCATGGATAGACTTAGGCAATCAAAAAGATAAATCCATGGATATGCTCTCCCATGTGAATCAGGGATTGACAAAGGTTGAAGAAATCCAGGTTGTTTCCCTCTATCAAACTTCGTCTTTTGGTATACCACACATTTAGAAACATACTCTTGTATGTTTGCTTTCATGGTAGGCCAATAGAAATATGTTTCAATCCCTTTTAGGATAGAATGAATCCCTCTATGCCCTGCATAAGGAGGAGCATGAGATTCATACATTACTTTCTCACGTAGTGAGCTAGTAACGCATAGTCTATTGCCATAGAGAAGATAACCATCTTGTAAAGTAAATGGTTCCTCTTTCTTCCCTAATGCAAGGGCTGAAATCACATCTCTAAAATCGGGATCAATAGCATACTCATCTATCAGAGAAGATAGATCATTGTGAGTTTCTATGGAATCCGCATTCACTCTCAGCCGTCTTGAGAGTGCATCGGCTACTTGATTATGCTTGCCAGTAATGTGAGCAATATGAAAATAAAATTGCGAAAGAATGTTCGTCGGAGAGCTTGGTCTGCGTCATGAAGTACTTAAGACTTTGGTGATCCGTTCGCAGAATGAATAGAGTCCCCAATAAATAGTGCTTCCATGAGTCTAAGGCATGTAGAACTGCGAGGAGTTCCTTTTCATATATGCCTAGAGCTTGCTCAACAGGGTCGAGCCTTCGACTTTCATAGGCTATGGCGTGCCCTTCTTGGAGCAAAACAGCTCCAAGGGGCAATCACCACAAGTGTCACATTGGACCTCAAATGGCTTTGAGATATCCGGCAATGTAAGCACATGTTGAGAGATAAGCTTTTCTTTAAGCTTTTCGAAAGCATTGTTCTCCTTGGCAGACTATGTATACCTAACGTTTTTCTTTGTTAGGTCATGTAATGGTCGTGCAATTTGTGAGAACTTTTCTATGAAGCGTCTATAGTATGCACACATACCTATAAAGCTTCTTAGTTCATGAAGATTCCTTGGTTTAGGCCATCCTTTTATTACCTCTAATTTTGATGGATCCATTTGGATGCCATGTTCAGAGATAATGTGACCTAAATACTGAATCTCTTGTAAGAAAAATTCACTTTTCTTTCGATTAACATAAAGTTTATTCTCTCTTAGAACTTGAAATATTACCTGGAGGTGTTGCTTGCGTTCGTCTAATGAATTATAGATTAGATGATGATATCATCAAAGAACACTCCAGTAAAGGTTCGGTGAGGCCTGAATAGCTTCTCCATCAAGCGGTTGAATGTGGCTGGTGCATTGGTCAAGCCAAAAGGCATGACAATATATTCGTAAAGACTAAACGTAGTGCGAAATGCGGTCTTTACAATGTCTTGATCAACTATCCTTATTTGATGATAGCCACTTTTGAGGTCAATCCTACCGAAGTAGGTGGACCCTTGTAGCTTATCAAATAGGTCTTCTACCCGTGGAACGGGAAACCTATTCTTGATAGTGATCCTATATAGTGCTCTATAGTCAACACACATACGATATGTGCCGTCTTTCTTTTGCACTAATAATATTGGTGAACAAAATGGAGATGAGCTAGGCCTAACCATGCCTTTCTCAACTAACTCATGCACTTGCCGCATAATATCCTCTTGTTGAGCTTGGGAAACTCGATAAGAAGGTTTATTAGGCTGTGAGCTTCCTGGAAGAAGTTGAATTGCATGGTTGTCAGTCCCTTGTTTGGGAAGTAGTTCACAAAGGGATGTCGTCAAGAAAAACATCTTGGAACCCCTTGAGGAAATTGGATAGCTCTAATTCCTTTTGATTGATTATATCTTATTTCGCTAAAACATTAGGTTTATTTTGAGAATCTTTAACAAAAATCATGTACACGGAAATAGAGCTCTTTATTGACTTATTGAAAGCTTGCGTATGTACAATGGGTATGGTGTTACCCATTTGCTTAGCATCTATGTACATATCTTCCTGAACCTAAAGTAGATTTTCCTTTTAGGGAATTTAACATTGGTAGCCATGCAATCAAACCATGGTGCCCCTAGGATTACATCCTTATGCTTGAGAGGAGAGATAAAGAAGTTCTCTTTGTCCACATAGCTTTGGACATGGAGCCTCAATTTTCCAATTAAGGGAGTGACTGAAGCTTCTTGCCCCTTGAAAGCACCATCTGCGCATAGGACATCTCCCATCTCGTAAGCTTGTATGTCTAGCATGGTGGCCAACTCTGTGGATATGAAATTGTGAGTAGAACCAGGGTCAAAGAGAATAAAAGCATCATGTTCTCTTACCTTTCTCCAAGCATGGCATAGAGGAGATCCTTTGTGGTGAGTTTCCTCCTCTTGGATTTCGACCAAGGTAGCTCTAGGAGGTTCATGGCGGGCGTTCTTTTGGGGACAAGCGCGGTACACGTGCCCGTGCTCACCGCACTTGAAACAACGGTTATCCTTGCGATAACGCTCAAGCTCTTCAGGAGAGAGTTTGTTTTTGCCTTTGTAAACTCCTTCTCCTTAGCTTTGTTGGAATTGTCCTTACGAGACTTTTGGACATTGTCCTTCCCCTTAGGCTCATTGGAACCCTTGTTTTCCGTGGGCATAGAATTTCTTTTAGCCCCTGTTTGGAAATTGATTCGAGAAGCCACCATAGTATGGTGTATAACCGCGGATATGGTGCGTGGCCTTTGGGAGTTGACATACTCCGCCGTTTCTTCAGTTAAGCCCGCACAAAATTGTTGCTTTTGCTCTCCAAAATCCAACTTTTTGAAGACATGGCTTTGCTTCAAGCTTCGCCATTCGGTGAGTACTTTGTCTTTGGCGTCGGTGGCCAAAAACTGCTTCATAATGGAAGCTCTTAAAGCTTTCCATGTTCGTGGAGCTTCATCGTTGGCCAGTAGGCTAGTAGGCTAGACCACCATTGTCTGGCGGACTTTTGAAAGTGCATAGCTACATGGCGTAGCTTAGAGGACTCCGTGAAGCCCTCATCTCCAAACGCCGCATCGAACTATTGGATAAAGGCCAAGACTTTGTCCGTAGCACCAAAGGTGCCATCGTAGGTAAGGAAAGAGATGCTCTTCCCTCACTTTTTGAACTTCTTGAGCTTGGACGACCTCTTCCACGCAGCATAGGATTTCCTATGGCCTCTTCTCTTTGATGGTTCAAAAGTTGCACCATCACTTTCTTCAGAAGATGAAGAATTCGAGGAAGATGAAGAAGAGGGTGACCTCTTTCTCGCCTTTTTCTTGCCTTGATCTTCTTTGTCTGCACCATCACTTTCATAAGAGGAAGAGGATGAAGAAGATGGAGAAGAGCGTGTCCTCTTTCTCGCCCTTTTCTTCTCTTGCTTTTTGTCATCCCTCTTTGAATTATGGTGAGGAGAAGTGTGCGATGGTCTTCTCCGTTTTGGAGGTGATGGAGAGCATTTAGCCCGCCGTCTTCGTGGAGCCATCTCCGCCGAGGTGGCAGGAGACTCACTTCTTTCTCGTTCCTTCGGTGGAGGCTCTTGACTTGAGTTCTCCTTTGAGAAGGAGATGCGTCATTAAGAAGCAAATTTCTGAGCCCTTCGTATGGATCCTCTTCTTCTTCCCGAATCGGAGAGAGGCCTCTTTTGGGAGTCTCACAAGGCTTCCTAGGTACTCTCTCGTCATGGTGGGGAGCTTGGAGAATCCCATGAGCACGAAGCTGCCGTTGCACTTCATTTTGGAGGGATGGATTGCCCATGGCTTGTTAAAGCCTAGAAATAAGATAGTTAACACGTATAGGGGCATCATTAGTAGCCTACTCATTAGCAAAATCAAAGTTATCAACATTAATTTCACTCTCTTTACTATTGTCAGCCATTCTAACAACTTTTAGGTGTACTTTGGCACTTAAAGCTCTAGTTGCTATTCCTCTTTACCCCTTTAGAAAAAGCACTCAAGCTACTGTACCCGTGGCTCGAATGGCTCCCGTCAAGCTTCTAATAGCTCAATAGTGGTTAAGCCGTAGGCAAGCCTCGTAGGACTCCACTATTAAGACCATAGCTCTCGACGGTGATGCCCCGTTATCTGCACGAAGGCAGGCACACTGCAAGTCTGAAAATTCCTATTCTACTTATTCAAATGCAATTAATAGTACCAGCCATTTATAGCTAGCTTGAGGACCTCCCTTCTTGAGCAAGAAAAGAAAAACCTTGTGCTCTGATACCGATGTAACATTTAATGGCCTCGTAACTTGTGTGTAGCGGAAAATAGCATGAACATAGTGAGCATTTCATTAGAATAGATTCCTAATGAGAATAACAAGAGTGCTTGGGTGGAGAGATCAACAAAAAGTATAACACCTAATTAGATAGCATGAACAATACTTCAAAAGAGAGAGAAATTAAGCTATTGACAATAGTCAAGGACCGGATTTACATGGAGCCGGTCCCCCCTCCAAAAGGCTTTGTATTATGGTTTCTCCCATCAAGATTGACATTTTACAATACAATTCTTTGTGTTCCTTCAATACTAGCTAGTGCAATGAAGATGGAAGCTTCAAGCACTAAGCAAAAACACTTATTAAACACAACATCAATTCCCTCATGGTCTCAGACCCAAGACCTCACACACCTTCGAAGATGGTGAGAGCTAGCGGGGTATGAGAGTAGATTGAGAGGAAGGAGTAGTCTGCCGAGAAAGATGTACATCTCCTCACATAATCACTCATATTAGCATAGCTTAGCTTAGTAATTAGCATGGTAGAGGAGATGAGCATGCATTGAAGCTTGTCTCTTGGTTGGATTTGCATCACAAAGCCAAGAGTTTTGGTGTAGGCCTCCCTTCTCACAAGCTTGGAGTAGGTGATAAGCTTTGCATTAAAACTTGAGAGGAGAGAGAGATCTTCTTACTCCACACATGGACTAGTGTGAGTGTGTATGCAATAATGCCTTTGAAAAATCAGCCCCCTCTCTCTCTTGGTCGACCCCTCTTGCTATTTGCTCATGCTTACACCCTATTGGACCTCTCCAGGCTTAGCCAATGGAATTTCAAGAGCATAAGTGATAGCCTTCTGACATGTGTCCCCCTTTCCCCTTTTGTGAGAGCTTTAGGTAATTGATTAAACTCTCATTGGACCCCTTTGTGTCCTGGCCAATAGGAATCAGGCAAGCCATTGGGCTGCTGAATGCTCATTGGACCCCTTGGGAGATTGTCCAATAGTCTTTTAAAGAGATTAATTCTTATTGGTTCTTTTATTAAGTGTTTTTAAATTGATTAAACTAGATTTACTCTAGCCTAATTCTCATTGGTTCACCTCCGTGGCCATCCATAGGATTTGAGAACACCTTGTGGGTATCTGGGCTAGGGAGCTGACATGTGTCCCTCATTCCCTTTGTGTAAAGAGAGCTTGTGTGTGTGTGTTTGTGTGTGTTTCTCTCCCCAAGGCTCGCTCCCTCCTATGTAGGAGCCATGAAGACTTTTTGGTACACACACAAAGCATCCAATTTTCCTAGTGTTTGACCATTGGACAAAACCTTTGAATTTTGGAACCTTAGCATTTTGGAAGTCTTATGTAAGGTGCAGCGGAATGAATGTTTGAACTTTGCTCAAGATGAGTGCTCCGAACTGTGCTCAAGGTTCCTTTTGCTTACGGAAGGGAGAGCCTTCGCTTCCTTTAGTGAGAGAGTGCAATGGACAAACAAAGTGAATGGACACTGTGAATGGAAGTGTATGAGATTGAGAGATAGAGAGAGAAGAGAGATACGACGCCAGAGACGTTGTAAAACCCTCCTCCGAAGGCCCCACTCTCGTCGGCGAGAGTGGTCTACTTAGGATTGCACAAACTGGTACAAACTGAATGCATGTGACTGATGCAAGTTCAGGCTATGTCGACGATGACGACGGGAATGACGACACCAACCTAAGGGCTGAAATCTGCAATCTTTTATCTGCTGTCCCAAAAACGCTATGGGCTGAAATCTGCTGTTGCCGAAAACGCTAAGGAAAATGCTGATTTTGCTGGTCTTTAAGACTGAAAATCTGCACTTTCCTTAGGGCTGAAACTGCAGGTCCTTTTGGGCTGAATTTGTCGTTGCTTCATGGCTGAAAAACGCCAGCTACAATGGATGGCGATCTGGGTTGAAAATGCTAGGGCTGAATGTGTGTGGTGATGATCTCCTCATGCAAATACGCCGCGAGGGTTGGGACTTGCTGGCGATGATGCAAATGCTAGATGATCTGTTGCAAAAACGCCAAGGCCTGTCTGCTGCAGAAAACGCTATGGGATCCTGCCGGTCTTGCTGAGAAGGTGCCTGTTGAGCTTGGCTCCTGTTGCCTCTTCTGCCAATTAGTGCTAGTCTAGGTTTGCTTATACAAACTTACTCAATTTGCCCTACCTACTTTTCAACAAAAGTCACTTAAAAATAATAAGCGAGCACGTACAATATGTCATGCCTAGGAAAACGGATCACATAAAGACGCTGACGAAAATACAGGAAACGATCACGAATGAAACACTCGTACAATGCGTGTTGACCAATCATGCGAACACATAGTACTTCCTGTAAGGGTTCTTTGGACCTAGGCTCGGGAGCCAAGATCGGTTCTTCCTGGTTGGTCGAATCTTCTTGTGGGGGTTCTATGGACCTGGACTCGAGAGCCAAGATCGGTTCTTCCTGATTGATCGAATTTGCAATGAGGTTAGCTTCACTAGAGAAAGTATCAACTAACACATCGTCCTTCTTGTGAACAATCGCATCTTCTTCATGCAACTCATCATGCTTGTGAGAAATCACATCTTGATCATGCAAATCATCATGCTTGTGAGAAATCACATCTTGATCATGCAAATCATCATGCTTGTCATTGTCATCCAAATCATCATGCAAATCATTGGCATTCAAATCATCATGCTCATCATTATCAATCAATTCATCATGCTTCTCATAATCCAAATCCTGTGTGTCATGTTTCTCATAATCATGCAAATCTTGTGTGTCATGCTTGGGAGAAGAAGAAACTGAGAGTCTCCTTTTGCCGAATCTCTTGCATTTGTGCCTGAACTTGAGAAAAGAGTTGCAAGAACTCTTTTATGTGTCGGTCGCTCTGTTCTTGTCTTGCTTTGGCTTCGCGATGTATGGCTGCCACTCTTTCTTCGTGTTCAGTGTTCACGCTCTCTTTCTGCTTTTCTTTCTGCGTGTCTTGCTTCGCGTTCTAACTTCCTTTCCATAAACATCTGCTCCAACTCCTCCATAGGAGTTAGTGCAATCCTTGACGTGGATGGGGAAGGGGGAGGGTCGGAAAAACCTCCTGGGGGAAAAATTCTTCTTCGCCTCTCTCATGCTCATCACCTCCAAGCGAAGTATCCATTCCGCTTCGAGTGATGACCATTCTGAAGTAGTGGGTTCTTGTGGTCTTGGGTTCTTAAGTTCACGAGGAACTTGGGTTCTTCGGGGTCTTGGTTCTTGGGGTTCTTGAGTTCTTGAGGTTCTTGCGGGTCTTGAGGTTCTTCTTTCGCTTGCAATCTGTGTTAGAGAAGGATCTTCTCTTCACCCGAGTTCTGCTCTTTTCCGCGGACGCACCCCTTGGCACCCTTGCGCTCACACCAAGGTTGCTTTTTCCCACCTCATGTCGATTGGCCGGCCGCTAAGTGCATGGTCCGCTCTCAATGAGTGAAAAGAGACACAAGGGGAGGCTGGACAAGCCTTTCTTTCTTGGGATTCCTGTCACTCTTCAAAAACACGATTAAGAATCTACACGCCCAAGCGAACTTGGGTTCGTGCGACTTGAACAAGCAAAAAAAAAAAAGTGGTTCTTTCCTTGAGTGATATAGAACACTTGCCAAAGCTCTGATACCAATGCTAGGTGCAGCGGAGTGAATGTTTGAACTTTGCTCAAGATGAGTGCTCCGAACTGTGCTCAAGGTTCCTTTTACTTACGGAAGGGAGAGCCTTCCGTTCCTTTAGTGAGAGAGTGCAATGGACACAAACAAAGTGAATGGACACTGTGAATGGTAGTGTATGAGACTGAGAGATAGAGAGAGAAGAGAGATACGACACCAGAGACGTTGTAAAACCCTCCTCCGAAGGCCCCACTCTCGTCGGCGAGAGTGGTCTACTTATGATTGCACAAACTGGTACAATCTGAATGCATGTGACTGATGCAAGTCTAGGCTATGTCAACGATGATGACGGGAATGGTGACACCGACCTAAGGGTTGAAATCTGCAATCTTTTATTTGCTGTCCCAAAAACGCTATGGGCTGAAATCTGCTGTTGCCGAAAACGCTAAGGAAAAGGCTGATTCTGTTGGTCTTTATGGCTGAAAATCTGCACTTCCATAGGGCTGAAACTGCAGGTCCTTTCGGGCCGAATCTGTGGCTGCTTCATGGCTGAAAAACGCGAGCTACAATGGATGGCGATCTGGGTTGAAAATGCTAGGGCTGAATGTGTGTGGCGATGATCTCCTTATGCAAATACGCCGAGGGCTGGGACTTGTTGGCGATGATGCAAGTGCTAAATGATCTGCTGCAAAAACGCCAAGGCCTGTCTGCTGCAGAAAATGCTAGCTTGGTCTTGATTGGCTGGAAACACTATGGGATCCTGTCGATCTTGCTGAGAAGGTGCCTGTTGAGCTTGGCTCCTATTCCTCTTCTGCCAATTAGTGCTAGTTTAGGTTTGCTTATATACAAACTTACTCAATTTGCCCTACCTACTTTCCAATAAAAGTCACTTGAAAATAATAAGTGAAAAATGTCAAAAATAGGTAAAATAGGCTAGTTGCACTGGAAAATTCCCTTGAAGGATTCTGATGGGAATGGCTATGATCATGCTGTGTGCAACCAGAGGATATGCATCTACACTAAGTGACTGGGCATGCACGGTTTACGAATAGACTCACAAAAGTGCCAGATCACTTCTAAATCTAGACTGATTGGACTGACTGAACCCTTGTCATGCTGTAGCTTGTCCAACGGACACATAGGGTTGGATGTGTCACGTGACATCTTAATGGGCTGAACCTTAGAGTCTTTAAAGCCCATTGTTGCACCTTGCTCTTTTGCAGATGGCCCCCCCTTTGGATCCCTTTTGTGGCCGGTCTGCCAGCTTAACCAATATTCTAGCTTTTTCTCCCCTGGCACTTCCCCATATTAAATGATCAATTTAACATGAGAAAATCATTTAGGAGAATTAGATATTAGATATTAGTTATTATGACATAATGTATGCAAATCGAAAGCGGAGGTTTAATGTATGTTATGACATAATGTATGCAAATCGAAAGCGGAGGTTTAATGTATGCAAAGATGATGATGATATTTATGAAACCCTATTGAAATCTAAAGGAACATTTAGGCGGAGGTTTCGTGAGAAGCGCATTATCGCCAGGTTCAATGAGAGTAGAGAAGCTGTCTAGAGTAAAAGATGAGAAGGTAGAGGTGATGATCAAGGCGGAGCTGACTCTTTTGAGGGGTGACATTGAAAAAGAGATGTATGCAAATGCAGAGACTTACAAAAAAGCTATGTATGCAGATATGAGGAAAGAATTGGACAAAGAGATGCTTAGTAAGCGTGATGAGATGTACACATCATTGAAGGCCGAAATGCAAACGATTGTGAGGGCAAAAGTTAATGTAATGGAATGCGTGATGCAAAAAAGATTAGAGGATGCGCTTGCTACGTTTGAATCGTGGAAATAAAAATGGAAGAACGCATGCCGCGACGACCTGTAAAAGGGGGACAGTGGCATTAAGTCATAACCTTTTCCCTCAATGGCTGTGTAACGCACAACACGGTTTTCCTCATCAAGTGGCCATCCCGACTGTCTCCCCATCCCGTATCCGTGTGAAAACGTCTGCAAAATCCGTATCTGTGGCATACTGGCTGACCATATCCTCGAAGCTCCTATGTTGAATCGTGGAAATAGCCAGAACCAGCGGCTTCCGAGACAAAGCATCTGCCACCAAATTCTTATGTCCCTGAACATGGACAATCTGGAAGTGAAACTGTGACAAGATGTTCGCTCACCGCATTTGCTTTTCCGATAGTTGCTTCGGTGACAAGAAGTGGCGTAAACTCTGATGGTCTGTGAAGACAATAAAACCCGCTCCGAGTAGGTAGTGCCGCCACTGAGTAAGAGCATGGATAACCGCCAAAAGCTCTTTCTCATTAAATTGTGCTGTCAACTCTAGCCTTGAGAACAATCGGCTCTCGTAAGCAATGACATGGCCTTCTTGCATTAATACCGCTCTCCCAGACTACGACCACAAGCATCACAATATACTTCAAATGACTTCTGTACGTCCGGCAAAGTCAAAGCTGGTCCCGTAGTCATTTTCTCTTTCAATGTCTGAAAGGCAGTCACCTCTGTGAGTTCCCACTAGAAAGGGACTCCTTTCTGTGTCAAGATATGTAAAGGGAAAGCAACCTCTGCAAACTTTCTAATGAACCGCTTGTAGTATAAACACAATTTCAAGAAGCTTCTAACTTCATGGACATTCTTCAAATCGGGCCAATCACAGATAGTCTCTATCTTGGCCACATCCATCTGCACTTCTGTTGCTGACACAATGTGTCCGAAAAAGTGCATCTCTGGTAGGAAAAATTCACTTTTCTTCGCATTAATCACTAACTTGTGATCTCGTAAAGGTTTTTTGGCTCGCTACTGCTGCTCGCCCCCCCCCTTGCTGCGCCATCGCTAACACCTCACCCCCCCTCACCCGTTGCCCCTACACTGCCCCCCCCCCCCCCCCATCAGCCCCTGCGCGCTGCCCCACAGCCCGCCCGCTGCCCCCCCCTGTTTTCGCGCTGCCCCAAAGGCTGCCCGCTGCCCTCCTCTCGCGTTGCCATCCCCACCCCATCCCCCCGCTCGCTGCCGCTTGTGCACCTGCACATTACCCGGCTGCCCACATCGCCCTCGCCGTCCCCCCATCCCCCCCCCTGTCCTCATCGCTCCCGAAGGTCTTCTGCACCTGGCTCGGCAACACTTTTTCTTCGGACAAGTGCTTGGCGTACTCGTTTGCAGATTTTCTTCACCGCCCTCTTCTTCTACTCAGCAGTAGACACAGATGGAGGCTCCAGCTCCACCACAGAGGGACTCGCCTGAAGCCCCCTCGCCCGACCCCGCTGAGCCCACCATTCGACTTGCTCTCTCGCCGATAGAGCAAGCGAGCCTTGCCACAGAGGTAGAACGCTTGCAGGCGACTTCTGTCATCTACAAGGTTCTTGGCACCCGTCCTAGCAGAGGAGAGCTGCGAGACCTTCTCCAGGCCCGCCTTCTCACAGAGGTGGGCAAGATCTTGGATGTCCAGATTCTCGGACGGGGGTACTACCAGATTGAGTTCGAGACTTCCGAGATGGCCTCCAAGGTCATAGCTATGAGTCCACTGGCCATCCGAGCATCACGGGCCCACTTTCGACAGTGGTGACATGGTTTTGACCCGACTTCGGATGTGCTAGTAGAGGAGGCAGACTTCCCCATCTCAGTCTGCTTTCCGGGTTTACGGAGGGAGTACCTTCCACTTCTCTCCAGGATTGGCTCCGCCATCGGGACTGTCGTGGAGACACCTCGTACGGCAGCATCAGTAGCTGCCAAGGCAGCTGGCATCCCTTCAGTTCGAGTTTTGGTCAGAGATACCCACACGCTCCCGAAGGTCATCCTTCTGCCTCGGGTGAGTGGGGGTTGGTTTAGACAGAGTGTGGAGTACTCGGGTCTCCTGAACCAGTGCTTCATTTGCAGACAGATGGGCCACCTAGCGAAGGCCTGTCCACAGAGGAGACCACGACCCGCACCTCAGCCTCAGCCCCAGCCTGCCAAGGCTGGGCCGCAGCCACAGCCGGCGACACAGTGCACAGATTCAGAGCCACCCTCCGAGCCTGGGGCTCCAGCGGAGGAGGGGTGGCAGCAAGCCCGTGGCCGTCGACGCCAGGGGCCACAGCGACAGCCTGGCACTCAGAGTGGCCCTCAGGTGCCTACTCAGCAGCAGTGGGTTCCCACGGGGAACCGCTTTGGTCCTCTTGAGCAGGAGGAGCCCCCTACGCCAGCCTCCACCTCCGCTTCACCCTCGCCAGCCGCTCCGCCTTCCGATTTCCCCTCCTCCTCCTCATCCCCTCCCCCGCCCTCTGCTCCCGCCCACTCCCCACCTCGCCCCCCTGTCTCTGTCGTCCCACCCCCCCCCCCCCCCCCAGCTCCTTCTCCCCCTCCTCTTGCTTCAGTACCACAATCGACTCAGGAAACTGGTCCCTCGCCGGCGGCTAGGAGATCTCTTGGCAGCGCCTTTGCCACGAGTCGCCTAGCGAGAGAGGGTCAGCCCTTCTTGCGGCCCCCTCTGCAGATTCAGACATCTTCCCTTGCAGCTATCCCTCGTGGTCTGACGAGCATTGACCTCCGACGTCGCTGGGATTTCTTCGATTACGGGTTCACTCGCTTTCTCGGCGATTCCGCAGCAGACCATGAGGCAGCCTGCTTCAGGGTCCACGCTTTGTTCCTCGCCGCTAGGGGGACAGAGGCCTTGGACTCAGCAGTTGGTTTCTCCTTCCCCCTCTGTGGTAGGATTGAGACAGAGTGGTCCCTCGACTCAGTGGTGGGATGGTTGCATACACAGGTTCTCGAGTTCTCTCACCACATGGGAGAACTTGGCGTTACAGATTTGCTGCAGACTTTGTGGCCACTGGCCAAGTTTGCGGTGACACCCCCAGACTTAGCAGGATGTAGACACATTGTGGTGTACTTTTTTGCTGATACGCAGTGTTTGCCTTGCTATGTATACATTCATGAGGACTCCTGGACAGAGGAGGTTGCTTTACGCACGGCTCGCTCTGCTTGGGCTTGGACCATGCCAGTCTCGCCTATCTAGAGGACGCTCGGATGCGGATTACTCCCCATCCAAGCCAGCCTCGAAGATAGCCCGTCTTGCTGCTGCGGCAGCATCTGTTCTCTCTCGCTTCCCATGAGGATCGCCTCGTGGAACGTGCAGGGACTAGGTGGGCCCCAGTTTCAGCGACAGCGGGGCCGATTGCGTCAGGAGCTTCAGCGTTGCCTTGTGGGAGGAGAGATTGATCTCCTTATGCTTCAGGAGCACCATTTGTCTGAGAGCCGCATTCGGCGATGTGGTCAGATTTTGCGTGGACGTTATGATACCTTTTGGTCAGGTGCTTTTGGACCTGGAGGCATCCAGGGGGGGGTATGTATGACTATTGCGGACTCATTGCAGCAGGCCATTGTGGGCAAAGGGATTATTGTGCCAGGCAGGGCTCAGTGGATTACTATGCAGGTTTAGGGTGGCCTTGTGGGTTTCCTGAACATCTATGCGCCCAATGTGGCGAGTGCTCGTGCAGAGTGTTGGTCACAGATTGTTGAGTCTTTGCCATATGTTGACCAGTGGTGTGTAGGAGGGGACTTCAACATGTTGGAGGACCCTTCTGACAGGATCGGAGGCAGCCATGCTACTGTGCATGGCTGCTTGGGAGAGGTTGTGTATGACTTTGAGGGTCTCGGATACATGGCAGCATTCTGGCTTTGTGAGGCCTCGAGAGAGTCTTGCCTTCTCTAGATCGGACCGTAGAGTGGGAGGAGTGAATCTATCGCGCATAGATCGCTTCTACACTAGTGACCACTTTAGTGACTTGGGGGGATCAGTGGGCATCCTGGCAGGGACATCCTTCTCGGACCATGCATCAGTGATCCTCACAGTGGCAGACAGGCAGAGGAGTGGGAGCACGATGCTTCGCATCCGAGAGCGGGTCTTGTTGGACTCAGCACTCAGAGAGAGGGTCGAGGCTCTCTGGACAGAGGGCATGGACAGCGAGGCTCCACCTGCAGACAGAGTGGTCTCAGGCCTAGCTCAGCTTAGCCACTTTTTTCTCCAGGAGTCTCTGGCTCGACGGGCTGCAGCGAGAGAGGAGAAGCAGCGTCTCAGACGAGGCACTGCTTCACTACAGAGGATGCAGGAGCAGCATCCAGACAGTCCATGGTTGGAGGAGCAGTTACAGCAGGCTCGACAGGAGCTTGCTTGCACAGAGGAGAGGCGCCATGAGTTTGCCTTTCACCGACAGGCATCTCAGTGGACTCAGGTGGGTGACAGAGTGACAGGTGCTTTTTTTGAGACAGTGGGACCTCGGCACTCGCATGCCAAGGTCAATCAGTTGAGGAGACCCGATGGGTCAGTTGTTTGTGAGCCCGAGGATATGCGTGCAGTTGCTACTGACTTTTACCGTGAGTTACTGTCGGCTGAGCCCCAGTCAGAGAGACAGGATGCATGCAGGGAGCAGGTTTGGGCACAGATGCCTTGTCTTGTGACTGAGGAGATGTGCCAGAGGCTAGAGATACCTCTTCAGCTTGAGGAGCTGCACACGGCTCTTAGGGCCCTCCCTCGTGGTAGCTGTCCAGGTGAGGATGAGCTGACTCCCAGCTTCTTCTTGGAGTACTGGGACCTGCTTGGCCCAGATCTTTGTAGTGCCTTTCAGTACATTCTACACACAGGAGTGATGCCGGATAGCATGAGTGAGGGCCTGATTTACCTCATTCCAAAGGAGGGTGGCTCCTTGGATGAGATTCGACAGTGGTGCCCCATCACCATTCTCAACTCAGCCTACAAAATTCTTGCCAAGGCTCTGAGTTTGAGGATTCAGCCACTTTTGGAGAGCCTTATACATGGGACTCAGACAGGTTTTGTCAAGGAATGCAGTATCCTTGACAACATCTTCACTTTCTGGGAGGTTTCTGCCCTGGCACGACTCCGTGGGGAGGACCTTGTGATTCTTCTTCTCGATTTTGAGAATGCATACGACAGAGTTGACTGGGACTTTTTAGAGGGCACGCTACGCAGGATGGGCTTCTCAGATGCTTGGATCAGAGGGGTGTCAGCTTTGTATAGACAGGCTCACAGTCAGGTGCTTTTGGCAGGAGGTAGAGGTGAGCGCTTCATGCTCACACGATCGGTCCGACAGGGTTGTCCTCTTGCCCCCTTTCTCTTTTTGTTCTATGCGGAGGCGATGAGCAGATTTTTGGTGTCACAGTAGGTTGGTCTGAGGGGCTTAGCACTCCCTATACGGGGAGATGAGCTTCTGGACGCTGAGTTTGCCGACAACTCAGCCTTGTACTTAGAGGGCCAGGAGGCCAATTTACACAGATGTGAGCAGGCTTTGGAGACCTTCTGCTGTGCATCGGGCGCACTGATCAACTGGAGAAAGACAGTGGCTTTCTCGGTTGGCAGTGCTCCTGTGCCAGATTGGATGCCAGGAGAGGGTTTCAGGTGGATTCCTCCAGGGACTGCAGTTCGGTACTTGGGTTGTCAGGTTGGTTTGGACTTGTCCCCCGAGCAGCAGATTGCCCCTCTTCTCTTGTCCATCAGGAGAAAGCTATTACATTGGAGCTCAGCACGACTTTCGCTGGCTGGTAGAGTAGTAGTTGCCAACCAGGTGTTGTTGGCGACTATTTGGTACATCACTTCTTGCTGGATCTTCTCGAGTTCTTGTATCAGCCAGGTAGAGAGGCTGATCAGGAACTTCCTTTGGTCAAGTCGCGACACTCAGATTTCCCGAGCCAAGGTGGCTTGGTCGGTCATCACACTTCCTTGTTTTCAAGGAGGACTTGGGATCATTGATCCAGCACAGCAGAGCAGAGCCCTTCTTGGGAAGTTCGTCGTCAGAGGACTTCTTCCAGGCGAGGAGCCCTGGAAGGAGTTCTTGCTGCAGAGGCTTCGTGCCAGGGTGCCTCAGTCAGGAGGCCCTTGGCAACCTTCAACCAGATGGATCTTTACAGAGTTGCGCCGAGTTGGTTTGAGCAGGAGACTGGAGGACCGATTCGCGGTGAGTTTGCTTCGATTTTGGGAGCTCTTACGGTGTGGCCTGGAGCAGAGACAACCGACGTGCACGGAGGAGCGCCTACGGCAGCCCCTCGTCTGGAACCCCATGGTTAGCACTCAGAGAGGCCACTTGGTTGGGAGTCGGCCTCATGTTTCTTGGGGTCCCATGGCAGCAGGTCCAGCGTGCTCTCTAGGTGACTGGCTAGCGTTCACAGGTTTGTCAGAGGAGGTGCAGGCTGTCCAGCTACAGGGCATGAGAGGGGTGCAGAGCATGTGTCAGGACATCTCAGAGTCAGTTCCAGCTGAGTGGCTCACGCCTCTCGAGCCAGTAGCACCCCGGTGGATGGGAGCCTTCACACGACTGGAGGTTCTCATTTCAGTCAGGGCTTGCTCAGAGACTGTCCCAGCTCTGTTCTTCGAGCTTCAGGGTGGGGGACGATTACAGCGAGTTGCAGTAGAGGCCCCGCAGGTAGCAGACTGCTGTTTCCAGAGGATCCGAGTTGTGGGCATCTGTGGGAGGACTTGCGTCATCGACCCTGACCCAGCAGCTCTTGAGACGGGACACTGGAGGCTATGGGCTTAGGAGTGCTGTCCACTGGCACGAGTACAGTGGGATCCTGGTGAGTGGCTATGGAGGGACCCCTTCTCTTCTGCAGATCGCCCAGGAGTCCCCTTTTTTCAGTACACTGCTCGGCTTGGACGTCATATACTTGCACCACAGAGAGAGGCCCGTCCCGTTGCAGCACGTCATTGGCAGGAGGAGGGCCTCAGTCGAGTTCTTGGCAGCTTTTTGGCAGAGGCTGTGGGACTCCAGACAGCCGAGGCGCGTCACTTTGTTCCAGTGGCTGGTTGCACACAGAGCCACAACAGTAGGGAGCTGGCTTGTGCATAGTGGTCTCTCGGCCGCATGTGCAGCCTGTGACCAGTTGGTGGTTGGAGAATGTGCATCAATTATAGAGCTCTCAACAAAATGACCATCAAAAATAAATTCCGATTCCTAGAATCGATGATATACTTGACCGACTTCAGGGATCCTCGTGCTTTAGCAGGATCGACTCGAAAAGTGGATATCATCAGATCCGAATCACGCCGGGAGACATCTACAAGACAGCCTTTTGGACGACTTTTGGGTTATTTGAGTTTTTGGTGATACCATTTGGCCTAACCAATGGTCTTGCAACATTTAACCGGATGATGGACAGGATTTTTCGAGCGTATAGACTATTTGTTGGCACTTTCTTTGACAACATCATTGTTTTCTCCAAGGATGAGGCAGAACATAGAGAACATCTGCTTCAAGTCTTTCAAGCATTACGAGATCACAAGTTTTTTTTTTCCGAGAAAAAGATCCTTCTATTAGTTAATGGAAACTGCCCATAGGGCTACATCCACCTCTGCAGGAGAGGGCTACAACAAGCATGATGGGGAGACTCTCCCAATGAAGAAACAACATATATACAATGAGGCTAAATCAAGAAATGGGAGGAGGGAAGAGCCACACAGGTGGACAGTAGTGCCATCTGGGCATCCCCTGGACAATGGTGTAGAAAGGCCCAGGGTGCCACAGTCGAAGGAAAGCCTCGCGGCGCTCCCGCATGCGGTCGGAGTTGCCCTGTAGTCCCTCAAGCTGTCCTCTGAGAGTATGGATCAGCTCTAGCCAAAAGTCACGAACAGTCTCTGCTGGTGGCATAGGGCGAGCCTCAAAGATGCGGAAACAGCAGGCCCGCCAGATGAACCAAAGAGCTAGGCCGCTGATGAGCTCCCAACACTCCTCTCTCTCACTGCACCACTCCTGTGGAGTAATATCTGTAGCAGGCTGGAGAGTAGGTCGCCCCCCTTGCATCACTATCATCCTGCTGGTGGAAGATAGCTCAAACTGAAGTGCCAGGCCCGTGAGGGTGGACCAAGCCGCTGTCCCCTAAGTGTACTGTCGAGCCGTGGAGAGGGCAGGCATCAGCCGAAGAACTCGTAGCCACACCTGCTGGGCCGAGGGACAGTCCCAAAGACAGTGACGCATAAAGTCAAGGTGGGATCACCAACAAAAAGTATCCGACAGTTGGCCACATTGCAAAAGTAAATGCGGTCCCAATGGGGATAGATGGTCAGAAGACGAGTGGGAGCCCAACGGAAGCATCTCCTAAAAATTAGGGAACTGCTATTTTGGGCCGTGAAATGTGTTCGCGTCATTAGCTTCAGAATGATAGGGGAACGTTTTATTACTCTGCTGCAACGTCAACTGATGCACCAGTTAAGAGATTTTTAAGTGGGAAGCCCAATGCGGGGAAATTGCATGTATGAGTGCCAAGTGGCACTTTTTGGCCAATTTACCAAGTCTGGGAGAATAGAACTCGTAATTGCCTTTTTGGAGTAGTTTTGGAGGTTGATAACTCTGATTTTCGGCCATTTCTCTCCATATTTGAGCTTCCCGTGATTTCCCGACGTTACCCTCGGGTGGCGTGACTAACAAGGGAACATGGACTGATTTCCCGTTTGGTGATTTCCCGACGTTACCCTCGGGTGGCGTGACTAACAAGGGAACATGGACTGACTAACATGGCATGAAAAGACTTTTTACTCCCCCGAGGGGGAAACTTGCTTCCATTCCCCGTTGACATGCCACGATACGGCATGGAAGCGCTTTTCCCTTTGTCGGCAAGTCCGCAAGGTAATTTGTCTTTGACTCGTCTGCGTGCACGCGAAGCAAAGGCAGTTCCTTGCTGGCTTGCCGGCTCTAGCCCAAAAAAGTAAAAGTAAAAAAGCTTCCCGTGACTTCACCTAGGACCAAGGAGCTCATTTTCAGCATTTAGAAGGCATCAGATGCGTGTTTACATGTCTGTTTTACTGCATTTTCAGCGATACGCAGGTTTTGGCAGCCATGGAAATCTTCCCCTTTTGCATCTATTTGTTCAGAGATGCATTACAGATCAAGGACAAAAGAGGGGACGCTCGATTTATGCTTGGGGGATGCTTCATTAAGAACTTGTCACAGGTTAAGAGCTATGGAGTGCTTCCTTTCCCCTCTATATACAATGTGGTGCTAGGAGTGATTCCCTTCACACTACACACTGCTCTCTCTCTCCCCCCTACGTGCAGTTATGTGATACCCCACAAGAGGGCTTTTCATTTGACTGACGTACAGTTGTGTGGCTTCATGCACGATTGCCGAGGCAAGAGCCTCTTGCACAGGTATTGGATTAGCTAGTGGCTAATCCTCCGCAGGTACAGGTGAATTCGGAGAGGTTTCACGTGAGAAATCTCGTCCGATTCAAAGGGCAAGTAGCCCTATAGGTGCGGGAGCTCGAGGACTTGCTACGGATGCGACCGGCTCGCGAAACGAAGCCCAAAACAGGAAATTACAGCCTGCTGTGTATTTTTTCAGGTTTAGGGTTTCGGCCCTAAACAATCCCTAATACCCCCAGGAGGTTTGGGGACACGAGGGGACCGTTGTAGAGGTGATTTGGCACATTTTTGGGGCAGAAAAAAGAGAAATCAGAAAGGGGCGCCAATTTTGAAGCCTACAGGTTGTCGGCGTCTCCTCGGACCATTCTAGCTTCTGAGCCGTGTATGTGCTTAAGTGTTAATTCCCGTTTTAGGTTCCCGTTGCAAAGTGCTCTGTGTGTGTGTCTTAAGTAAAGAATTTTGGGTGAAAGCCAATGTCTACCGCCTTACGGGCCGATGTGAAGGTTTCGTTGCCGGGACAGAATCACTTTTTTCTCAAGAAGTGAGCCTCGGTTGGTTTGTTGTAAAGACACTAAGTACAAAAACGCAGGATTACACTATGGCCAACAAAGGGAAGGGCATTATGGAAGAGGGTTCTTCTTCACAGGACAGATAGGAAATTCCACATGTTCGCCCTGCCAAAAAGTGGTCAAATTAGGGCTGATTTTTTGCTGCGTTTTTAGGGTTGGTAAGTATGAACCATGATGGGATAGGAAGAGCTCTCACGGTGATAGATTGGCCACTAGATCTCCTTCGGGAGTGATGTGGGTGCCAGGTGACACGTTGCTCGCCGATTCTCTGAGGCGATTGCTTGGATTCTTTGATGCATTGGTAAATCATCTTGAAATTTGAGCTTACTTGGTCGTGGGTAGTACGCTACAGTGTTGTGGAATTATGCTCGTTTGCAGAGGCAAGAGCCTCTTGCACACGTAAAAAGTTAAGGGATAGATTGCGAGATGCTATGTGGTAAAGTTCAAGACTACCACCTATGGATGGAAAGTGGATGGAAGAGCATGAACTGTCAGATCACCAAATGTATTGCAGCTTTACCTTGAGGTCTTTGAACGTGTGCAAAGGAGGAATAATGATAGAGCTAGCACATCATATGTACGTATGAATTCAGTGTAATATATGGAAATGACAAAAGTATGAAGGTCTCATTAATTCATTTGTATCTATGTGTTACAACCTTTCCTGCGGATACATGTGATGATAAAAGAGTGCTAACAACACAAGATCATCAATGGCATGTATTTATGGTATACAATCGAGGACATTTGCGATTTCAAGAGGGGTGTATGTCACGAGGACGTTGCAACTGCTAACCTTAGTTGTTGGTTTCTTTCCAATGATTTTTTGTTTAATTTCTGAGACCCTCTTTTGGAAATTGCAAATGGTCGGACATTTTATGGTCAATGTGAACGGTAGTTTCATCCGCAGACGGAAAGTTGGTTGGCACTGAAATTCGTACAGTAAGAGGATGTCTAGGCTCAGTGCAAGATCATGTAGGTCCCCCTGTCGCACTTAGCAAGTTGGTGGATACTAGGAAGTGAACTCAATAAAGACATAAAGTCAAGGTGAGATCACCAAGAGAAAGTATCTGACAGTTGGCCACATTGCACTTTTGGATGCGGTCCCAATGGGGATAGATGATCAGAAGACCAGTGAGAGCCCAACGGAAGCATCTCCTAAAATTAGGGAACTGCTATTTTGGTCCGTGAAATGTGTTCATGTCATTAGCTTCAGAATGACAAGGGGAACATTTTATTACTCTGCTACAAAGGCAATTGATGCACCAGTTAAGAGATTTTTAAGCGGGAAGCCCAATGCGGGGAAATTGCATGTATGAGTGTCAAGTGGCACTTTTTGGCCAATTTACCAAGTATCGGAGAATAGAACTCGTAATTGACTTTTTGGAGTAGTTTTGGAGGCTGATAACTCTGATTTTCAGCCATTTCTCTCCATTTTTGAGCTTCCCGTGACTTCACCTAGGACCAAGGAGCTCATTTTCAGCAATAGAAGGCATCAGATGCATGTTTATAGGGCTGTTTTACTGCGTTTTCAGCGACACGCAGGTTTTGGCAGCCATGGAAATCTTTCCCTTTTGCATCTATTTATTCAGAGATGCATTACAGATCAAGGGCAGAAGAGGGGGCGCTCGATTTATGCTTGGGGGATGCTTCATTGACAACCTGTCAACACTGCTCTCTCTCTCTCCCCTGCATGCAGTTATGTGATACCCCACAAGAGGCTCATTTCACTGATGTATAGTTGTGTGGGTTCATGCGCGGTTGCCAAGGCAAGAGCCTCTTGCACAGGTACTGGATTAGCTAGTGGCTAATCCCCGGCAGGTACATGTGAATTCGGAGAGGTTTCATGTGAGAAATCTCATCCGATTCAAAGGGCAAGTAGCCCTATAGGTGAGGGAGCTTGAGGACTTGCTACGGATGCGACCGGCTCGGGAAATGAAGCCCAAAACAGGGAATTACATGCTGCTGTGTATTTTTGCAGGTTTTGGGTTTCAGCCCTAAACGGTTCCTAATACCCCAGGAGGTTTGGGGACGTGAGGGGACCGTTGTAGAGTGATTTGGCGCATTTTCGGGGTAGAAAACAGAGAATTCAGCGTGCTGCAGATTCTCGCCAGGTTTTGCAAAGTGTTCGTATGCATCGGGAAAGTCATCTATTGTGTGGGGGTATTGTCTGTGAAACGTCCTAGTACAGTTATGCTGCCGAAATCGGACTAGAATAGGTGGTTTTCAGCCCGGATTATCCGGGACAGCTCGTAGGAAATCACAGGTTTTATTCCCTCTGTTAAAGTATAAAGAAATACGGAAAGGGGCGCCAATTTTGAAGCCTATAGGTTGTCGGTGTCTGCTTGGAGCATTCTAGCTTCCGAGCCGTGTATGTGCTGAAGTGTTAATTCCCGTCGCAGGTTTCCTTTGCAAAGTGCTCTGTGTGTGTGTCTAAAGTAAAGAATTTTGGGTGAAAGCCAACGCCTATCGCCCTACGGGCCGGTTTCAGATATTGGCCCCAAAGACTTGCGTCCCTTTCGGTATTTCTTTTTGTATTAATCTGTGTTCAAAGTACAAGAGTGTAGGCATGCGCTCACACTGAGACTTTGCGTCCCGATGCTCTGAGTTGTGAGGCCCTGCCCACATATTTAAAAATTACAGGGATGCTAAAAGCAGAGCTGAGAATAAAAGCTTTCAATATTAAAGCAAAAGAGGCTTCTCTCTCTCTCTCTGAACCTCTTGTGTAGAATAAAGCAAAAAGGCTCTCTCTCTCTCTCTCTCTCTCTCTCTCTCTCTCTCTCTCTCTCTCTCTCTCTCTCTCTCTCTCTCTCTTTGTGCAATAGCGTAACCAATAAGCATGCCCAAAAGCTGCCGTAATTAGCGCCGAAAATCACGGGCGTTCGTACTGCTGCCAGTGGCAAAGCCTCTGCAAATCACGGGTGTCCGTACTGCAACCCCGTACAGTCAGCCACGTCAGCATTTGATGATCTCCTGGGGTTCCCACAGGGCAGAGAGTGTGTGTACTAGGCAGCCCCGTCACTGTTTGTGACACAGAGACACTATTGGATGCAACAACAGAGGCATACCCACACATTGAGCCTGGGTTGCGTCGATGTTTTGGGAGCATACCCTAGAATAGCTGGTATGATGAGGAGTGCAGAGAGACCAGAGCCCGACTTCAAAGGGAGGTACTTCTAGGAGTCATTACTCACAGGCAGTCACGGATTGCTTCTCGGTGTTTGGTACGACGGAAGAAGAGGGCGTTTGAAACCGGCCCGTAGGGCGGTAGGCGTTGGCTTTCACCCGAAATTCTTTACTTTATACACACACACAGAGCACTTTGCAAAGAGAACCTGCGACGGGAGTTAACACTTCAACTCACACACGGCTCGGAAGCTAGAATACTCCGAGCAGACGCCGACAACCTGTAGGCCCCAAAATTGGCGCCCCTTTCGGTATTTCTTTATTCTTTAGGAGGGTAAATTACAAGGTAAGGTCCTGGGAATCCTTCACGTGTATCCACCTAGATACCATTTGATTTGGCCAAATTTCGGCAGCATAACAGCCCCAAAACTTGCGCGAAACCAGTTCCCCTGCTGGAACTCGCTTGCACTGTCGTATACCCTCTGATTCCTGTCCAAAAACAGTAAATTCAGCACGCTGTATTTACTGGTTTTTGCCCTGTTTTCAGTCCCAAACAGTCCCCTAACTGTCCTTTGCCAGTGGGGCACGATTCCCAATGATCCTGGCGTCCGTATGGCTGAAAAACAGTCAAATTACAGCGCATACACAGCGCTGATTTTGCACCTGTACGGTGAGGTTATGACCCTCACCAGTGCCTGCTTTGGAGCAGCAGTTAGCTACCCCTGTTCCTGCTCAAGGAGGCTCGTGCCTCAGCACAAAAGCATGAACCCACACAACTGTACATCAGTCAAATGAGTAGCCCTCTTGTGGGGCATCACATAACTGCACGTAGGGGAGAAAGAGAGCAGTATGTAGCGTGCGGGGCATCACTCCCGTCACCATACTGTGCATAGAGGGCAAGGTAAGCATTCCATAGCTTCTGTACCTGTTGCAATCCGCCTGTGGCTGAAAATGGCGCCCCCTTTGATGATATGCAGCTCGTTTTTGCCTCCCAGAGTGGCAGAATCGCTCACAAGCTGACACGTCGCCCAGTTTCCGAGTTTGGGCTTTCCCTGCTAAAAATATCTCAATTGGTGCGTCAGTTGACTTCGCGGCAGAGTTGTAAAGTGTTCCCCTAGTCATACCGAAGGTAATGACGCGAACACATTTCGTGGCCCAAAATAGCAGTTCCCTAAATTTTAGGAGATGCTTCCGTTGGGCTCCCACTGGTCTTCTGACCATCTATCCTCATTGGGACCGCATCCAAAAATGCAATGTGGCCCAACTGTCGGATACTTTTTGTTGGAAGTCCCACCTTGACTTTACGCCTTAATTGAGTTCACTTCCTAGTATCCACCAACTTTCTAAGTGCGACGAGGGGACCTATATGATCTTGCTCTGAGCCTAGACATCCTCTTACCATACGAATTCCAGTGCCGACCACTTCCCGTCTGCGGGTGAATCTACCGTTCACATTGGCCATACAATGTCCGACCGTTTGCTACTTCAAGAAGAGGGTCTTAAACAAATAAAATAAACCCCATTGGAAAGAAACCAACAACCAAGGTTAGCAGTTGCCACATCTCTGTGACATGGTTAATAACTGCCACGTCCTCGTGACATACCCCCCTCTTGAAATCGCAAACGTCCTCGATTGCATACCATAAATACACGCCACTGATGATCTTGTGCTATTAACACTCTTTTATCATCGCATGTATCCGCAAGAAAGGTCGTAACATACATAGATACAAATGACTTAATGAGGCCTTCATACTTTTGCCATTTCCATCTATGGCACTGAATTCATATGTACATTTGATGTACTAGCTCTATCATTACCCCTCCTTTGCACACGTTGGGTTGGGGCATAAGTAGGCTGTAACCCAAAGGCTTCAAGGTAAAGCTGCAATACATTTGGTGACTCTGACAGTTCATGCTCTTCCATCCACTTTGCATCCATAGGCGGATAGTTCTTGAACTTCACCAAATAGCGTCTTGCAACTTGTCCTTTAACTTTTCTGTCCTTATGTGCCAAAACTTGCTCAGGTACCAGGATCTCATCAAGTTCCTCAACTTCTGGCTGATCCTCAACTGGCATATCTTCTGGCACATCACCCACGAAGGGTCTTAGAAGACTCACGTGAAACGCATTATGAATCTTCCACACATCAGGCAATTTCAGCCTGTAAGCCACATCGCTGATCTTGTCAAGCACTTGAAAAGGCCCATAGTAACGCATGCTGAGCTTAGGAAACAGCCGTTCCTTGCCCTTCATCTTCTTTAACCTTGCCTTTTCGAACCTTAAGAGAACCCAATCACCAGGTGATAGTAGCAATTCACGACGGTGACGATCAGCAGCCTTTTTCTGTTTTGCCTGAGTCTTCTCCAAGGCAACTTTAATCTTCTTATACATCTCATCCATGTTCTCAACATATCGATCTGCCTCAAAGATCCTGTCCTTGGTGTGCAAAATGGGAGGAACCTTTTTGCCGCCTTCAACAATCTCAAAAGGTGCTTTGCCAGTAGACGAATGCACCGTATTATTGTACGCATACTCAAGCATAGGCAAATACTGTTCCCACTTGCCCTTATTATCTGACACATAGCATTTCAGCAGATCTAAGACAGTAGAATTGGCCTCTTCTGACTGTCCATCAGTTTGTGGATGAAACGAAGACGAGAACTTGAGCGTAGTACCCATGTTCTCAAACAATCCTCTCCAGAACAAACTGGTCATGCGAGGATCACGATCACTGATAATCGATTGTGGCATACCATGGTACTTAAACACATTGTACATGAACAAGCGTGCCATCTGATCAGATTTTATCTTCTTCCTGACAGGGATAAAATGGGCCTGCTTGCTGAACCTGCAGATAATGGTCCATATACCATCATTCCCTGTTGGCGTCCTTGGAAGATCAAAGATAAAGTCCATAGCAATGCTTTCCCATGGCTTATCCGGAATCGGCAGTGGTTGTAACAACCCTGGTGCCTTTTGCCTGTCAAACTTGACCTTTTGGCAAACTATGCATGCTCGCACAAAGGCATCCACATCTCTCCTCAAGGTAGGCCAATAGAAGAACGTCTCTACCGCTTTAACTGTTGCAGCAATGCCACGATGCCCTGCATACGGTGGGACATGACTCTCTTCCATGACCTTATGTCGCAGTGGCCTAGTGACACAAAGTCTGCCATGCATCATCATAAAACCATCTCTGAGGAGGTAGTGCTCGTGATGTTGCCCCTCTTGTAACTGTTCAAAGATCCTTGCAAAATCTTCATCAGCAGTATACTGTTTCTTCATGTCATCTAACTCATGATGATAAGGAATTGACACAGCTGAAATTTGTGGCTTTCTTGATAACGCATCAGCCACAACATTCTTCTTGCCTTCCACATGCATAATCTGGAAGTGGAACATGGAAAGAATGTTTGCCCATCGCATATGCTTTTCGGATAACTTTGACTGTGTCAAGAAGTATCGCAAGGTCTAATGATCTGTTTGGACAACAAAATCAGCACCTAAGAGGTAGTGCTTCCAGCTAGAAAGCGCATGAATAACGGCCAAGAGCTCTTTCTCATGGACTTGCATAGTCCTCTCTGGCCCTTGCAAAATTCGGCTTTCATATGCTACTACCCGTCCATCTTGCATTAGCACTGCTCCGATGCTACTGCCACACGCGTCACATTGGACCACAAATGACTTCCTGAGATCTGGCAAAACAATAACTGGATCTGAAGTCAACTTTTCCTTTAAGAGATTAAAAGCTGAAATCTCTTTTTGGGTCCATCTGAAAGTGACCTCATTCTTTTGCAATGCGTGAAGAGGCGATGCTATCTCTGCAAAATTTCTGATAAACCTTCTATAGTAGGAACACAATCCCAAGAAGCTTCTGACATCGTGCACAGTCTTCAAGTCTGGCCATGTCTTGATAGCTTCGACCTTTGCGGGATCCATTCTTACACCATCCTTTGAGACTATGTGGCCCAGAAAGTGGATCTCTTCAAGGAAGAATTCACTTTTCTTAGGATTGACAAGTAACCTGTGACTGCGCAGCTCTTCGAACACAATGGTCAAGTGACGCCTATGCTCCTCTTCATTCTTCGAATACACAATCATGTCATCGAAGAATGTTCCAACAAACTGTTGATGCGAGCGGAAAATCCGGTCCATCATTCTGTTGAACGTGGCTGGAGCATTTGTTAGCCCAAACGGCATCACTAGAAACTCATAAAGACCAAATGTCGTTCTAAACGCAGTCTTGTGCACATCCTCTGGGCTTATACGAATCTGATGGTACCCACTCTTCAGGTCTATCCTGCTGAAAATTGCAGCACCCTCTAAACGATCGAGAATATCATCAATGCGAGGAATAGGAAACCTATTCTTGATGGTATTCTTATTCAACGCACGGTAATCAATACACATGCGCCATGAGCCATCCTTCTTCTGCACTAGGAGCACTGGGGAGCAAAAGGGTGAAGAACTAGGCTGAATCAGCCCCTTCTCTAATAACTCCTCAACCTGGCCCATAATCTCTTTCTGCTGCGCCGCACTAACCCTGTAGGGAGGTCTATTTGGTGGGCTACACCTTGGCACCAAATCTATCCGATGGTCCTCAGGTCTCTCTGGCGGTAATTGCGACGGTAATGAATCAGAAAAACAGTCACTAAACTTTTGCAAAAATGCTGACCTTTCTTTATCTAACACAGATAAATTTGACTGATCCCTATCTGAGACATCACGTGCAAAAATCAAGTACACAGAAAGATGATTCTTTATTACAGAAGTGATAGCAGAAGCAGATACAATAGGGACTGACTCTCCTTTAAGCTTTACATCCAAGATGTGAGTTTTGCCCCTATGCTGTACAGTGATCTTTTTGTTGTAGGCATCCAAGACTCCATGCACTCGGAACATCCACGGGATCCCCAACAAGGCGTCACAACCTTCCAGCGGCATGATGTAAAACTCTTCAGTGTCGACATACGACTGAATATGCAGACGCAGTTTTCCAATGATGGGAGTAACACACTCTGAGTGGCCAGGACATGCCAACCCTGCCTCTGCTGTGTACCCCATCTCTTCAGCTCTGATGCCCAGCTTCATAGCTAACTGTGGTGAGATAAAGTTGGCTTTGGCACCTGGATCAAAGAAGATGAGTGCCGTCTGATCTCTAACTTTACCCCATGCCCTGCATAACTCACTGGCATCTGTGCTGGGCCTGTCACCCACCATGTCTGGCACTAAACCTGCCATGGGTTTAGGCTTCTTGCCTTTCTGGTCTTCTTTATCCTCTGAGTCAGCTGGCCTTTTCCTTTGTGGACAATTGATAGAAATATGACCAGGCTGCTCGCATATAAAGCATTTGTTCTCAGCCATTAGGACCTTCTTTTCCTCGGGCGACTTGCGCACAAAAGTCTTCCTTTTCTGTTTCTTTGCCTGCGCTCCAGAAGTCCCAGCTGAATCCTTGTCTTTGGTGGCCTGTTCTGACCCCTGTGACGCATCAGGAGCCGTTTTCACAAAGGGCTTCTTCGCTGAATTTTTCTTTTGCTGCCCTCCTTTATCACTGCTCGGAAATCCACTGTCCTCTCCTTTCAACAGGGCAAGACCAGTGTTCGCAACTTCCATAAGCTGAGTAAGGGTAGCCACTCTATTTTTTGTACAGTAATCGCGAAGCCCTTTAGGCAGCCCACAACAATACTTCTCTATCTGCTTTGTCAATGGCACAAATCTGTAGGAGGTCACTGAGAGTAATGCTTTACAAAACCTCCTATTGTACTCCAGCAAGCTCTTGCACGAAGCTGCCGTAAGCTGGTGCCAATCTGTCAGGACATCGGCTTCAAATTCATTTGATAGCCAAGCAGATGCAAACATTTGCTTGAAGTAAACCCAAGTGGCGGGTGCCTGTCCTTGCATTAACAATGTCGTCCACCAGGTAAGCGCATTGTCCTTTAAGAAAGTGGCAGCTTTCCTGACCTTCGAGGCCTCTGTAAAATTCCCTCCCGCATAAGCTGTATCAAACTGCTGGAGGAAAGTGAGTGCCTTTGTCTTGTCCTCGAAACCACTGAAGGTACTGAACTTTACTGCTGCACCACCCTCTTTGTAAGCCTTCGGCTTCTCTAGTGCCCCCAAATTGTCATACGGGATGGTCTGCAACATGGGCACTGTAGTAGGCATGATCGGCACGTGTTGGCCATTCACATTTTGCGTCAGAGGTGCGATATCTGGCTGCTGTCCAGAAAAACCAGCCATGCCAAAATGACCCTGTGGCACCCCAAACTGGCCCTGGTTGCCGTGGAAACCTTGCTGCATGCCGATAGTACCATACATGGGGTTTGGCATGATGCCTTGCATACCCCCGAACACTGTTCCTGGCATGTACGGCTGACTTCCAGACGCATAACCAGCCATACTTTGGAACACTGATCCACCCCCGAAATACCCAGGATATACCGTGGGTGGTGGAAAAACTGAGTGCATAGCCTGGTATCCAGCTCCCTGTCCATTCAAGACAGCATGCTGGCTCTGAAAGGTGGCGGGCTGAACTGGCATAACCTGTGGAATAGGCGTTCTAGCCACCTGTTCAAGCACGGGAGGAACCTGCTTTGGAGCCCCCGACTCCGCAACATGCGAGTGTTCCCTTTCCTCCTGCGCCTCATGAAGTACCTGGGCTTGAGCTTCAACAAGCTCCGTACGCGGCGTAGGTTGCCTATTTTGCTGTTGCACTGGTGGCGCTTGCAAGAATTCCATAAACCTCGGATTCTGAACCAGCTGCGAAAAGACATTCACCGCGGCAACTAACTGAGTCTTAAACGCATCATCCTCGAGTTGCCCTGTCATAAAGCCCTGTACTACTGGAGGGACATTCACGTTGACAGGAGGTACAGACTGACGTGGCCGTGAGCTCTCGCCAATCTCAAAAACCATAGGAATCTCCTGCCTGTCCTTTGGAGAGGAACCCTCTTCCATAATTCCCTTCCCCTTGTCGGCCATAGTGTAATCCCCGCGTTCTTGCACTGTGTGTCTTTACCCTGAACAATCCAGGCTCACTCTTTGAGGAAAAAGTGATTGAAGTCCCCGGCAGCGGCGCCATGAAACCGGCCCGTAGGGCGGTAGGCGTTGGCTTTCACCCGAAATTCTTTACTTTATACACACACACAGAGCACTTTGCAAAGAGAACCTGCAACGGGAGTTAACACTTCAACTCACACACGGCTCGGAAGCTAGAATGCTCCGAGCAGACGCCGACAACCTGTAGGCCCCAAAATTGGCGCCCCTTTCGGTATTTCTTTATTCTTTAGGAGGGTAAATTACAAGGTAAGGTCCTGGGAATCCTTCACGTGTATCCACCTAGATACCATTTGATTTGGCCAAATTTCGGCAGCATAACAGCCCCAAAACTTGCGCGAAACCAATTCCCCTGCTGGAACTCGCTTGCACTGTCGTATACCCTCTGATTCCTGTCCAAAAACAGTAAATTCAGCACGCTGTATTTACTGGTTTTTGCCCTGTTTTCAGCCCCAAACAGTCCCCTAACTGTCCTTTGCCAGTGGGGCACGATTCCCAATGATCCTGGCGTCCGTATGGCTGAAAAACAGTCAAATTACAGCGCATACACAGCGCTGATTTTGCACCTGTACGGTGAGGTTATGACCCTCACCAGTGCCTGCTTTGGAGCAGCAGTTAGCTACCCCTGTTCCTGCTCAAGGAGGCTCTTGCCTCAGCACAAAAGCATGAACCCACACAACTGTACATCAGTCAAATGAGTAGCCCTCTTGTGGGGCATCACATAACTGCACGTAGGGGAGAAAGAGAGCAGTATGTAGCGTGCGGGGCATCACTCCCGTCACCATACTGTGCATAGAGGGCAAGGTAAGCATTCCATAGCTTCTGTACCTGTTGCAATCCGCCTGTGGCTGAAAATGGCGCCCCCTTTGATGATATGCAGCTCGTTTTTGCCTCCCAGAGTGGCAGAATCGCTCACAAGCTGACACGTCGCCCAGTTTCCGAGTTTGGGCTTTCCCTGCTAAAAATATCTCAATTGGTGCGTCAGTTGACTTCGCGGCAGAGTTGTAAAGTGTTCCCCTAGTCATACCGAAGGTGATGACGCGAACACATTTCGTGGCCCAAAATAGCAGTTCCCTAAATTTTAGGAGATGCTTCCGTTGGGCTCCCACTGGTCTTCTGACCATCTATCCTCATTGGGACCGCATCCAAAAATGCAATGTGGCCCAACTGTCGGATACTTTTTGTTGGAAGTCCCACCTTGACTTTACGCCTTAATTGAGTTCACTTCCTAGTATCCACCAACTTGCTAAGTGCGACGGGGGGACCTATATGATCTTGCTCTGAGCCTAGACATCCTCTTACCATACGAATTCCAGTGCCGACCACTTCCCGTCTGCGGGTGAATCTACCGTTCACATTGGCCATACAATGTCCGACCGTTTGCTACTTCAAGAAGAGGGTCTTAAACAAATAAAATAAACCCCATTGGAAAGAAACCAACAACCAAGGTTAGCAGTTGCCACATCTCTGTGACATGGTTAATAACTGCCACGTCCTCGTGACATACCCCCCTCTTGAAATCGCAAACGTCCTCGATTGCATACCATAAATACACGCCACTGATGATCTTGTGCTATTAACACTCTTTTATCATCGCATGTATCCGCAAGAAAGGTCGTAACATACATAGATACAAATGACTTAATGAGGCCTTCATACTTTTGCCATTTCCATCTATGGCACTGAATTCATATGTACATTTGATGTACTAGCTCTATCATTACCCCTCCTTTGCACACGTTGGGTTGGGGCATAAGTAGGCTGTAACCCAAAGGCTTCAAGGTAAAGCTGCAATACATTTGGTGACTCTGACAGTTCATGCTCTTCCATCCACTTTGCATCCATAGGCGGATAGTTCTTGAACTTCACCAAATAGCGTCTTGCAACTTGTCCTTTAACTTTTCTGTCCTTATGTGCCAAAACTTGCTCAGGTACCAGGATCTCATCAAGTTCCTCAACTTCTGGCTGATCCTCAACTGGCATATCTTCTGGCACATCACCCACGAAGGGTCTTAGAAGACTCACGTGAAACGCATTATGAATCTTCCACACATCAGGCAATTTCAGCCTGTAAGCCACATCGCTGATCTTGTCAAGCACTTGAAAAGGCCCATAGTAACGCATGCTGAGCTTAGGAAACAGCCGTTCCTTGCCCTTCATCTTCTTTAACCTTGCCTTTTCGAACCTTAAGAGAACCCAATCACCAGGTGATAGTAGCAATTCACGACGGTGACGATCAGCAGCCTTTTTCTGTTTTGCCTGAGTCTTCTCCAAGGCAACTTTAATCTTCTTATACATCTCATCCATGTTCTCAACATATCGATCTGCCTCAAAGATCCTGTCCTTGGTGTGCAAAATGGGAGGAACCTTTTTGCCGCCTTCAACAATCTCAAAAGGTGCTTTGCCAGTAGACGAATGCACCGTATTATTGTACGCATACTCAAGCATAGGCAAATACTGTTCCCACTTGCCCTTATTATCTGACACATAGCATTTCAGCAGATCTAAGACAGTAGAATTGGCCTCTTCTGACTGTCCATCAGTTTGTGGATGAAACGAAGACGAGAACTTGAGCGTAGTACCCATGTTCTCAAACAATCCTCTCCAGAACAAACTGGTCATGCGAGGATCACGATCACTGATAATCGATTGTGGCATACCATGGTACTTAAACACATTGTACATGAACAAGCGTGCCATCTGATCAGATTTTATCTTCTTCCTGACAGGGATAAAATGGGCCTGCTTGCTGAACCTGCAGATAATGGTCCATATACCATCATTCCCTGTTGGCGTCCTTGGAAGATCAAAGATAAAGTCCATAGCAATGCTTTCCCATGGCTTATCCGGAATCGGCAGTGGTTGTAACAACCCTGGTGCCTTTTGCCTGTCAAACTTGACCTTTTGGCAAACTATGCATGCTCGCACAAAGGCATCCACATCTCTCCTCAAGGTAGGCCAATAGAAGAACGTCTCTACCGCTTTAACTGTTGCATCAATGCCACGATGCCCTGCATACGGTGGGACATGACTCTCTTCCATGACCTTATGTCGCAGTGGCCTAGTGACACAAAGTCTGCCATGCATCATCATAAAACCATCTCTGAGGAGGTAGTGCTCGTGATGTTGCCCCTCTTGTAACTGTTCAAAGATCCTTGCAAAATCTTCATCAGCAGTATACTGTTTCTTCATGTCATCTAACTCATGATGATAAGGAATTGACACAGCTGAAATTTGTGGCTTTCTTGATAACGCATCAGCCACAACATTCTTCTTGCCTTCCACATGCATAATCTGGAAGTGGAACATGGAAAGAATGTTTGCCCATCGCATATGCTTTTCGGATAACTTTGACTGTGTCAAGAAGTATCGCAAGGTCTGATGATCTGTTTGGACAACAAAATCAGCACCTAAGAGGTAGTGCTTCCAGCTAGAAAGCGCATGAATAACGGCCAAGAGCTCTTTCTCATGGACTTGCATAGTCCTCTCTGGCCCTTGCAAAATTCGGCTTTCATATGCTACTACCCGTCCATCTTGCATTAGCACTGCTCCGATGCTACTGCCACACGCGTCACATTGGACCACAAATGACTTCCTGAGATCTGGCAAAACAATAACTGGATCTGAAGTCAACTTTTCCTTTAAGAGATTAAAAGCTGAAATCTCTTTTTGGGTCCATCTGAAAGTGACCTCATTCTTTTGCAATGCGTGAAGAGGCGATGCTATCTCTGCAAAATTTCTGATAAACCTTCTATAGTAGGAACACAATCCCAAGAAGCTTCTGACATCGTGCACAGTCTTCAAGTCTGGCCATGTCTTGATAGCTTCGACCTTTGCGGGATCCATTCTTACACCATCCTTTGAGACTATGTGGCCCAGAAAGTGGATCTCTTCAAGGAAGAATTCACTTTTCTTAGGATTGACAAGTAACCTGTGACTGCGCAGCTCTTCGAACACAATGGTCAAGTGACGCCTATGCTCCTCTTCATTCTTCGAATACACAATCATGTCATCGAAGAATGTTCCAACAAACTGTTGATGCGAGCGGAAAATCCGGTCCATCATTCTGTTGAACGTGGCTGGAGCATTTGTTAGCCCAAACGGCATCACTAGAAACTCATAAAGACCAAATGTCGTTCTAAACGCAGTCTTGTGCACATCCTCTGGGCTTATACGAATCTGATGGTACCCACTCTTCAGGTCTATCCTGTTGAAAATTGCAGCACCCTCTAAACGATCGAGAATATCATCAATGCGAGGAATAGGAAACCTATTCTTGATGGTATTCTTATTCAACGCACGGTAATCAATACACATGCGCCATGAGCCATCCTTCTTCTGCACTAGGAGCACTGGGGAGCAAAAGGGTGAAGAACTAGGCTGAATCAGCCCCTTCTCTAATAACTCCTCAACCTGGCCCATAATCTCTTTCTGCTGCGCCGCACTAACCCTGTAGGGAGGTCTATTTGGTGGGCTACACCTTGGCACCAAATCTATCCGATGGTCATCAGGTCTCTCTGGCGGTAATTGCGACGGTAATGAATCAGAAAAACAGTCACTAAACTTTTGCAAAAATGCTGACCTTTCTTTATCTAACACAGATAAATTTGACTGATCCCTATCTGAGACATCACGTGCAAAAATCAAGTACACAGAAAGATGATTCTTTATTACAGAAGTGATAGCAGAAGCAGATACAATAGGGACTGACTCTCCTTTAAGCTTTACATCCAAGATGTGAGTTTTGCCCCTATGCTATACAATGATCTTTTTGTTGTAGGCATCCAAGACTCCATGCACTCGGAACATCCACGGGATCCCCAACAAGGCGTCACAACCTTCCAGCGGCATGATGTAAAACTCTTCAGTGTCGACATACGACTGAATATGCAGACGCAGTTTTCCAATGATGGGAGTAACACACTCTGAGTGGCCAGGACATGCCAACCCTGCCTCTGCTGTGTACCCCATCTCTTCAGCTCTGATGCCCAGCTTCATAGCTAACTGTGGTGAGATAAAGTTGGCTTTGGCACCTGGATCAAAGAAGATGAGTGCCGTCTGATCTCTAACTTTACCCCATGCCCTGCATAACTCACTGGCATCTGTGCTGGGCCTGTCACCCACCATGTCTGGCACTAAACCTGCCGTGGGTTTAGGCTTCTTGCCTTTCTGGTCTTCTTTATCCTCTGAGTCAGCTGGCCTTTTCCTTTGTGGACAATTGATAGAAATATGACCAGGCTACTCGCATATAAAGCATTTGTTCTCAGCCATTAGGACCTTCTTTTCCTCGAGCGACTTGCGCACAAAAGTCTTCCTTTTCTGTTTCTTTGCCTGCGCTCCAGAAGTCCCAGCTGAATCCTTGTCTTTGGTGGCCTGTTCTGACCCCTGTGACGCATCAGGAGCCGTTTTCACAAAGGGCTTCTTCGCTGAATTTTTCTTTTGCTGCCCTCCTTTATCACTGCTCGGAAATCCACTGTCCTCTCCTTTCAACAGGGCAAGACCAGTGTTCGCAACTTCCATAAGCTGAGTAAGGGTAGCCACTCTATTTTTTGTACAGTAATCGCGAAGCCCTTTAGGCAGCCCACAACAATACTTCTCTATCTGCTCTGTCAATGGCACAAATCTGTAGGAGGTCACTGAGAGTAATGCTTTACAAAACCTCCTATTGTACTCCAGCAAGCTCTTGCACGAAGCTGCCGTAAGCTGGTGCCAATCTGTCAGGACATCGGCTTCAAATTCATTTGATAGCCAAGCAGATGCAAACATTTGCTTGAAGTAAACCCAAGTGGCGGGTGCCTGTCCTTGCATTAACAATGTCGTCCACCAGGTAAGCGCATTGTCCTTTAAGAAAGTGGCAGCTTTCCTGACCTTCGAGGCCTCTGTAAAATTCCCTCCCGCATAAGCTGTATCAAACTGCTGGAGGAAAGTGAGTGCCTTTGTCTTGTCCTCGAAACCACTGAAGGTACTGAACTTTACTGCTGCACCACCCTCTTTGTAAGCCTTCGGCTTCTCTAGTGCCCCCAAATTGTCATACGGGATGGTCTGCAACATGGGCACTGTAGTAGGCATGATCGGCACGTGTTGGCCATTCACATTTTGCGTCAGAGGTGCGATATCTGGCTGCTGTCCAGAAAAACCAGCCATGCCAAAATGACCCTGTGGCACCCCAAACTGGCCCTGGTTGCCGTGGAAACCTTGCTGCATGCCGATAGTACCATACATGGGGTTTGGCATGATGCCTTGCATACCCCCGAACACTGTTCCTGGCATGTACGGCTGACTTCCAGACGCATAACCAGCCATACTTTGGAACACTGATCCACCCCCGAAATACCCAGGATATACCGTGGGTGGTGGAAAAACTGAGTGCATAGCCTGGTATCCAGCTCCCTGTCCATTCAAGACAGCATGCTGGCTCTGAAAGGTGGCGGGCTGAACTGGCATAACCTGTGGAATAGGCGTTCTAGCCACCTGTTCAAGCACGGGAGGAACCTGCTTTGGAGCCCCCGACTCCGCAACATGCGAGTGTTCCCTTTCCTCCTGCGCCTCATGAAGTACCTGGGCTTGAGCTTCAACAAGCTCCGTACGCGGCGTAGGTTGCCTATTTTGCTGTTGCACTGGTGGCGCTTGCAAGAATTCCATAAACCTCGGATTCTGAACCAGCTGCGAAAAGACATTCACCGCGGCAACTAACTGAGTCTTAAACGCATCATCCTCGAGTTGCCCTGTCATAAAGCCCTGTACTACTGGAGGGACATTCACGTTGACAGGAGGTACAGACTGACGTGGCCGTGAGCTCTCGCCAATCTCAAAAACCATAGGAATCTCCTGCCTGTCCTTTGGAGAGGAACCCTCTTCCATAATTCCCTTCCCCTTGTCGGCCATAGTGTAATCCCCGCGTTCTTGCACTGTGTGTCTTTACCCTGAACAATCCAGGCTCACTCTTTGAGGAAAAAGTGATTGAAGTCCCCGGCAACGGCGCCATGAAACCGGCCCGTAGGGCGGTAGGCGTTGGCTTTCACCCGAAATTCTTTACTTTATACACACACACAGAGCACTTTGCAAAGAGAACCTGCAACGGGAGTTAACACTTCAACTCACACACGGCTCGGAAGCTAGAATGCTCCGAGCAGACGCCGACAACCTGTAGGCCCCAAAATTGGCGCCCCTTTCGGTATTTCTTTATTCTTTAGGAGGGTAAATTACAAGGTAAGGTCCTGGGAATCCTTCACGTGTATCCACCTAGATACCATTTGATTTGGCCAAATTTCGGCAGCATAACAGCCCCAAAACTTGCGCGAAACCAATTCCCCTGCTGGAACTCGCTTGCACTGTCGTATACCCTCTGATTCCTGTCCAAAAACAGTAAATTCAGCACGCTGTATTTACTGGTTTTTGCCCTGTTTTCAGCCCCAAACAATCCCCTAACTGTCCTTTGCCAGTGGGGCACGATTCCCAATGATCCTGGCGTCCGTATGGCTGAAAAACAGTCAAATTACAGCGCATACACAGCGCTGATTTTGCACCTGTACGGTGAGGTTATGACCCTCACCAGTGCCTGCTTTGGAGCAGCAGTTAGCTACCCCTGTTCCTGCTCAAGGAGGCTCTTGCCTCAGCACAAAAGCATGAACCCACACAACTGTACATCAGTCAAATGAGTAGCCCTCTTGTGGGGCATCACATAACTGCACGTAGGGGAGAAAGAGAGCAGTATGTAGCGTGCGGGGCATCACTCCCGTCACCATACTGTGCATAGAGGGCAAGGTAAGCATTCCATAGCTTCTGTACCTGTTGCAATCCGCCTGTGGCTGAAAATGGCGCCCCCTTTGATGATATGCAGCTCGTTTTTGCCTCCCAGAGTGGCAGAATCGCTCACAAGCTGACACGTCGCCCAGTTTCCGAGTTTGGGCTTTCCCTGCTAAAAATATCTCAATTGGTGCGTCAGTTGACTTCGCGGCAGAGTTGTAAAGTGTTCCCCTAGTCATACCGAAGGTAATGACGCGAACACATTTCGTGGCCCAAAATAGCAGTTCCCTAAATTTTAGGAGATGCTTCCGTTGGGCTCCCACTGGTCTTCTGACCATCTATCCTCATTGGGACCGCATCCAAAAATGCAATGTGGCCCAACTGTCGGATACTTTTTGTTGGAAGTCCCACCTTGACTTTACGCCTTAATTGAGTTCACTTCCTAGTATCCACCAACTTGCTAAGTGCGACGGGGGGACCTATATGATCTTGCTCTGAGCCTAGACATCCTCTTACCATACGAATTCCAGTGCCGACCACTTCCCGTCTGCGGGTGAATCTACCGTTCACATTGGCCATACAATGTCCGACCGTTTGCTACTTCAAGAAGAGGGTCTTAAACAAATAAAATAAACCCCATTGGAAAGAAACCAACAACCAAGGTTAGCAGTTGCCACATCTCTGTGACATGGTTAATAACTGCCACGTCCTCGTGACAGCGTTCCTAACTCGACTAGAGCAGGGTTTATATCAGTTGTTTTTGAGCTAGGATTCAAGCGAGGCATGGCGACTCTTCCATGAGCACTCTCCCCCACCAATCATCACCTCTACGGAGGTATGCGGTCAGTATGTTTCATCCCTCTACACAATCTTGAGGCAGCCACCTCTTCCAGATCCGCTAGAGTCATGCCCACACACATGTGCTTTCTTTACCGCCGAGATTGTAAAGAAAGCCATTGGCAGGATGAAGACCAGGAGAGCATATGATCACGATGGCCTTGTAGTAGAGCATTTTATACATGCCAGAGATCTGCTTACAGAGCTTCTAGCAGTGATGTTCAACCGTGCCATGTGCGAGGGCCTACTTGATACTTGGAGTTTGTCCACTATCGTACCTATCTTCAAGTCAGGGATCCTATGGACCCTGGGAACTACCGCACTATCATGATTGGACACACATTGGCACGGTTGTACTCATCCATCCTTGAGCAAAAGTTGAGTAGATGGGCAGAGAGAGAGGGTTTATGGTCAACAGGACAAGCGGGTTTTAGGAGAGGTTTTTCTACTCTTTATCATATTTTGACACTCAGAGCCATTATTGATGAGGGGAGATCACGTGGGAGATGGCTCTATTGTTGCTTTGTGGATTTCTGCAAAGCCTTCGATATAGTGCCCAGAGCTAGATTGATGCGCAGACTGCAAGAGATGGGGGTACCCAAAGAGTTAATTTGGAGGATCATGGCTCTATATAAGTCAGTAGTGGGGCATGTACGCACTCCAGAGGGGATTTCTGATTTGGTTCACTCCACTACTGGGGTGAAACAGGGCTACCCGCTATCTCGTACGCTATTTGGCATCTATGTGGATGAGGTTGCTAACTACATTGAGAGCGATCATGATAGACGAGCATAGTTGGCAGGGACATGGATCCCACTATTGTTATATGCTGATGATATTGTGTTGATTTCTGACCCCCCGGAGGGGATGCAGCGTCACCTAGATGCTTTGTACACGTTTTCCCATGATAGTTGAATTGTGTGTTAATCTGGGGGAAACCAAGGTTATGGTGTTTAACACCACACGCCCGCTTATACCAGAGGTATAGTAGTTGACAGAGCCATTGAACTCGGGAGAGCTAGACGCCCACGTCTAGGAGGGCGACCACGACATCAACAGAGGCTCCATCAGATGATCAGGACTGTTCTAACTTCTAGCACAACATGGGAGATGCCCAATACGACTATTTACAGAGGTGGGCATTGACAAAGCTCTTCAGCGACCGATGCAGTACTTTCTCGGACAACGCCCGATGCCGGGCATCCTCGGGCACTGATGATGATGATGATTTTAATCTTTCACTTTACTTCACTTTATTTTTATTTTTGTACCCAGACATTGGATTAGATCCACCAAGATTGTATGAGTTTTGTCTCATAGGTCATTTTAGCCTTTTGAAGACGTTTAATATAAAATTTCATTTCATTTCATCTCTCTCTCTCTCTCTCTCTCTCTCTCTCTCTCTCTCTCTCAGGAATTCTACGACTGATCTTTGTATTATCTGAACGAATTTTAGCTTTCAGCACTTAAAAGCACTAAAATGCATCAGAAAATATGTCTAATTTTCAAATGTTTGGTGGATCCAGTTTGTCAACCTGATGTAAGGAATCTCCATTGGTTTTTGATGCTCAGAAATGGTTTGTATTTCAATATTTTGCAGGTTTCAATGTTCAAGAAAAATTATGACCATGTGACAAAAGAAACATACTTTGGTTTGTACAAAGAAGCTACAAGAGGCAACCCCAACTATTTTCTGACATATGGGAATGGAAAGTCAGCAGCACGTATCCAAGATCATCTTCGTCCAAATGGTGCACATAGGTGGCACAATTACATGAAAACACCAAAGTAAGACATCACCTATGTTGCAAGTAGTGTCCATTGCTAGGTTTTTGTATGCAGAACTCATGGATTCATGCACACAGTTTACAAGCTGAAAGAATTTTGAGAACATGTTGTGTACGTTCATTTTCATGTACAGAGGTTTGTTTTTGTGTAGTTTTCAATCCTTCATATCAGTACAAAAATTGTGCTGTGCAAAGCGACCGTTACTATATGTAGTACAAGCTTAGCTAGGCCTTGGCAAATTATTTGCCAATATGTGCTACATGGAAATTTAGTCCACCCTTATGTCGCTGTGCTAGCAGGGAAGACTGAGTTTCAAAAAACTGAGGTGCTGTTTGTGTATCAAACAGGGAGATGAAATTTGATGAGGCTGCAGTTTTGCATTACACTTATACGAAATTTTCTGATTTGACATCAAGACGCGATCGTTGCGGCTGTAAGCCCACCAAAGAGGATGTGAAGCTCTGTTTTATGTTGGAATTTGATCGTGCTGTAAGTGCTTTAATTCAGTTCAATAAAAAATCTACATTTAATCTGCTTTGCGTCTTAGAACTAGAATCAGACAGTGTAAGGCTTAATTTGGAACAGCCATAATATGTCAGAAGGGCACAAGATCTGTATGCACTGCTCAATCAGAATAGCTGTTTGTATCTGATCATCAAAAGGGCTTGTTTGTGTCTTTGAATAGATTGCACAACTAGGAAAAAGGAACCAAAGCTTTACTGCTTCTTAGTGCGTCAGATTGTTATCCACGGTTTATAAGAAGTCCATCCTTCCAAAAAAATGTAGTTTGCCAGTAAAGGGTAACCAAGCATGCTTTGAACATGATATATTTGACAATTTATCAGCCCAAATCTCATGATTGCTCTGTAGCATTATTTATCCACGGTTTATAAGAAGTCCATCCTTCCGAAAAATATTCCAAAAAAATGTAGTGTCACAATTGTGATGATGTGGCATGGTGAAAAAGGTTGACACAACTCAGCGTGAAAAGCGCCGTGATTTGGCAACTGCCACATGGCAGTCCATACAGCCGACTCTGGAGAGCTTTTCGTGCAAGGCTTTTTAGCAAGCGAAAAACCACATTGGGCACCCAGTTTTAGGGACCCTTGTACTCTTTATAAGGAGCCTTGAGGGTGGGCTCTGTAGATCAGCTTGGGAGGACATTTGTGAGAGCACACCCTCCGGCCGTTGTACCTTTTGATCATCAATAAAAAAATAAATACCAAAAGGGACGCGAGTCCTTGGGGGGCCAGTGCAATTGGGAGTGGAACTCCACCGCTTCGTGTCAACTCTTCTCGTTTTCTATTCAAGTTCAGTTTGTGCAGCTTTTGTTCGTGTGTTGCTATTGATTTCTCGCTTGGGTGTCCAAGCCCATTACAGTGATATCAGAGCTTAAACGATTCTTCTCCTATGAAGGATCTGATTCATTTTCTGCAGCACACATAGGTTCTAGCAGTGAAGCCAACAGAGAGGACAACATCCCATCGACTACACATTTGCGGGAGGATGAAGAGCATTCCATTCCCAGTGGAGAAACGAAAAGAACAAACGAGGATTCCAACAGAAGCAAACCTCCTTCCAAGGAATCAACGGCAAGTTTTGCAGGGGACCTCATCAGAGCAGAATACAAGTGCCAGCTTCAAGGTGACACCTGTGGGAAGCATGTGATCAAGTACTCCAAGGACGTGAACTATGTGAAGTATCGGAAGAATTGTTACGATATTGGGCACCCTTTGACCATCAGATGTTTTCTTGTCCATCTGGTTGTCCAGTTATTTTTATGCTTCAGGCCCATGAGATATCCGGAGACATCTTTAAGAAATGGACCTCTGCGCACTGGTATGTTCATGCAGTATTCAGAGAGATGTCGTACTATCTTCCTTGACCCAGAGGGGTCCCCTATGCTACATCATAGTTTCCAGACACTGCATGACCAGAAATGGAAAGCCTCTTCTATTATGGATGCTTTGATTGATCCGACTTCAGAGGCAGCTCGGGGTGTCATAGACTAACTGGCCAGATTGAGGATGTCATGGGAAGGCTGGTGTGTTGAGAGATACAGTCATCATCTTGGTGTTTGTCTTTGCACCATCTACCTAGAATGCTTAGTGAAGTGGAAAGACTAGCTCAAAAGATTGTTCCACATGGGCACGAGTAAGTGCATTACAAATAGAGTTTCGCCATTTTTTCTTGGACCTTGTCAGTATTGTTCTCAAGCACGAAAATGACTTTTTAAGGGGAAGTGTTACATCAAATAGAGTGACAAGACGTTGAATAATCAATTGTAAAATGGATTGTATAACCTTTGTAGCACAACAATAAATGAACTTGAAATAGCAGAATTGAAGAGGTGATGATATGATATGTGGAGCTAGATTGTCTGGTTGGAGATTGGTGGTCCTGAATTGCTACTGTTGGCGCCCCGGCAGGTGTCTTTTATGTATACCACAGTTAATACAACTAAGCAATGAAGGGCGCTTTGTGCTTCAAATTAAAGTAGGAGCATTTAATAAGCTTTCCAACAATCCCATAAAAGAGGAGCTGAAAAGAGTTTCTAGAGGAAGAGGCATTGATTTTATGGATTTTTAGAGAGAGATGGTCTCTCTTTATGCTTAGAGACTGGAAAACTATCAGAGAAGAGGCCTGCAACTTAGGAAAGGATATGCTTGCATTAGAATTCTTTTGAAGTAGGCAGGTTCATGCCTTACAAGGGAGGATCATGAAAATGCCGAATGTAAAGAGTCAAAACGAGCATAATATGAAGGTTTTGAAGTTTGAGAGTGTCGAAATGCTTTTTAAGTGTGCAAATATCCTCACATTAGGAGCGTAAAGTTTAAATGCAATTTTGTAAGCACTATTGAAATTTGATTTTTAGACTCGACGACTTCTGTGCAATAGAGAGGACTCAAAGACCTATCATTAGCTTTTTACAGGCTTTTATCATTGCATCAACCGCAACTGAAGAAGAGATGCGTCACTGGTATATATAAATGTTTTGGCAGACTTTCTGAAATGTCCTTTCTTAATTCTGCAAATTTCGAGTATAAGGTCTGTTTTAAGGCCAAAAAAACATGCTGGTTTTTGCAGGTATAAGGACAGAGTTGTTTGGACCGACAAGGAGCTTAATTTGAGATTAATGAGAAAAGGGATATTGACAAGAATATATGCTCCTATGGTGAGTGCAAACATCTTACTTGACAAGTATTTGTTTGGAGTGGGTCATTCAGAAAGCTGAATGAGCAAAGCTTGCAAGTGATCAATGTCAAATTTCTAAATGTTTTTTTTTCCTATTTCTTATCTCAGGTAATAATACAAGGCTTGAGGGAAGCCAATGTCTTTGATGAGGTTTTATCTGTTAAAATGTCTGAAACGGAAGTAATTGATGTTTCTGTCAAGAAATCTCCTGCAGAAGCTGGGTCAGTTGGCTCCCAAAGTAAATCCAATGTCACTAGGGAGGTGGTTAATTTCAATGTCAATGCTGAGTCAACCATTAGAAGGCTGCTGCAAGCGGAGCAACGCGTCAATATGGCAATGCCACCGTTGTCACCGCCTTCTCTAGATCTTCTCTACACAGAGGGGTTTTAAGGAAGAAGCTTATCAACTTTTCTGTGTGAGATGAAGTTTTATTTTCAGATGCAGAAGCAAGTATTCATGATAGAGATGATGCTATCGTACAGGATGCTAACAAAGCTTTTGTAACTGTTTTCTTTACATTTCATCGTGAGTAGAGCTGTAAAGAAACAAAAGCATTCAAGGTGGTCAGTTACCGTTTACAAAGACAGTAAAGGAATTTCTGATTGGCAGAATGAATGAAGCTAAATTTTGTAGGGAAAATTTAATACAGGATGGTGAACAACCCTGTGAGATTAGATACCTACACTATGAAGGAAAGTTAAGAATCGTGATTATTAACTTTCTTAAGAGTATATACTCTTGAGGTTACAACTTGGTTCACCAAGATACACTCCCTGCCTTTCTACACTAAAGATGTACAGGATGATGAATCTCTTTATGGCAGATCAAAAAGACTTGTCAGGGAAGAGCTTTTCAGTAGGAATAACAAGTAGCTGACATTTTTGTGAAAATTGTTATGCAAGCCAGTATTATGTATTACGTGTTTATGAAAGAAGCAATTGTAAAGTGATCGACAAGTAGAATGACTGAATGAATGGACATGGTTGAATAAACACAATCGTTGAAAGGAGCAGGGTTGCTTTTTGTGAGCAGTAAATTGCTTGTGTTTCATATTTATGGCAGCCAAATATTTTACAATGGACACACTTGTGGTATTCAATAGGGATGCCATATGCTGCTTTGCTGATGGAGCATGAATATGTTACCTAATGAGATGAAATTTTCATTGTTACTAACGTTTGCAATCAACAGCATTCGTTTTTGGTGTTGAGTCTTTTAACATTTTAGTAGAGTGTTTTTGTCTCTTTGTTGAAGGAATTAGGTAGGTACCTTGAATGCAGTGCCTTGCAAAGGTTTAAGTTGAGGAATTGTGACACCTTGAAGAATGTATGTTCCTTGACCCATACTTAGCACTAAATGATATCGAGAACCCTCCATTTTGAGTTCGTTATTGTGCTTTGCATTCTCTCTATTGAATATATTCTGCAATGAGTGCATTCCAAGAGATGACATTTTGAATAGGAAGCTCATCATAACTTACACTTTCATAGGAGGTGGAGGTGGAGGTGGTCAAAGAGGTTAAATTGTCTTGTGTCAATACCACGTGGGATAAAAGGGCTCCAATGGAGTCAACCAAATTGGGTCTCATCAAGCCAAGCATCACAAGAGAACAATATTGTACAAGGTAGAATCCAAAACCGAAAACTTTTGGAGCGAGAGCTATACCCCATAAATAATCTCTTTTTGGATTTAGCATCCAAATTTCTCCTCTCCTTTGGTGGAACATGAAAGCGAGAAACACAAACAAAGACATGATGCTGAGATATAGTAGGTTTACAACGTTGTAAATACCTCCTCTAGAGTGATACCAATAGAGAGAGCACCTCAAAAGATATATTGATGTAGTCCTTTTTTTCCTCTCCACAAGATCATTTTGTTAAGGGGTGTATGGGAGATATTTTCCTTTGAATACTCTTAAAAGAGAAAAGTGTCAAGGGTGCAAATTCATCTCCATTGTTTGTTCTCAAGATAGAGGTTTTAGTTAGGTTGGTGTTTCAGCTTGACTTAAGCCAACCTTGAAAGATAGAGAGAGCATCACACTTCTTAGCAAGAAAGTATTTTCAAAGGAGTCATCCACAAGTAGCAAGACAACATTTTCAAGTGATGTTTCAAACTCCAACCACAAGGTAGCAAGACAATGTTTTCAAGAGAGATGTTTCAAACTCCAACCACACATACAAGTAAGAATCATTGGCAATGTGAACCCATGAAGAGAGAGCTTGAATGTTGTAAGAAGAGTGAGACATATGAGAGGAAACCCCACTCTCACCAATGCACACTCTTAGCCACAATCTCAAGCTCTTGTGGAGTAAGTGGTGCAATCACCACAAGGGAGGATTCGTTTGGGGGGGGAGAGAGAGAGAGAGGGAGAGAGGGAGAGAGGGAGAGATGGCAGACCATGTCTTGCATTGCATAAGAGCCACCGCATCAAAATCAACCATTTTTTATGTACCAAGAGAAGAGAGAGACAGAGACCATTTGCAAGTAGCAACACCAAGAGGATAGATACTATGACCAATTACTAGATCTAAAATTGAGTATACCTCCATGAGACAACCAAGAAAAGAGTTATTGAAAGGGTTGCTTCTCTAAATAAGGAGGTACCACTTGGACTTTGGAGATGCCACAACACAAGCACTATCATCGCCTGGTGAAAATGTAGTCACCACCTATGGGATTGACCCATGAAAACATGGCCAATTATTGCCTGTGGTGAGCCACAATGCAATTGTGCTGCTTTCTCTTTTAATGCTCAAGAAAGGGCATTGAAAATGCTACTAACCTGGGTTGTAGCAGCTAAAAAATGCGGCTATGCCACAACTAGGTGTACTCTAGAGAAAGTATAGCAAGGTAGCAAAAAAGAAAAGTGTATCACGAGGAGAAAGATTATGCAAGCTAATTTTGGTTTCTAAACATCATCATGATATTCCCACACGATTCTCTTACATAAGCTGTCGGAGTAGTTTCAACCTCGGTCTTTGGGCTCTAATACCATCAAGGAATGATGAGAGGAATGCATATAGATGAGACAAACATAGAAGAGCAAGAGAGAAGCAGAGAGAATAGCCCAAGAGCTATAACTCGATAAAATGAAGAGGATGCTCATACAATTGGATCAATGAGAATGCAGGGCAAAGGAACTCACCTTTACACCTAGACCAAATATGGGTTAGTGGACTAAAATGCATATGAGCAGCCAATTTGACCGTACAACCATGCCATGTAGACTAGGATGCCACCATCTAAAAAGTATATATCGAATTAAAAATGGCTTTGTGGATCCATAATAGCTAAAATAGGTGCCACTGGCTAAAGCTAAAATAAACTTGCCAAGATATGGTCTCAAAAAGTCATCTACAATAATGTAACTAGAGCATTGGCTAGACTGAAAGGCATACCCAAAAAACTCATGGTGCAAATTGGGGCCTTTGCCACATCCCTACAAGTATGGTCAATCAAATTAATCCATAACATGGATCCCACTTGCTTGAGGTGTATGCTATTATATCCCCAACCGTGGATTATTTTTAGATGTTTCATGAAAGGATGGCCCAAAATAACTTCATAGTTAAGACTTCTTCCTAAAGCCTACTATTGCAATTTTATGTTGGTAATCAATATTACATGAGTTTTCTATTCCCTCGAACAACCCCGACGGTCATTTCACATATCCATCAACAACCTGTGTCATTCTTGTTTTCCTTATTAAAGGCTTTCCCCAAGATTTTCAAACTTCTTTTGTGAAAATGGCTAGACCAATCTCACTATCAAGGATGTCAAGAGATTTGACCCCAATATAATTCACTGTAAGATGCACCATTTAACTAATTAGATAACACATATACTCATTCTAGTAAATCGTTTTTCTAGAATGGGAGCCAAGTTGAATCCATGGTAGTCCACACACATGCACATGGAGATATCTTTCTTTGGCACCCAAGAGTAATAGATATGCCCATGGTCAAGAGGATGTTGAATGTAGCCTCCAGTGAGGAGGGACGGTCAATAACGTGGCATCCTCAGCTGATTTTCTAGGATTGAGCCAATATCGCAGCTTGCTAATGGGATTACTACCTAGTATGACACTGTAACATGTTGCACACAATGTTCTGGGGGTAACCCTAGTGGCAAATCTTGTAAAAGAAAATAAATTATATCTACTAGAAATCCCTTGAGCTGAAAATTATCATGTGCGGGATTAATGCTCGGTTCCTTATTAGGAGACATTGTGAGAAGAGGCAAAAGAGTAGCATGCAGCAAAAGATTAGCACGCAACGAAAGAGAGTAGCATGTAGGGCTGAGGCATACTCTTGATAGAGAGGAACATTATCAAGAAAATTTAATCTTGGACTTAGACTTGGCAACCCCTGAGACAATGAATAATAGAGAAAAGTGACTTATAGAAATAGAGTTGTGAAAGCTCTATTGTACATATAAGTAAAGAGGGCGGGACATTATTTTATTCTAATTGTAACATATATGATCCATTAGTCTCAAACATTAAGGAATTGTGCTCATATCTATGTTATAATGTTAACGCGAACCCCTAAAACTACCCTTGATTGACAACAACATTTGTCCTATCCATATTCATAACTTGGAAAATTAAGTTCATAATCTCTCCTTGCACTTAAAATCAAACAGTTTGTACTTATCCCATATCTTAGCATCTGGCCCATTCATCATAGCTACCTTGTAGTGGTGGGAACTCATAGACTATGGTAGACATAACTTCTTACTAGCTTCTAATTAAAAATTAATGAGTCACAATTATCTACCAGGAATCTCACCTAGCATTGTTTTATAGTACTATGCATTCTCACTAACCATACAATCCAACATTGGTTGCCACATAAAATCAATCACACGGTACTCATTATGTGACCACATTTGCATATTTAGAGGAAAATTCAAGAGAGGAAGGACTCGCACCATGTGCACTACCTTTTTCTTTCTTGACATCGTCTTGGGGGTCCACCTCAAAATATGTAAAGTGTAGTAGGTGAGTTCACTCGGAGGGGTTTTTAATATTTTAGAGCATTACACAATTACATATACAAGAGGGGTTAAAAAATATATATATTTTTTTTAAGTTACTGAAGTTAGAAAAGAAAAGAGTTCTTTTAATTCATGGTAAAGAGTGTGTGTAAAGGGGTTTTATAAATACCTCTTGAATGCACATTCATAGTAGGAATTTTTGAAAGGTGTACCCTTTGGGGACCTCATCAGCTTCCCCTTGGGACAATCCCTCTTAGCATGGCATGATTATCTATTAAATAGAGTTCTTATCTCTTGAATATCAAAATTCTCAAATTGGAAAAGGTCCACGAGGCCCCTTCTCTTAAATTTTTCACAGGTTTGAATTTCTCATATTGATAATGAAAAGAATCACATGATGTGTTATCGAAAGCATGCATAGGGCATTGTGGTAAATTATCTTATCTTCCCTTCATCGCTAGTCAGCAGATTATCGTAGATGTGCACCCATATGATTGTTTCTTAGGATCCTATGTTTTAACTTGCTTCTTAAGCTGAGAATCTAATCCTCAAGTAAAACTGCACACTTATTGGAGCTCACCTAGTCCATCAAGTTTAAGAATAAACACATTTGTGAAGTGTTTTGTAGCCACAAAGTTGGCTTATGAGCTGACAAAAACTTGGCATATTTTTTTGCTACAGATTCCACCTTTCACCTCTTGTGCTTGTGAAGAAGTTTTCAACTTGAAGTGTTTCAAAAAATGTGTGTTGTTTTTGTCATTTTTCATAATATTGGCAAATGACCATCCTCAAAATCATTTTATTTAGGTTTAGAGTGCTCTATAAAATGCAATAGTAGTCTCTAACATGCTTGCATGCTTTTAAGGAATAGGATATGTTTGTATTTCAAGTTCTGTTCAATTTATAGAAAATCGCATGTGCTGATCTATTGACAAATTTTGTACTTTGATGAAATTTTTCAGCATCTTAGCTGCAATATAAACACACATTCGATTATGCATATGGATTCCATATCATATAAAAATTCTTCCTTGAGTTTTGGGGCACCTAATACCCCATAGAATGAACAACGCAACGTCAGGTTATATGTCTATTTTACTAGAATCAAAGTCATTTTGAGACACGGTCATACTCAATTCAGTATTGTCCATTTGATGGAAGCATGGTAATCATGTAGTGTAGCTTACATAAAAAATTCATTATTTTTTTTAGTTTGGCCATGTATTGATAACTTTCCAAAGGGATATTAAAGGCCACATTATGGAAACCAATTTTTCATACATGTAGTTTTAGCACTTCATAGTTGTGTTTAGAATTATCTTAGGATGGAATATTTTGAAGATGTCACACTCTCTACGGGTATGTATGAATTTAAAGGAAAAATGCACACACACACACACACACACACACACACACACTTGGTGAAACTAATCAGTGTAGCCATAGAGACATCGATGATATTTCAATGGAATGAGAAAATTGTGGTAAAAATACATTCTTGGTGGAAATAATGAGTGTAGCCATAGAAAGATAGATGATATGCCAATAGAATGAGAAGAATGTGCTAACTTTGTATTGAATTCCATGTCTAGAATAAAAATTGGGGCTTCAAAACTAAAAATTTTGATGAACAATGTAGTGAAGTTCGTAGGAAACCTATTTATCAAAATTTTAATCATATTCAGAATTACATGGCAAGTTAAGAGGTCCTTCTAGTCCCCAACCTCTTTTTAATGTGAAGAGAGTATGAAGTAAGATTACTTTGAAAATTTTGCTTTGAGAATAATTTGAGATGAGACACAATGAACACCAAAAATAGCACAACATGCCAATTTGGTAATTTGATGCAAAGATGTAGGCACGATTCTGCATTAGTGGTTTATTAACAGGAAAAGGGGGAAGAGGAAGTGGCATATGGCCAGACAGGCGGCACGGCCATGTGAAGGAAGGTGACACGTAGTGGCGTGTTCAAGCAGGGAAGGGAAAATGCTCCAAGCTGGTGGGTGTCATGCGCAAACAGGTAGCACGTGCCTGCAAGTAGGATAAGATTTTTACTCCAAGTTGCAACCAAACAAGGAAGTAATGCGAGGAATCTATGAAGATTCTAGATACTAATAGAATTGAAATGGAGCAAGTATGTAGCCAACACATCATGAAAGAGAGTTGCTATACAGGAAAAACTACAACCATGCCATGCATATGCATAAATTGCCATTGGATCCACCAAATTACTTACATCGAATGAGACCGGTTCATGTGCACTTACATGAAAGATATGTAACTTGAAATAGCTAATTTGTAAAGCCCAATCCTCGAGAGTTTATCAACATGCAATCCCATGCAAGGAGCTCATTGGTTGCCAAAGAGCACCATGCAAGGAAATTAGTCAAAAATTGTGCACCAAAGCAGAAAAGAACTCAAACAACTTGAAAATTTTTGCAAAGCTAGAAATTTCTACATAATATAGGAGAGGGAGTCTCCTTATTGAGAAAACTTAGAGTCAATCCACTTGGAAACAATGCCAGCAAGACTTGTGAAACCTTGAGACACAACATTTTTGGTTTTGGAAAGGGCCCTTGGCCCAAGCTTAAAACATAGAGCTTCAATGCCGAAAGGAGCTCTCTCAAAATCATGGCAAGAAAAACATCAATATATCAAAGAATTTCTACAATACCATATGGATATGCTACCTATACCTTACCAAAATGTCTCTCAAGCTCAAGATCATTATAGAAAATATGCAAATGAGAAAAGATTGCATGTTACTTTCAAGGAAGGTGTGAATTCTTTTTACATGTTCTCAAACATTTTAGAGAGCCTAAAAATCAATCCACACCTTAGTTATTGCCAAGATCCTATGGTCCATTTAAGATACTCAAGCGAGTTGGAAAATAGCCTAAAAGTTAGCGCTTCCATCGCAATCTCTTCTCGATCCAATATTTCATGTAAATCCTTTACAACAATACTTACCGTTTGGGATGCAATGTTTTCCATCAATATTTCATGGTTACCTTCATTGAACCTTCTAGTTTACCGCATGAACCTACACAAATCATGGATTCTCATGAGCTACGCACATGAAATCATGTCCGTCGTCAGTGGAAAGATAAATGTGAAGAAGGTGCCACTTGGAAAAACATTTGTGCTCTTAAGAAAGAATTTCCACCTTTGTGTTTTAGGACAAAAAAAATTATTTGTGAAGGGGTAATTGTGAGGACACATGTAGTCCTAAACGGATGGTGCAAGGGCCCCTACTTAGTTATAAGGAGGGGGTTATATGAAAGGAGTGCTATCTTGTGTTTACCCCTGCTCTTTCAAGCACAACCTCTACGGTTTATCCTGACATCCCCAACCCCAAATAGAATGCGGATAGCTCATAATCCACAAGCCATCCATGTATATACTTGCTATATATACCCCCCATGTAATTGTCTCTATGCTCTTAGCCTCTAGAGCCTTGGTCCCTAGGACCCATGTCCTTACAAAAACTTATAGTGGATGTATGATTGTTTACATGGTGTCTATATTATTTATAATAAGCTTTTCATATGGCATGTCATTTTGGACAATATTTGAAAAAAAATTATACGATGATAATCAGGTATCCCCTTCTTATTGTCTACCATTTTAAGTTAATATCTAGTCCCTCTTCGCTCTCCTCTTATTGTCATTGATTTTGTCCAAAAAAAAAAAAAAAGATTGTGGAATAAAGGTGTTCAACACATTCAAGTTCAAAAATTGTCATGTCTTTTACATTTGTGTCACCCCGGTATGGGGAAGATCTTTGGGCAAGAGGAGGAGATCCATTGATTGCAACAATCAATGGATGTTTGGAAAAGAGGTGGATATCCATAGATTACAACAATCAAGTTAGCACAATCGGACATAGTGGAGATGATTTGGAGACTATGGATAGAGCATCAATTGCAATTGAGTGCATCAACCATGTGAGCTCAGTGCTTGTCAAAGTTGAGATGATTTGGATACTATGGGAGATGAGCTCCATAGCCAAAGGGTTTAAACGCTAGATCAATTCAGAGGAAAATATTTTTGCCCTTTAATGTAAGGTAAGAGGCATACATGGAGATTGCATTGGATATTGGCAAGTCTAAGGTGTTTATATTGGTTGAGATAGCAAATGAAAAAAAATTATGAAAACATAGAAAAGGCATCTTGTAATGCACCCAATTCTTCATTTTCTTTGACATATTGTCCACTCTTCCACATAGATTGATGTTTTGAAGACCAATGCATTCGATGTTAAGAAATACTTTTTAAAATTTCCAACTACCTTTCTGGAAGTACGCCATAAGTGAGGTGTTTTGAGACATGTGTGTGTGTGTGTGTGTGTGTGTGTGTGTGTGTGTGTGTGTGAGAGAGAGAGAGAGAGAGAGAGAGAGAGAGAGAGAGAGAAGATATCTTACAAGGCCCTCTAAACGACCTCAATAATGTTGAGATTCCTAATGAAAGAGTTCGTGTGCCCATTCTAGATAAACTACTAGCATGTACAAGAAAACAGGTGAGAGACAATGTCACCTACTAGCATGTATAAGAAAACAAGTTGCTAAAGATAAATGATATCATCATCACTAGCATATGAAGCCACCGCTCTAGCATTTGTCAAAACCTCATCTGCATCATGCATACATCTCCGCTTCTGTCTCATATGTTTGAAACAGCAACGCCTAATATGTCATGTGTGACCACAATGCCAACATCTCATATATCAGTAACTACAAGACCGTCGTCTCTCACGAGTCATCACTGTCAACTTTGAACTATCACACGTTTGCTATATGGATGTTAAGAAACTATGGCTAGAAATCTTGGTAGAAAACCAACAGAGTCTCCCTTCTTGTACCCTGACCAAAACCTCAAGAAAAATCTCAACTATAAACCATGCTAAATGGACAACAAAGGGGAGATCACTTGACCACTACAAACATCGCATATATTGGCAACTACAAGATTGTCGTCTCTCACGAGTCATTATTGTCAACTCTGAATTGTCACACATGTCTACTTTGATTACAAGAAACTATAGGGGAAAATCCTAAAAGAAAACCAGCAGAGTCTCCCCTGTAACCTGAGCAAAACCTCAAGAAAAACCTCAAGCAAAATCTCAACCATAAACCATGCCAAAATGGCAATAACAAAGTGATAGATCACTCAACCACTACACGATCATAATCATGATCAACTGCATCAAAACCCATGCTCATATATGCGTAAAATAGCTCTACAATCTTTAATCTGCAGGCATAAATAGTGTCACTTAAACCAAGTGAGCCCAATCTTAGACAAACAGCTCAACCGAGCGTAAAGCGCATAACTATATACGCAAGTAGTGAGCAAACACAATGTTCGAAATGCATCCCACAAAAAAAATTGCCTCTGCAAAGATCTGACAATGGTCAAAAAATGTGTAGGACCTGTAGAGAACCTGTGACTACCTATAATCTGTAGCCACGCGAGCATATGCTAATCACACTCTTGCAAAGATCTGACAACGGTCAAAAAATGTGTAGAACATGTAGAGCCTATGACTACCTGTAATCTATAGCCACACGAGCATATGTTAATCTCACTCTTGCAAGAATGGATACGAGACCAATCACTGTCAAAGTAAGAGTCACGCTTGACCACTAAACCATCCGAGAGTAAACTACAGGTATGCACAAAGCATGGCGAGAATCTGAAAAAAAACCAACAAAGTTTTTCCTAAATTTTAAGCAAAATTCCAAAAACAAAATCTCACCAAAACCACATAAAGCATGAACAAATACTAAGTGTTCCAGTAGCAAAACCATCTATGGTATACATAAACTGCCAAAAGTCTAGCAAACTAGCTCATTCCTGAACGAATGGCTCTATGGATGATTGTACATGTCCAAAAATCATGTATGAATCTGCCATTTGCGAGCTATACCTAGCGTGACGCACAAAATCGTGTTGAAACTACTCTCTAGAATTATCTACACAGTCATATATGAGCACAACTCTTGTGATCCATAATTTTTACTAGAAGGAATGCGCAATTTGTGAGCAAAATGTTGAAAGTTGTAATCTGGCACACTACCTCGTCGATCGACGTGCTACCTCGTCGTTCGAAAAGCACGTCGATCAACCGAACACATGGAACAAAACCTCGTCCAAAAGCCTTGCTCGGTCGTAGGAAATTCACTCTAGAATGGTCCATCAGGGCCATTAGTGTCTAAATTGTGTCCTCGAAGCTGAAAAATAGAGAACTGTTGAAGCCAATTTACTAAGGAGGCATTGTGGGCTAGAGAAGAGCCGATGCCTCTCTCTTGATCTGTCTGTTAGTACCTCCAGGCTGGGATGTTGAGGAGTGTCCATTGGAGCAAAACCACTCTAGAAATGGGCTATATCAAAGGAGGATAGTCGATCTTAAGGCTACGCTGGAGGAGAGCCAAACCGCTCTCACTATGTCAAAGCCAGGAAGTACATGATGATGTCGTCCTCCGTCGTCGAACGAAAGTCGCTAGCTAATGCTGTAGCCATTGATGGTCGAAGCCGAGAAGAACGCCAAAAGGCAAAAGGCCGTAGAGAGCATGTTCGCCAAAGCCAAAACCAAGCCGAAAGCCTCTCTCTCTCTCTCTCTCTCTCTCTCTCTCTCTCCTTGTATGTTGAGGTTGCCAAAGCCATAGTCGATGCTATGCCGCGGCCCGGAAGATGGGAGAACCATCGTTAATGTAGAATTGAAGCCAAAACAAAAACTGCATGTGTGTGTTGATGTACACACACACAAATCCTCTCGCTCTCTTTTATGTAGACACACAGGAGATCATTCTCTCTCTCTCTCTCTCTCTCTCTCTCTCTCCTTGCTATCAATCGAGAATCTCGTGTGTGTGTGTGTGTGTGTGTGTGTGTGTGTGTGTGTGTGAGAGAGAGAGAGAGAGAGAGAGAGAGAGAGAACACACCGTTGATTCTACTATGATTGCTCCTCTCTCTCACTCTACCTCCACTTTGTGGTGCTACAACTCTGCTTGTTACACACGAACAGGCATCACACACTCGAACATAACGTGTGGGATGTTCGTGTTTACACACAGGAACATGATGGTCAGTGCTAATTTCTGAAGCTCTTGCGTGCATGCCAATGATCGATTCTCTCTCCCAAGCCTTGCTCGATTCTGTAACTCGCCACTCGATTTGCTTGCAATACTCACTTCATCTACTACCCGCAAGCTCATGAGCTCCCAATTGACCTTCTAATACTTGCTCTCAAGCTCAATTCCTGCTCCATTTTATGCATATGATTGTTGCCTGCCTTGGAAGATTACAATGCTCAGTTTTGCTGCTAGATCCTATGTTGCTTCCCTTCTCAATTGCAAGCTTCCACATAGCGCTAATGCTACTTGCTTGATCCATGCCCGCTTTGCTCGATTCTCCCCCACTTCTTTCAGCTTTCCTTAAGCCCGATTTCTACTGCTTGTAGCTACCCGTGAGCTCCAAAAAGCTTCCGATGCTTACATCTCCCACTGCACAGAGAGCATGGTTTTGATTCGCTTCAAGATTCCAAGCTCACAAGCTACTCTCAAGATTCCCACTTGAGCTCAAGAGTGGCACACACGATCTTCGTTCCGAGATCCACTCAAAGCTCCAATACGTTTTTGCCATGTCAGATCTGCTCAAGCTCGTAGCTCTGCCATAGCCAGTTTGTCGGGAAGTCTTCATGCGCATGCCGAGAAGCAGGTTGAAAAACCTACGCTCTGATACCAATTGAAAGAGTGCATGTGCACTGATGCGTCTGCACGATGCTATGCTGGAGAGAGAAGAGGAGGAGAGTACATTGTGTGGGTGGAGCAACTCTCTCAAAGTGAGGAGCTCCTTATTCACTGTATACATACAAAGTGGTCAGTGGGCAACCTGACACCGGACATCCGGATCCAAGTAAAGGCACTTTGCCTTTAATCCCCCAACACCTAGCCTTTCCTCCAAATTAACATGAAAAATTTTAATGCTTTAAAGACACTAACTAGTATGGAGGCAATGCCTCCAAGGGTTCTCTCTCTCTCTCTCTCACACACATGCGCACTGTCTCCTTGTGTTGTCGGGTTGCATAGCACACTAGCCGAACATTAGAGAGGTGAAAACATGGTAGGAGGATTCCAAAATCCCTCCTTCCTTAATCACTCTCCTTGAGAGGATCCCGTCGCAGGCCATCATGGGCAGGATCACGCGTACTTTGCTCAAAATCAAAAGTCATATTGATATATGAATCTATGGCGACATAGTACGATGCAAGGAATAGTCAAAAAAATACCTCAGATTGAGAGCACTTGCAAAGTTTAATTAGCCTTGCTAATTCCGTCAAAGTCGATATTATCCAGGTGGAAATCGATCAGAAATGTCCGTCGTGTAGGGAATTCCTTAATCCCATGTAGCCGAATCAATTATGCATTCGACCGTAATTCATTTTGAAAAATAATGGCACTTTGAACTCCCCTCGAGATGTTTTTATTAAATTTCTGAGTTTCTGTTGATAATACGCAGAAACTGTGTGTGTCGAAGTACTTGCCAGCCGTGTCGATATGCCGAGCCTTGCCGAAGCCGCACAAGAGGGAGAGGGGGGGTACCCCACTGTGGGTACCGTCCCTTGTGTTGAAAAAAAAACTTTGGCCACTAACCCCCAAGGGGTTGGGCACCTGTCGGGTATGTACTTAGAGTAGATCACCGGCTATGGCCGCTTGCAGACAGCGCGAGGGGTTGAGCCAAGCTCCCCCCGCCTTGTATGGTGCTCTTCTCCGCCTGCTCAGGCACGTGAAAGGGTCCCCACGCCGACGCGATGTCGTAGAGCCCGCAAGGGCGTGCTTTGGTGCAGGTCGCCGGACAGGCGGATTCTCCTTGCAAGGGCTGTTACCCACGCCTTCGGGCTTGTCGTCCTCCTCACAGGGGTTGCTCTCCACGCCCCCTTGACCCCGACATGCAAAAAAGCATGCAAAATTGTGTGGCTCCCCTCCTCCACGGTTGTGCCTTTCCCAAAAAAGGAACCTTGCTCTTGATACCAATGTTAGACAAGAGGAACTAGAACCTAAGAGTCCACCTCCCAACCACCCACTATATAGCCTGGCTCCTAGCCCTTTGCCCTCGTTGGACTCCCTTTCCACACTCCCTCACTCGACCTTGCCGTTGTCTAGTCTGACCTTGCCATTAACCTGACAACCCGCTTTCTCTAGCTTTTTCTCTCCCACCAATTGTGACAAACCCCTCTTTCTCCCATGTGCAGGATTGGGGAGTGATGCGCTCTCTCTCTCTCTCTCTCTCTCTCTCTCTCTCTGTGTGCCCATGCATAGCTTTGTCTCTCTCAGGTCAAGGCAAATATGAGGGCAAGACAGGCCCTTCTTGAGTCGAGGGAAGAGGCAGGCAGGCACAACTGTGTGCCTTTCTTGCAAGCTATCTACAGCTCAAGGGCTACCTTCGCTTGCACAGAGGTTCTCCGACAATGGCAATGTAGCTTGGAGAGAACGTTGAAGTTTAGGGGGAATGATTTTCTTTAAAACGAGCCAAAAATAGGTCTGCCAATCTTGTTATGAGGTGCTTATTAAGGGGAAACTCATTGGATTCTCTTTTGGGTTTATGACAAAAAGGAAGAAAGGTGGCACCTTGGAGAGAGTTGAGGGGAAAAGGGAGAGTATTGCCACTTGTTGGATTGTTCAAGATTTTTTCATCTTTATTCGTTTTTTTACAATTGAGATCTGTTTTTGAGCGCTTAGAATGTAATTTGTCACAAATTACATAGCAGAAGAAGAAGGCAATTATGTCTAAAATTAATATAGCGATTCATCACCACAACCTACAGAATTAAATCAAATCCTAGTTTTAGCATCTTGTATGATATACAATCAGTCTTCTTATGAAAAGCTACAAAAAAAATAATTTTTGGAGAGATTTACTCTCAGGACCAGGAGTGTTTTGTGACATTAGGAAAATTTGAAGGGCAATTTGGAAATTTACGACAAAATATTGGGGGTATTTTGGGAATTTTTAAAGGTGAACATATGCTATCGGTAGAGAGATTTTAGGCTGGTTACAGACCGCGTGCCCAAGCTTGGGCGCGTAGACGTGGAGGCTAGGCGGCGTTTGCTGATACGCAGGGCAGAAAGGGCAGAGGACAAGGTCTTGGACAGGCGATACCCCCTATCCAAGCTCAGGCGGGGGTTGAGCTTTTGCCAGGTCAGCCAAAATCAGGCGGCGAACCAATGCGATGGACGTAGCTGCTGAAAATGATTTTGCTTTATGATAAAATAATGTAGCCAGTGTGTAATGCATGCTCGCCCATCATCAAAAGTGACGGGCACCCGCATTGGCAGTGTGTATCCAGTTAGAGATTAAGGAGGTGAGCATTGTGAGGGCCATGTCATTGAGTTGGGTGTGCAACTATGGATCAACAATGTCTCTCTGTCTTTATATGACATATACACACTCATATTCGTCGTGTTATGTTGCTTGGTGATGGAGGCATCATGTAGGCAACAGCACAATCGCTACAATAAATCTAGGGGAGTATGCATTAACCTCGAGATGAGGAGCATGATAGATGATGGGGTCGACGGATGGTGTGCACGGAGGGGCCGGCCTCAGGAACGGAGGAGAACAAAGAGCCTTTTAGTTTTTAATCTGGGAAGGGCAAAATCTTCCCAACTAATTAATAAGTTTGGCAATTTTTGACCAAGTGTAGATTTATTGTGCTCATTTTTCTACTATAGAGGGTAGTTTTAACTAGTCTTATTTGGTTTGCCTTGTCGTAGTAATTAATTGATGTGAAAGTTGATGTAAATGTGTAAATAATAGTCGTAGTAGTTAATCTATAAGTAAGAGTTGCCTGATAGGTTTTTTCTAAATAAAAAAGATACATTAAAACAAACATAGAGAATTTAGTGAAACACATTTGTGAATTAAACGTTTCTCTTCTTTTTTTTTTTTTAAAACCATACATGCAATTTGGTTAACATGACTTTCACACAAGAAACTTTTGCAAATATGCAAACGTTAGCATAGTTTAAGAACATAAAATCTTTCTTTATAATGCAAGAATAGAAAGTAAACTTTATTTTTCTTTTCATATGCCACGTGAGAATGCAACACCAAAAGTTTTTGGTGAGAGCATTTACCTTATAATTAATGTCTTTACTTGAAGTTTGGACAGCAACAATTTCGACTTTGAAGAGCTACAAAAGAAAAATTAAAACAAGTTAAAACTTTTTTTAAACTACGAAAGTAGTGCTTTGCCATTACCCACTACATAATCATCTTATATCTATATTAAAAGGACAGGTCTTAGATCCACGTGGCAGGATCTTAGGTCTTCTCTCTTTCATTTTTGTCTTCCTTGCCAAGCTTTGCGACTCTGCCACGTCGACATGCGAGCTTAGGTCAAGACAAGCTGTTGCGACACAACGGACTTGTTGCAATTGTACCATTGCCACATCTGCGTGAGAGCAGAACCTCCTCGAGTTGAGGTCAACTGTGCCACTTTTACATTGCCTCTGCATGTGGCCGTTGCTGTCACGTCTACCTCAGAGTGGCGCCTCCTCGAGTTGAGGTCTTCATGCACTATAATATCCTCTCCCCTTCCATTCTTTATTTCGGCTCTCTCTCTCTCTCTCTCTCTCTCTCTCTCATAACGCAGCCCCCAATCTCTCTCTCTCTCTCATGCGCAGATAGGAGCCAGGCTTCTGAGCTTCTTCTCTCCCTCGCTCTCTCTCTATCTGAGAGGAGGCGCTGAGCTCCCTCCGTCTTTGTATGTGGGTGCACTCGAGTACCTCACTCTCTCTCTCTCTCTCTCTCTCTCTCTCTCTCTCTCTCTCACACACACACACACACACACACACACACACACACACACACATTGTAGCACTAATCGTACCCGACAGTTGCAGAAATTCGCATGAGCACACTTGCCAAAGCTTGCAGAAAGAAGTACGCAAACCCGTGCCCAGCCCGTTATGGTAAGTTTTCATGCTTATCGATCCAAAACGGAAGCAATCTTACTCTCTCTGATCTCTCAAACACGTGCCCATTGTAGGGTTCTTGGCTACGAGGCTATGTTGAGCAAAGGTGGGCGGTGGCTAGCAGATCAAGAAGCGTGCGAGGGGGAGAAATAAGGACCTAGGGTGGTCCTCAGTGTCCTCTCTCTCTCTCTCTCTCTCTCTCTCTCTCTCTCTCTCTCTCTCTCTCTCTCTCTCTCTCTCTCTCTCTCTCTCTCTCGCGCGTTGTAAGAGTTTCATCCTCAAATTCCCCTCCCTATATTTCGACTCTAATTTGCAGCTGGAGTTACACCATCAGCCTCTAGAACAGCTCCCTGGAACTCCTGACGATCGTCGTCGTGATTGTCGAGTCAATGTGTCTGCGCCCTTCATGTCACCTTGGTTGCATGAAGGCTCTAATGAAGGAAGATTTTTTGTCAGAAGTGTTTCAAAGAGCTTCTTTTTGGCCCTTTGTAATTTTGCAATGTAAAAAGGATTTTTTAAATATACTTTCTTTTGCCAGGCAACTCAGAGTAACCAAGGACCGCCTACATATTTAGTGCGATATTGTATTTGAATTCTCCTTAGGCCGAGAGGGTATTGTCCCCTTGAAATCTTGGCAATGTGATAATAATGCAAGCAAGAATATAATATGAATCTACTAATGGGCTTGAAAATGGGCAAATCCACGAGGGCCAGAAGAGAAGTTTGGATATTATTTGAGTGCAACCATGAGATGTTTGCTCCATTAGATTTTGTGGTTTTTGCCTCTAGATCTTTGCTATTTTTAAGCCTGATTTTTTTGAGTGATATAACTTTGTGTTTATCACTAGCTTGCTTTTACTCAATTCTTTGCATGCGCCTAAATGTAGGTTTTGGTAGATAGTGTATAGATCACATCAATCTCTCTCTCTCTCTCTCTCTCTCTCTCTCTCTCTCTCTCTCTCTCTCTCAAAGATGCGGGATTACAAAGGAAACTTGCAACTCCTTACTAGGATTTTTCATTTGCATGACAAATCTAGAAAGGTGATGATTGGTAGATATATCAATCGATATATATGTTTGTGTGGTGCCATACACTTATTGCTCCCTGCTGCTCCCACTCAATAGCCACACTCGGTGAAGCTCTGGCCTTTGTACCTCAATCAATCTGCTACTCAGTCAAATTGCAATCATTTTCTCCTTCATTGACCCACTGTCCAAGGTGCCTACCGCAAGTTTGTCCCCATTGGTCTAAAGCTGTAGCGAACAATCCCAAGAGACCTCAAAGATCTAATTAATGATTCCTAAACTCAAAACCTCTTATTCAAAAAGCAATGGGGACAACCAATCTATCACTTATGGGTCTAACGGAATCCGGCCTATAAATTCTAAAATAGGGATAATCAACATATTAAAAACCTAAGTAAGAGAGGTACGCTTTGGAGGGCGACCTCTCTTACTCATGATAGGAGGTGCACCACTACATCCAACAATAGGCATACTAGAAATTGGAGCAGCTCTTGATAATCTTGGACTTTCTTCATGTGCATCCTCATGAAAAGACATAGTATGCATAGTCAAAGCAACGTCCAAAGCATCGTAGACATGCATAATATCGACATCATTGCAACCATTTTCAACCGCATCAAAAACCATCGGAATCTCCACAGAAGGTAATACATCAGATCTCCTTGCCATAACACTCTCTCTTTTCTTGCATGCCAAAAACTGAGCAAGAGAGAGCTCATCATCTTCCTCTTCTGCATTGTGCACAAGCATAGCGATGGCTTCTTCCTCTTCGGGAAGAAGATGCATCCGTATGGATTCCCAAGAAAGCATGTATGCTGTTGCATCCCCATCAAACTTGCATTTAAACAACTTTTTGCGTGCAAGGTAGGACTCAATAACACCTGCATACATCTTGCTTTGCCAATCAACAGGATGAGCATGCTTTGCCCAATCAAGCCCAAAGCCAACAGCTGGATACAGGAGTTTCGGGCCTTCTAAACCTTGGCAAAAAGCATTGGATGATGCTCCTATGAGTGTAGAAGAGCTCGCCATGAAGCGTGTGCACAGAGATCGAATGCAGTAGTCGACAGATCCGAGTACTGATAGCGCTTTGTTTTTTGCCAGGTGTAGCGAAATTTGAAAACGCTAGTCTTTTTTTCGCTTCTGTGAAGTCTACACGATAAGGCTCCATCCACATTGGTTGGCCACCTTGCCAATATTGCCTAATTTCAACCATGGGCAAATAATTCTTGTCCAAGCTTGTTAAATTTTCATGCTGCCTCTCTACCAGGCTTCCAGCAAGACGATCGCAGTTTACAGGATTTGCTTGAAGAAACCAATCATTTCAATCGTTAAATTTCGTTCTATTGCACTCAGAAAAAAATCAACTGAAAACTTAAAGACATGGCGCATAGCGTGGCATATTTTTTAAGTCAGGTCAGTAACATTCGTATATAACAAAAATTAGGCAAAGTTGATGCAATTTCAGGACACTATAGTGTCTCAGGACACTATAGTGTCTCAGGACACTTGAGTGTCCAATTACAGGACTAGTGTTAACGTCCTCAGGCTGTTGGATGAACGAGGTTGCTGCAACACCCTCGAGTAATGTGCGAACCTCCATTGCCTTGCGGTCATCGGCCCAATTGTGGTACCCGGAAACATTACCGAAGTGGTCCAGCCAGGTCAAAACATCTTCTGTTGGTAATCCCGAGAAGTGTTTTGGCCGAATCTTGCTATTAGGTCTGTGTATGTGGGACGCTGTAGAAGAGAGAAAATTCAGCAAGGTCTGGTTAGTGTGATTCACCTAGACCAGCATATTTGACATAGCCTGGAACATGTGTTCCATCTGCACTTGTGAAGTGGTGAACTCAGGCTGCATCGAAGCATCCTCATAGACAGGAGGCAGGAGTTTGACAAGGTGAGAGTGGGTGGCTCATAATTGGAGGAGTATGGCTACACTATGGCTAGGAGCGAGTAGGAGATGCCCGTCAACTCCACCAATGTGGAATACAGTATAAGACACTAAGAGAGATCCAAATCCCCCGCCTGTACTGCAGGTTCTCTTCTCTTTATAATCCGACTGGGTTTCCCTCAAGAAGACCTTGCCCCACGGGCTTACATCAAGAAGACTCACTCGCCAAGAATACCCCTGGACCCACTACTCCACAATATATGAAAGTGAAAAGTCAAAGAGATATCTTTCTTTTCCTTTAAAGTGTCCTTGCTCTCTCTCTCTCTCTCTCTCTCTCTCTCTCTCTCTCTCTCTATAAACTCTTCCCTTTCAAGTGTCCTTGCTCTCTCTCTCAACATTGTACCTGTCTCTCCCAACTATTACTATTGCAAATCTAAGTGATTCATTATTGCTCGTTGCTACTGTGGTGTACACGGGAGTAAGACCAAACTGAGTGTGTCTCCTCTATGAGAGTGCACCTCCTTATATTATCATGAGAGGTAGTTACAACCATAACATGTCCGACCACACTAGGTGGCCGGACTCTACCTACACGACCACACACCACACCTGCCCCCTTAGGGAGAAAAAAGATGGACATCTTTTTTACAATTTTGGGCTGAGCAAGGACTCGACACAAAGGGATCAACTCCAACGCCTCATCCGGGGGGAGTGATCATACAACAGCTTCGAGGCTAAGGGACTGAGCTTGGGGGCTAAACTCGTCATCATGCCGACATCATCAAGGCATGGAACTCATACATCTCGCTCATGCAAACATTAGGTCGCTATGCCAATGAAATAGACAAGACGAGGAAGGACTAAAGGCTAAATCATAACGAAGAGATAAATTTTTTGCGACATACATCCCTTCCCGAAGGAGCTTGGTGTGATGATAATGGTCATTCGACAAAAACTAAATTGCGACATGAACTAAAGATGAAAAGACTATCACTAAACACATAATGAAAGTTTGAGCTTCAGGATTATAGCATTGCTTCATGACCAGCAAAACTAGAAGGTTGGGCACCTCTGCAACGTGGTTGCAGTAACTCCCTTTGCTCGACTCACTTGCAGGATCTCCGACTTGACTGGCTGCATAGGAATCTTGCAGCGTTGAGCCGGCCGATCGAGATATTTTGTTCTAGTTCTGTTGTGAAGGACCTTCGATCTACACGGCGACCTGTGATTAGAGAAGTCTTGCACCCATTGCGAGATCAAATGGAAAAAAAAAAAGGACTAAAACTCAAACTCTTGTCGCCTCCACAGTACTCATAGCAACCCTTTTATGTCAGGAACGATGACATCCTCAAGACACTGCGATGAGGAGGAGTCGACCTTGAGGATTGGAGCAAGAACAACTGAGAGAGAAAGCAGCATAAGAATTAATGCACCCTCAAAAAGAATAGGTAAGGCTCTAGAGGGCAGGAAGAAAATAGTGTTGAGGAGCACGATGCTGAAGCTGAAGGCGTGTATTGCCAGAAAGGACTTGTTGCTACAGCTGAGGGAGAAGCGACAAAGAGAGCCAAAATTTGATGTTCTGCACCACCACCAGGTGTCATCAAAGGTCGTCGTCGACGTCATCACTTCTGCAAGTTTCTTTGCTGATCGTTTTCTGCCAAGGAAGAGGAGCTGCAGCAGTGAGGAGATTAGTTGTACTAGTTTTTGTTGCTTGACTATCTCGAGACCCATGCTGAGGTATCTGCTTAGTAATTCAAAAAGGCCCAGCCCAGAATTTGTTGCAGGCGGTGCCCTGTCTGCATGAGCGGTTGTGCTTGTTGGTAGCTGCGACCACGCCACCATGCCATGCACAAGAGGAGCCTCTGATCTGCATTGATTTCCCAGCCAAATGTCGATCTTTCTTGGACTTGATGAATAAGCTGATCCCGTGCGGCTAATAGCTTCGCAAATGACGTGGGTCTACTGCCTGACCGAATAGGCTCCGCCTGTTGTGGGCAGCAGCTATGAGAGGGTTCGTGCACATCCGCTTGCAGCCAAGAACTTGCTGGCTTGGCTCCGGCTCAGAGAAGAACGCCAGCTTTGGCAACGGGCTTGCCTACTTCTGCTTGAACACACGTACGTCGAGTAGCCAACGCCTGCAGTCAGATGATGAGCGACAGCATGGGAGAAAGCTAGGGTTAGGTGCACGCGATGGCTTTTTCTCTCTATCGAGTGTCAAGCAGGAACGTCATCGTTGCCTTCGAGCTTTCCCAAGAAAATCAAGAAGGCTCCCTAAGTGCCTTCTTTTCTTGCTTTCTTTGAGCTTCTTGCTCGTGCAGATATGGAGCGATTCCAGGCTAGGCTGTGCACATGCTTCGGCACTACTATTTCTAGTGATTACCCGCTCACGACTTCAGCATCAAGAATCAATAGCAGTCATACGCATCAGCCTCGTCTTCTTCAGCAGTTCTTATCGTCGCTCAGCCCCAGCATCAGCTGCACTCGTCCCTCATAATTAACAACACTGTATACCTTGGCAGCTGCGGGCTTCTTGCTGGCCTTAACGCTCTTCTGTGCCGTCTACAGATGCACGCGAAGATCTACAGCTACTAGCCAGCCTCAATTCTGCATCCGGCATCATCATGACGCTGTGCCAACCTAAACTCTAAGTCCGGCATCATCACGGCCCTTATAGTGTTTCACTACAAGATCAACAATCACTACTGCCGCAAAACACTGCTCCTCCGCTTTCTGTTCGGTTCTGCATTCCCAGCAATCAATACCCTCATCGACAGCTCAATTAACACACCCCTACAACAATCTTTTTGCTAACCCACAACCCTATATTCTTATATCACAATATCCCTGCTGCAAGTGCCTCTCATCATTACCCCCTCCTACGTCGCCTTCATTGACACTGAACGGCTGATTGTTGATGCTGCCAAGAATGAGGTGGCCATGAACCCCATCAATACTGTGTTTGATGCCAAGCGATTGATTGGCAAGCGGTGCTCTGACACTTCAGTCCAAAGTGACATCAAGCTTTGGCCATTTCAGGTTGTGCCTGGTCTTGGCGACAAGCCTACGATTGTGGTTCAGTACAAGGGCGAGAAAACATCACAGAGTCAACAGATTGATGGGTCACTGCCACCACCAGCCATAACAGCCCTGCTTGTTTCATGCAGCGTATTCTCCTACACTGTCATCATCACCGCTTATGTTCCGCAGCTCCTCAGCCCTGCTGCTTCTTTTCATGATCTCACACTTTCCCTCCTTGTGCTTCTGTTGTTTCATGTGCTGCAGTTCATGCTATTATGGTGCTTTCCCATGGCACCCAAGTCTCAGGAATCCACTTTTGCGGAGTCAGAACACAAGATCTAGAGGACCCCCACGTCAGGAAAGAAGCCTGCTTTGAAGCATGTTGCTACTGCAGTCCAGATTGCAGTTCCTGTTAAAGCTGCAGGTTTTCAGATGCAGTACTATTGGCTTGCATTGTTGGCCAGTAATTTGCTAGAGAAGGGCAGTGTGGACAACCTGATGACAAATGTCAGCATCTCTGGTGGTGGCACTCATAGAGCTGGCCAGGGAGTTTATGGCCAAAAGAGGCATGCTGTTGTTTCTGCCTTCACTTCCTCTGTCATTCCTTCTCTTTTCCTTGCCCATGCACATCACATTGCGCTGGTTCCTGAGCTTCCTCTTGTCCTTAATGATTCTATCAACATTCTGGAAACGATCTCCTCTATGAGAGTGCACCTCCTTATATTATCATGAGAGGTAGTTACAACCATAACATGTCCGACCACAGTAGGTGGCCGGACTCTACCTGCACGACCACACACCACACTACACACTGAATTTAGTACATTGTTTTTTTTTGGAGAAAATATTTAAATTAAGAATACCTTTTAACTTGTTTGAAACCATTAGAAATATCTTTTGAAAAAGTATCTTGAACTAACCAATTAAATATTGTTGCGTACAAATGTAAAATCTAAAAATCTTGGATAAGTAACTAGTGATAAAAACAAACATGAAGTCACGCATCGTTTACGATGGTCAAATCAATGGTGTCTAATAGCTCAAGTGATCGTCTTGAAGCAATGACAACTAAATCCTACTGACTTCATCGTTTCGGATGGTCAAATCAATGGTGTCTCTAGCTCAAGTGATTGTCTTGAAGACATGACAACTAAATCCTAGTTCTCATGATCTCCTTTAGGTAGATCATTGTTCACTTGGTTACTAGAAGGATGTTCCTTTCTCAATTGATAACAATCAACCAAATGCAACCAAAGAGAGCGAAATCCTCGTAACCTATAGCGTTTTTCCATCATGTTGCAGATCCATCATAGCCTCGCCCAATTAAATCAGCAAACATAGGTGATGAGTCTGAATGTAGGATGAATTCGCAAGATCCGACATCAAAGAAGCTTGTTTGGTTTTCCTTGCTAAGAATGATTACTAATAGGCCTCGATCATGACTTCCTCACCCATCTCTGTTCTATGAATGTCCCAGGAAATCACGACATACAAAAAGTATTTGATAGTTTCGTTACCTATCAAGTATACGAAAACTCATACATTAGCATCATATTGTTAATCCGTGTCAAGTTTATCAAAAAAACATCTCAACCTGAGCTTCTGCCGGCATAGTGAATGCTCTTCCCGACGAAGCCAACACGCCAAGCAACCCTTTCAATAGCACGGACCTGAAAGGAAAACAGACAAACACACACCCACACCAAAACACAGAGAAAAGCCAGAATGGCGAGCGCAAGGGACCTTCCTCTGTTCTTGACGAGTGGGGTCAGAGATGACAAGAGTGCCATAGGTTGTAACAAGAAAGAAGGTGGGGCTGGCACCTCTCTCACACTTGCTTGTGAGCTCTAGCATACCTCTCATCATGTCCTCAAGAACAGAGGAAGGATCTAGAGAATCCATCGCTCTCCCCGTTCTTATACTACGGCATCAAAACACTAATACGTTTTGTCCGCCCGGACTCGATCCTTATTCCAGTTATATTTATCGAAAGTAAGGCATGAGGAGACAATTTCGGAGGCAATCAAGAAAGAAAAAGAGAGCTCTCAAGTTAGTTTGCACTCCCGTGTTGATCACACAACTAGAGTGCTTCATTAGCCGCATTTATATTGAATCAAATTGAGGGTTGTCACTTAAGGTAATAGGATTTGTGGAAAAGAAAGCACAAACTCCCCTCTCTCTCTCTCTCTCTCTCACTCTTCTCTTCTATGTTCTTGTTTTCTTGTGTTTACAATGTCACGATTTTGATGTCTCAATTTTGTTATGTATAAATATGTCCTTAGCTATTAAATTGTATTAATTCTTTGATTCAATGTCGCTTTATTTTGTGCATTCTTGTTATTTGTGTAAGCATGGTTGCGTCATTCGAAGATTCAACAAGTGTATATATTCTTGGAGAAGAAAATGGAGGGAGAGAGAGAGAGAGAGAGAGAGAGCTTGTTACCTTTCGTCAAAGCAAGTTTTTTTGTTTCTTAATTGGTATTGTCTCAAGTGCGTTACGATTGTGATGCAACAATTTTGAGTCGTGTACCTCGTAATAGAACCGTAAGAAGGGTTAGAATTTATATAAAGTGATACGGATTGTTTAAAATATGTTCATTTTTAGATGTTGTCCCCTTTTTATGTTTGGAAGAAAAAGAAAACATGCAAGTCTCCTTGCATGGGGGAGTTTGCACAGTCCTCCCCAATTTTAATAATACGAGGGAACGTGCCATTCCCACGGCAACGTGCAATTTTCAGTGTGTTCATTTCACTGTGTTCTTAGTAATGAGTAAAGAATACAAAGTATTTACATACCTTTTGTTTCTACATTCATTTGTCGATTGTTCTAACCATTACGATGATATCAGTTGAAGCTCCTTTCCAAATTGCTTCCATATTGGATCACACCATCTGTCTCACAAAAAGTCTGCACGTCTTTGCCTCTCTTAAAAATAGCAAGAAAGATACAGAGTCTGCCACAGCCATGTTGAGGATATTCTGCAAAAAACACATTCCAAGAGATAACATTCCAAAAAAAGAACTTCTCATGCTTTCATGCGGGTACCAGATTTGGCATACGAACTTCAAAAATGTGTTCCCAAAAATTGGTGAAGCTCTGTTTGTCCTGTTGGATTGGTTCTGACAGCTCATCGCTTTTGACGCTCTGTCTGTCTATGCTATCAATCAAAGTATCACCAATCACATCTTTTTGCACAGCCAACAATCTTGTTGTGAATTCTCCCACATGTAAGTGTCTTGCATTAGGCCATAAGTCTTCATGGTGTAAGCATAGGAGATTGCGGTACGAGAAAGGCCTTCCCTTCACATCTGGTTAAAACCACCCAGAGCTTCCTTGTCCTAGCCATGTTGGACATATCCTGCAGTCAATACATTCCGAGTGATAAAAGTCCAGAGAGAATCAACCAAAGCGCCACCAAGCATGTCATTTTGCATATGGAAACATGCCTTCCCTTTGCATCCAATGTGCATCTTTGCCACAATCGTGTTGGGCATATCAGCCATGACATTCAAGGCAAGAAGCCCATCGAGAGAAAACTTGTGCTTTTGTGAGCTTCGTAAATCTATGAGTAGCGCGTTGTTGAGGAGCTTACTATTTATCCTCCTGATCTAGTACAAATTCTTCGTCTGAGTTGTCGCATTTCCTGCAATCAACACACTCCAAGAAATAACACAAGTAATAATTTTAATGAAATGCCCTTGTGTTACATCAAAGAAAAAGTTTAGAGCTTTCTTAGTAAGATCGAGCTAGGCATCAAACTTCTATATGAGCACTCCAAGAGTTTTTGCCTAGTGAGAAACCATCAAGACAAAAGGATAGGTGACCCAATTTGGAGAGATATAGTTGCTTTGCATCTGCTAAAAACAGCCTAGAGCTTTTTGGCCCTGCTCTTGTCGTGTGTATCCCGCTATCAGTGCATTCGAAGAGGCGACATTCCGGACAGGAAGCTCCTAAAGCGTTTTTTGTGATTTCTCAAGCACACCACATTTGGCATACATATCAACCAAGATAGTGGCAAGCACGACATCCTTTTTCACTAGCATAGAAAAAGCTCATCTAGAACTTTTTGTAGTTGTGTGAGGGCACCACATTCAGCATACATATTGATCAAATCACCGTTAAGCATGACATTCCCCTCCAACGGCCGTGACTAGCAATTACGTCATGGATTCTCAAACCCATGTGAAGGTCTTGCATAAGGTGACCAACTTTCAAGGTGCAAGCATGGGTGAATGGAGTTGGAATTGATGTGTGTTGCGAGTATTGCTTCTTCCCTAGAGTTGTTAGTGGATTCTTTGCCTCTCTATCGATATTTGTTGGCACCACAATTGGTATACATATCGACCAACGTACACACTCACCAGTATGATCCTAAATATGCGACTTTCTAATGTGAAGCAACATATCTCACTGATGACTTGGTACAAATCCTTCTTTTAGCACCTGCTTCTAGTTCAAATGCATGAAGACCATGACGAGGACTCAAGCACGCGTATGTGATTGCATCTGGAGAGAGCCCCTCTCTTTTCATCTGCTGAAAACAACTAAGAGCTTTATGGCCCTGCTCCTGGTGTGCCTATCCTGCAATCAATGCACCCCAAGAGACGGCATTCGGGACAAGAATCTTCTCAAGAACGTTTTGTGCTTTTTGAAGTGCACCACATCTAGCATATATATCAACCAAGGCATTGCCAAGCACAATTTTTTTTTGTAATAGCTCCTCACTAACAATATCAAAGTGAATTTTTAAACTCATATCAGCATCTTGTGTAGAGCCACATGCGTTCAAGAGGCACGCATAGGTGATTGATTTTGGATAGAGACCCTCACTTTGTATCCGTTGAAAAAATCCTAGAGCTTTCTGTCCCTACTCCTGTTGTGTGTATCCTGTAATCAGTTGACGTTGTTCCAAACAGTAAGCTTCTCAAGCACATTTTGTGCTTGCTCAAGTGTCCCACATTTGGCATACATACCGACTAAGGCAGTGCCAAGCACGCCATCTCTTTTCAAGGGCATCTTGCATAGAGCCACATGCTCGCAAGCTACACACATAGGTGCTAGCATCTGGAGAAAGGCCCTTGCTTCACACCTGTTGAAAACAGCCCATAGCTTTCTGGCCTGTCGGCCCTTGTTGGGCATATCTTGCAATAAGTGCGTTCCAAAAGACGACATCCTGCATAGGAGCACCACATTTGGCATACATATCGACCAAGGCATTGCCAAGCATGTTATTTTTTTGCAACAGCCCCATACTAACAACATCATAGTGAATTTTTATGCCCATATCAACATCTTGCGTATGGACACATGACTTCAAGATGCACGCATATCTCATTGCATATGGAGAGAGGGCCTCGCTTTGCATCCGCTGAAAACAGTCAAGAGCTTTCTGGCCCAGCTCATGTTGCGCATATCTCGCAGTCAATACACTCCAAGAGTAGGCATTCGCGATAGGAAGCTCCTCATGCATGTTTTGTGCTTTTTGAAGTGCACCACATTTGACACTTATCAACCAAGGCATTGCCAAGCACGAAATTTTTTTGCAACAGCCCTTGACTAACAATATCAGAGTGAATTTTTAAGCTCATATCATCATCTTGCATAGAGCCACATGCCTTCAAGATGTATGCATAGGTGATTGCATCTGGACAAAGGCCGTCACTTTGCATTCGTTGAAAACAGTCAAGAGCTTTTTGGCCCTGCTCCTGTTGCGCTTATCCCGCAATCAATGCACTCCAAGAGATGGCATTCAAGATAGGAAACTCCTCAAGCACATTTTGTGCTTTCTCAAGTGCACCACATTTGGCATACATATCGACAAAGGCATTGCCAAGCACGACAATTTTTTGCAACATCCCTTGACTAACAATATCAAAGTGAATTTTTAAGCTCATATCAGCATCTTGCGTAGAGCCACGTGCCATCAAGATGCACGCATAGGTGATTACATCTCGATAGAGGCCCTCACTTTGCATCCGCTGAAAGCAGCCCAGAGCTTTTCGTCTCTACTCCTGTTGTGTGTATCCCACAATCAGTTGACGTCGTTTCGAACATTAAGCTCCTCAAGCACCTGCTGAAACAGCCCAGAGCTTCCTGGCCTGGCCCTTGTCGGGTATATCCTGCACTTAGTGTGTTCCAAAAGATGACATCCGACACCACATTTAGCATACATATCGACCAAGGCATTTCCAAGCACGACAGTTTCTTGCAGCAGTCCCTAACCAACAATATCAGAGTGAATTTTTAAGCCCATATCGACATTTTGCGTATAGACACATGCCTTCAAGATGCACACGTATGTGATTGCATCTAGAGAGAGGCCTCGCTTTGCATCCGCTGAAAACGGTCGAGAGCTTTTTTGCCCTGCTCCTAATGCGCGCATCCCACAATCAATGCACTCCAAGAGATGGCATTCGGGACAAGAAGCTCCTCATGCACGATTTGTGCTTTCTGAAGTGCACCACATTTGTCATTCATATTGACTAAGGCATTGCCAAACATGACAATTTTTTGCGATAGCCCTTGACTAACAATATCAGAGTGAATTTTTAAGCCCATATAGACATCTTGAGTACGACACATGCCTTCAAGATGCACGCGTATGTGATTGCATCTAGAGAGAGGCACTCGCTTTGCATCCGCTAAAATAGCCAAGAGCTTTATGGCCTTGCTCCTATTGCGCGTATCTTGCAATCAATGCACTCCAAGAGACGGCATTCGGGACAAGAAGCTCCTCAGGCATGATTTGTGCTTTCTAAATTGCACTACATTTGTCATACATATCGACCAAGGCATTGCCAATCATGACAATTTTTTGCGACTACCCTTGACTAACAATATCAGAGTGAATTTTCTTGCGTACAGCCACATCCCTTCAAGATTCACGTGTAGGTGATTGCATATGGGTATAGGCTCTCACTTTGCATCCATTGAAACGAGAGTTGTTTGTCCCTACTCCTGTTGTGGGTATCCCCCAATCAGCTGACGTCATTCCGAGTAGTAAGCTCCTCAACCACCTGCTAAAAACATCCCAGAGCTTCCTGGCCTGGCCCTTGTCAGGCATATCCTGCAATCAATGCGTTCCAATTGACGACATCGCACACCACATTTGGCATACATATTGACCAAGGCATTGCCAAGCATGGCAGTTTTTTGCAACAACGCTTGACTAACAATATCAAAGTGAATTTTTAAGCCCATATCAACATCTTGCGTACCAGCACATGCCTTCAAGATGCACACATATGTGATTGCATCTGGAGAGCTTTCTCGCCCTGCTCCTATTGCACGTATCTCGTAATTAATGCACTCCAAGAGACGGCATTTGTAGGAAGCTCCTCTGCACGTTTTGTGCTTTTTAAAGTGCACCACATTTGGCATACATATCGACCAAGGCATTGCCAAGTACGACATTTTTTTTTGCAACAACCCCTAACTAACAACATGAAAGTGAATTTTTAAGCTCATATCAGCATCTTGCGTAGAGTCACATGCCTTCAAGATGCACACGTAGGTGATTGCAAGAGACAGCATTCCGGACAGGAAGCTCCTCAAGCACTTTGTGTGCTTTCTCAAGCACACCACAATTGGCACACATATCGACCAAGACAGTGCCAGGCATGGCATCTTGAACTTTTTGAACAACCCTTGACTATAGCACTCTCATCATGAATTATCTCACCCAGGGGGAGGCTTTCAAAGTGCTTGCAGGTCTTTGCTTCAAATCTTGTGAAAAGAACCCAAAGCTTCCTTGCCACAGCTGTGTTGAGTATATCCTGCAATCAAAGCACTACAAGAAACATCCCAAAAAGGATGCCCATCAAGAACTTACGTGCTTTGGTGAGGGCACCACAGTCGACATACATATCTAGCATACATACTCTCATCCATGTCATCAAGGTGCAAGATGCATCTGGAGACTTGCCTTCGCATCTCATCATGAATTCTCTCTTAGATGTTGTTGCCCTTCTGCTGGGTCGAGAGGTGCCTCAATTCAAGACTTGCACTTTGCAACAGAGAGCTGTTTAGATTCAAGGAGTTGTTCAGCAACACGAGGACCGTCGCACATGAGCCGTGAGCATTAAGCAACTGTATGTGCGCTTTCTTGTTGTCTTTTTCATGCAGCTCGCCATCATGATGAGGAAAGGTGACGCCGTCCCAGGAGACTACACAGGGTGGAGGTAGCCGCCGCAGGCAAATAGAGCCAGAGGATGATGGCGTAGCACTGTCGAAAAGTATACGAGCCATATTAAACGGCATAAATAACAATAGAACCTATTGTTTGAAATTCTGACATGTGGATTAATGAGAGGGTAGCATTGATACCCCCAACACATCGATACCCAACTCTTTCAGTGATTGTACGGCCTCATCAACATTTTTCTGAACAAAAAGAAAAATAGAGCGTAGCTGAGAACAACTTGTTGGGTGTGCTTAGCAATTTCTGGAATTGCTTGCAATCGCACTACCTTAATATAAGAGAAGAAGTGGAACATGACTTGCAGAAACCCGGTGTTTGGCAGTAATTTAATTACCTACTTTCGGGAGGAGATAACGACAGAAGCTCCTTCTAGACCGAGCCGGCGCGCGATGGCGTAGCTAATGCCCTGTGTGGAGGCAGTTAGGACAGCCACCTTGTCCTTGATCTGTTTGGGTATCTCTGGCACAGCCATGGATTGTGAAATAGAACACTGCAGCTCATTGCAACTCTGTCTCTCTCGGAGCGCGCTTTTATTTTTAAGCCCTGCGATTAAAAAAGCTTGCGAATGTTATGCCAGTCACGTGGATAAAGGTGCTTCGAGATTTTTGAATTTGCCTTCTACGCTAACGAAGTAAAAAGAAGAAGTTAATGTCCTGGGACCAACCCAAAATACGTCAAAGATCTATAAGACAAGTCTTGAGCTAAGGACCTATAACTCAAGAGAGAGTGTAAAGAACCAATATAATCATTCAAGATATCGTCTTTGGAGAGAGAGAGAGAGAGAGAGAGAGAGAGAGAGAGAGAGAGAGAGAGAGAGAGTCTTCAACAAAAAACCATGCACACACATACCCATAAATGCACTGATTGTAAGTTATATCCGTTTACATGGGTAGGCCAAAGAAGCCTCCGGGTTGTTTATAAAGGATGTGAAGCAAGGATGTCTTTGCAGATGCAATTCCCTATACTTGTATTTGGACGGCATGCAGTGACACTATGTAAGACAAATAAATTCATGATTAGGTTGTACCACAAATTTTAGGAAAATAGCATTGTTCTTACAAATGCTTTAGTCAACATCTAGACTCGTTATAATGCAACTTAAAATTTTAAAGGCCAAACAACGCATCCACGTGTCTCTCTCTCCTTACTTCTCCAATCTCCAAGGGCTTTCAATTCAAAAAGGTAGAGAGAGAGAGAGAGAGAGAGAGAGAGAGAGAGAGAGAGATCTTAAACCTTTGATAACAAAACAATATTTGATGGGGTCAAATTTGTCCGCTGACTTGTGCCTAGGAAGGGGGGAAAAACGTAGATGCACCCGACAGGAGTCAGCAAGTTTTGTCAGTGAGTTAGTGCGCGTGTGCGTTCACTCCATTGCGACATGCATCAGATCATACTCAGTGTGTTTTTATGTGTGTGTGTGTGTGTGTGTGTGTGTGTGTGTGTGTGTGTGTGTGTGTGAGAGAGAGAGAGAGAGAGAGAGAGAGAGAGAGAGAGAGCACAGCTTTAGCTCGGTGTCTGTGTGTGTGTGTGTGTGTGTGTGTGTGTGTGTGTGTGTGTGAGAGAGAGAGAGAGAGAGAGAGAGAGGGAGAGAAAGAAGAGAGCACGGCTTCAGCTCGGTGTGTGTGTGTGTGTGTGTGTGTGTGTGTGTGTGTGTGTGTGTGTGTGTGTGTGTGTGTGTGTGTGTGTGAGAGAGAGAGAGAGAGAGAGAGAGAGCACAGCTTCAACTCAGTGTGTGTGTGTGTGTGTGTGTGTGTGCCTAGGAAGGGGGGAAAAACGTAGATGCACCCGACAGGAGTCAGCAAGTTTTGTCAGTGAGTTAGTGCGCGTGTGCGTTCACTCCATTGCGACATGCATCAGATCATACTCAGTGTGTTTTTATGTGTGTGTGTGTGTGTGTGTGTGTGTGTGTGTGTGAGAGAGAGAGAGAGAGAGAGAGAGAGAGAGAGAGAGAGAGAGAGAGAGAGAGCACAGCTTTAGCTCGGTGTGTGTGTGTGTGTGTGTGTGTGTGTGTGTGTGTGTGTGTGTGTGTGTGTGTGTGTGTGTGTGTGTGTGTGTGTGTGTGTGTGTGTGTGTGTGTGTGTGAGAGAGAGAGAGAGAGAGAGGGAGAGAAAGAAGAGAGCACGGCTTCAGCTCGGTGTGTGTGTGTGTGTGTGTGTGTGTGTGTGTGTGTGTGTGTGAGAGAGAGAGAGAGAGAGAGAGAGAGAGAGAGAGCACAGCTTCAACTCAGTGTGTGTGTGTGTGTGTGTGTGTGTGTGTGTGCGTGAGAGAGAGAGAGAGAGAGAGAGAGAGAGAGAGAGAGAACCTGAACAAACTGCCCATTGTGTGTGTGTGTGTGTGTGTGTGTGTGTGTGTGTGTGTGTGTGTGAGAGAGAGAGAGAGAGAGAGAGAGAGAGAGAGAGAGAGAGAGAGAGAGAGAGAGAGAGAGAGAGTGGGTACTAAGCACGGCCTTATGTGCCCTGTGCATGAATGTAAGAGAGCGAGCGAGATAGAGATCCCTCAGTGTGTGTTTGTGCATGAGAGTAATAGCACGGCTTCAGCACTATGCATGCATGTGTGTGTGTGTGTGTGTGTGTGTGTGTGTGTGTGTGTGTGTGTGTGTGTGTGTGTGTGTGTGAGAGAGAGAGAGAGAGAGAGAGAGAGAGAACAAATTCATCAGCTACATCGTCAGTGAGTGTGTGTGTGTGTGTGTAAGAGAGAGAGAGAGAGAGAGAGAGAGAGAGAGAGAGAGAGAGAGAGTGTGTACTCAGCACTGCCTTATGCACCTTGTGCATGAACGTGTGTGTGTGTGTGTGTGTGTGTGTGTGTGTGTGTGTGTGTGTGTGTGTGTGTGTGTGTGTGTGTGTGTGTGTGTGTGTGTGAGAGAGAGAGAGAGAGAGAGAGAGAACGCCTACGTCTCACAGCTAATCAAATTAATAGTGACTTACTTAGCAGGACCTTATGCACCTACTGATCGTGAGGCCTAAACTATGAATGGAGAGAGCCGGTTGCTGTAGTGAAACTCTCTCTCTCTCTCTCTCTCTCTCTCTCTCTCTCACACACACACACACACACACACACACACACACACACACACACACACACTAGGATTGCACGAACATGTCAGGGTGTATGTGTCTGTGTGTGCAGCTAGCTGCATCCACAAAATCGTAGTTTATGGGTGTGAGAGAGAGCATCGTTGAGATGTTCCTCGAGCTACTGAGTGGGTGTGAAACAACATTGTGTAGTGTTGAGTAGCAAGTCGCGTGCTTGCGAGAGAGAGAGAGAGAGAGAGAGAGAGAGAGAGAGAGAGAGAGAGAGAGAGAGAGAGAGAGAGAGAGAGAGAGAGAGAGAGAGAAGTGGGTAGGGACTCCTTGCCATTCCAAAATCACAACAATTGAAGCTTGGTGGTCTTTCTTTGGCAAGTGAGCAAATTGGAAAAATCGTGGGGGCAGCGAAGGCAAACGGCGAGGGGGAGCGATGAAGGCAAAGGCAAGCGACGAGAGGTGAAGGCAAGTGGCAAGCAGACTAACAGAGGAAATTGACAAGCAACGAAGGCGGGAGTGAGCAAATTGCGAGCGACGGACGACAACCCTCGAGTTATATTTGAAGGTTTTCACGATGCATTTCATGTGTGCAATCACCTTGAGATGTTCTCAAGGTCAATATGAAAATATGAAATTATGAAAATTACAATTTCTAGACATAAAAATCATAATTTGTTAGGTGGGATTATACTAAACCGATCTTTTTCACATTGCATTTTTCTTTGCATTTCGTGTGTGCGATCACTTTGAGATGTTCTCAAGGTCAAAATGAAAATTTGAAAATTACAATTTTTAGATGTAAATATCATAATTTGTGACGTGACACTGAACTAGTTTTTTTACATTGCATTTTTCTTTGCGTTTTATGTGTGCGATCACCTTGTGGTGTTCTCAAGGTCAAAATAAAAATCTCAAGGTAAATATTACAATTTGTTAGGTGGGATTACATTGAACCGGTCTTTTTAGAGCACTGTTATAGACAATGCTTTTTCTCCAAGCACTGATGACAAACGGCATGAAGAATTAGGGAAACCCTCCGCTATATTTAGAGATTTTAACATTAGATTCCTCTAGTTTTCATGCGTGCTATCACCTTGGGATGAAATTTAGAGATAAATCTCAAAATTTGTAGGTGGGATTGCCCTTAAATTAGGATGCTTTCGTCCAAAACACGGGTGCTTTGAGTTTCATGCTATCACCTTATCAACTTGAGGTCAAAATTTAGAGGTGGAATTTCAAAATCATAGGTGGGATTGCACTATATTTAGGTTTTTCCTCAGTATAGGTGAGCGATGCCCTTTTGGCACGGTGTGTTTTCTCTTGGGACCAAAAAGAGAAGCAAAGGACTTTAATTTGGTGGTTCAAATGGTCTCACCTACAGACAATGTTGTGGTTGACTCTATCATAATTTAGATTATTTGGCCCTGTTTTCTCCTACAATATTCATTGTCGCTTTCCCCCTGTAGTCTGGATTCTTAGCATAGTGTTGGAGTAGATGGTCTCTCCCACAATCGTCATAGAATCCAAAGATTTCTATTTGTTGACCTTTGTTTGGACAACCTCATGCCCAATGGTCATCTCCACATTCGTAGCATGTACCTTCTTCTTGCATAGCTGGTGATCTAGCCATTGTTTGTTCTTGTCTGGTTAGGATGGTCTTTGAACCGTACTCTTGATTGGCAATGAATATTCATGTATTCACATCCATGGAGTACTGATTTCTCGTGGGTTGTGGCACATGCGTTGGCTGAGTGTAGTTGACTACCACTCTACTATTGTTCAGACGAGGTAGTTTTTTCCCTAGCACACATGGTGGCTTTGGCTGCACGTGGTGGCTTTGGTTGAGTGTTACATCATGGAGTGGGGTGATCCCCTCCACAAGTCTCACATCTTTTCAGTTTTTGCCCTAGCACACATGGTGGCTTTGGCTGAGTGTTACATCATGGAGTGGGGTGATCCCCTCCACAAGTCTCACATCTTTTCAATTGTGGTTGTCGTTCATTTAGGTTTTGTTTGTAGCCTTGGTTTATTCTTCTAATCACCTCTTTGACCACTTGATCAATGCTCGGCTCCGTAGGAATTGGGACATCTCGCTTTGTTGCGGATTCTCTCTTCGAAGATGAGGCACTACTAGTCATGTTGTTTGTATCTTCAGTCTTCTCTCCGTAGGCCTTACAATTGTCAACTAGATATAGAGCTTCTCTAGTGACTCTCTCGAACGTCGTGCATTCTTTCAAATGTAGGTCCATTTTGAGAGTCTCATTCCTCGATCCCTCTATGAAGAGAACTGATAATCTCTCATCTTGTGGTAACTCTCTCATAGGACATCTCTCTATGTACTGTTTAAAGCGAAGCAAACCTTCCTTCACTTTTTCGTTCTTTTTTTGTTTAAAAGCATAGATTTGTGACATCGTGTTGTGTTTGATTCCCCTTTTTGAGAACTTCTCTACAAATTCGTGTGCGATGTTTGGAAAATCATCTCTGTTCAATGGTGGAACCACATCAAAGTTGTTCCTTCCAATGTAAACCCAAATCTCTCGTATTGAATATGAAAATCTGAGCTCTCAAAACTTGTTTGAAGAGTGAGACATGAGCATATGGATCCCCTAACCCATTGTACTTTGTCTTGACACAGTGGGCCACTTGATATGGTCTTAATTATTGTGGTCGAGTCATCAATTTAAACAGTTTGTGGTACTCTTGGAAAGACGTCTCTCGTTCTCTCATCTCATCTTGGAGAAAATCTCGATGAAATCCTCTCTGGTATGTGCTCTCGCATCATTTTTGGATGAAAGTAAGCACAGATTGGGGTACCGTTGTATGTGTATCGTTTTATACAAATTGGATCAACAAGTTTGTGCTCATGACCATACTTATCTACCATCAAAACTTGCACTCTGTGGACATCTGTATACATGAATTCATAGAGATTCTTATGGGTGGTCAACTCTCTAGCATTGGGTTCTACACACTTGTAGAAGATATATGGATCCCCATTTGTGAATCTATATAAGTCCTCATGAGCATAATCCGTTAGAATTGTGGCTTCATTGGTTTTGATGAATTTCACATTCGGTTTGTTGATCAGAGGATACCTCTTCTCTAGGTCTTCATCGATTCTCACTCTGGAAGGTATTGGAGCATTTCTTGCGTTTTCCATGTCTCTAAGTAAAGTAGAAAACCCTGGTGGTGGATGATTTGTCATGGTAAAAGGCTCACTCAAAACTCTCAAGGTAGTCTCTTACAAGCCCACTTTGGCTTAGTGCAACTTATCTCTCGCATCATTTTTGGCTGAAAGTAAGCAAAGATTGGGGTACCGTTGTATGTGTTATCGTTTTATACCAATTGGATCAACAAGTTTGTGCTCATGTCCATACTTATCTACCATCAAAACTTGCACTCCGTGGACATCTGTATACATGAATTCATAGAGGTTCTTATGGATGGTCAACTCTCTAGCATTGGGTTATACACACTTGTAGAAGATATATGGATCCCCATTTGTGAATCTATATAAGTCCTCATGAGCATAATCCATTAGAATTGTGGCTTCATTGGTTTTGATGAATTTCACATTCGGTTTGTTAATCAGAGGATACCTCTCCTCTAGGTCTTCATCGATTCTCACTCTGGAAGGTATTGGAGCGTTTCTTGCGTTTTTCATGTCTCTAAGTAAAGTAGAAAATCCTGGTGGTGGATGATTTGTCATGGTAAAAGGCTCACTCAAAACTCTCAAGGTAGTCTCTTACAAGCCCACTTTGGCTTAGTGCAACTTATCTCTTTTTGCCCCTGATCAAGCCTCTCAATAGTTAGGTCGTTGTGACTCTTTTGATCTCTGGAAACTGGTTTTGAGATACCCTAAAAGTTTTGATTTAGGAGTCCTGAAAAAATTTAGTTCTATTGCTCGCAAGCTTTCTTCCTAGCTATACTTGACTCAATTTGGAGTTGTCTATCAAAAATTAGAGCAATTTTAGTGAACTGCACTTGAAACGACACTCAAAACAGTCTCACGACCAAGACACAAGAACTTTGGCTTGTATCTTGGTCTTCATAAGGTATTTTTAGCTCAAACTTGAGATTTGAAATGTACTCAAGTATGTCTACAATATCATCAAGTTAGATACCCTCACTATGAAGAGGTACATGGATCGCGATCCATGACCCTCTGTCAAATTTTTACTTGAAATTTTGACAGTATGTAGACAAGGTCATATGTAGGCTCTGTACCAATTTTCAGCAAATTTTGAGGTTGTGGGACATGGATCACAATCCATGTTCCACCACATCTGGACTTGATCTCTTGGTAGCTTGTTCCTGACTATGTCCACAAGCTAAACCTCAACTCTTTTTGAATTTGGACTTGGTTTGATAGGTAAAATACCCAACTCTTTTTCTTAAATGGACCTCTAGATTGAAAATTAGGTCAGTTCTGAAACTTTCTCAGAATGCTTGACAGTTCTAGGCTTTTAACTTCGTTTTTTATATCCAAACTAAGTTTTAAAAAGACCGCTAGACTCCTTGTGATGTGTTCTAGCTATGCTACAAGTTTGGTCTCCGTATGTGACATGGGAACATGGATCATGATCTATGTACTCTTTTGTCAAATTGCACTAAAACTTGGCGCACAGGTTCCCCTTGGTCCATTGATCCCTATTATATGATTTTTGTGTGGTTTGGACTTAATTAGGTCAATCAAAAATCAATCTTTGTGTCTATTTTAAGGTTTTCACATTGAACTATTTTTTACACTTTTGAGGAGTTTTTTGGGCTTTTTTGATAATCCTCCTCTAAGAACTTTTGTTCACAATGCTCTCTATTATAGGCTGATATGGTTTTTGTCCAAAAATTCCTCATGGGGTCATAGATCGTGATCCATGTTCCACCACTTTTGGACTTGACATTTGGTGAGTTGATAGACTATGATGTTTGTAGACAACTCATCCAAAAAAAATTTGAATTTGGACCAATTTGACCAACCAAAGCTGAAATCTTCAATCTACTGTGACAATTTTAACAATGTTCTGTTTTTTGCTCTTTAGACCACTTTCTAAAACTTTTTTGGCAATGGTTCTTTTGGGAAAAGTGTTTGCTTATGTCTCGGCTACATACGGGTATAATCTTAGCCAAAAATCTTGATGGGAGATATGGATCGTGATCCATGTTCCATCAGATCTGGACTCTAAATTTGGCTTGCTGATTATTGACAGTTTTAGTAGTCAAAAGCAAGTTCTATTTGTCCTTCGGTTTTTAACTAGTTTCTGTTTTTGGCTATTTTGACCAACTTTTTTCAGTTTTTTGACATTGTGCCTTTTGGGAAAGTTGTTCTAAATGGTATCGACTATCTACTGGTCAAATCTCAGCTCCAAATGGTCAAGGGGGGCATGAATCGTGATCCATGTTCCACCACATCTGAACATGAAATTTAGTAGCAGTATATCTGCACTCTCTGGATATCAGATTTTCACTTCTTTTTTTATTTGGATCCAAAAAGTTGAAAAACTCCAGATTTTGTGTTTGAAATACCTGTTTTACTGATTTTGCCCTTTCAATCAATTTTGATGTGATTTTCTGAGTTTTTCTTTCAAGCAAACTTGATCAGAGCAATATCCCACTGATGTACAGTGTCACTAATCACTTTTCTGTAAAAAAGGTTGTTGGGGGTCATGGATCGCGATCCATGTTCCTCCATAGAATCTGGTCAGACTTTCTAGATTGCTTTTAGAGAGTTTGCTAATGCCCTTGATCCACAAATTTTTGGATTTGGATCACTTTTGAGATTTCTACCATCAAATTTGTAGAATTTCAAAGTTATGGTCATTTCGGCCAAAATATGATTTTCATCTTTTTCTTCATCAATCTTTCAGCTCAAATGTAATGGTGGTAGTTTGTACTTACCCTACTCCTAAGTGTTGAAATGAAATTGGAAAGAAAACAAAACAAAACGGTACAAAATAAAATTGAAACAAAAAACGGTACAACACTTTGAAAGCATAGAGAAAATTGAAGAATGAAATGCTTTTGGCTCACTCACTCACAATCTCTTTACCTCTTGAGAATAGATTTAGAAAATCCTCGACTTCTAGAGTCTACCAAGCACTAAACCTCGTGTTTAGCTGCTTCACTTATAAAGTGTAAATGGAATGGAAAGACAAATCTTCAAAAAAAAAAAACGCTCTAAATATGCACTAGGTCACTCACCATCTAAGGATCATTTTCCTCGGCAACGGCGTCAATGTTAGCAGTTTGCCGTGATGGGACGTTTGTAGCATAGCTATTTAGCACTAACATGATGTCAATACTTAAAGAAGTGACTCAGATGGGGCACGGAGACTCTTTGAGGTTGTCAATCTCAAGAAGTGAACCTAACAAGCAAACACGCCAACTCAACAAGCAAACCCCCACCCAATGATCACAGAAATCAACATACGTCCTTCTCTCACCACTTTAGGTCATCACGCCATTTTGGCACTCGAACGAACTCGAAATGCAACGAAACCTTAGGAGGAGGTCTAGGACACCTAGGGAGACTATCCTGCCAAGTCTAATCGCAATTCGACAAGGTACCAAAATTACTATCCATCATGAAAAAGCTCCTAAAAACTGCAACAGAACATATAAAAAATGTCGCCCTATAATCTAAGAATACTCTCCTATGATCAAAACATCAAAAAATAGAGATTGAAGCACTCAAATCTAAAAATTAATCTCACTGACGCGTAGTCACAGAACTCAACAAGACAATGCTTACACTTGAATGAAAGAACAAAGAGAGTGGAACACAATGCAAGTTTCAGAATTGAAATCAGATTATCCAATCATTAGAAAAGTTTATTAATAAGTTGGATCAGCTTCATAGCTTGAGCGTACGTTTTCAAAGCTCCTATTTTCTTCAAAAGATAAGCCTCCTTTCACATTAAAGTTATTGACCTTTATACCTGTCTGTGCTAGAGTCCACCCCGACCAGGAAGAAGTTACACCTAATCCTCCTACAAGCAAGACCCTTATAGCCACTCCCAAGGAACACACCAAAAGAAAAATCCAAAATCCAGCCTACTATACGCCTCGTGTGACACCCAATACAAAGGTAATTGTTTGGAGCTACCCTGCACATTTCTTTTCTCCTATCCACAACTTTTGAGGTCAACTCCCATAGATTGCATACATGTAGCACCTTCATGTGTATGTAAATTTCTTCATGAAGCCAAATCTTTTAAATCGCAAGCATGGGTTCGGGTAGAAGTAATTAATTTGTCCATTGACCTAAAGTACATTTCCTCATGCTGCCAATTTTCCTACATTGATTGCATTTTCAAGTGTTTTGTTTCTTAGGGGTTATTCACCCCGGAAATGCGGTTGAAGCATTCACTGCTGCCATGTATTCTTGTAGTTCAACAACTCCCAATATGCATAGGGTTTTTTGCCTTGCTACTATTTATGCACCGAACATGCAAATTACTAATGCTTTTGATTGCAAGGTGAGAAAATCCTAGTGACAACCTTGTCATACAATGTTTATTGTGTCCTTGCTAGCAATATCAAGTAAAAGAACAAACCCATCTTGGCACGTACACCTCAAGTGAGCATAGGAGTCCCTATCTCTATAAAATAACCAAGGGGACCAAAAATCTTTGAATGAAGCTTTAGCATAGACAACATCATTTAAGACTTGAAGATGAGAACTTGCATACCATGATAAACTTAGCTCCAAGAGAAACATACAAATTTCATCTCAGTTTAATTTTCAAAAAGCAAAGGTGACAAAAGGAGGCTTCATTACAGGACGATAAAAGCAATTATAAACCTAATCACAAACTATTTGTCACTAACGGATACCTACCTCATTTCACACCTCTCTAGCTTTTCTCCAATCAATTATAATTAGAAATCAATATGCATGTATATAGCCAATGCTCAAGTATATTCCTAAAAGAGGTGTATGGACGTACCTTGAAATCATTGAAAGCTTGAAATACAAAGCCATTTGAGAGTAACAAATGCTTGAAAGTGCCATAACTAAAAAACGTTCACTTGTCTTGTTGCCTATAGCAGCAGCTCCTATCAATGGTGTAAATTCTCCAACATCACTCCTTGCAGTCACCTACTTTACTTGTTATTATAGATAAGGAGAAAGGTACTCTATCCTTAATTTGGGGACCCATACAAGATGCATAACCCATAGAAACTTAATTTGAGGGTCCAATCTAATTGAGCAATAAACCTCCATTGTACAAGGTCATTAAGGATCTTGATTGGCAAGTAACCGCAAGTACTTCTCCAACAAACAAAAACGAACATGCCATCATGCATGCATAAAGTTGAACTTGCTCGTTGAAACAATGCAAGTGAAAATGTCAAGGCAAAATGACCTATCTCACGTGAAGTTGCTTTTCTCAACTTTCTTGTTCCACAATTCTAATGGAGTTGTAACCTTCCTATGGGAGTAATTTAAGTACATACATAGAGGAATCTAGGAGATCCCAAATAACCATCTACAAATTAGCATACAAGCTACAAAGCAACTTCCAAGACTTTGCAAATAGATGTGCCACCATGCATTGTACATGAGTTGTGCACCCAGGCAACCCTCAAGTACCACAATGGCTACTTGGACATGGGAGAGCATTAATGTTGGGAGCTCATGTTGCCTTGTTGATGCCAAGACAAAGGATTTTGTGTCTATTATTGCATTGAGGCATTTTCTTAAGGGCCACAACATAACAACAATGAAAACAAAGTATATATCTCAGCGATTTCCAAGTCTATCCAAGTGTCCACTTATCTTTTCTCAAGGACGAAGTTCAGGGAGATGCACAACCTACATTTTTGTGGTCAAGCTAGAGATCAAGGAGCGTTAACTTCATGGTCACATAAAAAAGTGTCATGAATAAGCTCCAAATTACTTGCTCCTATTTGGTATTTCCTTCCTCCTCTTTGCGTTGCATCTGTTGATCTCGATAAGCGGCTAGAATAAAAACATCAACTACTGTTGTTTCATGTTTGTGGAAGCCAATTGGAATTACCAGAATTGTATGCATGATACAACTCGAGATGACAAAGACGTAGTCCTAACTGGGGCCTTAGCGTTGCTCTCACAATCATGTTGTGCCAACCCAAGACTGCAATTAAAGAACCATGTGGCAATTGTGTTGTCAGCATCAAGGCATTGAGTTGTTTAGTTTTCTCATTTTGCTTTCCAGATGGCTTAAGACCATCTTATCAAGTAAATTACTACCGTGTTGGGGCTCAAGTGTAAGCCGAGCACTGCGTTGTTATTACATGTTTGTAGATTATGGTTTTGTGAATCAATCTTTAGCTCTCTAGAGCTTCCATTATACGCCATGATATAGAGCAAAACATCTTTTCTAATCAAAGGAGTTCCCTTGTATGACAACAAATAGGCTCCTATTAAAGATTTAAAATAAATTCTTCACACTACATAAGAATAGCAAACAAAACACGAGGAAATTAATAGTTGCAAGCAGCACGAGTGACATAAGAGGGAAACAAATATAAAGTAGAGCACCTACAATTCTATAAACCTTAAGCGGCCACCATAGTTGGCAGTACGGCGGTTGCTCAAGGTCTCTCTCTCTCTCTCTCTCTCTCTCTCTCTCTCTCTCTCTCTCTCTCTCTCTCTCTCTCTCTTTGTTCTTCCTTTGTCTCCATAGTGATCAGAGTAGGATTCCCACTAGTCGTCGAGGGCAAGAACCATCTCAGTGAGAACAACTCAAGTGAACATACATAGGTGTGCCTATCTCTATAAAAGAATCAAGGGGACTGACAATCTTTAAATGAAGCTTGAACATAAGACTCGTTCAGGACTGCAAGATGGGAACTTGCATACGACAGTAAACTTGATTCCAAGAGAAACATACAGTCTTCATTTCAGTTTAAGAAGCCCAAATGATTTCTCAAAAAACGGAGGTGAAAGGAGGCTTCGCTACAGGATGATGAAAGCAATAAGAAAACCGATCACAGACTATTTGTCAACCAAAGGGTGCCTACCATGTTTCACACTTCTCGAGCTTTACGTCGTTCGGCTGAAAAATAGGAATTTCAAGTATGCAACTAAAATGACAGCATATAGCAAAGACATGCTGATTATAGCTGTTGACAACATTCCTCTTTTCAGAACCACCAATCTATCAAATCTTTGATCACAGAGTCAGAATAAAGTACACATCAATTAGCCAATTAATATGATTTCTAATGCTTCTCACCGATGTTCTTATGACCATCCATCAGATATCTCAATAGAAATAGAACTAATCTTATTCCTCTGTCCTCAGTAAAAATAATTTGCCTGTCCCGCAAAGAGTTCATAAGACTTGATAGTATCTTCATTACATTAGTCCACACTTATATTGGACATCCATACTGCTTAAGAATATCATGCAGCTCATATATATTTCTCACTGTATGGTGAGGCCTCGGACATCCAATGGTATTTCCCATTCCGTGAAGATCAACCCAAATTGTAGCCAAAAAATTGGCATTCAATCCACCCTGTCAATCAAATTATCTCTTTTTTTTTTGGCAAAAAAGTGGGAATCTCTCTCTCTCTCTCTCTCTCTCTCTCTCTCTCTCTCTCTCTCTCTCTCTCTCTCTCTCGCAAAAGAAGGGGGGCTTGATACCCTTTTGTATTACGCAATCAAATTCTAGGCCCAAAGGCATTACATCAGTCCGAACTTCAAAGGCACACAGAATAGAACTGATCTCATAGTGAAAAAAACCCTGGATTATTCAACAGCCACATACCATAGGGGAAAAACTACCAGTGATACAAAGTTACGAAAAATGGGTGATACAACAAAAGCTAGGAGCAAGGGAGTAAGGGAAGAAGGAAGCAGAGAGCTGAAGCAGAACCAGGCCACCCAGATTTCGACAAGAAGTCGTGAACTCCACCAAAGATCTCCTATAGCCGACTCTAGGTCTCCAAAGCCGTAAGCAACGGTGCACCCGAGCAGAATAAGCATCACCACCGCCAAAAACCTTGCATCAAAACTCCATGAGAGACAGAGAGCCTCGCAAGCATCCCTGGCAAGAATCTACAGGGCTAACTCTCTGCAACCTACATAAGCAAAAACAGAGTATGGAGCAAGCTGAAGAGGAGGCTATCGGTTCGAACACCCAACCCTGCATGGCCACCACAATCCCTAAACACCTTAGCCAATTGATCAAAAACAGAGGAATTAAAATGCAATCATCCACACACACACACACAAACATACCACCCACAAGCAGACATGCAGACACATGCAAAGAAACATGCAAGCAAGCAAACAAAACAAGCAACACACACAAGAAGACAGAAGCATGCGCAACAGGCAACAAGCAAACAAGAAAGCAATCGAAAGGAAAAGCCTATGTAAGACAGAAGAACGAAAAGAGAAAACGTGTTAAGTGAAGCGGAAGAGTTTAAGGATTTAGCTTGGATCTAGTACTCCGCACAAACACAAGGTTACTTTATTTCACACGAAAGAATAGAACTGAACTGAATGAAAGAGAGAGAGAGAGAGAGAGAGAGAGAGAGAGAGAGAGAGAGAGAGAGAGAGAGAGAGAGAGAGAGAGAGAGAGACGACACCGCATATCGGGTCCCAACCACACTCAAGGGCCCCCTTGCTCTGTTGCCAGAGCAAGTACTTGCGTTATTACAAAATGTTGATACAATGATGCTAAATGATGAGATGCTGAGATGCTAATGGGTACTTGATGCTACTGATGTTGGGCACTAATGAGGTACTGAAGGCTACTTCAGTAGATGCTGAAGGGTACTGCTAAACCCTAGAAGCACTAGAGAGGCAGAAGTTCTCACCAACTTACAAATCCTCACCAAGAGGGCCCAAGTAATAATAAAGTGTTACCAACTTATGGTACCCCGTCCGACGGAGCCCACTTTACTAAAGATGAAGCAAGACCCAACACACTCAAAAGACCTAGCGTAAAAACTGATGACGTGGCAATTGCACGAGCACCTGGATTTCACGCTGGCTGATGACGTGGTAGACTATACGAACTTCCGTGAGTTGCGTTGCTGGCGTGGCAGGTGTACGGATTTTCGTGATTTGTGCTGACAACTTTTCCACGCCTGCTTTTGGACCATAAGCTTTTGAGTTTGAAACTTTTCATGTAAACTGCTTATCATGGGCCTAGGGCCTTTAAATATGTGCCATGGGCTCATTCTATCACCAGGAGGTGTATTTTTCCTGTTGCCTTCCGTAAATAAGTATTAGATATATTTATTTTATTTTTACTTGTTTGTCCCGAAACCCTTGAAAAGGTGCAAGTGGACATTGCATGGCCAGTGTGAAACGACTGCAACCAAATGGGTTTCTCACATCGGGGATCTAGGTCGGTCAGACACGGACTGCCCGGGCTACTTAGCACTGAATTCTGATGAGTATGGAAGCTCGTGTGCGCCAAACTGGAATTTGGGCCGCTCGTCAAGTCACTGCAACTTTATAAGTTGAAAGGGGCCAGTAAATTAACCCACATTGTAGATGTTGGTCAAATGGTAGTCTTCAATGATGGTCAGGAGACCGATAGGGACGCCATGGAAGCATCTCCTAAAATTTAGGGACCTGCTATTTTTGACCGGAAAATGTGTTCGCGTCATTAGCTCTAGAATGACAAGGGGAACATTTTATTGCTCTGCTGCCAAGTCAACTGACGCACCAGTTGAGATATTTTTAGCAAGGAAAGCCCAAACTCGGAAACTGGGCGACGTGTCAGCCTGTGAGCGATTCTGCCACTCTGGGAGGCAAAAACGAGCTGCATATCAACAAAGGGGGCGCCATTTTTCAGCCTCACGTGGATTGTAGCAGGTACAGAAGCTATGGAATGCTTACCTTGCCCTCTATGCACAGTATGGTGACGGGAGTGATGCCCCGCACGCTACATACTGCTCTCTTTCTCCCCTACGTACAGTATGTTATGCCCCACTAGTGGGCTTCTCATTTGACCTATGTACAGTTCTGGGGGTTTATGCGCGTTTGCCAAGGCAAGAGCCTTCTGAACAGGAACCGGATTAGCTAATTGCTAATCCCCCACAGGTACGCACAGTTCCATCACGAAAGATTGCGAGTTTGGAGAGTTTTCTCGCGTGAAAACTCGTCCAATTCACAGGGGAACTGTCCCATTGCGTGCGGGAGCCCTTGGGACACGCGTAGGCGTGTTCGCTCCGCTAAAAACGATCCGAAACAGGGAATTACAGCCTGCTGTGTTTTTCTGCAGGTTTAGGGTTTCGCACCTAAACTGCAAGGGAACATCGAGGGAGTCTCGTGAGAGCCTTGGGAAGCGTGTACAGGCTTTTGGGCACCCGGCAGTGAAAAACAGGGAATTACAGCCTGCTGAAATTCTGTGACAGCTCGCCAGAAAGCTTCCAGATAGCGAGGGAATCCGTCCTAGACAAGTGTTTTTGACCTACAGGGGTTTTTGCGCCGTTATGCTGCCAAAATCAGGTCGAAACCTGCGTTTTCAGCCCTCGCCAAGTTTGGACAGCTTTGTAAAAGCTTGTGCGAAGTGGTCGGATCGTCTACTTTAATTTGAATAAAGAAATACCGAAAGGGGCGCCAGTCTTTGGGGCCTACAGGGTGTCGGTCTCGTGTGCGCAATGACATTCTAGTCGCTGGACGCAACTGTGTTCTCTTCCCTTCTCAGTGCTCTGTGTAAAGTTAACAGGTAATTGAAATAGTACCGCCCTCTACGTTGTACGGGCCGGTTATACATTCTTGTGGGAGTACCGGCTTGTACTGAGTTGAGGCAATATGAAGAAATCCCGAAAGGGACGCCAAGGTTTGGGGCCAGTGCTCTCTTAGGGTGGAACTCTGCCAACTAGGTACTAACATAAGCTCCCAAACACAACACACAACGCACGCACGCACATGAGCATAGTACATACATCAACACCAAGTTCAGCAAACTAAGTTTCTCTCATGACTCTGGAGATCAAGGGCAAACTCAACCATACTGAAGCCTAGCACTAAAAGAAGCAATAAATCGAAAAAATTAGCACAAAAATGAGGTAGTTGATAGGGCATACGCACCACAAATGATAGGCAGAATTAGCACAAGTCATAACTCTAGGATAAGCCCAAATTCACCCTTAAAGAGAAGTGCAAGGTATAGACTTAAGTGGTCACCCACAAGATGATATAACCATCAGCTCCATCATGCATAGTATTGGCTAAATACCACGACATCCCCACTAACGCCGTCAGTGCCCAATAGTGGGTGTAGAACTAGGTACTAACATATGCTCCCAAACACAACACACACACACACACATGAGCATACATCAACACAAAGTTCAGTGTACTGAGTTTCTATCATGACTCCGGAGATCAAGGACAGACTCAATCATAATGAAGCCTAGCACTAAAAGAAGCATTAAATTGGAAAAATTAGCACAAAAATGAGGTAGTCGATAGGGCATACGGCGTAGTTACACGGGACGGGGAACGGGGGACGGGGCTCAAATGGATTTTTAGTGTAAAAAAGAGGGGGGGACGGAAAGTGGGGACAGGAAGCCCGAAAGAGGGTGTCCCTTGTGATTTGCGTAAAAGTGGTGCGTATGCCAGCGCAAATCACGAAAAAGGGCGTCCCCTGTGATTTGCGTAAAAGTGGTGTGTATGCCAACGGAAATCGCGAAAAAGGGCGTCCCCTGTGATTTGCGTATGCCAGTCCGAAAATGGGCATCCCCTGTGATTTCGCCAACGTAACGGCGCAAAACCCTCTATAGGTCAAAAGTACACGTCAAGCACACTTTCCCTTGCGGTTAGGAAGCTTTCCAATGAGCTGCAGGTCAATTTCAGCATGCTGTAATTCCCTGTTTTGACACTGTCAGATGCCCAAAGCCCTGTTTAAGCATCCCGAGGCTCCCCTGACATTGTCCTGCAATTTAGGTGCGAAACCCTAAACCTGCAGAAAAACACAGCAGGCTGTAATTTTCTGTTTTGGATCGTTTTGGGCGGAGTGAACACACCTACTCGTGTCTCTGGTGCTCCCGCACACAATGGGACAATTCCCCTTTGAAACGGACGCGTTTTTGCAATCCTTCGCGATGGAACTGTGCGTACCTTTGGGGGATTAGCAATTAGCTAATTTGGTTCCTGCTCAGAAGGCTCTTGCCTTGGCAAACGCGCATAAAACCCCAGAACTGTACATGGTCATTTGAGAAGCCCAACTAGTGGGGCATTACCTTATGTGCAAAGGCGAGAGAGACATGCGCAAGAGCAAATCATCGCTATATAGACCAAGGGAGAAGGCAAGCTTTCCATTAAAGCTATGATCACCTACACCCACTACTCACACACACACTGTAGTCACTTAAAGAGCAAAAATCAGCCCCCTCTCTTCAAACGGGGCCTCGTCATGCAGATTGGGAAAGTGCATCTGGAGCCGCCATGTGTCCAGTTTGCCTCTTTTGAGTTAATTTCCTACTACCCAGTGCCCACCAACTTATAAGTGTAGCAAGGGGCCTAAATGGCTTTGAATTGAGCCTAGACACCCTTTTACTGCTCGGATTCTAGTGCCGACTGGGCCGACCATCTCGTGGCGACCTACCCTTCCCGACTGTAGAAGTCCTCGTGCCCCAAATACCCCTGACAATGCAACCAAAGTTCAAAACAGTTCACAATTCACACTTAGGTCGACACAGCCCGGCGTAGTTCCGTACTTAGAGATATTGGCCCCAAAGACTGGCGCCCCTTCCGGTATTTCTTATTGTATTAATCTCTGTTCGAAGTACAAGAGAGTGGGTAAGTGCTCACTCTCAGACTCTGCGTCCAAATGCTCTGAGAAGTGAGGCCTAGCCCACTTATTTATTGATACAAGGGATGCCCCAAAAGCTATAGTTTAAAAGCTTCTCAAAATAAAGCAATAAGCCCAAAAGCTGCCAATGAATTCAGCCAGCGTAAAACCAGGGAAATCCGTACGCAATGCCACGTCAACAGCTCCGCAAAAAGCGGGATTTTCCGTACAACCAGTCAACGGATTTTACGGAGCGTCTGTATGGGCCTGCCACGTCATCATGTCAGTGCGTTTTGCGGGTCCATACCATGCTGCCTAACTCGGTGAGTGTGTCCAAGGGCTTGCTACCACGTCACCAGTTTGTGACAGCATTGGTCGCCTCCGCGGTGGTCTTGGCAAGCTTGTCATAATCTAGCTCCAATGAGACGGATCGAATGGCAAGAGAGGTGATGAGATCATGCATGACTGCCCTCTCTTGCCGTCTAACCTCCGCGACCGCCTCACGCTCCCATCTACGAGCCTCGGCTTTGGCCGCCAATCAACATTCCTCTCGCTCTCCCGCTTCCACATGCTCTCGTCGCCGTGTCTCATCTTGCCTCATCATCATCCGCATCATGGAAACCATGGGATCGGGTGGCAAGGGTGAAGGGGTAGGTGTCACAAATTGCTGACGTGTCAAAACCCTGAAGAGTGGAGCAACCTTGCAGATGCTGGCTGAGGGACCTAAACCCTAAGAAGAACAAGTAACAGAAGAAGAAGTCCTACCAACTTACGGGGACCCTGTCCGATGGGGCCCCAAGTGACATAAAGGAAATAAAGCAAGACCCACACACACGCACGCACCAGAAATTGCGTAGCCGTTGATGACGTGGCAGATTTCCAAAAATCACGTTGGCTGATGACGTGGCATGATGTACGGATTTCCGCTTTTTGTGATGACTAATGACATGGCAGGCTGTACGGATTTCTGTGATTTACGATGGCAGCTTTTCGGTATTGCTTTTGGACCAGAAGCTTTTGAGTTTTGAAGGCTTTTCACTGTAATTGCTTTTTAGGCCAAGGACCTTTAAATATGAGGTTAGGGCTCATTCTCTGGCATGCTTCCCGGAGAAGGTGCAAAGTCTGGAGTACCGGCTTGTACTTTGTTGATGCAATATAAAGAAATGCTGAAAGGGGCGCAAGGTTTGGCCTTCTGGGGTGGAATTCCACCACTCCGTGTCACGGTTGTCTCTCTCTCTCTTAGTTCAATTGTTTTTAAGTGCTAAAAGTCTGTTCAGTCTGTTCTTTTATATTGGCACGTGGTGCCCGTCTTGTGACAATGGAATTCCACCACTCCGTGTCACGGTTGTCTCTCTCTCTCTTAGTTCAATTGTTTTTAAGTGCTAAAAGTCTGTTCAGTCTGTTCTTTTATATTGGCACGTGGTGCCCGTCTTGTGACAATGGTATCATAGCATCAGGCGTGTGCTTTTCTGAAAGCATACCGGTCCTACAAAAGAACGGATAAAGCTATTGGAATTTTATTTGAGGTATCTTCGTGCTCCGACCCCGGACTTACTAGGCACTCCCACCCTTACTTCATCGCGCATCGGGCGCGCTCTCGTCTTCACCGCTCATGTCTTACAGGGCATAAGCCATTAAGATCACTTGCAAGAGAAGGATCCAAGGTTTGTTTCGAGCTGCTGTTTTTCTCAGAGACAGTGCCATGCAGATGTTGATGTCTACAGCTACCAAGCCGCACACTTCCAAGGACTTGGCAAGCTTTCAAGAAAACTTTTGCCCAAAGCTATATGGTTTCTGACATCTTCCTTCGGAGTGCAACTTCTGGCAGAGTGGGGTATCTTGAAATGCTTGCCATGGAAACCCTAGCAAATTATAACTTGAAATTTTCTCGACATCTCTCAATAGATGTCTCTTCACGAGCAGGTGACCTTGGAGGTCCAGTGCGATTGCTATCTTGGGACTACCTTCATCGCCAAAGAAACGATGTTTGTCCAAGAGCTGATGGACCATGCTGTGCTCGGCTACGACCCTATGGGATGAACCTAACCCTAATTTTTGGTGCAGGTTTCAAGATGGAAAGTCAGTCGACTTTCCGAGCTCGACTAATGTCGAGATTGCTTTTTAAGTTTAAAATCTGTTTGAGAACTTGTTTGGTGATCCTGTTTGGAATTTGTTTGAAATAGATGGTATCTATTTTGAACCTGTCTTGGTGCCAATTTGAATTGTTTGACTCTGGTTTTAATACTGATTTGTGGTTATTTACGGGGGAAGTATTCTTGTTGTGACTCCCGGCCCGGACCTGGATGGTTATGCAGGAGGAGTATTAAGAAGTATGAGAAGTGGTTACTCTCAGTTCTGATGTGCCAACCATTGAATATTCCTAATTGGATGAGATTGCCTTGGTATGTAATTTTATGTCACATGACACATCCAACCCTATGTGTCCATGGACAAGCTACAGCATGATCAGGGTTCAGTCAGTCCAGTCAATCTAGATTAGGAGTGATCTGACACTTTTGTGAGTCTATTCGTAGACCGTGCATGCCCAGTCACTTAGTGTAGATGCATATCCTCTGGTTGCACACAGCATGATCATCAATATTCCCTTTAGGATCCATCAGATTCAGTCAGGGGAATTTTCCAGTGCATTTAGCCTATTTTCCCTATTTTTGGTATTTTTCACTTATTATTTTTAAGTGACTTTCCAACAAAAGTAGGTAGGGCAATTTTGCTAAGTTAATATATAAGCAAACCCAAGTTTCTGGCAGAAGAGGCAGCAGGAGCACATGCTCAACCGGCACCTTCTCAGCAGAACCCCAACAGTAACCTTGGCGTTTTTGGTTCCCCCACCTTCGCCACACAACAACCCCAGCGTTTTCAGTTTGCATCATCGCCGAAAGTACTCCAAAGCCCTGGCGTTAGCAGATCGCTAGCAGTAGCACATCAGATCCCTCGCGTTTTTCACTAACGCTACCTGCAGTTCCAGATCTAGGCCAACGTTTTTGTAAACGCTACAGAGCAACCTCAGCGTTTTGGTTTTCAGCCATTCCGAAGCGGTTGCAGCAGCGTTTTTCAGCAATCTCCATAGCACAAGATTCAGCCCTAGTTGGTTGCAGAAGAACCCCAATTTTCAGCCCATAAAAACGCAGCCAAAACAGAGATTTTCAGCCACCGAAACAGCCCCGAAATTCAGCAGTTAGAAGACCACAGATTTCAGCCCTAAAGTCGTCGTCGTCATCGACATAGTCCCAAGTTGCATCAGTCCATTGCATACGCATTGTACCACTTTGTGCAATCAAAAGTAGACCACTCTCGCCGACGAGAGTGGGGCCTTCGGAGGAGGGTTTTACAACGTCCCTGGTGTCGTATTTCTCTTCTCTCTCTATCTCTCAATCTCATACACTTGCACGCACAGTGTCCATTCACTTTGTTTGTGATCATAGCATTTTCCATTAAGAACGGAAGGCTCTCCCTTCCATAAGAACTAAAAGGAACCTTGAGCACAGTTCGGAGCACTCATCTTGAGCAAAGCGCAAACAATCAGTCTACTGCACCTAACATTTTAGTGCATCAAGACACCCGTGGAAGATCAGTACGGTCTAGGTGTGATGCTAAGTTTTACGACACCAGAATATCGAGAGTCCAATCTGGACGAAAGGAGAAGCTAACTCCTTGATCAAAAGAGCCGAAAGGAGAAGCTAACTCCTTAACAAAAAGAGCAAACTGATTGTCCCTCAAGATGTCCCTCGGAATGTCCCTCAGAAATTTTTGAGCTAGCTTGAGTTGTTTTGCAGATATGCTGTAATCGCGGACGATTACTCTCTTTCAAGAAGGGGAGATGTCACAAATTGCTGACGTGTCAAAACCCTAAAGAATGGAACCAACTTGCAGATGTTGGTTGAGGGGCCTAAACCCTAAGAAGAACAAGTAACAGAAGAAGAAGTCCTACCAAATTACGGGGACCCCGTCCGATGGGGCCCCAAGTGACATAAAGGAAATAAAGCGGTACCCACACACACACACACACCAAAAATTACGTAGCTGCTAATGACGTGGCAGATTTCCGAAAATCACATTGGCTGATGACGTGGCACGCTATACGGATGATGATGTGCTAGGCTGTACCGATTTCTGTGATTTACGCTGGCTGGCTGATAATGTGCTAGGCTGTACGGATTTCTGTGATTTACGCTGGCAGCTTTTTGGCATTGCTTTTGGACCAAAAGCTTTTGAGTTTTTGAAGGCTTTTCACTGTAATTGCTTTTTAGGCCAAGGGCCTTTAAATATGAGGTTAGGGCTCATTCTCTGACATGCTTCCAAGAGAAGGTGTAGAGTCTAGAGTACCGGCTTGTACTGTGTTGCTACAATATAAAGAAATATCGAAAGGGACGCCAAGGTTTGGGGCCAATACCCTCTGGGGTGGAATTCCGCCACTCCGTGTCGCGTGTCGTCTCTCTCCCTCAGTTCAGTTGTTATTAAAGTGCTAAAAGTCTATTCAGTCTGTTCTTTTATATTGGCACGTGGTGCCCGTCTTGTGACAATAGGTGGAGGACCTACTGGAGTATGGAGAGGGTTCCTTGGAGGATCCAAAGGAGGAATTTGCTCGCCTTCTGGATTGGGAGAGGTCTCCATACCACAACGAGTCTTAACAATGTAAGGATTTCTGCCCTCGTGCTCAAGAGTCGCAGACTTATCTTCATGACAGTTATCTACCCCCTCGTCTATGCACCCCGTATTGAACACGCGGTATACACTTGGTTGCTATTTTTCGAGCCTCTTTGCTTTATTTTAGCGAGAGAGAGAGAGAAAAAGAGAAACTGCTTTATTTTTGCAAAGCTTTTGAGCTTTTGATTTTCAGCTTTTGGGGCTCTGCTTTTGGCATCCCTTGTACCTTTAAATTTGTGAGTAGGCCTCTCACAACTCAGAGCATCTGGACGCAGAGTCTAAGTGTGAGCGCTTGCCCGCACTCTTGTACTTTAAACTCAGATTAATACAAAAAGAAATACCAAAAGGGGCGCCAATCTTTGGGGCCAATATCTCTAGGCACGGAACTCCGTCGGGCCAGTGTGAATCAATTGTGACCTATGAACTGTTTTGAAGTGGTTATTTGGTGCTGTCGCAGCAGATTCTTGACTTGGAGTGTCCACGTTTGTTACAGTGGTATCAGAGCACGGCCGATTTCTCTTCTACGAGAAATCTGATCCCAATTTATTTTTTTCCACAGCACCTATGGCTTCAAGCAAGGATCACTCGACTCCCTCTGCATCCGGAGATGCGGCAAGGGATCACAACGAAGATTCTGGCAAGGAGTATGGCCCACCTTGGCCTACTCAGGCGGAGCGTCGAGAGATGGAGCGTCGTCAATTGATCGGCGATGCAACAAAGATGATGCTCAAAGGACCCAAAATTTGCAAAATATATGAGCAAGACTTCTTTTCAGGAAGTGCATGTGCAATGGCAGAAAACCACAACACTACCCCCAAAACCCGCTCTCAAGAAACCTTCTGCCCACAAGAAATATCCAGAGAAGGAATTAAAAGAGATGGTTGATGCACGGATGGCTCAGCTTTTTGACGCGCAAAACAAAGCTAAAAAGCACGGCAAAAAGCAGAAGAAAGGCCCTGACTTCCCGGTCTATTTGGGTTGTCAGTCGACATTGGAAAAGGCAAAGAAACAGAAGAAGCGTGTTTGATTTGAAGAAGTACCTAGTTCTTCTTCTTCTTCTTCTTCTGACAGTTCTTCTAGCTCATCTGACTCGAGCGAAGAAGACCGAAAAGGCAAAAAGCGAAGCAAGAAACAATGCTTCGGAAAGGGCAAGAAAAATGCAAAGAAGTCTAAATCTCGCCCAGTGAGTGACAGTTCTACAGAGGACTCGTCTACAAACAGTTCAGACTTTGATGAGAGCAACTTTTATGCAAAGAAGAAGAATTTTTACAAAGCCAACCAGTATGACGTTCTCGAAGACAAAAGCTACAAAGTTCGAGAGTTTAAGAAAGGTGGACACTCAATTAGATTTAATACGTTTCCAGGATATAGAGATGCTTCTAAGGCTTTGTCTTTTGTACATCAGTTTGACATCACTTTCGCAGGAGGACGTTACTCCGAGCACTCTAAGATTCGAAAAGTTGCCTCTTACTCTAAGGGGAATGCTCGAACTTGGTGGTCCACGCTTCTATTAAGCAAGACTCCGCCAGTTAAATGATTGAAATTCAAGAGGCTTTTTATTTCTTCTTGGTTGACTCGAGAGTATGAACGTGATATACGAACTGTTTGGAACCATCTTCGAATGACCAAGAAAGATACAATACACGCTTATTGCGAGAGATTCTAGAGCTCTTTTCTACCCGCCTCTTCATTTAAGAAGATCTCATTCAAGGAACAGATTGAGCAGTTTACCTTGGGTCTACCTACAGAGATCCGAGATCATTGCGTGGAACAGAAGTCAGCTTCTATTCAGGAGTTGATGATTCATGCGAAACGGGGTTTTGCCATTCACTGTGGCAATCTGATGTACCCCACCGATGAGATCATGACACAAAGAGTTGAACAGACTGTTGGGTTAAAGGCCCAAATGGCCCCCTTTAATGTACATTTTAAAGGTTACTAACCTTTGGCCAAGTTCACATTGAACTTCGCCACTAACTTATTAAATTGGTCCTTATACAAATAATAAAGGGTAAGTGAGTTTCAAACAACTCACTCACTTATCCCCTTTGAAGAAACTTACGTGCCCTTCTTCTTCTGCTAGCGCTTTCTCTCCTGCAGGCCTTCGCCTCCCCTCTCTACACACACACTGCACTTCCTTGCGTGCTCTTTCACTTGCACACACCGCCGCGCGCTCATCAACTGGTATCAGAGCCCGATTAGGGTTTGCCCCCAAACTTGCAAACGTTGAATTTTAGCCAAGAAGATCAACTTTCACGCGAGATTTTGCAATTTTGTCGCCAAAGGACTCGTCCCCGGACATTAGAGAGCTCCCGGCAACCAAAATTCACCTAAAACAGGCTGAAATTAGGTCAAAAACAGGAAATTACAGATTTTGACAACAAAATACAGGTTTTGCTGTGGGAATACTTTTGCTAAGTCCCCGCTACCCGAAAACCCTGAAATTGCCGAAAAACAAGCCCTAAAACAGGTGTTTTAAGCAAATTTCAGATTTACGCAGGTTTTTGCAAGTGTTTTTATGGTGCGAATACATTGAGGAAAGTGCAAATTGATGCAATCTACGCACATTTGACAAATTTTGTCGATGTATGACCATTTGTGGCTCAATTTCATGCAATTTTGATGCTACAAATTGGAGCTTTTGTGCTTACATGCTTTTAAAGGCTGTGTATTAGCTCTATGTATGTCTTCTGAGGCTAAAAACAATTAAATTTGTTGTTTTTGAGCACAAATTCGCTCGCTGAAATTTCTTGCGCATAAATTTCAGAAATTGAATTTTGTACCCAAATCGACCTATTTTGCCTCAAATTGCTCCTGTGACCATTTGGAGCTGTAGTGCACATCTCTGTGAAAATATACTCCGATTTTTGCGTATTTTGCCCAAAAATTCAGCGTATTATCCCTCTTATTTCGTGCAACTATGGCCTCATCTTCTTCGGATGTGAAGAACCTCTTTGAGATTAGGAGGTTCGATGGTACAGGTTTTTATCTTTGGAAAGACAGGATTCAGGGAATCCTATTTCTTAAAGATTGTGAAGGGGCACTTGAACAGGTGAAGCCACAGAATATGACAGATGAAGCATGTGTTAGCATGAACAGGAAGGCCGTTACATATATTAAAATGGCCATGACAGATGCGACCGTCATTGATATGAAAGGTCTCACGATTGCTTTTGATGTGTGGGAGAAGTTAAAGGGAATGTATGAAAATACAACGCCTCTCAACCAGGTGCACTTGATGTGAAAACTTGTTGGCATGCAACTAGATGAGTCCAAGAGCGCGGCAGAGCACTTGTCATTGTTCGCAGGTACTTTGTTGCAGTTACAGGATTTTGGCTTGCCCCCTTTTGATGATAAGCTGAAAGCTATCGTCTTGCTTATGACCTTACCTGAGTCATGGGAAACTTTGGTGGTTTCGTTGTCCAATAACCCCAATTTGACCTTCGATGGTGTTAGGGGTTCTATCTTGAATGAAGAAATCAGGAGGAAAGCAAGTGGAGAGGGAGGCAGCTCTGCCAACATGGTTAGAGGCAGGACAGAAAAGAAGAATGCTTATGCACAAAGGAGTAAGAGTAAGAGTAAAGAAAGGGGAAATGCAAGCAAAGGCAAGGGTGATGTGACTTGTTATCAATGTGGCAGGAAAGGTCACAAGAAACCCGATTGCACGTACTATAAAGATGAGTTAGAAAGGAAAAAGAATGGCGGAGACAAAAAGAAAGAGAAGAAGGAAGTCAAGGCAGATGCACAGGATAGCTCAAAGGACAAAGAGAAGGCCAATGTGGCTTCTAGTGTCGTGATTGAAGAGCTGTCAGATGTAGAGGACATCTTGTGCGCCACTTTGTCAGATGATGATGCTTATGACTTTGATGCCTCTCTAAATGTTCATTCACAGGACATGCAGATCACCAAGAGTGATCTTATTGATGCTTTATTGATTGTCAATGATGCATTGTCCCAAACTTGGATTGTTAATTCCGGTGCTTCATTTCATGTGACTCCTATCAAGGAGTGTTTCTCTACTTTTGATGTAGGCAAGCGTGGCTAAGTATACCTTGGAAACAATCATGCATGTTCCATTGAGGGTATTGGCAATGTGCATCTCTCCATAGATGGCACAAATGAGCTTGTCTTGCATGATGTTAGATATGTGCCGGGAATCAAGAAGAGTCTGCTTTCTGTTGGTGAGATGGATATGCATGGTTACAGCATCTTGTTTGAGAGAGGATCATGGAAAATGACCAAAGGCTCAAGGTTGATTGTAAAGGGCACAAAGAAAGGGACACTTTACTACATGCATGGAAAGGCCGTGTTGGGCAAGTTTATTGCATTGGCTGAAATTAACTCTCACATGGAGTTGTGGCACAAGAGGCTTGGCCATCTGAGCCAAAAGGGCCTTTCTAAGCTTTGTACTTTGAACAAGCTTGATGCTAAAGGCACAAAGCTTGACTTTTGTAATGAATGTCAATATGGCATGCAAGTAAAGCGTTCTTATTACTCTGGTGTCTCTCGTAAATCTTGTGTGCTTGATCTTGTACATTCTGATGTATGTAGCATGCCTACTAAGTCTATGGGTGGTGCATATTATTTTGTCTCCTTTGTTGATGATCATTCTAGGAAAATTTGGGTTTATTTGCTTAAGTCTAAGGATGAAGCCTTTGCTGAGTTTAAGAGATTTCATGCATTTGTGACCACCCAAACAGGTAGAAAGCTAAAATGCTTGCGTACAGACAATGGGGGGAGTACACAAGTGCTGAATTTAACAAGTTTTGTGAAAATTTGGGCATTAAGAGAGAGCTTACTGTGCCATACAGCCCCTCTTCTAATGGTGTGGCTGAAAGATTCAATAGGACACTTTGTGAGAGGGTGAGATGCATGCTGTCCACAGCTAATAATTCTCATGGATTTTGGGGAGAAGCTTTGAAAACTGCAGTGTATATATGCAATCGATCCCCTCACATGTCTTTGAAAGGTGACATCCCTGAAGAGGTTTGGTCTGGCAAGCCTGCTTCATATGATCACTTACGCATTTTTGGTTGCGAAGCTTTTGTGCATGTTAGACCTGAGTTGAGGAGTAAACTAGATGCGAAGTCCATTAAAGGCCTCTTCATGGCATATGGTGAAGAAGGCGAAATGGGTTACAGGATTTGGTTACCTCAGCTCAAAAGGGTTCTACGCAACCGGGATGTTGTTTTTAATGAGGCAAGGCTGCTTCAAAACAATTGTGTCTCAAAGCATGACCATAAAAGGGTGAAATTTCAGCATGACCAGCCACCTGTTAGGCCTAATTTTGACCCTCACGATGCACCACAAATGGCTGAAAATGTAGATGATCCAATGGTGTTTGAGCCAGATGATGTTGGACAGCAAATTGAGGCTTCTGAAGGGCATTTGCAGCCAAGAAACAATGTTGAAAATGGTGCTGAAAATGATGTAAAGCAACCCATTGTTGATGATTTTGTCGTGCCACCTGATGTAAACCCATTGCCGGATAATGTGGATCATTGGGTGAGGTGGTCTACTCGTCAAAGACCGCCTGTGAGTCGATATGACCCCTCTTTGCATTACATTATGTTGACAGATGAGGGAGAGCCTCTTACGTATAAAGAGGCAAAGACATGTGAGCACAGTGACAAGTGGGAGCTTGCTATGCAAGAAGAGATTAAAGCTTTGCATGCTAATCATACTTGGGATTTGGTTGAATTGCCCAAAGGAAGGAAGGCTATTCCTAACAAACGGGTGTATAAAATCAAAACTGTTGATGCAAAACCCAAGTATAAGGCAAGGCTTGTGGCAAAGGGATATGTTCAAACCAAGGGCATAGACTTTCAGGAGGTGTTCTCTCCTGTTGTGAAGATGACCACTTTGCGTATACTGTTTGCCATAGTGGCTGCTCTTGATTTGGAAATGGACCAAATGGATGTACATACCGCTTTCTTGCATGGTGATGTGGAAGAAGAGCTTTACATGAAGTAACCCGAGGGTTTTGTTATTCCTAGCAAGGAACATTTGGTATGTATGCTCAATAGAAGCTTGTATGGGCTGAAACAATCATGTAGACAATGGTACAAGAAGTTTGATCGCTTCATGCTTAAACATGGTTACAAAAGAAGCCATGCAAACCATTGTTTGTATACCAAACGTGATGAGGATGGACCTATTATTCTTGTGCTCTATGTAGACGATATGTTGATAGCTGCAAAGAAAAGAAGCACTGTTGATGCTCTTAAAGGGAAGTTGAAATCTGCGTTTTCAATGAAAGATCTTGGGGCAGCTGAACATATACTTGGAGTACGTGTTACATGGCAAAGAGACAAGCGTCTATTGTATTTGTCGCAAGAAAAGTACATTGAAAAGGTGTTGGACAGATTTAACATGGCTGGAGCAAAGCCTCTTGGTGTGCCATTACAGCCATATGTCAAAATCTCCAAAGATGATTGTCCCAAGTCAAAGGAAGAAGCCAATGAAATGCAAAGTGTGCTTTATGCTTCAGCTTGTGGTTCACTTAAGTATGCTATGGTTGCTACTAGGCCTGACATAGCCCATGCAGTGGGAGTTGTGAGCCGGTTTATGGCTAATCCAAGCAGGTTGCATTGGGATGCAGTGAAGTCCATTATGAGGTACTTGAAAGGGACTAACAACAAATGCCTCTGCTATGGTAAATGACCAATGGAGTTGAAGGGATTTTGTGACTCTGACATGGCAGGTGATGTGGATACACGAAAGTCCACAAGTGGCTATGTATTTACTCTTGCGGGAGGTGCTATTTCATGGTGTTCTAGATTGCAAAAGATTGTTGCATTGTCTACGACAAAGGCTGAATATATTTCAGCCACTGAGGCTTCCAAAGAAGCTATTTGGTTAGCACGCCTATGCAGTGAGTTTGGTTTGCCTGCCAAGGCACCTATGCTTGGTTGTGATAGCCAGAGTGCCATATGTCTAGCAAAGAACGCCATGTTTCATGCACGCACGAAGCATATTGATGTGCGGTATCACTTCATATGTGAAGTGCTTGAGGATGGCCTTATTACATTGGTTAAGGTCCATACATCACAAAATCCAGCCGATGCTCTCACTAAATGCTTACCCAAAGCACAACATCATCTATGCATAGAGATAGTGGGAGGTTGTTGGGTTAAAGACCCAAATGGCCCCCTTTAATGTACATTTTAAAGGTTACTAACCTTTGGCCAAGTTCACATTGAACTTGGCCACTAACTTATTAAATTGGTCCTTATACAAATAATAAAGGGTAAGTGAGTTTTCAAACAACTCACTCACTTATCCCCTTTGAAGAAACTTACATGCCCTTCTTCTTCTGCTAGCGCTTTCTCTCCTGCAGGCCTTCGCCTCCCCTCTCTGCACACACACTGCACTTCCTCGCGTGCTCTTTCACTTGCACACACCGCCGCACGCTCATCAAAGACTTTGACAAATAAAAGTAGAAAGAGAAAGAGCAACTCAGAAAAGAAAGATGCACGACCCAAGCTTACTCCTCAGGAGCGAGCTCGCTTCATCAGGGAAGGGAAGTGCTTTGGATGCGGGAAAATAGGACGTATCTCCGCGAAGTGCCCTAAAAAGACACAAAAAGAACAGAATGACAAGGACGACGAAAGGCCTGAGAGTTCGAGAGCAGTTGAGGAACGTGGAAGAAAAGGCAAGATGAAAACAGGACTGGTTCCAGACTGTGTGGGTACCGATCCCAGCACGTTGGACGAGAGTACAGAACTTTGTCGAGCTTGGGGTAATGTGAAAGACCAAGAGGCCCTGATCTTCTTTGATGGAGGAGCCAAGGCCAACTTCATTTCAGCGGAATCGGCGGCGCGGCTCAAGATTACTCCCGATCGGATGGGACCACTTGCGGAGGCAGTTCTAGCGGCACCTGGAAGGGACGTAGCCATTACACCCGTCATTGGCAAACTTCGGTTGCATTGTAAGGGGTATTTGGGGCATGAGGACTTTTACATAATGCCTTTGGAAGGTTGTGATGTTCTCTTGGGAATTCCCTGGTACCACAAGAACCACACCGTGGTCGACTATCGAGCAAGGAAAGCAACATTGACTACAGAGAAGGGCAGAACCATTGAACTCGATATAAAACTGAAGGGAGAGTCTGTTCCTATTGTATCGGCTTCGGCCATTTCTAAATTAATAAAATCCAATCTGTTTGTTTACTCGATCTTTAAGAAAGAGTTGAGTGATGAGGATAGGACAAATATGTCTAAACTTGATAAAGAACGCAAGGATTTTCTCCACACTCATGCCAATTGCTTCTCAGAGGGCCTGTGTAACAGACTTGGACACTCCAAGTCAAGAATCGACCACGACAACACCAAATAACCACTTCAAAACAGTTCACAGTTCACAATAGATTTGCACTGGCCCGGTGGAGTTCCGTGCCTAGAGATATTGTCCCCAAAGACTGGCGCCCCTTTCAGTATTTCTTTTTGTATTAATCTGAGTTCAAAGTACAAGAGTGGTTGGGTCTCACTCTCAGACTCTGCGTCCAGATGCTCTGCAGAGTCGAAGCCCAAGCCACTTATTTATTTACAAGGGATGCTGAAACCGGCCTGTAGGGTGGTAGGCGTTGGCTTTCATCCGAAATTCTTTACTTTACTATAGACACATAGAAACTTCACGAATAAGCATGTGACTGGAATTCGACACTTCAAGACAAACCACGGCCTGGCAGCTAGAGCGCTACCAAGCAGACAACGACACCCTGTTGGCCCCAAAGACTAGCGCCCCTTTCGCTATTTCTTTATTCATATCATACTTGAGAAAAACCTGTAAACTTCCACAAGATGTCCCACTTTTATCGGGCTGAAATTCCTCTACTCCAACCTGATTTTGGCAACATAACCATAGTAGAAGTCTTCACGGACAAAATCCCAAGCAAACATAGACTTTCCAAGCACTTTAAAGCTCTTTGCAAAACCTGGCGAGAAATTGCAGCTCGCTGAATTCTCTGTTTTGCGCTCTGATCCGCGTGCCGATCACTTTTATGGGTAGCCCTCGAGTTCTCGCATCTGTAGGGTCACTTGCCCCTTGAATTAGACAAGATTCCTCACGGGACATCTCTCTAAATGGTCCTGTACAAGCACCCAATGCTTTCCCGAGACTCCCCTAACAATTAAACGATCCGAACCCTTGCACCTAGCCCTCACCAAGCTGTCCAAACCTGTCCATGGCTGTAATTGCAGGTTTTTGACCCAATTTCGCCAACATAACGACACAAATATCCCTGTAGGTCAAACGTACGCATCAAGGACACTTTCCCTTGCGGTATGGAAGCTTTCCAGTGAGCTGCAGGTCAATTTCAGCATGCTGTAATTTTCTGTTTTGCCACTTTTAGGTGCCTACTGCCCTGTACACGCATCCCAAGGCCTTTCCGAGGCTCCCCTAACGATTCCCTACAATTTAGGTGTGAAACCCTAAACCTGCAAAAAAACACAGCACGCTGTAATTCTCTGTTTTGGACAGTTTTAAGCGGAGCGAGCACACCTACGCGTGTCTCAAGTGCTCCCGCACGCAATGGGACAGTTCCCCTGTAAATCGGACGAGTTTTCACGCGAGAAAACTCTCCGTTTTCGCACTCCTTCGCGATGGAACTGTGCGTACCTGAAGGGGATTAACAATTAGCTAATCGGGTTCCTGTACAAAAGGCTCTTGCCTTGGCAAACGCGCATAAAACCCTGAGAACTGTACATGGTCATCTGAGTAGCCCAACTAGTGAGGCATTACCATATGTGCAAAGGGGAGAGAGAGATACGCGAGAGCAAATCGTCGCACTACATAGAGCAAGGGAGAAGGCAAGCTTTCCATTAAAGCTGTGAGCACTTGCACCCACTACTCACACACACTGTAGCACTTAATGGGCTGAAATCAGTCCCCCTCTCTTGAAATGGGTGCCCCCTCTTGCTGATGCTTCTGGCAATTGCATCAGGAGCCGCCAAGTGTCCAGTTTGCCTCTTTTGAGTTAATTCCCTAGTACCCACATCTTATAAGTGTCGCGAGGGGCCTAAATGACTTTGAACTAAGCCTAGACACCCTTTTATTGCTCGGATTCCAATGCTGATTAGCCCGACCAACTCGTGGTGACCTGCCCTTCCCAACTGCGGGTGAAACTCTCGTCCGTCGGCCATTTCACACTCGCCATGCAATGTTCGATCATTTGCAAGTTCAAAAAGAGGGTCCCAAAAATTAAACAAAAATCATCGAAAAGAAACCAACTCCTCAAGTTAGCAATTGCCACGTCCACGTGACATACCACCCTCTTAAAATCGCAAACGTCCTCTATTGCGTGCCATAGATGATCTTGTGTGGTAAGCACCCTTTTATCATCGTATGTATCCGCAAGAAAGACTGTCAAAACTTGTGTACAAATGACTTAATGAGACTTTCATACTTTTGTCAGCTATTGCACTAAATCCATGAGTACATTTGATGTGGTAGCTCTATCATTACCCCTCCTATGCAGACGTTGGGTTGGGGCATACATAGGCTGTGACCCAAAGGCCTCAAGGTAAAGCTGCAATACATTTGGTGACTCACAGTTCATGCTCTTCCATCCACTTTGCATCCATATGTGGATAGTTCTTGAACTCCACCACATAGCATTTTGCAACCTGTCCCTAAACTTTTTACCTGTGCAAAACGCAAGATTGCCTCTGCGAACGAGCATAATTCCACAACCTGATGTACCACCCACGACCAAGTAAGCTCAAATTTCAAGATGATTTACCGATGCGTCAAAGAATCCAAGCAATCGCCTCAGAGAATCGGCAAGCAACGTGTCACCTAGCAGACCCACATCACTCCCGCAGGAGATCTAGTGGCCAATCTGTAAGACAAGGGAAACTAGCGTATGAGAGTCCACCACCCAACCACCCTTTTAATAGGCAAGCCCCTGGCCCTTTGCCCTAGTTGGACTCCCCGTTCCACACCGCCTAGCCCGGCCTTGCCCTTGTCTAGTCCGGCCTTGGCGGTGTCCTGACATTACTCCCCCCTTAAGAAGGGAGATGGGAAACTTCTTCTTAAGAACACTAATGTTTTCTCAAGTGGCATCCTTCATGGATCCAACTGTTTGGTTGTCCGGAACACGGTTCCGCAGGAGGTTCAATGAAACCAAGAGTAACATCTTGATTTTCCACATTGTTGTCCATTTGTAAGCATCTAGTGTGTAGACTCCATTTAGAACGCACATGAGCATACTAAACGAGTTATCACGACAAAGATATACTTGAAAGAGTACCGTTTTTCACTTTCTGTGAAGTAACTTGCTGACCTAAATCATCAGCCAAGTGTAAGTCCTTGACTTGTTCTCAAATAGCATCATTAAACAACCCCACCCTAACGAGTGTCAAGGTTCAGAACCTGACTTATACATGAAGAGACTACCGAGTCGCAACATGCATTAACTGATAGTAAGTAAACTCCAAGAAGAGCAATAAATGCTTACTAATTGGATCCGTGGTGCTAACGTATGCACTTGCATACAAGATTATACTTTGTAATCTGTATATCCCCGTGGATAAGTGACAGTACTGAGGTGTGTTTTCCCCACGGTTTACAGCCAGACTTTCCAGATGGCTGGTAAACGGGATAACAATATCGTACCACATTGCTAAAGAATCAACAATGGAATGAATAATCCTCGTGGTTAACTTGAGAAACCTACAAGCATCCAAACCGAGCCATGACCTCTATTGGTGATTGGTAGGCCTAAAAAGTAATCTCATAGAGATACTTCACTTAGAGTGCAAAATGCTTCATAAGCAACAACTTGAGGAATATGCATGCCGTTCCAAATCAGCCTTATCTAAAAACTAGGGCCCATAACACCTAGTGTGCATGCATTTAGCAAAAAACAGATCCGAACCTGTATATCCACGGTGATCCTTGCCAATACTTATGGCAAATGTGATACGCCTAGCACATATTAAAAAGGAATGTAAATAGTTTTGAAAAAAAAAAAAAACTAAATACTTTCAGTTGCAATCTTTTGCAAGCCTTGCTGAAACGTCTGAATCACAATAGAAGGTGAAACATTGATCACTTTTAGGTACACAGAATGAAACTTTTTCATTAACTTATAGCCTTGCTATATGTATAAACAACCATCTGTGATGTTGTTTAGCAATACTTGTAGCTGAACAAGTCATTCTAAGTACCCGACAATTCTGGCCACTGAAATTGCTTTTGATACGTCGTGCTAAAAATGGTCTAGAAAACAGATTTGACCAGCACCTAGTTGGACTTCGTAGTGACACATAATTGAAATAATGGCGCCAGTGTCAGTCCAGAGACTCATATTCTCCACATGTGGAATATGTCTCATGTGAGGATGTATAAAAAAGAACATCCGTCAAGTACAAGATGTACTTGTGTGTGAGGTAACTCTAAACACTCTGTGACAAGAGTGAGAGGGACCCTCATTCATTGCTCCACACTGGCTAAACCGAACTCCTTGAGTTCCTAAACCATGTTGTATCCCATGTGACAACAAGTGCCAAATTGAACCCTACAAGTAGGTTCGTAACAGCATAAGGCAGAAAGATAGATTGGACACTTGGCCCAAAATACTTTGTGCCGACATGCCCTTGGCATGGCTCTGTAACATTTAAGCGTACTTATATGTCTTGAAAAACCAAGCAACGCATACTAAAAATGGAATAACACCAAATCAATAGATGCGTACCTGGAGATTTGAACATAATGTTCACTTACCTGTATTCAAACCGAGAGGAGCACGTCCCCTACCTGAAAAAACAAATAGCATTGCACTGGGAACCTTGGGTGTTGCCTTTGCAATCCAAGCCCTTGGATTAGAATCTACGTAGTCAAACCCCTTGGTAAGACTCTTTGTAGAAACTGCTCAACTGGCAGATAACGGTAATCAACATAGTCAACCGTGTACAGAATGATTGGAATCAACTTGAAAAGTGTGTTCGTCCGCTACCGCGTGGTAGATTGCGGAATTCTTTCCTTGAAAGTATAACTGGGAGAGATCAACTGTGATCCTCTATGCAGATCAAACTGTGATCCTTAATGCCTATGGGGTGATGTAGCAATCACCCGCCAGGTCTTACCCCAAAACAGTATGTCCATAGACACTCCGTAGTGCTATAGAGAGAGCATGAGACTCACACAAGTGAACTACCGAGCTCTTATGGACAGTCATGCTGTCGTAACTGATTGCTGCATCTATACTTTCTTGTGGAGATCAGCTGCTGTGAGTTGATTATCAAAAACTCAACTTGAGTGTCGCAATGAAAACATGTAGTGCAAAAGTGACACCCTAAACATCCGTAATGACAAGACTCTTGCTTGTCCATTAACGTCGATGTGTACTTCCTTGGGTAGATCTTGAAAACAATCACCCAAAGAATGCCAATAGTTGGGTCTTACCCTTGGCCTGACAACGGCTCTTAGCCTATTTGGCTCATAGCCCTTATGCAAAATACTACTCAATCGACGAACCGATGACTAATTTGAGTAGCATCTTAGCCACGTGCTAGCTGTGAGTTAGAGCACCTTTGCGCAAGCTGACTCACAAGCAAAACATGTATCAAAAGCTTCTTAGAAGATTTTCATTTTTTCCTTAGAGAGAGAGATAGAGAACGAAAAGAAGAGCATGCTGGGCTGAGGAACTTTCCTTAAGTTTTTAGAGTGTGTACCCAAGCTATGTGCTCTTATGCATCTTGTGCCTAACTTGCAGCTTATCGTATAAGCATTCCGTAGTTTTCCGGTATGACTCTCTCATCAAGAGAGGTAACAGAAAAACACAAAACTCATTCCGATCCACCTACCTTACAGGAGTCGTGATTGTATGAGGACGACTTAGCATTGGCACTTTGCCCATGAAATAAGTCCTAGATTTAGGTTTCTTTTTAGTGTTGTGTGTTAATAACAACCAAGAATCATGTAAACCATCCATCACTGATTCTGTCTTGGACAGATTTGCGAGTGTGATAGCGGAAGCGTAATCCATGAAGTGGTGGAGGTCATTCCACCTGGCTAGCATGCCTTGCATGCAGTGATGGACTCAAACGTGAGAACCAAAACCATAAGTGCCTTGCACAGTTCAAACTAGTAGGGAGTCTCTTTCCAGTTCCCCAAACTTGGGTGCCAATGCCCTTGATTCCCAATCAATGGGCAGTATCTCAGCACAAGGGAGAAGCCTTGCTTCGTATAAAATTGCCAAACACTTTGCTTTGCACAATGACAGTAACTGCCAAGTAAAGTGTAAACATGGAAAAAAACAAGAAAAGTTGAAACTTGGCTAACCTGGTCGTTGTTGCTGCAACCAGTTGTCTTGAAATTCTAAAAGAAAAACTCGCTGGAAGATGGTTCATAGCCATAGCTACTGCGCGAGAGGGAGTTGCCGTGTAGATCATATACACCCTCTTTGCATGCAATGAAAGAACACGCTGGCAAACTGACAAATTCCTCCAAGGTTTTATGCTCATAGCATAAGTCAGATGGGAAAATCTCAATGGAAGATGCCGAACTAGAAGCCTTGCTTCCCGTAACAACTTATAGAGGTCTTGACAGCTCATAGCTAAAGGATATTCATGTTAACAAATAGATGTCAAAGCAAAAGAAAGTCGACCGTGTCGATCATTCACAAAATATAAACCTTGTCAAACCTGCTGGAAAGATAGAATTATATGTGCAAAGTATGTGCATCTGGTACATACTTGAGTCTATGAGTGATATCCGTGATCAATCGTAGACGCCCATTGCATACCATAGTTATGAAGCACACGCTCAATAAACAAATATCAACTGCGTACCTCCTTAATTACACCTGTCGACGAAGCTTGCCGCCGGAAGAATCGAATGAGTTGCCAACCAGAAGAAAATCGGGAAATGATTTTCCAGATACTGATGTTTGGTTCAATAGAAATGGGTGACCGTGGATTCAACTTCATTAGTTCTGATTGCTTGCTTTTGAGAATTGAATTTATGATCGGCCTTGCCAATCACCGTTGCCTTATAAGGCATAAGCCATGCCCGAGTTGCCTCTACCAAGAGACAACCATGCCTCGTGGAAACCCGTGTAAAGGTTATCTCTATCCGAGCCGTGCTCCTTAGTCCAAATATCGGAGTCGTGCTCCTTAGTCCAAATCATGGTAATGACTACCAAAATTGGACGTAATCGATGATATAGATGATCTATTTCCTGATGGCAAATACTGAAAGGGAAGCCTTGCTTCACATAAGTACTCATGTAGTGTTGGTGTACCAGATACTCTTACCGAGGTACAATAGCATAGCAAGAGGAAGTCAACCGTGTCGAGCATTCACAAATTATCGACCTTGTCAAGTTATACAATGTGCTGAAGAAAGAAGAATAGTTGGAATAGTCATGCCTCTTGACATGATTACGTAGACAGAGCCTTGCTCCACTGATGTCTTGAGCAGACAACTGGCTAGAAATGAAGCCCGAGCAACTTACTTGACAACTTATTGGAATTGCAAGTAATGATCGGCCTTGCCGAGTACTTGACTCATACGGTCACAAGTGTACCGTTCAAGCGCTACGCCTTGCCTATACTTGCATGTACTGCTGATGAACAACTTTGTTTGCAAACTTCTGCAAAATTGAAATGAATAAGAAACATCAATTTGAAGTATACTCTACTTACTGGCCATTGGAAACGCCGTTATCGCCATCTCCAGCAAATATGAAGCAATTATGGACGTATAGGTCAGGGCACCACATTGGTGGCGAGTTGAATAACCCTTATGCATGTCAATGGTGCTCAACGACCCCTTTCAGGTTTGTTTGTGTGAATCACACAATGCCAAAGTCTGCACCATCTCGTACATCTGCGGCTGAGAACCGGAAAATCGGGTTTGCCGAGGCTATGAAACCCCAAGGCATGATGCGTCTAGACTTGCATCAATTTCATGCATCATCATTGTACCAGTTTGTGCAATCAATCGTAGACCACTCTCGCCAACAAGAGGGGGGCCTTCGAAGGAGGGTTTTACATCAGTCTCAGGTGTCGTATTCTGTTCTATCTCTATCTCTCAGTCTCATACACTTGCACGCACAATGTCCACTCACTTTGTTCGTGATCATTGCACTCTCTCATTAAAGGCGGAAGACTCTCCCTTCTATAAGAACAAAAAAAGGAACCTTGAGCACATTATGGAGCACTCATCTTGAGAAAGAACAACATTCATTCTGTTACACCTTACATTGGTATCAAAGCTTTGGCAGTGTTCTGTATCACTCAAGGAAAGAACCACAAGAATATACACAAGAATTATTTTTTTGCATGTTGCAGTCGCACGAACCCAAGTTCGCTTGGGCGTGTCGATTCCTAATCGTGTTTTTGAAGAGTGACAGGAATCCCAAGAAAGAAGGGCTTGTCCAGCCTCCCCTTGTGCCTCTTTTCACTCATTGAGACGGCCGGCTAATCGACGTTAGGTGGGAAAAAGCAACCTTGGTATGAGCGCAAGGCCGCCAAGGGGTGTGCCCGCGGAAAAGAGAAGAACTCGGGTGAAGAGAAGATCCTTCCCAAACACGGTTTGCAAGCGAAAGAAAACCTCAAGAACCCAAGACCCACAAGAACCCAAGTTCCTTATGAACTTAAGAACCAAAGATCAAAGTGCATGGTCCTCACCCGAAGCGGAATGGATACTTCGCATACAGGTGATGAGCATGGGAGTGGCAAAGAAGAGCTTTCCCCACCAGGAGGCTTTCCCGACCCTCCCCCTTCCCCATCTACGCCACGAGTTGTACCAAATTCTATGAGGAGATGGTCAAGTCGATGATGGAGATGATGGCACAACAACAAGAAACGAATCGAGTTGCGTTGGCACAACTAGCAAGAAAAGCAGAACGGCAAGAAGCCAAGGACCGCAAGCGCAAAGAAAGAAACGAAAGAATTGCCATACAACAAGAAGCGTCTCGCATTGCTTGGAACGTGAGAGCGATGAACGAAACGAAAGAAAAGCACAAAGAAAGGAGGAACGGGAAGCTCAAAGAGCGGCCTTGGAGGCCGAGTGTGAAGCTCACAGAGTGGCCTTGGAGGTCGAGCGTGAAGCTCAAAGAGAACTACGCACTCAAGAATTGGTTCGACAAGTACCAACCTCGAAGTCCGAACCAGCCAAAGATCGTGGGAGTTCCTCAAGCGACGCAAGCCACGATGCGAATTCCAACAATCCAGTCATAGAGAAGTTGACTTTCAGTAAGTATGATCGTAAGATGGATGCAACGGTTATTCATTCTTGGTTGCATCAATTTAATGCTTATTTTGCAACAACTAAGAAGACAGGAAATAGCAAAGTTTTGACGGCAACCATGTACCTTGCCGGTGATGCCTCAATTGGTCCCACGCATGGCAAGAGGCACAGTTAGCCGCGCACCTAGAGAAAGCCGACGGATTCACGCCCCTGTCCTTCAATTGGGCTGATTTCCAAGACAAGCTCAAGGCATAGTTTATGCCTCCTCAATACCTAGCACGATTGAAGGAAGATTGGCGCAATCTCAAGCAACATGGTATGCCAGTCATATCATTTTCTAACCATGTTTTGCAGCTCCGTACTCAATTACGCAAATCGGATGATGAGCGCAAGGAGGCTTTCCTCTTTGGGTTAGACGAATACATCAAGTTTGATGTAGAAGTCTTTGACCCCGCAGATCTCAACAAGGCGGTAGCGATTGCTCTCTCCCAAGAGATGAAGCACAACAAGGGAAAGCCTAAGGAGGACAAGACTTCTTAGGAACCTCTCAGAATTCTCAGACCACGCAGAATGGTAAGAATGGTAATTCTTCTAGCCCTTCTTCCTCTAATTCCTCGGAAAAGAACTCTAACAATGAATCGAAGGGTAAAGCTAAAGTACCTGCAAAACCTAAGCTAACCCCAGATGAAAAAGCTATACACAAGGAATTGTAGGAGGATACATCACAGCTGAAGAACAAGTGATTTATGCTAAGGAAGGTAGGTGTTTTCAATATCATGTCAAGGGTCACATTAGGAAGGCTTGTCCTAAGACAGCCCCACCTAAAGAACAAAAGGCACCCACAGCAACCACAAGCGCTATAACACACCACCCTGAATCTTCTCATGACTCTGACACACAAATTGATGAGTCTCTCATGAAGTGTTATAGTCATGTAAAGGGTCAACGTTTTATCATATTGTTTGATCCAGGCAATATGCATGATGTGATTAGTCCCTCTCTTGTTGAGAGAGCCTTCCTAAACGTTAGTCAGAAATCTCCTCTCGAGGTTTCTAACTTCGCTCCTTGTATGGACTCTCTCATCACGAAGGAGTGCCTTGATGTGATGTTTACCGTTCAACAAGCTTCTTTCAGTAGGAAATTTCTTGTGCCTCCTCTCTCAGGATGTGATATGATTTTGGGCATAAGATGGTTTCGTGAACTCAACCCTCTCATTGATTGGGAGGCTAACACTCTCACTTTACATGCCAAAACTGACTCCCCCCTCATCATTCGTGCTGAGGAGGGCTTGCATTCTTTGCCTCTCATCTCTCATGTGCAGGTAAAGCGTGAATTACGACGAGGAGCACAAGCGGCATTCATCTATGTTGCTCCAGTTTCCCAGAGCATTCAGGCTCCAGCTAAGTATTCAAATTTGTTTACGAAGTTTAAACATCTCTTTTTGCAGGATGATCTTCCACTTCGTCTCCCACCCGAGCGCCCGGAGGACCATCGCATCGAGCTTATGGTGGGGGCACAGCCTGTCAGTAAGACTCCCTATCGTTTGAACAAGACACGGGAGGAAGAGTTAGAGCGACAACTCACGGAGTCGGTGGCTAGAGAATTCATACGCCCTCCTATTTTGTTTGTTCGCAAGAAGGATGGTTCGTCTCGTTTGTGTGTTGATTACAGGGCATTAAACAAGATGACCGTCAAGAACAAGTTTCCGATGCCTCGCATTGAGAATATCCTTGATAGGGTCAATGGGGCACAGCAAGGTCGATCTCAAAAGTGGATACCATCAGGTACGGGTATTCAAAGGCGACATTTTCAAGACCGCTTTTCGCATCGAGCGAGGCATTGGGAGTATATCGTTATGCCTTTTGGATTGACAGGTGCGGTGGGTACATTTAATCGTCTCATGGTAGGTCGTTTCGGCGATATGGTCGGTGTATGTGTATTCATCTTTTTGGATGATATTCTCATTTTTTTTGAATCGTGGGAACAACATGAAAGAAATGTCGAAAGGGTACTAACTCGTTTGGATGAGTGTCAGTTGTACATTGCAGCTAAGAAGTCTGAATTTTTTCTTATTGAAGTCACTTATCTGGGCTATATCATTTCTGCAGAGGGCGTCAAGCTAGATCCCGCGAAGGCGGAACAGCTTCGTAATTGGGATTTGCCCAAAACTGCATATGATGTGCGTTCTTTTCTTGGTTTATGTTTTGTTTTGTTTTGTTTTCGGAGTCGGGTAGGGCACGCCCGGCCGCTCCCCTCATACACCAAAAAAGTATACAAGAAGAACGACAAGGACTATACACCCAGAAACCGAAGGCAGACGCTTTTGTCACTAGTTTCCTCTGGACTACGAGAGTTCAGAATTATCTACACTCTTAGGGCCATGACTAATCCCTTGAGAAACCCACTCGCCACTTGGATTTGGGCGTGACAGCGACCAAGTACCTCCGTTCAGAGGCCCAGGTACTACGGGACTTGCTTCGGTCTTCCCTTTGGAGTTGCCTCCTCTAGGTAACTTATTGCTCACCTCACTAAACTACCTTTGAAACCCAACGGTTTTCCCCTAGGAAATGCCATACTCGCTTGGCAGGGCGTCGGCTCACAGGTGGCGTCCACTGAGGCTGGTAATGTCTCCCTTTTGCATTTCCCAACCCCTTTTAGGTGAAGTAGACCCCCCCCGGGGGGGAATGGCACTTGGGTGCTCTTGTAGCTCATCTGGCTTCGCTTGGGGAGAATTACGTCATTTCCCCCGGAAGGGATCGGATTCAAATAACAGCATAGAAAGGGAAGCATTATCTCTCCATTCGCGTATGCAGAGCACCCAAATACAAGGGTACAACTTCACCAAGGAACTTCGCCACAGGCACATGCCCTGCAGTTCCATCCCTCGAGTGCGGATCACGGCGTACCCAGAAGGGCAGCCGCTTCCCGCGAGCCTTCCCGCCAAGGAGGATAACGGTCCTTTCTTCAGGGTCCAACGAAGGGTCAAGTGCGTTGAAGGTGGAGTTCGGTTTAGCCATCGTCCCCTAGAGTCATCTACAACCGGACAACTCACCAGCAAATGCAAAAGCGAACGACCCTCTAACTGGGAGCACAGCGTGCAAATGCTGTGTCCGCACATGTAACTATCAGCCAGTTTAAGCCCCCCTACTCTCGCGAGAACCAGCATTCTCTCCTCCTTTCTATTCACTATAGTGCTCCTATTGAGCTGCAGCAGGTGTCCACGTGTTTGTTCATAGCCGGCCTCCTTATAGGGCTCCAACGCCAGGCACGAATGCCTCTCGTCCCACTTGTCCCATGCGTGGTAGCGGACTGAGCTAAAGTCATCCGCTAGGATATACTTATTCATCCAATTCTCGGTTCTTGTCGTCCAAGTCCACTTCTTGAACGGTTGGTTCTTAGGCTTCTTGTTTACCAAGGAGTCTAACCAAGTAGATGAAACCGAGCGGTACTTGTCGAAAGCCCTTGCTCGTTGTCCCCCACAAAAGGCAGGTACGGGTGGTATGTTGAACTCGTGATGGAGAGTTGTCGTCCCTACAAAGGTTGACCTTGCTCCCTTTTCGAGTAACATTCGCATCCCAGTGGCGACGAGGCGCTGCAAAGAGTGAAGGGCACGCTGGTCGTGGGCCCCCATAATTTCCGCGCCATAACAAATCACTGGATATACGCACGTCTTAAAAACAGTTAGTCGAGACTAAATAGGGATGGCTCGGTTCGCAAGTAGGTGCTGACATGCGAAGAGACTTTTCCTCCCCCTATCCGCTCGCTCTTTAACAATGCTTTCAATGGAAAAGGTCGAGTCTACGTCGATGCCAAGGTACTTGTACGTTTCACCCACCTCAACCGTCTCACCACCCAAAATATAGATTCTTATATATGTCAAGAATATAGTTCGTACATAGAGAATTTTGCACGCATTGCTACACCTATGACTGATGTTTTGAAAGGGGTAAAGACTCGCCGTCAGCGAGTAGACTTGCCCGAAGCAACCATTGATGCTTTCACAGCTCTCAAGGTTGCAGTGACAAAAGCACCGTGTCTTATCCTTGCCTCTTGGGATGATCCCTTTGAGGTATGGACGGATGCGAGCAATGTCGCCATAGGCGTTGTGCTTCAACAGCATGGTCGTCCTGTAGCTTTCCTTATTCGGAAGCTCAATAGTGCGGAAAAGAATTATTCAGTTAATAATAAAGAACTTTTGTCCGTAGTTTACTCTCTTAAGCATTGGAAGCATTTTCTTTATGGTTGAGAGTTTACAATTCGTACAGATCATCAAGCCCTCAAGTGGCTACAGTCTATGCCTAGTGCACATTGGAGTGATCGCCAAGCACAGTGGTCACAATTTTTTGAGCAATTTGGAGGTTTGATTGAGTATGTGCCTGGAAAAGCTAACCCTGTTGCAGATGCATTGAGTCGCAAAGGACAGATTTTGGCTCTTGAGTCAAGATCCACATTTTCTATTCAGGGTGAGCCTTTTGACAGCATGAAGAATCAGTATGCGGATTCCAAGTTTGGTAAGCATTGGTTGCAGGCTCTTGCTTCCCAAGGGCCAAGCAACTATCTCATTTGTGATGGTTTGTTGTATTTTCGTCAACGTTTATGTGAGTTACCCTCTCTCAAGCCAACAATATTGCATGATGCACATGATTCTCTCACAGGTGGGCACAGGGGAATGAACCCCACTTTGGAAAAAATTGAAAGATTCTTTTATTGGCCTAAAATGCGAAAAGATGTGTTTCGTTATGTCACACAGTGCACTATATGTCAAAAAGTAAAAGCTCCTCGGGGTAAGCAGCAAGGCCTCTTGCTTCCGCTGCCTATTCCCGATGGACCTTTTCAGGATATTTCTATGGATTTTGTGACTAACCTACCACCAAGTTTGCATTCAAGGAACACTCAATATTTGACAATTGTTGATCGTTTCAACAAGTTTTGCACGTTGATTCCTTATAAAGCCACAGTTACTGCACAAGATGTAGCATGGTTGTTCATTACGCATTGGTACCCCCTCTATGGTTTGCCAAAATCAATTGTTTCAGATAGGGATGTTAAGTTCACGTCCAATTTTTGGCGCGCACTCTTTCAAAATTCTGGCACTAAGTTAAATTTTTCATCGGCTTTTCATCCACAGTCAGATGGTCAAACAGAAATTTACAATCAATTGGCTTTTTTATGTTTTGAAGTCATATGTGCATGATCAGCAGTCTCAGTGGGAGCTCTATCTCCCATTGGTACAGGCTATTTTGAATGACTCTTTTTCTTCTGCTATTGGTCAAACTCCGTATGAGACAGCTTTTGGCCGTCCGTTCCAGTCACTTTTGACTCGCTCGATCAGTCAAATGCCTGATGCCAATGCTAAAAGTCAGTCATTGGATGAGATTTCTGAGAGTGTATAGCTTCGGCTAAGCAAGGCTCAGGAATCTTATTCACGACGACAGGCTAATAAGCATCGTCAGGATGTTCCGATCAAGGAAGGAGATTGGGTATATTTACGAATCATGAAGCAACGTCTTAAGCAAGTTGGAAAGAAGTGTCCAAAGTTGTCATTTCCAGTCATTAAAAAGATAAATGAGGTTTCAATGAAATTGCAGTTGCCTAACTCATGGTCAATGCACAACGTTTTCCATGTTTCTTGGTTGAAAGTGTTTCAGGAAACACCTCCAAAGGACATTTCGGAAGAAGAAGAACCGGATATCATTGATGAAGCTGAAGTCATGGAGCCGGAGCAAGTGTTGTTGCATCGGTTTCGACATGGTTCGAAGAAGCAAGCGAGACAATACTTTTTGAAGTTAAAGGATCGAGGAACCCACGAAGTGGTGTGGATCGACGAAGAGTTTTTCAAGGATTATCCAGAGTTGTTGGCAGACTACAAGGAAGCCATGCAGCCCTGTACCAATACCTCACTTTAAAAAGGAGGGGATGTCAAATGACACATCCAACCCTATGTGTCAGTGGACAAGCTACAGCATAACAAGGTTCCGTCAATCCAGTCAATCTAGATTAGAGGTGATCTGGCACTTTTTGTGAGTCTATTGCAAGCCTAGTCACTTAGTATAGATGCATATCCTCTGGTTGCACATAGCAAGATCATAAGCATTCCCATCAGAATCCATTAGAATCCTTCAGGGGAATTTTCCAATGCATTTAGCCTATTTTACCTATTTTTGACATTTTTCACTTATTAATTTAAGTGACTTTTGTTGAAAAGTAGGTAGGGTAAATTGGATAAGAAAATATATAAGCAAACCAAGGTTAGCACTAAACAGCAGATGAGCAAGGAGAACAATAGGCCATTGGCGACAGGTTCCCCCCTCTCTCAGCAAGACTCCCCAATTCCCTTGGGCGATTTCTCCATGCAAGTATCCCTAGCGTTTTTAATCATCGCCAGCAGCCACCTTTTTCCCTTGGCGTTTTTCAGCAACCCAAGATCGCCATAGCTTTCTGCACCTAGTGGTTCCAAAGCCAGCATCACCTGCAGTGCCTTGGCGTTTTCAGCATCAAGTCGCAGAATAAGGGCAACGTTTGCAGCACCAAAACGCAGCCACTATCAGCGTTTTTCCTCAACCAAACCTGTGTTTTTCAGCAGCATAAAAACAGCCTCGAAATCAGCGTTTCAACTCGCAGCAGATTTCAGCCTTGAGCGTTTTGGACAGCAGGTAAAGACATTCAGTTTTCAGCCCTATTGTCGGCCTCGCCATCCCCGTCGTCATCGTCGGCATAGTCTAGACTTGCATCAATTTCATGCATCATCATTGTACCAGTTTGTGCAATCAATCATAGACCACTCTCGCCAACGAGAGTGGGGCCTTCGAAGGAGGGTTTTACAACAGTCTCTGGTGTCGTATTCTCTTCTATCTCTATCTCTCAATCTCATACACTTGCACGCACAGTGTCCACTCAATTTGTTCGTGATCATTGCACTCTCTCATTAAAGGCAGAAGGCTCTCCCTTCCATAAGATGTCACGTGACACATCCAACCCTATGTGTCCGTGGACAAGCTACAGCATAACAGGGTTCAGTCAATCCAGTCAGTCTAGATTAAAAGTGATCTGGCACTTTTTGTGAGTCTATTCATAGACCGTGCATGCCCAGTCACTTAGTGTAGATGCATATCCTCTGGTTGCACACAGCATGATCATCAGTATTCCCATCAGAATCCATCAGATTCCATCAGGGGAATTTTCCAATGCATTTAGCCTATCTTACCTATTTTTGACATTTTTCACTTACTATTTTTAAATGACTTTCCAACAAAAGTAAGTAGGGCAATTTGGGTAAGAAAATATATAAGCAAACCAAAGCTAGCACTAAATGGCAGAAGAGGCAGCAGGAGCTCCACGCTCAACAGGCACCTTCTCAGCAAGAACCCTCAAGCACCCATTGCCTAGCGTTTTCCCTCACCCAAGACCTAGCGTTTTGCATCATCGCCAGCAGCACCTCCCTTGCCTTTGCGTTTTCAGACAGACCTGGACCGCATTGCCTTCCTTGCATCTAGCGTTTCCATCACCTTCAGAGGCTGCCAATCACCAGCGTTTTCAGCCCTAACGACAGCAGATAAATTAACGTTTTCAGCAGCAGGTAAAACCTGCATTTTCAGCCCTGAATTTCTGCAGACAACAGCGTTTTCCATCAGGCACAGCAGCATTTTTCAGCAACATAAAAACAGCCTCGAAATCAGCGTTTCAACTCGTAGCAGATTTCAGCCTTGGGCGTTTTTGGACAGCAGTCAGAAGGTTGCAGATTTCAGCCCTTAGGTCAATGTCGCCATTCCCGTCGTCGTCCCCGACATAGCCTCGAGTTGCATCAATCCATGCATCATCATTGTACCCATTTGTGCAATCATAAGTAGACCACTCTCATCGGCGAGAGTGGGGCCTTCGGAGGAGGGTTTTACAACGTCTCTGGTGTCGTATCTCTCTTCTCTCTATCTCTCAGTCTCATACACTTGCACGCACAGTGTGATCATAGCATTCTCTCATTAAGAACGAAAGGCTCTCCCTTCCATAAGAACTAAAAGGAACCTTGAGCACAGCAAAGCGCAAACAATCATTCCGCTGCACCTAACGTTGGTATCAGAGCTTTGGCAGTGTTCTGTATAACTCAAGGAAAGAACCACAAGAATCACAAGAATTTTTTTTTGCTTGTTGCGGTCGCTCGAACCCAAGTTCGCTTGGGCGTGTCGATTCCTAATCGTGTTTTTGAAGAGTGTTAGGAATCCCAAGAAAGAAGGGCTTGTCCAGCCTCCCCTTGTGTCTCTTTTCGCTCATTGAGAGCGGACCGTGCACTTACCGGCCGGCCAATCGATGTGAGGTGGGAAAAAGCAACCTTGGTGTGAGCGCAAGGCCGCCAAGGGATGCGCCCACGGAAAGGAGTAGAACTGGGGTGAAAAGAAGATCCTTCTCAAACACGGTTTGCAAGCGAAAGAAAACCTCAAGAACCTCAAGAACCCAAGTTCCTCGTGGACTTAAGAACCAAAGATCATAGTGCATGGTCGTCACCCGAAGCGGAATGGATACTTCGCATAGAGGTGATGAGCATGAGAGAGGCGACGAAGAATTTTCCCCACCAGGAGATTTTTTCGACCCTCCCCCTTCGCCATCTACGCCACCAAGAGTATCAAACCCTATGGAGGCAATGGTCAAGCAGATTATAGACATGATGGCCAAACAAGAAGAGACTCGCATGAACATGATGGCCCAACAACAAAAAGCTAATCGAAATGCGTTGGCACAACAAGAAGCAAATCGCCTTGCTTTAGAACGCGAGCACGACGAACAAAAAGAAAGAAAAGAACAAAGAAAGGAGGAAGCGGCAACACAAAGCGCGGCCTTGGAGGCCGAGCGTGCAGCTCAAAGCGCGGCCTTGGAGGCCAAGCGTGCAGCTCAAAGAGTGGCCTTGGAGGCCAAGCGTGAAGCTCAAAGAGTGGCCTTGGAGATCGAGCGTGAGGCTCAATGAGAACTACGCACTCAAGAATTGATTCGACATGTACTTGCCTCGAAGTCCGAACCAGCCAAAGATCGTGGGAGTTCATCCAGTGGCGCAAGCCACGATGCGGATTCCAACAACCCAATCACAGAGAAGTTGACTTTCAGTAAGTATGATGGTAAGATGGATGCTACAGTTATTCATTCTTGGTTGCATCAATTTAATGCTTATTTTGCGACAACTAAGAAGACAAAAAATAGCAAGGTTTTGACGGCAGCTATGTACCTTGCCGGTGATGCCATCAATTGGTACCACGCATGACAAGAGGCACAACTAGCCGCGCACCTAGAGGAAGCCGACAAACTCACGCCCCTTTCCTTCAATTGGGTTGATTTCCAAGACAAGCTCAAGGCGCGGTTTATGCCACCTCATTACCTCGCACGATTGAAGGACCATTGGCGCTCTCTCAAGCAAAATGGTATGCCGGTTATGTCTTTTTCTAATCGTGTTTTGCAGCTAGGTACCCAATAACGCAAGTCAGATGATGAATGTAAAGAGGCATTCCTTTATGGATTGGACGAGTATATCAAGTACGATGTTGAGGTGCTCGATCCAATCGATCTCAACAAGGCGGTAGAGATTGCTCTCGCACAGGAGATGAAGCACAACAAGGGAAAGCCTAAGGAGAACAAGACGTCCACAAGTACCTCGCAGACTTCTCAAAACCCTCAGAACGGTAAGACTGGTAAGAATGGTAACTTTTCTAACCAATCTTCCAACAGTCTCTCAGAAAAGAATTCTTCCAATGAAATTAAGGGTAAGGCTAACACAATTGCTAAACCTAAGCTTACTCCATATGAAAAGGTAGCACAAGGAATTGTAGGAGGATACATCACGTCAAAAGAGCAAAGCACTTATTCTAAGGAAGGTCGTTGTTTTCATTGTCACATTAAGGGTGACATAAAAAGAACATGTCCTAAGCTTGAATCGCATGAATCTAAAGAATCCACAGAACCCACTTCCTCTGTCAATGCAATTAATGATAACACGAGTGTGCCTCAAGTTACTCAGGACCCTCCCATTGATGATTCTCTCATTAAATGTTATGGTCATATGACGGGGCAACGTTTTGTCATATTGTTTGACCCAGGTAGTATACATGATGTGATCAGTCCCTCTCTTGTTGAGAGAGCCCGCCTAGAAGTTAGTCAGAGATCTCCTATCGAGGTCTCTGGCTTTGTTGCCGGTATGGACGCTCTCATCACGGAGGAGTGCATTGATGTGTTGTTTGCAATTCAAAAAGCTGCCTTCACTAGAAGATTTGTTGTCTCTCCTCTCTCAGGATGTGATATGATTTTGGGCATTGGATGGTTTCGTGATGCTAACCCTCTCATTGATTGGGAGGCTAACACTTTCACTCTCAATGCCAATAGTGATTCTCCCATTGTCATTCATGGAGAGGACATTGTTCATTCTCCATCTCTCATTGCTAATATACATGACAAGATTGAACGGATTCATGAGAAGGAGACTCTCTCAGTCTCTTTTTCTCCAAAGCATGACACAAAGGATTTGCATGATTGTGAGCAGCATGATGATTTGGATGCCAATGATTTGCATGATGATTTGGATGATTAAGACAAGCATGATGATTTGCATGATCAAGATGTGATTTCTCACGAGCATATGATGATTTGCATGATCAACATGTGATTTCTCACAAGCATGATGAGTTGCATGAAGAAGATGTGATTGTTCACAAGGATGATGTGTTAGTTGATGCTTTTTCTAGCAAAGCTAACCTCGTTGCAGATTCGATCAATCACAAAGGATTGATCTTGGCTCTCGAGCCTAGGTCCAAAGAACCCTCAGGAAGTATTATGTGTTCACATGATTGATACGCACGCATTGTTCGAGTGTTTCATTCGTGACCGTTTCCTGTATTTTAATCAGCATCTTTATGTGATCCCTTTTCCTAGGCATGACATATTGTATGTTGAGCATGTTTCTCTCATGGATGAGCACGAATGTATGCGGATTTTTCATGAAAAGCTGAAAAGTATCTATGTAAGGAAGTCACATTCCATGTCTCTTCCTTGGCATGACACAGTTGTAGAAAGAGCACATGAAAGTATGAGCACCAAGCATGGGCATTTCCGTTGTGAATTGCCACAGTTGATTGCTCTAGATCATAAGAGAAAGATTCGATCTCATTGTTTGCGTGTAGGTGGTGAACGGTTTGGCATTCCGTCTATTGGTTCATTTACACTGCATGCACAGTCTTTAGAGAAGACAATAATTTTTCCAGTCACTTTACATGGAATAGGTATGTTCATGGTTTTGTGTTGGAAATGGTTTCAAGAATTTTCAGCCATGGAGATTCTTGAAGAAGGAAGAAGCACGACTCTAGACGAAGTTGAAGCATCACAGGAGCCACATAAGACTTCGTCGCATCGGCGCGGCCCAAAGAAGCAAGCGTTGCTGACCTTTATGAAGTTCAAGTACCGCACGACCCACACATCAGAGTGGGCCGGCAAAGAGTCCCTTCCAGGATTCCGGATGCTATTGGCGATCTCCCTCGACACCATACAGTTCAGTACCAGTACCTCACTTTGAAAAGGAGGGGATGTCACTTGACACATCCAACCCTATGTGTCCGTGGACAAGCTACAGCATAACAGGGTTCAGTCAGTCCAGTCAGTCTAGATTAAAAGTGATCTGGCACTTTTTGTGAGTCTATTCATAGACCGTGCATGCCCAGTCACTTAGTGTAGATGCATATCCTCTGGTTGCACACAGCATGATCATCAGTATTCCCATCAGAATCCATCAGATTCCATCAGGGGAATTTTCCAATGCATTTAGCCTATCTTACCTATTTTTGACATTTTTCACTTACTATTTTTAAATGACTTTCCAACAAAAGTAAGTAGGGCAATTTGGGTAAGAAAATATATAAGCAAACCAAAGCTAGCACTAAATGGCAGAAGAGGCAGCAGGAGCTCCACGCTCAACAGGCACCTTCTCAGCAAGAACCCTCAAGCACCCATTGCCTAGCGTTTTCCCTCACCCAAGACCTAGCGTTTTGCATCATCGCCAGCAGCACCTCCCTTGCCTTGGCGTTTTCAGCCAGATCTGGACCGCATTGCCTTCCTTGCATCTAGCGTTCCATCACCTTCAGAGGCTGCCAATCACCAGCGTTTTCAGCCTTAACGACAGCAGATAAATTAGCCTTTTCAGCAGCAGGTAAAACCTGCGTTTTCAGCCCTAAATTTCTGCAGACAACAGTGTTTTCCATCAGGCACAGCAGCGTTTTTCAGCGACATAAAAACAGCCTCGAAATCAGCGTTTCAACTCACAGCAGATTTCAGCCTTGGGCGTTTTTGGACAGCAGTCAGAAGGTTGCAGATTTCAGCCCTTAGGTCAGTGTCACCATTCCCGTCGTCGTCACCGACATAGCCTCGAGTGGCATCAGTCCATGCATCATCATTGTACCCATTTGTGCAATCATAAGTAGACCACTCTCGCCGAAGAGAGTGGGGCCTTCGGAGGAGGGTTTTAAAACGTCTCTGGTGTCGTATCTCTCTTCTCTCTATCTCTCACTCTCATACACTTGCACGCACAATGTCCATTCACTTTGTTTGTGATCATAGCATTCTCTCATTAAGAACGAAAGGCTCTCCGCTCTCCCTTCCATAAGAACTAAAAGGAACCTTGAGCACAGTTCAGAGCACTCATCTTGAGCAAAGCGCAAACATTCATTCCGCTACACCTAACATAAGAACAAAAAAGGAACCTTGAGCACATTATGGAGCACTCATCTTGAGAAAGAACAACATTCATTCCGCTGCACCTTACAACAACTCAAGTTAGCCATTGCCACGTCCTTGTGACAGATGCCAAAAGCAAAGCCCCAAAAGCTTAAAATCCAAAAGCCTAAAAATAAAGCAAAGGCTCTTTCTCTCACAAGCTCTCTTGAGCCAAATAAAGTAAAATAAGCCCTTTTTCTTGTCAATTGCGTAGAACAAGGTTGCATCCGTATGTACGTACGGATCATATCCGTACAGCACATCCGTACCGTACCGTACGTACGGATACGTAGTGTACTGGTGTTTTTTTTTAATTATTATTTAAGCCCTATTTCAGGTGCTGGGAGGTATTATGGAAAAACGTCTTCTGCGGCTGAATTTTAAGCGCTTCTGGTAAGAACACACAGGTACTGTGCAGAGTGCAGTAGACCAGTGAGTGCTCCTCTCTTGCACGTGATTTGTAAGATGCCTCGCAAACCCAACCCAGTGTGGGACACACACACCCACGTGATCCGAGTAGTTACTACGCCAATCTCAGATTCAATGATTGTTCTTTTTGAACTTGCAGACAGAATGACATTCTGGCTATTGTAGATAGTCGATGGCAGTATATGCGTCGTCCCATTCATGGGATGGCAGCTATACTCCATCCCATCTACAAGAAGCCCAAGCTTTTTGGAAACATGGCCTTGCTGACTCTTCGTTCGGAGTACCTCAATCTCATGTTCAACGAGGATGAACAGTTGATCATAGATGGTGAGATGTCAAGCTTCATGAACAACTTGGGTCCTACTTTCACGAGGAGTGTTGCAGTGAGACCCGAGGCTACCAAGCTTCCCCTAAGTTGGTGACAGAACTATGGAAGTTCAGGTCTTCCAAAAATTTGCAAGCTAGCTCTACGTATTCTCTCTCAGGTACTCAAGTTGTAACATGTTTGTGAGTTGTGCCTAAGATGTTGACCTTGTGCACTTTTGTCCTCTATAGATGTGCACCTCGTGTACATTACTACATTGCCATCAGGATTGTTCAGCTAGCACTTGTGAGCGCAATTGGAGTGCATATTCCTTGGTGCACACGAAGATCAGGAACAAATTGAGCACGACCCAACTAGAAAAGTTGGTGTACTGTCGAGCGAACATGAGGCTAGTGCGCTCTTTCCATGCTTTGGGAAATCCCAAGCAAGTTTGAACTTTGTTCCATGCTTCAATCCGCTAAAGGCTCGTCTATAGACTAGGTTAAATTACTTGAAGTATCTTTAATCTTTATGGATTTTTATCAATGTTGATGCAGGTGGATCCTACGGAGGTGAAGATGGTTCCAGACCCTATAGTAGAGGAGATAGATACTCGTATCAAAGACGAGCAAGAGGAGATACTGCGAGAGCTTCACAGAGAGTTGGAGAGTTGGCCTGTACAACGTAGAGGGCGGTACTATTTCAATTACCTGTTAACTTTACACAGAGCACTGAGAAGGGAAGAGAACACAGTTGCGTTCAGCGACTAGAATGTCACTGCGCACACGAGACCGACACCCTGTAGGCCCCAAAGACTGGCGCCCCTTTCGGTATTTCTTTATTCAAATTAAAGTAGACAATCCGACCACTTCGCACAAGCTTTCACAAAGCTGTCCAAACCTGGCGAGGGCTGAAAACGCAGGTTTTCGACCTGATTTTGGCAACATAACGGCGCAAAAACCCCTGTAGGTCAAAAGCACCTGTCTAGGACGGATTCCCTCGCTATCTGGAAACTTTCTGGCGAGCTGTCACAGAATTTCAGCAGGCTGTAATTCCCTGTTTTTCACTGCCGGGTGCCCAAAAGCCTGTACACGCATCCCAAGGCTCTCGCGAGACTCCCCCGATGTTCCCTTGCAGTTTACGTGCGAAACCCTAAACCTGCAGAAAAACACGGCAGGCTGTAATTCGCTGTTTCAGATCGTTTTTAGCGGAGCGAACACGCCTACGCGTGTCCCAAGGGCTCCCGCACGCAATGGGATAGTTCCCCTGTGAATTGGACGAGTTTTCACGCGAGAAAACTATCCGAACTCGCAATCTTTCGCGATGGAACTGTGCGTACCTGTGGGGAATTAGCAATTAGCTAATCTAGTTCCTGTTCAGAAGGCTCTTGCCTTGGCAAACGCGCATAAACCCCCAGAACTGTACATGTTCAACTGAGTAGCCCATCTAGTGGGGCATTACCATATGTGCCAAAGGGGAGAGAGAGATGCACGAGAGCAAATCATCGCGCTACATGAGACAAAGGAGAAGGCAAGCTTTCCATTAAAGCTGTAGACCTGCACCCACTACTCACACACACACACTGTAGCTCCTTAATGCAAAAATCAGCCTCCTCTCTCAAATTGGGCGCCTCCTCTTGCTGATGGAAGTGGAAAATCCACCTGGAACCGCCATGTGTCTAGTTTACCCCTTTTGAGTTAATTCTCTAGTTCCCACTCACTGATAAAGTTATAAGTGACTTTCCGAGTGGCCCAAACTTCATTTGGCGCACACAAGCTTCCATACTCATCAGAATTCAGTGCTAACTGGCCCGACCAATCCCAGACTGACCGACCTAGACTCCCGATGTGAGAAACCTACTCGGCCGCAACCGTTTCACACTGGCCATACAATGTCCACTTGCACCTTTTCAAGGGTCTCGAGGAAAACAAGTAAAAATAAAAATAAATAAAAATATCTAGTACTTATCTACGGAAGGCAACAAGAAAAATACACCTCCTGGTGACACACCCCACCCTTGAAATACTGCAAGCGACCTCACTTGCATGCCAATAATACATGCAGTATCTCTTGATATCACATATATTCTATGATGGGAATCCAAGATATACATGCTTCCGGAAATGTAGCATTGGACGATTAAACAATCCCTCCAACCTGGCTACGACAAATATATCAAGCATAGAAGTCTTCTAGTGTACTCTCAAGCACAAACTTCTCTAGCTAAATTCTGTATGGAAAGCGTAGATACAATTGCTTAACTACTCTCTTGAGCATCATGAACCATGCTCTTGCCTTGCTCCAAAAAGTCTACATCAAGTCACTGTGGGTTCCATCTGAAAGGTTTCAAGATACAATTGCAATAGCTGAGGTGAATCAAGCAATTCAAACTCTTCCATCCATTTGGCATCCAATGATGGATAGTTCTTGAACTTCACCAAATAGCGTCTTGCAACTTTTCCTCTAACCTTTCTTTCTTTATGTGCCAATATCTATTCAAGAACAAGGATTTCATCCAATTCTTCCACTTCGGGTTGTTCCTCATCAAGCATATTCTTTGGCACATCACCAACAAAGGGCCTTAGAAAGCTGACATGAAAAGCATTATGTATTTTCCAGCCTTCTGGTAGCTTTAACCTGTAAGCTACATCGCTGATCTTTTCTGAAATCTGAAAAGGACCATAATATCGAATACTGAGCTTAGGAAACAAGCGTTCCTTGCCTTTCCTTTTCCTTAACCTGGCCTTTTCAAAGCGCAAAAGCACCCAATCACCAAGTGAAAATACAAGTTCACGACGGTGACGATCGGCAGCTTTCTTTTGCTTAGCCTGAGTCTTCTCAAGAGCAATCTTTATCTTCCTGTATGTTTCATCCATATCTTGCACATACTTGTCTACCTCAAATATCTTGTCCTTAGTCTGCAAAATGGGCGGGACTTTCTTTCCTCCTTCCACTATCTCAAATGGTGCCTTACCTGTTGACGTATGCACAGTGTTATTGTAAGCATATTCAACCAATGGGAGATGGTGTTCCCAAGTTGCCTTGTGCTCTGAGACATAACATTTGAGCAGGTCCAAGACAGTAGAATTTGCCTCTTCTGACTGTCCATCAATTTGCGGATGAAACGAAGAAGAGAACTTGAGCGTAGTGCCCATGTTCTCAAACAATGCCTTCCAGAAAAGACTCGTCATACGTGGATCCCTGTCACTGACAATTGACTGAGGCATCCCATGATATTTAAAGATATTGCTCATGAATATCTTGACCATGTGTTCTGGCTTTATCTTCTTCCTAACAGGAATGAAATGGGCCTGCTTACTGAACCTACAAATGATAGTCCAAATCCCATCATTTCCTCTTTGCGTCCTTGGAAGATCAAAGATAAAGTCCATTGCTATGCTTTCCCATGGCCTATCAGGGATCGGCAATGGCTGCAACAATCCCGGTTGCTTTTGTCTGTCAAATTTGACTTTTTGGCATACTAAGCATGATCTTACAAATGTGTCAACATCTTGACGCAAAGCTGGCCAATAGAAGAATGCCTCAACCCCTTTCACTGTCGCATCAATTCCACGATGCCCAGCATAAGGTGGAGCATGACTTTCCATCAAAATCTTTGGCCGTAACTGTTTAGTAACGCATAACTTTCCATGCATCATGAGAAAGTCATTCTTAAGCATATAGTGCTCATGATGTTGCCCATCAACAAGCTGGTCATAGATCCTTGCAAAATCTGAATCTTCAGCATATTGTGTCTTCATTTCGTCTAGTTCACAATGGTACGGAATTGACACTGCTGAAATTTGGGGCTTTCGTGACAACGCATCAGCCACCACGTTCTTTTTCCCTTGCACATGCACAATCTGAAAATGGAACATTGACAAGATGTTTGCCCATCGCATGTGCTTCTCAGACAACTTCGTCTGTGTAAGAAAATATCGCAAGGTTTGATGATCCGTTTGGACAACAAAATCAGCCCCTAGCAAATAATGTTTCCAACTAGTGAGAGCATGAATTACTGCCAGCAATTCTTTCTCATAGACTTGCAAGTTCCTTTCAGTCTTAAAAAGAATTCTGTTCTCGTATGCGACTACTCGGCCATTCTGCATTAGAACTGCACCAAGACTATGGCCACACGCATCACACTGAACCACAAAAGGTTTCGAAAGATCTGGCAAAATGATTACCGGATCTGAAGTCAGCTTCTCTTTCAAGTGTTTGAACGCTAAAATTTCCTTGGCTGTCCACTTGAAAGTAACTCCTTTTCCTTGCAGTGCATGGAGGAGAGAAGCAATCTCAGCAAAATTTCGGATGAACCTCCTATAAAAGGAACATAAGCCTAGAAAGCTTCGAATGTCATGTACGGACTTCAAGTCTGGCCATGACCTAATTGCTTCCACTTTAGCGGGATCCATGCGTACCCCATCCTTTGAAACAATGTGCCCAAGGTAGTGAATCTCTTGCAAAAAGAACTCACTTTTCTTCGCATTAATGAGTAGCCTATTCTTGCGTAGCTCATTGAAAACTGCGGTCAAGTGATCCCTATGCTCCTCTTCAGACTTTGAGTAGACAATCATGTCATCAAAGAAGGTACCCACGAAGTTTCTATGTGGTCTAAAAATTTTGTCCATCATTCTATTAAATGTGGCAGGAGCATTTGTGAGACCAAATGGCATGACAAGAAACTCATAGAGACCAAATGTTATCCTGAACGCAGTCTTATGGACATCTTCTGGCCTAATGTGTATCTGATGATACCCACTCTTTAGGTCTATCCTTGTAAACAATGACGCTCCCTCCAGCCGATCAAGAATGTCATCTATCCTCGGTATGGGGAACCTATTCTTGATGGTATTCTTATTCAAGGCGCGATAGTCAATGCACATGCGCCATAAACCATCCTTCTTTTGCACTAAGAGTACAGGCGAACAAAAAGGGGATGAACTGGGCTGAATCAGCCCCTTCTCTAAAAGCTCGTTGACCTGACTCAATCTCTTTCTGCTGGGCAGCACTAACCCTGTATGGTGGTCTATTCGGTGGACTAGAACCTGGCACAAGATCTATTGTATGATCCTCAGGTCTCTCAGGAGGTAACTCCCCTGGCAAAGAGTCCGAAAAACAATCACTGAAACCACTCAAAAAAGTTGACCTGTCTTTATCTAAGGTAGACAAATTAGATACAGCTTGAGGTACTTCTTTTGCAAAGATCAAGTACGCAGAAAGATGATTCTTTATTACAGATGAAATAGCAGAAGCAGAAACAACTGGAACAGACTCGCCTTTAAGCTTTACATCAAGGACATGAGTCTTTCCTCTATGTACAAGGGTAATCTTTTTGTTGTAAGTATCCACCATAGCATGCAACCTGTAACACCATGGGATACCCAGTAACACATCATAGCCCTCAAGTGGCATAATATGAAATTCTTCCGTATCCACATAGCTCTGAATGTGCAGACGAAGCTTTCCCAAAATGGGAGTAACAGGCTCTGAATGACCTGGGCATGCCAAACCTGCTTCCCCTGTCATACCCATCTCCTCTGCACGAATGCCCAACTTGGATGCCAATTCTGGTGATATGAAATTTGCACGGGCTCCTGGATCAAAGAAAACCAACACTGTCTGGTCTCTAACTTTGCCCCAAGCTCTGCACAGCTCCGTGGCATCTGTGTTTGGTTGGTCTCCAACCAAATCTGGAACAAGTCTTACACTTGGCTTTGGCTTCTTCCCTTTTTGGTCTGACTTGTCATCCTTATCCTGTGACTTCTTCTGTGGGCATTCATTTGCAAAATGTCCTTCCTGTTCACAAATGTAGCATTTCTTGGCCTCTCTAAGAGCTTTCCGTTCTTCAAAAGTTTTGCCAGAAAAATGCCTCTTTTGTCCTTGTCCTCGTCCCGAAGAAGACTTAGACTGCTTCTTGGACGTATCACCTTCTTCAGTGGAGGGCTTCTTTGTGGGAGGCTCAGAAGGCTTTGCTGCAACATTGCCCTTGGCTGAAAACTGTTTGCCCTGGGACCCTTTCTTCTGGCTATTAAATCCATCGGAATCTCCTTTCGACAGATTGCTGGCCACTCTTGCATTCTCTATCAACTGAAACATATTCATGACAGTAGTCTTTGTGCAATAGTCCCTGATTTTCTTGGGCAATCCGCAACAGTACTTCTCAATCTGTTCTGACAATGGCACAAACCTGTAAGAGGTGACTGGCAACAGTGCGGCCCAAAACTGTTTATTGTACTCTTCCAAGTTCGCACATTGTTTAGCATTCAACTCGTGCCATTCTGTCATCACATCCACTTCAAAAGTGTTTGTCAACCATGCACGCGCAAAAAGTTGTTTGAATTGGACCCACGTTGTTGGGGCTTGACCCTGGTTCAACAATGCGGTCCACCATTGGAGCACATTCCCTTTCAAGAAAGTGGCAGCCTTGCGTATCTTTGAAGATTCCGTGAAGTTGCCTCCAGCATAAGCTGCATCGAACTGTTGTATGAAGGTCAAAGCCTTCAATTGGTCCTCAATTCCTCTAAAAGTTTCAAACTTCACTCCCTGTCCACCTTCCTTGTAATCCTTAGGCTGACTCAAAGGAGCCACATTATCATAAACAGGTGCCTGTAACAGTGGTGCTCCATGAGTGTTCATTCCAGCACTCGCATCAACTGTTTTCCCTGTCATATCTGCATTTTGTACGTATGGCTGCAAAAAACCAGCCATACCAAATTGTGTTCCAAGCACTCAAAACTGGCCGTAGGCACCCTGAAAACCTGGTTGGACACCCATGTTCGCGTACATAGGGTTACCCATGCCTGTTTGCATTGTCCCGAACACATTCCCTGGCATATAACCTGTGGAAGGTCCAGCCATAGCTTGAAACATTGAACCACCTCCAAAATAACCGGGATAAGTATTAGGTAATGGAAGGGTCTGACGCACAGCGTGTTCATTACACCCTTGACCATTCACAAACGGTTCCTGTCCAACTAAAGCAAGCTGCTTTGGATCATTGGACACCGCTAGTTGCTCAACCACATGGGCTTTCCCTCGAGCATCATGAGTCCTCTGCGCATTGGAAATCTCCTTTTCCTGCAACGGCTCAGTCGTGCCCTGTGTAGGAGGCTGAAAACCCTGTGTCGGAGCCTGTAAAAACTCCTGCATCCTTGGGTTGTTAGCCAACTGCTGAAACATGTCCATGCAACAACGCAGTTGAGTTCTAAACAAACTGTCCTCTTCTTGAAGAGTTGAAGGAATTTTCTCTGTGCCATGTGAGGAAGATCCCTCTTCAAGTACATGGTCTCTCTTCTCTGCCATATCGACAAGCTCTGTGTTGCTTTCACCCACAACAATCCACGCTGCACTTTTTGAAGAAAAAGTGACTATCCCGTTGATGGAACCATATAACCGGCCTGTACAACGTAGAGGGCCGTACTATTTCAATTACCTGTTAACTTTACACAGAGCACTGAGAAGGGAAGAGAACACAGTTGCGTTCAGTGACTAGAATGTCACTGCGCACACGAGACCGACACCCTGTAGGCCCCAAAGACTGGCGCCCCTTTCGGTATTTCTTTATTCAAATTAAAGTAGACGATCCGACCACTTCGCACAAGCTTTCACAAAGCTGTCCAAACCTGGCGAGGGCTGAAAACGCAGGTTTTCGACCTGATTTTGGCAACATAACGGCGCAAAAACCCCTGTAGGTCAAAAGCACCTGTCTAGGACGGATTCCCTCGCTATCTGGAAGCTTTCTGGCGAGCTGTCACAGAATTTCAGCAGGCTGTAATTCCCTGTTTTTCACTGCCGGGTGCCCAAAAGCCTGTACACGCATCCCAAGGCTCTCACGAGACTCCCCCGGTGTTCCCTTGCAGTTTAGGTGCGAAACCCTAAACCTGCAGAAAAACACAGCAGGCTGTAATTCGCTGTTTCGGATCGTTTTTAGCGGAGCGAACACGCCTACGCGTGTCCCAAGGGCTCCCGCACGCAATGGGACAGTTCCCCTATGAATTGGATGAGTTTTCACGCGAGAAAACTCTCCAAACTCGCAATCTTTCGCGATGGAACTGTGCGTACCTGTGGGGGATTAGCAATTAGCTAATCTGGTTCCTGTTCAGAAGGCTCTTGCCTTGGCAAACGCGCATAAACCCCCAGAACTGTACATGTTCAACTGAGTAGCCCATCTAGTGGGGCATTACCATATGTGCCAAAGGGGAGAGAGAGATGCACGAGAGCAAATCGTCGCGCTACATGAGACAAAGGAGAAGGCAAGCTTTCCATTAAAGTTGTAGACGTGCACCCACTACTCACACACACACTGTAGCTCCTTAATGCAAAAATCAGCCTCCTCTCTCAAATTGGGCGCCCCCTCTTGCTGATGGAAGTGGAAAATCCACCTGGAACCGCCATGTGTCCAGTTTACCCCTTTTGAGTTAATTCTCTAGTTCCCACTGACTTATAAAGTTATAAGTGACTTTCCGAGTGGCCCAGACTTCATTTGGCGCACACAGGCTTCCATACTCATCAGAATTCAGTGCTAATTGGCCCGACCAGTCCCAGACTAACCGACCTAGACTCCCGATGTGAGAAACCTATTCGGCCGCAGCCGTTTCACACTGGCCATACAATGTCCACTTGCACCTTTTCAAGGGTCTCGAGGAAAACAAGTAAAAATAAAAATAAATAAAAATATCTAGTACTTATCTACGAAAGGCAACAGGAAAAATAAACCTCCTGGTGACAGCATCCCTCTCCAACAGGAGGCTGCAGATCCTGACATCGCACAGCGAGAGCGCATTCGGATTGGGAAGCTTCCAGTACGCAGACCTCAGGTTCGAGCGAACCCGGCTATTCGTCTCCTCCAGACTTCAGAGCAGGGTGATCCACATAAGGATGATGCAGACACACCAAGGGACCCAGGATTTACAGGGCTAGAGTATGATGATGAGGGCAATGTCCTCACAGAGGCAGAGATGTCATCCTCATCATCTTCATCGTCCTCTGATGATGATGATGGCTTTTGAGTGTAGTGCTCAGTGTGCGGTTTTTAGTGCTTACTAGTTATTGGAGTCAGGACTTCAGACTTGGATTTATCATTTTCATGATTCACTATGTATTTATTTTGATGCTCTTAGTTTTGTGACCATGGCAGCAAACATCTGATACTATTTGTTTGTAGACATTGATCAATGGTTAGCTAATCTCAACTTTGCGTTTTCATTGTTCGGTTAGAGTCATGGACTCCAGTTTTTGGCATTTGTAACGGTGTACTGTTGATTTGCTAGTCTTTATTTGAAGTCTTGGTGAATGCATAAGTAAAATGTATGAAGTTCCCCCTGTTTTAGGCTTTGTAAAAAAAAAGGACGAATTTTTACGTACCTAAAACTCAATCCATTCTGTACTACGTACCTTACGTACCGAATATATACCGAACACTACGTACCTAACTACCTTGGCGTAGAATAAAAGATAGCCAAGTTTTGCGTAGCTTTTTCCCATCGCAAAAGCTGCCGTACAATCCAGCGTGAAACGCGCAACAAAATCCGAGATCTGCAGTACGATGCCACGTCATCACTCGGCTGTTTTTTCCCTACTGCCTTTTAGGGTTAGGGTTAGGACAGAATTAGGGTTTCAACAGCAATTAGGGTTTGGCAAAAATTAGGGTTAGGGTTTCTGGCAGTATTTAGGGTTTTCGTAGATTAGGGTTTCTGGCCATTAGGGTTAGGGTTTTAGCAGTACAGCCATGTCATCAAAACCCTAATAATCGGACAGCCACATCATCACTTTGTGACATACCCCCCTCTTGAAAACATTGTAATCGCCCTCGATTACGTATGCAAAACAGACAGAGGCCATAAACCGTGTTAGCAGACACTGATTGTTAGTACCTACGCACTAGGAACACACATCTAGCACATGTACCAATCGACAGTCACATCACACAACATCACAAGACATCACTAGACATCACATGACATTCAACATTCATTCGGATCTTAGACCATGATTTATCGGCACTGTAGCTAGCAATCGCATCTAGATCCAGTCGGGACCTCATCGATGTCCGATTGACTAACCCCTATTGCAACCATGTCTATTCGAGATCAAGTAGAGCAAAATGCTGCAATCATTTCGTCTATCAGTTCCTGCACTTAAAAAAAGTCAAGAACAAATCAATATCATATTCAAGAATTCCATTTCATGAAGTCATAAAGTAGAATACTGTCAGCTCTTAGTATCCCTGAAGCTCAAAGAGACATTAGTGACTCTAGTATCAAAATCGAGGCATTTGTTGACAAAGGAGCGGAGTAACTTCCCTCTTGTGCATCCCACTGCATCGGATCTCCGGCCAAGCTGAATTCTGGGTTCAATTTGGAGTAGACTATGCTAAACCAAAAGCTTTGAGGTAAAGTTTCACAATCTGAGGAGTATCTACTAGGTCCTCCTCCTCCATCCACTTCGCATCCAATGCAAGATAGTTCTTGGGAACTTAACCAAGAACCGCCTTCGGACTTTACCTTTATTCTTCATATCCTTATGTGCCAAAATCTGTTCAGGAACAAGGATCTCCTCGTTTTCTTCCACTTCGGGTTGCTCATCAAGCTCCCCATCATCAGGCACATCACCTTTGAAAGGTTTCAAGAGACTCACATGAAATGCATTGTGAATCCTCTAAGTGTCAGGCAGTTTCAGTCGGAAGGAGACATCATTTATCTTTTCAGAGATCTCGAAAGGTTCGTAGTATCGCATACTAAGCTTTGGAAAAAGCCTCTCCTTTCCCTTTTTCTTTCTCAGGCGTGCCTTCTCAAAAGTAAGAGCACCTAATCATCCTCCTTCAATTTCAAGTCGCGACGATGGCGATCCGCTCCTTTTTCTGTCGTTCTTGAGATTTCTGCAAAGCCTCACGAACCTTGGCAAAAGCCGTGTCTAAGTCTCGCGTATACTCATCCGCTTCAAAAATCTTATCTTTCGTGCTTAGGAAGGGTGGAACCTTGGAAGCACCTTCAACAATCTCAAATGGCGCCTTCCCCGTCGAAGAGTGTATCGTGTTATTGTAGGCAAATTCCACCAAAGGTAAGTACTTTTCCCATTGAGTCTTCTAATCCGAGATATAAGACTTCAATAAATCTAAAACCATTGAATTGGCAATCTCAGATTGCCCATCAATCTGCGGGTGGAACGATGATGAGAACTGCAACAGCGTGCCAATGTTCTCCCAAATTGCCTTCCAAAACAAACTCGTAAATCTGGAGTCCTTGTCGGAGACAATCGTCTCAAGCATGCCATGTAATCTGAAGATCTGGGTCACAAACAGTCTTGCTAAGTGATCCGGCTTGACTGTTTTCTTTACTGGAATGAAATGAGCCTGCTTGCTAAATCTGTCAATAACAGTCTAAATACCATCGTGACTACTCTGTGTTCTCGGGAGATCAAAAATGAAATCCATTGCAATACTTTCTCAGGGGCGGGTGGGTATGGGTAAAGGTTGTAACAATCCCTGTAATTTATGTATGTCAAACTTGACCTTCTGGCATACCAAGCAACTGCGCACAAACTCTTCCACATCCTTCTTAAGTCTCGGCCAAAAGAAACATCTCTCTACCCTTTTCATGGTGGTAGCAATGCCACGGTGACCCGTAAAAGGTGGACAGTGGCATTCAGTTATAACCTTTTCACACAACGGCTGTGTAACGCACAACATGGTTTTCTCATCAAGTAGCCATCCCGAATGGAATATCTATTATTATCCCGCTACTGTCTCCCCATCCATTATCCGTGTGAAAACGTCTGCAAAATCTGTATCTGTGACATATTCATCAACCATATCCTTGAAGCTCCTATGATGTATCACGGAAATAGCCAAAACCAACGGCTTCCGAGACAAAGCATCTACCACCACATTCTTCTGTCTCTGCACATGGACAATCTGAGAGTGAAACTGTGACAAGATGTTCGCCCACCGCATCTGCTTTTCTGCTAGCTGCTTCTATGACAAGTAGCGCAAACTCTGATGGTCTGTAAAGACAGTAAAATCCGCTCCGAGTAGGTAGTGCCGCCACTGAGTAAGAGCATGGATAACCGCCAAAAGCTCTTTCTCATAAATCTGTGCTGTCATTTCCGGCCTTGAGAACAATCGGCTCTCGTAAGCAATGACATGACCTTCTTGCATTAAGACCGCACCCAGACTACGACCACAAGCATCACAATATACTTCAAATGACTTCTGCAAGTCCGGCAAAGTCAAAACTGGTCCCGTAGTCAATCTTTCTTTCAATGTCTAAAAGTCGGTCACCTCTGTGGGTCCCCACGAGAAAGGGACTCCTTTCTGTGTCAAGATATTGTTACCATATACATGTGGTAGTGATGTGTGTGAACACACTAGGACCGTCGGGCCTTTTTTTCCCTCTTTAGGAGGTTGTTTTCCCCCTGCATTGTATATACGCCCATCACTCTAGGGCTATCTATCTTTCCATTACACACTAAGTAACACACTCTCTATTGTGTGCCTTGAGCTTCCTTCGTCTTCTCCAAGCTGTGTGTGTTTCTCTGCAACCCTAATTCCAACAATTGGTATCAGAGCAGGTCACGTTCTCCCGGGCTTAGTCGCAAGCTGCTCCAGCACACGCCTGCTCACTTTCTCCGATTTCAGTGAGCTTTGGCAAGCGTTCGCAGGTCGACAAACATTTCGAGAGAGCTCGTAGAGTTTGGTCTGCTCAGAATTTTGATTTGGGCTCATTTCAGCCTCCGTTTCCACTACAGGCAGTACTGCACAAGCTATTTCGTCATTTTGTGCAGAATTTCTGTCAGTGCCGTTTTCTGCATAACAAGTGCCTTATAGTCTTCTACGGTTTGTGCTATATAGCACAGGTTGTTTCCGCTCCGTTTCTCCTTTTTTCGGGCAGTTTTCACATCAGGTGTCGCATTTACCATGGCTGACAACAACAACACAAATGTGTTCAAGATGTTTGCTGTTGAGGACAAGTTGGATGGAGACAACTACCCTGTGGGCTTATATGATGCAACATGTTCTTGTGTCAAAGGGTGTCTGGAACATTGTGCAAGGCATTGATGTACGTCCTGGTTCTGAGGATGTAGGCGATGTTGAGGATGTTGCAGGTCTTGCTGCAAGGATTACAGCTGTTAGAGTTGTTTTGCCTGCGGCAAAACAAGCTCGTTGGGATGTTAAGGTGCGCAGGCTCATGCATTGATTGCGTTGTCTATGAAGCGCACCATTGTTCCTCACATTAGTTCAGCAAAATCTGCAAAACAGGCTTGGGATATTCTAGCAGGTCTTTATGCAAGCCGCAATGAGGCTAAAATTGCTTTGCTGCGTAAAGAGCTGGAGTCGAAGATTATGCATGAGGAAAATGATATGGACACTTTCCTTGCTAGTGTCAAGGATATCAATGAGCAACTTATTTCTGCAGGTGAAGTTATTTCAGACAGTTCCCTTGTGCAGACTGTTCTTGATGCCTTACCAGATTCTTACCAGACTTTTGCTAGTACTTGGAGACTTATGACCCAAGGAAATCCAGAAGTTGTCAAGTTTGATGCATTATGCACATTCTTGTTGCAAGAGTCACTTTCCAGAAAAAACAGGACTAGACAACGTGCAGTTGAACAGGCTTTTATTGCTTCTCAAAGAAAGGGTGGTAACAGCAATGCAACCACTTCTTATGGTTCTGCTGCGAGTGGCAAAAATTATGTTCCTAATGCTTTTGCTGGCAGCAATTCGTCCGGAAATTCTAGTGACAAGGGCAAAAAGAAGATGCGTTGCCATTATTGTAAAGCCAATGATCACCTGATCAAGTCGTGTCCTAAGTTGAAGGCAAAAGAGGCTACGAAGAAAGAGGGTGGTTCCACTGCAAAGCTGGTTCCACTACAAATGCAGCCATTGTTGAGTCTTCTGTGAAAGGAGACTGTGTTGCTGATGTTGATGCAGAATGGGCTTTTAGCGCAGAGTGCACTTACAACCCTGCTGTCCATGATGCATGCTTGTCAGTTGCTGCAGATTCACATGTGTGGTATTTCGGCAGTGGTGCTACAAAGCACATTACCTCACATCGTGAATTGTTTACCTCTCTCGAGTCTGTCCCTCATAGGAATTCACTCACTTGTGCCAACAACGCCTCATATCCAGTTCAGGGAGTTGGAAAGATTGTGCTCACTGCTGCTAATGGCAGTTCCTTCACACTTGTTGATGCACTTTATGTACCTCGGATCAAGAAGAATCTCTTGTCTATATCCGCACTTGCTAGACTTGGACTTGTAGTCAAATTTGTGGATGACAGATGTACAGTTCATGATCTCAGTTTTGGTGATGAAATTGTTGCATATGGGCTTTTGTGTCGTGGGCTGTATAAGCTCACTTTGTATGACAAGTGTGGATAAAATTTAGTAAATGCTGTTGCACATTCAAGGGCTATTTCAAATGCAAAACTTTGGCATGCACGTTTTGGTCATCTGAACTTTGCCAGTTTGCTGCGTTTGCAGAAATCTGATATGGTTGCTTCTTTGCCGCCTCTTGAAGCACCTCTCAAAACATGTTTGTGAAGGCTGTATTCTAGGTAAAATGCAGCGTTCTAAGTTTCCAAAGGATGGTTTAGTTAGGGCCACATGCAGGTTGCAGCTTGTGCATAGTGATGTTTGTGGGCCCATGCAAACTCCGTCCTTGGGCAATTACCTGTACTTCGTGACTTTCATTGATGATTACTCCAGGCATGCATGGGTATTTCCGCTTAAAGCGAAGTCCGAAGTTTTTATGTGCTTCAAACAATTTATGGCTATGGCTGAAAATGTCTCGAAATGTACTATGGGCACCCTCCGTTCCGATCGAGGGGGGGAGTATATGTCTCATGAATTTAATGCATTTCTGGCTAGTCGTGGGATAAAACACCCATGTACAGTGCCTTATACACCTCAGCAAAATGGTGTTGCTGAGAGGAAAAACGGGTCACTGACGGAAATGGCAAGATGTATGATCAAAAGTCAAGCTTTGCCGCATTCTTTTTGGCTTGAGGCCATCATGTGTGCCACTTACGTACTTAACAGGTGTCCTACGAAAGCTTTGCAGTCTATTACTCCATATGAAGCATGGCATGATAGAAAGCCTTCTATTGAGCACATGCGTGTTTTTGGCTGTTTGGCATATGCTTTGGTGCCACAAGTGCAACGCAGAAAATTGGATGATAAGGCTGTCAAATGTATTTTTGTTGGTTATAGTGCTGAAAGCAAAGGTTACAGGTTGTATCATCCGCAAACAAAACGTATTCTAGTTTCTCGAGATGTAGTGTTTGTGGAAGATTCTGTTCAGCCCTTGCTGTCATGTACTAAAGACAGTAATGTAAGCTCAAAGGACATTTATGACACTTTGTTGCCTCTTTTCAGTGGTGGAAATACGAATGTAAGTTCCAATGAGGCAAATGTACAGCCTATGGGGGTTTCTAAAAATGTTTTAGATCAGCCTATTACTGATGCAGATGTACTTGATGAGGAAAGGGCTGAAAATGAGCAGGCTAGAGGTATGCCAAAATGGCTGGTGCACACTTTGCGTGACAGTAAATTGGATGCACCTTTGTCTAGTCGTACTCGTTCAGGCTCTCGCCGTGCATCTTATGCATCAGATTGTTATGCTTTGGCTGTGTCTAGCTTACATGATGTTGAGGAGCCTCTGTCTTTTGATGAAACGCAGAATTCAGAAAATTGGATGGCTGCCATGCAATCAGAATATGATGCACTTATACAAAATGACACGTGGACTTTATGTGATTTGCCTCCTGGCAAAAAGGCCATTGGTATGAAGTGGGTTTACAAGTTGAAACGCAAGCCGGATGGTGAGATTGATCGCCATAAGGCTCGACTTGTTGCAAACGGTTATGCACAGCAAAAAGGCATAGATTATGAAGAGACTTTTGCTCCCACTTGTCATATGACTACTGTACGTTTTCTATGTGCATTGGCAGCTCATTTTGGTTGGGATGTACATCAATCAGACATTGTTACTGCTTTCTTGAATGGTGACATATTTGAGGAAGTTTATGTAACGCAGCCTCGCGGTTTTGTCATAAAAGGACAACAGGACAAAGTGTGCAGATGTAAGAAGGCTTTGTATGGGTTGAAGCAATCTCCTCGTGCTTGGTATGAGAAAGCTGACACTCATTTGGTTAAACAAGGCTTTCGTAACAATCCAACAGAAAGCACATTGTATGTAAAGCGTGAGGGTGATGTACTTCTCATTGTGGTTCTTTATGGCGATGATTTGCTGATCACTGGACCAAATGAGAGACATATTGCTGAATTTAAGGCTGATTTGAATGCTACTTTCAAGATGAAAGATTTGGGGTTGTTGCATCATTACTTGGGTATACAATTTAAGCAGTGTGATGGTGGTATTGCCTTGTGTCAGAAAAGTTACATAGAGACATTGCTATGTAAGTTTGGACTTGAGGAATGCAAACCTATTGCCACTCCCATGGAAACAGGTTTGAAGTTGAGTCTACATGATGCTGGCGATCCTGCTGATGTCACTCTTTACCAAACTGTTGTTGGCTACCTCATTTATGTATGCAACACGAGGCCGGATATTCAGTTTGCAGTCTCACACGTGAGCAGATTTATGCATAGTCCAGGGTCTAAGCATTGGCAGGCTGTCAAGAGGATTTTCCGCTACCTTAGTGGCACTTTACATCTTGGCTTATTTTATCCCAAGGGGGGATCATTGCCGCTAGACTTACATGCTTTTTCGGACTCAGATTGGGTTGGTTGTTTTGACACGCGAGTGTCCACAAGTGGTTTTTGTTTCATGCTTGGCAGTTCATGTATATCATGGTTGAGCAAGAAGCAACCTACTGTGGCCACTTCGAGTTGTGAGGCTGAGTACAGGGCAATCTTCACAGCTACGGTTGAGTGTGTATGGCTCAGACGCCTTATGGCTGATTTGGGTGTTGGACAGGACACTATCAACACTATCTACACTGACAGTCAGAGCGCATTGGCAATTGCGAGGAACCCAGTTTTTCATGCTCACACAAAGCACATTGAGGTGCATTACCACTATGTCAGGGAGAGGCTCTCAGCATGAGAGATCAGCTTGGCTTATGTGCCAACACAGGACAACCTTGCAGATCTTTTCACAAAGGCATTGTCTCGTGAGAAGCTTGAAGCTTTCCGCAAAGCTTTGGGCTTACTCCCCTTTGTGGACTGATCCTGTCCTCAGGGCATGGCACTTCCCTTTACTCATGTGCCAGCTCTCGTTCACCGCATCACTCCAGGGGGGATTTGTTACCATATACATGTGGTAGTGATGTGTGTGAACACACTAGGACCGCCGGGGCATTTTTTCCCTTTTTAGGAGGTTTTTTCCCTCGTGCATTGTATATACGCCCATCACTCTAGGGCTATCTATCTTTCCATTACACACTAAGTAACACACTCTCTATTGTGTGCCTTGAGCTTCCTTCGTCTTCTCCAAGCTCTGTGTGTTTCTCTGCAACCCTAATTCCAACAGATATGCAAAGGGGAAGCAACCTCTGCAAACTTTTGAATGAACCGCCTGTAGTACGAATGCAGTCCCAAGAGGCTTCTAACTTCATGGACATTCTTCAAATCGGGCCAATCACGGACAGTCTCTATCTTGGTTGGATCCATTTGCATTCCCGCTGTTGAGACAATGTGTCCCAAAAAGTGTATCTCTGGTAGGAAAAATTCACTTTTCTTTGCATTAATCACTAACTTGTGATCTCGTAATGCTTGAAAGACCTGAAGCGGATGATCTCTATGTTCTGCCTCATTCTTGGAGAAAACAATGATATCGTCAAAGAACGTGCCAACAAATAGCCTGTACTCTTGAAAAATCATGTTCATCATCCGGTTAAATGTCGCAAGAGCATTGGTTAAGCCAAAAGGCATCACCAAAAACTCAAATAACCAAAAGTCGTCCGAAAAGTTGTCTTGTAGACGTCTCCCGTTTCGATTTTGATATGATGATATCCACTCTTCAAATCAATCCTGCTAAAGCACGAGGATCCCTGTAATCTATCGAGTATATCATCGATACTAGGAATCAGAAATCTGTTCTTGGTCTGGGTGCGGTCTTAATGCAAGAACGCCATGTCATTGCTTACAAGAGCCGATTGTTTCTCAAGGCCAGAAATGACAACACAGATTTATGAGAGTTTTTGGCGATCGTCCATGCTCTTACTCAGTGGAGGCATTACCTATTCGGAGCGGATTTTACTGTCTTTACAGACCATCAGAGTTTGCGCTACTTCTTGTCTCAGAAGCAGCTATCAGAAGAGCAGATGTGGTGGGCGAACATCTTGTCACAGTTTCACTCCCAGATTGTCCATATTCAGAGACAGAAGAATGTGGTGGCAGATGCTTTGTCTTAGAAGCCGTTGGTTCTAGCTATTTCCGCGATACATCATAGGAGCTTCGAGGATATGGTTGACCAGTATGCCACAGATACAGATTTTGCAGACGTTTTCACACGGATACGAGATGGGGAGACAGTAGCAGGATATTCCATTCGGGATGGCTACTTGATGAGAAAAACCATGTTGTGCGTTACACAGCCGTTGAGGGAAAAGGTTATGACCAAATTCCACTGTCCACCTTTAACGGGTCATCGCGGCATTGCTACCACCATGAAAGGGGTAGAGAGATACTTCTTTTGGCTGAGACTCAAGAAGGATGTGGAAGAGTTTGTGCACAGTTGCTTCGTATGCCAAAAGGTCAAGTTTCACAGGCATAAAGCACAGGGATTGTTAAAGCCTTTACCCATACCCACCCGCCCCTGGGAAAGTATTGCAATGGATTTCATTTTTGATCTCCCGAGAAAACAGAGTGGTCACAATGGTATCTGGACTATTATTGACAGATTTAGCAAGCAGGCTCATTTCATTCCACTGAAGAAAACAGTCAAGCCAGATCACTTAGCGAGACTGTTTGTGGCCCAGATCTTCAGATTACATGGCATGCCTGAGACGATTGTCTCCAACAGGACCCCATATTTACGAGTTTGTTTTGGGAGGCAATTTGGGAGAACATTGGCACGCGGTTGCAGTTCTCGTCATCGTTCCACCCGCAAACTGACGGGCAATCTGAGATTGCCAATTCAGTGGTTTTAGATTTATTGAAGTCTTGTATCTCGGATCAGAAGACTCAATGGGAAAAGTCTCTACCTTTGGTGTAATTTGCCTACAATACACGATACACTCTTCGACGGGGAAGGCGCCATTTGAGATTGTTGAAGGTGTTGCGAAGGTTCCACCCTTCCTAAGCACGAAAGATAAGATTTTTGAAGCGGATGAATACACGCGCGACTTAGACACGGCTTTTGCCAAGGTCCGCGAGGCTTTGCAGAAATCTCAAGAACGACAAGAAAAGGCAGTAGATCGCCACCGTCGTGATTTGAAATTAAAGGAGGATGATTGGTTGCTCTTACGCTTTGAGAAGGCACGCCTGAAAAAGAAAAAGGGAAAGGAGAGGTTTTTTCCAAAGCTTAGTATGCGATACTAAGGACCTTGCCAGATCTCTAAAAAGATCAACAATGTCTCCTTCCGACTGAAATTGCCCGACACTTGGAGGATTCACCATGCATTTCATGTGAGTCTCTTGAAACCTTTTAAAGGTGATGTGCTTGACGATGGGGAGCCCGATGAGCAACCCGAAGTGGAGGAAAACGAGGAGATCCTTGTTCCTGAACAGATTTTGGCACATAAGGACACAAAGAACAAAGGTAAAGTCTGAAAACGGTTCTTGGTTAAATTCAAGAACTATCCTGCATTGGATGCGAAGTGGATGGAGGTGGACCTAGCAAATACACCTCAAATTGTGAAACTTTACCTCGAAGCTTTTGGTTTAGCATAGTCTATTCCAAATGGAACCCAGAATTCAGCTTGGTCGGAGATCTGGTACAGTGGGATGCACAAGAGGGGAGTTACTCCGCTCCTTTGTCAACAAATGCCTTGATTTTTGTATACTAGAGTCAGTAATGTCTCTTTGAGCTTCAGGGATACTCAGAGTTGATAGTATCCTGCTATATGACTTTATGAAATGGAATTCCCGAATATGAAACTGATTTGTCCTTGACTTGTTTTTAAGTGCAAGAACTGATAGACGAAATGACTGCAGTATTTTGGTCTAATTGATCTCGAATAGACATGGTTGCAATAGGGGTTAGTCAATCGGGCATCAATGAGGTCCCGACTGGATCTAGATGCGATTGCTAGCTACATTGCCGATAAATCATGGTCTAAGATCCAAATGAATGTTGAATGTCATGTGATGTCCTGTGATGTCGAGTGATGTCCTCTGATGTCATGTGATGTGACTGTCGATTGGTACATGTGCTAGATGTGTGTTCCTAGTACGTAGGTACTAACAGTCAGTGTCTGCTAAGACGATTTATCGCCTCTATCTGTTTTGCAAGCGTAATCGAGGGCGATTACAATGCTTTCAAGAGGGGGGTATGTCACAAAGTGATGACGTGGCTGCCCGCTCTGCTGAAACCCTAACCGTAAAAATCTGAAACCCTAATTCTGTTGAAACCCTAACCCTAAAATTTTGAAACCCTAATTTTGATGAAACCCTCATTCTGCCCTAACCCTAACCCTAATCCTGAATTTTGCTGACGTGGCAACTGTATGGATCTCCGTTATTTGCGGCGTGAATTGTGTTAGCAGCTTTTGACAGCTTTTGAGCAATGCTTTTTCTATGCAATTGGGAGAGAGAGAAACTCTTTGCTTTAATTTACTAAACGAGAGAGAGAGAGAGAGAGAGAGAGAGAGAGAGAGAGAGAGAAGCCTCTTTGCTTTATTTGAGCAAGAGAGAGAGAAAGAGAAACTGCTTTATTTTTGCAAAGCTTTTGAACTTTAGATTTTCAGCTTTTGAGGCTCTATTTTTGGCATCCCTTGTACCTTTAAATTTGTGAGCAGGCCTCTCACAACTCAGAGCATCTGGATGCAGAGTCTGAGTGTGAGCGCCTGCCCGCACTCTTGTACTTTGAACTCATATTAATACAAAAAGAAATACCGAAAGGGGCGCCAGTCTTTGGGGCCAATATCTCTAGGCACGAAACTCCACCAGGCCAGTGTGAATCAATTGTGAACTGTGAACTGTTTTGAAGTGGTTACTTGGTGCTGTCGCAGTAGATTCTTGACTTGGAGTGTCCAAGTTTGTTACAGCAGATGGCCACCAAGAGGCAGCTCTGGGGCTGAGTTGCACTCCCAATGTGAGGAAAGAAGGGCTGATGGCTGGCTGCAAAAACGTAGCGGATTCGACACGCTTAACAGGGCTGAAAACACAGTTGATGATGGAGCAGATGATGGACAGGGATGGGAGCACTCAATGCAACGATGGAATGGCCGGGAAGAGACTCAATGGGCTGCCGAATTGTCTGGGCTGCAACAGGGAGTTAGCAATAGCAAATGCGAGACTTTTCCGGCAAGTAACTGGGCCAAGCACCAAAACACTGGCAGATCTGGGCTGATTGCGCCTACAAATCCCAAAACACTGGACTGTTGGAGACGCCTGGGACGTGGAGCAAAAAAGCGATGGCAGCTGCAAGATGCAAAAAATGTTGGGCAGGTCTCCACTTGCACTAGATAGAACTGATGATAAAACGTTGGACTGCTGGAAGATGTGGAGCAAAAAAGCGAGGGCAACTGTAGGATGCAAAAAACGCTGGGCTGATCTCCACTTGCGCTAGATTGAGCTTCTGATAAAACGCTTGCCTCGATGCTTCTTTTATAATGACTTTTTGGTGACAAGTCAAGAAAATGTGCAAATGTCGGGAAAATGTGCAAATGTGCACGCATGTGAGTATTGAGGTTTTAGGCCCCGCGACCATCTTCTGTAAGTTGGTTAGGGATAGGATTGAGTTCTAACCCCCTTCGTCTTCAGAGGTTGCCACGTTAGCAGTTTGTGACAGCATCAAAAGCAAAAACAGCAAACTGACTCGCGAGAGAGAAGAGCTATCATCACGATTTAGGGGATAGGGGTAGAGAGAGCCAAGAGAGGAGAAGCAAAGAACAAAGAAGGTGACGAAGATGTCTCCGGTCAGACAGGCACAGGGATCCACCACAAGATTCTCCTCTTCAAGCTTGCTCTTCATCAGCAAAGATACCACCTGCTTCTCATGAACCCATAACGGTTCCTGGGATTCTTCTATACTTTCAGATAAATCTGACCGAGATGATGTTCCTCTTGTTGTGCTTTTGACAATATGAGGAGAGTTTCGCACCATGCAAATCAAAAAGAATGCATATTTTAGGAGATCTGAGAGACTTTTTTTGAAAACCAAGAAATAGCCTTGGTCATTGACTGAATAGCTTACACATACTTTTTGGATCACACCTCTAGAGTGATCAAATTTGTACATATATCTTAAAGCTGTACCCTTGAGATGTTTACTATAACAGAAGATATTCTCTTAGTAAACAGATAGAGAGATTGTAAACAAAGACCCTTGAGATGTTTACTATAACAGAAGATATTATCTTAGTAAACAGAGGGGAGAGATTCTAAACAAAGAAGTCGGTGCACACTAGGAGGATTCTAGCTCAAATTTAGAGTTCAACGTGTACCACCTTGAGAGAGAGAGAGAGAGAGAACGTAGACAAGTTCGTAACTACCTGCCTAGGTAGGCTAGTAGGCTAGTATAATGTACTCGCCTAGTAGGCTACTTCGACAGTAGCCGCACACTCTGTAGAAACTTCTAAAGGCACACATGACACGAGGAGAGACGTGTTTGACAGTCAAAAAATCATGAGCCTTTTATGTCAGAAGGGGTTCATGCTTGAGCAAAGACAACGTTCTACTCCATCTATTTCCGCAATTGCAGACGCCTGGTATTGTGTGACCCAACTTCAACACATGAAATTGATTTTTCTATGTCACTTAATGGTAAGGAAGACGGCATCTGGCAAACTCTTGCCACCTCTGCAGAGAAAACTTCAGAGCAACACTTATGTATGCAAAACATTCATGTACAGTAGAACCTCCAACCTGTATGTCAGTTTTTAAGTTGTCTCCGATCATGATAGCTTTCTCAGGTTCACATCCCGCCATCTTGCATGCCTTTATAAATATCTCCTTGTGTGGCTTTTCGTTGGGTTCCTCTACATCAAAAGCTTGAAATTTAAAATACTGGCATGTGTTTCTGCTATTTTCTTCTAAAACTTCTTCATAGCTGTATTACCTCCCCCCACAAGGATGACACTGAAGAGATCCTCTGCTTTGCAGGCCTTCAACTTTGCTCTTTGAACCTGCATTTTGTGCAAATGCCATTCACACAATGCATTAAAGAGGACTTGTTCCGCAATCAAGATGAGATGTACAGAATGCATGTAAACCTTAGCATGCCCATTGGTGATGATTCCCACTTTAACATCATGTGATTGCAATTTCATCACTAACTGCATAAAGGCATAACAAAAATCCAAATTCTTCAACACAGCACCAAAAAAACTGTCGGCTAGGTATCACTTGTCAGAAATCAATACATCTCTCTAATGAAATAAGCACTAAACTTGTCTCCAAATTGATAGGTCCACCTGATCCCTCTTTTGCAGTATGTAAACGTATTTGTGCTATAAAAAGAAAAGCATTCCAGTGCGGTACTACCATTCGTCTAAACAAATTTACATGTCAGAAAACTACCAATAGGAATGTACCGCTTCAACTCCATCTGCCCACTGAAATGCAAGTAGGCGTTCCGAATCAAAACAGCTCTGCAAATCCTGTAAAAAATCAAGAAAGAGTAAGTGCATCTTTCCAAACTAACTTGTACTGTTACAGACATGTGGTACAATGTACCCTTGCTAGATCCATGTCATCAACATTCTGCCACAAAAGACCCCTATTCCAGAGCTGGCTCCTCCATTCCGTAACATCAATCTGATCGAAAATGACGTCGACCAATTATTCTTGAAGATTAATGCATTGACAAGCACAACAACCACATGGTAAAACAACAACAACCAAACAACTGTGTAAAGTTCTAAGGGTATGACAATAAACACATGACGTTATGGGCACATCTATAACATATTTCCTCAAAGTGCCTATATCTTGACAGCAAGCTACTAATCCCTTTTTGATGTCAAGAAGCCATCGACATCCATAGATTAGAGCATTAAGCTTGTGAATCACATGGACATTGAACATGAAGCCTATTGTCACATGCAGCAAACAAAAGCTGACAGATGTAAACTTTGAAGTTAGCACATACAGACGCAAATAAGCAAGGCTTCTTGCAGATATACTAGCTGGAATAACGGAGCCACCATCAAAAGGCTCAAAATTGATGGTGGCAAGCTCGGGTCCAACTCTATACAACTACCTGATGGTGAGGATCCCAAGGCTCAGAGACGAAACGTAGCACGAAACTATCTACTACCGCTTGCTGGTCTACGTGTGGAAGGCGGGTAGCAAGGAGGCAGGTAACAGCCTGAAGGGCGCTCTTATCTGCAGCATGCGTAAGCACAAGTGTGTCATCGAGGTCAAAGAACACAGCTTCCACCATCATTCTCTGCACGACTGGTGATCCCCCAATTTGCGCCTGTAAAACCAGCCGGTCGAGCGAAGAAAGAGATGGCCACACAGCAAGTCCCCCAACAACCGCAGAAGCGAGACGGGAGGGCGATGGCACAGCGTCTGCTGTCCAGCTGAACGACCGAACTCTCAGTGGCAAACCTGGAGCGCTGCACGCGCTCATTGAATGTACACTTTCTACTACTACAATTATTTTGGCTGCACATTGCTAGTGTCACTAAGGGCCTATAGTAATGCACCCAAGACTCCAGGTCAGCGAATGACATGCTAGCACAATGGTTGACACATCACGCCCTAGTGAGGACGGGCTTGCTTCCATTGCCTCTTTAACTTAAAACTTAGACAAATAGTACGGTCAATCGCTCTCTCTCTCCCCCTCTCTCTCTCTTTATCGCGTGCAAAGGAGATTGCTTTTGTTTTGGATTTTAGTCTTCAAGTCGCAGATTGCGACACTTGTAAAGGGCTCCCCCTTCCGTCATATTATGTTAGTAGATTTTCATGAGTTTACCAAGGTAATATCACCCCTTCTACTTACCAAATTAGCCCTTAGAAGACTGTTGTTTGGTTTTCCTTCTCCTAAAGGAAAATTTGATGCATTGTAATGTTGTTTGCGTCTTCTCTTCTTCTTGTTTCAACGTGTTTCTCTCTTTTATGGTTGGGACATGTATAATTTATGACATGATCTCTTAAGCACCATAGCTCTTAAATCATTATTATCTTTCTCCAAACTAATTATGCTTACCACTTTTGTCTTTCCCTTCTCTTCAATTGTCAAACCACTTGGTCTCGCTTTCTTTTTTATCGCAATATCATAATCTTGAGCTTGAGAAGAATTTGTGAAGAAAGAGAAAACATATCACTAGCCATTCTCTTTGGCTTGTCACATTGAGGGCTTTTATGATCCCATTCACCACCACAATTGTAACCATTGAAACATATCCCCTCTTCCAGCCATGCCTCTTTCTTTACCACCTATAAGCCCCTCATTGCTTCCATAGTTGTGGCCATTGAAACATATCCCCTCTTCAAACCATGCCTCTTCCTTTACCACCTATAAGCCCCTCATTGCTTCCATAGTTGTGACCATATCCATAGCTTTGACCTCTTCCACCTCCCATCATATGCATGCTAAGATCCTACAAAAGATCTACAACCTCTTGAATCTCCTTATGAAAAGCATTCACATCATCAGAAGCTTGTCTTATATAACCTAGATCTTTGTGGAGGACCCTTGGTTACTCTACAACTTTCACCTCAACCTTTGGCTCAATGTCGATTCCAAGTCAATAAGGCGCTCTGCTTTCCACTCCTTATTCTTTGCAATTTCAACTATGTTTTCAAGGTCTTTGGTTGCTTAAGCTCCACTTTCAAGCATAGACCACTTCCCAAATTTACAAGAAACCTTTCTTCTTTAACATAGCTGGAGAAATTTCAGTCCCCAAAGATATACATCACTTTGTCCATGATGCATTGAATGCCTTTCACAAACTCTTGTATGGTATGGCCTTCACCTTGCACCAAGTTTTGTATAGACTACCATTGTCACGAGTATTAATTTTTAACCTTCTAAAAGTATTTTCCAACTCAAATTGGTTACTTAAGTCTTCAAGAAATTAAATTTGAAATTGATTAAGGGATAATGCACCAACCGATTAAGGCTTGCGACCAAAAGAGGAAAAGTGCATGAAAAAGCAAGGGTAATTGCTAACTAATTATCTTAGTCAAAGGTACAGATCAAGGAAGAATAAATGTATCCCGGCGAGTCTTGATCAAAGGTACAGGACAAAAAAAATGATCGAAAGCAATTATAGGAGTCTCAAAACAGAAAGTGATTGTGTTAAGCTCAAGTCATTAGAATAATTCTTGAGACTCTAAGTATGAAGTTTGGGGAGCCTTAGGGTGAAATTCTAACTTGCCACAAAATGTCTACATTTAGTAGGTCTAAATGTAGCAAGTTTTGAGAGTAGCTTGGCAGCACCTCCAAAGCATTGTGCTAAGGTTTTGCACAGGAGGTGAAAGTCTTAAATCCCAAAGGGTGAGTTTTATTTTAGTCAAAAAATTTCGTAATTTAGTAGGTCTAAATTTAGCAGGTAAATTGTAGTCTCGGGTCGACTTCCACGGTTTGTACAAAGGTCTTGCACGCGAGCTAAGGTAAGCTTATGGTATTTATTAAATGAAAGGAAAAATCTAAAGACGAAGATTAGATCATCCCTTCCTCATTTAGTAAGTTGACTATAGTCTTTGTTTATTAAGCTTGATTAGGCCACATATCCAAGATAGCACATGCTTGCTTTGTGTGAACTTAAACAAGTGCATGTGGTGTCTCCACTTGCCAAGATGTGTCCTAAGAGGGAGGGGGGGGCAAGTTCTAGCATGCAAGGCAAGAGGGAAAAGTATTGGAGCCTGCTTGAGTTACATTAGGAGGTATTACCATCTCATTGGTCAAGTGTAAAGCATTTTTTCTTAAGACTAAGTGCACTCTTGCATAGCTATATAAGAGAGAGATTGTTGCGTTTTTGAAGCTCTAGCTCCTCTCACGCACTCTTTCAAGTGCCCAAGTTGGCAAAGCAAGCTCTTTCTCTCTCCCTCTCTCATGGGAGCTCTAGAGACGGAGTCTATGCTCAAGCTCTTGGCTATGGATGCAAATCCTAGTCAATGAAAGTTTCTTCTTCTCCATGTATGTTACTCTATTACTAAGCTATACTAAGAGCTTGCTCACGAGCAAGCATATACGATGAATCTATTCTCTTTCTTGAAAAATACTTCTTTCTACCTTCATCTTTGTAATGAAAATGGCTTATTAACTTTGAGAGTAGCGAAAATTAGAGATAGTATGTCATAATAACTAATATCTAATTCTATTGAATGATTTTCTCATGTTAAAATGATCATTTAATATGGGAAAGTGCCAGGGAGAAAAGCTAGAATATTGGTTAAGCTGGTAGACCGGGCACAGTAGGGATCCAAAGGAGGGAAAATAAGGATCCAAAGGGGGGGGGGGGGAATCTACAAAAGAGCAATGTGCAACAATGGGCTTCAAAGACCCTAAGGTTCATCCCATTAAGACTTCCAAAATGCTAAGGTTCCAAAATTCAAAGGTTATGCCCAAATGGTCAAGCTTAGTGAAATTGGATGCTTTGTGAGTGACACAAAAGTCTTCAAGACTCCTACATAGGAGGGGGCAAGCCCTGTAATAAGGGGATGAGAGGGAAACACACACACGCACACTCACAAGCTCCCATTACACAAAGGGAATAGGGGATACATGTCAGCTCCCTAGCCCAGTTCCCCACAAGGTGCACTCAAATCCTATTGGATGGCCATAGAGGTGGACCAATGAGAATTAGGCTAGAGTAAATCTAGTTTAATTCATTTAAAAACACTTGATAAAAATATAATAAGAATTAAGCTCTCTAGAAGACTATTGGACAGTCTCCCAAGGGGTCCAATGAGCATTGAACATCCCAATGGCTCGCCTGATTCCTATTGGCCAGAAGACAAAGGGGTCCAATGAGAGTTTAATTGCATTATTTAATTACCTAAAGCTCAAACAAAAGGGGAAAGGGAGACACATGTCACAAGGCTATCACTTACGCTTCTCAATTATGATTGGCTAAGCTTTGCAGGGTCCAATGGGGTGCCAGCATGAGTAAATTGCAAGAGGGGTTGACCAAGAGAGAGAGGGGGCTGATTTTGGCAAGGCATTATCACACACATACTCACACAATCTCACGTGTGAAGCAAGAAGACTCTCTCTCTCCTTCTCAAGCTTGAATGGAAAGCTCATCATCTACTCCAAGCTTGTGAGAAGGGAGGCCTACACCAACAACTCTTGGCTTTGTGATGCAAATCCAACCAAGAGCCAAGCTTCAATGCATGCTCATCTCCTCTACCATGCTAGTTACTAAGCTATGCTAAGCTTTTATGAGTGATTATGTGAGGAGATATACTTCTTTCTCGTAAGACTACTCCTTCTTCCTCTCAATCTACTCTCATACCCCGCTAGCTCTCACCATCTTCGAAGGTGTGTGAGGTCTTGGATCTGAGACAGTGAGGGAATTGATGTTGTGTTTTATAACTGTTTGCTTAGTGCTTGAAGCTTCCATATTCATTGCACTAGCTAGTTATTGAAGGAACACAAAGAATTGTATTGTAAAATGTCTCCCTTGATTGGGGAAACCTATAATACAAAGCCTTTTAGAGGGGGGACTGGCTCCATGTAAATCTGGTCCTCAATTGTTGTCAATAGATTAATTTCTCTCTCTTTTGAAGTATTGTTCATGCCTATCCAACTAGGTGTTATGCTTTTTGTTGCTCTCTCCATCCAAGCACTCTTGTTATGCTCATAAGGAATCTATTCTAATGAAATGCTCACTATGTCTATGTTATTTTCCGCTACACACAAGTTTCTAGGCCATTAAATGTTACATTGGTATCAGAGCACAAGGTTTCTCTTTTCTTGCTCAAGAAAGGAGGTCCTCAAGCTAGCTACAAATGGTTGGTATTATTAATTGCAATTGAGTAAGTAGAATAGGGATTTTTCAGCCTTGTAGTGGGCCGGCGGATATTTCCAAGCGAGCAATTTTAGGTGAGCGCTTTTTAGGAATCGGGTGAGCTGATTCTTAAAAAGATTCTCTCTTCCTCCTTGTCGACTCTTTTGCCTTTTTCATATCTCTATCTCTCACAGAGAGAGAGAGAGAGAGAGAGAGAGAGAGAGAGAGAGAGAGAGGTATTAGGGAGGTTGAGACACAGACAAAGATTTAGGTTTTAGGGTACTTAAATTAGGTTTTAGGGTACTTAAAACAATAACATCCATTAATAATAGAAAATTACATTTTATTGCACTTGCATTACATAGGCAAGAAGCGTTTATGTTTTGGAAGGCCTGGTTTTAGGAGTAGATGTGCTGCCTTCAAGTGGCAAAACAAGATTCACCACGTTCCCTAGCTGCTGCATCATTTCCTCCTCATCCTCCTCTGTGTGATGAGCCCAATCTTCTTCCAGCAAGAGAAAGCGAATTGTCCCTTCTTGACCAAGCTGAGTAAGCTCCACATATTGAGTTCCTTGCGGCAATGATAGAGACGATACACATTGATTGTTGCCTTTAGAGCCTCCGTAAACCAGTCGGGTCCATACAACGCCTCTCTGTTGGGAATGGCTTCCATGGCATCCCACACAGACTTGATTTTATTCTCAAGATAGTCGATTATCATGAAAAGTAATAGAGGTGTGCAACGGAAGCTACTGGAAGCTTTCACAAAAATAGATTCAAGCAATGGTAATTTACAGCCATTGTGCAAATATTATGACAAATAAACAACCATTTCCCAAATTTGAAAAAAACTGCAAATCAATGTACCAAAATGTGGCCATCATAAGATAAAATTAAAAACTAGTACAATTGTCCATTTTGTGAAGCATACTAACAAAAAGTGAGAATTGACGAATGCTATGCATCCATGCCTGGATAGGTCCAGCTTCGGCTTCGGCTCAGTGCCCTGAAGATATCAGCATCTGCCAGAATTGGTTGATGGATAAACATGTTCTCATTTTGGCTTAACCCTAGCACACGCAGATAAATAAAATACAAATGTTTACATGCAAGATATGGTTTTTGCTTTGACACCCATTCCATGAAGTATAGACATGTGCACGATGGCTGGTTGCAAATACAAACTTTGTACATACCGACATGACCATCTTCACTTTTGGTCTCTACTTTGAAGACCTCATTAACACCATCTGCTACACATATCTCTTCTACGACCTTCGCTCTCAGGGATAGTGCTAAACTGATCTTGTGAGCCGCATCCTCAGAAATGGAAGTCCGATACCGTACACACACACACCATCTCGCACTGTGGCGCTTGCACTGCCTTTAGGAGTGGATGTATCTTTCGACTTGAAAGGAGAGTTGGTCATATTTTTTTTTTGTGCAGGAGCAACCGGCGTTACATTAGATATTCCTTCTTTCCTAAGCTCCACTTGATACCCCCCTTCAGGCAATATTTGCACCTCATCCTCCGATAGGTTGGTGCCCACATGCACGGGCCAAGTGTGGTGTGGATGCTGAGGCTGGCGTTCAATGTTCTTTGTCTACTATATGGCAATGCAAGACATGATCCGAGACAAAACAGAAACATTGACGCACCACACCATTTGAATGCTTTCGATATGCTTCAAAAGATGGGGCCGATATACCAAGGCTAGAACCTGCAATACTGCATCCACACCTTCGTCCTCCTCTTGGCGTGCCACTACATGTGACCCTCATACATTGTGGAGTTCCGCGTATGGCCCACATTGCCTCATTGACCTTGCGCTCAACTACATACTGCCCACCAGAACCTATACTTTGTTTTGGGGTTTGTGACATCCCTTCTTTTGCAAAGTTGATCTTACGTGGTCTTCCACGCTTCTTGCGATCTTTGGTGACCGAATTGTACTCAGGCCTATGTGATGCATCATCTTCCATGTCGATAACCTCATTTGGCTTGCGTTTTTGCCTTGACGTCTCCTTATCTCCTGTCAATGGAGTTGGTTGTTTATACATTGGAGTGCCCTCAGTAGCCTTATTCACTACTCTTATCACTTGGCTGGGACGTTTTTCATGGCGTTCTGCAAGCTTTTGTATTGATGGACCCTTGTACATGCATCATATAATGAAATGCGTTTACAAAAACCCTCCCCTGCTAGCCAGTTGCCATGCTTGCTCTCCGCAAGGTTACTTCATGGATTGTTTCGTCCATCAGAGCTACTTTCTACGCATGTTTAATGCCACCCCAATGTGCAATACGAATTTCCCACCAACTAAGCTATGAATCCATGTATGGAATGTTACGGTCTATGCAATGATCGTTACACCACCATTGGCATATCAAACGAGCCTCTGCTACTACTGCAGCCTCTTTTGTTGGTGCTTGCCTCCACTTCTCACACATTTCTTTCTACATGTGTTGAGAAGCTTGCACCACATACTTCGTTGTGTGTTGATTCAAGCTTTGCTTCGATGGAAAAGACACCCCGCCATCCGCACGCATGATGACCATGTAGTGGATTTTCAACTCTCCATTGCAAATAAAAGCTACCAACCAACCATGGCAAGATTTATTGTTAGTGAACGGATTCCTAGGGAGGATCACAAGCAATTTTCTCGTCGTGGTCACCCTTCGAGAGATCTTGCAATGTCATATGATTTGGATGAGGAGCTTCGTCAAATCCCCGAGCTTAGTCACATGGTCGAGAGGTACTTTGTGGTTTGGGATGGTAATCACATATTGGAGGCATGGATGGGGTGGATGAACAAGAATGACATCCCAATTGAGAAGGCACCAAAGGTGGAGTGCGTTCTAGTTGATTTTCAACCCTGTGAGACAGCGGAGTTTCTATTGGTTTTGGGAATGATCAATAGGTAAGCCCAACTTTTTTTGTGTGAATGTAAATGCATCTTATTTTTTTGACAATGTAAATTACAATCGAGTGTTAAACAGAGCCACGAGGGTTTCAGTGCCTTACACAACTACTCATGATATTTTCATGATGAGAAAGCTAGGATTGGCGGACCCTACTTCAGTTTTGCAAAAATTTCCCGAAAGAGCGCGTTTGGCAACAGAAAGGGCTTTGAATTTTAGGGGTCCAAACAAGTCAAAGTGGCTAAAATTGCCAATGGATTTCCTTATGCAACTTATTTGGAAGGTATGCTTTAAACCAATGCTAAATGAGAATATGTTTTGATTGCGAAATCTTATTATGTGTATTTTGATTTGAGTCCTTGGCAAATGATAGGAAGAGTTCGATGCAATGTATAGTAGTAAAACGGAAGGGCTTCCATCAAAAGGGAGTTTCGACTACAAGTTAGCACTTGACGCATACGAGGAAAGCATCAATCTAGCGCTATCTCAAACGGAGCAATATTTTAAGCGCAAAGGGCTTGAGATAGCCACCGTTGCAAATCCAGAGAATGGCAACGATTTTTTCCAGAAATGTATATCATTTATAGGTTGGGGCGAGAAGACCACCGAAATGACACCCTCGAGAGTGGCAAAGGTTGCACGTGCACGCATTAGCCTAAAAGAGTAAGTAAATGTCATTTAAATCATTCGATATCTTTCTCTTTTTATTATGTAGCAATGAAAAATAAGTCTCGATTTTCCTTTGCTAGGAAGTGTCGCTTGATTGATTTGCTCCAAGGTGGTGATGGATCCTTGAAGCAGAATCGTATAGGGTTGACGGAGAAGGCCTGGATCCAGTGGCTTTGATATCACGTGTATTGGTGGCAATTGGAAAGGTTAGATTTAGTGATTATGTGCACCAGCTAGCAATTTGTTGATAATCTAACTTGTGACTTATTATTTGCTGCATGAGAGTGCTTGAGATGGCCGAGAATCATAATGTTGCTATCCAACACGAGAAGGCTGGAGGTAGGCATGGTTGCACACTTGCCCACACATTACTGACATATAGACGCAAGCACTTTGACAAGGCCTTCAAGAAGTGGAGTGCTCGGATCAAGTCCACACAGGATCCCGAAGAGCAACCCCACTTTGCTTGCGTGGCACGACACTTGTTGTACATGTTTGACATCTTTAATTGACAAATTAAGAATGTAATAGGATACACTAATCTTGTTCTCGGTGGCTCAAAACATTGTGGTATGTCTTGTAGATGTTGGAGAGATGCTCTTGTCTTCCCCATTCCTGAGCACCCAGTGATGCATGGTGCATGTCGGAGAGAGAGGAGACGGGCTTATATCCTGACGAGTGGATAGACGCCTTGCGGCCAAAGGGAGCATGGCTTAAGTGTCCTTGGTGGCTGGACTACCCGGACAAGGAGTACCCACCCAAAGAGAAAGCGCTATACATAGGTATCATTCGTATCATTCTATATAGTTTGTACCTTTGCCATGCAACAATACAACATGGGCTCAATAACTGTTCTTTTTTAATTAATAGTGGAGCATACTGCGTCCTGGAAGAAAGTCGTTGTGATAGAGGATGCTCTATCTCCAAACACATCAAAGAAACCGGACAAAAATAAACAGGCCTCACCGCAAGCATTGTGGCTGACCGGCAACGTGGAAAGAGAAAGAAGAGACTTGTTGTTCCCAGTGATAGTGAGAGCGAGCATGTGGTTGAGGAGTATTCTGTAGAAGTGAGCGATAGTGCTCATAGCCTTGGTGCTATGAGCCATAGTGTACCGACACTTTCCTTCACTCCAAAACCAGTAGGGGGCATCCAGGAGTCCCCTCCATGTTCACCATCACATGGCAGGGCTGCAGAGGACCTATCAGACATGGCCAGAGTTGTGGGAGATAACCATCCAGGTACGTGAAAATGGTTAATGTTGTGTTGTTCTCTTTAGCATTGCTTGAAAGATATATTTGATCTTATGTTGCTACATACAAATATACATGTAGAGCCATGCCACCTTGCAGTGCATGCTAGTGTCAAGTGCTTGGCAAAAGCTATTCTAGATGTGTTGTGCAATGACAGCTAAGCCACGCTAATTTACAATCAAAGTTATGTCCACAATTTTAGTGCTAACAAAGATTGCATGCAGTTCTATGCAGTCACTACGTAGATTCTTGGGCTCTCTATCAGGAACAGGGCAGATGAACCCCAACTTGAGATTGGGTGGCGTACGTTTGATGTACATGGCCTTTCCCTTACACACTAGGCCACATGCAGCTAGCACGGGTGGGGTTCCTTTATGGAACCAATGGGATAGTGAGCTTGTGGATGCTGCATTCCTTCTGGCAACCGAATTTCTTTTGGTTGATGGCATGGTTGTGGCGACATGTCGTGCAGAACATCTGTTCATTGTCACTTTGAAGGCAGAGGGAGCTCGTTTCCAGCTGTTGAGGATATTGTACATACGGCTGCAGGAGTCTAGTTGCACGACTGTTCAGGACTATGTAGAGGGGGTATGTTATTTTTTGTTTTGATACTGAATAGTAACTTTGATGTTTGCATTTCAAAATAACAATGTTTTACTGTTATTCGTAGGTTGGTACTTTGTTGATGGTCATTTTTTCACCTGCTAGAACCGGTGGTGTCAGCTTCCGAGGTATGATCGAGCGGATGGAGAGATTGTAGCAAATGTACGTGGCTTCTTTTCAGATGACGACATGTTGTGGGAGAAGCTACCAGGTTCAGATTCCACATAGTGGACGCTTGATCGTATGGGCAGGCCTTATCATAGAGGTGTTGAGAGGAGTCCGGCGTTTGCCAGGTGGTAGAAACTTTTGGTATAGTTCATACCCTCTGCCATTTGGAGGAGTTCCCCCACCATTTGGTGCACTGCCCCCATTGGCACAACCTTTGTTTTCTCCCAGAGCATATGGCCCCCCACCGCCCTTCTTTCATCCACCTCACCCATGATGTATCCCCCCCCCCCCCCCCCCCCCCCATATGTATTTACTTTTGATGCAATGGAACACATAGATTTGGGGTTTGCTATATGAAATAGACCATAACTGTGTGTAAGGAACTTATGTTTGTCTTATTAATAGTGTATTGAATGCATCCATGGTGTTTTTTGTTTGAATGTAAGTTGGCCGTGAACTGACAATCAAATTTTAGTTGGAGAGAGAGAGAGAGAGAGAGAGAGAGAGAGAGAGAGAGAGAGAGAGAGATAGATGGGTAGATTATCGCTTCTTTTGGGATTCCGCTCGCCCGATTCTTAAAAAGCGCTCACCAAAAATTGCTCGCCCAAAAATTGCACCCCAGTGCGCCTACCTTCGTGCAGATAACGGGGCATCACCGTCGACAGCTATGGTCTTAATATTGGAGTCCTACGGGGCTTGCCTACAGCTTAACCACTATTGAGCTATTAGAAGCTTGACAGGAGTCGGTATTGTTTTGGTGTTGAAAGACCCTCTCTTCTATTCCTTGCAATTAATGATATTCGAGCCAGGGGTACAATAGCTTTAGTGCTTTTCTAAAGGGGTAAAGAGGAGCAACAACTAGGGCTTGAAGTGCCAAAGTACACCTAAAAATATTACACCTTAAAAAAATGTTAGAATGGCTGACAATAGTAAAGAGAGTGAAATTAACGTTGATAGCTTTGATTTTGCTAATGAGCAGGCTACTACTGATGCCCCTATGCTTGTTAATTTTACCTTGTTTCTAGGCTTCAACAATCCATGGGCGATCCATCCCTCCAAAGTGAAGTGCAACGGCAGTAGCTTCGTGCTCATGGGATTCCCCAAACTCCCCACCATGATGAGAGAGTACCTAGGAAGCCTCCTTGTGAGACTTCCAAAAGAGGCCTCTCTCTCATTCGGGAAGAAGAAGAGGGTCCATATGAAAGGCTCAAAAATTTACTTCTTGATGACGCATCTCCTTCCCAAAGGAGAACTCAAGAGCCCCTACCAAAAGAACGAGAAAGAAGTGAGTCTCCTGCCACCTCAATAGAGATGGCTCCACGAAGACAGCAGGCAAAACGCTCTCCATCACCTCTTAAACGGAGAAGAACATCGCACACTTCTCCACACCATAATTCAAAGAGGGATGACATAAAACAAAAGAAGAAAAAGGCGAGAAAGAGGTCACCCTCTTCTCCATCTTCTTCATCCTCTTCCTCTTATGAAGAAAGTGATGGTGCGGACAAAGAGGACCAAGGCAAGAAAAAGGCGAGAAAGAGGTCACTCTCTTCTCCATCTTCCTCAAATTCTTCATCTTCTAAAGAAAGTAGTGGTGCAACTTTTGAACCATAAAAAAGAAGAGTCCATAGGAAATCCTATGCCGTGTGGAAGAGGTCACCCAAGCTCAAGAAGTTCAAAGAGGGAGGAAAGAACAACTCTTTCCTTACCTACGATGGCACCATTTGTGCTACAGACAAAGTCTTGGCTTTCATCCAACAATTTGATGCGGATTTTGCAGATGAGGGCTTCACAGAGTCCTCTAAGCTACACCATGTATCTATGCAATTTCAAAAGTCTGCCAGGCAATGGTGGTCTAGCCTACGGGCAAACGGTGAAGCTACACAAACATGATGGAAAGCTTTAAGAGCTTCCATCATGAAGCAGTTTTTGGCCACCGATGCCAACGACAAAGTACTCACCGAATGACGAAGCTTGAAGCTCTCTCCCTACGAATGCATTCACAAATATGTAGACAAGTTTTGGGACTTACATCTCAAAGCCACTGTCTTTAAAAGGATGGATTTTGGAGAGCAAAAACAACAATTTTGTGCGGACTTAACTGTAGATATGGCGGAGTATATCAACTCCCAAAGACCACGCACCATATCTGCAGTCATACACCATACTTATGGTGGCTTCACCAATCAATTTCCAAACAAGGGCTAAGAGAAATCTTAAGCCCACGGAAAACAAGGGTTCCAATGAGCCTAAGGGGAAGGAAAATGTCCAAAAGTCTCATAAGGGCAATTCCAATAACAAAAAAGCTAAGGAGAAAGGAGTTTACAAAGGCAAAAACAAACTCTCTCCTGAAGAGCTTGAGCATTATCGCAAGGATAACCGTTGTTTCAAATGCGACGAGCAAGGGCATGTGTATTGTGCTTGCCCCCAAAAGAACACCCGTTATGAGCCTCCTAGAGATACCTTGGTCGAAATCCAAGAAGAGGAAGCTCACCACACAAGATCTCCTCTATGGCATGCTTGGGGAAAGGTAAGAGAACATGATGCTTTTATTCTCTTTGACCCTGGTTCTACTCACAATTTCATATCCACAGAGTTGGCCACCAAGCTAGGCATCCAAGCGTATGAGATGGGAGATGTCCTATCCCCGCATATGGTGCTTTCAAGGGGCAAGAAGCTTCAGTCACTCCCTTAATTGGGAAACTGAGGCTCCATGTCCAAAGCTATGTGGACAAAGAGGACTTCTTTATCTCTCCTCTCAAGCACGAGGATCTAATCCTAGGGGAACCCTGGTTTGACCGCATGGCTGCCAATGTTAAATTCCCTATAAAGAGAATCTAATTTAGGTTCAGGGAAAAAGATATGTACATAGATGCCAAAGAGATGGGTAACACCATACCCATTGTACATATGCAAGCTTTCAATAAGTCAATAAAGAGCTCTATTTCTGTGTACATGATTCTTGTTGAAGATCTCAAAATGAACCTAATGCTTTAGCAAAAGAAAATAGAAATAATCAGAAGGAACTAGAGTTATCCAATTTTCTCAAGGGATTTGAAGATGTCTTTATTGACGACATCCCTTGTGAACTACCTCCTAAACGAGGCAATGATGACCATGCAATTGAACTTCTTCCAGGAAGTTCACCGCCTAATAAACCTCCTTATAGAGTTTCTCAAGCTCAACAAGAGGAGATTACGTGGCAAGTGCATGAGTTAGTTGAGAAGGGCATGGTTAGGACTAGCTCATCTCCATTTTGTTCACCTGTGCTATTAGTGCAAAAGAAAGATGTCACATATCGTACGTGTGTCAACTATAGAGCACTAAATGGGATCACTATCAAGAATAGGTTTTCTGTTCCACGGGAAGAAGACCTATTTGATAAGCTACAAGGGTCGACCTACTTTAGTAAAATTGACCTAAAAAGTGGCTACCATCAAATAAGGATAGTTGATCAAGACATTGTAAAGACCGCATTTCTCACTACGTTTGGTCTTTACAAATACATTGTCATGCCTTTTGGCTTGACCAATGCACTAGCCACATTCAATCGCTTAATGGAGAAGCTATTCAGGCCTCACCGAACCTTTACTGGAGTGTTCTTTGATGATATTATCATCTACTCGAATTCACTAGACGAACACAAGCAACACCTCCAGGTAATATTTCAAGTCTTACAAGAGAATAAACTTTCTATTAATTGAAAGAAAAGTGAGTTTTTCTTACAAGAGATTGAGTATTTAGGTCACATTATCTCTCAAGATGGCATCCAAATGGATCCATCCAAGCTAGAGGTAATAAAAGGATGGCCTAATCCAAGGAATCTTCATGAACTAAGAAGCTTTGTAGGTATGTGTGCATACTATAGACGCTTCATAGAAAAGTTCTCACTAATAGTAGGACCATTACACGACCTTACAAAGAAAAACTTTAGGTAAACATGGTCTGCCAAGGAGAACAATGCTTTCGAAAAGATTATCTCTCAACCCATGCTTACACTGCCGGATCTCTCAAAGCCATTTGAGGTCCAATGTGATGCTTGTGGTGATTGCCTTGGAGCTGTTTTGCTTCAAGAAGGGCATGCCATAGCCTATGAAAGTCAAAGGCTCGACCTTGTTGAGCAAGCTCTAGGCATATATGAAAAGGAACTCCTTGCAGTTCTACATGCCTTAGACTCATGGAAACACTATTTACTGGGGACTCCTTTCATTCTGCTGACGGATCACCAAAGCCTTAAGTACTTCATGACGCAGACCAAGCTCTCCAACAAACAAACGAGGTGGGAAAATTTCCTTTTGCAATTTCATTTTCATATTGCTCACATTGCTGGCAAGCATAATCAAGTAGTTGATGCACTCTCAAGACGGCCGAGAGTGAATGCGGTTTCCATAGCAACTCACAATGATCTATCTTCTATGATAGGTGAGTACGCTATTGATCCCGATTTTAGAGATGTGATTTTAGCCCTTGCACTAGGGAAGACAGAGGAACCATTTACTTCACAAGATGGTTATCTTCTCTATGGCAATAGACTATGTGTTACCAACTCACTACGTGAGAAAGTAATGTATGAATCTCATGCTCCTCCTTATGCGGGGAATAGAGGGATTCAGTCTACCCTAAAAGGGATTGAAACATATTTCTATTGGCCTACCATGAAAGTAAACATACAAGAGTATGTTTCTAAGTGTGTGGTATGCCAAAAGACGAAGTTTGATAGAGGGAAGCAACCTGGATTGCTTCAACCTTTGCCAATCCCTAATTCACCATGGGAGAGCATATCCATGGATTTTATCTTTGGATTGCCTAAGTCTATCCATGGGAATATGGACGATAGTAGACAGGTTCAACAAACAAGCTCATTTTATACCTGTCAAAAAGACTATCAAAGCCCATCAAATGGCAACCCTCTTCATTTCACAAATCTTCAAGTACCATGGCTTGCCAATGTCCATAGTGTCGAATAGAGATCCTAGAATGACCAGTAATTTCTGGAAGGGTCTCTTTGAGAATTTAGGGACAAGGCTAAACTTCTCTTCGGCCTATTACCCCCAAACGGATGGCCAAAGTGAAATAGCTAACCTAACAATTCTTGATCTGCTAAAAGCCTATGTAACGGAAATAGATCAAAGGTCCCAATGGGAGAAGTACTTACCCTTAGTGGAGTATGCCTACAATAACACTGTACATACTTCCACGGGAAAAGCACCTTTCGAGGTAATTGAGGGAAGATCAAAAAGTCCCCTGCTACTTAAGGTACATGGGAAGATCTTTGCTGCAGATGAGTATAGCCGAGACCTACAAGAATCTTTCCAAAAGATTAAGGATGTTATCTCTATCTCACAACAAAGGCAAAAGGTTGCTACTGATAAGCACAAAAGAGCCCAAGCCTTTAAAGAAAATGATTGGGTCTTACTTAAATTTCCCAAGGCTCGATTAAGGCACACGATGGGCAAGAATCCTACGAGTACCAAAAGTACTATGCTAAGTTAGCAAAAAGGTACTATGGTCCCTTCCAAATTCTTCAACCAATCAATGAAATGGACTATCAATTCAAGTTGCCCAGCCATTGGCTCATACACAATGCTTTCCACGTGAGCCTACTAAAGTCTTACAAAGGAGAGCCACCTCAAGAACCAACTATTGAAGACCCACCGGAGATCGAGGACCAAGAAGAGGTGCTACAGCCCGAGTCCATTCTCTAACATGAGGACAAGGTATTAAGAGGCGGTAAGGCTATCCGATGGTATCTTATTAAGTTTAAGAATTATCCTTTTAAAGATGCTAGATGGATGCAAGTCATACAATTAAAGGATAACCTAAACCTTGTCAATGCTTACAATGTTTCCCTAGAGTAAGTAAATGTACAAATGATTAAAATCAACAAAGTTTTTGTCTTATAAGACTCTCTTTTTCTTTATTGTGCACAAATGTTAAGTAGTATGCATGCTTAGAATCAAGTTTGTGGAGACGACATCTTCCAAACACTAAGTAGAGCTTGTCACTCTACTATGGAAGATTGATGGGACTAATGCGCAGACATGTTGCGGCAACCTTAGGCTCTCAAGCGCCAAATGGATTAGTCATCCATTCTAGAACGATGTCGTAGGGTAAGATAGGGATCCTCTACCCGCTAGAAAAAGGACTAATGAATAGGCTTTATCTTCTCTACCCCATAGTCAAGGACGACTATGATTTCAAGAGAGAGGTAATGTCATAATAACTAATATCTAATTCTCTTAAATGATTTTCTCAAGTTAAACTGATCATTTAATATGGGAAAGTGCCAGGGGAGAAAAAGCTAGAATATTGGTTAAGCTGGTAGACCGGGCACAGTAGGGATCCAAAGGAGGGAAAATAGGTCCAAAGGGGGGGCCATCTGCAAAAGAGCAATGTGCAACAATGGGCTTCAAAGGCCCTAAGGTTCAACCCATTAAGACTTCCAAAATGCTAAGGTTTCAAAATTCAAAGGTTATGTCTAAATGGTCAAGCTTAGTGAAATTGGATGCTTTGTGAGTGTACACAAAAGTCTTCAAGACTCCTACATAGGAGGGGGGTGAGACATGTAAGTAGGGGATGAGAGAGAAACACACACACACACACACACACACACACACACACACACTCACAGGATCCCTTTACACAAAGGGAATAAGGGACACATGTCAACTTCCTAGCCCAGTTGCCCACAAGGTGCACTCAAATCCTATTGGATGGCCATAGAGGTGGACCAATGAGAATTAGGCTAGAGTAAATCTAGTTTAATTCATTTAAAAACACTTGATAAAAATATAATAAGAATTAAGCTCTCTAGAAGACTATTGGACAGTCTCCCAAGGGGTCCAATGAGCATTGAACATCCCAATGGCTTGCCTGATTCCTATTGGCCAGAAGACAAAGGGGTCCAATGAGAGTTTAATTGCATTATTTAATTACCTAAAGCTCAAACAAAAGGGGAAAGGGAAACACATGTCACAAGGCTATCACTTACGCTTCTCAATTATGATTGGCTAAGCTTTGCGGGGTCCAATGGGGTGCCAACATGAGTAAATTGCAAGAGGGGTCGACCAAGAGAGAGAGGGGGCTGATTTTGGCAAGGCATTATCACACACACACTCACACAATCTCACGTGTGAAGCAAGAAGACTCTCTCTCTCCTTCTCAAGCTTGAATGGAAAGCTCATCATCTACTCCAAGCTTGTGAGAAGGGAGGTCTACACCAACAACTCTTGGCTTTGTGATGCAAATCCAACCAAGAGCCAAGCTTCAATGCATGCTCAGCTCCTCTACCATGCTAACTACTAAGCTAAGCTAAGCTTTTATGGGTGATTATGTGAGGAGATATACTTCTTTCTCGTAAGACTACTCCTTCTTCCTCTCAATCTACTCTCATACCCCGCTAGCTCTCACCATCTTCGAAGGTGTGTGAGGTCTTGGGTCTGAGACCATGAGGGAATTGATGTTGTGTTTTATAAGTGTTTGCTTAGTGCTTGAAGCTTCCATCTTCATTGGACTAGGTACTTATTGAAGGAACACAAAGAATTGTATTGTAAAATGTCTTCCTTGATGGGGGAAACCTATAATACAAAGCCCTTTGGAGGGGGGGCCGGCTCCATGTAGATTCGGTCCTCAACTGTTGTCAATAGCTTAATTTCTCTGTCTTTTGAAGTATTGTTCATGCCTATCCAACTAGGTGTTATGCTTTTTGTTGCTCTCTCCATCCAAGCACTCTTGCTATGCTCATAAGGAATCTATTCTAATGAAATGCTCACTATGTCTATGTTATTTTCCGCTACACACAAGTTTCTAGGCCATTAAATGTTACACTGGTATCAGAGCACAAGGTTTCTCTTTTCTTGCTCAAGAAAGGAGGTCCTCAAGCTAGCTACAAATGGTTGGTATTATTAATTGCAATTGAGTAAGTAGAATAGGGATTTTTCAGCCTTGCAGTGCACCTGCCTTCGTGGAGATAATGGGGCATCACCATCGAGAGTTATGGTCTTAATATTGGAGTCCTACGGGGCTATGGCTTAACTACTATTGAGCTATTAGTAGCTTGACAGGAGCCGGTACTATTTTGGTGTTGAAAGACCCTCTCTTTAATTTCTTGCAATTACACTACAAGAGGTTGTGTGCTCTTGTGACGCTGTTAGCGACGGAAATACACTGGGTTTTTATAACCCCCGGCGTCTCTAATAGCGTCGCTATATGCGTCGCTACGAGCGTCGCTATATAGCGACGCTCATAGCGACGGTCATAGCGATGGTTATAGCGACGTTTACACAGAAGTCTATAGCGACGCTTATAGCGACGCTACAGAGCCATAAATAGCGACGCCCGAGAGAAATTTTTTTTGGTGACAGGGCATTGAATGCCCTGCCACCCATCAACCATATTGTACTTGATTCACTTTTTAAAAAAAGTGCAAGGGTAGATAATAGACCCAAAATAGTCACCCACAAGACGCATTGTTTGCAAAATTGACAAGCGTAAAATTGACAATTGTACACATCATAGGCAAAATGAATTGATTGGCAAATGTAATAATGACAATATTACAACATCATAGGCATAAAGAATTGATTGGCAAAATGAACTGCGGTGACAAATGTAATAATATACATGGTTCAAAAAGACGTATAAAATCCGTCTCATGATACATAAGCTATGAGAAACCCTAAACTAATGCTATCTAGCTACGGCTAAACTAACGTCGTCTAGTCAGACGTCTCATCGCGTCCAAGCGGCGTATCTGTCGGATTCTGCAAAAAAAGACAATAAGACAGCTTTCAGTAAGTATAAACATATAACGACATTTATAAAACAATACAAAAAATAGAAAAGAGTAAACCCTAATACTAACCATGCCGCCGCGAGAACTGAGAATGTCCATCAGGGCGTTTAAGCCCTTCCTGCCTGCGTACTCGCGCTCGTACGGTGTGGGATCACGTCCTGTCATCGACCACTGTCAAAACATACAAAGATTTCATTATGTTAGAATTAAAAAACTCATAAACCCTAAACTATCGAACATAAAGAGCAATGTGAAAACACTTACAAAATCGGCCTCAAATGATGCCCATCCACCGCTCCCCAAGTGGTACGAGCTCCCTGCCTCTACTCGCGCTCTGGCTGCATCCTTTTGTTGCTTCCACTTGTCGGGATTCTCGCGCGCTGCTTTCTTCGCATTCTTCCAATCTTCTTTGGCCAGCCAATCTGGCCTGTTCCACCCATGCTTGATTGCTTTTTGCACTTCGAAACGCTTGTGTTTGCAATATTTGCGCATTCGAATCTTCATCAGGTCTTCATTGAAGCGATGATCCCCTGTTGGAACGGGAAACTCATCATGAAGTATGCTGATGACTTTGTTTTTTAAATCACTTGGTACTTCACTCCATTTGTTTAGTATGTAGTGTCTAAACAGCTGAGAGCAAAGACCACGCATGCGCGAGATCACCTTCTTGCCGTCATCATCCATGATGATGCCGCCGTTGAAGTCGACGGAGTAAGGCAAGCCCTCTGGCCGGTGACGCGTGAACCTGGGTGTCCCGACAGGGGTCTCTAGCGGCGTGTCGATGGGGTTACGGACGTCAGGTGTCTCCACCGGCGTTTGGGCCCCGAGGCGACTATTCAAATTTTGCCATGATTCCACAATCTTGAGTAAAACGCTTTTTGTCGATCCGTTCCACCCTAAAATGTCGACCTTTACACCATGCTGCTGTGTATGACTTATACTACAACGAACAAAGATTATGAGTGGCCGTTCAAACGTTTAGAAATAAAGTCACTAGCTAGTCGTACATTGCAAACTTACCTTGGTCGCGCAACCCCGAGAGTACTCCCACTCTTCCTCAGTCACTTCGTCACCGCATTGTTGTGCGCTTTTCAATTGGTTGTGCAACCATCTTAAGCTCATGAATGTTGGTAGGCTCTCCAGAACCGTCGGATAGTGCATCGGTGGTCGTCTTCCCCGTCTCCACTCGATTCGTGCCCTTTGTTGCTCTTGCTTTGCATCCTCATATTGTGAAATCCACTTTTGCATCACTGGATTGTGAAGCATGCAAAATCGGTTGATTTTAGCCTCTAGATCTTCCGTCATCTTCTTCTCAACACCGAGATTGCACATGACAATCCCAGATATGCGCTCATCATCTATGGTTTGCCATAGCGTGTCCCGAGCTTTATCAAATCCGTCTAGCCACTCTCCAATGTACACTAGGGACTCTGATACCAACCAACCTTCTGCCATGCTACCCTCCGGACGTGCCTTTTGACGTACATATCCCTTAAGCGTTTTCATGAAACGTTCTAAGAAGAACATCCATTTGGAATGAACTGTGCCAGCTATTTCCACCTCATCAACTATGTGAACAAGAAGATGCACTTGAATGGTTAGCATGGTAGTAGGAAAATGTTTCTCAAACATGCACACAAGCTCCGCAGCATTTAGTTTGGCGAATGGTATGGAGTCTACGTTGATCTCCTTTTGTGAGATCCATTGCACCAGCTTTGCAAGTTTGTAGATTGCGTTATGGATGTCGAGAGACAAACATCCCTCAATGGAAACCGGTAAAATAAACTGTAAAGTATGTGCAGCAATGATATTAAAGTCCACATTTTATGCAATGATATTAAAGTCCACTATGAACGTACCTGACACATTTTATGCCAATCGTGTGACTTCAAACCGGTAAGCTTTCCTTCTTTAGTAAAACACGTTCGGAGCGAGTGCATTACACCAGTGGGGGTCCGTAAAGATCGAATGGTCTCTTTTACTTTGCGTTCTTGGGCTCCTGTGAAAATCCATGGTGCTTTAGGGAGTTTTATCGATCCATCAGACGCTGTTTACGGCCAATATTGCTCCATACGATCCACATTTCTAAGGTCAACTCTGGCTCCCAAAGTATCTTTCTTGCCGGTCAGATGGTCCCATAGTAGATTACCCACATTCTTGAATATGTGCATTGGATCGAGCAAGTGATTGATCATGAGTCGGGGCCAGTATGGTAACTCGTACCATAGAGATAGTCTCTTCATCCTTGGAGGCAATCCGTCATCGCACCTTGATGCGAGGAAGTAGAGGAAAATGTCGCAAAACCTTTTGTGGAATTTTTGTCCTGTGGGGATCTACTCGATATCTTTCGGAATCACATTTCGGACACTTCTCCATGTCTATGTATTCCCCTCTGGAAAGAATGCAGTCATTAGGACAAGCATGGATAGAATTGTAATCCATCCCCAAGTTTCGCAAAATCTTTCTTGCTTCATCTCGGGAATCTGGCATCACATTGTCAGCTGGTAGTATGTGCTCTTTAAGCAATCTACACAACATAAAAATACGATACAGTCGTGTGAAAATCTATCAGATCATTATACATTTAGAGTTTTATTAAAGTAAACTAATTGTAATAGATCACCTGAAAAGCGTTGTGACGATAGTGTCACTCCATCCAAACTTTGCCTGCATGTTGAGAAGAACCAGGAGTGCTTTTAATCTAGACATACGTGCTCCATTATACAATGGCGTATCGACTTCACTTTTCATATCATCATAGATAAGCCTTTCTGAATCCATGATCGTCTCGATCATTTCATCAATCTCGGGCTCAAACATTGCCTCGTTGGGAATGTGCTCTGCATGATCATCCCCCGAGCTGTCAGAGGCTACATCTTGTGGCCTCACATATGCTGCTTGAACAAAGCGCCTGCGAACACGTCTATTGGGTTGCAAAATTGCTGCTTGTTGGCCAGCGTCAGAGTCCGACGAGTTATAATTGGCAACAACTCGATCTATAATAGATGGATCGAACTCGCCAAATTCGCGAACGTGCTGCAAAGAAACACGTCTTGTCCGTCGCACAGCATGCTTGCATTGATTACAAGGACATAAGACCCTCGTTGAGAGATAGGTGTTTCGGTTGGACGGTCCCACATCCTCGTCACTACTCATAATGAGGATAAAAATCTTATAACTTGGACAACAAATTTAATATTCTATTGGCATTCTTCGTCTTATCTCTCTCTCTCTCTACCTCACATTCTCTAGTCATGTCCAATCCCCGCACACCTCGGTCTAGAGGTGCACGGAGATCAGAACCACCGGGTTATAATCTCGTCTTTATTGGTCAATACCTATATTTGTGGGTACAAGAAATCTACAGACCCACGTCTACATGATACTGCATGTAGTGGACAAAACCCCTTTGCCTCTTCTCTAGCTGTAGCACTTCACAGCATTTTAACATCTTTTCACAGTAGATCTTTTCACTGTTCGTCTAACTCTAAACCCTAAATCGTAAGTAATTCTTGCGTGGACTCGATCTAACGTAAATAAGCGTAAATCTAAATAAACTTAAATCTAACTAAAAATAAACCTAAATCTAATTTAACGTAAGTCTACATCTAACCTAATCTTTAACGTCTTTTGGGATAGTTTCTTACGACGTTAAAACTCTCTTCTTCTTGTGTGTGTGTGTGTGGGTAAACCTAAATAAACCTAAGTCTAATCTAATATAACATAAATCTAAATCTAACGTAAATTATGTTATATTAAAAACAAAGAACTAAACTAACAGGGATTATAAGAACCTTAAAACTTATTTTTCACATAACTCGGCAAGAGTTGGCATTCTCATCACTAAAGATGTGAGAGTTAACTTCCGGCAGTGACGCTGCTTCATCTCCATCCACATCTGACGAGAGCAATTGGCCCTTTGGACCGTTCTTGCTCTTGTTACTAATTTTGAAGTTGCTGTTGAATGACTAGAGGTTGTCTAGATGGTCATTGTCGGGGATGTAGTGACTCTTGCCGCCCTGAAGATCCACCTTCTTCCCTATCTTCTGAAGACATTTCACCAGTACTTTTGGATCGACGGAGCCCACCATGAGTGAAGGCAGAAATACCCTATATTCCATTGAGGGCTTTCTTCACCCGCTTCATGAAGGCATCGCAGTCTATGGAGACCTAAATCTAATCTAATATAACGTAAATCTAAATCTAGCGTAAATAAACGTAAATCTAACTAACAATAAACCTAAATCTAATCTAATTTAACTTAAATAAACCTAAATCTAATTTAACGTAAGTCTACATCTAACCTAATCTTTAACGTCTTTTAGGATAGTTTCGTACGACGTTATAACTCTTTTCTTCTTGTGTGTGTGCGTGTGTGCCAATAAAAAGAGATAAATGGTATAACCTTTCTATCACCCATGCCAAGTATGATAGATTGGTTATGCCATTTCCCTCTTGAATAATAGGTCTTGAGTTCAACTCCTTGTCGGCTAGATCTTTAGGTCTTTTAATTTTAATTAGTTTCCTACGACGTTAAATTAGTTTCTCTCTCTTTCTCTCTCAATGTGTGTGCGTTTTTTTGTTTATGCATGTTTTCTCTCTCTTTTCCTCTCTCAATGTGTGCGTTTTTTGTTTATGCATGTTCTCTCTCTCTTTTCCTCTCTCAATGTGTGTGTTTTTTGTTTATGCATGCTCTCTCTCTTTTCCTCTCTCAATGTGTGTGTGCATTGTTTGTTTATGTATGTGTGTGCGTTTTTGTTTATATTTGTACTCTCTCTCTCTCTCTCTCTCTCTCTCTCTCTCTCTCTCTCTCAAAAACACTATGTGTGTGTGTGTGTGTGAGAGAGAGAGAGAGAGAGAGGGAGAGAGAAAGAGGGGAAGGGAACATGAGAGTGAGGAGAGGGAAGGAGCATACCTGGCTCTCCTTCCTCTCCTCGTGTGTGTGTGTGTGTGTGTGTGTGTGTGGTGAAGAAAGAGAGAGAGAGAGAGAGGGAGAGCGTTACCTGCTCTTGCTTGAGGGCGTCAAAAAACTCAGATCTGAGATCTGAGTTTTTGGGCGCTCTCTGTTATTTTTTAGCCCAGCCGGCGTCGCTATGAGCGTCGCAAATTTACAAGTAAATTTGCGACGCTCATAGCGACGCCGGGATTTTTTTTTTGAGCGTCGCTAATATGAATAGCCTCTTGTAGTGTTAATGATATTCGAGCCACGGGTACAGTATCTTGAGTGCTTTTCTAAAGGGGTAAAGAGGAACATCAACTAGGGCTTGAAGTGCCAAAGTACACCTAAAAATATTACACCTAAAAAAATTGTTAGAATGGCTGACAATAGTAAAGAGAGTGAAATTAACGTTGATAGCTTTGATTTTGCTAATGAGCAGGCTACTAATGATGCCCCTATGCTTGTTAACTACCTTGTTTCTAGGCTTCAACAAGCCATGGGCAATCCATTCCCTCCAAAGTGAAGTGCAATGGCAGCTTCATGCTCATGCAATTCTCCAAACTCCCCACCATGACGAGAGAGTACCTAGGAAGCCTCCTTGTGAGACTTCCAAAAGAGGCCTCTCTCTGATTCGGGGTGAAGAAGAGGATCCATATGAAGGGCTAAAAAATTTACTTCTTGATGACGCATCTCCTTCCCAAAGGAGAACTCAAGAGCCCCCACCAAAAGAACGCCAGCTTTTGCCTTTGTTGAGAGATGGATATAGCCTCCTTAATCTTTTGCAAAGATTCTTGTAGGTCCCAGCTATACTCATCATAAGCAAAGATCTTCCCATGTACTTTAAGTAGCAAGGGAATTTTAGGTCTTCCCTCAATTATTTCAAAAGGTGCCTTTCCCATAGAAGTATATACAATATTATTGTACGCATACTCTACAAGAGGCAAATACTTTTCCAATTGTAAGCGTTGATCTACTTCGGTAACATAAGTCTTTAGTAGATCTAGAATCGTAAGATTGGCTATCTCTCTTTGGCTATCCATTTGTGGGTGATAGGCCGAAGAGAAATTCAATCTTGTACCTAGATTTTCAAAGAGACCTTTCCAAAAATTACTGGTCATTCTAGGATCTCTATCTGACACGATGGATGTTGGAAATCCATGGTGTTTGAAAATCTGTGATATGAAGAGATTTGCCATTTGGTGTGCCTTAATAGTCTTTTTGATAGGAATAAAGTGTGCTTGCTTGCTAAACCTGTCGACTATTGTCCATATTCCCATATTCCCATGGATAGATCTAGGTAATCCAAAGATGAAATCCATGAATATCCTCTCCCATGGTGAATTTGGGATAGGAAATGGCTGGAGTAATCCAAGTTGCTTCCCTCTATCATACTTAACTTTAGGCATACTACACATTTGGAAATATACTCTTGTATGTCCACTTTCATGGCAGGCCAATAGAAATACGTATGTACTCCTCGAAGAGTAGGTTGAAGTCCTCTATGCCCCACATAGGGAGGAGCATGGGATTCATACATGACTTTCTCACAAAGGGAATAGGTAACACATAGCCTATTGTCGTGGAAAAGATAACCATCCTACAATGTGAATGGTTCCTCTTTCTTTCCCAAAGCAAGGACTGACATTATATCTCTAAAGTCAGGGTCAATAGCACACTCATCTATCATAGAAGATAGATCATTGTGAGTAGCTATAGACACCGCATTAATTTTTGGTCGTCGTGAAAGTGCATTGGCCACTTGATTGTGCTTACCGGTAATGTCAGCAATATGAAAATTAAATTGCGAAAGAAAATTTTCCCACCTCATTTGTTTGTCAAAAAGCTTGGTTTGCATTATGAAGTACTTGAGACTTTGATGGTTGGTTCTTAAGATAAATGGAGTCCCCAATAAATAGTGCTTTCATGTGTTTAGGGCATGTAGAGCAGCTAAAAGCTCTTTCTCATAAATGCCTAAGATGCGTTCATTTGTGTTGGGCCTTCGACTCTCATATGCTATGGCATGCCCTTATTGAAGCAAGACTGCTCCAAGGCAATCATCGCAAGCATCCCATTGGACCTCAAATGGCTTTGAGAGACTCGGAAGCATGAGGACTGGTTGGGAGGTAAGCTTCTCTTTGAGCTTGTTAAAAGCATTTTTCTCCTTAGCAGTCCATAAATGCTTAACGTTCTTTTTGGTTAAGTCATGTAATGGTCCTGTTATTTGAGAAATTTTTGCTATGAAGCGTCTATAGTATGCACACATACCAATAAAGCTTATTAGCTCATGTAGATTCCTTGGATTAGGCCATGCTTTTATTACCTCTAACTTCAATGGATCCATACGGATACCATCTTGAGAGATAATATGACCTAAGTATTAAATCTCTTGAAGGAAAAATTCACTTTTCTTTTGGTTGAGAAAAAGCTATACCATCTTGGGAGATAATATGACCTAAGTATTAAATCTCTTGAAGGAAAAATTCACTTTTCTTTTGGTTGAGAAAAAGCTTGTTCTCCCTCAATGCTAGAAAAATCACTTGGAGATGTTGCTTGTGTTCCTCCAAGGACTTGGAGTAGATGATGATATCATCAAAGACCACTCGAGTGAATTTTTGGTAGAGTCTAAAGATTTTCTCCATTTGACGATTAAACATGGCTGGTGCATTAGTCAAGCCAAAAGGTATGACTAGATATTCATAAAGGCCAAACGTTGTACGAAATGCGGTCTTTAGAATATCTTCATCCACTATCCTTATTTGATGATAATTACTTTTAAGGTCAATCCTACTGAAGTAGGTAGAGCCTTGTAGCTTATCAAACAGACCTTCTACTCGAGGCACGGGATATCTATTTTTGATAGTGATATGGTTTAATGCTTGATAGTCCACACACATATGATATGTACGATATTTCTTTTGCACTAAAAGGACTGGAGAACAAAAGGGAGAGGAGCTAGGCCTCACCATCTCTTTGTCAACCAATTCTTGTACTTGTCTCATGATCTCCTCTTGTTGAGCTTGGGAAACTTGATAAGGAGGCTTGTTAGGCGGTGAGCTTCCTGGTAGGAGCTCAATTCAATGGTCATCATCCCCTCATTTTGGAGGTAAGTCCATAGGGATATCATCGATGAACACATCTTGGAATCCTTTTAGAAAATTAGACAAGTCTAACTCTTCTTGATTCCTACCATTTACATTTGATGAAACATTAGGATCTTTAAGAGACTCTTTGACAAAAATCATGTACGCAAAAACTGAGCTCTTCATTGATTTATCAAAAGCAGGAGGATTTACAAGTGGTATAGTGCGACCAAACTCACTAGCATCTATATACATGTTTTTTCCCATATAGGTGAAGTAGATTCTCCTTTCATGGAACTTCATGCTGGCAGCCATGTGGTTGAACCATGGTGCCCCTAGGATAGCATCCTCATGTCCTGACTCCTTGGATGGCCAACCAATAGGCTTTAGGCACACCATGAGAGAAACATGAGGAGGAACTTGACAAGTGTCCTAAATGCTTTCTTTGTACCAAGCTTACCTTGTGTGAGGGTGTGTGTGTGTTCTCTCTCTACCCCCCTTTTGTAGGGCTCGCCCCCCCTTTTAGGTTAGACTTGACTTTTGCACACCTTACCTCAAGCACCTTAGTCAGCAAGCATGACAAAGCACCTCAAGCTTGGGTGGTGTTCCTACAAGCACCTCAAGCTCCCTAGTCAGCAAGCATGACAAGCAGCTTAAGCACCTTAGTCATCAAGCACGACAAGCACCTCAAGCACCTTAAGCTTGGGCCGGGTTCCCACCTCAAGCTCAGCCCTAGCTTACCTAAGGTCAAATGACTTCTTAAGACTAACCTTTGGAGGGATTCAATGAAGCTAACCCTAAGGTCTTTTAATCTCCATTGGCTAGCCTTGCTCTTAGACATACCATCTCTCATTTGGACCCCTTTACCATTGGCCCCGTGGTGAGATAGATCTGTAAGCACATGTCAATATTCTAACCCTTGTTCCCATTTATTCTCCCACATTAAATGATTAGTTTAATATGAGAATATCATTTGGGTTGGTTAGATATTAGATTTTATGACAATCTTCCTCTTTCCCCATAGTTTCGTTCTCCCCACTAGGGTGTTTAGGGTTTGGGAAGAACAATTATACCATGGAATCTTGAAGACATCATCTTTTTTATTCAAGCAAGGCTTCGCAAGAGCACAAACATGTATTGTAACAAATCTCTCTTTTGAGAGGATTTTAATATGAGTCCTTTTGAAGGGGGGACCAACTCCAAGCAAATCCGGTCCTCATTGAGTTGTCAATATTAATTAGTTATTGTCTTTGAATTATGTGCATGGTCAAAGTGTTTTCAATGTGTACTTGTGTAAAGAAATCAGCTCGGCACAATCTATGTTGTCCTTGCTATCTCTCTCTCTTAAGGAACTTTCATAGTTAAATTTTTTTGAATCTAAAAGTAAGTGTTTGATTCTCTGACATTGGTATCAGAGCGGAGGTTTCTCTTTTCTTGCCTAAGAAGAGAGTCCTTGAGTAATCTATGAAAGGTTGGAGTTGTTCATTGCAATAGGGTAAGTGGGACTGGGATTTATTAACTTGGTTGGTATGCATGTTTATAGGGTAGTGGAGACACCATCAGGAACTATGGTCTTAATAATGGAGTCTTTTGGGACTTACCTACGGCTTACCATTATTGAGCTATAAGCAAGCTTGATAGGAAACAATGCCAACCTTGCGCTGTTAAACCCACTCCACTACTTGCAATTAACAATATTCTAAACCACGGTGTAGTTATTTGAGTGCTAATTTTTGAGGGATAAGAGCAGTGGTAGCCAAGGTTTTGGAAGTGCCAAGGAAATAGTTAGCATACACATGTAAGAAAATCCAAGAGAATCAAAAGAATATAATTAATATTGACAATTTAGATTTGGCTCATGGTATAATATTTGATGATGGTTGCAGACTTGTAAATTACCTTGTTGACAAGTTGCAAATAAGGAAACCCTATTTTGCAAGCGGAGGTTCAAAGCCAAATTCAAGCTCTTCAAGCCCAAGTTCCCTCAAATGTCCAAGATGAGAGAATTTCTATGAAACCTCCTAGCGAGACCTCTAAAAGAAGAATCTCTTTGGGTAATGAAGAGGAGATACGAGAAGCACCTCCAAGGCAAACTATTTGAGAAGAAAAAGTGTGCCCTAAACTTTCAAGGGAGAGGTATGAAAGTGACACCCCACCTACCTCTGAAAGTGATGCTTCCCCAAGGCGACGGCGTGCACCGTGGTCACTTACTTCTCCCAAAAAGAAGAGGAAGCCATCCCATGCTAATCCAAAAAAGGGATAAAGAAGTCAAAGCAAGAGGAAGCGAAGAAAGCGGTCACTATCTTCATCTTCTTCCTCGTCTTCCTCTTCCTCTTCATCATTATGACCATCTTCTGACATGTAGGACAATGACTTGCCACCCAAGAGAAAGAAGAGAGGTCACGTAAGTTGAAGAAATTCAAAGACGGAGGAAAGAACATTAGCTTTCTTACTTATGAAGGAACCTTCATAGCAAGTGATAAAATATTGGCCTTTATCCAACAATTTGACGTGGCTTTTGAAAATGAAGATATCTCGTAATCTTCAAAGCTCCAAAATATTTCTATGGATTTTTAAAATTCATCTCGTCAATGGTGGGCAAGCCTACATAGTCAAGATGAATCTCCAAAGACTTACAAAGCTTTGAGGATTTCTACCTCCCAAAAGGGGACAAGATGATCATTCCATAGAACTTACTATCTTGTGCTCACCTCCTAATAAGCCTCCTTATCAAGTCTCATTGGCTCAGCAAGAGGAAATTATGAGGCAAGGGAATGAGCTTGTGGAAAAAGGGACGGTCAAGCTTAGTTCATCTCCATTCTATTCACCGGTTCTACTAGTACAAAAGAAAGATGGTACTTATAGAATGTGTGTGGACTATCGGACATTTAATTAGATAACCATAAAAAATAGATTTCTTGTTCTCATGATAGAAGATCTATTTGATAAGCTACAAGGCTCTACCTACTTTACTAGAATAGATCTCAAAAGTGGTTATCATTAGATAAGGATAGTGCTTAAAGATATTCATAAGACGGCCTTTTGAACAACTTTTGGCCTATATGAATTCTTGGTACTTATGTTTGGACTTACCAATGCATTGGCTACCTTTAATCGAATGATGGAAAGGCTCTTCATACCTCATCAAAGCTTCACGGGAGTATTCTTGGATGACATTATCATCTACTCAAAGACTATTGAGGAATATAAGTAGCATCTTTAGAGATCGAATGGACCCTGCAAAGTTGGAGGCAATAAAAGAATGGCCTATACCAACAAATCTACACGAATTATGAAGCTTTATAGGAATGTGTGCATACTATAGACGCTTCATAGAAAAATTCTCACTCATAATAGGCCCATTGTATGATTTGAGTAAGAAGAATGTTAAATTTGTATGGACTAAAAAAGAGAATTAAGCTTTTTAAAATTTAAAGGCAAAGCTCCATGCTAATATTACAAAAACCTTTCAAAGCCTTTTGAGGTCCAGTGTGATGCTCGTGGACAATGCCTTGGAGCTATTTTGGTTCAAGAAGGGTATGCCATAGCATACAAAAGTAGGAGATTGGATGACCAAGAAAAGAATCTAGGCATATATGAAAAAGAGCTTTTAGCTATATTACATACCCTAGATGCTTGGGAACATTATCTCCTAGGAACGTTATTGTTTTGTGCCCATATCATCAAAGTCTTAAATACTTTTTTGACACAAACTAAATTGAGTGATTGTTGGAATTAGGGTTGTAGGAAAACACACACAGCTTGGAGAAGATGAAGGAAGCTCAAGGCACACAATAGAAAGTGTATTACTTAGTGTGTAATGGAAAGATAGATAGCCCTAGAGTGATGGGCGTATATACAATGCACAGGGAAAAAACCTCCTAGTGAGGGAAAAAATGCCCTGACGGTCCTGAGTGTGTTCATACACATCACTACTACATGTGTATGGTAACAAATCCCCCTTGGCAGTGATACGGTGAATGAGAGCTGGCACATATAGTATAGGGAAGTGCCATTCCCTGAGGACATGATCAGTCCACAAAGGGGAGTAAGCCCAAAGCTTTGCGAAAAGCTTCAAACTTCTCACGAGACAATCCCTTTGTGAAAAGATTTGCAAGGTTGTTCTGTGTTGACACATAAGCCAAGCTGATCTTTCATGTTGAGAGCCTCTCCCTGACATAGCGGTAATGCACCTCAATGTGCTTTGTGCGAGCATGAAAAATTGGGTTCCTTGCAACTGCCAATGCGCTTTGACTGTCAGTGTCGATAGTGTTGGCGGTGTCCTGTCCAACACCCAAATCAGCCATAAGGCGTCTGAGCCATACGCACTCAACCGCAGCTATGAAGACTACCCTATACTCAGTCTCACAACTGGAAGTGGCCAGAGTAGATTGCTTCTTGCTCAACCATGATATGCATGAACTGTCGAGCATGAAACAAAAATTTCTCGTGGACACGTGTGTCAAAGAAACTAGCCCAATCTTAGTCAATGATCCCCCCTTGGAATAAAACAAGCCAAGATGTAAAGTGCCATTCAAGTAGCAAAAAATCCTCTTGACAGCCTGCCAATGCTTAGATCCTGGGCTATGCATGAAGCTACTGACTTGTGAGACTGCAAACTGAATATCCGACCTCGTATTGGATACATCAATAAGGCAGCCAACAACAAGTTTGGTAAAGAGGGACATCAGCATGATCACCAACATCATGAAGACTCAATTTCAAACATGTTTCCATGGGAGTGGCGATAGGTTTGCAATCCTCAAGTCCAAAACTTACATAGCAATGTCTCTATGTAAATTGTCCGACACAAGGCAATACCATCATCACACTGCTTAAACTATATACCCAAGTAATGATGCAACAACCCCAAATCTTTTATCTTGAAAGTAGCATTCAAATCAGCCTTAAATTTAGCAATATGTCTCTCATTTGGTCTAGTGATAAGCAAATCATCCACATAGAGAACCAAGATTAGAAGTACACCATCCTCAGGCTTTACATACAATGTGCTTTCTATTGGAAGGTTACGAAAGCCTCGTTTGACCAAATGAGTGTCAGCCTTCTCATACCAAGTACGAGGAGATTGCTTCAACCCATACAAAGCTTTCTTACATTTGCACACTTTATCTTCTTGCCCTTTAAGGACAAAACTACGAGGCTGCGTTACATAAACTTCCTCAAATATGTCACCATTCAAGAAAGTAGTAACAATGTCTGGCTGATGTACATCCCAACCAAAATGAGTTGCCAATGGACATAGAAAATGCACAGTTGTCAAAAGACAAGTGGGAGCAAAAGTCTCTTCATAATCTATGCCTTTTTGTTGTGCATAATCCTTTGCAACAAGTTGAGCCTTATAGCGATCAATTTCACCATCTGGCTTGCATTTCAGCTTGTAAACCCACTTTGTACCAATGGCCTTTTTTTAAGGAGGCAAATCACATAAAGTCCATGTGTCATTTTCTATAAGTGCATCAAATTCTGATTGCATGGCAGCCATCAATTTTTTTGAATTATGTGCTTCATCAAAAGACAAAGGTTCTTCAACATCACATAAACTAGACACAACCAAAGCATAACAATCCGATGCATTAAGATGCATGGTGAGAAACCAAATGAGTACGACTAGACAAAGGTGTATCCAATTTACTGTCACACAAAGTATGCACCAACCATTTAGGCAGACCTCTAGCCTGCTCATTCTCAACCCTTTCCTCATCAAGCACGGCATCTACATCTGCATCAGTAATAGGCTGATTTGTAACATTTTCAGAAACCCCCATAGGCTATACATTTTCCTCATTGGAATTTACATTCAAACTTCCACCACTAAAAAGGGGCAACAAAGTGTCATAAATGTCATGTGATCTTACATTATTGTCTCTAGTACATGACAACAAGGGTTGAATAGAATCTTCCACAAACACAACATCTCAAAAACCAAAATATGCTTTGTTTGCCAATGATACAACCTGTAACCTTTGATTTCAGCAGTATAACCAACAAAAATACATTTGACATCCTTACCATCCAATTTTCTGCAATGTGTTTGTGGCACCAAAGCACATGCCAAACAACCAAAAACACTCATGTGCTCAATAAAAGGCTTTCTATCATGCCATGCTTTATAAGGAGTCATAGACTGCAAAGTTTTTGTAGGACACCTGTTTAGTACATAAGTAGCACACATAATAGCCTCAAGCCAAAATAAATGTGGTAAAGCTTGACTTTTGACCATACATCGTGCCATTTTCATAAGAGAGACCGGTTTTTCCTCTCAGCAACAACATTTTGCTGAGGTGTATATGACACTATACATTGGTGTTTTATCCCACGACTAGCCAGAAATGCATTAATTAATGAGACATATATTCCCCCCCTTGATATGAACAGAGGGTGCCCATAATATATTTTGAGACATTTTCAACCATAGCCAAAAATTGTTTGAAGCACATAAGCACTTCGGACTTTGCTTTAAGGGGGATACACCCATGCATGCTTGGAGTAATCATCAATGAAAGTCATAAAGTAAAGGTACTTGCCCAAGGACGGAGTTTGCATGGGCCCACAAACATCACTACGCACAAGTTGCAACCTGCATGCAGCCCTAACTAATCCATCCTTTGGAAACTTTAAACATTGCATCTTACCTTAAAATACAGCCTTCACAAATATGTTTGGAAGGTGCTTCAAGAGGCGGCAAAGATGCAACTATATCAAATTTTTGCAAATGCAGCAAACTGGCAAAATTCAGATGCCCAAAACATGCATGCCAAAGTTTTGCATTTGAAATAGCCTTAGAATCCAGAATTTCATTTGCAAAATTCTGCCCACACTTGTCATACAAAGTGAGCTTATATAGCCCACAACATAAAATGCCAAATGCAATAATTTCATCACCAAAACTAAGACCATGTACTGTACATTTGTCATCCACAAATTTGACTACAAGACCAAGTCTAGCAAGTGCAGATATAGACAAAAGATTCTTCTTGATTCCAGGTACATACAATGCATCAACAACTGTGAAAGAATTTCCATTTGCAGCAGTAAGCTCAATCTTGCCAACTCCATGAACCGGATAAGAGGCAATATTGGCACACGTGACTGAATTCCCATGAGAGACAGACTGAATTCCCAATATTGGCACAAGTGACTGAATTCCCATGAGAGACAGACTCAAGAGAGGTAAAAAAATCACGATGTGAGGTAATGTGCTTTGTAGCACCAGTTTCATAATAGCACACATGTGAATATGCAACAACTGACATGCATGCATCATGGACAAAAGGATCATCTATACTAAAAGCCCATTCTGCATCAACATCAACATCACAGTCTCCTTTCACAGAAGACTCAACGAGAGCTGCATTTGTAGTGGAACCAGTCTCATTCTTCTTAGCCTCTTTGGCCTTCAACTTAGAACACTGCTTGATCAAGCGATCATTAGATTTACAATAATGGCAACACATCTTCTTTTTTCCCTTTTCGCCAAAATTCTCAGACAAATTGCTGCTAGTAGAAGCATTAGGAATAAGTGATTTACCACTTGTAGAAGAACCATGAGAAGTAGCTACATTGTTGTTACCACCTTTTCTTTGAATAACAATAAAGGTCTGTTCAATTGCACAATGTCTAGGTCTTGTTTTTTTTGGAAAGTGACTCTTGCAACACCAATATGCATAATGCATCAAACTTGACAAGTTCTGGATTTCCTTGGGCCATTAGTCTCCACGTAGTAGCAAAAGACTGGGAAGAATATGGCAAAGCATCAAGAACAGTTTGGACAAGGGAATTGTCATGACTTCGCTTGCAGAAATAAGTTGCTCATTGATATCCTTGACACCAACAAGAAAAGTGTCCATATCATCTTCCTCATGCATAATCTTCGACTCCAGCTCTTTACGTAGCAATGCAATTTTTGCCTCATTGCGACTTGCATAAAGACCAGCTAGAATATCCCAAGCCTGTTTTGCAAATTTTGTTGAACAAATTTGAGGAGTGATAGTGCGCTTCACAGACAATGCAATCAATGCATGAACGTGTGCATCTTTTTCCTCCCAACGAGCTTGCTTAGCCGTGGGCAAAACAGCTCTAGCAGCAATCCTGCCACCAAAACCTGCAACATCCTCAACATCGCCTACATCCTCAAAACTTGGATGTACATCAATGCCCTACACAATCTTCCAGACACCCTTTGACACAAGGAGATGATGCATCATATAAGCCCACATAGGGTAATTGTGTAAGGTCCCCAAACCGCCGACACCAAAAACGGGATGGGACCATTGACAGGTCTCTAGGCCTACTAAAGTTAGAGTCGTTAAACAAGAAAAATTCCAGGGAATTCACCCTTACCATTGACAATGGTTTAGGTTTATAGCCCTAGAAAGAGACCTAGTCCGGTCTCGCAGTGGAAACGGGACTAAAAAAAATTATTCCAGCCCTACAACTTCATCATTTAGATTTTGGTTTCCTTAGCCAACGCTTTTTTCCCCCTAACATATGTGAGGGCACAGCCGTTGGTGGATTCCTCTTCTAAGTGAAGAAGTTTTCTAAACGTTTCAGTGAGCGGGAATGTATAGTTACCTGACTAATCAGGTCCACCCATCCATGATTGACAACCTTAGTCAATCCCCACTCACCACCCCGCACTCACACATGATTTCTGTGTTGTTTAATTACTACCACATTCTTTTCACAATCAAAACAATGATTTGTTTTAACTTTCACAACTGAATTTCATTAAGACAACCTTTGAAAACAGTATTGAAGACATTCTTTCAGCAAACAAACATCTTTACACTTAAGACAAAGTACTGTCATTCTGAAGTATCTCTGGCCAGTACTGGCTTGTCTCAAGACCACCTACACGGGTGAAAAAACGACACCCATTCCTTATTTATAAAAAACGGGGTGGAAAAAGCCATCACCCAAAGTCCGGGCGCCCATACGCCAACTGCGACTGCCAATACAACATGTCGGTTCCTCTAGGATAAACTTGAAATCTTAAGTAATATCCATAAACACAAACAAGCACGGGGTAAAGACTCCACACGCACTGAGGAAACCGACTCATCCATGGCTCTATCACCATCATTACTCATTACCTGGAGTAAAATATTTTCAAGGAATCAGAGGTGTCTTGAGACAAGCTGTCTTAAGGATGGTCAAACATTTCTTTTCTAAGTCAATCAGTCATAACCCAATCATGTCTTTCCTATTTACAATCATTCCTCGTTGGTTTCGTGGAAGTTACCTTCCGTTTACAGCTAGTTTATCCTTCCTAACCTTACGTATACAATGCTAACTTAAAAATTAACTTTAAAAGATTTTAAGTGAACAAAATAGAAATCCACTTGGGACTGCTCATCCATGTGCTGTTGGGCGGGAGCCCGTAGACTTTTCTCCGTCGGCCTATGGCTAGGCTTAGCCTCATGGTCATTAGTGGCTTTATTTCTTTTGTTGCTAACATCCTCTTCCTCGAGGATTTTCCCTAGTTCTCTTTGGAACCATTTCGACAGCCTTATAAAAAGACTTAATCGATTAGAAGTTTAATTGAATAATCTTTTTTTTCCTTTTTACCCAAAATAATGATTTTTGGAGTAAGTATGTATCCTTGATAGTTAATTGGATAAGATATTCTTCCTGTAACTTCTTTATACCATAAGTAATTTCCCATAATTACCATTTAATTAGGGAAGCCCTTTAACTAGGTTTATCCTTAGTCTATATTCCATTTTAGCCTTAGTAAATTATAAATTTCTATCGGCTAATGGATTACTCACCCTAAATTGTAATTGGATATGTTCTATATTTATGAATTTTCATAAATTTGATTTATAACCTTTCCCTCCTATACTTACGGACTAATTTAGGAAGAATTTCGCTGATCGTAATTTCTTATACCAACCATTTATGCTGAGGTAATTTTTCCATCCTTCAATAGTGATTTTGGACCTCAGGTATTTATTTGGTAATTAGATAAATTCATTTACTAATTTCCTTTCTTTATTTCATACGCAAAATCGGTTACTTTTAATGAAGATAAATATTTAAACTATTTATCTGAGGTTGGGGTATTTATCACGGATTCTTCAAGGTGTATTCTACCTCTGATAATTATATCAAAGGCTTTTGGATCAATTTACTAATTTTCCCCTTTTCCCTCCCTAAAAATAATGTAATTTTACTGAGATAATTAGGTAAACCAATTATCTAAGGTTAACATAATTATCCTGGGTTCCCTAACATGTAATTTACCTCTGATAAATAACGGAATGCATTTTGAATCAATTTGTTAATTTCCCCTTTTTAATTTGTCCTAAAAACAGAGTAATTTCTGCTAAAGTAATTAGGTAAATTAATTATCTCAGGTTAAAATAATTATCACAAGTTTCAAAATCTGCAATTAACCTTTGATAAATAACACAAAGCCTTTTAATTTTTCTTAAAAACATAGTAATTCTGCTAAAGTAATTAGGTAAATTAATTATTTGAGGTTAAAATAATTATTACAGATTTCCTAACATGTAATTAACCTCTGATAAATAACTCAAAGCATTTTGAATCAATTTACTAATTTTCTCCTTTTAATTTTTTCTAAAAACAGAGTAATTTTGCTAAAATAATTAAGTAAATTAATTATCTAAGATTAACATAATTATCACGAGTTTCCTAACATGTCATTAACCTCTAATAAATAACTCAAAACATTTTGAATCAATTTACTAATTTCTCCCTTTTAATTTGTCCTATAAACAGAGTATTCTGCTAAAGTAATTAAGTAAATTAATTATCTAAGATTAACATAATTATCATGGGTTTCTTAACATGTAATTAACCTCTGATAAATAACTCAAAGCATTTTGAATTAATTTACTAATTTCTCCCTTTTAATTTGTCCTAAAAACAGAGAAATTCTGCTAAAATAATTAGGTAAATTAATTATCTGAGACTATCACGGGTTTTATAACATTTAATTAACCTCTAATAAATAACTCAAAGCATTTTGAATCAATTTACTAATTTTCTCCTTTTAATTTGTTCTAAAAACAGAGTAATTCTACTAAAGTAATTAAGTAAATTAATTATCTGAGATTAACATAATTATCACAGGTTTCCTAACATGTAATTAACCTCTGATAAATAACTCAAAGCATTTTGAATCAATTTACTAATTTTTCTCTTTTTATTTTTTTAAAAATCAGAGTAATTTTGCTAAAATAATTAGGTAAATTAATTATCTGAGATTAACATATTTATCACAAGTTCTCTAACATGTAATTAACCTCTGATAAATAACTCAAAGCATTTTGAATCAATTTGTTAATTTCTCTCTTTTAATTTGTCTTAAAAACAAAGTAATTTTGCTAAATTAATTATCTAAAGTTAACATAATTATCATGGGTTTGCTAACATGTAATTAACCTCTGATAACTAGCTCAAAGCATTTTGAATCAATTTGCTAATTTCCCCCTTTTAATTTGTCCTAAAAATAGAGTATTTTTGCTAAAATAATTAAAAAAATTAATTATCTGAAATTAACATAATTATCACAATTTTCTTAACATGTAATTAACCTTTGATAAATAGCTCAAAGTATTTTGAATCAATTGGCTAATTTCCCCCTTTTAATTTGTCCTAAAAATAGAGTATTTCTTCTAAAATAATTAAGAAAATTAATTATCTGAGATTAATTTAATTATCACGGGTTCCTTAACATGTAATTAACCTTTGATAAATAGCTCAAAGCATCTTGAATCAATTTGCTAATTTTTCCCTTTTAATTTGTCCTAAAAATAGAGTATTTTTGCTAAAATAATTAGGAAAATTAATTATCTGAGGTTAACATAATTATCACGGGTTTTCTACCATGTAATTAACCTCTGATAAATAACTCAGCATTTTGAATCAATTTGATTATTTTTTCCTTTATTTTTCTCTAAAAAACAGTGTAATTTTGTTAATTTAGTTATGAAAATTACTTAGAGAATTATAAGATAATTTTTCTAGCTGAATGACAATCCAATGCGGCTCTGATAATTATCTCAACATAATCTAAACTTAATTAATATAATTCCCATTAATTTATGGTTAATATGGACAATTTTAGCTCTAATATGATATAATCATTAATTATCTTAGTAACCCTAAGCTTAATTACAATAGTCAACAGAGAATATTAAATTGAGAGAGGATTTTTGAGTATACATAGGACTAATCTTTAATTTATTAAGAAAATAGATTAATCTGGCCTTTCTAATTAAGAAGGATTAGGCTAATTACCGTTTAATTTAATCAACTAGAGCTTAATCTCTAGTGATTTCTGCGTAGCAGACTCTCTATATGAGAGAGAGTGTGTCAAGGCTCTGAGTCTAAATTTTTATGAAGGGAAGGGGATCTTTTTATAGTTTTTCTGGGCCCCGGGCTGTTCCTGGCAGGTTTTGACACCCCAAGCAGGCCCCCAGCTTCAAGATGGCGCCAACTGCTACTATTTCAGTCCCTGGCAGGTTCCCCCCAGCTCCACACTGTCCCCATACCTTCCAGAATCGATTTTGGTTGATTTTACTGATTTCTAATGATGAAAATTAGAATATTAGTTAATTCTAGAACCTTAGGATAAAAAAGTCTTTTCTAATAATAATTACTGAAACCATTCAATTTTTGTTAACTAATTGAATTCCGAGTGAAACCTTTCAGGGCCCGTAACTTTTCTAGTTTTAATCGGATTCTAATTCTGAAAATTACTAACCATAGTAAAGCTCTGCTTATGATTCCAAAAATACCAATATCAGTCATGATTGAATCATTCAGCAGTGGTTTTCAATTTTATTTTACAAGCTTTGTACAATTTTTTTAAGGTTTCAGAAACTGAAAACCTTACAAATTGTCCCCATCCAATCTATCCTCAACAACAAACATCTTGAACACATTTGTGTTGTTGTCAGCGATGGAAAATGTTCTACTTGATGTGAAAATTACCTGAAAAGAGGAGAAACAAAGTGCGAACAGCACATATGATACATCGCAAACCGTAGAAGAGTGTAAGGAGCCTGTTATGCAAAAAATGGCATTGATAAAAATTTTGCACAAAATCACGAACTAGCCTGCACAATACTGCATGTAGTGGAAACGGAGGCCAAAATGAGTCTGAATTAGAAATTTGAGCAGACTAAGCTCTTTGAACATTCCCAAATTATTTGTCATGCTGACGCTCGCCAAAGCTCACAAAAGTGGGAGAAAGTAAGCAGGCGTGTGCTGGAGCTACTAGTGACTAAGCCCGAGAGGATGCAACCGGCTCTGATGCCAAATTGTTGGAATTAGGGTTGCACACACACAGCTTGGAGAAGAAGAAGGAAGTTCAAGGCACACAACAAAGAGTGTATTACTTAGTGTGCAATGGAAAGATAGATAGCCCTAGAGTGATGGGCGTATATACAATGCACGGGGGAAAAAATGCCCCAACGGTCCTAAGTGTGTTCACACACATCACTACGACATGTATATGGTAGCAGTGATAAGCAAATGAGGTGGGAAAAAAATCTCTCACAGTTTAATTTTCACATTGCTCACATAGCTGGTAAGCAGAACCAAGTGGCCGATGCACTCTCATGAAGGCCAAGAGTGAATGCTATATTAATGGCTACTCACAACAACAATCTATCCTCTATGATAGATGAATATGCTACGGATCTAGACTTCAAAAATGTAATGTCAGCTATTGGACTAGGGAAGAAACATGAACCATGCAATGTGCAAGATGTTTATCTTATCTATGGCAATAGATTATGCGTTACATACAATTTACATGAAAAGGTTATGTGTACGAACCTCATGTTTCACCTTAAGCAGGACATAGAGGGATTCAAGCTACTCTCAAGGGAGTAGAGATGTACTTTTGGACTATGTTGCCAAATGCATTGTATATCAAAAGACAATGTATGGTAAAGGGAAGTAGCTTGGCTTGCTTTAGCCATTTCCTATACCCGATTCCCCATCGAAAAGTATATCCATGGATTTCATCTTTGGATTACCGAAGTCCATACATGGGAGTACAAGAATATGGACAATAGTAGATTGGTTTAGCAAGCAAGCGCATTTTATATAGAAAAAAAAGACTATTAAAGCACACCATATGGCAACCCTCTTTATCTCTTAGGTCTTTAAGTACCATGGCTTGCCAGCATCTATAGTATTCAATAGACATCCAAGAATGACCATTAATTTTTGGTATGGTCTCTTTGAGAATTTAAGTACTATTTTGAATTTCTCTTCGGCCTATCACCCACAAACAGATGGCCAAAGCTCAAGGGCCAAAGTAAGATAGCAAATTCAACTGTCATTGATCTACTTAAATCCTATGTTACAGAAGTAGATCAATGGGAAAATTATTTACCCTTATTAGAGTATGCGTACAATAACAATGTCCATACTTCTACATGAAAGGCACCCTCCTTTGAGGTGATTGAAGGAAGACCCAAGCTCCCATTGATAGTCAAGACACTTGGGAACATATTTGTTGCTGATGAGTATAGCAGAGATCTTAAAGAATCTTCTTAAAAGATCAAAGAAGCTATATCCATCACACAATAGAAGCAAAGGATGCTGCTGATAAGCATAGATGAGCCTTGACTTTTAAAGAAAATGATTGGGTATTGCTCAAGTTTCCAAAAGCACGCCTAAGTCATACTACAAGCAAGGGAATCACCATAAATATTATGATTAGTTAGCAAAAAGATATCATGGCCCATTTCAAATTCTTAAACCTATCAATGAAATAGCTCATAAGTTGAGGTTGCCAAGTACTTGGCTCATTCATAATGCCTTTCATGTCAACCTCTTAAAACCTTATAAGAGCGAGCCGCCCAAAGAACCAGTAATTGAAGAACCACCTGAGTTTGAGGATCAATAAGAGATCTTGCAGTAGCTAGAGAGCATCCTACAACATGAAGACAAGGTTTTAAGAAGTGGTAAGACTATCCAATGATATTTTGTCAAATTCAAAAATTATCCTTTTGAAGATGCAAGGTGGATGCAAGACATCCATCTTAAGGATAATGTAAACCTTGCAAATACTTACAATGACTACTGTCAAAGGTAAGAATTAGGTATGAACAAAGTATATTTTATAAATAATTTTGTCTTGTTTTGCTCTAAGATTTCTTTTAAATGTTCATAAGCTAAGTACATGCATACCATGAATCAAGCTTGTAAAAACTCAGTCTCTCAAGCATCTATTAGACCTTGCCAATCTACTATGAAAGATGATTAGGGCTAAGAAAAGACATGCTTGCGATGACTAAGCCTTCCAAGCACCAAGTGGAGTTAGTCACCACTGTGGAAGAATGTCGATAGGTAAAAAGGGGTCCTCTACCCAAAGTGACATTCTTCCACAGTGGTGACTAACTCCACTTGGTAAAGTTTAAAAATAGAAAGTGACTATGTAAAGCTCAAATCATTAGAATAACTCTTTAGACTCTAAGTATGAAGTCAAGGAAGCCTTATGGTGAAATTTTAACTTGCCATAAAATGTCTAAATTTAGCACGTCTTGGAAGCAGCACTATGCTAAAGTTTTGCACGAGAGGTGAAAGTTTAAAAGCCCAAATGGTGAGTTTTATTTTTGCCAAAGTTTATCTTAATTTAGTAGGTCCTAAATTAGCAGCTAGACTGTATCCCTAGGTCAGCTTCATAAGCCTCCTAGGTTCGTGCAAAGGTCTTGCACCCGAGTTAATTAATTAAAAGGTAAGCCACACATTTAAAGAATATCTGAGAAATTTTTTGGATGTTTACATGGATGATCTTTGTGTGCATTCAACAAAAAGAGAAGGCTATTTTGAGCACCTCAAGTGTTTCTTAAAGAAATCCCATCTATATAGGATTTGTAAATCCTAAAGAATGTGTATTCATGGTTAGACAAGTCAAGATTCTTGGATATATAGTCTCAAAAAATGGCATTGCTTTTGATATGAAAAAGGTGGTGATAATTATTGAGACGAGTGTCAAAGAAGTTTAGTCCTTCATGAGACATTGTGGATACTATTGTAGATTTATCTACATGTATGTTATCATTGCCAAACCCATATAAATCCTTATCACTCAATTTGAATGGACTAAAGAGTGTGAAGAGTTATTTCAAAAGCTTAAATAAGTTTTATCTTCAGCATCAATTTTGAATAGGCTGGATTGTAATAAAATTCTCCATGTGCATGTGGATGCATCAAATTTTGCTATTGGTAGAATATTTGTACAACCAAGAGAGGGGACAATGGATTTTTCTATCTCATATGCTAGTAGGCAATTGAACACAATTTACACCACAACCAAAAGAGAAGGACTAGGGATGGTCTATGCGGTTAAGAAATTCATGAATTACTTATTGGCTAATAAGTTTATCTTCTTTTTGGACCACCAATTCCTACTCTATTTGGTATATGAGCCATGCAATATTGGTAGGATTGTGAGATGGTTTATCATCCTACTAGGTTTTGATTTTATGGTAGTAGTTAAAAAGTGCACCACATTAACGAGTAGATCACCTTTTGAGGATCACTTCAAGAGATCCTCCAAAAAAAGTTGACGGTGATTTTTCAGATGCTCATTTCTTCTTCATTGACATGGTTCTACAATGGTTAGAAGATCTCGTCTCTTTGATGACCATAACTCAAGTAGATTTACAGATCCCACTTACAGTCACACCACGGTTGATTGAGCAATCGGCTTTGTATAGTTATTGACTGAAAGGCTGTATCCGGAAAAAAAGGATGGGATTATACTTCTGTGCATAATCCCCAAAGAACAAGCTAGCTACTTAAATCAAGCTCATACCACTATAGTGGGAATCCATTTTGTAGAAGACCAAACTTTGCGACAATTGACATGGTTAGGTGTTTATTGGCCTACTATGAAAAAAGATGTTCATTTCTATGTGAACAAATGTTCTTAGTGCAAGAAAGAGCGAATATTCCACACACAACTTTATTCTAGATATCCATCACACCTAAGTGGAGTAGATATGGAAGATTACTTGGCGAATAGGAAATTATTAAAAGACATGAGAAAATGCAGACAGAGAGCAATCAAGATCGAAGCAACCAATCATGCCATGATTGGTTAGCAGCTCTATAGATGAGGGAAGGACCAAAAGTTTACACTGTGTGCCAATGAAGATGAATACATTCCTATTTTGGAACAAGCAAGCATAGGGTTAGTAGGGGGGCATTTTTCTCACGAAAACGTCACAAGACAATATTGATGGCTAGTATATGGTGGACAACTCTGTTTGCTGATGCAAAATAATTTGTTAGACAATGTGACTTATGTTAGAGAGAGAAGATGCCGAGAGGAATTGACAGCATGCCATTGTGACCAATGACGGGAGCTTATTGTGGCCATAGATTATTTGACTAAGTGGGAAGAAGCTAGAGCCACTAGGAATAACAATGCTTGAGCCACTACTACATTCTTGTACAAATGCATATTCACGTGATTATACGGGTTTCCTATTGAGCTTGTGAGTGATCAAGGGACACACTTCCTCAACAAAGTGATAGAGAATTTGCTTAACAAGTTTATGGCTATCCATAACAATTATGCACCCTATTATCCTTAGTAAAATGGCCAAGCAAAACATACGGATAAGATCTTAAGTTCGGTTCCTACTAAGATTGTAAGCTTGGGAAGAACAGATTTGGAGATGAATCTTTACTGAGCTCTATGGGCCTATTGAGTTTCATTCAAACAGCTCTAAATACCACTCCATTTAACTTGGTCTATGGACTTGATACTATATTACCAATGGAGGTTTTACTACCAACTCTCAAGGTGGCACATAAATTAGAATGGAAAGGTCATGCACTATCGAAACGAATTGAAAACCTAGAATAGTTAGACAAGCACAGACTATTAGCTATCACGCGAATCTATGCTCAAAAAAGAAAACAAAAATAGTTCTTTAACTCACATTTGTTGACAAAAATTCTCAAGCAAGGAGATCTTATATTAGTCTACTCACTAAAGCAACACATACCTAACTTCAAGAAAAAAGGACATGGTCCTTTTGTAATTAAAAGTGTTTCACCAAGTGGGGTCGTTAAGCTAGCCACCTTAGATGGGGAAATAATGACTAATTGGATTAGTGGATGTCCATTGAGAAAATACCATCTTCCATTTACTAATGATATCTTACAAAGAATGTACATAGCTAAGGAATGCAAGCTTAAATGACAATAGGTGATCGAGGAAGATAAAGAGGAAGAGCGCATTTGAATCTTAAATAAAAAAGCCATAATGTGACCAGCCCCTGAGATTTCGCCAGTCAATACGCTTCAAATTAAACCTCTACATTCTAATCAATCTTTAGTAGAAGATGAAGTAGAGGCCAAAAATAAATGGTAGGATGGATTGAACATGAGAATCACAATAACACTGAAAGATGGATTCAGAGTCAAAGAACTCATAGACATAGGTGCTCGGCTAAATGCAGTAAACTATTCAAACTACAAGAAAGTGACTACCCAACCCTTAAAGTATTGCAAAGCTAAAGTCAAAGGCTTCCATAAGGAGTTCACTCCAGCACTAAATATCTTTGTGTACGGCTTTTAGTGCCCACATACATTTATCTGCATTCCCCGATGAGCATATGAATAAATATATAGTGCTAGGGTTTCCATAAATACAAACATACAAAGCTGTCTAGGATTGGGATAAAGAAGTTATTGAGTTAATACTCACGGGTGGACTGTTACGAGTACCATTTTCTCATAACAAAGAAGAGTGGAAATCCACTCTCCGAACTTCTAAGTTGATAGAAATCAAGGTCAATTCAACATCAATGCCAACCACTTGACATCAAATCCATCCTCATAACACATGCATGCAAGGAGCTAGACAATTTTGGGTATCAAAAGCTCGGCTGCAAAACAATCCTAAGCAGATTTGGGTGGCCAAGCAACAATTAATCAACCACCAGAAATCACCACCACCAGCTCCACCAGGGGCAAAATTTCTCTTACTCTTCAAGAGGGTTACCCAATGAGATGCTTCAACGTCGACAACCCTTGATCTATTTGCTCAAAACCCTCCTCTTGCACAACATTGTGATTTGAATCGCATTGACATTGATAGCATAGTAGAGAATCACGGCTTTGCATAAGCACGCCTTGACTACCCATGCACCGCACTGCCTAGGCCGCCACACCCAATTGTCCCGAAGGACTCCAATTAGGAGGGGAGGGGTATTCTGAATGCGGATCCAAGCATATGATTTCGTCTAGAAAAAGGGCAATGTTTGATGTAGCTGTATGTTAACATGTAAATTTTTTGCAAATCCATGAGAAATGCCCTTATAAGTAAAGACAATGGGGCCAAAGTAATATAGTAATCCCTAATTGTGTGTAAATAGTGTAAATATCCTCAAAAAGACAAAAATATTGCATTTTTCACTCTTTTTGCGTGTTCTTTGGCCAAATTAATGACCAAAATGGAGAAATCCAAAAAAATATGGCTAAGTCTAGTGTTTGTGTGTGTTTAGGTAATTTTTGGATTAGTCTTGTATTTTTATTTTAATTTTTCAAATAAAAAGGGTCAAAATAGAAAATAAGTGGTAAACAGGCTTAGATGAAGAAATGGAAGATACCGTAGTGATCAAGAAGAAGAGACAAACGAGCATGTCAAAACTTGTTCAATTATGACGATGGTGACGGAAAAGTTTGAATTGGGCCCGTGAAGCTTGATTTGGTGAAATTTTCAAAAATAGGGAAATCGATGTCCAAACAAGGAAATTTTTGAAAGTAAAGTATATTTCATAGTTTAGTGGGAGTAACTAGAAGTTTGAAAAAAAAAGAGTCGGGAAGTCCAAGTATGTATAGTCCAGGTAGGCCAAAACTAATCTCATTTGTACTTTGTCTTCTCAGGAGAGAGCACTTAGAGCTTACCTTGCATGCGCAATCTGCGACTTCTAACAGCAGCCACACTACATAGTCTTGCAGAAGACATGATGGTAAGTTTCTAACCTACTAACAAGCATGTTTGAATGTACTTTTGGGGTTGGGGTAGTCCAAAAAACTGTAGGCTAGCAAAACCTTCCTCGGAGAGAACAGGAGGGAAAATGATCGTAGTGGCCAGATTAGTGCACCAAACCCAACCAAACTTGACAGGGGGCATAGCAAGGACCTATAAAAAATTTCCAAAGACCCAAATGATCATTTAACCCGAGGCAGGGGGGTCTATAGATAATAAGATAAAATTTGGCCTGGAGTTAGAATCGAGTTGTGACTTCACAGGAGGCTTCCCCTTAGATGTCATAAGCAATGTATCTAGGTAGAACTAAAGGGAATATCTTCCGAATGAGACTGACTAGTATGGTCTTTAACTCAAACTCAAACTCAAACTCCTACAACTCAATCACCCACTTCATAATCCCCTTGGCTTCAAGTGCATCACCACTTCAGGCAATAAATTGTTTGTTGTCAGCACATAAAACTTATGAACAATGAGATACACTTTGAACTTTCTGCAAGCAAAGACTAAAGCCATCACCCACTACTATGCTTCAGTATAGGGCATCTCTCTAGGAATTATTACCCTGCTCTTGAGTAAATAGGCTTGTAGCTTCTTCCCACCTTCTACAACAACACCGTTCTAATGGCCCCACAATACCTACCGTCATAGCGATGTATAAATTGTCCTCTTCGTTGGGAGGACACACTATAGGTACTTGACACAAAATTCCCTTCATATTATCAAACACTTCTTGATCTTCCTCATCCCATCGAAACCCATGCACTTCCTACGCCCGCTTCTGAAGAGGATACACATACTAGGACAACATCCAAAAAAATTGTGACAGATACTTTAACTTAGGCACAAACAAGGACAAACCTTGAGCACTAGAGGGAGGCTCCATTAGAATTAGAGCCTTAATCTTCTCTGGATCCTCTTCAATTCCATTTTGTGACGCCACATGTCCCAAGAACTATACTCAAGGTTGCGCTAACTTGCACTTCTTCGGATTTAATTGACCTCCTTCTTCCTCCAACCTTTGAAAGCACATCTGCAATTTTTACAAGTGCTCCGTCCTAGAGCTATAACATCCAATATTATCCATGAGTACCCTGATAAACTTGCCCAAGTAGGGACCAAACACCCTGTTCATCCATAATTGGAAAGTAGCTTAAGCATTTACCAACCCGAATGGCATCCTGTGATAGGAAAGACATCCCCATGGAGAGATAAATGTGGCCTTCAATTGGTCTTCAAGAGCAATCCCTATCTAGAAATATCCTGGAAATCCATCCATGATTGAATATCTCTCATGGCCGACTACCTGCTTCAAGATCTTGTCCTAGAATGGTAGTGGGTAGTGGTTCCGCTTCATGGCTGCATTCAATGGCTTGTAGTCGATGCATACTCTCCACTTCCCATTCTTCTTTGGAGTGATGACCACTGGAGAAACCCACTCTGACTCCTTCACAAGATGATAGATGATACTTGCATCCAACAACTTGTTTATCTCCTACCAAAGGGCTTCCTTTTGTATCTCCCCTAGTCCTCTTATCTTTTGTGCTTTTGGCTTGTATCCCTCTTTAAGAACAATCTTGTGCTCAACCCCCCTCCCCCCCCCCCGCCCACCACACACACACACACACACCCTCTGCCTCGTAGATCTTTGTACTCCATCACAAAAAGATCTGGATAGGATGCACACAACTACATGTAACTCTCTTTCACTTGCTTAGTCAAGTCCTCGCTCAACATACCCATCACTTCCTCTACTCCTATAGCATGGACCTTTTGTTGCACCTCCTCTTTCCCATGATAACTTTCCACAGTGACACCAAATAAATTGGCATCAATCTTCAGCATATCATCTTCACTCTCTTGTTGCTTTGTATCTATGTAGCCTTCATTGTATGTTGTCTCGGTCTCATACTCATAGCTGGCTGTCTTGTCTGCTTCATCTCTAATTGCCATAGGATGGCAATGACTTTCTTTGGATGGGCATGACTTTCTTTGGTCTTAAGATCCAACACTATCTGTTTCCCTTTCTCTCTATCAAGCAAGGTAAACACCCCGCTCTCCCAATCTTGCTTGGCTCCAATTGCCACAAGCCACGGCCTTCCCAAAATGATAGGATGGGCATGAATTTCTTTGGTCTTAAGATCCAACACTATCTGTTTCCCTTTCTCTCTATCAAACAAGGTAAACACCCCGCTCTCCCAATCTTGCTTGTCTCCAATTGACACAAGCCACGGCCTTCCCAAAATGATAGGGTAAGCATTGTCACCTACTTTCATCACCTACAATCTTGCTTGGCTCCAATTGACACAAGCCACGGCCTTCCCAAAATGATAGGGTAAGCATTGTCACCTACTTTCATAAAAAAAATTCAATTAAACACTCTATACCCATCACCTTCACCTTCACATTGCCAAACCCCCAGTCTTCTAGAGCATTCATGCTAAGCAGTAGCATAAACATTTTATCCACGTGGATCAAAAGGCCTCAAACCAAAAACTCCAACTTCAAAAGTAGAGCTCAGTCATAATAAGTCTCTCAAGCATAATTCGTGATCCACAAATGCCACATATGGACTCTCATTTATTGCCACAAGATGCAAGTAATCCAGCAATAGCTTCTCTAATATGCCATAAAATTTACTAGAAACCATCACATCCTCATGCATAGCCAAATCATTTCCTTTTTCTTTTATAAAGTATCCATCCAATTCACCCAACCATGCTTGATAGGTAAGCTATCTTCCATGCACACCTTAGGCTCTTCTTAACAAGAGGATAAAGTAGAATAGCATCAACCATATTCACATGAGGCATGAAAAAAGCATCTCCATCATTTTTCATATCCTCAATATGGGCTTCATCAATTAGGGCATCGCTACTCACACCATCATACACATCATGAAGTTCCTCATTGATAGGGCCCTCATATCTTCTTTAGAACATACCTTAGAAGCATCAACCATATGACTTGGATATTCAACATGCTCATGCCCTTGCATTTGAGACTCATTCATGATCATGGTAGCCTTCTTGCATACATCCATATTGCTAGCATCATCATCTTTGACATCAATGGTGACACCAAATTGCTTAAACAACAAAGATGACATACATTGATCATTCTTCTTGATCTCACTATGCATATGACCTTCTTCTTTCATAGCTCAAGAGAATGAGAAACATAGAAGTCTTCAATGCATAGCCTGTCCACATTTATATCTAAAACATGAGATACATTGGCCTTCATATCCTCCTATAATCCGAGTTGCCTCACTCTCTCTAGCTTCCATTCTTGATGCTTTGCAACCTTAATCGCATCGTCAAATGTCTTTGGACTTTTAAGCTCAACCTTCAATCTCAAATCAGCCCTCAAAATTTTCATAAACATACACTTCTTAAGCATAAGAGGAGGAGCATCGCTGCCCAAAGAAACACACCACCGCCTCCACAAATCATTAAACTGCTTCACAAAGGCATCTACACTTTGGCGGTCACCCTGTACAAGCCCTTCAATGGAGTGTCATACATTTGTTGTGTAATGGGAATGGCCTATGAACTTTGAGAATAGCAAAATTAAGAGAATTAAGGTGAGCATTTTTGTGTGATCACTTTGAGAACATAGAGGGTGAACTTAATTGATGGTAGCAACATAAACATAGTACTTAATTAACTTGGCATGAACAATAATTTTGCAAGAGAGAGAGTATTAGGGAACATGAAAATCGTTGAGGACCGGATTTACTTGGAGCCGGTTCCCCCTCCAAAAGGCATTTGTATTATAGATTCTCCCTTCAAGAGAGACTTTGTTACAATATAATCTTTGTGTTCCTTGTGACCTTGGTGATGCTATGAAGATGGAAAGCTTCATGCATCACGAGCTTAACATAAACTTTGCAAAAATCATTAACTATCCCAAGCCTTAATCCCAAGGACTCAAACACCTTCGAAGGTGGAGAGAGCTAGCAGAGAATGAGAGTACTGAAGAGGAAGAAGAGACATTCCATAGGAGAAAGAAATATTTCCTCACTTATCATCACTCTTCTTGCTTAGCATAGCATAATAGCATAGTAATGAAGATGAAGAAGATGGGAAGCTTAAGCATTGAAGCATGGCTCTTGGTTGGATTTGCATTCCATAGCCAAGAGTGATGGTGTAGGCTCTCCACTTCTCCACAAGTTTGGAGAAGGAGATGGAGCTCTTGCACTTTGCACTCCACACAATGAGAGAATGTGTGTGTGTGTGTGGGAGAGTATACCCCCCCTCTCATGCTTGGTCCACACCTCTCTCTCTCTCACATATTATTTTATTATTTCATTTGGACATGTGTCCTCTTTTTCTTCTTTGAGAGAAAGAACTTAATTATTTATTTTTATGTATCTAAATTCTCATTGGACCCCTTTTAAAATCTAACCAATAGCATTCAAGCACATCATGAGGGCCACATGTGGAGGATCATTTAAACATGCGTCTTTTATGCTTATTAAGTCATTTGGTTGAATTGAATACTTCAAGGACTTAGTCAATCAAGAAAGCATGTGTCTTTTATGCTTCGTGAGTCATTTGTTTTGAATTAAATACTTCAAGCCTTAGTCAATCAAGCATGGACGTTCATGCCTCTTGAGAATTTATCTTTGAATTTAACATTTCAAAAACCTTAGTCATTTAAGCATAAAAATCACCTCAAACTTTGGGGCGTCTTAGAACCTCATGCTTGGGTACGATTCCCACCTCGAGGTTAGCCCTAGGTTGCATTAAGGTCAAAGGACTTTTTAACACTAACTTTTGGAGGTCTTTAATGAAGCTAACCCTAAGGTCTTTTAAGCTCCATTAGATGCATGTTGCTCTTTGATAGACTACCTTTGTTTGGACCCCTTTTGAGATGTAACCATCTCTCCTCTTGGTCCCTTGCTGAGGTAAATCTAGAAGCACTTATTGCACATTGCTCTTTGGTAGACTGTCTCCTTTTGGACCCCTATTGAGATACAACCATTTCTCCTTTCGGTCCCCTGTTGAGATAGGTCTAGAAGCACATATATATATCCTAACTCTTGTTCCCCTTTTATCTTCCCATATTAAGTGATCAGTTTAATATGAGAAAATCATCTGGTAAAGTTAGATATTATACTTTATGACATGTTGGTTCCTCTACCTTCTTGAATCTCTCAAGGAAATCCTTTTTGACCTCATGATAAGTCATCACTTGGGGAAGCTTGAGATTATTTCAACCAAGATTCATACTCATCATACCATGTCCTTACATCCTCTTTCAGACAAAATAACAAAATCTCCAGCATAAGAATTGGATCTTCCTTATTTGCAATCAAACAAGCAAACTCAAATTTCTCAATGAACTCCCAGAATCTTCATTGACATGACCATTAAACTTTGAAAACACTGTCGTCACATCAATGAAACCTTTAAATTGAAGGTCACTTGAAGCAACTCCTTAGTGGGGGCACCAAAATACTATTAGGCAAACAAGACAAGGGGCACCTTTATAGCAATGTCTCCCAATAGCACTCAAGACACAAAATCAGCACCACATATGGCATCAAAAGATCCTAAAAAAAACCACAACTCAAAGACAAGTGATCTCTTGGGAATTTACAAGCACACGCCCACCCAAAAGACCAACATGGAAACTAGGAAGCACCTTCCCTGGCATGGATTTACAGTTCTAGATAGTCATAGATGTTGCAAAGGTCTAAGGTCTAAGGTCTAAGGATGAGTTTTGTAAAAGCATGTTTAAACAAAAAAAAAAGTGAAAGGGTGTGCCTTCTCATGGAGGAGAAGAAGGGGAATGTAGCCCATTTGCCTCTTTGTCGACTGCTAAGAGAGCATGTTGTGAGCATCATTACTGCATATGTGTGTGTGCTCGTGTGTGTGACCATTTGACAAGGTTGAGAGTTATTGCTTGTAAATTCAAGATATAGAGAGAGTAACTTTCTGCAAATCAAATTTAAAGAGAGATTGAGAGAGATTTCGACACTTTGTGTCTTGATGCAAGAAGAAGAAGACTAAGAGAGCTCTTGCTCTCTGTGGTCAATCAAAGGAAGAGAGGAGGAAGACTAGAGAGAGAGAGAGAGAGAGAGAGAGAGAGAGAGAGAGAGAGAGAGAGAGAGAGAGAGAGAGAGAGAATCTCTGTCTATAGATCTTAGTGAAGAGAGAGAATTTGCTGGAGGGCTACTAAGAATAGAGAGAAGGAAGAATCTGTCTGTGTCCGAGAGGTAGAGAGGTCCTCATTGTGGTGAAACTTGAGGAGAGAGAGAGAGAGAGAGAGAGAGAGAGAGAGAGAGAGAGAGAGCCTCATTGATTTTAGGTCGATAGGGAAGTTTTTTTCCTTTGTTTATTGAGTTTAATATTGAAATTTTTAAATCCATTAGGGGGGTTTCCCATAGGCAAAAAGAGAGAAGTCGAGGAGTTTTTCTTTGACGAAGTAGGAACAATCCCAAAAGACCTTAAAGATCTATCCGACAAGGCTTGAACTTGAGACAACCTATTAAACAAGTGGGGAATTGGGATAGCCAATCAACCATAGTTGGGTGATGGAAAGGTTAGAGAGAGTGTTGTATCTATGGACGTGAGTGAGAGGCATTCTATGAGGAGAGTGTCGGACACTTCATGCGACTACAAGGCCATATACAAGAAGTAGATCTTTATACTGTAAATCTTCTATCTTGTATACGAATTAATGAATCCTAACAAACAGAAGGGACTAACCGTACTGACAAAAAAAAAGGAGGCAAAAATGACAGTTCAGTCATCTATCGTGATAGATTTCTGTACGAGCAACCACGGGTCAAGCCAAATTCTGGCCATCATCATTGGTTCTACATGTGTTTGGCAGTCGGAAGGTGCAAGAGATACCCATCAGTCGTTTTCGAGATTGAAATTCAAAAAGTTAGCTTCGAAAGCCAAATACAATCCCAAATCAAGCCAAACTTTGCCAGAGGTTATGAATAACAAATACCAACTAAGGGTGAAAAAAAAAGAAAAAGAAAAAAAAGGATAGAAGTCTAACTTCAGCAGAGATGTAATTTTTCAAAATAAAAGCCATGATAGCCATCTACATACCCTATACATCATGTTTATGAGTTTTGGGGACAAATCGCCAATGATAGCTCATAGATCGTCATCTATCAAAAATGATGTAGGATAAGCCCTTTTTGAAGCAAGCTACTAACTTGGGGAAATAACTGGGGTTTGTCAGGCTTTAATTAAGTCATGTGTCAAGTAGAAGCAGTATGATGATTTACATAGCACACAAAAGATAACAGTGGCAAATGTGTCTTTAATCACCTTGATGCAAGAACATGATATGCTCAATGTTAGTCAAACCAACCTTTATAGGGTTACATATCTTGTTCTTGATGAGGCGGATCAAATGCTAGACATGGGTTTTGAACCTCAAATCAAAAAAATTATCTCCCAAATTCGGCTTGACAGACAGACTTTGTATTGGAGTGCAACTTGACCTAAGGAATTGTCAAGTAGAAGCAGTATGATGATTTACATACACACAAAAGATAACAGTGGCAAATATGTCTTTAATCACCTTGATGCAAGAACATTGATATGCTCAATGTTAGTCAAACCAACCTTTATAGGGTTACATATCTTGTTCTTGATGAGGCGGATCAAATGCTAGACATGGGTTTTGAACCTCAAATCAAAAAAATTATCTCCCAAATTCGGCTTGACGGACAGACTTTGTATTGGAGTGTAACTTGACCTAAGGAAGTTGAAGATTTAGCTAGACAATTTCTACAGAATCCTTACAAAGTTTTCATTGGCTCACAAGATCTAAAAGCCAATCATTCAATTCTACAGATTGTAGGAGTTGTTTCTGAGAATGAAAAATACTCAAAATTGGCACATCCACTGGAGCATGTGATGGATGGAAGTAAAGTGAACACATTCATGGAAACAAAACGAGGTTGTGATCAAGTTACCAGACAACTTCAAATGGATGGATTTGCAGCTTTATCTATCCACAGTGATAAGAGTCAAGATGAACAAGATTGGTTTCTTTCTGAATTTAGATCTAGAAATAGCCCTATACTGACATCAACATATGTTGCAGCTCGGGGCTTGGATGTGAAGGACATAAAGTTCATCATCAATTATGATTTTCATGGATCATAGTTCTTGTTGTGGTTTGACAAAAGTATAAGCAGTGGAGCACAAAAAAAGCAAAACAATAATAGAGACCGCACCGACATTGACAATTAGGTCATGTCAGGAATGACATGAATGTTATGAAATGATGCAAATTATGGTTAAAAACATCATTTATAATGAGTAGCTATTCTAGTTGCAGAAACCGCGGTGCAATTGCACTTCTAGATTGTAAATACAAAGCCATTTGACCCATTGAACTCTATTTTTGGTTTAACCTATGGTAGCCTTAGTATATAAGGTACCTAGGTAATTTTGTAAAGAGAACTTTATCTTAATCAAAGTTTTGAGCGGCCGTGTGTGAGAGAGAAAGAGAGAGAGCATGAGATTCATCTTGACGCTACTTCCTGTTCGTTCATCACATTGGAGATTCGACTGCACCATTGCGAAAGGCTCGGAGCTACGCAACAACGCTAAGCATTCCTCGCAAAATGGAGCACGCGTACTAACGCATCTACGAGCTATTTGTGGTCATAAGTGTATCAAACAATGTCTGTTTTTTTGCGTGCATGTAGTCATTAGAATCGTGGGCAACATAAGCTACACATAGGAACTCATATATTTCAGTTTCGGGCACTTCTAAAATTTTTCTCTGTCCTCATACGTGTTTTCCCCAAATGGGTTGGAGTGAGGACTTTGAGTGTAGAGGCTTTGGGACAGGTGTGTCCTAGTGAGGGGATGGTGTTCCTTAATTTTCGTACGATTTTGGTATGATTTGGTGAGTTTCCTTCCGTTTGTGTGCATGTGGGTTGGGTGGTGTAGTTGAGAGCTGTGAGATTCTTGATCGCGGTTTAGTTGGCCTTCCACAGTGTTGTATGTGTGGGATGGTCTCATCCTGACAAGCTATAGAGATTGCCTCTATGCACCTATCGTGTCATCTGTGTCCTCGATTGACGTTATGTTGATCTAGGTAGTGTTGCATGTACTTTAAAGGTGGTGTGATTCGCTCCCGCAATAGAGAGTGATAGCAAGGAGAACATAGGTTGTTCCGGGCTGATTTCTTTACACAAGTATATATTGAAAACACTTTAACCATGCACATAATTCAATGAGAATAACCAATTAAGATTGAAAACTCGATGAGCACCTGATTTTCTTGGAGCCAATCCCACCTCCAAAAGGACTTGTATTTTAACCCTCTCAAAAGAGAGCTTTGTTACAATACATATGTGTGCTCTTGCAGAACCTTGTTTGAATCAAGAAGATGGTTTCTTCAAGATTCCATGGTATAATCCTTCTCCCCAAACCCTAAACTTTCATCAGCTGGGCATTGCATCCATAGCCAAGAGCTTGAGCACAGAGTCCATCTCTAGAGCTCCCATGAGAGAGAGAGAGAGAGAGAGAGAGAGAGAGAGAGAGAGAGAGAGAGAGAGAGAGAGAGAGAGAGAGAGAGGAGAGCTTGCATTTCCAACTTGGGCAGTTGAGAGAGAGTGTGAGAGGACCAAGGTGGGACCAAGAGCTTAAAAAATGCAACGATGCAAAAATGCCACTAGTCTTAAGATAGAATGCTTCACACTTGACCAAACACCTCCTACTGCAATTCAAGCATGCTCCAACACTTATCCCTCTTGCCTTACATGATAGAGCTTTCCTAATCTCCCCCCCTCCCCCCCCGCTTCTTGGGACTCATCTTGGCATGTGGAGACACCACACACACTTGTTTAAGTTCACACAAAGCAAGCATGGGCTACCTTGGACATGTTGACTAGTTAAGCTTAGTAAACAAAGACTAGAGTCAAATTACTAAATGAGGAAGATCTGAGCTAACCTTAGTCTTTAGATTTTCCCTTCCATTTAATTAAAACCAAATTGATGTGTTCTATTTCATAGATGAACTCAACTTTCTTGAGTTTCTCTATCTCTTCCTTTATCTTTTTTGCAAACCTTTCATTGTACATATAGGGTCTCTATCTACTTGGCTTGGCATCATCTCTCATGGGAATAGTGTGTGGAAAAATTTCAAGATCTACTCCCTTAAGTTCTTTGTATGACCATGCAAAGAAATCCCTATACTCTTTCAGAGTTTTGATGAAGATTTCTTCCTCTTTGTGAGACAAGTCTGTAGCTATGTAATTGATCCAACTTATTTCAAGTAGAGATAATGGTTCTCCTAGTCTTGAATGAGCTGTATTTGGCTCATAAAAGATCATCCCAAAATGCCTTGATTTTGTGGTAGAAGATTAGGTATCCATGTGGAGGTTGTAGGACCCTTGGTTGTGATTGGCTTTTGCTGGCTCGTGGTCATGTCTACTTGCTTTTGGATGGAGCCTTGTGCTACATGAATGATCTTTGTTGTTCTAGGTTGAGCTACTACTTTTGATAACCATATTTGAGAGTTACCTTCATAAAATCCTTGTGCTTTGAGTAGCTTGACATGAATCATTATGTCTTTGTTGGTCAGGAATAGGTACCCATGCCTGCCACATTGCTTGTTTCTTTGAAGGTCTCTTCTTTTTGCCTTTTTTTAATTGCTCTTTCTCTTGATTGAGCTGTTTGTCTTTTGTTGATAGCTCGATGTTGTCTTTGTAGAACTGTTCTCTTGAGGTGAGTAGGTCTGGGGTATTACCTTAGGGTTTTTGGCCCAAATATGAGTTCTTCCTTAAAAGTAGCCTTGAGCAGTGATTGACTCATTTGATGCTACCTACACTATTACATGTGGTTGGTGAGGTTGAACTTGTGCTTGGTGTATCCAAACTGGATCTTTGACTTTGATGTGCGCTTTGGATACTAACACATTAGTGCAACTAAAGTTGGTCAATGCTACAAGGAGTACAATTCAGGGTTATGTGTACTCTCAAGGTGATGCCAAGAGAATAAGGCAGCTTTGAAGTTCAGTGGCAAGCAAAGGGCAGATGATATGTATGATTTATGTGTTTTTTTGAGCCAGAGTGCTCTGCCATGTGGCCTATCAAAGGTGGTTGGTAAAAGTGTGGAAAGTGTAGGAATGGAAGTGTGAGTGGTGGCCCTCAGTATGATCTAGAAGCTGGTCAAGATCACTCCTCAATCAGAGTTATGGAGTACAAGTTATTGCGGCTTGAAGTTTGAAGTGGTTTGCATACCCTTTCCAAAGTGGGCAGTAACAAATGGTAGATTAGGATGGAAGTGAATGCATAGTCTTGAAGTGCTCAACTTACTTATAGTGCATGTCGGTCTTTTCGGATCGGCAATTGGAGTTCAAAGGCCAATTGGTGAGATACTGATGATTGAAGTTGGAGGCAATTGCTGACAAAAAGGTACCAGATGACTTTTGTTCAAATTCGGGTACATTGTTCAAGATCCCAGTGATGTCAAAATGTGTCAAGGTCCAAAGGGCTTGAAGTCAAAACCATGAACTTCTATGGTGGCTTTACAGGATGGGAATCTGACAAACACATAGGAAATGGAGTGGTTTTGAATGTGGGGAAAAAAGAGATTTTTAAAATACATATGGCACCTACTTTTTTTGATGTTGCAAGGGTGAGGCCACCCGGTGCTACCACGTGGTACTTCAAAAGGTCCCACATAGGGGACGATGGGCATGGAACCTTGCACGGAGCTCACATTACCTATAATGGACTATTGCATGGCATTGGGAAACAAAGCGATGAGGGAGAGCTCCCTTGTGGTGTGGGCTATGGTGGGAGCTTGCGGGTACTACATGGATGGTTGTTGGCATTGATGGACGGTTTTGCATCGTGATGGTGAAGGTGGCAACTTGGTATGGAGTTTGTTGTGCATATATAGGCTTTATCACACGGTGCATTTGCAGGGGCCCCCTTCTTTAATTGAGGGTATAAAAATTGGTATTCTAGGGGCTAGTAGTGTCGACGCTACGGTTCAGAGAAAGGGCGTGCTCCCATAGTGGTGTGATATGCCAAAGATATCAACAAAGCGGTGGTTCACATGAATATATGATAAAACGAGCCAACAAGTGGTTGATAAAAATAGGGAGTTGCCAAAAATAGGTAACTTGCTCTATAAGGGCTGTTTTTTGGCACTTTCGAAGAGTTCTCAGAGAAGGAGAATTGCAGAGTTGCCATAGAGAAGGAGTGAAGCCAGAGGAGAGCTCTGAGGAGCATTGTACCTGTCTTCTTGATTGAATCAAACCCACAATCCCCTTATTGTTGTCAACCCCCCTCCCCCTTCTGCTCTCTGCTATCTAATCTTTTGTGGTGCACTGCCCGTGTGTGTGTGTGTTGGTGATCCCCTTGGGCTGTTTTTTGTGTGGTGTAAAGAGTGAGAAAGAAAGAAGTGTTGTACGCTGTCAACATGTGTGATTGAAGCTATGTTGTGTGGTTCAAGACTTATCAAGGTGTGGACATGCTTGTTGATTTGGTGATTTAGAGTTCATGTGGAGCAAATCTCGTTGATTTGAGTGGATTGGGGTGTTGTGATCATCCTGGGCTATAGAGAGGCAATTTGGTTGTGTTTTCGAGTGTGTTTCCATTCCCCCTCTCCATCTTCTAGTACCCCCACTTAGGAGAATCTAATTGCTCCTAATTGAAGGTGAAAGGAGGATTTTGGTGATGCTAAATGTGCAATTTTTTAGAGCAGGTGCCACTGAGAAGATGTGGTTGGGTTTTCCAAATTTCAGTGGGGTTGAAGATGTGAAAAACATGACTACAAGATTATAGACTATTTCTACTAGAGAGCAGATTGTTGAGAGAAGAAGTATGTTACAAGTTTTTCCTCTTCTGGTTCGTGGTACAACAAAGATATGGTACAATGGGTTGCATGGTGAAGAAAAGGCAAATTGGGAAAGTTTGGAAGCGGCCTTTTGGAGAAAATTGGTGGCACTTATGTAGTTGGAGGAAGTAAAGCACATGCTAGGTGGTTTGAAGCAAAGCTTGGATGGCGACTTTTGAGCGTTTGAGGGGGAGTTTGAAACTTTTAACTTATAAAGGTAACTGCTGCACAAAATGCTGCTTTTTAAAAGTCAAGAAAGTTTATGGATTGCCTACATGAGGATGTTCGAGATAAGGTAGAAGTGGATGGACCTATGGTGTATGAGGAAGTGGTGATTTTTGCAAGAGGTCAGACCAAGAAGATTTTGAAGAAACAGCAAGCTAGGCAGAGTTTGTCAAATGTAATGGTGCCAAGGCTAGTTGAAGTGATGGAAGTAAAGGCAAAGCAGATGATAGAGAGTCTACCAATGCGAGAGGAGCAGTGGGTTCTTTGGTTGCAAAGAGACGGGGTTGTTTCTATGCCCAAGATGCTAGTTAAAGAGATTTTAGCTGTTGAAGAGGTGCCAAAGACGCTAAACGAGGTGGGAAGTGTACGGTCAAGCTTAGGTATGGCAAGTCAAGTTCCATTGGTTTGTGCTAGGGATCAAAGGTGAGGTTCGCAAATGAGGTTGAAACATTAGGGTTTCTCATTCATGAAATAATGATTTCTCATGGGTCGTGGCATATACGATGGTTCAATAGGAAAAATATGAACTTTGCATGGGCCTTGTAAGAATCCCTTATTTTAAGGGATTAAGGCTAATTTTGTGTAAACTTTGGGGGACAAGTGTATTTAATAGGATACTTTTGAGTAGGATTCTCTAGCCTTTTTTTAGGGCCATCTAGGCTGTGGTTATCCTGGAGGTCCCTTTCTCTCTCTAGCTCTATCAAAGTGAAGGGAAAAAGGTATTGTGGCATTAACTACTCCCTTCCATCCCTTTTCCATGCCACATCATCAAAAACGTGCATGATCCTAAGATAAAAGATGATTTTTTTTCCAAAAAAATCAATTTTCACCTTTTTTTTTCTCAAAAATTCATCTCAACCTATATATATATACATATCAAAAAAAGATTTTTTTGAATTTTTTCTGGACTTACACTCACTAGAAGGCCAATTTTTGAATTTTTCTTTTCCCTTCAAAAAAATAACTCTCTCCCTCTCCTCTCCCCCTCCCTCTCCCCTGCATCTCTCCTACCTCTCCCTTTTCCCCTCTCTCTCTCTCTCTCTCTCTCTCTCTCTCTCTCTCTCTCTATACTTCCCTCTTCTCCCTTCCATTTCCTTTTCCTTTTGCACCCTTAGGTTTAGCAACCATAATTCTCAACAATATGACAAACCATGCATCCCGCACACCATAAGTGTGTAATACTTGATTTCCCATAGAGTTTGGATCAAAAGTCACACACATGGGTGACCAAAGATCATCACAACAATGCCGTACTATGGGCTGACACCAATGTTGATCATTGGGTGGATGTAAGTGATAGTCTATACACTCTAATTCATTTTATATTGTCTTTCTTTCTCTTAAAATGTTCAATTCAAATTTTGAACCAATTTTCACCAAAATCTCCTATGTGTGTATATGTGTATACCCAACACAGACACACACATGCACTCACTCTTCTCTTTCTATTTCATTGTAGAGCTTGCATAACCTTATAATCTTTGACATGATAAACCTTAAACACCACTTTTCCTCTAGAACAACCTTACTTGTTACATCTTGCAGGTAGGTGCTTAGAGGTAGGTAATCTCATCATTATGTATATTTCAACATTGTTTATTCCTAGTTGAATGGAAATACTTTGCGAATTTGTACATCACATACTTAGAAAGTGTGTTTATCATACTGCTTGCAAATGTTAAATTCATACATGTTTTTGTTTGAGTAGGTCTCTAATGCATCATGGTACAAGGTGACCTCTTACTATGTTAGTTGAGTGGTGGTGTTTGTAAACAATGGCTCAAGGAACTGGCATACCATGAATCTTTTATGGCGGCACAAAGCTCTTCTCAAGAAATGTAGCTCCCACTACACCAAGAACCATTGTGCTAACATGAAGAGATTCCTAGTAGGACAATACAACAACTTTCCATCAGCCATATGTTAGAAAGCAAGAATTTAGATTTCTCAACTTGTGAAATGTTGCTAATGAAGCAGGATATAGTCAACATCCCCAAATTATTCCATCTTGACAAAGGTTATGATCCACATTAATAAGAATAACCATTGATATTTAAGCTACAATCCAAATATTGCTTGAATTTCTTCATGGTGGAGTGATTAAGACTTTAGACGTTGTTGGACGCATTTTTGACACCCCGTTTTTTGTAAATTTGTACATATGGACATGAAGCCTGATGTCAAAAGTGTGTGTGGGATTTCTTTTTGTGGGGTGTTTAGCTTGCTTTAGCAAGTACATGTACATGCACTACAAGTCGCTAGTTTAGTGACACCTGCCAGGCTGCTGTAAGTGCCCGTGAGTGAGTTTTTTTAAGGGAGACTTGTATATGACTAAAACTCATGTACAAACTTAAAAAAGTTCAGCCAAACTGTAGAAAATTTCAGGTTTGAGCTCGTTATGCCTTCTTGATGGTTTTTGTTGTAGTTTTTGCCCTCACCTTGCCTACTCTACGTGTAGTCGTGTCGGGACAGCTCCCTGTTCGCATCAGTTTTGCATGTAGCGGCATGTAGATTCAAATTTGGTCATCTTCAGATTTCTCGCCAATAATTTTTCAATCTTTCTCTCAAGATTTAAAGTGCCCCAATTGGAGTTGTGCTCTTCAGGTAACGACTAGTTCTCTGCAGGGTTATGGCTATGGCAGCCTAGTGGCAAATTGTGTACAGGCAGATTGGGAGGGCATGTATCTATGAATTGTGGAATTGATGTTGAAGTTGTGGGTTTGTGATGTTCAATGGTGAAAGGGGAGGCCCTTGTCTTCATACGCATTGGTCGGTGTGTGCTGTAAATCCATGCTTTGGCAAGGTTTTGCTCGTCTGTGGCATAGTCTCTTTGGTAGGCGACGACCAGTAAATTCCCAAGGGGACTACTCTTGTTGGATTTGTGGTGTTTCAAAGGGATTTTCCAAAGATTTTGGTGTTCTTGTAGTTCTTTTTCAATGCTCTTGGGTGACATCACTATAGAAGTGTTCCAGTTTGTTTGTTTCCCAACACTGTTTTCTTGCCCGTCACCGAGGAATCGGTTCAAGTTACCTTCAGTTTACAGGTTTTGGAAGACATGGAATTTAACTTTCCGGAGTTTAGTGGAAAATCAAATGAAAGTTCCAAAGGTTTCATTGAGAAAATGGAGTTTGCTTGCCTTCTTGCTGACAAGCAAGACCCCGTGTTGGTGCTGCGAATCTTCTACTTCTGTTTGAAGGGAGATGCTAGGGAATGGTTGGAAGGCTACAAAAAGGAGCTACAATTAGCCCAACCTCCTCAATTTATGACTTATGAAATGGTAAGGCATGGTTTTTTTACACACTTTCAACAGGTGGAAGACCCACAAAAGGTATGGCAGTCTATTCAAGGCTTGGTACAGGGTGAAAGCCAGACCATAGAAGACTTTGTGAAGGCATTCAATGCGTTATGGACAAAGTGGTGTACATCTTTGGGGGCTGAAATTCCTCCAGCCATGTTGAAGAAGGATAGGTTTCTTGCAATCTTGATGAATAACCTACGCTTGAAGGTAGAGCTTAAGCAGCCAAGGACCTTTGAGGAGGCAGTTGAAATTGCAAAGAATAAAGATTAGAAAGCAGAGCGTTTTCATCAACTTGGAATCAATGTCAAACCAAAGGTTGAAGTGAAAGCGGTAGAGCAACCAAGGGTCCTCATGAGGGAGATAGGTTATGATCAACAAGCTTCTCATGATGTGGATGCTTTTCGCAAGGAGATGCAAGAGGTTGTAGGTCTTATAAAGAATCTTAGTGTGCATATGATGGGAGGTGGAAGAGGTCAAAGCTATGGATATGGACATGAGTATGGAAGCAATGAGGGGTTTACAGGTGGTAGAGGAAGAGGCATGGCTGGAAGAGGGGATATGTTTCAATGTTACAATTCTGGTGAATGGGGTCATAAAAGACCTCAATGTGATAAGCCAAAGAGAATGGGTGGTGACATGTTTCCTCTTCCTCCACAAATTCCTTCTCAAGCTCAAGACTATGGTATTGAGATTAAAGGGGAAGCAGGGCCAAGCGGTTTGACAGCTGAAGAGAAGGGAAAAACAAAGGTGGTAAGAATAATCCATTTGGAGAAGAAAGAGGATGATTGGAGAGCTATTGTCATGCCTCTAGGTAAGAGGGTTACAAGAGATCATGATATGAGTGATGCAAGTCCTGCCATAAAAGAGGGAAACAAGTACAGGTAAAGAGAAGAGGAAGAGAAAACCCAAGCAACATTACAATGCATCCGACTTTCCTTTGGGAGAAGGGCAACCAAATTATAGTTTAAGGGCTGATTTGGTGGGTAGAAAGGCTGATGTTACCTTTGGGAAACTCATGAAGATGTGTCCCAAGTTAAAGAGGCAATGGAAGCATGTAGTCAACCCCATGAAGAAGGAGCCTGCAAGGGGGTCAGTGAGAGACTGAGAGTCCTATCTTTGAATGAGCTACCTAATATATACCCTACTATGGATGCATGGCATAAGAGGAAGTGCATTGGAGAGGCTTATTTTGATAGATGTGCATAGGTATGTGTTATTACTCAAGATTGTGTATCAAAAGTTGGGACTCAACATGGTGAAGAATTCAGGTTTTCGCATAAATCTTGCCAATCAATCAAGGGTGAGGTGCTTGGGAGTTATAAAGGACTTGGAGGTGGATGTATTTGATGTTAAAGTGTTGGTCAATTTCCATGTTATGCCCGCAGGTATTGGTGCTTTCCCTCTCATCCTTGGAGACCATGGTTATAGGCAACCAAAGTTGTACAAGATTAGGGACATGGTACCATCACTCTCTACAATAGAAGAGGTGATAAGAAGTTGTACAAGATTGGGGACATGGTACCATCACTCTCTACAATAGAAGAGGTGATAAGAAGAAGTTTGACATGGCTAGCAAGCAATCTTTGGATGCAGATTTTGATGAGAAAAGTGATGAAGAAGAGTACTCAAGTGAAGAAGAAGACAATGGGGATGATGGTAGTGAAGTGGAAGATAGCAGTGATAGTGATCTAGATGTTTCCTCCTTGTTCTTGAAGAAGAGGATGATGAGAAACAAATATTTCTTGGCCTTATGGAGAATAAGGATATCCCTGGTCCTTATGAGCAAATTGAAGAGCTGATGCAACCCAAAGTTCAACCTAATGTCAAACAGGAGCTGATACAAGGTATGTTGTCTCCCGACTTGACTAGTCATGAGAAGGGTGAGTACCTACATATGATACAACAATTTTCCCATTTATTCATCACTTTTATGAGAAAATTAGAGGCTTTAAGGGAGAGGAAATTTACATTCCAATCAAGGAAGGAGCTCAGCCTATACGCCAAAAGCTAAGGAGAATGGGACAGGTACAACTTAATGCTTTAAAGGAAGAGGTAGACAAGCTTCTTGAAGTAGGTTTCATATGTCCTGTGAGTACTGCAGAATGGGTGAGTCCTGTTGTTGTCACACCCAAGAAGGATGGAAAGTGGAGGATATGTGTTGATTTTAAGCCTCTAAACGCAGCCATGAAGAGGGATCCATACCCTCTTCCTTTCATAGATGACATACTTGATTCTGCTGCAGGGCATGAGAGGTATAGTGTATGTGATGGATTCTCCGGATATTTTCACCTCACCTTGGCTTTAGAAGATCAAAAGAAGACGACATTTATCACACCATGGGGATGATTTTGTTATTGTGTGCTTACTTTTGGTCTTATGAATGGCTGTGCTGCGTGGTATCAAAAGCGCGTCAATAAGGTGTTCTCTCCCTTTCTTGGCAAGTTTGTGAAGGATCTAACTGATGACTTTTGTGTTTATAGCTCTATAAAGGATCATTGTGTAAAGCTTGGTATGGCATTGACGCAATATGATGAAAGTGGAGGTCAACTCAACCCAAAGAAGTGTCATCTTGCTCAACCAAGAGTGAAGGTTTTGGGGCATATGATCTCAAAGAATCATATTGAAGCGGATCCTGACAAAGTGAAGGCTTTGGTGCTCCTCCCATCACCTAAAGATACAAAGAAACTTGCTACTTTCATTCAAAAGGTGAAGTATATGGCAAGGTTCATTCCTTTGTCCTCTCAACTTCTTTATCCTCTACAACAAGTAGCAAAGTTGGATCCTCTACAATGGACAAATGAATGTGAAGAGGTTTTTCAAGGTATCAAAGAGGTTCTTGGTTCTCTTCCTACTATGCGAGATCCTAATTGGTGAAGGGGATCGGGGAGCACCACAGACGGAGAGTGAGCGAGAGAAGGAGACACACGACACAGATATGGGTGGGGAGACTCAATGAGTGAGCAGCCCCCTATACACTTATGCTATGTATAAGGTATACAAGTCAGTGGGCGCCCAGACTCTCGGCGGCCGGGCAAGGCACAGGCGCCTATACCCCAACAACCTCCCACTTAAAGGTGACTGTGCCTTTAAGCAAGGGAACCTAGTCTAAAGACTACAAAAGGTGAGAGAAAACCGCTCTCAACTGATGCCCATTGGCTGGCTGTGATTGTGTGCATCCGGCTGTCCTGCTCCCGTGTAAGTCCATACACCACTAGACGTACCACACACGTACTGCAAGTATGTACGCAATACCTGCATATCTCCCTCGTGCACTATGCCATCATCAGTCAACAAACGACTGACAACCCCAACTGCAAATGCTCCCACTGCAGCTGTGATATCCGGTCTCAAGATCAGCATCGCATACATGAGACCACCGAATGCCGATGCAATGCTAGCGGGCCCTGCTAGCTCTACGGAGCATGCATCAACATATATATCCCTGGAAATAGGCATCTCTGACTGACAAGGCGTGTCAGCCACATGCATCTCCTGACTGTCCGCAAAAGACGCATCAACCTGTCGTGCAACCTCAGAGCAAACCAGCTGCTCTAGGTGTCTGCTGGAAGACATATCCTGCACAACTATATCCCCATGGTCACTGTCAAGCATAGAAAGGAATTACTCCATAATCGCTGACATCTCAGTCTCCTATGCAATCATCCACTGCAAACATGACCACTCAATCTGCTGTGACTCACTAGAGCTCTCATGCTCTAACTCCGTATGCATAGACTCTTGCACAACTTCCTCCTGTCGTGACTCACTAGAGCAAGACCGCTCTACCTGTCTATCCTGCATAGAAGTATCTCGCACAACTGACTCTCTGCTTTGCCCAGTCACTAGCAAAGCATGCATGTCTGACTCTCTCACCTCTCTGTGTGACTGCTCAAGTCGTGCCCCAACTGTGTGCACAACGAGCTCACTACTCTGCACTCCATGCAAAGCACCCTGCAACCCATGAGCAAAAGAGACTCGCCTGCTTTCTCGCTGTCTACCTGGCTGCATGATCACAAAGACAACACCGTCTCTCGCGTGATCTACATGAAATGGGTAACCTGTACCATTCATGGAACCTCTCGCAATCACTAGCGAACCCAAATGCATCACAAAATCTCGCTCTCGGAGCGAAATCTGACATCCACTATCCCGTAACTGTCTGACTGAGATCAAATCCCGTCTCAGATCTGGCACATAACGCACATAACGCAGAGTAAATCTCATACCACTGGGCAAGGACAAACATACGTCTCCTGCACCCTCAATGTCATACACAACACCATCAGCCATGTGCACACAACCAAGTCTCCCACTAGAAAACGTGCTAAACCACTCACGATGCGACGTGACATGGAATGTAGCATCTGAATCTAGTAACCAATGTGAAGACAATGTGCAATCCGATATACAATCCGTAGACATAAGATTGTCTGAAGACAAGCTAGATGTAAATGTGACATCGCCATCACAAGCATACTCAGTAACCACCATACTGATCCCACTAGCATCTGTCATGCCCAAATCTGCATCACGCATCTGTCGCCTCCATTGTCTCAAACGCCTGAAACATTGACGCCTAATGTGCCCTCTATGTCCACAATGCCAACACGTCAAGTCTCTATGCCGTCGAGACTTGCGTGTGGGATCAATCTCTCCCATGGACATAAAAGTGGGACTAGACTTCCTTGTAGACATGGATGTCGCGTACATAGCATGTAAACTCTGCCATAAAGCATGAGTTGTAGTCTCCCTCGAGACCTGCCAGTAAACAGACTCAACCAGATGCAAACAAATCGTAGACATGGCTAACTCATCAAGATCCTGCCAATCATCATCACGCATAGAATTGGGCTTCGTCGATAAACCACGCAAGGGTTTATCTTGCCCCAAATCCGCCAATGCAACAAGCATATGCTCCTTCCAAGCAACAAAATCTGCACCATCAAACTGTGTCAGACCATAACTCTGGAAGTCAAATGAAAAATCAGCCATAATGCTCGCAAAAGAGCAACCAACAATGAGTAGCAAATGTCAACCAAATCAGCCCTAAATTCGCTCGAATCGCATCAACAAAAGTCTGCAAATATGGCTGCAAATCAGCCCCAAAACAGCCCCAAAATTCAGCTCTTAAACAGCTGCATAAACAAGTCACAAATGTGTCCCAAATCAGCCTACAACTGAGCCATACATGGACACCTGCAAGGAGGAAACAATGGCTGAAAATTCAGCACCCAAATAAGCCCTCAAACCTGCCTGTAAACTTGTAAACCTGTAGCTGAAACCTGCTGAAAAACCTCAAGCCATTAGTGCTCGAATCCGGCTACCTAGCTCGTAGCCACACAAGCATACATCACAATACTCACTCCTGTGAGTGTGCCAAGATAACTGTACGCCTATCAAACCGTGAGCGAATCACCAAGCCCACACTGTGCGGTATCGATGCATACGCACACACAAATCTCCCACCTACAGAGAACACTGCACGGAAATGCTGAGTGCAACCCGCAATCTCTACCTAGATCGCATAAATGATGCGCATAAAACTCCTAGGAAAATTTCGCCAGAGTTTCGTTAGTAAAACGGCCACAAAACCAGTAACCAAACTGACTGCACGCTCAAAACCATGAGCAACCAAAGCGCATCAAACCGCACTCCAAATGCATGCACCAATCTCCACACTTTGCATACATCATTGCAAACACCTGCAAATCTAGTACACAAATATCTACTCTACCTGTGACTGCCAAAAACATGCTCGAGGCATACATTGCCGAGCTCAAAATGCAATCACATTAGTCTCCCTGAGCATCAAACCACATAAGGCATACATTGTATCCTCCCACCTGTGATGAAACTTGCAGCAAATATCACTCTCACATCTGAGAGCAAAACCATGTGTGGAATCTTCAACACACAATAAACAACTTCTGCTATAGAAAATTCAGCGTTCAGAATTTTAAAATTCTGATATTACGAGGGCGTCCAGAGCATGCCAAAACCCCAAGGTAGACTCCTGGATCACATGTATTTGAGTCCGGGTGTGAAAGCTATGCCAAAAACCTCCGTTTCGACCCAAAAACGCACCATAAACTGCCAAAAGAGGGCTAAAAAATGCAGCTCCTCAATCGTAGCTCGAATGGCTTCGAAAGGGGGGTAAAACGGAAGGACACTTGATGGAAACGCTCTCGGAAAGCTAAATTTGCTGATGCCGAAGTCGAAACCCTGTTTGCACTCTTGAAAGTGCGCGCGCGCGGACGCGATTTCGAGAATGAAACTGGCTCTCTGCTGTCGTCGTGACTGTGCACACACACGCTCCCTCCGTACCTACGCTCTGATACCAATTGAAGGGGATCGGGGAGCACCACAGACGGAGAGTGAGCGAGAGAAGGAGACACACGACACAGATATGGGTGGGGAGACTCAATGAGTGAGCAGTCCCCTATACACTTATGCTATGTATAAGGTATACAAGTCAGTGGGCGCCCAGACTCTGGGCGGCCGGGCAAGGCACAGGCGCCTATACCCCAACAATTGGGATAAGGAGTTTTATGTGAATCCATCAGTAGGTGAGGATGCCATTGGAGCTATGCTTCTTCAAAGAGGTAACAACTCCCATTACATGAAGCCTATCTATTGTGCTAGCAGGGTGAAGCTAGAGGTGGAAAGAGGCTACACTAAAGTGGAGCTCATCATGGTGAGTGTGATTTATGCATGTAGAAGGTTTAGGCACCACCTTCTCCCTAAACCATTCATATTCCTCACTAGCTACACTCTTCTATCTCAATTGGTGAATAGTCCTACTTTGTCAAAGAGGCTCCTGAAGTGGATTGTGGAGTTACAGGAATTCCAATTCTCTTTTCTTGTTGAGGAGAGTACAAGGGCTACATTGGCTGATTTGATTACTTATAAGGAAAGCCCTCTTCTTCTTAAGGAGGATGCGGTGAAAAAGCAACACATGGAAGCTCCTGACATAGACAATGCCTATCTATTGTTTTTTGATGGCTCTTACAGGAAAGCACATGGTGAAGCTTCATGAGGTGTTGTAATTTATGATCCTCAAGGTGCTTTGGTAACTAAAAGGAGTTTGAAGCTTACAGCACAAAGCAACAATGAAGCTGAGTATGCTACTTTGGAGAAAGGTCTCAACATTTGCCTTGAGCTCGGCATCCGTCATGTGAGGCTAAGAGGTGATGCTCTTTTGGTGGTTAAGCAAGTACTTGGGGTGTGGAAAAGTAAGAATCCAAGGCTGAAAAATATGTGTTTTCAAGTGAAGAATCTACTCAAGCATTTTGAAGCTTGGAGTTAAAGGCATGTGGAAAGGTCTCAAAATGAAGAAGCACATGGTGCATCACAAGCTTCAATTGGGCAATTGTATGTGATAAGGGCTGATTCTCCTCTTTATTTGGGAAGGGAAGCTTTAGAGAGGGAGGAAGAGTTTCTACAAACAAGCATGCTTCCATCAGAGTTGGAGAAATAAAAAAAGTATGCCTTTCTACGCCGTGGCAAAAGGTGGGCCGAAGCCAAAGCTGTTAAGCACATCATGAGTAAAGATGTTTCCTTATTTATATATGAAGATATTTGTTGCAAATTTGGCATGCCATTGGAGTTACTTTCTGACAAGGGTCTAGGTTTCAGGGGAGAGTTGGTGGATTATCTATGTGAGAAGCTTCATGTGCATCGCAGGTTTACTACTCCATATTATCCCCAATGCAATGGCATGAATGAAAGGTTTAATGGAGAGCTGATAAGGATGCTTACAAAGATGACAAGAAACAATGTGAAGACTTGGGATTTAGAGTTACCTTGTGCTCTATGGGCTTACAGGATTTCTATCAAATCAGGTACTAGCTTCTCTCCCTTCCATCTAGTTTTTGGCAAAAAGGTTGTACTTCCTATTGAGGTGGAGATACCAGCTTTGAAGATGATACTAAAGCTTGAAGAAGAGCCCAATGATTCATTCAAGAAAAGGCTTCTATATTTGCAATGTGTACAGCTGGATAGGTTGTTGGCTTTTGAGCATTAAGAGCAGGTCTTGAAGAAGAATCAAGCAAAGGCAATTGAGAAGGTAAAGGACAAGGACATCAAGAAGGGTGACATGGTGCTTCGTCACAATAGTAAGCTTGATAGAACTTTTTAAAATAAATTTCAAATCAAGTAGCAAGGTCCTTTCTTGGTCTTAAACAGGATTCCAAATGGCACATATAAGCTTGCTGACTTGGATGGTACCCCACATAAAGCACATGTGAATGGCTAAAGGTTGAAGAATTTTATTGCAAGGTTGATGCTTGTGATTGAAGATGAGACTTATTTCAAAGAATTTTCCGATCATGTGGCTAAGGATGAAGATGAAGTGAAGACTCCCTCATGTGGTTTACAGGATCTCTTTTGTACTGCTGATCATGAATGATCTAGCAGGCTAGGGTGTGGCAAACTATGTTGGGTGCATTTTCGACACCCCGTTTTTTGTAAATTTTTACATACGGACATGATGTTTGAAGTCAAAAGTGTGTGTGGGATTTCTTTTTGTGGGGTTTTTAGCTTGCTTTAGCAAGCACGTTTACATGCATTGCAAGTCACTAGTTTAGTGACAGCTGTCGGGCTGCTGTAAGTGCCCGTTAGTAAGTTTTTTGAAGGGAGACTTGTATATAACTAAAACTCATGTACGAACTTAAAAAATTTCATCCAAACTCCATAACATTGCAGGTTTGAGCTTGTTGTGCCTTCTTGATGGTTTTTGTTGCAGTTTTTGCCCTTACCTTGCCTACTCTACATGTAGTCGTGTCGGGATAGCTCCCTGTTCGCATCAATTTTTCATGTAGCGGCATGTAGATTCAAATTTGGTCATCTTCAGCTTTCTTGCCAATCATTTTTCAAGATTTATCTCAAGCTTTAAAGTGCCCCAATGGGAGTTGTGCTCTTCAGGTTACAACTAGTTCTCTGCAGGGTCATGGCTATGGCAGCCTAGTGGCAAATTGTGTATAGGCAGATTGGGAGGGCATGTATCTATGAATTGTGGAATTGATGTTGAAGTTGTGGGTTTGTGATGTTCAATGGTGAAAGGGGAGGCCCTTGTCTTCATATGCATTGGTCGGTGTGTGCTGTAAATCCATGCTTTGGCAAGGTTTTGCTCCTATGTGACATAGTCTCTTGGGTGGGCGACGACCTGTAAATTCCCAAGGGGACTACTCTTGTTGGACTTGTGGTGTTTCAAAGAGATTTTCCAAAGCTTTTTGTGTAGTTATTTTTCAATGCTCTTGGGTGACATCACTATAGAGGTGTTCCAATTTCCAACCTCATGAAAAATTTACAAAGGGAGGCAATGTTGTTGTTGTTGCTAGGATTTTCTTACAAGTATTTGTCTTCCTAATCTAGAGATTCATATACACTTGAGTATTTGTGTGTCTATGACACTAGGGAAGATTGTAGTACTTTATTCAAGGCTTTTCTAAGAGCTCCTAGAGAGTACCTATTGGTTCAAGATTCTACACAAATCCTACTATTCTCGTCAAAATCTTTTAACATGGTATTATAAGGTTCCTCACGGACCAAGAATAGAGTTCTTTTCATCTTTGCACATGGTTGATTGCTCATGTCCTCTCAAAACAAGTTGACTCCAGAAGTAAACACCAAATTTTGTGAGCACAAAGGGATAAAGTACAAAATGATAACATTCTAATAATCTAGTGACAATTATACAAAGAAGAGATTAGAACAAAAATATTTGATAACTCTCCATAGATAACATAGCTTACTTGAATTGTGAGACTCAATCACATGCTATTCAACCCTAGATGGTGCACCAAAGCCACCAACAAAATATCACACCCCAATGTTATGAGGATCTTTGCTTAATTTTGATGATAGAGGTATAAAGCCCTGGACATTGAAAGCCATAAATAGGTCGATTGTCTCTAGCATAATAAACTTAGAGATGGATATGATATTAAGCTCTGAATGTAAGCTACAAGGTCAATTTTCTTACCATTATATCTTTATGCCGGAGGTGAGCCCTTGCAATGTCCACTCACCATTTACACCTCTTGTTGTTGTGGTATGCAAGTCATGTGAGCTCATACTTTTGCCACCTTCAGGAGTAGAGGTTTCTATGTAGTGTGAGTGAACAAAAGTAGAAGGAGGAGAATCTTGTTTCATGCTACAATGGAGGTGAGATAATAGGGAGGAGCTAGCTTGGTGTAAAAATATGTGGTGGACAAGGGAAAGAGATGGGGGAGGATCTTGCTTGGTGCTACAATGGAGGTGGGAGAAAGCTAGTAGAGAGAGAATGTTAGACTATAGGGGGTTCATGTTGTTGTTGGAGCAATGGAGAGCTTGAAAAAGGGTTTGTAGAGAGAGAAAATAAGTTTTTACGTATAGAATAGGTTTGGTGAGACTTTGGAGGGTGGAAAGTGATGTTTTGAATATATTTTTTTTGGATTTTTTTGTGCACGTTTTTAACTTTTGGAGGTCAAAATTTCTTTTTTGACCATGAAATAGGTTTAGAGGGCTTTTAAGGAGGGAAAATCAGTTCTTTTTTTAAATTTCAAATATTTAGTGTATTTCTAAATTCGAGCCAAAAGGTGGGGGAAAAGGGGTCAAAAGTGGTCCCGGCCCCCCAATCCCTTTTGGATCCCTTAGCCACCTCACTTACCTTCTTATTAGGTAAGAGGCCATTAAGAGGTGTAAAGCTACCTTGTCCCCCTACTTTTTTGAGGGTAAAGAGTGTGTCCACCACCATCTTCCTATTGGTCACCCTCTAATATGCCTTAATCCCAAAGGGCCCTTAGAGTATTCATATTTTTCTTAATGTTGAGGTATGTCAATGCCTAACACAATACTATTTTGACCCATTGTGAATCTTGGAGGTGGAAATTCAAGCCTTGCTTATGGTTCGTATGGTCTCTCTCGCACATAGTTATGGCCAAAATCTAGGCTCAATTGTTGTGATACTTCTTAGAACTCTCATTGTAATTCCCTATGTAGGGAGCTTCAAAGCTTCGGCCACAATTTCCTTTGTGATGACTACTTCAATCTTCTCCCCTTGGGGATTTGTTATCATTGCATGGCCATATTCCTTGATTGTTGACATAAGCTCATAAGCCCGTTGGAAGTCAATCCCACACGGCTCTTGTTCATAATATTGTTGTAGCCCTAACCTTATGTTGGCTTCTTGGACTTCTGGGTCTGTGGCCACTTCAGATGCCTCCTTTGGTAGTAGATGTAGCTCTACTTTGTGGCCTTCTTCTACCTTGAATTTTCCAGTGAAAACAGTCATACTGTTTGCCTCAAGCTGCTCCTTAGAGAGATAAGCTACCTTTGCATTTTTTACGGATGCAGCTACCAGTGATAAGGGGCAGTTCTTCAAGAATCTCTTTCTGTGTTTTCCTTCTTCTGGTCTTCTCAGCTTCTTTCATCATGCCTGGTATCACAGTTTTAGGTCAAAACTTAGTCAAAAGTGCCGGTTTCTGCCAGAAGGTACTCATTTACTGTTTAGCTGTCAAATGTAGTCATTTGTGCTCCAAATCAAATTCCAGGCATGCACAGGTGCATGCAAACACTTGTAGATCATCTCAGACAAAAATTGTGCAAACATGCAAAGAAAGTAAATAATCGCGATTATTTACATCTATGATTTTTTGGGGTTTTGGCTTCACGAGAGGATTGTGCACATGCTTTAGATGCTCTGAGTCAAGTTTAGGCTCATTTGGATATTCTGGGCAGAGATGGGGCCAATTTTTGGACACAGACTCTAAAATAGTAGGTATAAAGAGAATTTTTGCATATTTTGTCCATTTGACACCAAATTTGGGCTATAGGCTCATGAGAGTAGGTGCTATGATGCCATGTGGTCAAAAGTAAATAATTGCGATTATTTACATTTGGACTATTTTTGGCATTTTTTGTTATAAAGTGATAGTACACATCATGTACATCATGTATATGAGTTTGGGTAACATTTGGATGTCAAAAGTGTGTGCAGACTATATTTTTGACAGATTGGCGTTTGTGCGTTTTTGGACATTTTTGGGGTTCTGGCTAACATTTTATGCCTCAATTTTGATTCTAAATAGATGGGGGGCATGTAGGGAGCATATGCAAAGATATCATGACAAAAAATTCACAAAAATGATGAAAATGTTAACAATCGCGATTATTTATATTTATTACAAATTTTTACAACTTTGACATTTTGACATTTCCGCTGGTTTATAGGCATCCTATACATGCTAGAAATGAATTTTGGTCATATTTGACCTGGCCGGCATCACTTAGTGCTTCTGGCAGCTCTGATGCGCCCGGTTTTTGCTGCTACTTGGTCGGTAGGAGCCTGCGGTCACTTTTGAGTTTATGGCCTCGTCCAAATATGTATCCCTAGATTGGATCACCAATTTTAGTCTTGTTCGGAGGTCATTTTGACGTCATATGTCAAAAATGATGGTTTGTAGGCCACGAGCCGTTTTCTGACTTTTGACTACACTTTTAAGCGGATTTCTTGAAACCACTCTGGTACATTGTCCGAGGGCAGTTAGTGGGAGCCTATTGTGGCGTCAGATTTCATTTTCGAGCCGGCTCAAGAAACCCTAATCTAGGTGAGGGACCCCCCTGGACCCCTGCCTTCTGGTCATCTACCCATATAGAAAGGTTCTAAATACTTAGGGTAAGCTACTGTTCAAGTTTCATCCAATTCGGATGCCTGGATAGGCCGCTATGGTCATTTTTGGGTCATAGGTGTGCGGGCGCAATTTTGATTCTAGGGTTTCCTATGGTCATCCTAACTGTGGCCGGTATCATTCAAAAAGTTCTACCAGTAGTTTAGAAATTACCCCTCATTGTGTATGTGAATCGGTGCGACGAACGGGGATAACAGGACACCTGGCTTTGAGCGCGAAGAGGGTAAAAAAGATCTTCTCCGAAGTCGTACGGATGGAAATGAGGTGAATTCGGCCTACCTAGGATATCTATACCTGGACTTCCCAAAGTATTTTCTCCCATATTCCCCAGTTAGTCCTAATAGACCGTGAAATCTACGTTAGACTCAAAAATTTCCTCAATCGGACTCCCATATTCCCGAGTTAGTCCTAATAGACTATGAAATCTACGTTAGACTCGAAAATTTCCTCAATCGGACTCCGTTAGCTCAGTCTGTGAAGATTTTGCAAAAACAAGCCTTGGCGACCAAGTTTATGCTTCCCGCTTCGTCCGGCGTTTTGAACCAAAATTTTTGTGCCTGTCCGTCGCACCTTGTTGAACATAAGTGTCTTCAACAACTTTTTTATCCGAGCTCATCTGCTATTTATTATTACTTTCTGACTAGTTTTATTGAAAAATTAACAAGAATAGCAAAAAATAATGCAAAAAGCAAATTGAAACGCAATCAATTAAGAAAATCTCATAAAAAACAAGAATTTATTAAATTTTATTGGATTTCTTCATTGTTAGAATATGAAATCGAGAAAAATTGATGAAAATAAGCAAAATTAGCTGTTTTTTGACGTATTTCCAGCTAGTATACATGGTATTTACACTCATCGGGGAGATTTTTTCTGATGACTTCCTCTGATGATGATATATAAGGGCATCATTAGGTAATTTTGCAAAAAATCACACGTTAACATCAAACTTTTTCCTCTCTCTTCAAACATTGCCCTTAAATCCTGATAATCTGCAGTATTTAGGATTGTTCCCCCCCTCCTAGAGGGAGTACTCCAGGATGACTGTGTGCATGGGATGAACTGCGGTGTCTATGCATAGCCTTGATTGGCTCTATCATGCTTTGAATGTCAATGCAATTCAAATCAGCATGATGTGCAAGAGTTGGGTCTTGAGCAGTTAACTCAAGGGCTTCTGACGTCGAGGCATACTGTGATTGTAGTTTGAAGAGCAGGTTTTGTAATAATTGAGCTCTTTGCTTTATATTACCATCCGGATGTTTCGGTAAGCGGATTTCTGATGTTGGAATTATGGACGTCAATCGTGGTTGCTTGATTTTACATTGGAAACTTACTTTTATGGGCTGTTGTGTTGGAATTTTGGGATCTTTAACTTTCCATTGGTACATTTTCCTAGTAGATTTTGGAGAAGTTAATGTCGTTTTTGGTTTCCAAATCCAAACAGTGTCAGTTGTTGGCTTTGACTGATATTTTTTTTGGCTTTTTCTTTGGACTTTGGGCTTTGGTAAGTCCATTTGAGCAGGATGTGACTTTTTGGGGACCCATATCTGTGTTGGATTGTCCTTTAATTGATACTTTGGTACCTAGATCTGCGTGACTGCCTACATGCTACTCTTTGGTTGAATAGAAGATGATGTGGATGGAATTGTCTTCTGTTTCCTTGGCGGTTGAGCTCTTTTCCATTCCTCCTTGCTTGGAGCAATAGGAACCAGAAGCTGTCCTCCTTTTAGAGACAATTTGAGATGATTCTCATCCCAATCCGGTACTGCTTTATATGTTCGCATCCATGAGATTCCTAGAATCAGTGGTTCCTTCATATTCTTGTTTGGAATACAGATAAACTGATGGGGCAGGGAAATCCATCAACCATGACATTTAGATTTACCAAACCTAAAGCTGGTGTCATTTCCTTGTTGCAACCTTTAACGACTGATACCCCTGGTTGTAAAGGCTTATCTGTGGCTTTTTTATAAGTAGAATAGCTAACTGCATTCATGCGCGCTCCTGTATCTATTAATGCCTTGATGTTATGGTCGTTCAACTTGACTTTGATGCGAAGATCCATTCCATCTAGCCATTCATCATCAGTTGATACTGCATCTGTTTGTGGGTTCTCTAGCTATTTCCCAGGCATTAAAGTGTTTCATTGGAATAGGAAATTGTTGATTTTTGAGAGCAGCTTTCCTCTTGAGAACTCGAATTCTAGCTTCTTCTTGAGCTTCATCTATGATTTGCTGTCGTTTAATCTGTCTTTTCTTTGCTGCATGCATTCTTTCCAACAATTCATTGGTTAGTGGAAAATGATACTTCTTTAGACGACATCCACTAATCCAATTGGCCATGGGTTCTCCGTCTAATGTTGACAGTTTTACAACTCCACTTGCAGATACATCTTCAATCACAAATGGGCCATTTCCCTTTTCCTTAAACTTAGGAATATGCTGTTTTAGGGAGTAGATGAGAACTAGGTCCCTTTTCTTGAAAAATTTTGTAAGCAGATGTGAATAAAAAATTTGTTTATGCTTCCTTTTTTGAGCATATATATGAGCAATAGAGGTTATTCTTTGCTCATCTAGCTTTTCTAAATCTTCTAGCCTCTTTGACAACTCATGTACTGTCCATTCAAGATCTCTGGCTACTCTTAACGTCGGCAATAGAAATTCTATCGGCAATATGGCGTCTAGGCCATAAACAAGATTAAATGGAGTAGCGTTTAAAGCGGTTTTGAATGAAACTCTATAAACCCATAGAGCAGCATATGTAGGTTCATTTCCTAGTCAGTTCTTCCTGTATTAACCACTTTAGTCAAAACAGAGCTTACAATTTTATTTGTATGCTCTGCTTGTTCATTTGCTTGCGGATTATATGGACCAGACTTATTATGGATGACCATAAATTCACTCAAAAGATACTAAATCACCTCATTCAGGAAATGAGTTCCTCTGTCACTGACAATTTCAATCGGAAGTCCATATCTTGTGAACACATTCTCATACAAAAATGCAGCCGTGGTTCTTCCATCATTTTTCCTTGTAGCTTTGGCTTCTGCCCACTTGGTCAAATAGTCTGTAGCTACAATAATGTTATTGAGCTTGAGTCCTATATGCCGGTGGCTGTATTGGTCCAACAAAATCAATGCCCCATTTGGCAAAAGCTCTATCACCCATCATTGGCCGTAACAGCATGCTATCTACCCTTGTTGGCATTTTGGCTCTCTGGCATGCATCGTATCTTCGAATAAATTCCTTGGCATTTGCAAACAGTGTTGGTCACCATATGCCTGCCATGAGGATTGCTCTAGCAGTGGTTTCACTTGAAAAGTGACCTCCAGCTAATCCCGCATGCGCTTGCTCTAGAATGGGTAGATACTCATCCTCATTTGCGCATAGACACAAATGTTGATCCTTCCCCCTTCTATATAGTTGATTTCCAATTAGGGAATGATCTCTTGCTTCCGTTTCTATGGCTCTCTGGCGACTTTTACTCATGTCCTTAGGAAATGTCCTATTTGACAAATAAGTAATTATGTAGTTACTCCATTTAGGAACAATAGAGGCTTGAAATAATGTCACAGGTGGTATCGGTGATTGATTTTGACATTGAAGACAGTTCTTGACAAACAAATGAATATCACTTCGTATTGTTGGCCAGTATATCCCTAGTCTTAGAATCCGTTGCATAGCCTGATCTTCTGCATAGTGAATTCCAACTACAGTGGTATGAGCTTGAGTCAGATATTACCCCTTTTCCTCAGGATTAATGCATAAAAGCAAGATTCCATCTTGATTTCTCTTGTATAATCTGGCAACTAGCAATTGATACATAGCCGACTGTCCAATTAATCCTGGTGTAATGGAAAGTGGGATTTGAGAATCCACTTGAGCTATGGTCATAAGGAAAACCATGTTTTTCGACCATCTCGGTATCATTTCCACAGGGAACAAATAAGCATCTGGTAGATCATCGTCTACCCCTTTTGGTGGTTCTCCTGAAATAATTCTAGACAGGCGATCTGCTCTTTGATGAGTAGTTCCCTTTTTTACAACTACAGTGAAGTCAAACTCCAGAAGAATAATAAACCATCGTACTATCCTTCCTGTGTTGCATGGTTTATTGAACAAATACAGTAAAGCTTGGTGGTCCACAAAGAACACAAACTTATTTGCCAATAGGTAATGTCTATACTTTTTTACAGCATAAATCATTCCTAGTCCTTCTCGTTTAGTGGTCGTGTAATTTTTCTTAGCTACATTTAGCTGCCTACTAGCATAAGAAATAGGAAAATCTATGTTTCCATCTCTTGATTGAGCTAGTATACATCCAACGGCAAAATTAGAAGCATCAACATGTATATGGGATATTTTATTCCAATCTGGAGCTTTCAAAATTGGAGCTGACATAAGAGCTTGCTGTAGCTTATTGAAGGATTCTTCGTATTCATCAGTCCAAACAAAGAGTGTAACCAATCCATACATGGGCTTTGCAATTATAGCGTACATATAAATGAAGCGTCGATAATAACCACAATGCCCTATGAATTCTTGAACTCCCTTGACTGTAGTAGGTATGGGCAAATCATTAATAACATGAATTTGTCCATATCCATAGCTATGCCATTCTTTGACACAATATGCCCTAGAATTTTTCCTTGTCGTCATGGCATGGACTTCCCATTTCAAGTTGCTTGCAGCTGCTTTGCATGGAGTGTGGGGTTTACTGAGGTCTTTTTGTTAAGGGTTAATATGCTACTACAGGGCTTGTTCTCTCAAAAGACAAAGTAATGTTGATATTGGTTTTGGTGTTGCCATGAATTGAATAGGATGACTTTGTGGTGTGCATTAAAATCTTAGTATGATGTAATACCCCCTTGTGCCTTTCTTCTCAAGGCATGTTCTGGTAAAAAAAAAAAATTGTTCTAGGTTGAACTTCTTTATCCTGAGAGGGGGGGACCTTGAAGGTTGATCTGCTGAACTATAAGCTCAAGCCCTGTAAAATGAGATTGAGTTCTTATATGAATCCTTCAGTTCAAATGACGTACTCCTTAGTGTTATCAAACCTTGTTTTACGAATGTAATATGTGATCTTTTCGTCCAGCTACAAATTGTGGAGTTGATAGGTATGAAAGTTCTCGAGCAGAATTATAACCAAATTTTCATTTGATTCGTGTCTGTCCCATGTGAAGTACACAAGCTATTTTATACTGCAAAATTCAAGAAAGCAACATGTAGTTCATGGTATAATCCATAGCAAATAGAGTAGCTCATTCTTCTCCGGCCTCAAGTCTTCATCTTTGGATTGATCACGTTGCTATTTAGTCTCGTCCAGTTTTGGAATATTAACATGATTCCCTTTTGTTGAATGGTGTGCATTGCGCCCTTGACACGACTTTTCCATCTCTTAGGGTCAACTAGCCTATGTTCAATTGTTGTTTGTATGGAACCTTTCTTCACTTAGGTCTTCAAAGTTCTCATTTGAATATTTGCTGCTACTACCAAGATTTGCACTAGGGGCCGTTTTAATTAGGCTTACGTTCAGAGCTGTAGCGCCATCCATTTTCGGAGCTAGCTGATTTGGCAGGTGAGTTGTTACTTCATTGGAAACTCCAAAATGTCATTCTCAAGGACTAGCCCCAATATAATTACTAAATCTGAGGCACTTTTTACAATAGATCGTGTCAATAGATTTGGTTGATATTGCGTTGAGGTGATGATCGAGCTGTCGTCCCTCTTTCTCATTATGGTACAAGTGATTTAAATAATGTTTTAATTTTAAAAATGTGTTGTTTTCTTTTTCTTTATTTTCCATAAAGAGAGCATAAAACTGTTATAAAGTCAAGGGTTGTGCCAAAACCTTGACATCCCATACAACCACCACAAGTACACTAGTAAGGTGTTTCATATCATCCATCTTCCTTTTTGACACTTAGGCACCATCTTCTTTTCAAACACAATTACAGGTTTTGAAAGAAGCAATACTGACAATTGTAGATAAAGATTTTTAACAAAAGCACCTAATATGCATGTTTTGAGAGGATGTGATCTACTATGGCTTCTTTGGTGGATGCATTGCATAGGGCATAGGTTTAAATGAATTAGCAGATCTTAGGCTTAGAAGCTCGCTCTTTGTCCAACTAGACAAGGTCTGACTCACAGTATCACATTAGTTATTTATAATAATGTTTTTGCTTCAAATAAGGTTACCTTTGCTATAGAAAGCTGCATACAATCATATTTGTTGAATCCTTTGTTTAATGTTCGGCTTCTAAGTCTTCGTACCCTCCTTGCTTTTGGTGGTCAGTTGAATCCTTTGTTTAATGTTCGGCTTCTAAGTCTTCGTACCCTCCTTGCTTTTGGTGGTCACCTCCTTAGCTTATAAAAGTGATCATTTTTGTTTTCTTCTCATGTCATTAAATCTGGTGTCTCAACTTTGGCCACTATTGGAGGAGGTGTGTTGGTGAGTTCTCATATTGGAGCGAAGGAAATTGTTCCTAATTGACAAAAGGTATTTTGATGTCATCTTTTCAACTTCATCTATCTTCAAATGATGATTGTGTATTCTTAGAATGATCAAGATGATATGTGAAGGTGTATTTGGTAGTTTTGCCAGATTAAATAAGTTAAGAAATAATGCTCATCGAATTGCCCTTTGATTAGTCTTAAAATTCCTATATAGCATCTTCCATGCTCTCTCTCTCTCTCTCTCTCTCTCTCACTCACACACACACACACACACACACATTTTGTTTAAATTTATTATTATTATTTTTCAATCAAAGTAGCTACATTCATTTTGCTAATCAATTTTCCAAGCTCATTTTGTTTTTTAATTACTCGTTGATCACTTCATATACCAAAGTTGCAAGGCTTATATGTTAAGTACCATTCATGCTAGCATTATGCATGCCCAAAGGCTTTGAAAAAAATTGTCACAAACTTGGCATTAGACCGATAGTTATTCATGGCCTTTTTTGATGGCTTATAACACGAACTTGTTATTAATAAGGTATAAGTTCTATCATTTCTTAAACACACTCAAGGTAGTAGTTGTTCAACAATGAGATGAAGACCAAGACATCTATTTTTGGAAAATAAAATTTTGATTTATAAAAAAAGTAGAATACATTTTCCGTTCTTACTTTGAAGTGCAAAACTTTGAAATACAAAAGCAAGTTTGTTCTCACTATTTTGAAGTCAGAATTGATCCATCTTTGAACACCTAGAAGTGTTCGTTTGTGTATCATATATTACATCAATACAAAAAACACACACTTTAAAACATAAGCGTAATTCAAGTTTCTTGAGTTAGCCGAGACGATGTCTCCTGAGTACACATTATCATAGAGGGATACGCATGTCCACTGTTAGTAAATCCTTTAAGGAGGTAAGTAAGTATTAAATGGTGTATAATTTGTTTGTAATGGGATTTTGACACATAATCATTATGTCTCAAGACATGATTGTTTGTAGAATAAAGGAGTTACCAATTTAATTTTCACCTAAGAAGGATATCTTCTAACTGCACACATGTGACCAAACATGTACTAAAATAGTGGCTCACAAAGCTATCAAAGTTCTGATTGTAACATCATAAGCCTTCTCTCTTTAGTTCACAATAAATTTTATTTCTCACTTTGGCTTATTTTCTCAGCCTTTATTGTGACATCATATAATCTTTTTCACTCTGAGGAGAATGATTTGACATTAATTCATAATATATTATATTTTGACTTTGGTTTCTATGTACATAATGCAAGAAAATTTTCTATAATACACAAATACCTAGCTTCCTGCCCAATAGATTTTGCTAGAGGCTCCAATTAAATGTTATATCATTAATGTCTAGCTAAGCATTTTAAATTCACCCAACTAGATTCTACCATGTTTTCATTGCATTTCATGATTATTGGTGGGTAGTTGGCTATCCACCAAAGCGGTAGCTTAATGTACCACTTGTGTGTAAACTTTACTCTCGGTTAGTGCCCCCCCCCCCCAAAAAAACCCCGACACCACACACACACACACACACACACACACTTTGTTTAAACTTATTTAGACCATTTCTTGTTGTTTCCCTTATCAAACTCATGTTTTTTAGCACTTAACTAGATCCCTAAGGCATTCATTTTTTATAACCAATCCTCGAAGCCCGTTCTCTTTCTTCATAACTTTTTTACGCTTTGTTGTATTGCACATAGAGCATCCTTATAAGTATCCTCATTGCATAGGCCCCTTTCATAAGGCAAACTCTTACACTGGTTTACCATGTATAGAGGTTGCAACAAGTAACATCAATCTTGAGATTCTCATTAAAGTGATTTTATCAAATAAGTGAAATCTCCAGACAAACCCTTTTAATACATTAATTTACTTAAATTAAATCATTGTGGAGTTTTATTTAGGCTCCTCTATTTAACCCTTGAAGGCGACGGCCTCTTGTCTAGTTGTCTTTCATGCACGTGGGCCTTTTCTAGCATATGATCTTAACTCTTATTCTTCTTGACTAATTGTAGGGAAAAAAATTTAACAAAGAGTTTTGGTGCTCTCAAGGCATAATATTGCCTTGGTAGGAAAAAAATTACAGCGATACCGAACAAGTTAGAGACCTTCAATGATAAGCAGACTAAAAGCCCTTATTGATAAAGCTAAACATTGATGGTGTTTGTCATTGGAGAGGAGAAGTTTTTAAAGACCCACGTGTATTTTTCACTTCACTAATGATGATGGAAACATAGTTATGCAAAACTGGCACTTTTTGTGAGTCAAAAATATTTTCTTGGCAAAAAGTTGATGTTTGAAACTAGATGGATGCCACTTGAGGGTGCACAAGCATGCAAGCTCACACACAAAGAGAGACAGAAAGAGAGGGGGGGGGGGGGGGGGGGAGGTAGCTAATGATTCAACTAGTGTTAAGTGGGAGGTTAGAAGCTGAACATCCAACCATGGCATTGTTGCCCTTTAACCCCAATAATATCCCACTTAAAGGTCAATTTTCCTCAAGGAAACTATGTACATATATAAAAGTTGTGCAATTCTAGATGCCTACCCAAATTTGGTAAGCACCTGATAAGGTGCAAACTTCTTGAAAGATAGACCTTTAGTTGGTAGATCAACGAAGTTAGCATCTGTGTGATCTTGGACAAGCTTCATAAACATATACGCACGCACCTTGCAAAGTCATATTGCATATCATCGTGCTTTATTTTTCAATGAAACACGACATTTAGTGCAAATTGTATGTTGTTCCAATTGTAATATATTTTTGGAATCTCTACAAAATCCTCAAATTTTCCGGTTTACAAATAAGCCTTATAGCTTTTTTCTAGCCTTTGACAAGGAATATACTCATCTCCAATGGTATATTGAGCCATATATTGTTTCAAATATTGTATGTGTAATGTAAAATTGCAACCTCAACAAAATTTTCAAATCTTCCACTTTACAAGTAAGCCCTGAAAGTTTTTCGTACCCGTTTGACATGGCAATATACTCAGCTTCAGTGGTACATTGAGTTGTATACTCATACAACCGATCTCTATGAAATCTTGTGACCAATGAATGTGAAGATAAAGCATGGCAGGCATTCTATTGTCCACTCCTCTTGCATAATCTGCGTGATGTACTCAACTATAGATTTTGCTTTGCCTCTTAAACACATAATCACAAATTTTATGTACCAATGAAATGCTTCATCACACCTTTCACTATCTCCCAATGCTTCTTGCCAAAATTTACCATAAATTTGCTAAGCAACTTTCCCATTGGAAAAGCAATGTTTACACGAGCCTCAATGATTGTCCGCATTAAGAAACCAATGAAAAATACAAAAAGAACCTTGGCCACCAAGTCCATTTTTGCATCAGATTTTGGAAAAAAAATTATGGCTATATGGAGGCAATGGAGTAGAAATTAGCTTCTACCCTCATATTGAACGCTACAAAAGACGACAAAAGTACTCCATTTTTTTATAAGTAAAGATGCTCTGTGACTTAGTTTTTATAATGCACATGCCAAGAATATGGTTTGCTTCCCCCAAATTCTTTATGTCAAAGCTGTTTCAAAACTTTATCTTTAAAGCATATATCTCAAGCATGTTCTTCCTAGGAATGAGCATATCATCTACAACTAGTATCAAGATAGAATAACTACCATTTGTAGCTTTTGTTATATAGAGGCACTAAATTATCTTGCTCTCTCTATCTCCATGAGACCACATAAAGCATTAAATTTGTGATACCATCCCCTTGGTGTTTGCTTCCACCCACACAAAATTTGCTTAGGCTTAGCAATTTTTTTTGTCCCCATGAAGATCACGATGTAAAAATGTAATATCACACTCATGAGGAAAACCTGTATGTTTCCTCGAAGGTCAAAGCAAAAAGTGTCTCAAAGTGTCCAACTTGACTAGTGGTAAGAAATTCTCTTCCCAAAATCACAAAATCTTTTGATGTCTCCCAAATTTCCAAAACCTCTTTATAGTCCCATTTGTTCTAAAGCATCTAATGATTTTTCCCTGCATCAATAATATCACCAAGCAAAATTGTTTCCTAAAATGGATGCATTTATGTCTACCAAAAAGGTAGAATCCAATCTCTATGAGATGAGGTATGGAAGCCATCTTTGCCCACCATGTTAAAATTTTGTATAAAATTCTATATAATGATTTTTTTAATATGCTTGGTTAGATTTCTCATAGAAGCCTCAATTCTATTGTTAAAACTTGCGCATTCTTGCTTCTTTATGAAATGGTAAAGCTACCTTTACTCCCTTTGCGTTTCCTTAACAACATAAGCATTGCCTTAAAAGATGATCATGTTTTATAATGTCCAAATTTTATTGAATTTGTCATGCTCGTTTGTTGTAAAGCTTTTAACAAATTTATCAAAGAATTAGCATGAATTATTTCTTGTAAAATAATGTGTATCTTGCCAATAAAATACAAAATTTAAGAGAGTTTGTCTACTTGATAAGTTTGGTAAGCAGTTAGTGCCTGATTTTTTTGTGTGTAATTAATGCTCTACATTTTCCTTTGACGGTATACAAATAAAAGCAAAGGTATTGTTAAATTTTCAAAATGAGATTAAATGAGTAGGAATGTGGTGCAAGAAACAAACCTCAAAGGATGGTTGAAATCCTTCTTTCTCTTGCATTACAAACTCACTCTTGGATCCTTTTGCTTGACTTGCAAAACACATGACAACAGGTTAAGATATGTAGAGAAAACAATAGTTCTAGGTTGTATCTTTTTTTTCTTTTTTTCTTTTTTTTAATAGAACAACTCACAATTGTGAGTGAATTAAATTGAACAGCCCAAAAAATTACAAGGTCTTGTCATGCACATGTCAAGCCATGACAACATCAAGGGACCATGATTACATCGGCTATCAAGGAAGCCACCCCTACCAACCCGCCCCCTAAGTTCTAGGTTGTATCTAAAAACATGAATAAACATGGTACTACTCGTCCAATGTACTACTTGCTACAACCCAGTATTGAGGGCAAAATTTACAATGGTAGCAAAATGTACAATGGTACATATGTGGATAATGGAGTCCATATTTCTCATTTTTAGGACTCATGATATGCATGGAAAAGTGAATTCATTGCGAGGAATGCATTCAATATGAAATGCTTACTAAGCTTAGCCTACAATTAGAGACCTTCATGGGACAATACTATTAAATCAATCTTTTTCATGGAATGGGTGCAACTTTTCAAGCTTATCACACATGTAGCCACACATGTAGCCACAGTGATAAGAGAGCCTTGATTTTACAACTTTGAGAAGTTTATTTTTCAAAGTTTATGCAATCGATATGTGGAATTGGGGCTAGAGGTAAACTTTACATACAAAGAGGCTTTCCATCTTTACAACCCACTTATCATAGTTTGTAGTTTGTGTTAAAAAATCTCTTGTGCTGTTTGTTATCATAGAGTCTACCTTGTGCTGTCAAGGTAGACTCTAGTTTATGCCAATGAGGAGCACACAATTTTTTTTTGAGTCAAAATCTTAGAGACCACCAACTGCATTTTTTTTTTTAGAGAGGCCAAGTCATGTGCTTGTTTAATCTCATAGGTTGGACTCAATCTATAGCTCCTTGTCAGCAAATTTCATTTTTAGTCTACTAAAATGCATTTTCTCTCTCTAGAATTGGCCATTCTAGTGAGATAAAATAAAAAGAGTGAAAGGACCAACAATGTACAATGGGCAAGAAGGTGCATCTGTGAGCTAGAGAGTTCCATATAATTTATGCATTTTTCAGAAGTGCCATCGGAGTCCGTTAAGGGTTCCAACGGGATTTTACAAACTAAAAGTATATATTAAATAATGTCCAAAATGTTCCCAAAGTCCTACGAAAGTAAGCTACAAGGCTACCTGACCACATCAGGTACATGGAATATGGGCAGGACATGACCAAAGGGGTTGAGTGGGGCCCAAGGCAGGAGGAGGAGCTTGTGTGGATGGCCGGCTAGGTCTGAAACCTCAAAAAAGGCACCTTCTCATATCATTGCATCCTAGAACGTTCAGTAGAAGATGAGACATATATTCCAGAGCCTTTTTTAGAGGATTTATTTGAACCCTTTGGATGGGATCAAATACTAGCGACTCTTGATGTGTGTGAATGATGTGACCCCAACTAAATTTTGTGATGAAGATGGGTATGATATAACTCCCTTATTTACAATAAAGGTGTTGTAGAGAGCTAATGAAGTTTGTGAGTGTGAAAGCAGAAACAGTGAGACAGATGGCTACGACTTAGAGCATGATGCCAAAGTGCAAACAAAGGAAGCAAAGCAACCACAAGAATATATCATCATTGACATACCTGAAGAATCGACAAAAGCTGTTTCCAAGAAGTCGACTCCAGACAAAGTGCAATGAAAGCAGATAAAGGAAAAAAGTTTCCAAGCTCAACATCAAACGTTCAGAAAATGCAAGATCAAAAGAAGAACAGGGACAAAGAAGAAGATTGATTGTCTCCTACGATGATCAAATTCAGCATATGCGGAGAAACAGGACTTAAAATCACATGTTCAACTGTGATAGATCCTGAAGCAACAAAGAATCTAATGAGTTATGGGACATGGATCATGATGGGAAAGCCACCAATCAAAGAGCTAGAGGAGATAGTTTACACAAGTTCGAAAACGCCAATTCCTAGCTTCGAAGTGGCAGAAGCTATACTCAAGTTGAGTACCGGGGAGTATAAGGATACTTTCCACATAATTGAATCCCATCACATCAAGGAGAGTCTAGTCTTGATAGAAAGCTGGAGGAACATCTTCTTTCGACAACAATCAATAGCTTTAACAATGACAACGGTAAGACTCCATGAAGCTTCTCAAATCCATGCAGAGAAGAAATCGCCAACCATCACGGAAAAAGGTCAAGCAAAGGTAAACACTGAAGTATATCAACCTCGCAAGACGACTTTACCTTCAACGAGCCTACATCAAACTTCCAACGAAGCCTCTACATCAAGAGCCAAACCATCAACAATGCAATGGAAACCAAAGCACAAAGTCTACTAACCAAAGTTTCCATAACAAAAAAGCATCTAGAAGAAGCCGAAGAGAATCAACCAAGTGTTAGTATCCAAAGAGCACATCCAAGTCAAAGAGCCAGTTTGGATACATAAAGCACAAGTTCAACAACAAGAGGTGACAGGGTGGGTAGCATCAAATGAATCAATCACTACTCAGGGCTACTTCCAGGGAAACGCTAATGTTTGAGCCAAAAAGCCTAAAGTAATAGCCTGGACCTACCCACCTCAACCAACGTATTCTACAAAGAACAAGATGTGCTATCAACACAAGGCAAGAAACTCAAATAGGAGAAAGAAAAACCAGAAAAGGCAGAAGAAAAGACCTTCAAAGCAAGCAATGCAAAAATTTGGGTACCAAAGTCAAACCTTGGCGAAGCTAACCAATGCAAACAGGTGCAACAACGGATGATTCCAATTAAGCTACTTGAAGCACAAGTATTTTATGAAGGTAACACTCAAATATGGTTACCAAAAGTGGTAGCTCAATCTAAAACAACCAAGAGAAAGCAGGCAACACAAGCTTCTACCCAAAGGCAAGAAATGATAAACAAAAGCCAACAGAAGCCAATTGCAACCAAGGCTGCTGCAATCTATAGATGGAGACCTCGTCATCAACTACAAAATCAAGGCTTTTACAACGGAAATCATCAGATATGGATATCAAAGCCTAGTGTCCATCAAGTCATCGAGCGAAAGAAACAAATGCAAAAGACGGTCACACACAGACCAAAGACAAGTTGGGTTCCAAAATCTCTTGTAAAAACTCAATCTCAGAGAACCCACACATCACGACAACCGCTTCTCATGGAAATTAATGCAAAGGCTACATCAAACCCTACAAGAGCTGAAGGATCAGTTGTTTCACAAAGCAGTGACAACATACAACAAGCAAGTCAAGAGGAGCCAAAATATGCCAACCTACTGGACAAAATGGTGGCATCCAAAGACCAACACAATGGAAGAGGCCTAAATTTCCAAAACTTATGGAATTGGGTTTCTAGCCTTGAACAGGTAAGTCCAAGTCGCCATTAAAAATACATGGCATAAAAGTCGGAGTCGGGCAACTAAGCCGCTAAATGAGCGATGCGTTAGTCCCAAACCTTCATGTAATATTCTCTGTGGTCTAAGCATCTTAGTTATTCTAGGTGCTGCTCAAGCTGGAAGAGTTGAGCGTATTTATGTTGTGTCACTCATGCTGGTATAGGTGAGCATAAGAGTCGAAGTCATTGTAGTATCGTGGTAAGTGAAGGAAGAAGTCCAAAAGACACTCACGCACTCAAGACAGTGAGGTATGAGTGGACAAGCTTCTACATTGAAAACCCTTCTTGGAAACGTGGAAGCTATTGGGACGTCCTTTGATGTCACATGTGCTACATTTGTTCCTTGAAGCACCCATCAAATCCATCTTTCACACTACATGCTTTTGTTGAAAAATTTCTCATATGCATATAGAGTGTCCCATATTTGGCACTTGCATTAGACACTCTTCCTTTGTTTCTCCCAAGCACTCACCTTGCATGACAGGTACTTCAAGTTCAAATGCTCAACTTCAATAAGAGCGTATACCAAAAGTACTTTTTTCCCACCGGGTTTTTTCCCTTTGGCCATCCAAGTCTTAGACCCTAATCTAGAAACCCTCATCATCAACTTCTTGTATATATTCCTTCTACATCAACAATAAGGAAATGGCTACCCAAATCAATTGGCAACAACCTGGAGCAAAAACTGCAGGTCTCCACATGCTTATCAGGAGCATCTTTATCTTCAAGGGCGACAACAAAGCTCCATCAAACAATGGCAAGTCAAAGAATGGCCTACAACGACAAGCAATGACAAATTCCGTGAGAAAGTCATCAACAACGATCAAAAGTAGCTCACACAATGTTTCAACATTGGTGACCTATTGCAGACAACTCGAATTGCAGTGGACATGGAAAGCAAACCTATCATAAAGTCCATGCCACAAAGAGGGTCAATTCTACAAACGCAAACACATCAAAATACATCTTCACGGCGACCAAGATTGGCAACAAAGAGAAGACTCTGCACTGAGAAGATATGAATCACTCGAGGAAGGGGGGAGTTTCATCAATGCCAAAGATCTTCCGAAGCTAAAGACCAACCTTGAAGACAAAGATTCAACGGTCAATGAAAAGACGAAGAATGTCATACAAAGACAACAAAAAAATAATGATAACTTCAGCAAAAAAGCTCCCAGCAACAAAACATAACGAGTTCCATAGTGTTGAAGCTAGTGAAGTATTGCAAGTCAATGACAAAGATAGAAACATCAAAAGAACTTTTCACGGTAGATATGAATCATTCAAGGAAGGGGGGAGCGTCATCAACGACAAAACACTTCCCAAGCTGAAGTCCACAGTGAAGACCAAGCTGAAGACAACCCTATGACAAGACTGCACAAGGTCGTGTCAAGGGACGACATTAGGAAGGGGGAAATGTTTGAGGACAGATCCAACGGGCACCCACTTGGCCGGACACATAGCCGGACACTACATTTGTAGTTTATTTTTTTGCCGAGCTAGTGTAGTGATACTCTATGTAGATCTTGATTCCAAAGTAGAGGATCAATCCCTTGAGTTGTAATGCTATCATGACATTTGTAAAAGTCCATGTAAGTCAACCATTGGCCATTTAGAATGCCCTAGGTATAAATGTCAATAACCTTAATGTGAAAGAAGGCTTATTTTTAGAGCAAGAAAGGAGCTCAAAAAACGTACGCTCGAGCTACGAGCTGCTCCGAATTTTTAATTATCGCAGCTAATGATTTGGTAATCCGTTTTCGATTCAGAAACATGCATTGTGTTCCTCTGTCTTTGCTCTTTAATTCAAGTGTAAGCATTGTCAATTTTGTTGAGGTTTGTGACTACGTGTCTGTGAGCTGTAAATGTAGATTTGAGTGCTCAAATCGTTGTTTATAGTCATTTTGACCATAGGAGAGTGTTCCTAGACCATAAGGCGACCTTTTTGGATAGTTCTGTTGCAATTTTCAGGACCTTTTTTATGATGGATCGTGATTTTGGTACCTTGTTGGATTGCAACCAGACTTGCTAAGATAGTGCCCCTAGGTGTCCTAGACCTCCTCCTAAAGTTTCATTGCATTTTGAGTCCGTTCGAGTGTCGCAACGGCGTGATGACCAAGAGCTGTGAGAAAGGAAATATGCAAATTTCCTTGATCATTGAGTGTTGGTTTGCTTGTAGAGTTGTTTTGTTTGCTTGTTAAGGTTCAGTTCATGAGATTGACGATTTCATAGAGTCTCCGTGCCCCATCCGAGTCACTTTCCCTGAGTATTGACATTATGTTAGTGCCAGAAAGCTATGCTGCAGACGTCTGTCACGACGACCCGCTAACACATGCTACATCAAGGAAATGTTGCATGCTCAATTTCCAAGCACCCCCAATGAACATTTCTTGACACAATCATTAGAGGGGTATATCAAAACATTTCTAAAGAACGAGCAGTCAAGTGTACGGCATGCAACGGCCAACCAAGTTGCAAATCTATGTAGGAATTATCATGGTGGCAACATGGCAAATAAAGAGTGGGAGTGGGCAATGCAAGAAAAGTATGAGTAAGCTGCAATGGGCTCATGCCACAGTCAATAGCGCAAAGCTTGGGTCAGATGAATTCCCACACACTATGGTTCAAGAGGCAAAATGGCTTGGAAAGATAAATATGCAAGTTATTTATAATCGTGCAAGTTCAGTTTAGAAGATGTTTTAGCTTATGAAACTTTTTTGGTTATCGTTGACCCCCGTCCTACTAGAGAGATGGTCAAGTATCGAGGGGGGCACACGGAGTTCAATACTTGGTGATGGTTGTTGGAAAACCATCATATCTCTCGTGAGCAATTCGACTCAGCAATCAGATCTCTACAAGCAGTGAGGACAAAAACAAAGAAATCAAAGAAATTAATTTGTTTCTGGTTAGTGTAGAGTCAAGAAATCAAACGTATGTATCTATGGACAAGGACAAGGAATAGGACTAGGATAGATAGTTATTTTTTTGTAGTCCTCTTTTACAAGTGCAAATGTGGCACAAAAAATCCTTATGATTTGTATATAAAACTCATTTGAAAATTTGGCTCAATCTAAAATCTTTTTAAAGTATTGTTCTTTTGCACTTCAATTTATAAAGGTAAGGTGTGAATTGTATTTCAAACTTTATTATTATTCTTTTTGTACACTTTCCAAAATACAATTGATATTTGATATGTTTTATGCAGGTCAAAAATAAAGATGCTCATTTGGGCCACCCAATTTGTGAGCATCTTCAGTTTTGAAAAGTTATATAGTGGTAATGAGCACGATAATAAGTGTAATCATTGTTGCAGATATATATCCATGACTAGTATCTCACTTATTACTGATAAACCACTATCATATGCATTGGCGCTGCTATTACCACTCACGCAAAAATTTTATCTTTCTATTTTAATTTGCTAAACTACGGCAATGCTAGCGGTTGTGGACTTTTCTCCTATAGTGCTTAGGTCATACAATTTAACGTTTCCACCTTTCTTTGCCTTTGTGAAAACTCCGTTTAGTGATCTCATATATTCTTCTAGTGTGCGAAAAATGGAGACAATGAAACCCTGCACTTGAGTAAGCTCATCTTTTTTTATAATCCACGGGGCTTTAGGAAGCACAATCTTTGCATTGAGACCTCGACATGGAGTGGTTGATACAGGTAGACATTTCAAGGCCCTCAAATACTCCCTTTCTCCCTATGAGTCCCTTTTGTCCATAATGTGGTCCCAAAGGATGTGAGAAACATTGTTGAATATGTACATGGGATCCAAGAGGTGTTTAATTTCTAAGTCCTTCCAATATGAAAGCCTTAAAGATATGGAATACCTTGATATACCTTTTGGTGGAGTAGATAGGAGTGGATCACTACTGTAGTGCTCTTTCCAAATTCTTGACCAGTCTGTCATTATGCACTTTAGAGGGGTATTCCCATTTGTTGGAGCCTTGTATTTGCTATGACTTTGAGGTAGGAACTGATGGTTGTTTGGATATATTACCTTGTGCAAGACATTTCATTGCTACATCACGAATGATGGCTCCCAAGTAGGATAGGCTTTGTGGCTCAACATGGACAACCCTACACTCATATCATTAGAGAAAATATTTACTCTTCAAACAATAAAGAGTGAGAAGAACGAATACAACATACCAAAAAACTCTCCAAGGCTAGGATAGTCGTGCATAGTCTACATAACAATACCCCTCACAATGGTCTCTCTTCTCTCCTTTGGAAGTGAAACATCGACAACAAAGGTGCCCTTCCATAACTCCTCCAACTCCTTGATGAGGGGCTAGAGGTAGATATCAATATTCACCACTTTGTACTTCCCTGGCACAAGAAAAGAAATAATTATATTGCCCTTCTTGGTTGTACCCCATGGTAAAATATTGTAGTTGATGATCACCACTCGCCAAGTGCTTGATGATGTAGACTTGGTGCTAAAGGCATTGACACTATCACTTGACAACCCAAGCCTCAAGTGCCAAGGCTCTAGCATAAACTCTGGCCAATGAGCCTTGATGTGCCTCCATACATGTGAAATAGCGGGGACATGTATCATTCCATCATTCAAATAGTGGTTGGCATGTCATGTGAGAAGTTCCACCATAGACTTGCTTTTAACATGTAATGGATTTGAGAAATAAGTGAAAAATGCCTCAATACATTACGGGGTAAGTAAGCCCTAATCATACCAACCTTCTAGCATGGTTCCTTGCACAGGGGATAGGTGGTGGCATATGTATGTTGATTTTGGTAAAGTATGCAATTGTTGATGCATGCATAGATGCATTCATACTCCATGACCAATGCAGTGACCTATAGTCTTGCTTGTAGCTCAAAGTGACCCTGAGAGGCATGTGAAGGAGCTATGCTTTGAGTGTGTAACACAACATGTACAAGTCTGAACGTTACAAAAATGGTATCATGTTTAACACAATATGTACAACTCACAAGTTGTGTTTCAACTTGTTGAGGATTTGCAAATATTTTCTGGCACATTACCCTTGTATCAAATCATTAAGTATTTTCCATATTCTAAGAGTTTATTTTGATTTTTTTTTCAATGAGAGCACCATTGTTGTGTATGTGTAGTAATATGCTACATGACCCTGTATACCTAGGACTATATCCAAAACTACACTCTCTTGCAAAAACTATTTTGAAGAGAATAACTTTACATGCATTTTGTGGCAGTGTAGGTCCACCTAGGAAGCATGAGAGTGTCTTCAAGGAAAACATTGTGGTAGTCCCCTCTTGTGAAACTCCATTGTGAAAGATTAGGATGGGTGCCTCGCAAAGTTTGCCAAGATATTGTGCCAAGGATAGATCCCTTCCAGGAATACTCTTTTCTCCAATGACAAAGAAAGTCATCTTTTTCAGCAATCTAGAACTACATCCATAAAGAAGAGTCACAGAGAGAGAGAGAGAGAGAGAGAGAGAGAGAGAGAGAGAGAGAGAGTTTGGCAATTTCAACATATGGATGCTCACCTAGCAGGACACCACATTTTTAATATATTTGTACTCCATTCTTCTTCCGAGCTAGTGTAGCTACACCATGTGTAAAACTGATTCTAGAGTACTAGGTTGATTCCATGAGTTGCAGTTCTTTCATGATCATTGTAAAAGCCCATGTGAGCCGGCCACTGGCCATTTAGAAAGCCCTAGGTATAGAAGACAAAAACCTTAGTATGAAAAGGAGGCTTATCTTTTAGAGAAAGAAGAACTATGTGTACATATGCTCAAGCGGCCAAGTAGTTTCAACTTGTAATCAACTTTTCTCATGATTGGATAATTCGGCTTTGATTTCAAAACTTGCATTGTGTTCCTCTTTCCATGCTCTTTTGATCAAAGTGTAGGCATTTTAAGTTTCTATCGAGGTTTGTGACTTTGTATCCACGAGCCTAATCTTCAATTTTAAGTGCTTAAACCACTATTTTTTGTCACTTTGACCATAGGAGAGTGTTATTAGACCTTAAGAAGACCTATCTGGACTATTCTATTGTAGTTTTTTTTACACAGACCATGATGGATCAAGATTTTGGATGACCACTAGACTTTGTAGGCATGTGCCCTTAGATCTAATATAGGTTCCCTTTAAGTTTTGTGACGATCCGAGTTCATTTAATTGACAAATGGCGTGATGACCTAGAGCGATGAGATAAGACATAGGTAGATTTTTTTATCAGAGAGTGGTGGTCAACTTGTGAGTTGAAACGAGTGCTTCTTAGATTCATTTCTTGAGGTTGACACCCTCAAAGAGTCTTCATGCCCCATCCAAGTCACCTCCTTGAGTCTTGACATTATCATGTTAATGCCAGATAGCCATGCTACAGACGTCTATCATGGCAACCCACTAACATTGGCACCATTGCTGGGAAATGATCCTTAGGTGGTGAGTGACCTAGTACGTATTTTGAGTTTTTTTGTCCAAAGATTAATCTTTTCAAAAAATTTGATGGTAGAGATCTAAAACCAAAAAGTTGGTGCTCAAGGGACTCAACAAACTCAACAGAAACAATCTGGAATATTTCAGTTGAATCTACGGTCAAACATGGATCATAATCCATGTACCTCAGAGGACTTTTTTGCAGAAACATTATCAGTGACACTCTATATCAGTAAAACATTGCTCTAAGAAAGTTTGGTTGCAACAAAACTTCAAAAATCACTTCAAAATTTGTTGATAGGGCAAAATGCGCAAAAACACGGGCTTCATACACAAAATTGGGCATATCTTGAGATTCTGAGATCCAAATCACAAAAGACCAAGTGGTCCAGGTAAAGAAAATCAATATTTAGCAACTATGAAAATTATAGATTCATCTATGATGAAACATGGATTGCAATCCATGTACCCCACAGACAGAATGATGCAAAATTGAGACCATCTGATTTGATATTGTTCTCAAACAATTGAAACCAAAGTTTGGGATCAAATTGAGCTCAAAAAGACACTCAAATCAAGAGAATTGTGAAAAAACACTCAAAGTTTGTGTATCTAACTAGGATTTGGAAAAATTCAACTTTTTGTGATCCAAATCCAAAAAGATTTGGGGAATAGCTTCAAAATAGTAGGAATTCATCTCAAAAGGAGGTAAAACATGGATCGAGGCCTATGTACCTTGTCATAAATTTTGGCTGAAAATTGAGCAATGGGTAGCTAAGACTTAGACAAACACTTTTACCAAAAGAGACACTTGCAAAACATTTGAAAAAAGTGGTCAAAAGAGCCAAAATCAGAGGATAGTCAAAAACCACCAAAACAGACACAAGATTTCACTTTTGTGTGACAAAAATTGATTCAAACTCAAAAAGTCTTTGGGGATATGCTACAAACATCATAAACTATCATCTAGTCAAATTTCAAGTCCAGAAGTGATGGAACATGGATTGCGATTCATGTTCCCCATCTGGAAAATTTGGCAGAGACTTTTCCAAACTATAGCAGAGCCCATTAGAAATAATATTTCTCAGAGAAAGATTATAAAAAGAATCCAAATTGAAGACCAAAAGGGTCAAAATTTGAAAATAGCCAAATACTGCTTAAATAGACATGGGATTTCACTTTTGGCTAGTAAAAAGTTGTCTAAATCCAAAAGGATTTTAGTAAAATGGGCCAAGGGATCCATATGCACATGTGTCACTATTTAAACAAGTGTTGAGGGCTAAACAAGTATCTGGTTTCCATACACAACATGAGGGATTTGGCTTTACCTTGGAAGGGATGGTGTTCACTTGGTTTCAGTCATTGAATGTAGAGGTTTTTTAAAGCATTGAACAACTCTTGCAAGAATTTGCAGAGGAGCTCTCAAAAAAGGGGATCAAGCACAACACGGTGTCACAAATCTGTGCTTTCAATCAAAAGGACAGTGAAAAGGTGAAGGAAGCATTGCTTCGATTCAAAAAATACCTTGAGAGATGTCCCACATGATAAAAGATTGTCAATTCTCTTTATAGAGGTCTTAAAAAGTGAAACTCTCAAAAAGAATCTAGTTTTAGAAGGATGCACAAACTTTGAGCAAGTCACGAAAGAAGCTGCGTACCTTGTGGACAACTACAAAGCTTATGGTGAGATTACAAATGATGTAGAAACTACGACAAGTGGAAGGGACATTCAAGAAAGACACGGCTGCAGCCACCTTCAGTGACAAAGAAGGAGGGCAAGGTAACCTACCTTGGAGCCCCGGAAGTACTTACCAGAATAGCCTACCATGCTATTGGGATGGCAGATAATCTACCACGTGCACCTGAACAGAACACTTGGGATTCTGCTCATCAAGCCTCCCCAAGAGCAACACGGTCAACCAGGAAAAGGAAGGTAATCATTGATGAATTAGAAGAAGAAGAAGAAGAAGAACATTCTGAAAAGTCTCGTCCTGAGCCAGTAGATAGCCAGGAGAGCTCTGATAATGCTGAAAAAAGAGCAAGAAGACGAGAAATGATGAGAACAGTTGTACTGCTCATCAAGAGGAGCCAGTCCAGAAGAAGGCCAGGCATGAGCGGGAAAATGAGGCTTATGACCGAAGCCCTCAGTCGGTTGGGGCTACCTCAGCTTTGTGGAAACCCCAAGAAGTACAGACAAGGACAAAGAACCCAACAAAAAGACTCTAGGTAGAGTCTACTGAGCTCATACAAAAGATGTGGAAAGAGGCTGAGACAACAAGGAAAAATGATGCTGAAGAAGAGGCCGAAAAGAGAGTACAAGCAGCCCAAAAGACAGCTTTTGGCTCTTCAAGCTCATCAAAAAGCTCACCGGTAAATCCTCCTGGGAATCAGTCTTCTCCCTCTTCTCCTCAAACTCCACTGCCTCCCCAGGATACCCAAGTAGAAGAACCTCCTTCTACTCAAATACAACTCCCAGTGGTTGAAGAACAACAGCTTACAATCCAGCCAGAACAACCAAAAGCTCCATAGCCAAAGATTATGGTAATTGAAATACCAAGGACAAGGCCAGGAAAGCAAAAAGTTCGAGAAGTGGTTCAGGTACAAAGAGATATATTCTCTTCTCAACCTACTTTGCTGTTCATACTTGAGCAGCTGGAGGAGCCAATGCCGAGCCCAAGTTCCTCTTCCTCAGACAAGTCATATAAAATCATGGAACTAGAGAGCGGAGATATGTAAATACATGTAATATCTAAGCCCAAAGCAGATGAATTATCAACAGCTCCAACACACTCAGATGTAGCAAGTGAGCCCCACAAGCCAGTTGATAGGAGATTGTCCAAGAGAAAGAGCTTGCAACCAAAGAGGTATCTACTCCCCAGGAATTGCTGATTCAAGAGAGCATGCAAGAGGAAGCAAGTGAAATTGCAAAATCACCTCTAAAGGAGACAACAGGGGAGCAAGAGGAATTGGAAAACCAACCACAGCAAGAAGCCGCAGTAGTTGTAGAATCAGTCAAAGGACCACAAGAATGGACATCCGGTGAAGAGCTGCTAGACCAAGTCAATGACTCTGCTCAGCAGATGCAGACTCTCACGGAAAAGATGAGGTTAGCGGCTGTAGAAAGATCTAACAAAGCTAAAGATCTTGATCAGGTGATAGATGCGCTTCAAGGTGAGCTGGAGGATCGGCTGAATGCCATTGAAAATCTCCAGTCTCAGATCAAAGCACTGCAGGATGAATCCACTCAACACCAGCAGGTGAAAGAAAAGCAGGCTCGGGAAATAGAAAGCATTGCAAACCTGCTAGTACAAATGACAGAAGCTTGTGAGAACAAGGACCGGCAACTTACTGAAGTATGCAACGCACTGTTGCTTTCAAATCAATCTGTCCAAAAACTCCAAGTACAGCTCGATGTAGCCAATGCATCGCTTCAATATTCTGAAAGAAGAATAAATGATCAAGCCACCTTGCTAAAGAACATCAGAGAAAACCCATCAGTAGCCTCACTACAGGGGACTGATGAGGTGTACAAAGCATTGGAAAATAAAAACAAGGAGCTAGAATTGGAATTGAAGATAGAGCAGAGGCAACGGAGAGACCTGGCATTAATGCATATGCAAAGAGAGGAGGAATTTCTCGGGCAAATTGAAGAGTTAAAGAAAGAAAATCAGGCTTTGAAAGAGGGCCATGTGGACTCAATGGAGGAGGCTGGCACTTCAGAACAGCCGACTCTAGAGCTCCCATCAGTAACCTTTGCCGATTTAGACACCCAAGAGGAAACACAGCCTGAGGCTTTTGAGTATCAACTGCCGATGACTGAAGAGGAACCGCTACCAACTGTCCAGCTGTCAAAGGTAGAAGAAGACTCTCTAAAGGAGAAAATTAGTGAAGAAACAGATGCAGTTTGGAAGGCAGCAATGGATTGGGAGTTGAGAGTACTACACTCTGTCAATGTCACCCAACTCACTCCCAATCAGATCAACTCACAATGGCATCAACAGTCTCTACCTTATCCATTAATCAAGGTAGAACTGCTGCAAATTAAAGAACGACTCTTCAAGGATGTTCAAGACCAGGGACCGGACGCCATGCACCCAACCTGGAGACAAAACTGGCTGAGGCGGTTATACCCTAGGTTCCAAATTCTACTCTCAAGGGCTCCTCCTCAAATACAAAAAGATCCATCATTTCGCCCGATGCCAAGAGTCCGCTCTTGGCAAGATCATGAAGCACTAACAAAGAAGAGACCAACATGGTTAAATTACCCAAAGCTGCCAGCACCAGAAAGAGGAGTAGCTACTGAGGACTACATGGTGAAAACCTTAACCGGCACCATGTCGTTCTTCTAGAGCCTCCCAGATCTATCATGTGCTATGCTGTACAAGATATGCAAAATGATGTTGACGTGCATTCAGACATTCAATGAACCAGAGCAGGTAGGGGCACCATGGTTGGCTTTCTTAGAAGGAAACAAAGGCCTTTGTTATGACATGAGCAAGCAGCCCTTGGAGGAGGTACTCTATGGGTTCTATGCAAGATGCATGTTCCTACCCTCCCACAACATGCTGGTTTTCGAAGAGGCCTTTTATACAGGTTTCTTCACATGGAGAACCAAATTTTTTGGCCCTGTCATGTCCATTAACCTCACCACTCGATTCGTAGGCTACTCCGCCATGGAGCTACGTAATAGAGTCACAACCCAATTTTTGCAAGTCCCAGACAAAGAAAGACGCAACCGCTATCAACGAGCCTTACAAGCGCTTAAAGAATGACTAGCGGCATGACAACCTGAAGATTACTTCATGCCATGAAGCTGTGTCAAGGGACAACACGGTCGAGGAGGGGGGGAATGTTAGTAGGATAGCTAACTTGAACAAAATTTTGCCAATTTAAGCTCATTTTTCGGGAGTCACTTTGTAGTGACAATTATTGTTTTTGATTAATTTGGAGTCTCGTAACTCTGAATTGTAAAAGTCATCATTGCCAATTAAGAGCCGGGGCTATGAGCTTCCAGATTGTATCACCTAGATGTGTCTAGGACTCCCAGAATTATCATTTCTAACTTAAGAAACCTTGGCGAAGGTATAAAAGCCACTTTTGTAAAGATTTGATTAAGTTTTTGGATAAGAAATACACAGCGTGAGCACACGGCGCTTCCCTCTCTCCTTCTCTTGCGTATATCTCCCTCATCGGATACAACATTGCAGTGCCGTCTGTTGCATTGCAACCACATGTAAGATCTCTACGCATTGACGTAAGCATTTCACAACGAATCGTAGCTTTTGGCATCACCGACCCACGGCCTAAAACTCATCATAAGTAGGAATTTAGGGTAGAAAAATCTAAAATAACCATAGGTGGGGTATCGGGGCACCATTGCTAAGCAGTTAGACGCATTCGGGGTCAAAAACGGTTAGGTCAAAATCTCATGGCTGGCTTATTTGTTCCGGAGTTTTCCTTAGGGTTTTGTGTGAGCTCATGATAATGTTTTGACCTGTAGTGGCCTAGTAGATCTAGCTAGCCTGACAAGCTAGCATGGCCTCCGACTATCATTTCTTAGCATATTTGTTCCGAAGTTTTCCTTAGGGTTTTGTGTGAGCTCATGATAATGTTTTGACCTGTAGTGCCTGGTAGATTTACCTAGCCTGACAAGCTAGCGTGGCCTCCGACTGTCCAAGCTTGGGTCCCTCCTGGTGTAGACATTATGTGTCTTGCCTTTGTAGGCCACTATACATTGATGATGGGTGATGTTGTCATTGAGGGGATAGACCATTGAATATTCTCTCGCCTCAAGTCTGCATTTTCTATCTCTAGCCCTCCAAAGGGCTTGGGCAAAACACACACACTTTGGTGAAGCTAGAGTGACTGTCGACAATAATTTCTCTCCTTTTTCTCTCTGACACTCCCGAGATGGCTCTGACTGCACACACACTTGTGTGGTGTTGGCATCATGTTTCCTCTTCGAGTATACATAGAAGTTTGATTGGAGATATTTTGGCATTATTTTGCCCCTTTCCACAATGCCAATCTTGTCAACTTTCCTTCATTTCCCATTGCTTCTCTAACGCATATCCATCTACATCCTCTTTGTACGTATGCTCAATACCACCTGTAGCATTTTCAAGTATAGAGACAGGTACAAGGGTGCATCAATTACAGCGTATGAGGTAGCATGGCTAGAGATGTTATTTCAAGACTTGGAGATACAAGTATAGGGACTGGTTGTCATACACCCTGACAACCTTAGCAACATCTAGTTGGCGCAAACCACGTGTTTCATGCATACATAAAACACATAGAGGCTCACTACCACTTCATCAAAGAGAGGGTCTTGGGCGGCAACATTGACAATAGACTAGGAATTGAATTGAACGGACACTAGAGTAGTAAAATTAAATTATTGGACACTAGAGCAAGATTTTTCCAACAATATGGGGCACCGTACCAAAAATGTCATTCCAAAAGCTTGTAGCTAACAAGCATGGGCCAATTCCGCACCTAATAAAAGTTATGGGAAAAAAAATTGTGCCTGCTCCAGCGTTTGGCATTAAAGCAGGCTTCAACTCCCCAGGTAGTGCCACCTGCACCCTCTGGATCACAGTTTTTGATTGAGGAGAATTTTTTGAGCGTCTTTGGGTTGCTATACTTTATAAATAACCTTGTAGGGATTTGCATTCTCAAAAAATGCATCTGAGACTATTTTTTTTTTCGTACACACGTGGGGCCCACTTCAAGTGGGGGAGCCGATTTCCCCTTCCAACAATTAGCCATTTTTAGCTTGGTGTTGGGCAAGGGCCATGTACCAGCGGGCAAGAGCCCAAATGAGGCATCCCCATGACCACCGCGATGAGTCGCGCACTGGAACAAGCGGAGGGGTCTCATATGGATCCTCCTGGCTCGAATGATCCACCACCCAAGGAGGAGGAGTCACTTGAGTGTTCAAGGGGCAGAGCCCTAGCAACACAACACACCAAGTGATACATAGGTGTCCCTTTTGAACTAAGGTCGTCTAATGGGACTTGAACTCACAACCTCACGGTTGAAAGCCACAAGCTTTGACTATTTCAGACTCCATTTGAGCATTTTAAGTGCAGGTGTTTTTGTCATTTGGTGTAGAAATTTCAAGAGTACAATTTTATGCAAATATAGGCGTACATGGTGTAGTGTGGACCATGCTACATAGCATGTGCTATTTTTCATCAATATTTGATCAATATTATAAGTAGCTTTTACATCATGTTCAGTCACCAACCATGGCTGAAAGCAATGATGTATTTTGCATGTTGTTTCTTGATGAAAAATTTAATGGAGACAACAACTACCCACTTTGGGCTTACATGATGCAACATGTTTTGATTTCAAAAGGAGTGTGGAATGTTGTACAAGGTATAGATGGTATACTATTTAGAGCCCTAGGTTGGGTATGCATCCAAGTTTTGTGGGTGCACGATCTTTTGAGATGCTGTAGGATATAGTAGCTCTACTACTGCTGCTGTTCTACCCACTATTGAACAGAGTCCTTTAGGACAATAAAGCTGGACAGGCTCATACCTTGATTGCTTTATCAAACTCCCCGCATTCATTCATCTAGAACAACAAAACAGGCTTGGGATAATCTAGCAGGTCTATATGCAAGTCGAAATGAGGCAAAAATCTCATATCTGCGTAAAGAGCTAGAATCAAAGATTACGCAGGAAGACAATGACATGAATGTTTTTCTTGCTGAGGTTAAAGATCTCAAAGAGCAGTTGATTTGGCAAATGAATGTATTCCAAATCATTCTCTTGTGCACACTATTCTTGATGCACTACCAGAGTTGTATCAGACTTTGCTTCCACTTGGAGACTTGTTATTGAGGACAAACGTGATGTTGTTAGGTATGATTCATTGGTGAGCAAGCTCTTACAAGAGGCACAATCTAGGCATAACAAGGCTAGTAGGCAACTTGCAATAGATTAGGCTGCTGTTCAGGCTGCACAACAGGCTGTAGAATAGAGAAGAAGTGGCGAAATTGTCAATTCTACTCTTTCTTCTCCTACTAACAGGCATATGGTTGTGTCTTCTTTCGTAGATAGGTCCGAGAAGGTGATAAAGGCAAGACGAATGTAACGTCCCCGACCTCTCATGGATCGGTTGACTGGGAGAGCTCAACACATCCACCCCGTCTCTGCACCGCAAAGTGGAGGGATTATAAAGTTGAACTGCCCTAAACTCAACGTATTCACTAACGTAGTCATCCTAACAGTCAAAACTAGAACCCTTGGTTCATGGACTGACTCTTTTTTCCCCAACTAGTTCGAGGCACAGCCGTCAATCTTTCCCCTAAGATTCGGGACTTACTTCTATGTTTCCTAACGTTATTAAATAATCACATGCTTGTGAAAAGTACCCAACTCATCGGGTCCACCCGTCCAAAGACATGATTCCATAAGGATACCAGTCTCCCACTTTCCACACCACACTCACCCGTTACTCAAATTTTGATCCGTTAAATTTTATAGATCACTCGTTTCACGTATAAAAATTAACGCGCATCATCAAAACGCTTAAATCAACGTGAAAATAAGTTCCAAAATTGCATTGAAAATTTAGGCACGCTACAATCTCCCCAACTTAAGGATTCGAGATGTCCTCATCTCGAGAAAACTAAGGATGATAGCTAACACTAAACAATACTCTGTCTTAATTGCTTGAAATCTAAAACTTGAGGACTTTTGTATCTTGGTCTATCTCGACACTAACAAAGATCTAACAATCCCCATCCCATTGTAAGTAGCCCTTATGAAATAAACTTGGCTTACTTGGCTAATTCCACGCTTAACTGGCTTATTCAAATCGTAATTTACTCATCACAACAGCAAAACCATTCAATCAATGATCTGATCATAAGGACTTGATCAGTCTGAGACTTAACCAGTCCATCAGTCACACTTACAGTTCAAATCATTCATGAGACCATACAAAACACGTCGCGTTCCAACTCTTATGTTCCTCTGTCCACCTTGGACAATAACAATCAATCTCTAGCTACTCCAACTCAGCTCGCATGATTCGAACAACGTAAAGTCTCAAACACTATATAACCATCTTGCAAGACATAAGGTCTGGTAATTGACCAACTAATCGTGAATTCAATCTCAGGAATCGTAAGACTATTCAAATTCATACATAAATCATATTCGATGAAATCAATGTAAATCCATTCCAAACAAATCAATCAACCATATTTCATTGATTCAAACAAGGATGATATCATAAATTAATAATCTTATTCCCAGTTTTAGCTCTGATACCAACTGTAACGTTCCCCACCTCTCATGGATTGGTGACTGGGAGAGCTCAACACATCCACCCCGTCTCTGCACCGCAAAGCGGAGGGATGATAAAGTTGAACTGCCCTAAACTCAACGTATTCACTAACGTAGTCATCCTAACAGTCAAAACTAGAACCCTTGGTTCATAGACTGACGCTTTTTCCCCCAACTAGTGCGAGGCACAACTGTCAATGTTTCCCCTAAGATCCGAGACTTACTTCTATGTTTCCTAACGTTACTAAATAATCACATGCTTGTGAAAAGTACCCGACTCATCGGGTCCACCCGTCCAAAGACATGATTCCATAAGGATACGAGTCTCCCACTTTCCACACGACACTCATGCTACAGACGGAAGGCGTGGTTGCCCTGCAAAATACGTAAATAACATATTGCAATCCATGAAAGCACGAATCGGTATACCTGGCACAAACCCATAGCGCGTATGCAACGTCGTACTCGAACAGATAGAGAGACATAGAGCGGTAGAGAGAGAAAAGAAGCCTGCAGGCGCACCTCCTAAAGTGGAGTGCCACGCCGGCACGCGAGAGAGAAGAGAGAAGAGGTGAGAAGAAGAACATAGACACTGGGTGCAATCTCCCCCCGTGCAAGAGTGACCATTTCCCTCTTGCACGTATTTGTTATATAGGATTCTTGAATGGTCAAATTGGTTACAAACTGGCCGGCCGGTCATAAATGGCCAAAGCTCATAAAAGAGCACTTGAATAATAAAATGTACATGATATACATATATATTCGCATAGGCCAAGCTGGGTCTAGTTTTTTCTACCTGTCAGCTGCAATAAATAATAAAATATCAATTCTATAACATACCTCTCCGTTGGAAAGCAACTGTCCTTAGTTGCGAAGATAAAAATCTGCAAACAATACTTCTCAAAAACAATGATTAGAAATCTGTATCAAATAGTAAAAAAAATCCATAAAATTAGACAACATTGCTTATGCCTGCCGTCATCCACATACTACCTATTCTAGTGTCCCATACCACTAGAATAAGCAGTATATGTCATACCCTGATGAATCAGGATATCATTGGTCACACTCATCATCAATCTCATAATGTCAAATCTCATCACATAAACAATACCATAATAATCACCAGATACCAAATCCCACTCAAATTCCAATTCCATAGTATAAGTCCAAATCCAAATCACTTTCATTATCTACCCGGGTAACAAAATCATACCAGTTACAGTGGTGGCCAGCCACTGCAGTATGATTTTGTAATCGGTGTTGCCTAAATCGGCGAATCTACACCAATAAGACGTGCTGCCTAAATGGGCGAATCTGCACTAATGCTGCCTAAATCGACGAATCTGCATTTGGTATAAGTTTAAAAAAATCATGAATCTGCAATTTATCAATGTGCTGCCTAAATCGGCGGATCTGCACCAAGATGAGTATGTACACACTGCCTAAATCGACGAATCTGTGTGCATGTGACCAATGGACTAAGCAAGGCATAAGAAGAAAATATTTGTTACCTATTTGACATCAAATTAGAGTATGTTCCAGTAGCAATGCATTTACAAACTGTGGCTCGATATCCCTGAGCACCCTAGCTCAAATGACGAGCTACATAGCTAATGAATAACCATGGCAATAAAATGTCATAATGTGCAAGTAGTAAGCCTTGACCATAACAGTGTTGGAGTATTGAGTTGACAAGAAAATGCTGTGCAGCCTACTGAAAGTTCATCTCAATGAAAATACAATTAGAAGCCATGACCTGAGCAATGTTTGAGTATTCAGCTTAAAACACAATGCAGAGAAATGAAATATGAAAAGAGGAATGACGTATTTGATGTACATACCACAAGGTTATATTGTATTTGAAAATATATACCATTGTTGGCATATTGGGAGAGGTACAAGTGCTGCAACTAGCAAACTTAGACCAAATTATAGCTAACAGATCCAAAATGTGGTAGTGTGGGGTTAATAATTAGTCATGAACTTGCAATTACAACTACATAAGGGATTAGTATACAATGAAACAAATGTGAGACAATTGAGCGGAAAGAAAATGTTTGCAGTTCTAAGGAAATAGCATAGATCAACTAGTGTCACTAACCAAAAATAAATAAAAGAGAAAAGTGTGAGTTGTTTCTTTAGAGTCCTAATTCTGTTTGGCCGCTCGTACGTGCATTCAAATTCATCTACACTAAATGTATGCATCACGATAGACTAGATAGTACTATATTTTGGGTCTAATCATCCTACTATATTTATTTATCTATTAATATGTTTTATGTCCGCGACAATCTAATTCAAGGATTCCTCCACACCAAAGAACTATGACACAATATACATTGAATTTGGTTCTAGAAAGCTTTTGTTATGGTCTTGATTAGCCTAGAGACATCTACTGAGATAAGAAGGGGTTTGTATGTGCATTTGCAAAATGCTTCAACATATAATGTTAGAAGAGCTTTATTGCCCGGTGGCATCATCCTATTGTCCTAAATATGTATGTACCATTCAAATTAAGCACTACAAAAATATCAAACAAAGGTGTAGAGAGAAATTTGAACATTGGATTGGTAAAGGGTCTGAGTGTCTGAGAGATTACAAATTAATTCATTGGTGGCTGAGAAGATTGCCCCCGGTGCCAATGATAGCCCTTGCATTTTATCAAAGGCCTCTAGAGCCGCAAAACTATGTCTATGATGGGTAAAGCTTGCAATAATGGAGCTCCATGAAACCACATCTCTCATTGGCAGGCTTTTAAAAACCTCAATTGCTTGTTGGGGTTCCCCACTTTTGGTAAACATGTCAACTAGGGTGTTGCCAATAACAACAATTACAACAACAAAAACAAGATCGGTCGCTTTAATTTGCTCATACAGGAGCTTGCAAGCTTTCAAAACACATGAGAACATATAGGCGGTGGCCTTAACAAGAGCTGGTTGTTGCATTCCATGATACAATTTCAAGGCTTCAGCCTTCTCTCCGGACCCATATTAATGAGCTGAGATAATGGAATCCCGTGACATGAGTGCACCCCAGGAAAGGGTATGCTTTCAAAGACAGCTTTAGCCTCAGGCAGACAATCAGCAGAAGAGAAGAACCAATTGAGCTGATCAACGAGAGCAGACTCTACATGATGAGAGCTTACCAAAAGAGCATGCACGCGTATGGTAGCAGCGACATCGTTTTTCTTGATGCATGTTCGCGAGAGATTGAAGATAGCCTCTCACGTCTTTCGCTTTCTCATACGTATTGTTGTTGTAGAAGGTTGCTTTTGGAAGATTTGGACCTATCGTTCAGCATCGTGATTCCCCCGCATAAGATCACTAATACCATCTCTATAAGCAGATAAAAGAATGGAACTTGCAGCAAGTGTGCAGGCGGATAGGCATGCAGTTCGGGAGTAAGAGACTGGCAGGATTGAAGGAAGTCATTGTTGGCGGGGATGTCTGCTTCGTCTGGCTCAAGTGTCAACTCGCACACTCGGTCTGCGAGAAGTCCACGGCCAGTGCACCATGGTGGATGTCCGGGTGGGCCACAGGATAGGTTGAGGGAGATTGGGAGCTGTGGGAATAAAGGCAGCATGACAATCATGCAACTGTTGAAAGACAAGCGAAACGCTCACTATACTGAGCTACAAATGGAAACGGGAAGGCCCGGTTGCCAAGAACAGCGTGGAGTTGGATGATGGAGTTCTTCTCCGCGACAGAGAAGCTGACGTACTTGATGCCAGGCCGCAAGAAGTGAGTGTACTGCAGTTGGCAACTCTTGCCACACCTCGCCAGACCAGCCTCCTTGGGCAGCGCTCGCCAACTACGATGCCCTTGCGTTTCATGTAGCTGCTGATGGGGTTGGTTCATCACAATAGGAAAGAGATGGATCATGACTGAAGAGAGACAGCGAGAGTTTTGTTCGGCTACATGGCAAGGTGCTGGCTGTTGACAACCTGTGTGTATGTGTGTGTGTGTGTGTGTGTGAGAGCATAGATGATGAGGGAGACAGCATGTTGCTGGGAGAGAGAGAGAGAGAGAGAGAGAGGTAGAAGCAGGGTGTCAAACGGAGGCATGCCTCAAGTGAGGGAGAGAAACCGGACGATAAGGATGGGTTGGCAGACGAGCACAGTCGCAAAGGAGTGGTTGGAGACTGCATGCGGCCACGTCCGAGTGATGAGAAGTGGGGCGGGGGATGAGAGGACCACTGCATGGGAGTGGTTGGTGAGATAGAGAGGGAATGAGAAGAGAGCGAGAGAAGAGCAGCTCCTATGATCAAGACTAGGTGCTAGCATGCATGATAAAGAGAGAAAAAGAGTGGCGACCCTTTTTGCTGCATGCAATGATAGCTTCTCCTTCATTAGTGTGCATGGCGGCTGTAGAGAGTTAGGGAGTTGGTTGAGTTAGGGAGTTGGTTGGTGGAGTGGTGGCCGCAGGTGTAGGTAGGTGATGGCTGCACGGTGGGTGCACCACTGAACGAGAGAGATAGATGCTAACTGCTTGGGCACTGGAGTCTGCATGGCTAGGAGTTGGTGAGTTTGGAAGTGGTCTCAACCAGCTTGCATGGAGAGTGGGTGGTAGCCTTGGTAAGAAAGAGAGAGTCCGTGGATTTGCTGCACCACAGATTTACGAGCGCCACTAATTGTTGCTGAGTGGGTTGACGCCATGCAGGCCCAAAGGTTGGCGGCAACTAAGCGAGAGAGAGAGAGAGAGAGAGAGAGAGAGAGAGAGAGAGAGAGAGAGAGAGAGAGAGAGAGAGAGAGAGAGAGAGAGAGAGAGAGAGAGAGAGAGAGAGAGAGAGAGAGAGAATCATGCAGTTTCTCAGCCGTTGAGCCTTGGGAGGTTGCGAGTGCCTGTGATTATATTGCAGCACTGATTTTAGTGAGAGAGAGGATGGTTGGCGGCTGGGGTAGTTGAAGACAAGAAAAGAGAGAGAGAAAGACGTGGTTGGCTATGAGTGTGCTGAACTGTAAGCCTTCTTGCACACTCTGTCGACAAAAAATAAATAAGTTTGCAAGCTCTGATTTTGGTGCAAAGATGCATAGCATGCAAATTGTTGTCGCCACACTCGAGGTGCTGTTGTAGGTTGAGGACAAAATCTCCCATTTCCAAGGTACTACTGCCGTAGGTGGACAAGGAAGGTTTTCCGAAATGTTGAACTCCTCCTTGAAACACTCATCTGTTGCCTCCAATCCACTATCACGCTGGTTTTTTTTTTTTTCAAGGTTCTGTTGTTCCCATGGTGGTGAAGCTCCGAGGTTACAACAGATGCCTATCTATTGGCTTCCAAAGAGGGATCTAGTGCAGAGAAGCCGCCAATAACTTATATACATGTATATATATTTGTATTATTATTATTATTATTATTTTTTAAATCACTAATTATCTAGCTGCATGGGCAACATAATAGGCAAATTATTTCTATTCCTTATGAAAATAGAGTTAAAGTTTATGTGCTTCTACCCTCGTATAGACTGAAATTCAAAACGTATCGCCATGTCATACAGCTATATGCACTCTAATTCAGAGAATATCATGATTCAAACTATCCTGTTGATTTGTATCGTTGTCCCTAATCACACTTTGATAAAGGATTCCCCTCACTAGTATCCAAAAATTTCAAAGATCTGCTAGAAATACATAGACCAAGAAGGAACGATACAATAAAATTCAATGAAACTAGTTAGAGCTGGATAGTTGCACTTAACTTTGGTACATAATTGCAAAGGTCTACGTTGCCAAAAAGCGAATCATGCACCTTGCTTGGATACCGAATTTTAGATTTCAGTGACTACTTGTTTCCCTCTTGCACATATTTGTTATAAATGGTCAAATTGGTTACAAACTGGCCGGCCGGTCATAAATGGCCAAAGCTCATAAAAGAGCACTTGAATAATAAAATGTACATGATATACATATATATTCGCATAGGCCAAGCTGGGTCTAGTCTTTTCTACCTGTCAGCTGTAATAAATAATAAAATATCAATTCTATAACAACTCACCCGTTACTCAAATTTTGATCCGTTAAATTTTATAGATCACTCGTTTCACATATAAAAATTAACGCGCATCATCAAACGCTTAAATCAACGTGAAAATAAGTGCCAAAATTGCATTGAAAATTTAGGCACGTTACAATGAAGAAGAGATGCAACTATTGTAAAGCTAATAATCATGCCATCAAGAGTTGCCCTAAGCTAAAGGCTAAAGAGGCAAAGAAAAAGGAGTCAAATGTAGCCACCATTGTAGAGGCTTCTACAAATGCAGATTTTGCAAATGTAGTTGTGCATGAAAACCATGATAGGTTTTGAAATAAACTTTTGTTATCTTTATGGCATATAAGTAATGGTTGTGCGTATTCTTTGTAATTCCAATGGAGGATGTAGTGATGAGAAATAAAAGGCCATAGCAAGGAGATTGTGAGAGGGGACATCAACCGAACAAATACATTGTTTCATTAGTTATTTGGGGGACACTATTCTAGATTAGTTTGCTAGTACACTATTCTAGATTAGTTTGCTAGTACTGGAATGCTCATGCTATTAGAAGCATAGAAAGATTATAATTTCATCATGTTGGACAAACATGAGATAATTTACGATTGCTTAATTAGTACAATACTCAGGAAAAATGTGAATGCTGAGAGGATAAATGTGTATCCCAGTGAGTAGGGCTTTGGAGCAAGGTTTTCTTCAATTTTTGCTCATATAGATAATTTAACTAAAAAAGCTCTCTCATAATTCCATTAATTATTGGAGCAAGCTTTTTTTTCTTTTGCCTGCATTGCTTATTTAACAAAAAAAGCTCGCTCAAAAGATTCTCTCTCTCTCTCTCTCTCTCTCTCTCACTCTCATTTTCCCCCCCTCTCTCTCTTTGGATCAACTTATCTTTTTGGGCACCTGAATCACCACTACTATTGTTGTTGTTTGCATAGCTTAGAGAGAGACGGGGGAGAGAGAGAATAAAGAGAGGTGGGGAGAGGGCTTGGAGGACTCTGTACACGTGTCCTTCAAACTTGCAATTTTAATAACATACTTGAACATTTGATGATGTTGTGGTTGGCTTCATTGGGGTCTCTTGAGGTGTAGTACTATTCAATGGTGTTGAGGGAGGTATATGTTGCGATGCACGTTGAACTCTCTCCTCCCTCTCCTTCACAACATTATTGTGTTGCAACTTAGGTAAGTGCTACTAGAATTGGAGCTGGTATAGAATGACAATTGTTGAAATTAAAAAACACTTGCGGTTATCGATTTTTTCATGGAATGCTTTTTCCTGGACAAAGCAATGATCCTGAAAGAAGATGTCACATGTTCAAAATGTCAACCAATGGGCCCGACTTAGGAGTTGAGCTAGTGAATAGAATGTGACGAGATGGAAATGGAAATCTACAAAAGAGTTGGGTTTGCTTTGATCATGTACGTAGGGTGGTAGGTTGGACAACCATTGTGAGTTTTTTCCCCTTCCTCTTGATAATATCATTTTTGATAACTAAAATATAAACGTTTTGGTAAATAGGATCCAAGAAATGCAAACCATAGCCATATGTGAAATGAAGGAAGAGGATACACATGCACAAATTATGTTATGGGACATGATAAATACAGTGATGCTAAACAACGGACATCACCCATCAGATTTTCAAGGATTTATGGCCGATGAAACTGGTGCAAATCACCCAGCAAATTTTCAAGGATTTATGGCTGATGAAGCTGGTGCAAATTGGAGAGCAATCCGCACAGTGTTTAATGGGGGTCCATACTATGTTATGGAAGGGAGAGAGCACTCGTGTTTATATCACTGGGAGCAAAGTCTACATATTCACACAAAACAATATGTGAGTAAGAATTTCCAAGATGTACACAAATGTCATATTCACACAAAACAATATGTGAGTAAAAATTTCCAAAATGAACACAAATGTCTATGTAAATCATGGCGATGCGCTAAAAGCAAAGAAGAGGCCTCATCCCAATATAGACTTATACATGCTTGGTGGGCATGGGGAAAAGTAATAGACGCAAATCTTCCACAGTTGGATGGACTGTTGGCTTAGCTGGTGGCATGTAAGATATCCTTGGTGGAGAAAACATTTTGTGGGGGTAAGTGCATTTGAAATTTAGATCACACTATGCATGTATTAATGTTATTTATTTTAATTCTTAGGAAGATGGATATATAACTAATTTGATTTTGTTTTTAGGAGAAGGAAGATATTTTATTCATCCCCACTACAAACTTTGTCGAAACAAAACACGTGAGCTGGTTGGTTGGAGAGGGGAATAAGGATATGCTAAACTTATATGATGCATGCGTGTCGGATCTAGCAAACTCATTGCTACAAAGCATGAAGATGCTAGCCTTTGTAGAGGGCCGGTATCACGGAGCAAGACCCTCAACAGAGAAATTGGCTCGTCGTGCGGAGCAAGGGAGAGCCCCCATTATAGCAACACTTGCCAGAGAGGTACAACAACAGGTAGGAGGGGCTCCTTTCTATCAACAACCAATAGTGCATGGTGACAATCTCACAATTTCTAGGAAGCGCAAACAAACTGCACATATTACACAAGAGAAGAAAATGCATCACACAGGCCAGAATATCTAACCCAAAATGTACCTAGAGGTCGCAAAAATATAAATGCTGCACAAGCGATATCCTCCCAACGGGTCCAAGGAAATGATGAGGGTATGGTGGCATAAGAGATGGAAATTCACAAGACAATGTGGGCAATTTGTCGCATCCCAAAGGGTAGTAGAGTGCAATGCCAAGGATGGTTAGGTGGACAGGCTGGAAAATGCAAAAAAAATATTACAAATACAAGAAATGGCAATGCAACACCTTCATTTTGGGGAATTCAAACTTGGGATAGTGGAAACAATACTTCAACATGAAGAGATTCAAAAGCCGAACTCATGTGATTTTGCAACAACAATGTGGATCACACGTGAGTATGGCAAAAAAAAAAAAAAAGATAGCATTGTATTGGTTTGTCAATCCCATAGCTGTTCAAATTGGTCCATCATTGTTTGTAAGTATTGTGGACTTTTTGGAATGTCTTTTCTCATTGGATTGCAAATTAGCGTAGGTCGTTGGTTTGTAATAGATTGCTAGCATCAAAGAATTGCACACTTCCTTTTCTTCTATCACTTTGATCTCCATGGCACAAAGCACCTAGGGTGGTTTTTGTCCTATTAGCTTGCCGACAATCTATGGGAGAGCAAATGAGGAAGGTTTGCTCCCTGAATGTGTCACTCTCTGAGGTAAGAATAAAAATAAATTATGTTTGCATTTTAGGTATCCTGAGTCTCAATATAGGACTATCCACGTGTACATCAAACCAAGCTGATCCACATGGCAGTCTCCCTCTCTCTCTCTCTCTCTCTCTCTCTCTCTCTCTCTCTCTTCAAAAAACCTCAAGATTTAGAGTAATTGCACTTTAAAATTTGAAATTGACTTTCAAAAATAAAATCTGGAGGTGAAAAAACCTATAAATTTTGGCCACACCGCCAACAAACCTATAAATCTTTGAGGGAGTAGGCTTTTGGTGAGGGGCGAGAAGGCTTTTGGCAGGTTAGATTTTTGTCCAGGTTTTTCCCATACAAGTTCTTTTCAAGCAGGCTTTAAACTTCCGCGCAGCAAACTCCAAAGAAGCAAGACTGCGTAAGGCTTCTCCTTTAGCTGGCTTGCTACGTTTGACAGACTTGCCTTCGCTACGTACGTGCAAACCAAGCCAAATAGAGACGCAACAAGTGTCTTGCTTCCTCTTTGCAGCAGCACAACAACAGGTACATCTCTCTCTCTCTCTCTCTCTCTCTCTCTCTCTCTCTCTCGTTGCTTGACATACAGCTGGAACTGGCTACTCAATTGCAGTCATGAAATTGGCAAGATTGTTGTGTTCTTTTGACATGCAATTTGAAGCGAGGGGGTTTGAGGTGTCATGTATGTGTATGGATCATGTATGTGTGATGCGTAATTGGCGTAACAGAAATCCTTTCTGGTGGATTGTTTGGCTTTGGTTATCTTGCTGATGCAAGAGACAATGTGTTAGATTACCACTTACGCTTGGTTTACCATAGAAATGACAAGACAAGGTGAAACAAGCTTTTTTTTGTATCAAGCAGTTGAACCTGTAGGTTCTCTCTCTGAAGTAAATTATGCATGTGTTGTTACTACTTTTGCTACTTCATCTATCTGAATAATTTGCTGACATCTATCTGGATTGGATGATGGCCATCTATGCAATGTTGAGGAAGACAGCTAGTAACATGAAGGCCTCGTAAGCCTACAAGCTAATATATTTTCTTTTGCTCGCCAGCGCAGGCCAGGTCCTGCATTTAATTCTGTTTAATTATTGAGTAGGGACTGATACCAGTACATTGATTGCAAACGCTTCGTGGGTGGAGTGGATATCTTGGTTCAGTTTTCTGGCTGAGTGAGGCTTGTCTGTTAGGGATAATGTACAAGTCGATACGCCTTTGTATTGGAGATGTGACATAATGCAGTTGCCTGTTTGTCGTGGTTTCTATTCCGACTGCATCTGTGTATAGTATTTTTGCACATAGTTTTTTGTATTTTGATGACTTTAATTATGTTCCATCAGTTGAAAAGCCTAGTTGCTTTTTCCAGGGCTTCTTATTGTTTTTCCATCTCATACCCTTGGGATGATGGAGCGGAAGCATGATCAGGAATGGAAGGACTTTAGAGAGGAACCAAATGATCTTGAGGAAGTGGATGACCTGGACTTGGAGATTGCAGCCCATTTATGGGGCACAATTGACAGGGAAGAAGAGTTTGCTACTGTAGAAGACGAGGAAAAGGAACGTCATGATGGTGAAGTTGACGACAAGCTTGCAGATGCTGCAGCGGATATGTTCTTGAGTGAGGAGTCACCTGTTTTCAGTTGTACTCCGTGTAGTGGCACCAGTGATAGGATGCAATTGCACCAGGGAAATTGAGTCCTATGCTCAAGCTTGTGCTCAGTGGGGAGTACGCAGTGCTCGATCATATGCAAGTATTTGAAAGTCTTGCACTCGCGAGTCACAAAGATGCACCGCTACACAAAATGAATGAGCAATGGCAGGAGGTGGTGCCTTTTTTTAGAGCCTCATTTCGCATTCAAGCAAAGCCTAAGGGTCAGCGCGACGGTCCTTATGATTATGGCACCGGCTTTGCGTTATCGAAAACCAAAGTTGCGAGTGCATTGCATCTTCGGTTCACGCAAGGGGGTGGCAGAATTTGCGCTTGGCGGGGGATGTATGGGGCGGTGACACAAGAGCTTTTTGAAAGCAACAAGCTCCCTCGATTCCATTTAAAAGAGTTGGGTGTTTGTATGAGTCGGCATGAACCGGAAATGATTGATCCCGTCACTCACAGTACATATGACTTGCAGCACTTCAATCGTGTGGATGTTGGGATTTGGGAGCTTGAGCTAAACTCTAAGAAGACAACAGAGTACTTTGAGTCTCCAAAAGGCCCTGTAATACTCAAGAAGTTTTCTCAAGTATTGATACCCATGAGTCTCACCATGGAAGTCGGGTACAAGTAGGTGGGTGAGGTGAACCAAGCTTGTGGGATGGTTCACTATGCGATGGTGCAGAAGATCAGAGATGAGCTAAATGCAGATCTTGCCAGTACCATGAGTAAAGACAAGCTGCAGACATGTTTGAACGAACGAATCAAGTTTTTTTACAGGGAATTGTAAGGTTATCGCCTCAGAAATGGAGACGGTGCTGAGAGGTCAAAGCCTAAGAGAGTTTTTCAAAAAAGATAAAAGAGCAGGTGCAAGGCAAGTGAAAGCTTGGTTCACAGAGTTGAAGAGGAGGATCATGAGCCTCATTTGTCACAAAAAAGATGGTGATGTTCTTCTTGGTGTTGGTAGAGTTGTCTAATGGAATGAGATGATGGTGGCACATATCATCTGGACCTTTCTCAGTTCATCCGGTGTAGCGTTGTTTTTGATTGATACCACTCTAGGCTGTTTCATTGGAGTACATGTTTCTCCGGCGAGCATTTCTGTATTTGCAGACAGAGTGTGGATGATTGTGCTGGATCACAATTTGGCTGCAATGTGGAAAATGCGGAATTTGGGAAAATGTATTTTGCTCATGTCCTCCGAGACATGATGCCTCAGGTGGTGGGACAAAACAGGGAAAAGGTGCTTTGTAGATTCATAGCATTCCATTTGGAGACAATTCTGTCATCTTTTCCTTGCAAAATGTGGAGTAATTTGTAGACTACATGGCTTTAGAAGACGGTGTGATATTTGTCGGAAGAGCCGTTGAAGCCAACACAGCGAGATTTAAAGGAGGATTTCAACAATGCAAGCAAGTTAGAGTGTGCAGAGACATTGACGACAAATGGATTCTGGGAGGGCATGTCTGCAAGGTGGAGCGCCGCAATTACTAAAGCTAGACCAGAGTGCATTGCAAAGTTGGGAGTAGAGGCTTTACTGGAAAAGTTGGGTGGCGGTTTCAGAAATTCGACGAGATGAAACATGCATGGGGCTAACTCCAGGGACTGCTGCTGCCTTCTTTTTGCTCACGCTGGCTGGCCACAGTGGCGACTTTGCAGGGGTGTAAATGGGTATGGTAGTATTTCCCACTTAAGAGCCTCATAGGTCCAATTTTAAGTTGCATTTTATGGAGCAGTTTTGAATCAATTTCACAAGTTTCTCTAAAATTTGGATACTTTCTTTGCTTTGGTGAGGATCCATGTGCCTTCCTTGTGAAAGAAATGTATTGTTTCTTGAGGTTTTTCTCTCATTGTTTTCAATAAAAAGAAAATCATTGCTCTAAATTTGTGCCTGCAATATTGTCTACAAAGCATTTAGTCATCATGGATTCTTGCAATCCATGACAAAGAGAATCAACATCCCAAACTCCATCAAGGGATTCCTCACCATGACTTAAATTGAGATCAGATATATTAAGGACTCTCTCATCTTCTTGATTGTTAATATACATGATCTTAGTGCTTTGTGTTGTGCTCAACTATGCTTAATCTTTTTAGTCCATTCTCCTCATAAAAAAAATTAAACCCAAGATTTCTTTCATATCAATGATTTTAGCAAATTTAAGATAGATAATGTGATGAATCTATGTAAGATTTCTTTCATATCAATGATTTTAGCAAATTTAAGATAGATAATGTGATGAATCTATGTAAGTGTAGCAACACATAAACTTGCAAATATAGCTCATAGACCATTGACACACACACACACCAATAGAGAGGAAAAAAGAAGACTTGGCATAATCAGAAGGTCAACTTTATGAAGCCAATCCTCTCTTTAAAAGGATCTTATGGATAAGTTTCTCCCACATAAGATACTTAGAATCAACTCACGTATATGCTACTAGCTTAACTCTTCTAGTATTAGAGAGATTGATTACTCTGTATCCCATAGCATAATGGTTGCCAAGAAGCTCTTTGAAGATGGTGCAATCGATCATATTATTAAAGCCTCAACTATGCATTGAGCCAAGGGACTTGTAGAGAATGAGATGATGATAAATTTTGATAGAGAATACATAATATATGATTAAGTAGTGTTATAACAATGCATGCTAGAGCTTCCATTAGTATGGAGAATTGAAAGGGGAATGGAAAGTAGAGGCAAAGGGCTCTTTAAAGAGCCTACATGCATGAAGGGTTGACCATCGACCAATTGAGCATGCTACCTGCACCACCCTTTTTTGGCTAAAACAAGGCTATTTGTGGGATGAAGTTAGTTGCTTGTAGAGCACTCCTTCACAAGGTTCCCATGTAAGCCAAGTTCTCAGATCTAGCTCCCCTTGGATCACTTGGTGAACTTGTTGCCCAAGTTTGTCCTTCAACCTCTATCTCACATTAGTTGGTTAACCTTGTAGCTTGTTTATTTGGTTGCATTTAAAACTTAAAATAATTTCTTTGTGGTTCTGTAAAATACACCAACATCTCCTAACAAGAAATATTGACAATGTACACTGTGGGCCAATGTGTGCAATGTGAGTATTTTTGCATCCATGTGTGACATAGGCCTAGTCCATGTGTGACATAGGTCTTATAGCTCAATTTCCAATCTTGCATGAGAATTCAATACTAGCTGCAAAATGGCGTGTGACCTTGAGCTTGAGGTTGGGATGTGAAGCTCTTCTCACACACACACACACACACACACACACACACACACACACACACACACAACCTAACTAGCTTGAGGTTGGGCTCCCTTGAAAGAAGTTGTGGGTGTAGCTGCGGCAGCAATTGCTACTGCTGCTGAGGTGGCCAGCTCTAGTCATTTTCCAAAATTGCAAGCTGAAGATAGGTGTGGTGTACAGTATTAATCTCCTCTTAAGTTGCTACCAATTCTTATCTGTGGTGATATGACAGATTGGCAGCAGCTTAGAAGTTTGACAAAAACTCTTCAAAGCAAAACTGAAGAGCTTAAGGGCACGCTCACATTAATGAGCAAGAACTTCCAAGATGATGAAAAACACGTGGTTTTTGTTGCTCGTATCCATGCAGAAAGTGCTAGTTTCCAAATAGGTATTCTCTTTTTTGCATTGACAATTCTATTCTTTTTTGTGCCATTTTTGAAAGATTGCTTATTACACTTCTAACTTTTAAGTCATAAATCAAACTTATGTCAATGGTAGGTACTGAACAATTACAAATGAAGCATGGTGTACAGGTTTTCCAGATACTGGACTGACTTTATAGTTTTTTTGGGTTTTGTATAGATCGTCTTCTGTTTCCATTCAATTGTAAGTATGTTTACATGATGTCAGAGTGAGATTAAAGTTACAAGACTCTATTAGTGGACTCTATTTACATGATGTCAAAGCGAGATTAAAGTTACAGGACTCTATTAGTGTTTCATTAGTACTACCTTTAAACCAGTTTGTTGTCTGCTAAGTTTAGTCTATTGGGTATGAGGTCTGAGAATCACGTGCCAGGCTATTATAAGTTGTTTCTTGGGAGCATTGTCTTTATGGGCTCTTCCATGGTGATAAAGCTAGGGTTGATTCTTTGTGAAATGAAATTTTATGCATGTGTGCAAGCGTACTTAGTGTGGAGGCTGTGTGTGTGTGTGTGTGTGTGTGTGAGAGAGAGAGAGAGAGAGAGAGAGAGAGAGAGAGAGAGATGCAACAACACCATCCAAGGTAGCATGATAATTTGTACGTGAACTCCTTACCTTCGGCAGCGTTTGGTTGCAACTCTCCAAGATAAGATAGGTATGGCAGTGGGCATATTTGAACTCCTCGCCTTCAACAGTGTTTGGTTGCAGCTCTCCAAGATAAGATAGGTATGGCGGTGGACTTATTTGTGAAAGGTACTTTCCTGTAGATGTTCTTGCATCATAATTGTGGAAGGATTCCAAATTCTCACATCCTGCAACTGCTATGGGTGTATGAGAATTGAGCTTGTGGTCGTCGGCATTGTAAGGGGAATTACTTGCGCATTCATGCCCATCAAGATGGTTGGTTTGCATGATCTCTTTCTTAAGCACCCTTGGCTTCTTCTCCTATAAAAAAGGGATAATGGCAAGCTACATCAATAGTGGAGAGAGAGAGAGAGAGAGAGAGAGAGAGAGAGAGAGAGAGCCCTCTACAGGTCCAATGTGTGTGAGAGAGAGGTCGGAGAGCAAGCAAGATGATGAGACGCAAGTGCCTCCTTGTCTGTGTGTGTGTGTGTGTGTGTGTGTGAGAGAGAGAGAGAGAGAGAGAGAGAGAGAGAGAGAGACATACATTGAAACATGAAATATGTTATGACATCACATAGATATGATTGCACTACATGCTCAAATTGTAATCTTCCAAGCTCCCATTTTTAGCACACACATAGAATAGCCTACCAAACTCGGACAATGGCCTTGTACATCCATGCAAGTGTAATGTCCTTCATTTGGTACAATGTCATATTCTTCCCTCGTGTTGTTGAATACCAATTGGCCCTCATCCACTAAACTCAAATGACTACCCACACTCAACATGCTAAAAAAAGTGACTGCAATTAGGGAAATTTCCTCTTGATGCTTTTTCTACCAACTCTGGTTGCTTAAATCCTCTATTAGCATTCTAAGAGTTTTTGTCTGATGCTTTTGAAAATCTCTACAGTTTTAGGGTGGTGGCACCTTTGGCACACTCGTGCCTTGCCCTGGCATCAACTTCAGGGATTGTGGGAGAGCAAAGGCAGCCAGGTTCACCTCTTCCATTGCCTCCCTAGGGTCATTCTTTACCGTCCTCTCTATCTTCAATTCCACCACTTGCTTTGAGTCCAACACATTCACTACAGCCATTACAAATGGGGAGTTTGCAAGCACAAACACCCAGTCCCAAAACAATAACATAGGTAGCAGCTTTTGCAAAACGCTCAACAATCACATCAACAGTAACCAAGAGGAGCTCCAACAAGTCATTGGCAAACAGCTCTACCAGGGCCTAAGCCTTCACTTGCATATAAACAATGTTCTATTTGCAGACAGATATAGTGACTTCTCAGCACTGTTAACATTCACAGCTTTTTTACCCCCAAAAGAATGTGTCGTATCTTGCTCTGGCCCAACAAGCCAAGAGGTCGTGATAGATGGTTTAGGGGATGCCCAAGCAGGTAAAAATGAATTTTGTGATTGCTTGGGTAAGCTTTTAACTTTTGCCTCTCCACTTGTCACAGCCATGGTTGCCATAGCCCTTGCTTCAAATGTCATGTTGAACCTGGATACATCAAACACGGCTTTGGAATAGCCTCTTTTCACGTAATTCTTTAGAGTGGATGGGTGAGCAACTATACAAGGGCCTTGGAAGGAACTGCCCACTCCGGAGGCACCAACCACCTCTTGCATCATAGGCAGAACAATTGGAGAATTGTGAAAATCTCTACCGTGCTGGGGTGGTAGCACCTTTGGCACACTCATGCCATCCCCTATCATCGACTTCAGGGATTGTGAAAGAGCAAAGACGGCCAAGTTCACCTCTTCCATTGCCTCCTTGAACTCATTCTTTGCCGTCCTCTCCATCTTCCATTCCACCACCTGCTTTGAGTCCAGCACACTCACAACAGCCTCCACAAATGGGGATTTTGCAAACACAACCCTCAGTTCCAAGACAGTAATATAGGTAGCAGCTTTTGCAAATCACTCAACAATCACATCACCATCAACCAAGAAGAAAATAGCCCACAGAGAGACCCTCTCTTTACATTTGTTGAAAACAGTTGAGAGCTTCTTGATCATTCCCATGTTGGCCATTGTGCAATCAATGCATTCCAAGCTACTGCATCCTCAACATGAAGCTCATCAAGAATTTGTTGTGCTTTCAAAAGAACACCACATTTGCCCCATATTTGGCATACATGTTGACTAAAGCATTGCCAAGCACAATGTCTTTTTCCAATCTCATCATGAATTTGCTGGCCCAATTCAACGACTTGCATAATGCTACAAGCCTTCAAAATGCAAGCATAGCCCTTACTTTCATCCCTGACAGTGGTTGCCCTCTTGGGCTATCACGCTCACATGGTATCATTTTCTAGATATTGTTGCCCTTCCCTACTAATGATGCAAAATTTGCAAGCCTTTGTTGCCCTTTGTTGCTCCTCGTGATGGTGCCTGCACGGATGACATAATTCTTGAATATTTTGAAGATTTTGTTGGTGCCCTCAAGGACAAAATTGAGGCAAATCCTAAAGCAACAAATGACTCTCTTCCGGATGGGGGTTTAGTTGGAGCCCATCTCCTCACTCTAGCCCTTGTTGATGCTTTTGTCATTAAAGAAACCCCTTTACATGTTGTTGCTTCCAAGGAAGCCTTTACCAGAGATGTATTCCCTTTGATGCCCATCATGACTTTGATGGATGTCAAACAATATGGTTTGTGGATATATATGGCCAAGGCTGTATATTCTCTCATCTATTTTCTCTTGAAGTCCATACAATGTTTTTGGTCAATGCAATGCCTAAAGCCATTCAAGCCTTCCACAACCCCTAATCCTACCCAAATTAAACTTGCAGCACTTTTTGTTGCTGATCAACCACTAGGCAGCTTCATCACACATTTGCCTCATGATGTTGCTTCTTTCAATGGCAATGTTCAATCCACTCAAGACACACTTGATGGGCCCAATAATGATGTGGACAAGCCATGCGCAGACGTTGAAGCCAAAAAGGCAACCAAAGCAGCTAAATTTTTTTAGGATGGCAACCTCCATGCTGAGCAACCTGATCCTACTATAGACAGAGCAGATGATCTTTCCATCAAGCCCTTCACTTTTGTTACTGAGGAGTCAAGCCCAGACCATATTGTTGCTCATGCACAACAAGGATATGTTGCTTTCCTTAGGCTCAAATCTCCTGCAGTCAATCCCATACAAGCTAGCATTTTGTGGGTGAATGCAACCCCTGCCCATGATGATAATGCAGCCAGCAGCCCAACACCTACTCTACATGCAATAGATGCTACCCCTACGTACATATTGGCACCATGTATTGCTATTTTTTGTTCTGCAGCAGACAAGCATAATGCTCATTTAAAAATCAAGTGGCCTCACAATTCTAGGACAAAGGAGACTACCAATCAATCAATTGTCGCAATGCAGTGCAAGCAGGCGCATTCCCTACGCAACCAAGATACACTAGCCCTTTCAAAGGGGCTTTCTACTGGCAAAGATCTCTGTTTATGTAGCGGAACCCACATTCTTGCCCACTTGTGATCCTCTAATGGTTGTTCTTCTGCTAACCCTATTGAATGTTGCAGACAATTTCCACCTCAATGATGTAGACAATTTGTGTAAACTGCCAATTCAATATAGCTTCAATATAAATATATCCCAATTTGGCCAAACTTTTTAAGTTTTTTGTCAAGAATTTGTTGCATACGAGATAATAAAATCATGTTCTTTTAGTTATACAAGCATTTTCACGCTTGGCGTATCTATATAGCAACTTAAACTTGTCATCAACCATCAAGCTTCTTGCAAAATGTTGACAATGTAAGAGGTGAGGGCTCTCTCTCCACTCTAAATTTGACTAACCTATTGGAATTGTCTGATGGGTTTATTGTATACTGGTTTTACATGTTGTGGGGTGCTAGACTATCTTGGTTATACTAAGATATATTTAGTTTACTTTTGTTTTGCCTCTAACAACTGTCTTTTCCCTAAAGCTTGAACGCTATTAGAAATCATGACTAGCTATTTGAAGACTATCGATCATCAAGACTTGGTGGTGGATTTTTATTTGTTGATGTTGATGTTGGCTTTTTCTTTGCTGATGTTGATTAGGCTATTGCCAAAAAAATTAGCATAGATGATTGCATCTGGAAAGAGGTATGTCAAATGCCAAGATAGATGATAGGCCACGTTCACCATTAGCACCATGAGTCATAAAAGCACCTTTTGGTTTCCTGTTGTTTTTGTGCATCTTTTGTAAAGTTCACGTCTTTGAGTCTTCTTCTTTAAGTTTTTCTTGCCTTTCCTAAAGTGGACCCTTGCTTTGCATCTGATGAAAATTGCCTATTATACATGATTGAAAAACTAGACCAACAAATCAATAGAAAATGACACAGGTTTTACCCAAAGGACGAGGATGAGGTGTTGCCACTAAGTGCTTGTCACAAACAATTTCCTTTGCATACACGTATAACAAGTGAAAATAGAGATTTGGTGATTGCTTTTTGGAAATCCGAGACGAGAGTTTCTCCTAACAAAAAGAGCACAGGATTGAGGCAAAATGTGTCATTAGACATCCATACATATTTTAGATGACTCACAGGTAATATCTACCTTGCAACACAATCCTTGGTTGCACTCACATTTGGTTGTACAGTACCAAATTGGTAGTTTTTTGCCAACAATCTAGGCAACAATGATTGTAGGTATCAATTTCCAGCTCCAAAGTACCATGCTACAAATTCCAAATTCCATAGTACCAATTCCCAAATCCATAGTATCATTTTAGGTACCAAATCCTACTTCAGCATGACCAAATAAGATGCATAATCCTTCTTTATCTAGGAAATCTCAGCTGTTATGCAGTATACAGAAAAGTACCCAATTTGGTACTCTTCTAGTGCTAGGCAGGGCACTTCAGTTGTGTGCATAGTAACTTAGGGTCTCCACAATGTGAATATGATACTTTTAGGCTCTTCTCTCATATGGAGGTGTAGTACCAAATTGGAATGTGGAAATAATTTTGGTGCTTATACGTGCAAAGGACCAAACTAGATGCACAACAGCAATTTTGGAACCACTTTGGTACTATGTAAAATGCAGAAAAGTTTACTGTTAGGTACTATGTATTCAGCTTGGAATTATTCATGCATAAAAGTGTACCCAAATTTGATTCACAACATGTAGTTGGGTATTAGGCAGGGTGTTTGTAGTGCCTGCATAGAACCTTAGGGATCCAAACTCTCAATTTGGTACTTATGGGCATCTCTTTACACTTGGTAGTATAACTACTAATTGAGTATTGATAACAAGTTTGGTGCTTTTAGTACCAAATAGGATGCATAGTACAAGGTTTGGCTTTTTTTTCACCCAAAAAAAGATCTAGATTGGTACTACAGATCAGTTGCTACTATGTAGTTCACAGAAAAGTACCGAGCTAGGTACTATGAATCATTTTGGTACTATGCAAGGTGCAACGCTCCTTTGAGGATCCATAGCACCAAATTTTGCTCTTTTCTACACCCAAAGAAAGATCCATTTTGGCACTATACCTTTTACTGTATATCTAGTTTGGTACTATAGGTACAATTGGTACAGGTACTATAGATCTAGTTTGGTACTCAATTAGCTATAGATCTAGTTTGTTACTATAGATATCAATTTGGTTCTTTACTGTGGGTAGTGTAGTGCAAAATTGGGCTCTAATAGCAGAGCTATTGCTTTTAGAGTACTTGCATAGGGTATATAGAGCCATATTTGTTGCTTTTCGGTACTTTGCATGGTACTATGGTATGAGTACTGTCAACACAGTACCAAATTTGGTGGTTTACAGTACCAAATTGGTGGTTTAGAGCGCCAAATTTGGTATTATAAATTGCTCCATATGGTGCTTGCTTCCTTTTGATAATATTTTGAGCTCTAACGTGGATTGTTTTTGTTTACAAGTGGATCTCTACAGAAGATTCAAGAGCATATATCCTCTGGTGGAGTTGTCACTTAGGTCCTTTGAGACACTCAGGCCTTTTTTTGTTTGAAAATTGAAAGAGCGCTGCACTTGCTATTGTTTCTACCATATCCAAATGCTATACTTCAAAGATGCTTTCAATCAAATGCACCAGAACAAGTTTGGGCATCACGCAAAAGAACATCCATGTACATGCAACATTTGTAATAGAGAAAGTGACGGAGGTTAGTGTTCACCAAACCAAGTAGTTTTTCAGCACATAAGTAGCTTGTTGGATTCCATATTGTATCCTCGCCCTAAGGATCAAGAATATCATGCAAAGAGATGCTTACTTGGAGAGTGCCCCACATGTGGTGTAAGGAAGTTGGCATTTTGTCTAGACAAGATTGCAATAGATAGCAAGGCGCTGATCGTTAAGATATTTAAGGACACGGGCATTGGACAAGTTGATGCCAAAGGAAATGAGAAGAAGAGAAAGGACTTGGTTGTGGAAAGGATGCAAAGTGCAACTTTCATTCATCTCTTTTCAGATCATTTGAAAAGATTTATCAAGCACAACTTTGTGTTTAAGTGGCAGGCCCAACAGTTTAAAGACTACTCGTGTAAGTTTCCAAGCAATGTTGTGGTTTCTATTGTTGATTTTGCAGAGATCTAAAGTGAAAAATGAGATCCAGCCCATGCATTGGTGGTCAACACAGGTAACAATATTGGTGCACATCTCTTATATCAAAAATTCAGTAGGAGATGTTGAGAAGACTCTACATTTTTACATATCAGATGATAAGCTCCATGACACGCTATTTGTTCAGCATTGTTTCATGCTGCATGACAACTGGTTGAAACAGCAAGGAAAATGTTTGTGTTATCACTGGGTATGGTCAGATGGTGCCACTTCAGAGTTCAAGGCACAACGATCGTACTATTTTGTAAGCAAGTATTATCAGATGACAGGATTTCATATGATGCATAATTTCTCTGCTTTTGGACATGGAAAAGGAGAGCACGACGATGGAGGTGCTGTTATCAAGAGAACCCTGATGCATGAAGAGCTAAAGCCTAATGGCTTGCACATGAAATGTGCAACGGATATGGTCACTTTCTTGACCACGAGGTTTCAGCCAACAAGGGAAGGTGGAAGTGTCAACACAAAGACAGTGTTTTGGTTGGTTTCACCGGACGACGTACCTTGTTCTCCACTTAGGGAGTGTAAACCAATTGCAAGCTCTCGCTCATCCCATTGTGTTGACGGCTACTCAATGCACAATCCATGTGATGTGCGCTGTTTGCGGGTTGCCACGACGGACGTCCATAGCATAGCGCTCAAGCATCAACATAATATCAATACAGGGGAAGCGACCAGGATGAAGCATGGAAACTCACTACGGTGTCAATCCTAATGAAGTGAACTCGTGTGAGTGTGCTACACCTAACCGACTCGCTAACCAATCGCATATACACTAGGTAATCAGCCTATGTCCTCATTCACAGCCCTAAGGTCATCACGCCCGTTCACTATGCAAAACTACTCGGAATCGCATGAAACTTGAAGGGATACTACAGAGGACTATTACGAACCTAATCCTATCACTGTCACATCATTCTGGAGGGTACACCGATCGCGATCGTTCGTACTACACTACACTAAAACAGCGAAAGATTGATCCTAAAGGGTCGTTTTTAAGTCCGTAAAGACTTTCCTAAGGTCAAAACAACATAAAGCACTCATATAAACACTGAAAACAGCGATTAAAGGTCCCAAACACGAAGTTCAAAACCTACACCGATTAATGAATGATTACACTTGATAGATAGAGCACAAAGAGAGGAACACAATGCACATTTCAAAATTGAATTATGATTACCTAATGTGTAATGGAGGAGATTACAAAATTTGAGTAGGTGATGCTCACAACGTACGCTTCTTTCTCTTAAAATGAAGATCATGTTCAAACCGGGAAAAATGACCTTTATAGTTTAGGTCTTTACAAATGGCTTGTCCGGCCAAAAAGACCTAACTCCCTAACTGGCTCATACATACACATTAATTCCTAGAAAAATAACCATAAATTACATTACAGATTCTTGGGCTCAGAGACACTCTTTTACAACCAAATAATACATGGGATTTTGAAAATATGGGTCTTCGGCTAGGTGGGTGCCCGTAGCTTTGTCCTCCAAACACTCCCCCCTTCCTAGCCGATGCACGTCCTCGTGCATGCTTCATGGCCTGGGCCTTTGTTGTGGCTCCAGCATTGCAAGCCTTGCAGAGAAGCTTCTTGTCCTAGTGGCAGCTTCGATGTCCATTTGTTGTTGTCTGAAAGGATTCTCCGCCAAGGTGTGTTGATAGGCGACGTACATGGCCTTGAGGTCCTTCGCCATAGGGTGAAATATTTGAGTGTCGATTTTGAAGAACCCTGTGACGAAGGCCTCCTCAAAAGTTTGCAGATATTGCGAGGGCAGGTACATCAGCCTTGAGTACAATGCCATTAGGATCCACGTTGGGGGAGAATCCTGTAGATTCGAGCACAGCCCTCTGCGTCCTTCAAGAAACAGATTCCACGGATGATCACTTTCAGTGTCTCGGAACACCTGAATGCAAGTGATGATCATCCGGGCAATCTTCACCAGCATCCGACATGCAAGGTCTGGCACATCTCTCAAAAATGTGACTGTGTTGTTGAGGGTGTTTATTACATAAGGGACCGTTGGAGGGTTCTGTGCTGAGAGAACTGGGTAATTCAAAAATGTTTTGCTTCTGCCCCTCCATCTTTGAAATTCTTGCCATGTTCTTCTCCTGAGGACAGGGTAGAAGGTGGGATCTATTTGGATTGAATGAGGAGAATTATGAAAATTTGTGAGATCATTTGGACGGTCCTGCAGCCATCGCTTCCTCCACCTTGGGTGGTCTTCTACGAGGGCCTGAGCTTCTTCAATTGTTAGTGTAATGCCCTCGTAGCCCCCTTCTTCATTCCTTTGCAGTGTTGGACTCATTTTCTCTTTCCAAAGGATAGCTTCGTGTCTCATCAAAGGAAGTGGCAGGTAGTTGTGCCCAAACCCCTTTACTTGTTCCTCTGGATGTAAGTATGCCAGGGCCGCGCTGATTCCATTACTCTTTTCTCATGTAGCAAAAACTCCTTGGCCGGGCCCTCTGGCATGTCTAAATAATGCTTTGAGATATGTCAGTCCTGACATCCAAGGCCCTTGGTGCTGGCCATTGTCCCTCTTCTTCATGATGGGATGACCCGGGCATATTTGGCATTTCTAGCATGTGCGGTAGCTGTACATGCATGTGGGTCTTGGCTGTGCTGATCTGCGATGGTTAAGCCTGAGAACCCACTGCATCTTTTTCTTTGACAAGTGTCTCATTGGCTTACTTTTGAACTTCTAGTTCAGCCTTTCCCTGAGGTAGCTGTTGTTCTAGCTCTTTTACCCTCGCATCGTGGGCCACTATTTGTGCCATCATTCCAGAGATGATGAGTTGTCTCTGGAGCTTCTCTTGTTTGAGCTCCTCTTGCAGTGCATTGAGCGTATTCAATGTTGCACTGTCAGATGTAGAAGCTGAAGCAGCAGGATCTTGATTCTGCAGAAGGGCCATCAGGGTATTCTTTATGGTGTTGTAAGAGGGGTGTAAGAGGCATTAATCCTCTGGTACCTCGAGTCTTCATATCTGAGTTGCTCCTTCATTTTCTTTTCATTCTTGATGAGCTCGTGGAATTGAGCCTCTTTTCTTGTTAGTTGCCCCTGAGAGTCTAGAAGGTCTTGAAGTGGATTTTCATTCTCCTTAGCACCGTGGTCTCTTTCTTGGGTGACCATTTGGAGTGCGGTCCTCGGGTTGGCAATTTCTTCGTTTGCCTGCTGTGCTCGTTCTCTCTGAAAATCCCATTCTTGCACTACTACCCTTTGACACTGAAACTGTCTTGGCAGTGTAAGAATGATCTTTGTGTAGTCAAAGGTTTTGACTTCCTCGTAGGCCTCCTCCTGGCTTGGCTCTGCTAGATTGGTCATTAATGGTATTTGAAGTGCTGCTCCAGCAGACACATGCCTAGGGGTTTGGATCTAGGCCACTTGCTCACTCACCTTGCCTTTTGCAGGCACTTCTTTCGTATCTTGAGGTTGAGATGAAGTTTCTTCAATAGACTTTGCCTGCTGTTGAGGCGAAGAGGGAGCAAGTTGTGAGACATGGGGAGCAGGGGACTTTGGAGAAGATGGTGGAGAGACAGGAGGAGCTGTTGAAGGAGAGGGAGGAGTTGGGTCCATTTGAATATTCTCTAGTTTTTCCTCATCCTCTTCCTGATGCTGTTTCTTGGATTCGCCTTCATGCGGTTCCAATACAGCTTGTTCAGTTGTCCTTTTTAGTCCTTCTTTTATTTTTTCCCGGGCCAATGCTGCTGCCCTTTGGTCTTCAAGATTCTTGTCCCTTTGTATCTTCTTTAGATGCTCTATGTGCCCAGTGAAGTCGACCACCTCCTTCTCCTTGAGTTCTTGTGTCGACGGGGAGGTGACTTCCACCTCTTGAGCCTTCTGCTCAGCTTCAAGCCTCCTCTTTTCCTCTTGCAAGGCTTTTGCCTTTTCTATTCTTGCTTTTCTGGCTTCTTTCATTGTCATTGGCTTTGTCTGTTTAGCAGCAGCCTTGGCTGCTCGTGCATCAGCCAACATTTTCCTTCTCTCTTCCACTCTGGCTTGGGCCTCGGCTAGCAGTACCTGCTGCTCTGATCTTGGCTTCTTGCTCTTTTTGTCCAGTGGGGTGGACGTGTCTTCTTCATCACTTTTCTCATGCTCAGATGGGCCTTTGGCTTCAGCCCCCTTCTGGCTTTCTTCTTTGTCTGACCCTTGAGAGTCATCTTCTTTGTCTGACCCCTTGGAGTCAGCTTGTTTATTTGCGTCAGTCCTCTTGTCAGCTCTTTTTGGAGGACCTTGTTGTCCTTGAAGAGGTTGCTGTGGTGGTGGTTTTCACTGGTTTTGCAACAAACCTAGCATGTTGTATGAGAGACGCCTGTGAACTGGCCACTGGCGGTAGATCCTCGATCATACCCAAAGCCTGATATGCAATCCTGGTTAGCATCGGCCCTGCACTCATGTAAAGTTTTTTTTTGGCCGAGCCCTTCAGGTTAGCTTCTACAAGGTTTTCCAGTATGAACTTCCCGTAATCACAACGGATTGTGCGTGCTTCTGCCATTGCCAGGGCCATGACTACTGCAATATGTAGTAGACGCTCTATGTACCTTGGTGGATTTTGAACTCTGAAGTGTTAAGAGATCAGTCTGAGAGGCAGTTCTAGTTCACCATATATCATGTCATTGTATTTATTGCCCTTTGTTTTTATGAAGGCCTTTTCGTTGTCGATGGGCTTCGTCTTGGCCAGCAGATCATATGTTCCAGGATAAAAATGCAGGGCCTCATTGATGATATCCCTTGTAATTAGAACTCTAGCCTTGGTGCTGTCTTTATCTGTTAGCAATGCTTAGTCGTCATATTGGATGGAGCTCATCAGCTCATGTGCTCGCATATAATCTGTTCCCCAGGGTGGTAGCGTGAAGAACTGCTCAAGGTGGATTGCCCTCACCGCATTTACAACCTCTGGTTTGCGGTGAAGCGTCCAGATTTCCCTCGACATTATGGTTGTCTTTATGCTTTCCCCTTCAGCATCCTTGAATTTGGCTATGAAGATATGGGCAGATATCTGAGCTAGGACATCATCAGATATGTGAGACTTCTCATGTGTCAAGAGCTCATCCACTTCATAGGGTCCTTTGGCCCATTGCTTGGTTTCCTTTTGGCGGAGCATTCTGCATCAGTTCAGTTATAAGCTGTCAGAAATCTTTCCAAAATCGGCAGAGTATAGACAATTAGTAAAAACAAGTCAAAAAGCTAAAATTGATCATAACTTGAAAAAATTTTATCCATTCTTGGCCATATTTTACCAGTGGGACTAGGAAGACTAGGACTATCATTGATGAAGATCTGGGTCAAATCTAGGTCATAGGTACACCAATCGTGATTGTAGTACCTGGGACAAATTGAGATTTGACTATATAGCTGTGTTCTTGACAGTTAGTGGGTCATTATGGTCCTATTACCATGTGATTTGGATAACTTTTGAATCTGTTAGACCCAATTTTGGGCTGTAAGTCAGTTTTGGACTAGATATTGATTTTCTATGGGTTTTTGGTGTCCAAATGGCTTGAAACTTGATGGGGGGCTTGGCCTTGATGTCTATGAGACAGCTGTATGGTCAAGGTCTAGTTTTGATGAAGAGGTACACCGATCACGATCGTAGTACCATGCCTTTTTTGGGTAAAAATCGGATGGTCATGTTCCCCTATGTCTATCTAGCCCATTGATGAATTTATGGCAAGTTTGGACTCAAAATGAATATTTTAGAGCAAATATTCACTGTTCGACCCTATTTCACTAAGTCTGGCCATATTTGATATTTCCTACTAACTTGGGGTGGTCCCTGGAGTTATTAGATGTTAGTGGTTGATATTCTGATGCTCCTGCATTGTCCTGCTACCATCTGTCTACTCTTGTGTTGGATTTTGTCCCGATCAGTCACTTTTTGGCCTGTCTTTGAGGATTTTCCAATTCTAGGTATTTCTCAGGTATTTTTGTGACATCTATAGTACAATTGAATATCCCTAAGTCATATTATGGATTCTGATGTCTATTCCGGGGCAGAATTTATCCTCTATGTGTGCACATGTGACTAAAATGGTCATTTTGGCTCAAGTGAGCGATTTTGAGCTCCGTTTTATATTTCCTCTGATGTATAGACTCCTGGCAGTGTATTTATGCTTCTAGGGTCATTCGTCTTGGTTTTTGGTCAGATTCTGGCACCTGTGGGTCTTTTTTTTTTGTTTCGGATGTGTTTGATAAATCCTAGCTGTTCAATGAGCAAATCCTGTGCATTTCTAGTGAAATTTCAACAGGGACTACCCCAATGTATGCTTTAGGCCTAGGTTAGGTCAAATGTTGGAAATCCTTCATCTGGGGGCACCGATTGCGATCGTAGTCAAGTGCCCAAATTGATTTTTGATGTTACCAGAGGATTGGGAGCAGCTTGGCAAATTCTGTGTCAAGAAATGATGATGAGGTACACCGATCGCGATCGGTGTACCACCACCAATCTGAGATCTGATGTTATAGTCTTGTTCCCAATGCTCTTGGGTATCCTATAAAGCTTCTAGGTACAAATTTGGACTTCATTTGATGCCTCTAAGGGCCCTAGACCTACACATGCAAATCCGTTCCAGATTTGATTCGTACGCACTGTGCAGTGTTTTGTGCTTGCATGCATACTAGGACTCATCTTTGTGTACCAGAGATCTTACCTATGAAATCTCGTGTAAAACTGTTGTCCTGGGGGTCTGTACGAGACGAAATGGCGGCACATCGCTCTAGGTCACAAAGCTCTCTCTCTCTCTCTCTCTCTCTCTCTCTCTCTCTCTCTCTCTCTCTCTCTCTCTCTCTCTCTCTCTCTCTCTCTCTCAGAAATCACCAAGTGAATAATGAACTAGAAATCGGCCTACCCGACCTATATCTACCCGGGATTTCCGTGACGCAAGGAAATTTTTCATTACCTTCGATCTCAAAATACTCAGTATACCACCTGTGGGTCGAACAGTTCGTCATTCTGACATCGTACCGCCGTTTGATGCGATTCTGGAAAAATCTAGCCATTGTCCTTTAGGCTGAAAATTTGACATCTTTAGAATAGCTTCATATTTGCCATGCTCAAAGATCATATCATGTTGTTTCAACTTTTGCTTCCAAATCTTGATTCCGACACTTTTTGGACATGTTTATTAATTTTGGAAGTTTTATTAGCAGAAATCAAACGAAATGAACTAAAAATACCTCTTATGTGGTAGAAATCAGCCAAAATTTATTGTACTCACCCCTAAGCTTATGTTTACACTCAAAGCATCTCAATGCTCCCGATTTTGTCATTACAGCTCATTATTATGTTGGTTGGATGATAAAAAAAGCTAAAATTGCCAGATTTTGACCAAATTATATCAAAATTGAACTCAAAAAGGTAAAAACGCACACACTATATACATATATACATGCTGGACATTTTAATGACCACAACTGCTACTAGGTTCAGCTGTTATTCCCCCCTTCCCAATCTGAGTCGTTCCGAACGAAGGTTTTGTGCTTGTGCATGGGATTTCAAGCATGTGTCTATGCACGGCCTGGTAATTTGTCCCTATCCTCATGATTGAAGCAATGCCTATGGTAACACAGTGCTGTGCGAGATGTGGGAACTGAACTGACCGTTCAATGGCGTTTGCTGACGAGGTTAGTTATTTATGAAATAGAAGAAGCTGCATTTGAGTTGCTCTCTCTCTGATTGTCAATTTTGTAACATCAACTACTTTTGGAACCCATTTATATTATGTTTTCACTTTAGATAGAGATTTTGATGTATGTTCTTGTGTTTTCGTTGCCATTTCATCGTTTCAGGCAACTTAGATGGAGTTTTTAGCCGCCATTCATAAGCAGAAGCTGTTTTTTTGGCAGTTATCTTCTTTTTTGGTTGCCATTTGTAAGTAGGAACTGCTTTTTTGGCAGTTTTTTGCTTTGGTTTCCATTTCCATTCTGTTTTGACTTTTGGAAGTCCCTGATTTGTCATGGTTGTTGAGACTTTTGACTTTGGAAGCCATATTTATTTGGGGTTATTTTCCACCATCGTTTTCTTGATCCAGACTTGTTTAAGAGCTGTTTTTTGTGTTGTTGGCCGAATTTTGGATGTTTCTGTTTTGACTGGGATTATCAGCCACGAATGATATGATTTTGCAAGCGGAGTCATATGTGTGTTTGTGCGTGTACAACAAGGCATTTTCCCACCATTCTGGAACTGCATTGTACGTCCACATCCATGGTACAACTAAACACATTGCTTCACCGATGCCGTCGTCTTTGACCACTAGAAATTGATGCGGGCAAATATTTCCATCTATATTGATAGTTAGATTGACGAATCCCATGGTTGGCATTATTGCCTTATTTGCTGCCGCTATATTCCGTGCACTGCATCAGTGGTTCATTTGTGAGCACCTTGTATGTGGAATAGTTAACCACATTGACTCAGGCTCCTATATTGACCAATGCTCGTTGATATCTGCCGTTCAGTAATCTGACATTGATCCGAACATCAAGTCCTATCTGCCATTGCTCATTGCTCTGAATTGAAGCTAGAGGAATTGGTGTTGTTTCTTCTGGTTGAGGTTGCCTTTGTTGATGAAATTTCCTGCTTGCGTTTAACAATTCTGATTTTGGCTTCTTCCTATGCTTGAGCTTTCGTTTCTTCTATTTTATTTTTCCGCTCCTTCGCACCATGGATATTTGCAAGCATTTCTGTGGTCTTTGGTAGATTATACTTCTTCAGTCTGCAACCACTAATCCAGTTAGGCATCTCCTCTCCCTCTAATGTTGCAAGTTTGATGGTCCCACTAGATGATATATCATGAATCACATAGGGTCGATTACCTTGCTTTTTACGCTCTCGAGAATGCTGCTTTAGGGTATACATCAATACATAGTCCCCTATAGCAAATTCCTTGCTAATAACATGTTGATTAAAAGATGACTTCATGTTTCTTTTCTACGCATAGATTGAGGAAACTGCTCTCAATCTCGTCTCATCTAGTTTTTCCAGGACTTCTATTTGCTCTGACAGCTCATGTCCTGTCCATTCTAGATCTTTAGCTACCTGGAGTGTAGGGATAAGAAATTCTAGCGATAGAATTGCCTGAATTCCATATACCATGTTGAAAGGAGTCGTACCGATGGACGTTTTGAACGCTACTCTATAAACCCATAAAGCTGAATGTAGCTTTTGGTCCAAGTTCGCTTTTGAATCACTGAAGAATTGTCACTAGTATCTTGTTTGTCACTAGAATCACTGAAGAATTGCCCCCATTCTCATCAATCTCTGATACGTCTGTGCATGTCCATTGTGAATTCCTGTTGTCTGCACATGAGATTGGTTAAGGTATAAATCCTGTTCATGTATTTCAATACAAAGCCTAAGGATTTGATCCGTCCCTTGCTTGTATAGCCTTCCTTCTAACATTATCAATGATCTGGATGCCCTAATAACTGATGGTTGTCTCGTCAAATACAAGGATCCAATTGTTAATAGAGGAATTACATCCTCACTCCATCTTGGAACCATGTCTATATTAAAAAGATATGCGTATGGAAAATCATCATCAATTCCTATAGGAGCCTCTCCATGCATCATTCTTGATAAGTGGTTAGCTCTCTGGTGTGTAGTTCCCTTTTTAACTACCACCGTAGAATCAAACTCAAGCAGTATGATAAACCACCGTACTATGTGTCCCGTATTGCAAGGTTTGTTGACAAGATATAATAGCGCTTGATGATCTACTGGAGTAACTGATTGGAAAATCCATGTTCTTTTCTCCAGGTTGTGCTAGAATGCATCCTATAGCAAATACGGATGCATCTATATGGATATGGAATATTTTATCCCAATTCGGAGCTTTTAGAATAGGAGCGGATATCAATCTTTGTTTCAAGATCTGAAAAGCTTTCTCGCACTCATCCGTCCATTCAAATTTAGTAATCAAAGCGTAAAGTGGCTTCACAATTATAGCGTACAAGTAGATAAATCTTCGATAGTATCCACAATGGCCCATAAAAGCCTGTACCTCCTTTACCCTTAGCGGTCTAGGCAATTCAAAAATTACAAGGATCTTATCCATGTCTGTCAAAATGCCGTTCTTGGACACTATATGCCCCAATATTTTGCCATGTCTTACCATGAAGACACATTTTTTAGGATTTAGGCAAATCCAATATAATCTACACTTCTCGAACACTTTTGTTAAGTGCTCGATATGCTCCATCCTAATGAGATAATGCACACATAACTCATCCATATAACTCTCTAAGAATTGTCTTAGATATTCCTTGAACGCGTGACTCATGAGTCTCTGAAAAGTGGTTGGTGCATTGGTTAAGCCAAATGGCATTACCCTATATGCAAAGATGCCCCATTCAGTTGCAAATGCCGTTTTGTGTTGATCCTCTGGCTTGATTGCTAATTGATTATAGCCCGAAAAGCCATCTAAGAAGCTATAAGCTTCTCTTCCTGCTACTCGTTCAATCACATGATTAGTGATTGGCAAGGGATAGTTATCTCTAATGGTTGCGGCGTTTACATTCTTGAGATTGACAAACACTCTCAACTTTCCATTTTTCTTAGGAACCACCACAATTGGTGAAACCAAATTAGTGTGCTCAATTTCATAGATAAACTCAGCTTCCTTGAGCTTGTCTATCTCTTCCTTGATCTTTCTAGCAAATGTTTCATTGTAAGTGTAAGGATGCTGCATGCTTGGTTTTGCATCACTCTTAAGAGGTATTGTATGTTGGCAAATGCGCGCTTGGATCCACCCCCTTAAGATTTTTATATGACCACGCAAACACATATTTATACTGTTTTAGAGTAGTTATTAAAAGTTTCTCCTCTTCTTCTGTAAGGTCAATAGCTATATATGCAGGCTTTGGCTCCTCACCTGGCTCAGCTAGATCTATCTTTTTGGATTTTTCTGGACCATCATATGATGTTCCAGGCTCCTTTAGCTCTCTCATAGGCTATTGCACTATTATCTTCATGTCCTCTATGGTATACTTCTTATAATGGGACGGTACATCTATCTTGTCTGAGTTCGTATCTTCGTCCGTCTCCATTTCAGTTGTCCATACATCTTTGAGGGTCTTCTTGAGTTATTATACTCATATTTTCTGTCGGTTTTTGTCATCCCTGACTTTATTTCCCAACCCTCGTGCATTTTGGATTTGTCTTTCTCATGCTTGTTTTTCTTGTTGTTTTCTCTTTGTTTCGCCTTGACAAACTAACCAGTGATTTTGTCCTTGACGCAGTCGTTAGCCTCGGGGAGTTCACTATGTTGAACATGCATATAACACGTGTGAACAAGAGGTATTTAAATAATCCCTTATCTGTCATTTTTCAAGTATTATATGTACCCCTTATGTATGCATTTTTGTAAAAGAAATCTAACCCTTATGTATGATATTTCTCCTATTTAAATTAAAAAACCCCTTATGTATGTACTTTTTTCTGTAAGTCTATCTAGTTAATAATCCCTTATTTTGTTCGCTAGCGTGCTATCTTACATACTTTTAAGTGGACTATCTGGGTCGTTAGCTTTTACAAGCTTGAGATATCCCGTTTTATCTTTGACAAGAGGCATGGGTTTATCTTTGTCCCTCTTGATTTCCCCGTTCTCTTGGATTTATATCGCTCTTGACGTCGAGGTTTTTGATTTGGAAAGTCATAAAACACCTCCGGCTTTACTAGATATTTTCATTCGTTCTCGGAGTCACTTGATCTTTTATCATCCAGCAATGGAAGATCCTCACTCAATGAGTTGAATTATGCTTGTTCAACATAGTGAACTCCCTGGGGCATGTTCAACAATTTATTCCTCCTCTGTTCGTTTTTCAACATCTATTACGGAGATTTTGTCAACTATTCGCTTGCAATCAATCTCTTGTCCTTTAGGATCAATCTTTCACTATTTTAGTGCACTGTAGGACGAACAATTGCGATTGGTGTACCTTCTAGAATGCTGTGACAATGATAGAATAGGTTCCTGATAATCCTCTGTAGCTTCCCTACAAGTTTCGTGCAGATCCGAGTAGATTTGCATAGTGAACGGGCGTGATGACCTTAGGGCTGTGAAAGAGGACATAAGCAGATTACCTGATGTTTATGTGATAGGTTGGCGAGTCGATTAGGTGTAGTACCTTCACACAAGTTCACGTCATTAGGATTGACACCCTAGTGAGTTTCCATGTCTCACTCTGGTCGCTTCCCCTGTATTGATATTTTATGTTGATGCTTGAGAGCTGTGCTACGGACGTTCGTCGCGACGACCCGCAAACAGAAGCACTTATTAAGAAGAGAGATATGTGTTGCTAGTGTGCTTGCTTCAATGGCAAGTTTTAAGGATAGCTAAAGTAATAGAGACTAAGGGAGATTAGCTTCATGTGTCACTTGCTTCGGTTTTCATCCATAGCGATGTTCTTGGACAAGGAGACTAGCTCTAGAACTGCCGAGAGAGAGAGAGAGAGAGAGAGAGAGAGAGAGAGAGGGAGAGAGAGAGTTTTCTTTCCCACAATTAGAGCATGAAGGGATGCAAAAGAGGACTGCAAATCCACACGCTATTTGACCTTCCTTATTTGTTGTTAAGTGGGTAATGGTATTAGCAAGTGTGTACTTGCTCACGTGAGGTATAAAGCATGTGCAAGCTCCTTTGGACATGTGGCCTTGCCATTTTCAAAAAGGGAGACTAGAGTCCACCTTCTCAAAATAGGAGGGCTGAACCAGCCTTTGTCTTTTATCTTTCCATTTTAATTAATTAGAAACCTTAGACCTACCTTCAGATTAACTAGCTTAAGTGCAAGACCTTTGCACCAACCAACCTTAGTCTTTTATCTTTCCCTTTTAATTAATTAGAAACCTTAGACCTACCTTCAAATTGACTAGCTCATGTGCAAGACCTTTCCACCAACCTTTGGAGGCACTACCCTGGACTAGAGTCTACTTGCTAATTTGGAATCCCCTAAATTAGGATGGAGTCTAGAAAATTTAATTCTGCTCTTGGGCTTTTGAGATTCACCTTCCGTGCAAAACCTTAGCAAAGTCCTTTGGAGGTCTCAAGACTAGAGTCAAACCCGCTAAAATTTAAACTGACTCTGGAAAAATTTATTTACCCTACGGCTTGCTAAATATTAGACTTGCTAAATTTAAACTGACTCTGGTAAATTTCCTTTACCCTAAGGCTTCCCAAGCTTCATTCTTGGAATCTAATGGGTAAGTTTTATTGGTTAAAATTTATAAAAATTTAAGAATTTATTTACTATTTTTGGACTCCTATAATTGCTATGATCACTCCCCTTTGTTATGTACCTTTGATCAAGGTTCCTCATGCTAGAATAGCCTTTCTTGATCCATAACTTTGACCTAATAGATAGATGAATTAGCAATTATCCTCACTCTTAATTATTTTCCTTAATTCCTAAGCCTTTGACCAAAATAAGTCTATTAAACACTTACGTATCTTCTGTTGTTCTCTTTTATTTTCCTCATACTTAAGTGGCCAATTTAAGTTGGAAAACACTTTTGGAAGGTTAAATATTAATTTTCATGACAAGAACCAAGGGTGGCACAACCTATTTTGTGTGCAAGTTTAGGGTCTCCTAAAGGTAGTGAAGCTGTCCGGGGCGGCAACAAGAAGAGCAACCTCTAGACACCCTTCAAGGCTCCCGTGCTGCTCAATGGGGCTGGGGCACAACACAACACAAACCAAAACAATAAACCCCCAGCCAAATCCCAACTACACAAGGGGCACCACCTAGTTTAAGAGCGAACTAGGATGCAAAAGAGGAGAATCGTTAGAGCAACCCACAAACAAGCAAGGAATTTACACTAACCCTAACACCAATGGAACACTCTCACACAACAAAACACGAGAGAGAGAGAGAGAGAGAGAGAGAGAGAGAGAGAGAGAGAGAGAGAGAGAGATGGTGCTCGAGCTGCTTTGAAGTGTATCGTTAATGATCAAGCAAACATAAATATATATATGTAAGAAAGAGAGAGAAGGGGGAAGGGGGTGCTTGTTGCACTAATGCCTTCTTACAAATCTGTCATGACCAATCAAAGTGAGATTAGTATTTGTTCAACATAGCCTGAGTAAATTACACCACAACACATCACAAGAAAAAAGCCACCCCAATCACTGTCTTAAGGCCAGGGGAGTCCTCTCCACCCTGTCGCCCTCTTACAGCATGTGGGATTTATGGCTAAATTGATAACAGTACCCGGAGACAAGCTATCAAGAACTTACATAAAACACCAAGACACTTACACATCATTATTGTCCATGACTTCACGTTGGAAGGGAGACAAGGTATCCATGCTTAGTCCAAATTCACCCTCCTTGATTCAGCAAATGTTGGGCTTACTCTAGTAGGAGAAATGATAGATTTCCTACTCTCAATTTAATGATCACTCTCTCTTACAATGGCATAGAGTTCCCTTGCTAATCACCCCTAATACAACACATACATATGCCTAATGCCAATGAGATTCCACTCAAGAGCTCCTTCTCAAGAGGTTGAGCTTGGCTTCTCAAGCTATAGCATAGTGCTCTTTCTTCTCCCCCCTTTTTGTGCTAGCTACACCCTCCTTTTATAGCAATTTTGAAGGCTAGGGTTACTCCTCTAAGCATGGTTGGGTTAGATTTTCAGCAATTTATCTAATTTCTTTTGCTTGGAATTATCAAGAAGTTGGTGGGGAAAGAGAGAGGAGAGAAATGGAGGTGATAGGACTTTTCATAGTGGGTTAGTGTTAGTAGAGTTAGTATTAATTTACAAATGGAATTGGATATTTACAATGGGAGTATCTATGTAGGATACAAATAAGGAAGAAAAACTCTTAAGAGGTAAGAAAAGGTGGATTTCTTACAAGGTTGATGCTCCAAGTGTCTTGAGTAGGGCCAATTTTGACGCTTGTTGACGGTCCACTAGCTTTGACGGTACATTTTTTCTCCACTCTTGACCTTCCTTGAGAGACAAGGTAATTGAAGTTGAGTAATCAACCACCATGATGCTGTCTTTTAAGAGAAGAGGCTGAATTTTGTGGTTTTTTTGATAGATATGGGTAATTTGGAGGAGGAAAAATGAGACTAGGTGGTCAATTTTGGAATGGAATTGTGTGTGGGAGGTATGAGTTCACCATGGTTTCTCTTATTCTTCAAGGTTGAGGAGAAGGTGAGTAGGGTGCAGAGAGGAGTGGTGAGAGAGGTGGGGATGATGAGTGGAGAAGTGTGTGTGAAAGAGGAAAATGATAAAGTGGAAGAGAGAGTGTGGTTGCATAGCATGGGAAAACTGGGGTCCACTAATAAAATCATAGCTCACAGCTCGTAGCTCAAAAAAATATGAAAAACTTTGAGGCAAAAGTTCAGCCCACGAGCTACAACTTTTGTTTGTATCACCTTTTCAAATTCGGAGAGCAAGTGAACTTTAAAAATTCAGCAAAACCGACCGTTTTTTTTCCACTGCACAAGGTCCTTGTGGGGTCCTTCTTTGGATGATTCTTTTGAATACCTCCAAGAGTGAGCCCTCCATAGTGCATGTATGCATGCCACCTACCCTTGACCTTATTTGGTAGGTCTATAATTGAAGATATTGTTGAGATCATGATATAAGTGAATAGTACAACTAAGAAAATCAAATATTGAGGGGTCTAAAAAATATGCACATGTCAAATATAAATAATATAAGTGGAAAAAATATAAAGGGGTCAAAAGAAATCTCTCTCATTATGAGGCTACCATAAAAAGATAAATATTTTTGGTGTTCTAATTTTTTAGAAAAAAAACAAAATAGATGTAGGAAGGGAAAAATCACAATAGTGAAAAAATATACACATAAATAAAACTAGTTTTTTTGGATTTTTGTTGGGGTGGAGTTACACCAAATATAAGAGAAGCTTACATGAAAATATTTCTATATGGAATGAAGAGTATAAAAAATGGTAAGAAAAATTGTGGTAATGGTGAGGCAATGTACAGAGCATAAATAACACACACCTAGGTAAAAATATTTAAATAAATACCAAAATAATTATGAAAAAATCTTTTATTTAGGCCCTATATACAAAGAAATATTTACATACGCATGGGCCATAATATACTTATATTTTTTATTTTTTTGGCTCAACTAGCCCAATGCCTAGCTAATTGAGGGTTTTTTATTTCAGTAAGGAGATATGGGAAAAGTCCCCTAACTCACACGCACCTATATACAGTGAAAGGGTGAGGGTAACCACAGTGTTTGAGTGATTTGATAGGGTGAGATAACTCAATATGGCAATTACATAGAGCAAAAAAACGGCTATCAGTAGGTTAGATGGCCTATAAGAAGAGGTGGATGGGTGGAGAATAGCCTGCAAGATCACCTTGATTTACATTTTCAAGGATGAAAAGTTCTCCCAAAGGGGGGTTAGTGTGAGGGCAAGGGGAACCGGTAAGTCGGTAGGAGTAGGAGTTATCATCAAGCAAGGGGTGTTATCTATATAAGCTAAAATTGGGAAGTGAGTCGGATGTCAAATACCCATGATCTTACACTACAAGCATGATAAATTGAAGTTGGTATATTTCAACAACTATTTGCATGCTTTTTGTTAGGGTTCAGGCCAACTGGCCGATCCCCCATCACTAACCGCTAATCTATTCTTTGGATATAATGAAGAATAAGGAGTGGTGAGAATACTTCTCACCTAGAGCTCCACCAAAACACATCATGTCCTCTCCATATTCTTCTCTTGCACAAACACACACACACACACACACACACACACACACACACACACACACACACACACCTTGTGTGCTCACACACTTCACAAGTTGTATCAAAGCAAGGAGCATTGCAAAGCTACACAGAAGCTTTGTGTTAAAGGAGGCAAAAAAATGAAGGAAATTACTGCTCATTTTTGCAGCAAAAATAGCTCAAAATTGAGAGCTGTCTTTTGGTTGATTCACGCAATCCCTACCAAAAATTGATGTGGTTACATCTTTGTAGAGCAAAATTTTTCCAAATTCCTCATCATTTTTGCTATAACAATACACACATTGCAGCAGGTCATGGAAGAGTAGGTGCATAAATGTGATTTTAAGACGATTCCCACAATTTTCAACCATTTTCATGAGATCTATAACTTTGCAAAACAAAGTTGTGCAAATTTTGCTAAGTTTTCGAGTTATTTCTAACAGGACAACGATAGTGTATGTACTCTTTTGCAGCGTGATCTTATGCTCACTTGTGATCTCTTGAGAGACGCTTTTCCCGAGCACATCGCTCAAAAATGTAGGTCTAGCATCGGCACTACAGGTGCAGTTTTGCATTGGAGTTTCAATCGATGATCCTTTTTCACTCGAGGAGCATTTCATTCGCAAGTTTGATGCTACCATCTTTACCATTTGGAAAGAACGCATGAAGGATGTTTTGACCAACAAAGAACTGTCAATATTGCTAAAAGAGTGTGCAAAAGGTAATGGCTATACACAAACTGAGTGGGAGTTTTTGGATGAAAAAGCTATGGCTACGATACGTCTACATCTAGCCAAGTCAGTGTTTTTCAGTATCATTGGGAAGACTACAAATTTTTTAATATGGGATAGCTTATGTTGAACATGAAAGAGTAAAAGTGTGTCAAACAAAGTAAGAAGAAGCTGATGAAGCTTAGTGTGAAAGAAGGTAGCATAGTTTTTGGCATTTTCAATGAGTTTAACTCATTGTTTAATCAGTTGACAGTTTAAGGCTTTGATTTTGACAAAAATTGAAGTCTATTTTCTTGTTATGCTCTATACCATTAGCAAATTATATTATGCACAACCATTAGCAATTTAACTTTTAATGGCAAGTTAGTGTTCAATAATGTCACGAATATGTTGCTTATTGAAGAGATTTAACTTGATGATGTTAGTCATGGGGATGCATATATGGCTGATAGTTCACATGAAAAGTAAAGAGGCCATGACAAGTACAAAAACAAAAATAAAAGTAGAGAGAAAAATAATCATAGTCTAAGAAAAAGCAAGAACTCTAGTAGAGAGTGCAATGCTAAAAATGTCAAGTGTTACTATTGCCATAAGAAGGGTCTTTACAAAAAGGATTGTTGGAGTTTTCTAAGAGACCAAAAGGAAAAGTAAAAGGACAAGTCTGACAAAGGAAAGAATAGTGTAAAGATTGAGGAAATCAGCGTGGTTGAATCTCCTATGCCTTCCACTGTAGTAGAGGGTGTTCTTGCTTCAGTGACGCACAATATGCCAGCAGTGATTCATGCAAAGGTGAAAGAAGATCCATTAGTTGTTATCATTTTTACTTTAGAACTCACTCCAAATGCTTTGATTGCACAGGATAAAGGTTATGCACTAGATCTGCTCCCAGCTTTCATGTCACACCGCATAGAGATTGGTTTTCATCTTATGCATCCACACAGGGTATAGTCAAGCTTGGTGATTCCTATGAGCTTGATGTTATTGGCATTGGTGATGTGAAGCTTTAGATGCATAATGGAATTATTTTATGCTGCAAAATTTTAGACATGTACCCAAGCTTACAAAGAGCTTACTTTCTACAAGACAAGTGGATGATCTTGACTACACTATAGGTTTTGGTAATATTTCTTGGATGATCCGCAAGAACGACCTTGTCATTATGAAAGATCATAAAGATGGATCCTTGTACTAAGTTTGTTTTGAGTGTTGATGAACACTCTATCTATGTTGTTGAGCTGCCATCTACTGAGTTGTGGCATAGTCGGCTTGGGCATATTAGCCAAAAAAGCATGAAAACACTTCAACATTTCCACTTTGTGAGCACTGCATATATGGAAAGCAAATTAGGTTCACGTCTTTGCAAATTGGACAAAGAATTAGGGGAACCCTGTAAGGTCTCTACCTTTCTCCAAAACCAATCCCACATGTAAATAATTGAACCCAGTTTTCATACTGTAAAAAGTTACTATTTTTGGTAGTTTTTCTAAATCTGTCGGTGCCAAGATGTTTAGAATGTTATACGGCTTTCAAAAATAATAATAAAAAATTTTGTGAAATTTTTTCTAAAATAGTAAGTTTTTGGTCACCCGACCCGTCTAGTTTTGACAGGCTCGTCAAACTGCACCCGTATCCAGAATTTGAAAAAAACTGCAATTCCGGACATTGGGAGATGCTAAATATGGCAGGTACTCGGGATGATGCACCTTAGCTCCGTCTTAGCATAGCAAGTTTCGGAATTAAAATCCAAGCTGTAACGACCGTCTAAGGATAAAAATAATTTTTTTCTTAAGGCTAGCGGGGGCACCGGCACTTGGGGACTGGTGTGTGTACGGGCTCTAGGCCAGTGAGACTTGTTTTAGCAAATAGAGGACGCCCTCACACACATCGGGGCTCGTGGGAGAGTTTCCAAGCAAGAGAGAGAGTGTGAGACTCAGTTAAAACAAGCAAATTGGACAATTGCAAGCTATGCACTCAAGCTGCCATGCATGACCAAAGTGCTCATTCAAATGCAATTAGCAGCAGATTTTGACCTCTTGAGGTTGGGAGCCTATTTAAGGATATGTTCCCACACACACACACACAGATACTCAGTACACACACACACACACTCCCTCACACACATACCTTGGGCGAGGTGCTGCAGGCATACACAATCTCTAGGAGAGGATTAAGGGAAGGAGGTGCTGCTAATTTCTCATTGGATAAGGTTTCTTGGATCAGCAACTAAGGTCTTAATCAACTCAAATTATGGTAATCTCGAGTTAAATTCATGCTTACATCTTAATCTCTCTATGAATCCCTTATTTTCCACATGTAAATAATTGAGCCCAGTTTTCATACTGCAAAAAGTTACTATTCTTGGCAGTTTTTCTAAATCTGTCGATGCCAAGATGTTTACAATGTTATAGAGCTTTCAAAAATGAATAAAAATAATTTTTGTGAAAATTTTCTAAAATAGTAAGTTTTTGGTCACCCGACCCGTTTAGTTTTGATCGGCTCGTCAAACTGCACCTGTATTCAGAATTTGAAAAAAATGCAATTCCGGACACCGAGAGCTGCTAAATATGGCAGGTACTCAGGATGATGCACCTTAGCTCCGTCTTAGCACAATAGTTTCGGAATTAAAATCCAAGGTGTAACGATCGTCTAAGGATAAAAATAAAATTTTTCCTAAGGCTAGCGGGGGCACCGGCACTCGGGGGCTGGTGTGTGCACGGGTCTAGGCCACAGGAGACTTGTTTTAGCAGATAGAGGGTGCCCTCACACACATAGGGTCTCATGGGAGAGTTTTCAAGCAAGAGAGAGAGTGTGAAACTCAGTTAAAACAAGCAAATTGGACACTTGCAAGCTATGCACTCAAGCTGCCATGCATGACCAAAGTGCTCATTTAGATGCAATTAGCAGCAGATCTCGACCTCTTGAGGTTGGGAGCCTATTTAAGGACCTGTTCCCACACACACACACACACACACACTCCCTCACACACATACCTTGGGCGAGGTGCTGCCGGCATACACAATCTCTAGGAGAGGATTAAGGGAAGGAGGTGCTGCCAATTTCTCGTTGGATTAGGCTTCTTGGATCAGTAATCAAGGTCTTAATCAACTTGAATTACGATAATATCGAGTTAAATTCATGCTTACATCTTAATCTCTCTATGAATCCCTTATTTTCCGCTAATACTATGCATAATCTAACTACTCTACCTAGTAGCAACTCTCTAAATCACCTATGTGATTAGTCTATTTCACTTTCTTAATCCCATTAGCTAATTATGCATCAAGTCAACCTCTTAATCATAAATTAATCCATGGTTAGTAAGAAGGAATTACCAGCTAGTCAATTCAATGATTGAGTGGTGGAGATTGACCCAATTTCTAGCAATGTAACTAATTAAACAACCCCAATCTGTCATTTCATTAGGAAAGAGTTTAATTAAAGGATTAAACTCATATTGCAAGAGATTAATGTGTAATTAGAATAGTTAATTCCCCCTCTCAAAATTAATTATCACTAGAGAACGGAGTTTCTTCCGCATATGCATAAGACATAACTGCATCTTTCTGTTCAGTTTTGAGAAGGAATTAGTACACTAAAATCATCATTCAACCACTCTAATCAAGCAAGTAACTACAAGAACTGAATTCTCCAATTGCTTAAGCTAAGAACCTTAATTCAGAGTCAATTTCCATAAGTTCAGGAGAAGATGCTATCCTAAATTGATGTAATTATGACTTGGATCACCTAATATTATCTCAAATTTACCCAAAAACAGATAGATGAGTAATAACGGTACTTGAAGTTAATCTACTCCTTTCGTATAAGAGTAATTGCTTGATAAGGCTAACCATGTTGTATCCTGACCGTTTGTGGTTGTTATGGTAATATTGGACACTAGTTCTTTTTCAAATTCATCATCTTTAGTAGTGAGTATAATGGCCCCAAAGAGGACCCGTTTTGGTGGATCTCACGACCATGAGGCCGGAACAAGCAACACTAACGGAAAGGGAAAGGGTCCTATCGTCCAGCAAGCACTGGCCATCTCACGAAGCAATCAAGAGGAGATTATTGAGGTAGGTCTAATTTTAATTCAAGTACAGTTTAATAACATTGCATTCGGTAAGGTAGGAAAGCAACATTACCGCAAAACATGTTGGAAGATCCAACGGAGACCACGGCATTTTAATTGATGCATTTAAATTCAAGTAGGAAAGAATGTTTTTGGGATATACTGTCTGGTGTAGGAAGGACTTTTGCTAGGGAAAATTAACACGGCCAGTTCATTTTTAATTCCAATGTTGATTTAGTCCTGATCCCCCTATTGATCATTCAACAGGGGATAGCTCGCGAGGTTCTCGCAGTAGCTAGAGTGATCTAGCTTAGGGCTTTTATCTACTACTTGCTTTCTATGCGGTGGATACCCACAACTTGTGTGCTTTGCAGTGGGATGTCCATGTCGTGCTTTTTATGCGGTGGACAAATCTAGTTGTATGGACAACTAGGTGATAATGCGTGGAGTTAACACTCGCTGGGGGATTTCGTGCCTCCAAGACATTGGAAGTTTAAATGAAATGAGTTATTGAGTAAATTTTTACTAGAAAGATTGTTTTGGTGCTGCTTGAAATACTGTTTGAAGGGCTGTCTTAACACAACTTGTGAATCGGAATTAATCAATGAATACATATGTTGAACAGAAATTGTGGTAGTAATTAGGACACACAAGTCAAAGTGTGAGTGTGGGGGTGGAAAGTGGGGGCTTGGCTCGGATTGCCAATGCCTATGAGAAGGGTGGTCCCGATTGGTTGGGAACTCTCTGTAACATTTAATGGCCTAATAACTTATGTGTAGCGGAAATTAGCATGAACATAGTGGGCATTTCATTAGAATAGATTCCTAATGAGAATTACAAGAGTGCTTGGGTGGAGAGAGCAACAAAAAGCATAACATCTAGTTAGATAGCATCGACAATACTTTCAAAAGAGAGAGAAATTAAGCTATTGACAACAGTTGAGGACCGGATTTTCATGGAGCCGGTCCCCCCTCCAAAAGGCATTGTATTATGGTTTCTCCCATCAAGAGAGACATTGTACAATACAATTCTTTGTGTTCCTTCAAGACTAGCTAGTGCAATGAAGATGGAAACTTCATGCACTAAGCAAAACACTTAACAAAAAAAACTTGAATTATCCCCGTTCTCAGACCCAAGACCTCACACACCTTTGAAGATGGTGAGAGCTAGCAGGGTATGAGAGTAGATTGAGAGGAAGAAGGAGTATCTTACGAGAAAGATGTACATCTCCTCACATAATCACTCATATGTAGCATAGCTTAGCTTAGTAATTAGCTTGGTAGAGGAGATGAGCATGCATTGAAGCTTGGCTCTTGGTTGGATTTGCATCCACATGCCAAGAGAGTGTTGATGTAGGCTTCTATCTCACAAGCTTGGAGTAGGTGATGAGTTCTCCATTAAAGCTTGGGAAGAGATAGTCTTCTCTTTCTTCACACATGAGCTTGTGTGAGTGTGTGTGTGATAATGCCTTGCAAAAATCAGCCCCCTCTCTCTCTCTTGGGCGAGCCCTCTTGCTAATTGCTCTTGCTGAAGCCTCATTGGCCTCCCCAAGTCAAGCCAATTACAATTAAGCAGCATAAGTGATAGCCTTCTGACATGTGTCCCCCTTTCCCCTTTTGTGAGAGCTTTAGGTAATTAAATAATTAAACTAAACTCTCATTGGACCCCTTTGCCTCCTGGCCAATAGGAATCAGGCAAGCCATGGGGCTCCTGAATGCTCATTGGACCCCTTGGGAGACTGCCCAATAGTCTTCTAGGAGACTTAATTCTCATTGGTTTCTTTTATTAAATGTTTTTAAATTAATTAAACTAGATTTACTCTAGCTTAATTCTCATTGGTCCACTTCAAGGGTCATCCAATAGAAATTGGGCACACCTTGTGGGCATCTGGCCTAGGGAGCTGACGTGTGTCCCTCATTCCCTTTGTGTAAAGGGAGCCTGTGTGTGTGTGTGTGGCTTTCTCTCTCATCCCCTACCTTTAGGGCTCGCCCCCTCCCATGTAGGGATGTGGAAAGACTTTTAGGGCACACACAAAGCATCCAATCTTTCCTAGGGTTGACCTTTGGACACAACCTTTGAATTTTGAAACCTTAGCATTTTGGAAGTCTTAATGGGCTGAACCTTAGGGTCTTTTTAGCCCATTGTTGCACATGGCTCTTTTGCAGATGGCCCCCCCTTTGGATCCCTATTTTCCTTCCTTTGGATCCCTACTGTGGTCGGTCTGCTAGCTTAACCAATATTCTAGCTTTTTCTCCCCTGGCCTTCCCCACATTAAATGATCAGTTTAATATGAGAAAATCATTTAGGAGAATTAGATATTGATTATTATGACATTACCTCTCTCTTGAAATCATAGTCGTCCTCAACTATGGTGTAGAGAAGATAAAGCATGTTCATGAGTCCTTTTCTTAGCGGGTAGAGGATCCCTATGTTACCCTACGACATCATTCCACAATGGATGACTATTCCATTTGGCGCTTGAGAGCCTGAGGCTGCCGCAAGCATGTCTGCACATTAGTCCTATCAGTCTTCCATAGTAGAGTGACAAGCTCTACTTGGTGTTTGGGAGACGTCGTCTCCGCAAACTTGATCTAAGCATGTATACTACTTCATTTTTGTACACAAATAAAGAAAAAGAGAGTCTTATAAGACAAAAAATTTGTTCATTTTTAACATTTTTTACATTTGCTTACTCTTGGGAAGCATTGTAAGCATTGACAAGGTTTAGGTTATCCTTTAATTGTATGCCTTGCATCCATCTAGCATCTTCAAAAGGATAATTCTTAAACTTAATAAGATATCGTCGGATAGTCTTACCGCCCCTTAGTACCTTGTCTTCATGTCGGAGAATGGACTCGGGCTGCAGCACCTCTTCTTGTTCCTCGATCTCCGGTGGGTCTTCAATAGTTGGTTCTTGAGGTGGCTCTCCTTTGTAAGGCTTTAATAGGCTCACATGAAAAGCATTGTGTATGAGCCAATGATTGGGCAACTTGAGTTGATAGGCCATCTCATTGATTGGCCTAAGAATCTGAAAGGGACCATAGTACCTTTTTGCTAGTTTAGTATAGTACTTTTGGTGACCCGTAGGATTCTTGCCCGTTGTGTGCCTTAATCGAGCCTTGGGAAACTTTAACAAGACCCAATCGTTTTCTTTAAAGGCTTGGGCTCTTCTGTGCTTGTCGGCAACAGCCTTTTACCTTTGCTGTGAGATAGAGATAGCATCCTTAATCTTTTGGAAAGATTCTTGTAGGTCTCGGCTATACTCATCTGCAGCGAAGATCTTCCCATGTACCTTAAGTAGCAAGGGACTTTTTGATCTTCCCTCAATTACCTCGAAAGGTGCTTTTCCCGTGGAAGTATGTACAATGTTATTGTAAGCCTAGGTTTACGAACTGGAAAATAATGTTGTTTGAAACTTTTAAAATAATAAAGGTTAGCAGGGTAGACGTACTGAAGGACTGAGCATTGATGTTTTAGGAAGATGCCAAGATTGCTTACTGCAAGTTTAGAACATTTGAGGTAATGTATATGGAGGCGTGTCGTTCTTCAAGTTACAATTTCCGCCGAAGCATGATGGAAATTTTGATGAAGGCCTTTGCTCCTTCATCAACGGGAATCCATCAAGGTTGGGAGATTACATGGAATAGTAAGGGTGGTATCTTCTACATCAATGCTACAATATTTGAGTATTTGTCCACTGACTTGAAGAAGCTTCGTTGGGCGCATGAATGCGGGTTATCCAAGTTTTCTACTTCCTTGGAACTTTTGGAGAAGTTAAGATCACTGTAGATGGTCTCAAGACAACCTTGAACCGATGGGTCTTCGATCAAGCAAAGAATGTGATCCCTAGAGATAGAATTAAGCGTAATGCCATTCTGGATGTGTTTCCTCCAAACAAGAATCTTGTAATATTTGAGCCTATTAGTAATGTGTACAAGAAATACTACTCTGATGAGATAGTAGACTATAAGGATTTGTCTTCAAACACTTATCACTTGTACTATTGTGCTCCTGAATAACCAGTAGTTAGAATCCTTTAACTATTGAACCAAGCTAGATTTGTAAATACTTGGCATAAAATAAACTATGGAACTTGACTTGGATAAGGAAATTTTGTCTTGAGTCTTTTGTCTTGAGTCTTTTGTCTTGTGCTGTTAAAGTTTTAAGTTGTTATCCTAGAATGGCCTCAACCCTCTACCATCAGTGAAGTGTGAGAATTTCTTGAGATTACGATTTGGTGTATGATTTTTCATAGATAATGCTCTTATCGTAGCTCCTATAACAGAATTACTAAAGAAGGAAATAAGGATTGAGTGGAAGACTGAGCATGATTCTAGTTTTTCCAAGCTAAAAGGATTCCTAGTTTTGCACCTACTCCAAGGTTTCTAGATTTTGCTAAAGGATTCAAAGTAGTACTGATGCCAATAAATTGCCTTAGGAGGAGTTCTTACGCAAGAAGTAAAGACCTGCAGTTTGTACTACATGGAAGCTGAGAGATCATGAAAAGAATTAATCAACTCATGATTTAGAACTTTTAGCAATTATTCATGTCCTTAAGCTATGGAAACATTAATTGATCCGGCAAATGATTTCATTGATAACGGATCACAAGAGTCTTAAGTGGATATTCAACCAACCTACTCTCAGCATGTGACAGAGAAGATGGATTGAGATTTTACAAGAATTTGATCTTTAAGATTTTCTTAGACCAACAAAGGATAATGTAGTAGCTAATTCCCTGAGACAAAAAGCATTCTTAAATGCTATTTCAATTGATGACAGCCCAATTCTTAATAAGTGAGATTAGTAGTAAGGAACGATTCCAAGTATGAGAAACTTTTGTCTGATGCTCAAAATGGAACAGCATAAGAAAAAACATGCTGTTAAGAAATTTTCTTATAATGATAGATACCTTACCACAGAAGGAGCCTAAGAATTCCAAAAGATCTTTCACTCAAGAAGAGCATCCAAACAGAAGCTCATGATAATTCAATTGCGAGACATCCAAGGTACGTAAAGGACCTCAATGCTATAAGGAAGAGCTATCACTAAACAAACTTAAGGGTGATGTGCTGCAACACATGCACCAATATCTTTCAAGATAGCACATCAAAGTCAAGAGGATTAAGATGCCGTAATGAGAAATACAATCATTAGACATTCCTCAAATGAAGTGAGAGTATGTAAGTATGGATTTTGTTGCAAGATTATCTCTACTCAAGGAGAACATGATTCAATCATGGTTGTAGTTGGTATACTCACTAAAGGGACACATATTATCCCAGTACAAGTGAATTATACAGCCCCCAAGATAGCTCGACTGTTTATTAAGAGAGTACTCAAGTTTCATGGATTACCAAAGAGAGTAATAAGTGATAGGGATGCTAAGTTTACATCTAAGTTTTGGGCATCATTGTTTCAAGCTGTTGGGACACAATTAAGATTTAGTACAGCTTATTATCCTCAAGCCAAAAGACAAACAAAGAAAGTCAATCAAGTTATTACAAGATATGACACAACAAACTAAGATTGTAAGGAAATATACTCAAGTTGTCCAAGATAGGCAAAAACTTTACATCAACAAGAAAAGATGTACCAGACAATTCAAATTCAAAGTCAAGATATTTCTTCAAGAAAGACCCCCGGGGCGGTCACTTTTTAGAATGTGTATGATATCATGTGAGTTAACCGGAGAGGATTATTAAAAGACCAAAATGTATAAAAATGTATACATACAGAGGGGGGTGGGGGTTTTTTAAATAGGCTCACAGTGTAAGTATAGTATGTATATTGGGGTATTATTAATTACCTCTTGAACGTACATGATATAGGGGTCTTTTGATAAGTGACTGCCCCGGGGAAAGACCTAAGAAAATAAATTTATCCTTGAGAAAGTACAAGAAGCTAAGCCCAAGAAATTTATCCTTGAGAAAGTACAAGAAGCTAAGCCCAAGATATTGTGGACCGATGGAGTTATCAAGGAAGTAAGTGATCAAGTTTTCTATTTAAAAGTACCTACCATTCTCAAGATTCAAGATGTATTATGTTCCTAACCTTGATCAAGCTAAGAGAAAGACGATCATCGAACATTTGGACAAATGGAAAAAAATTATCCCAAAGAAGACGCTATATGGGAAGATCATGACTCTTTAGAAGAACTATCGTGACTTACCTTTAAGATGAGGACATCTCAATTCTTTTAAGTTGGGTAGAATGTAAGGTCTCCACCTTTCTCCAAAACCAATCCCACATGTAAATAATTGAGCCCAGTTTTCATACTGCAAAAAGTTACTATTTTTGGCAGTTTTTTCTAAATCTGTCGATGCCAAGATGTTTACAATGTTATAGAGCTTTCAAAAATGAATAAAAACAATTTTTGTGAAAATTTTCCTAAAATAGTAAGTTTTTGGTCACCCGACCCGTTTAGTTTTGATCGGCTCATCAAACTGCACCTGTATTCAGAATTTGAAAAAAATGCAATTCCGGACACCGAGAGCTGCTAAATATGGTAGGTACTCAGGATGATGCACCTTAGCTCCGTCTTAGCACAGCAAGTTTTGGAATTAAAATCCAAGCTGTAACGACCGTCTAAGGATAAAAAAAAAAATTTTCCTAAGGCTAGCGGGGGCATCGGCACTCGGGGGCTGGTGTGTGCACGGGTCTAGGCCACAGGAGACTTGTTTTAGCAGATAGAGGGTGCCCTCACACACATAGGGTCTCATGGGAGAGTTTTCAAGCAAGAGAGAGAGTGTGAAACTCAGTTAAAACAAGCAACTTGGACACTTGCAAGCTATGCACTCAAGATGCCATGCATGACCAAAGTGCTCATTTAGATGCAATTAGCAGCAGATCTCAACCTCTTGAGGTTGGGAGCCTATTTAAGGACCTATTCCCACACACACACACACACACACACACACACACACACACACACACACACACACACACAGACAGATACTCAGTACACACACACACACACACACACACACACACACACACACACACACACACACACACACACACACACACACACACACACACACACACTCCCTCACACACATACCTTGGGCGAGGTGCTGCTGGCATACACAATCTCTAGGAGAGGATTAAGGGAAGAAGGTGCTGCCAATTTCTCATTGGATTAGGCTTCTTGGATCAGTAATCAAGGTCTTAATCAACTTGAATTACGATAATATCGAGTTAAATTCATGCTTACATCTTAATCTCTCTATGAATCCCTTATTTTCCGCTAATACTATGCATAATCTAACTACTCTACCTAGTGGAAACTCTCTAAATCACCTATGTGATTAGTCTATTTCACTTTCTTAATCCCATTAGCTAATTATGCATCAAGTCAACCTCTTAATCACAAATTAATCCATGGTTAGTAAGAAGGAATTACCAGCTAGTCAATTCAATGATTGAGTGGTGGAGATTGACCCAATTTCTAGCAATGTAACTAATTAAACAACCCCAATCTGTCATTTCATTAGGAAAGAGTTTGATTAAAGGATTAAACTCATATTGCAAGCGATTAACGTGTAATTAGAAGAGTTAATTCCCCCTCTCAAAATTAATTGTCACTAGAGAACGGAGTTTCTTCCGCATATGCATAAGACATAATTGCATCTTTCTGTTCATTTTTGAGAAGGAATTAGTACACTAAAATCATCATTCAACCACTCTAATCAAGCAAGTAACTACAAGAACTGAATTCTCCAATTGCTTAAGCTAAGAACCTTAATTCAGAGTCAATTTCCATAAGTTCAGGAGAAGATGCTATCCTAAATTGATGTAATTATGACTTGGATCACCTAACATTGTCCCAAATTTACCCAAAAACAGATAGATGAGTAATAACCGTACTTGAAGTTAATCTACTCCTTTCGTATAAGAGTAATTGCTTGATAAGGCTAACCATGTTGTATCCTGACCGTTTGTGGTTGTTATGGTAATATTGGACACTAGTTCTTTTTCAAATTCATCATCTTTAGTAGTGAGTATAATGGCCCCAAAGAGGACCCGTTTTGGTGGATCTCACGACCATGAGGCCGGAACAAGCAACACCAACGGAAAGGGAAAGGCTGCTATCGTCGAGCAAGCACTGGCCATCTCACGAAGCAATTAAGAGGAGATTATTGAGGTAGGTCTAATTTTAATTCAAGTACAGTTTAATAACATTGCATTCGGTAAGGTAGGAAAATAACATTACCCCAAAACATGTTGGAAGATCCAACGGAGACTTGCTCATGAAGAGTTGAAGGAGGTGGAAGTTGATCTTGTAGCAAACCAATGCATGTTGCAACGCCTCCTTGTTTTTGAGGACATAAAAAACACCTTCAATTGCAGATTGATCAGGAGTAGGTATGGTAAATGCTCTCCTTTTCTTTGTTTATTCAAGTAACTAGGGAGTTCTATGGTTTACATTAGGGCATGGTACTCTTACCATAAAGATTTGAAGCTTTACTTTGCTTGGTAGTGCAATGAAAGTGCCTTGGTACTTCTTTGGTAAGGTGCCTCCAGCTACGTTTGGTAATATATTTAGCTAGTTTTGGCAATTTTTTATGTCATGGTTGTTCTTTAAAACTTAGCATTGTAAGATAGTATTGCATTGGTACCTCCTTGGTGGTGACTAGTAGTTTAATTACAATTCCCTACTAGTGTCTTCATAGTGCCTTATTTCCTTGGTAGTGTCCGCTTTGGTGCATAAAGTACTCTTTGAACTATAAGCGACTCTAGGAATTGCTTTGGTACATATCCATAGTAGCTTTGGTAGTTTTAACGGGTGGAATCCCGCTATGTTTGGAACTATATATAGCTAGTATTTGCACTTTGCTTTGTCTTGTAAGATTTTTGGTATAAAGCATTGTAAGATAGTACTACCTTGGTACTTCCTTGGTGGTTCAGGTACTTTCATTTCACCACCCTAATAGTGTCGTGTGTGCCTTGTTTCCTTGGTAGTGTCATCTTGGGTGCATAAAGTACTCTTTCATAGTATGAGTGACTTTAGGAATGGTTTTGGTACCTTTTTAGAGTCTCTTTGCTAGTTTAAACTACTTCCTTCAGCTATGTTTGGTACTATATATAGCTAGTCTTGGAACTTGGCTGTCTTGAAAGCTTTGGTACTGAGCATTGTAAGATAGTACTGCCTTTGTGCTTCCTTGAGACTTTCTTGGTGGTGCCTTGAGGGTGCTTTGGAAGTGCCTTGGTGGTGCTTTGGTAGTGCCTTGGTGGTGCTTTGGTAAGGCCTTGGTGGTGCCATGGTACTTTCATAACAATTCTCTGTTAGAGTCTTTGGTGTCTTTTCTCCTTGGTAGTGCCATCTTTGGTGCATAAAGTGTTCTTTCAAACTATTAGTGACTCTAGGAAGGGCTTTGGTACTTATCTGTAGTCTCTTTGGAATTTTTAGCCACTTACTCTAGCTAGGGACCTTGAGCTGTGTTAGTGTATTGCGGATGCTAGACACAAGACCCGATTCAACATCAACGAGCTACAACTTTGAAAAAGTATGATGCTGGAGTAGCTCTTGAAAAAGCACCTTTTGCTCGCTCACCAAAAGACCTCAAGTATGGTTGGTGTTGCCACTGCTGAGCAAATATTCTTTTGTGACGTGCACATTGGAGCTCTCCCAGTGTTGTTGGGATCCTTTCCTTGGCAGACAACTTTCCATTATGCGAGATTATCAGAGTGGGGCAGTGATGCAGTATGATGTCGCGATAGCATGATGAAAACCTAAGTAGAAATAGTGAACTTGAAAGCCGCCCAGGTTTTTGAGGGGCCAGAGAATAGGTTTTAGCTAAAAACTAAAACTGGTAAGAGGTAGATTAGGGGATAGTACCCATAGGGTAGCCAAAACAAGATGCTGGGAAGGTTTTAGTTTTATGATAAATAGCTCTAATATCAACCAATGTGATCCACATAACAAATCAAGCATTTGTACAGCACAGGGTAATCCCTTACCAGGCAACAACTCAATTTAACCACTTGAGCTCAGATAGTGATTCGGAGTGTAGTCTACAACCCCCTCCAAATGAGGTGCTAGAGCAACCACAGCCGCAAGGTAGTAATTTAGCATGTAAAACATAAGGTAAAATCCCCGAAAGCCACAACTCAAAAAAATATTTGAGTGTAACAGGTTGGAGGTCATATATTGTGGCCAGAAATGGCGATTTAGAACATTAACCGAGCCCCATAGATACTATCTAGGTCAGAAGTCGTGACCAAGTGTGTGTGTGTGTGTGTGTGTGTGTGTGTAGCTATGGTCAGCTGCTGTGACACTGTGTGTGTGTGTGTGTGTGTGTGAGAGAGAGAGAGAGAGAGAGAGAGAGAGAGAGAGAGCGAGAGAGAGAGCTGCTCAGATGATGGCCAGTTGATACACTTTCCCGTCCTTCCTTCTCCAAAAAGCACACCACACCTCTCGTTATCCCACCACCCGGCAACAACAATTTCTTGTGGCCTCATAAAGCAAATATTAAACTAGAGTAGTGGCCATGCATTGTGATTAAACTAGAGTAGTGGCCATGCATTGTGATTATTGACTCCGACTCCCCCCCCCCCCCCCCTCCTCTCTCTCTAAGCCTTGGTATTTTTATCTCATTCTTTCACACATCATATTCACCAAAATAATGAAGTGTCAAGGACATCACATTTTGTACCACCAACACGTGCTTTCACCCCTTGAAGAGGATGTCTACATGAAGCAACCAAAAGGGTTTGAGATAAAGCTTGGCAAGCCAATGCGGCCAAAATTGGTGTGTAGACTCAAGAAAGCTTTATATGGATTAAAGCAAGGTTCAAGGCATGGGTACATCAAGTTTGATAAGAACATTGAATCCCAAGGTTATGTACGGAGCCAAGAAGATCATTGCTTGCACACAAAGAGGATGAATGATGGTTCCCTCGTCATTCTAGTTTTGTACGTAGATGGCATGCTTATAGCAGTGACGGGAGCAAAGCGAACCCCGAACCCCCAACGGCCTTTAAAACACCGGGGACCGAATGGCGCGCCTCGAGCCTGTCACGGTAAAGCGAACAGGGGGCACCACCTAGCTTCAGCGGCTAGGACGCAAACAACACACCACCATAACAAATTTTTCATCCAAGAGAGATGGATGCTTGGGAGTAATGATGAAGAGGAAAGGGAATGAGATCAAGTGAGAGAGAGAGAGAGAGAGAGAGAGAGAGAGAGAGAGAGAGAGAGAGAGTGAGGGAGGTGGTATAGCGGCTTAGTACTTAGGCACCACAAAAGGATGGCGAATCCGCACACCCTTCACACATACACAAGCTCACTCCAAACACAAGACTAGGTGGCGATTCCGCACACCTCACATGGGCAAAACATTGCAAGAAAACATACTCACAAAACCTCAAGCTTTATTTAGAGAATAAGGCGATGAAATGGGGAGCATAGGGTAGGGGAAAGAGAAGGGAGAGAGTGGTAGAGCACATGGCGGATAGGTGGGAGTTGATGGCGAAGACTCGCACGAGGGTTATGGCCATCATCCTTCATTTAGTTGCCCTTCATCTTCCATAGCCAAGGGTGTAGAGGTCATGCTCAAGACAAGCATGGTGATTGCGATGATGGTGATGGTGTGGGTGTGTGTGTGTGCACTAGGCACCCACAATGCATAGTGTGTTCTTTGGTGATGTTGTGTGTGTTTAGTGTGATAGTGACCCCTCTTTATATAGGGGAGGAGGGGGGAGAAATTCTAGAATTTAGAAATGAAGAAATCATTATCTACATAGGCCATGTGACAGTGGGCCCCACTTGTCTTGCTGTGTGTATATGTGCCAGAACAGTAGTCTCATGAGAGAGACTAAGAGAGAGAGATGGGTGAATGGAAAAAAGAGAGGTGACATGGAGAATAAAGTAACTACAAGAGGGGAGTGTGTTCAGAGGTGAATCTGTGTGCAGATGTGTGTGAACACAAGAAAAATCAGGTAACCACCGAGTGGGGATGGGTCTGTGGGCACCTTTTTCAGTGAAACTGAGTGTGTGTGAGTGTGGGGGAGGTTATTTAGCTACAAGACAAGAGACATGGCGCCCTTTAGAGAGAGAGGGGGGTATTTGGGTCATGGGATATGATAGGAGAGAGAAAGAGGGGGTGGGGTATACTATTTTGGAAGATAGGGTAAGTTGCATGTGAGTTGGTGCATTATTGGTGAGTTATAATGCATTATTGGTGAGAGGTGGGGTAGCTTGAGGGGAGAGAGAAAGGAGAAAGGACAAGGGGAAGAGAGAGGGGGTTGACCTTTTGAGTGGAGGAGAGGAAAAGGGACACACGGCGGGGCAACAGTGAAGAAAAAGGAGGCAAGGTGGGGATGGGCTACCCCGCAGGCATGAGGTGGCCTATTTTACCTTTCTTATATATTTACATAATCATACTTTATTTTTTTCTTACTTTTTCCAATGCCTTTTATCACTCCCTCCATAAGAGGGGGTTTTCATGGGGTGGGGACGAGAGAAGAGGGGTATGGGAGCTTGGCTTGTGAAAAGCCCCCATCAGCAGGGAAGTCAAAAGATGAGATTGCACTTCTCAAGGACACCTTAAGCAAGAAAATTTTCCATGAAGGATTTGGGAGATGCACATCACTTTCTTCGTATGCGTATAAAGAGAGATTGTAAGCGTGGAATACTTGAAGTATCCCATGAAGAGTATATTCACAAGGTCTTGTAACATTTTAACATGCAAGGGGTGGAAAAGGTGCCATATTCTTAGGCAGTTGGCATTCTTATGTTTTCCATGGTTAACATGCAACTAGACATTGCATTTGCAATGGGAGTGTCAGCAGGTATATGGCAAACCCATTTGGAGCCCAAACCTAACATCTATCACCTCGTGCATGCTATACACATAGAATAAGCCATCCCATCAGTTTGGAGCCCTTCGAGCAAGATTATGGATACTTAGGGCCAATACTAGGCAGACTTTTACCAAATCACCTATGAAAGGCTACCTTGACTCAAGATTACCAAATTCTGATGTTACCAGAAGGATATACGAGCATACAAGAGACTGCCCAACAAGTTTGAAGTCAATCTGGTAAAATAGACATCATATGCGTATGATGTCTCCAGAGAGTATTTGGCCAGAGGAGCATGTTTTGACCATATCAAGATCTTCTTTTTGTCATAAAGAGCTCATAGAACAAGTTCCATCTTAAAAATCTTATAAAATAGCCAAAAATCCTAAGAATCGGACTAAGGACACAATCTAGAGGTTTTTAGCCACTAAGCCAATAAAAGTGGACCAATTTCAAAATCTGATATCACCAGTGGATATATTATACCATGACCTAGCTACGGTATCTTGTTTTTTTTTTTTACAAGCAAGCAAGGTGTCTTTCTCATGAAAATCTATTTTTTCCTTCTCAAGGGTTTAGATTTTCTCTTTATTTGATGAAACTTTTTGAATGCATGCCTCGTTCATTTTTCTTAGATGCATGTTCTTCATCAATAAAAAGTCTCTTTGCTTTTCTGCATTCAATCCCCACATTTCCAAATGTTGAGTGTAGCCCAACAACCCATCCTTGCCATTGCTATGAAATGTAAAAGGTTAGTGATATTAGCAAAGGGAGGAGACACATTTATTATAGACTCCTTTGGGTTTATAGACTTAGCGGTCCACAAATCCAAATGATGCTCATTGTTCATCTTTCTAAGTTCCTTCTTGAGTTGAGTTAAGGAAGACTCCGTGTTGTTGTGTTTCTTCAATGGTGCATTCTATTGCAAGACATCAATGTGAAGCTGATGTGTGGTCTTCTCTTTTTGGGTAAGTGTAGAAGATGAAGGGGTTGATGATTGCACATTTAGGTTGGTATTTTCATAAAAAAAAGAAGTGTCCTCCATGCTTTAAAAGAGTGTTACTTGAGACTAACAAAGTTTTTCAAGTGTTGGACAGAAGGCTAGCCAAGTTTATAATCAAAATCATTAGTCATAAGTTTTGTTGAATTGGAAAAAATTCTCAAGATTTTGGAGGGAAGGCTTGCCACATTCACACTTATCATCATTAGTCATACAATTTGTTGGGTTGCTGACAACTTACAAGAGAACAAAGGGTAAGACAAGGAAATGGATGGCTTAAAAAAATTTCACCTAAAATGTAGTATGGATGTTTTCATTTTCTCTCTTTAAGCTAACATGGAGCTTCTTACAGAGCCCAAGAATGTGTCTAAATTTCTCCTAATGGATGACACATTGACCTGATTACCCTCCCCTTGAATTGTCTATTTCTAGAAAAAGCACTTTATGTTGCTGGATGTCAAGCAAGAATTACCCAATCTTGTGCTGGTTTGTAGACTAAAGAATCTAGAAAACAAAGCTTAAGTGCTTAGAAATAATAAGATATGTGATACTAGTGCACCTTGTGCATCCACATATATAATGCTCCTCACTCCACTTCCTCTTTATGTGCTCTATATATTAGCATGTCTCAAGAAGTGCAAGTCGCTTTGCCAACTTCTATGGTTAAGGACAACTACATGTGCATATCATTGTTTCTCATCCAATCACAAGTGGCATGGATGTGCTATGCGTCGTTTGGAAGCGGGAAAGAGAGCATATTATGCATTTGAGAACATGTGTAATGCGGGAAACATCAAGTGTTGGGTTCTCAAGAAGTATCTTTTTGATGCATTGGTGACACCGGTTCTTCTTTATGGAGTTGAAGTGTGGGGCGGGAGCATCTCAAAGTCTACTTGGAAAGAGTTTGAGAATGTCCAAAAGCGTTTTCTTACAAACTTTCTCCAAGTTAAGACACAAACACCATATATGCTCCTACTTCTTGAGTCGGGATCTCTTCCAATTGAGGTTATGGGCATGGAAAGGGTTGTGGAGTACATGATAAAGATGCGTCAAAACCCCTCACATCGACTTCCTACAATTGCATGGGAAGCAAGCAAAAAAGTTCAAAAGACGAATAAGAGCAAGATCTTGAGCACGGGATGGATGCAAGACATAAAGAAGTGGTTTGGGAGATGGGATGCATTACACTTGCTACATGATGCTTCAATTGACTCTCAAGTGAATGAAGCTTTTCTACAACGCCAATGTATTACGGCTTGGGAGAAATCCGGTGGGTCACGCTTCATACATTACACCACCTATATTGCCCCCAACTACAAAACCATGTTCTTCGCTGAGAGAGGAAACCGTACTCACACTTACATGCTTGAGCCTATTCCCTTGTCCGCGATACGCACTATCGCAGCAATTCGGCTTAGCTCCCATTTCCTTCGATGCGAGATAGGGCGTTGGGGCAATGGAGAAGAGTCAAATCGATTGTGCACATTATGCTCACTGCAAGTTCGAGAGTCTGAGTACCACACACTACTAGAGTGCTCAGCTTTTGATCACATCCGAACTTGCTTCTCTCACATTTTCAGCCATAACTTAGACCTACACACTTTCCTCTCCCAGCCAAAGTGTGGGCTCTCCATTGCGACTCTCATCACTACAATTTTGGAGCATCGAGAGTCACTCATCAGTCATACACATACTACATCACATGTAACTTTGGTCCCATAGGTCATATTTGACCTCCGAGGACGATAATAAAATCTATCTATCTATCTCTCTCTCTCTCTCACACACACACACACACACACACACACACACACACCACCCGCTCTCTTTGTCACTAGGAGTAAAGGTGAAGAGAAAGATATGTCTCCCTCTCAGTGCTTAAATCTTTCTACTACTACTTCTTCGATGGAATGACATCACATTCTAAAGCACACTCTCAAAATGCAATCTTTTTAGAAGGGTGGAAGAGAGAGAGAGAGAGAGAGAGAGAGAGAGAGAGAGAGAGAGAGACTCTCTCTCTCTCTCTCTCTCACAGATAGGTGGCGGGAGCTTTTTATAGGAAGAAAGCTCTCTCTGTCTCTCTCTCTTGCGTGCTTTGTGTATGACCAATGGGAAATTCAATGTGTCAGTTGAAGTGTTGAGTTAGGGCATGTCATAGGTTACAATCTCAAGGGTACAAACACTACCAAACACATCGTTGCTTGAAACTACTCAAGTTTTAATTCAGAGAGAGGAAGAGAGATTAATAAAAGGATGTTATTTTTCTAAGATAGTCCTTGCTCAAAGATTCTCTCTCTCTCTCTCTCTCTCTCTCTCTCTCTCTCTCTCTCCCCCCCCCCCCCCCTTTCTCTCTCTCTCAACGATGGGAAATTCAAGTCTTTTTTGCACAATTGTTCCCTCCACAAATTGATTAATTTGTCTTACATCACCAAGGGCCATGAGTGGTTAGATATCATATTATGGCATGGTATAAGTTACACTTTGAAGGATAGAAAGTTTGAGTTTATATGCGCTATGTACATATACTATCAGATACATATCTTCATTAAAGCGTGGATTTTTCTTTGATGTTAATTCAATATCTTCTTCTAACAATCTCTTTTGCTTTCTTAATTGAAATATGGGGGAGAGGTTATATGTGGCCTCATTTATACTTTATCACCCACGAGATCGGGTGATACCTTATTTGAACTCCTGACATATGGTAGCATGTCGATATAATATCGACTATTGTTTTTTTCTTTTAGATCCAATACTATGGAGAGGATTGATTTCAGGTGATGAGATAGTGCTGCTGCTTGAGGATTTTGAGATTCCCAAGTGAATCAAGGGGCTTCCTCAACAAGTATCACATACAGAAACTCCTGTGTTTATCCTGAGGATAGATTTTTTGATCGGAGCTAGAGAAGGCCTGCCTTTTGAGATGAAACATCAACAATTTCCCCTAAGAGTTCTTTTTGGGATGACAATTAACAAAGCGCAAGGCCAAACATTGGGAGTACTTGGGTTGTATCTCCCAACACCTGTTTTCACGCATGGTCAGTTGTATGTGGCAATGTCTCGCATACAATTGTCTTCTACCATTAAGGTTGTGATTGACAATAATTCCTCAATAACTGGTGAAGCTTGGGAGCATATATTTTTAACATTGTCTACCAAAAAGTGTTACAATTGACAAACTTATGAGGTTACATACATTTGGTCATTTGACTATTCACAACT